>NC_055688.1:18133601-20533601 GCF_017639745.1 Melanotaenia boesemani
CAAAAAATTTAATTTCACACAACAGCCGACAGTTATCCAATGCACAAAACAGGGGTGATGTCGGTAGGCTGCAGCACTTTGTATTCTTTACACTGCAGGTAGCCTTGGTCCAACCGTCCATGCAAAGCATTACAAAAATCCAAACACAAGGTTACAAATGCATGGATTGCTCTTTCAAAAATAGCCTGAGGAAGATAGGATTTAATTTTGGCAAGAGTCCTCAGCTGAAAGAAGCTGACCTTGATGACAATGCTGACTTGTTTGTCAAATTTAAACAAAGGATCAACCAATTTAAAATTAGGACATTTATGCAGTTTAATGAGGTCTTATCTGTTGGAGCAAGAAGTGAAACTTTTTTCTCCTATAGACCCACAGAGAGCTGACTGGATGCATTTCTCCATGGTGTCCTGAGCCAAAGCTATCAGGAACTATGGGAGTTTTGTCAGTAACTACTTCTTCTTTCCCACGGACAAGCAACAGTGGAGACAAAGTGTAAACAAAGAGGTGAAGAACTTCAATATGCAGGAAGACACAGAGGTTGCCCAGTGATTGTTTTTCTGATTATGTCAGTGTATGTGGGGGAGTTTTCAAAGTTCCTATCTCAAAGGAACTACTTGCACCTGCTGTATCAGCAAGGCCCAAATACAGAGTGCATCTAGATGCACAAAAGAGGAAGGAAATCACTGATGCCCAGGCACAAAGGCGAAAAGCTGCAGAAGAAGCCATAGAGGAGCTCCCTATGTAGGCTGTAAATGTAGAGCAAGTGGAAGCTGAGCTGGACACAAAGACTGAAGACCTCAGATCTATTCCATAATTGTGGGGGAGGTAGTATCACAATTCACTTACTTATTCAGTTTGCAATACTTGTATTCAGTTTAGATATTCATGTAACAGAGTTTACTTAAATACTTATATTTTTGGTATTCGATTCCCTGAACTTTTCTTCTTGTTCTTGTTAAATGCAGTCACTTTAATGCTCTGAGAAACAATTATCTTTACATTTGTTATCTTTTAGCACTATAACATAAGTGCTTGGACTATTTGTAAGGTGGTTCCATGCTTTACATTTTGTGAATGTAAGGTCTTAAATTTTATCAAAGCAGCATTATAAAAGGTCTTAAAAATTCTTAAATTTGGCTCCCTTAATGCTGCAGATACCCTGAACAATGAAGAGGCTGCTTCTCAGTCCGAATGGACCTTTAGAATATGAGATTACTAACATACTAAACTCAATCCTCTTTTTTGGTTCACAAAGATTCTCTCAGGTCTTGCAAGATTGTTGCTACCATGATTGTTATGGATGCTCCTACGTGCATGGCACGTTCCAGTCCTATTTTAGGCTGTCTGCCATCAATGGCCTGTGTTTGATTTCAAATTCTGTTTGTCATAATCTGTGGGTTTATTTTATTTAAGGTTTCATTGTCCTTTTTTTTTTTTTTTTTTTTTTTCCCCCCTCTTATGTATTCTGTTTTACCTTCTGCTTTCTGACCCTTGTTAGTTCACCTCAGTATATTTATACCCCTTACCACTGATGGGTGTGGCATCGCTCAGTGGGTAGAGTAGTCATCTTGTAGCCTGAAGGTTGCCGGTTCGATCCTCGGTCTGTTGAGCTCATGTCGAGGTGTCCCTGAGCAAGACACTGAACCTTAAATTGCTCCTTATGGATCGTGGTTGAGCACCTTGCATGGCAGCTTCTGCCATCAGGGTGTGTGAATGGGTGAATGTGATGTATATTGTTTTGGCTTTGGCTTTGGTTAAAGCGCTATATATGGGGCTATTATTGTAGCAATATTATCTACAAATCCGTGTTGAAAGTCACAAATGCATACAGAGAGTCGTGTATCCGTATCTTAATTTGTGTGTGCACAGTTGGATTCGCAAATGTGTAAATAAATCCACAAATGTGTGATGAGATTTCTGTGTCTGTACAAGAATCTGCAAATGTGTAAAACAACTTGTGTGTAACCCGGTTTGCAAATGTGTAAAAAAATTCCACAAATCTGTATTTAAAGTTGCAAATGTGTAGACCAATCTGTAAATGCGTGCTAAGATCTGCACATGTGCAGACCGATCTGTATCCACAGAGAGACATGAATGCCTGGAGTATTTCAGCTACAAGACCCAGAAATACAGACAAATCGCTGGTTACGAGTCAAGCAGCTTCTGGATTGGCTCTCTCTACACACGTGGATTTTGCTACACTTGTTCCGTGAGAAATCCACAAATGCGTGTCAGGATTCGTATCCGTAACGCTTGGGTTTGCGTGCCCTGACCGCTGGCTCACAGGCTGCCTCACTCCGGCTGCCGTTGGTTCGCTTGCTCTGCTGCTGGCGGTAATATAATTGTACGTGATACTGTTGGTCTTTAGCAGTCCGTGCAAAGTTGAGAGTGATGGAATCCCGGCAGATTGCTGTAAGTATATTTGTTTTGGTTTTTTGTCTGCTATTTTTAGCAGTAATATTGTTGACCTTTCTAAAGTACATACAACATTATCGAGATCTATGAACATGTGTTTGAGGGGTTAACCCGTTCATTAAGCGCTACTAGTTAGCTAACCAGAGCTAACTTAGATGAACGCCACATACCGATTAAAGATATGGTGGCCGTTTAAAGTCACGACTTAATGTGAAGGTAAAACGTATGGTTTTTATTAGAGATAAAAGGCTGGTAGTCTATGGTGTTTGTCATAAAGATAAGACAAGACAACAGCAATAAACAAAGTGAACTTGGGACAACACTACGGGATGGTTTTGGCAACATTTGACAACGTTATTGCACATTTACTTATGCGGGGATGGTTACTCGCTTTGTTAGAATAGCACTTAAGGCCATAAAGGCCATATTATCGCTGGTGATATAATGAGCTCTGAACTGGCGTAATTGTGTTTAAAAGTCAGTGGCTCAGTCAAAATAAACAATCGGTAGCTATCTGTAATTGTTTTGAGGCTTTAAATTTGTTCTACAGATTAAAACTAAATCTTGTCTGTGTGATTTTCTGGGTCAGGGTGCCGGCTCAGAGAAGAATGTGGAGTCTGTGGCCAGAAACCTCATCACACTCATCCAACAAAGCCTTGATGCAGGTGATGTGCGAAATTCAGTTCCCCTGAAATAATCTGTTTCCCCTGCGTCGGGAGCGCGCACTGCAGCCAGAGAGGCTGCGCCGCCCGTCTGCAGGGCATTTCCGACCGATTTCACATAAAAAATGACTCCACGTAATCATGCCAAGGTTCAAACTTTAATTTTAATCGACAAATCCTGCTATATATATATCATATAGACAAAACAACAGTAACAAATAAACCTGGTCTTGTGTTTTTTGTTGTTGTTTGTTTCGTGTTGTTTTTTAATCGCCGAGAGAAGACCTTTCCAGCTTTTGTCATGTTCAGTTGAGCCTTACAGATTTCAGGTAGCTGGCGAACACTGTTTTTTAACACATTGCGTATATTTAGATTTTTTTTATTTATTTATTTTCATTTTTTATTTTTTGCCAAAATGGATGGAACCTAGCTGTTGGCATGATAGGAAGAATTAGACTGCTTAAAAACAATGAGTGTGGCTTTCAGGTAAATTCTTATGTAAAATATGACACATTATTGGATAAAAATGTATTTAGAGCTGCTTATTTTTGGTAGTTAATATCTGTTGTGTTTTTTCCAAAATAATCACCTCTTTTATTAAATGCCTTGTAATATTCCTTGGTTAATGTGATGCATGAGAACACGTGGCTCTTTTCAAAGGAGAAAAATACTTGTATAAAAAGTGAAGGGAAACACAATATTGTACACAATATATGAAAACATTTGCTCTGTATTTTCCAAAGTTACCAGGGGGAACCAAACATTTTAGCTGTCTGAAATATACTGTTCCCCCTCTATATCACAGGAACAGATTAATTTATCAGCAGGTCCCAAACTCTGGTTACTCCTCTCATCATGGACAACAAGTCCTGTGGATATGAAGACACTTGCTCTTTATCTGCCAAAGTTACCAGGGGGAACCAAACATTTTAGCTGTCTGAAATATACTGTTCCCCCTCTACATTTTGAATTCGGCTGGAAAAAAACAACACATCTATGATTAAAAATGATTGACATTTTCTCAAAATATAAAAACTATATGACTACTAGGGTAAAACATACTGTAGTTTTTGAAATAATAAGAATGCATAAAATAAACCATACTGAAATATGTCATGAAGTTCATACTATATTAATTATTAAAAACATATTAGTATTTTTTTAGAGAAACAAATATGCAATGCTTTATTTTAAGAGGTAATGTCTGTGAACATCTTGCATTCTTATGTATTTGGTTTCTGATTTTGATAAATGTAGCTGACTATACAGGATTTTTTCTGCAAAAGTTCAATGAAAGCAACACATTTTAGAAGGAAAAATTAAATAACTATAATTCAACTTTGTAATAACAGGTCACGAACATTGAGCGTCACCTCCGCTTTAGAACTAAAAATAACGTGTGTGCAAGAGTATTTATCGACAATAAGTAGCCTAATTAAACAATAAGGAATAAACATTACATAACGTAGTTCTTGTCTTCATAACTGTGGCCCTTGTTTATATGTAGGCCTGAAACCTAAAGATAGCCACTTACCTTCAACTTCGTACGACGACGCCCTCCTTCTAATTACATATTTTTGTTGTTTTGTTGAATTCTGGGGATATTCGCCTTTTAGTTTATAGTTAAAGATCGTTTCATACTGAATGTTGTCCATGTTGAAAAAAAAGTCGACTTCACTTCTTGGTACACATGAACAAATTGTGATCCATGAACCAACGCCTTACCCACGCACATTTGCATAATTGATTGAATGACATCACATAATTTATGACTTTCCATAAAACAGCTTTTTTTGTCGTTATTGTAAGGTACTATTGCATATTTAATTTGTGAATCTATATATCTAAGTCAACAGTTAACATAAACTTTACTATTAACAACAAACGCCTTTTTAAGTTTTGTTGATTTGTTATTAACTTTTTTTATTCAAATGGAACTTTGGCAGATAAAGAGCAAGTATCTTCATATCCACAGCACTTGTCCATGATGAGAGGAGTAACCATAGTTTGGGACCTGCTGATAAATTAATCTGTTCCTGTGATATAGAGGGGGAACAGTATATTTCAGACAGCTAAAATGTTTGGTTCCCCCTGGTAACTTTGGAAAATACAGAGCAAATGTTTTCATATATTGTGTACAATATTGTGTTTCCCTTCACTTTTTATACAAGTATTTTTCTCCTTTGAAAAGAGCCACGTGTTCTCATACATCACATTAACCAAGGAATATTACAAGGCATTTAATAAAAGAGGTGATTATTTTGGAAAAAACACAACAGATATTAACTACCAAAAATAAGCAGCTCTAAATACATTTTTATCCAATAATGTGTCATATTTTACATAAGAATTTACCTGAAAGCCACACTCATTGTTTTTAAGCAGTCTAATTCTTCCTATCATGCCAACAGCTAGGTTCCATCCATTTTGGCAAAAAATAAAAAATGAAAATAAATAAATAAAAAAAATCTAAATATACGCAATGTGTTAAAAAACAGTGTTCGCCAGCTACCTGAAATCTGTAAGGCTCAACTGAACATGACAAAAGCTGGAAAGGTCTTCTCTCGGCGATTAAAAAACAACACGAAACAAACAACAACAAAAAACACAAGACCAGAGGGGTATTGCACGAAACCAAGATAAGCGATTAAGCCGGGATATGTTGGTTATCCTGGCTGAATTTAGCCCTAAGTCGGTTGCATGAAAGCAGCTCAAACTAAACCCGGCCAAGTTACTGTGGTGATTTATCCGCTGCAGCTAGCCTGCTCCAGACCAGGCTTACTGCTCAGGCTAAGATTAATCCTAGCGAGTCACCTGCATGTCCAACGTCAATTCTATGAGGAATTAATGTGTTTTACAGCATGTCCATGGTCTTCCCAAGTATGGCGCGTCATTTTAATCATCCAGTATTAAAATATTACATATACAGTCACTGTACATTTAATCGAAATCTGTTCGTAATCGCAACAGCTTTTTTATATGGATTCGAGTTGTATTATTATTCTATTCTATTCTACAGTCATTTAGCAGACGCTTTTATCCAAAGCGACTTACATTTGAGAGTAAGAACAACACAAGCATGAATTCAAACAAGATGGGACGTCATAATTAAGTGTTAGTCAGACCGCTTTTGAGTCCAGTTAGACCCAGGTGCTGTCGTGTAGTGCTAGTGCAGTGCATATATATAATTTTTTATTTTTTTTTAAGTTTTTTTTTATTTTTTTATTTTTTAGTCATTTTATTTAAATACAGGATCACGATTTCATCACACAATATCAACTTGGTCATAAGTGCATGATTTCATCAGGCCAAGTGTTATATTGCTATGCTAATGAAGACTGCTCATCAAATTGCTGTCAGAGGTTTTATAAATATGTGTTTTATTGCGTTAATTGAGATTACAAAACACAGCGGATGAGGTTACAAAGGTGTATTCAAAGAAATCCGTGACGAGGGCAATGTAGAATATATAGGTCCAACTCCCCTTCACCTGTTCCCTCTTCATAATGGCTTGCCCTTTTTCGGAGGATGTGCTGGACGAGGAAGCCCGCATCCTCAGAAGAGCATTCAGACGTGAACGAGTCTTCAGGGACAGCTCACATCCCCTGGCCTTTGGAGATGACTATGTCATTGAGAGATACAGATTTTCGGTTACTGGATTTCCAGGTCCAGTTTTCTGAGTGTCCGGCGTTTAATCTCAAGATCCAGCTCCATTCCTTGGAGCTTGCTCTTTTTGAGTCAGCTTTTAACATCTGCCAGCTCTCTCTCTCTCTCCAGGTGCCCTGAATAAAGCGTTCTGACAGTTTGTGAAGTCTGTAAAGGAAATGTCATGTGCAGTAGAATTGCAGTACTTTGTGTACCTTGTATGAAGCGGACAGTTTCTACTTTGGAGTCACTTACCAGCCTGCAAAATGTTCTTATATTTAATTTTTTCTTGCTGCCAGGTCCTTTTATGGCCAGACAGGTTTGTCCTTTATGAAGGACAGAAAGATAAAATAGATAAAAACATTACATGAGGAAAATAGATTAAATGACACATTGTGGATAATTGTTTGCTCTATATTTCCTGAGTAACATGCACCTGCTTGTCACTCTTAAAGTATACAACAGTAAGTGGATTTGAAAAGTAATCCTTTAACTGTAGCCTAATTATGACAGTTCCAGTGGAGCACTGTTTATTAATTGTACAGTTTTTGACTACTTACGCATTGAGCCGGTCGGCTATTGTCTGCCAGGCTCTCTCGCGTTCTTTACTTATGGCATTGGTATTGCCTTTTTTCCTTATAATATCCTTAACTTCGTCAGAGAACTCCGTCAGGAGCTGTTGTTCAGCGGCCGTGACGTAGGACGCGCGACTTTTATCCATTTCCCCATCGGTGATTCTGTGAGCGATCGCGAGGTCTGCTTCAGTGTGCCGTGCACATGCACTTATCCCAACTATCTTCACCTGGCTTAACCTAGCCGCACCTTCTCATCCTGGCTCAGCAAACGTGCAACCAATTAAGCCAGGATAGGCCGCGCAAGCTAGGTCAAGCTGGGCTTGCTTAATTATCCTGGATTGCTTTATTCTGGTTTCGTGCAATACCCCTCAGGTTTATTTGTTACTGTTGTTTTGTCTATATGATATATATATAGCAGGATTTGTCGATTAAAATTAAAGTTTGAACCTTGGCATGATTACGTGGAGTCATTTTTTATGTGAAATCGGTCGGAAATGCCCTGCAGACGGGCGGCGCAGCCTCTCTGGCTGCAGTGCGCGCTCCCGACGCAGGGGAAACAGATTATTTCAGGGGAACTGAATTTCGCACATCACCTGCATCAAGGCTTTGTTGGATGAGTGTGATGAGGTTTCTGGCCACAGACTCCACATTCTTCTCTGAGCCGGCACCCTGACCCAGAAAATCACACAGACAAGATTTAGTTTTAATCTGTAGAACAAATTTAAAGCCTCAAAACAATTACAGATAGCTACCGATTGTTTATTTTGACTGAGCCACTGACTTTTAAACACAATTACGCCAGTTCAGAGCTCATTATATCACCAGCGATAATATGGCCTTTATGGCCTTAAGTGCTATTCTAACAAAGCGAGTAACCATCCCCGCATAAGTAAATGTGCAATAACGTTGTCAAATGTTGCCAAAACCATCCCGTAGTGTTGTCCCAAGTTCACTTTGTTTATTGCTGTTGTCTTGTCTTATCTTTATGACAAACACCATAGACTACCAGCCTTTTATCTCTAATAAAAACCATACGTTTTACCTTCACATTAAGTCGTGACTTTAAACGGCAACCATATCTTTAATCGGTATGTGGCGTTCATCTAAGTTAGCTCTGGTTAGCTAACTAGTAGCGCTTAATGAACGGGTTAACCCCTCAAACACATGTTCATAGATCTCGATAATGTTGTATGTACTTTAGAAAGGTCAACAATATTACTGCTAAAAATAGCAGACAAAAAACCAAAACAAATATACTTACAGCAATCTGCCGGGATTCCATCACTCTCAACTTTGCACGGACTGCTAAAGACCAACAGTATCACGTACAATTATATTACCGCCAGCAGCAGAGCAAGCGAACCAACGGCAGCCGGAGTGAGGCAGCCTGTGAGCCAGCGGTCAGGGCACGCAAACCCAAGCGTTACGGATACGAATCCTGACACGCATTTGTGGATTTCTCACGGAACAAGTGTAGCAAAATCCACGTGTGTAGAGAGAGCCAATCCAGAAGCTGCTTGACTCGTAACCAGCGATTTGTCTGTATTTCTGGGTCTTGTAGCTGAAATACTCCAGGCATTCATGTCTCTCTGTGGATACAGATCGGTCTGCACATGTGCAGATCTTAGCACGCATTTACAGATTGGTCTACACATTTGCAACTTTAAATACAGATTTGTGGAATTTTTTTACACATTTACAAACCGGGTTACACACAAGTTGTTTTACACATTTGCAGATTCTTGTACAGACACAGAAATCTCATCACACATTTGTGGATTTATTTACACATTTGCGAATCCAACTGTGCACACACAAATTAAGATACGGATACACGACTCTCTGTATGCATTTGTGACTTTCAACACGGATTTGTAGATAATATTGCTACAATAATAGCCCCATACTATATAAATACCACAGGACCATTTACCATGTACAGTGACACCATTGGCCAGCAGAATTAGAAGTTTTCTTAAGCTTTGTCTATCTATTTTTAAAATATAAAAATGGTAATTGTGCCTTTTTATCTCTAAAATGGCTGTTGAGTTGCATTTGAGAATAGATTCAGTTTTTTGTCTTTTTTCGTTTTTTTTTGTTTGTTTTTAGTATTCTTTTTTCCTGTTAACTTAAAGCAATCAAATTCACATATGACTGAAACCAGATGTGGGCTGATTTTCAATTTTAAATCCACTGGTGATAAATCTATAGATATCTAAAGTGTGATTTGGCTGCACATTCATATTTAGTTTCTAAATGTGTGCAGTACAAAAGGCAGATGTTTAATCCAGATAGTGTGTACTGACATTTGATCAATCTAATTGTTAAGAATCCAACATTCAATATTTATGGGCAGTGTGGAACTAGAATGTGTACCCAAACATTTCAAAGCAAATTGTTTGTCCACCTTACAGTGTTGAATCTTTTCATTTTTGTTTAAATTTTAATTCTGCATTTTAACAAACATGTTGGATTCTTTAAGAAGAAAAACTAATCAAATATAGAATATTATTGCTGAACAACTGAGGGAAGACTTTTCAAATCCACAACGGAGTATTCATTTTGGTGGCCAAAGTTTCAATTTACTAACTGCTGCTTAAATCAGATCGACTTTTTTTTTTTTTTTTCTTTTCTTTAATTGTATTTTCAAGTCAGACTAACTAAAATCTTTTATAATCCAACTGAGCAGTGGAACAGGGAACAATGTGGTTGTGATACAACAAGGTTTATTGGTCAAGTCATGACATTGTCAATGTGGATGTGGGAGGAATACAGGTGAAAAAAAGACAAAGTACACTACATGGTGGCGAGAAAGGTGACAAGATGCAGGTGAAATTGAGGGCAGACTCCAAAAAAGAGATGCACAAAGTAAAGGAAACACTGACAAGCAAAAGTTAAGAGAAAAAAGACACACACACGCATTCACAGAAACTGACACTTTGACACATTTAGTTTTGTATTAAAAGATCCAATATTACAACACAAGCATTTTACAATTATGATATTTAAATTTTTACTAATCACATTTATTGAGATCTTGGAAAGATTGTGATATATATATATATATATACATACACATATATATATATATATATATTATCAAGAAAAACACAACACCAGTGAGTGAAACTGTGTGTACCAATATCTTTAAAGATGCAGAAATTGTGTTTTATATTCATGTATATTTTATGGAACCATGTGCTGCTTTGTTAATCATAAGGCAATTTTGCCTAAAACAAAAATAAAAAAGTCTCATATGTGCAGTTTATATCTGCAGTAATTAAAATATTCTGCAACTTTATGGTTATCAGGTGGAATGTAGCAGTATGTGATGACTTCAATCGGATTTCTTGTTATTAATCTGGATATTTTTTCATGTGGGCTTGCTGTCAGGCAGATCACACAAACAACAGAATGGTAAGTCTATATTTCCAGATGGTGCCAATAAGACACAATCTGTATGATGGTAATGACATGATCATATGTATTAGAAAGGCAATATCCTGAATTGAGTTAAATTTCAACCCAATAATTAACACAAAAATCATTTAAATATAACATTTGAAAGTAGTTTCATAATGTCATATATAGGCCTATATTTATGTGTGCTGAAAAATGTGTGTGGTAACATAATTAAATTATTGACTCATGGAAATTTAAAAATGGATGTGACAAATGTAGCTTTGTGCCAGAGAATCTGTGTGTAAGTTTCTCACAGTAATTTTAGTGAGGCAGGGAAAGGGTGAGGATAGTATTGATTCACTCTTATAAAAGAAAAACCAACGGTTTGACCAGATGCTGTCCCAATATACCTCTGTGTTTGCCCTGAATTTCCCTGGTGTGGGCTGTTACTTACAGCAGAAGACACACACATGAACACACCTGTGTATTAAGCTTGGAGGAATCAGTATATTCTTTCATTCATCTATATGTTCTGCTGGAAAAAGCCAAGCCATATTGTTCTGAGATTATTTTCCTTATATTATTTCTTCTTGTACCCATGTATGGTGTGTACTGCATGGAGACCTACATAATTTGTCAAATTCCACAAAGTGGCACCCTAGTAATTTAGGTTGCTTCTCATTGCTTTGATTTACTGTAGTAATTATTATAAAGCATCTTGCAATATGAGCACTAGAAGGTGCAATGTTTCTCTTGAAAAAAGATTGAAAGATTACTTATCTATTCTTCACAGTTATTTGTTGATTTTGTTACATAAAATTGCAGAATTCTTTAAAGGACCCACAAGCACAGTGTTTTTTTTCTTTTTTTTTAACTACCTTAACCCTGGCCACTGCTAATCTTTGATTTGACCCGTGGAAAGATCACTGCTGCGTACTGTCAATCCTTGGAGTTATTGTCTTGTAAATATTCACACACAAAGCAGTTCCATTATAACATTAGATAGAATACTTTTCTTCTGTGTTTAATGCAGTACGCAAGAAAACAGGCTATTGATAATTTCAAAGAAGTAAATATCAAAGAGCACAATGAGCTGTCATAAATCCAACTTTTGTCATTAATTACTAAATACCCTCTCAAAAGACACCTTACAATTGTTTAAAGCGGTCAGTGATAACCTTTATAAATATGTATTTTTACATGTATACATACATATCTTTGAATGGCTACATGGACTCAGACCTGTCCCACAAACTTAGCTAACAAGAGCTAACAAGAAAATTGCTGCTGACATCCAGCGGCTCCCCTGTGAATTATAAAGCAAAGTTGCATCACTTAGCAGTTACATAAATGTTGCCCACGAGCAAACACAATAAATCCCAACACTCAAGTCGGCCCTCCATTACACCATATCACGGGATCCCTCCACCAGCTTGAGACCATCCTCCCTTTCCACACCGAATCAACAGCGTTCCTGGACCAAGGTGAAAAAAAAAGACTTTTGGCTGGACACTTGCTTCCTCCTTGGCCTCAAAAAAGGTTTTGAGGCATTGTAACATTTGGAGCAGGGTTTGGCTGTTGGCTCAAGTGCCTCCAGACTTGTGTTAAGCAAAGATCAACCACTTTACCGCTCAGGGGGATCTGCGGCTACAGAGGCCACAGACGCGGCACCTGTTGCAAAAAACCGTGGAATGGCTGTTTATATTTTAGGGCCTATCCCCACTCTGGTCGTTTTAGCAGGCTTCTTGCTTGCAGTCCATCTGTGGATTCATGGGTCTAATTGATAAGTCTGATCTGTTTTGGAATTGTTGCTCTCTTATTAACAGAGATGGTGTTCATCCTAATATGTTTGGGTGTCAAATATTAACATTTGCAACATGCTGTGCTGACATACCCTGAAATCTGACTGGCACCTGGCAAACAGAAACACATTTTCCTCTTCATTAACATCAACTCCATGTACTGTGACACCAGACCAGAATATTCCAGCTGCTATTACTGCAGGATTTGTCAGTCAGAATATACCCACCAAACATCAGAATATAGATAATCTTCTTTTAAGCACACCTTGTGTAATCCACAGCGCGGGTCCTTTAAGAACGGCACTGCTAAATGTCAGATCGCTGTCAAAATAGACTTTCATTTGATATGACTTTATGTTGTCAGCTGACCAAGATTTTATGTTCTTAACAGAGTCTTGGTTGCAATCTACTGATGATTCTCAACTTACTGAATTGTGTCCTGAAGATCATTTTTTAATAAACCCAGGGTCAGTGACCATGGTGGTGGTGGCCTAGCATGTGTCTACAGGAATAATTTTAAGTGTTAACAGATACATTTTAATAGATTTTAATCATTTGAAACTCTGATTTCTTAACTTGTTTAACCCTTACAAATTTAATTTGTTCTTATTTATCGCTCTCGAAAACCTGCTCGTGCCTTTTTAGCTGAGTTCCCCGAGTTTGTATCCTCTTTATCTTAATTATGATAAAGTGGTTCTCTGTGGTGATTTTAACATTCGTTGGACCTTGTTTTAACTTTATGTGTAATTTTATATTCAGTCGGTACACATATAAAGATTTTTTTTTAAATCTGAAGAGATTTTTTTTATCTGTTAGAGACCCCACACATGGAGATAAAAAATCAGGTATTGAATAGTGTTGATCATATTATGTGTGGTGTGCCCCGGTAATCGCAGTCCAGCATACCACACACATAACAATTCTGTCCCTCAGCTCATCTAGAATCTCGTCCTCCAAACCACAAATCTTGTGCAATCAAATGTAATCTAACAAAAATGAAGAACGATGGCAACAACCAGAAAACACAACATCCACCATCATAGGGAACATATTAGACAAGGGAATTATAGTGGTGTTCAGACTAATATTTATTGAAAAATCTTGGAACTATAAAAAAGACTTTGGAGAAATGCCTGGAGACAGCGTGAACATCTGTCACCTGCTTCCCCTGATCTACATGGATCAGTGCCTGTTTCCTTTTTCCCCAGTCAGCTTGCGCTCTTGATTGGCTACATTCTATTCCATTTTACAATGTGTTGTAAATATTGAAATACTTTAGTACTTGTGATTATCTGCCACGACCCGTTCCGGAGCTGTATTCTGTGGAAATTTCCTAAAAGCAGCCTGGATCACCCATATTGGAGGAACTTGATGCCAGGTAAGCTTTGATTTTGACTCGCACCCCGCCTCTCCCTCCAGGTCTCCTATTCTTCCTGTTGTGAGGCAATGCATGATGCCACATATAGGCAAGTACAGAAGCTAGGAAAGACTGCAGTGATTTTGAATGTTTTTAGCACACCCAGGCAGGTTGGTCAGGTTGTCACTGATCTGTAACGGTGTCAGATGATTGTACACAAATAGTGATGACACATTGCAAATGACAACATAGATAAACACAATGACCGATAGCGAATTTAGCAGATGAGGACTGTATACCAAACACAGCGGTGCCATCTTGTTTTTTTGTTTTTTTCATAAAATACAATAACATTTATTAACATTAATAAACATTTAAACATAAATAATAAACATTTATTAAACGTAAAAAAATAACAGTCAGTAAAAACAGGTAGAAAGGTGAGAACAAGTAATGTTTCATACGGTAGCATTCAAAAGCTTAGTTTTATTTGAACTTTATCAAACATACATGCAAATAAAAACAAAGCTAAAAGACATCAGTCTTCTTAATTCCTTAAGTTATTTAATTGAAAATAAATATTTGAACTTGAATATGAATAAAAATAAAAGCATTACATACAGTAACATAGAACAAGAAGCATAATTTAGAGCATACTGTACTATACTTAACTTGAAAAGTTACCAATTATTTTCCACCTGGTTATTTAATGTTTAGGCCTAAGGTTTGGTGCACTTCACATACATAATCTCTTGTAGTGCAAATGGCTTTCCTATTATAAATAAAGTACAAACAGCAACTAGAAAAAAACCCCAAAAAAACAACTTGAAAATAAATGTGCATAAAATACACATTTCCCCACCTTCAATACTTGTTACCCCACACACTCTTCATTGAAAGTAATTAATACTCCTACTTTAGGAGCTGTTGGTTGTAATGGTGGAAACAGAGATTGTCTCCATTTTCTCCTGTCAGCCTGTACCGTAATGATCTAGCTGCGTAAACTGCTTCTCACCCTCATCACTCTCATCAGAAGTTGGTCTGTGTGCCAAGAAGTGCCTATCAAATGACATGAATAACAAAAAGTAGTAAAAAAAAAAAATCACTGCAGTCTGTGTGTTTTGAACAACACCAATGAGTGAACAGCCACTGTCTTCTTGTTACCATAGCAGCAATGTTAAACAGCTGCAATCAGCTGAGCCCCTGAAAAGTTATTAGTAGACTGGACCTTCCAGCAAATGAAAAATCGGCTTTATGAGCTTCAATGATAGGTTTGTTTAGTGGATTAAAATGCTATATAAAAGTAATAAATCCAGAGTAACAGTAAATGGACACTGTTTAAAATTTTTCACCCTGGGATGTGGTACCCACCAAGGGGATTTTATTCATCTTGATTATTTACACTTAGCATAGAACCACTAGCTGAACTAATAAGAGCCAACACCCGAATAACTGAAGAAGGAAACAATCAGCATAAACTAGCACTCTTTGCAGATGATATTGTGATGTTCTTAAAAAACCCTACTACCTCTATACCAAATTCAGATTCAGATCCAGATTCAAAACACTTTATGTATCCCCAAAGGGCAATTCACTTTGCAGATGTGAGACGCAGCAAAGGACAGGACATTATTCACACATTCCATCTTACGCACAGATCAGTCTGTATTTGGGATCGAACAGCTGAAGATCCAGCCATAAAGCATAGCAGTTTCACATTAGAAAAAACAAATAAAAATTAAAAACCTGAAAACAGCACATGTAAAATCTAACACTAAGTTCTGTCACATTTAAAAGCTGAATGGCAAGATGAATAAAAAAATGGCATATCCATTTGTTTTCCATCTATGAGTAAGATATCACCTCCTACAGTTTAGTTCAGTACAGTTTATTTGCCATTTGCAGTATAAGAAACCACATTGGAAAACAGCTGCAAAGAGCTCAAAGTGAACTGTCAACATTTAACAGATAAAACATAAGGAACACAAGCCTAAAAAATACAACACATGGGCACATCCTAAAAACACACAATACTAAAAAACAATAAAAACACTATATAAATAAAAAAAAAGAGAAGGGAGGATTGAGATTACTGAACCAAAGTTTATACTGTTCGGCTGCCCAGCTCAGGACTGTAGCAGCATGGATTACTGAGATGGAAATCTATTAAGAAGGACTCACTACCAGGTGTAAATAAATAAAAAAATACATGTATTAAACATTAAAACTATGGGGTTCAGTCCAAAAACAACTAAGGGGAACCAAGGCAATGTCACAGGCAATGCCCATCACAAAAAAGGCTTTCTAAAAATTTAAATTTGGCCAATCTATACAAAAAGAAAAAAAAAAAAAAATCCCTTATGGACAAAAACCTAATAATGGATATGAGCAAACATTGCATATTGAAGGGCAGTGGGAACTGGAACTTAATACAATCATAGAGATGATGTCTGGAAAATATTAGCTTGAAATGTCACAAGGGTATTGGAAAGCAGCTGTGGAAAGAATTTGATTGGAAATGTAAATTACGATTCTTTAGGACCCCAGTAAAAGCTTACTCTTACAGATCAAATAGCTCTAATAAAGTTTGGAGAAACTGTGACAAGACTGGTGACTCTCTCTCTCTCTCTCTCTCTCCCCCTGTATATATATATATATATATATATATATATACGTAAAAATCCACACTCTTGAGGCAGGACATATAGTACCTCTGGATTCTTTACCGTTTCTGTTGGAAATAACCACAGTACAATGAGTCTCCATGGACCAGAGATACATACTGCATGTCCTCCTAATGGTAGCAAGGAAATCCATCACTCTCACCTGGATGAAACCTAACCACCCTAAAATTCAGCAATGGGCCAACAGTCTGAGAAATGTCGATATGATGGAATATTTGACGTCGCGATTGCAGGTACAGATCCCTCTATTAGGAAGATGAACTCCTGTAACAAATATCCTAATTACTTTTATATCCTTATGTGGCCCAGTTCTGTATAAAAACAAGCATTGCACAATTAATAGTCAGAAAATATGCACAATTGTGGATCTACATCTCTATGCATAAGCAATTTCTCCACTGAGGGACTAATAAAAGTTTTCTTTTTCTTACTCTTATTAATAATATTAATAAGTTTTATTTCAAAGTGCCTTTCAAGACCCTCAAGGACACTTTACAACATTAAAATAACATTTAAACATAAGACAATCAGGAATAAAAATGACATACAAAGTGCACTAAAAGAACGTAAGAAGAATACAGAAATTAATGAAAAGTACAGTAAATTTGCAGTTTTTGTGGTTACAATGAGTAGGCAGTATTAAACTGGTGGGTTTTAAGTCCGGATTTGACAATAGCAAGAGTGTCATGGTGCTGAGGCGGGCAGGGGGCACAGTGAGATGTGTTGTTACGACCCCCCTTTAAAACTAGGGGAAACGGGGTCGACAACAAAACCAAGCTGGACCAAACTTAAAGATATAACAAATTATTTACACTCCCCAGGTTCAAACAAAAGATATTCACTATAAACAACAAAAAGTGTCCTGTGTTTGGTTATATCTGTCCGGTAAAAGTAAAAGAAAACAATTTAACAAAAGGTGTCCTTAATTTCAGGTTAAACAATTACCAATTAATTAAACAAAACAATTCCTTTTGCTTATTCAAATGCAAACTAAATTACCATTAACTTTATAAACCAAAATGTCTCCTAATGAGATTAACCAAAAACGTTATATAAACTCTATACAAAATTCTATACAAACTCAAACTCCATACAAACTCAAACTCTATACAAATTCAAACTCAAAAGGCTGCTCAACTCAAAAAGCACAACTGTGCACAGCTAAAGCTCAAACCACAAGGTTTTCAAACACACCAGCGTCTCCAAACAATCCCAGTTGGCAAACTATGGGCCTAATGGACCACAGCTGCCAAGATTGATGGCTCCTCCACCCTTTTAAAGACACGGGGTTCTTCTGATTGGTCCCAGGGCAAGAAGTGCGGGAATGGCAGCATTCAATCATTGTAGCAGAGGTTGGTCTGAAGTCTGAAGAGTCGGCGACCAATCACAGTGGAGGTAGACGAGGAAGGGTGTTGCCAGCCGGATAGGCAGCCAATTGCCAATATGCAACCACACAGCAATCTTTGCATAAACCACAACCTCAGGCTATAGGCCTGGGGATGTGACATGTGTGGAAGAGGGGGATCTAAGGGAGTGAGATGGGGTGGCAATGTAGGGGATATCGGATAAATATGGAGGGGTGAGGTTGTGGAGTTGATTGATGTTTCGTAGGTGGAAATATGCAGACCGGGTAACGTTATTTACGTGAGATTGAAATGACAATGTACTGTCGAGGATGACAGTATTATTCTTATTCTTATACATTGGAATAAAAAAAGAAAGAATAAGGAAAAAATACCTGAATCGTGAACCCCATGCAAAGATCTTCATTTATATAATGGCTGTAATTTTGCCTAAATAACCTAATGTATATGTAATAAATTGAAGCCCACACTCAAGATGATAATGCTGTACTACTTAATTGCATTGTTTTAGAGCTGGAAAAATAATAACAAGAAGAAGAAGAAGAAGAAGAAGAAGAAGATTAATAAACGCATTAAGTTTAAAAACTAAAGTAAAAACAGAAACTCCAAAACTGCATCAATTTATTGTTGCTTCATTGTTTTCTTGTGGTGGGTGAGCTGTCTAAATTAATGAGCTGGAATTGTTTTCTTCTTTCTTCTTGGTCAGTGGTCACATTGGGGTATATCGACCCTAGGGAGTAGCTGTTTTAACTGTGATGTTGTCCAGGTGGTTTGATCCACTTGAGTAAAGTGCAGTGTGAAGCAAACCAAATTAAAGAAATGTGAGAAATCTCTCAGAAATTCTTTACCCAATCGCACCTAATCCCCCCTACTATCCTGGAGTAAATGTGCCCCAAGTTTCATACAATTCAAACAGGAACATAAGGATGTAAGAATCTTGGTCATTGTAGTATTCCACAATGAAAATTTGTGTCTCTTCATGGCAATTATCCATGTGGCCCACACAACACCAGGAAGACAACTAGAGTCTGTTTTTGTTTTTACAAAGCTGCACAATGAATCAACATTTGTTTTAATAAGCTGTGAAACGGCTGACTATCCTTGTGACTACTACCAAGGCCTACTTTATTCCATCAAGCACAGGTTACTTGCATATTTTAAGGCATTCAATTAATAAAAAAAATAATTTCATGCAAAAACTGACATGACATTTCACAGAAAAGGAGAAAAGATAAGGGGATAAAATATTAAAGACATTTGTTGGAGTTCCTTAGGCTATTTAATGTTATATTTCTGCTGCAGTCTGACTGGTAAACAGGTGAAGACAGCTTATCTTCTGTCCTTGTACAGACAGAGTGATGCAAACAACACCTTCTGAGGCTGAGGCATAGATAATAATCCAAGAGCTGATGTACACTTTTGTTGAACACAAGACTATAAAAAAAAACACTGGGATCTTAACATGCGCTAAAGGCTACTGCCTTGACCCCGGTTAACATCACTTTCAAGAGGAGTTTTGTTCCCTGCTGAACAACAAATCAATATTCATGGGTTACAGTGTTAAATTATGATCAATGTATCAGCTCTTGAATATGGACAGCTCCCAGTAGTGGTTCTGAAATCGTGTTAATGTCATAGATCTATTTCTGGAGAGTTATTAGCATTTTCATAGTTCTGGAGGGGATAGAACAGAATTAACACTGTTCTCTTTTGATACTGTACATGAATATTCACAAAGCATAGGCCCTCATTGACATTCAACAGAAAAAATGTTTCAGCTGTTTCAAACCTTGATTTGTAGTGATGTGAATTTTCTGTTTGGATATGTCACATTTTGCACATTGTGTGAGTACATGACATGAGTGAACATATGTGTATGGTTATGTGTGTGTAAGCTTGGTTTTTATGTTTTTATGTCTTTATGGCTAGACTCTACAAGTTAGATTATTTTTTTTATATTTAAGAATTTATTTGGTTTATTGTTAGGGTTAGGGTTAGAATTAGTGTAAGAATTTGGTTGAGGCGAGGATTAGACGCTCAGTTGCTATATAAGCATGCAAGACAGTGTGTGTGCGTGTGTGGTCTGCAGGGATTAAGACTATCAGATCGAAACTTCTCAGACAAATCTACACCCAATGCTGCATTCACAATTAAAAACAGCACAGACTCCGTTTATCAGTAGTGATCATCCTGATTAAAAGAGGAATTTGTCTGAGAGTACATGATACAAAGACCAAAGCATTCCAGCTTCAGAAAACTGATGAGATAACATTAGTTTACTATCCAAACACAACATGTAAACAAGCTGTTACTTTTGTGTCCACCTAAATATAACAGCAGGCAGTGAATGGTGAGGTAATTCAGAGCAGAGACATCACTGCAACTTTGCTGACTAGATCATTTTAGCTAAGAAATACAAAAATCTCATGTGCATATTTATGGCTTACATTTTTATGTGCATTTAATCTTGCTGAATTATTTGGATTATCACATTTAATGATTAGCATAAGCACTTATCAGTAAAGCAAAATTATCAATATTAATACAATGGTGGAGTAAAAGATCAAAATAAATGTTTGTGTGTGTTTTGTGTTTTTATTACAATCATAACCATTGGCAGTTTAACAATAAATCATGGACTCAATCCATACAAATTTGACTTCACTGCTATCATTGACTGAAAATTAAATGTAAAGCCTTGCTTGGTCCACCAACTTTTAGCCAACCAGCTGGAATATATTGTCATTAAACAACTTAAAAGTCAAGCCTGTCAAATTAATGTTACCAGACTGACCTGAAAAGATTTGACTATGGATTTGGGATGGTTGCAAAAAAAAAAAAAAAAAAAAAAAAGAAAAAAGAGATACATGTGCTGTGGCTTTTAATGGAAATGCTAATTCTCAGGCAGTTAACCCTTTAGGCAGCAGAGTTTATAAAGTTTTTAAGGAATACTTTAAATGAGAAAAATAACAGTATATGATGGCAGTACAATGACTCAACTGTCAGATCCACCTGTGATGCACTTCCTCATTGTTTTCAATTGCAATTGAAAAAAATTGTTTGACAAAAACAGCAAATAATTAAAAAAAAAAAAATGTCTGAGCCAGAACGTTCAACTCAAGGTTGTTCTGAGCATTGTTACTGGCAGGTATGGTATGGTAGATATGCCAGAATGATGCTTTGAAGAGTGGTAAAGTGTCCGGCCAGTAATGTGACACAGTCTGTATATGTCCATGCAAAGCCAGGAGTGCAAAAGATGCATTCATTGTCCCTGGGCACCTAGGCTGTGAAGGCCAGGGGTATCTTAAATCTGTCTTTGAGGGCTGCTGTCCTGCAGGTTTTCAATGTTTCCCTGCTCCAACACACCTAACTCAAATTACATGGATCCAAAAGCCTATAAAGTGCTTCACATTTTTTTTCTGCACACCTGACTTGAGTCAGGAGTACTGGTGCTCGGAAAAATAAAAACACCTGCAGGATTGTGGTCATTGGGAACCAGAGTTGGACACCCCTGGGTTTTTCTTTCTTTTTTTTTTTTTTTTCTTCCCTGCACACGTAGATGCATTTGAAGCAGTTTGTCCAAGTGAATGAGTCCCACATGCTAATCACATTACACGAATACAACCTGCAGGATGGTGGTGAAGGGGATCACAGGATTTAGGATACCCTGACTGCCTGCTGTGGTAATCAGGGAGTCATGGTAAGAAATAGTCTGTTTCAGTAGATGTTTGTACCAGCTGGGATGGCCTCTGGTTAAGGGATGAAATGATAAATGATGTGGAATTATTTGAGGTTATAGGTGGTGAATAAAAAATACTCGGAGCAGCTTGAGACTTTAGTCTGTTGGTCCAGCAGACCACTAGCTTCCCAGACTCAGACGTATTCTGCTTTATTCTTCCTCCTGAAAAAACTCACTACAGACCCTGGAGTCGGGAGGTTTTTTTTTTTTTCTCTCTTCAGTGCTGCCAACCAGTGCAGCAGTACAGTTCTCCGTTTCAGCCGAAGCTTGTGAAAACAGACTATTTTGTCCTCAGCCTGAACTCTGCAAAACTTGTTTTTACACCCAGGAGCAATACAGCAGTGCCCCCCTTTGTTTTCTCTTCTCCCTTGATTCACCAGTCTCCATGTGTTATCTCTCTCACTTTGACGTGGACAAGTGGACTCTAATCAGGACCATGACAACCAACCCCGTGATGTGACAGTTTATAGTACTGCAAGATGGCGGCGCCCTTGCAAAAACAAAAAAAAATAAAACGCTGCTGCATTTTTGTTTTAAATGTTTATATTTGTCACGTTTTTTTAAATAATTTTTGATAAAAATAAGAATCAATCTAGTAAATAATGTTAATTTGGTTGACTGTTTCATTACCACTTTAATTCATCTCTAAGTTCTGGAAGGAGTTCTGCTCTCTGTAGGGGGGAACAGTGAGCCTGCCTTCAGAATATCATCTAGAGTTTATTGGACAGATGTAGTGGCTCAGTTAGGGACAGGTTTTGGTTTCATGAGAGCCCACTTCCTGGAGCAATCATCTCATCTGGGTGGATTTTTCTAACAAAATGCTGCCCTGCTCCTCCGTTGGCCTCTCCCTTTCTAATATGCATATGAATACCAGCCTTCACTCTTTCCAGCCCTGGAGAGACAAGTCAACATACCCGCTGCCCTAACATTAGTCTGCCAGTGCCCCAACAACTTGGTCCATACCCACCAAGTACTTATCTGAAGCGCCAACCTCTACAAGGCCACCACAGATCGTCACTGTTCACCTGCTCCCTCCTATGTTTTGGTCAGAGAGTGTGGCTGTCTACTCGGAACCTTCCTTTACACTGCCCCTCCCATAAGTTGACTCCAGGTTTTGTTGGTCTGCTTTCCATCTCAAAGATCATTAACCCAGTTCCAATGAGACTTTAAGGTAACGCTTTACAATACTGGACACAAAGTTTGCTTCATTACTAAAGAATACCTTAAGGGCAAATCAGGAACTAATGAGTAGTTAACCAATACCTACTGGTGCACACAAAGACCAGGGTTATTAGGGAACTACTGGTTAATTATCAGGGGAACCAAAAAGGAAAGAATCAGGGACTATTAGATACTTAAGTGGGTAGAGTGGCCGCCTGTAGCCCAAGGGTTGCCGGTTCAATCCCAGCCTGCAGAGCTCATGCAGAGATGTCCCTGAGTAAGACACCGAACCCCTAATTGCTCCTGATGGGTTGTGGTGAGCACCTTGCATGGCAGTTCCCACCATCAGTGTGTGAATGGTTGAATGTGATGTATATGTAAAGCTCTTTGGGTAAAAGTGCTATATAAGTACAGACAATTTACCAATTAGGGGAACAAAAGATCAATTCTTCATGTGAGTACTGAATTAACTCTGACCCAGTGACAGCTCATTTTGTCAAAAACCTGTTTCCTAGTTGTAAACACCTCTTTTTTTAAACTTTTTTAAGGATGAAAAGCTTTACTTGCCCATTGCTTACTAAGTAACAAGTCGTTACTTAATCATTGACTGGTCATTATTTATTATGTTGTTTACCTTCATATAAAGTCAAACATCATACCAAGTACTTACTGAGGAACGCATCATTAACTAATCAGTACCTGGCCAGTACCTACTACCTTTGTGTACATTATTGTAAAGTCAAACATCATACCAAGTACTTACTGAGGAACAAAACATTAACTAATCATTACCTGACCAGTACCTATTAGTTTTGTGGCATTTTTTTTTACATGGACAATAACAATTTGATCTCTTTCTAACCAAAGGTATTATTCCTATGTTAGAAACCATTTTTATCATAATAAGTATCATGAATTATGCATTTAGCTATCTAATATGTGCAAACCATTCAAAATTGATAACTGCAGAACAAGAGACAGTATTTATTAAACAAACTGTACTTTAAAGTTAGACACACACACACATGCAAACATTTTCCCCAATATATGGAAACTATTGTTTCCGAGATACGCAAACAGCACAAAGTTTAAAATATATGGAAACTATTGTTTCCATATACATATAACCATTCTTAAAGGTCCCATATTATACAATATTTCAACAATTTCATGCGGGTTTCAGAGGTCAAACAACATTGTTTTGAAAGTGTATTATCACAAATTCATCCTTGGTCCTTAATTTCAGCCATTCCAAAAGTAGCTCTAGTGAGCTCTATTGAGAACGGGCTGTTTTTGTGTCTAAAATTTTAAATTTTAATGAGTGGTGCCTGTTCACGCCCCTCTCTGGGAGAGGATCTGGCTTTCGCTGGCGCCCGCACTGTGATTTTAGAGGGCAGGCTCAGCTAGCCGGGAGGTCGGGCCAATGGCAGCATCCACTACTAGGGGTAGTGGTTATTTCCCTTCTTGAAGTCACAGATCTCAGACTCACCTGTTTGAGCACATATTCACTAAAAAGTGGAGGAAGCAAGTGAGAGAGGAGACAGAATTTTCTCATTTTTGGGGCCTCATACACAGGCTATGAGGACACACATGACTGTTAGAAAACCTTTAGAAAGTGAGTTTTGCATAATATGGTATCTTTAAGTGCCCTTTAGCAAATGATCATGAAGGTACACAAGTAGGTACTGGTCAGGTACTGATTAGTTAATGATGTGTTCCTCAGTAAGTACTTGGTATGATTTTTAACTTTACATGAAGGTAAACAATACAATAAATAATGACCAGTCAATGATTAATTAGTGACTTGTTACTTTGTAAACTATGGGCAAGTAAAGATGACACAGCAGTACAAGAATATTAAAATGGTATTATTTTTCATCCTTACAAAGTTTTCCAAAGGAGAGATCATTAACCACTAGGAAACAGGTTTTTGACATAATGAGCTGTTCACTCACTGGGTCAGAGTAAGTCCAGTACTCACATGAAGAATTTCTTATGTTTCCCTGATAACTAACCAGTAGTTCCCTAATAAGCCTGGTCTTTGTGGGCACCAGTAAGTACTGGTTAACTACACATTAGTTCCTGATTCGGCTCTAAGGCATTCCCTAGAAACAAAGCAAATGATTAACCAGTAGTTCCCTAATAAGCCTGGTCTTTGTCGGCACCACCGGTTAGCTACCTATTCGTCCTTAAGGTGTTCCCTAGTAACGTTGATGATTTCCAACGTTTGCATCCTGAGGCGCCTGGGCCATCTGTTGCAAGCCTGTAGGGGAGTTGTACTGTCATGGTTCTTTTCCTGGTTCGTTATCTCATATTCATCTGATTACCTGCCCTGCCCTCAGGTGTTTCATCTGCAGCCCTTGGCTTCCCTTGTGTGTGGATATATAAGTTCCCATCTTACCTCTTGTCACTGCTATATTCTTCATTATTCATATAGTCTTCAGCTTTCCAGTGTTTGACTTGCTCCCTTATATCCTTGAGGCCTTTTCCAGCTTTTTGGCTACCTCAGCCTTGGATCAGAGTTAAAAGAACTTTTGTTACAAACTGAACTGAATCTGCATTTTAAGTTCACTCTGTACATTGTTATGATCAAGGGTTGATAATTACCATTTTCAAATAAATTTGTATATGGTAGCTGTAGAAAGACAGAATTTCAAACAGGACCTGGAGTACTTTCCCCCCTACTAAAAGGGATGCTGTCAGAGGGTCTAATTTCTTAACCAGTTAGAAGGAAAAAGTGTGAAATGGGCAGTCAGCACTGTGTGAAATGTAGGAATTTTTCAATGGCAGTAGCAGGGCTAATCCTTTTTAATTTGCATTATGATTTTATATAATGTAGGGGGGACTATCAAGTTTACAAATTTCTGAAAGACCAGGTATTAAGTATGAACCACAGTAAAAAAGAAAAGAACTTAGATGTCAACTATTAAAGAAAATAGATGGAAATTCCATTATTATAGTTTTATGAAATAGAGATGACTTTATTCTGCCTTTTTTCAGCTATTTGCCCGAACACATCAGTGAGATTCCTTTCTACTACAGAAAACAGTAAAAAATATTGCAAATAGTCATTAACTCAGTTTTGACTTTTGATTCATTGTACCCATGGACCAGTCTGCCCTTGATCTGGATGCTGTTTCACTTTTTTTATTTACTTATTTTTATTTAAACAGGAACAATATCCAGGGGCTTTTAGTAAAACAACATGCAATTCTATTCAAAGTGATAAAAATACAATTTCCTAAAATGACGTGTCCTTGAATAACAGTCTGGAGCTCGGATTGAAGCAGAACCTGGAAAACATGTATATCTTTTGTTCACAGGTGAGATATGTAAAACTGTCTCATGGAGGACAATTCTCACTGTTGACACTTTCATGGGTGGAACTACAGTGACAAAAAGACAAACTCATGAATAGAAATAAGTATTTGTATGGATTGTTGTACTGAATGTCAACAGGCCTTAATGAGAGGCAAACCCAGAAAGACCAGAGTGAACGGAGAATGACTGATATAAAAATAGACAAGTAAACAGGGATGTTCAAAGAAAGGGAAAGTTGGCTGTGGCCAAGCACTTTTTAGCACTTTTAAAATGACATGATGATATCGCTGGATACGATATGAATGGATCAAGGGCAGCCTGGTCCATGGGGGTACAAGAAATCAAAAGGCAGAACACTATTAGGGTGCATTTTAGATTTCCAATTGTGCATTTTATTTTCACTGATTTTTTTTCTTTTCTTTTCTTTATTGCTCTCTATATGAGAGTACAGACTGCATGGTTTTAATCCATCTTTAGTAGACTTCAGTTGTAACGGCTGACACAGGGATGGCTGGACACAAGCGCAGGTTGCAGGTAAGATGATTTAATGAAGGTGGTCAGCAGAATGAAAGCACCAGCAAAGGCAAGACTAGACACTGAAAGAGGGTAAGCAGAAGGTATATATAGGGCTGTGTCCAGGTGAAGACTATTAGTCTGATGAGGGCCTGCAGGTGATCCTGATAATGACAGCTCCCGGTGCGTTGTGGGTGGTGTAGTCCAGTCCTAATACTCGGGAGATGAAGAGCGGGCCGGAGGAAGAGGTGCAGCCCTGACATCAGTAGGATCAAACATTCATTAAAATACCAGGGTTAGACTTCTGTTCTGATTTATTTAGGTGCTTATTTAGGTACTCTGTTATTTTCTAAATGCTTTAAATCACTCACTTTTTGATGCTATGGACTTGCATAAAAAAGCTCTCAAAGGCACAGGCACAGACAAATACAAGAGTGAGCTGACCATGAACCAAAACCATTTTTTTTTGCCCCAGTCCTCTCCTGACATAGATATAAATAGAAGAAAGTTTATTTACAGCCTGAAGAAATGAATCAAGGATGACAGATATTTGTTTTTGTGGGGCTTTGGTAATTTTTTAGGATATCTTTTTCCAAAAAGGTGTACTAAAATGTATCTGATAGTTTAATAGGTCCCTGAAGTTTTGGCATACAAAATCAGAATGAGAAAGTGAATAAAGCTAGATTATAAGGGGATAACTCAATCTTTGTAATCAAAGATTTATTGATATTTAATATTATTAAAGCTTAAGGAACTGCCCTAAAGGTGCAGTGTTTACGATAATGTAAGATGGTAATTCTAAGAAGGAGGGATAAAAGAGTTTGTGAAGATAGAGATCTAGTGTCGATAACTATATAAGAGTCTACTCATGTTTATGTATTTCTCTCTGGGTATTTGAACATTTGAAATGCTACGTATAGAGCTGTAACCTGTAATAAAACTGCACAGAGCCCTGGGAATTTCAGTAGTATAGCTTGGTCCATTGCAGCTGTTACTCAAGTGTAACAGTAAGTGAATGGAAAATGTCAACAGAATCGAGAGCTGCTCTCTAGAGGCTGTGACACTGCGTGAATTGTCCAAAGAATGCATTTACAGTGTGTGGTCTAACATGGTACTTATCCTGCAAATACTCTGGTTATGTCCTCATTCCATTACTGGAGGCAAGGAACCCACTTATACATTTTTAAAGAGAAAAAAAAAAAAAAAAACAGACTACAGTCCAGGAGACCAGAGGCCTGTGCATCGAAGCTGGGTTTTCTCTTATCGAGCTATCTTCATGGTCACCCTGGGTTTTCTGTACTCCAATGCTGGTTCTCTTCTTACTAATCACCATGGTTTCTTCGGCTGAATGGCTAACCTGCTTTGGAGCAGTTTATGTTCTAGAGAAGAGATCGAGTATAAAAGCAGCACCTCGGCCAATCATTTCTTTTGGAAAATGTCTTGTCCATTTATAGAACATCTTGTCCATGTTGGTGCACCGATTGTGATAGGCGCTTAGGAGATAAAGTTCTAAGGAATAGATGCAACCATTTTGATGAAGAAATAAAGCCTTGTAACTAACCGCTCCGGAGTATGTTTTTGTACTTGTTCTTTACTTGTTCCCAAGTCCGTTTAGCTCCACTGGTGCATCTCAAATAATGAGGCTAATAATAATAATAGTTACACATAATGTAACTACAGAACCATGAATTTATGAAGTGCACAACTACTCATCATTGATGAATTAATATTTAGCACAAAACGTGTTCACACTGGGGCACTGAACCTTATAGAGTCTGCAATTTTCTGCCAACATCCCTTCCTGGCTGTTGCTTTGGCAACAGTGTTGCTTTTGGCCTGGATGATGTTTGAATTCTTCATATTTTTGAAGAGTAACTGCTCCCCCACGGTAAAGAAGGGTACTTTGCAGGGTTTTTCTTCATGTTTGCGATTGGTCAGATGCAAAAACCACCCCTTTTATGTGACCGTGCACTGATCAAGATGGAAAAACCCTGGGTTGAATTACCGAGTTGATAAACAGCTTTGCAGTACCACTTATCAGGATTGCAAATGTCTGAGTAAGTCAACCAAGGTAACAGAGAGATGTCCCAGGTATGTTACCCCAGATTCGTATATCGCAGGCTTAAGGTTTCTGTGCTCTGATGCTCAATATATCCAGGATTGTCTTACACTAGCAACTCAGGAAAAAGACAAATTAAAAAGGTACCAAGCATCTCAACAGAGCTGGTTAAAAATACATCACAGTACGTTAACCAGGTTAACCCATGTTTAACCCATTTCTTCATTTAAACCATGAAGAAAAGGGAATAAAAAACAAGCAGCATATAAAATGTGGTGGATTATTAGGTGAGTGGATACAGGTGAGTAGCAAGTTAAGGTAAGTAACACAGTAACAAGATGAAAGCAAATACAAATATTTAGGTATAATAGCCAAAACACCAGAGAAAACTAAAATGAACATACAAGAAATCAGAGGGCTCTCCGAAGGGATTAATAAAGTATTTCTAATACACAAGACATTAGGCTCCACAAAATGAAAACACCAAATGAAAGAACAAAATCAGGTCAATTTAAAACAAGGTGTCAACTAAAGAAAACAAGACAACAAGCCAAAACGAAATGAAACCATTGGAAGCAAACAAACAAAAAAAAAAAAGCTTTAATCTAAAACTAATGAGAACTTTTGTATTCATGGCATTGCTGAAAGTAATGTAGCTGCTGCAGCCAAAAGAAGAGAAAAAGATGGCAAAAAAGCCGAAAACCTGGTTATTTATTTTTACCATTTGGCAAAGCACACAGTCTGCTCTTTTTACTCTACAGCATCAGTAGTTGGAAAGTATTATTATTATTATTATTATCATGTGAGAAAATTATTGTGAAAAGCAAGACAAAAGTCTCACGTGTGAATCTTATGCTTTATGTGCTAACCTTGAGAGCCCTAGTGTTTAATTTGGTTCGTGCTAACCAAACAAAATCTGATCTGATTATTTTGAATGTCAAGAAGCAGACAAGATGAAAAAGTAGAAGAAGCTTTGAGAACGTTTTTGTATGGTAAGGAAAACACAAAAATGATGGAAATAAAATTAGTAAAAAGTATTTAAAAACACACCAAGAATTTTAGTGAGGGCCTGAGTAAGATAAGAAAAAAGTGTTTTGAAAGGCTCTGCATGTATTTTCCTTAATCAGCATTTTGGAACTTTGACCTATTTCAAGAACAATCCCTAAAATACAACACAGAGACCAAGACGCCCAAAAAGAAGGGCAGTTTCAGGTAAAATCAGCTCAAATATCTTTAAAAAAATAAACACTCTAATTATCTACATAAAATGCAATGTGCCAGACAGTTTATAGTTCACAGGTTGTTTTGGTGAAACTCTCCTTGGTCTAAATAATCAATATCAAGATGCTTCAATGATTTGTACTGTTATTCAGCTACACACACACACACACACACACACACACACACACACACACACACACACACACACACACACACACACACACACACACACACACAAACAGTGGCCCAATTACTAGACATTCTGGATTCATTTTAATAAGATTTGATCACTGGCAAGCAATGTTTGGATTCTCTTTTGTTTTTTACAATATTCAGCAAACTTTTGACTCTAAAAGACAGGCAGACAACTTTAACTTGCAGAAACTGACCCAGAAGATGAAAGTTATTCCAGACAGAATTTTACATATTTCCTGCATGGTGTGTTACTGGGTAAAGCTGCAAAATATCTATAAAACTATGCCAAAATGACCAACCTTGCAGATGCCATTTCAAAGTGAGTATCTTTTTAACCTTGATGTTAAAGTAAGGACAGAGGGGGAAGGACAAAAATGCCACTGGGGATAAGCTAGGAATCCTCCTGCATCAGATGTTTGATTGCATTGAGAATCCACAAGGCTCAAAAAGACTTTTTTTTTTTTTTCACATCCCAGGGATCCGCACAGCCTATACTCTCCTGATATGTGCTTTGAACACTGATCACAGCAACTAAACTCAAATTACAGAATAGCTCCTTGAATGCAAAAGTGATTAACAAGCTTCAAGTCCCTTTTGAATTCTCAGTTGGAAGTGTGAAACACTCAAATGGGAGAGTCCGCAGACACTGAGCAACACTTAATTAAATGTCAGGAGTCTTTAGGTTTGCTTATGGTTTTAAGAAATGAACAAGAACCTAATTTCACACCTGATTTACATTATAAATAATATACAGTAAATTATACTGTAAACTCATGCGGATTTGTTTTCTAAATTATATCACAATGGGATGGATAATGGTTTGATTTAATTTGATACATACACAGGAAAAAAAACCAAAACAAAACAACCTATGTGCCTATGCACCATTTAACGTTGAGCTAAATGGTAAAAATGCTACACTGCTTTCACAAAATGACTGGCATACAAAACAAAGTGATGCCTTCAACATCTTCATCACAAATCATTGATAGTTAAGCACAGAAACTAATCCATTAGATGTTAACACATAGACTCCCAAATTGGTAGTTACAGCCCCTCCCTTTGGAAATTATTTTAAGATTGTTCTCATGTTCATATGGTATTTGATTTGTACAGATCATAGACACACAGCAAGGGTCCACTTACACCTCGGACAGTGTTCTGTCCCTCACTGAGCTAAGCCAGTCAGATAAAAACTAAGGCTGTCAAAAATAATGCATAAATGTTGCTAATCAATTTTTGAAGTTAATTGTGTTGACATTTTTAATACATTTAACACATGTGCTACATGACAAGTCTAGTACATCTGTCATTTCACTGTTACAATGGTGGGACATGGAGGTCTCTGGAGGCAAGATGGAACAAGCTCTATCAATGGATTTGAGTATTAAAACGAACACTGATGTAACAACACATGCCGTGTTGCAGCCATGGAGAATAAGGGTGTTTTAACACCTACACTTTTCCCATTGAGAGCGTTCCACATCTGCACTTTGTCACTGCTCTAGTTGCTTTCTGGTCCTCTGTGTCTGTGCAGCGTGGCTGCCTCCTCCTCACAAATGAGATGTTTTTTTTTTTTTTAAGCCTAGATTTTATGAAATATTGAACTGATTATTACAAGTGATCATCTAATTTTAAAAAGTGAAGAAAAACTTGTATATCTACAGAACTTGTAGTTAATATATATTAACAACAAGTAGGTTTCTCAGGGGAATCTGTGTGGAGTTTGGCCTGTGAGAGAACCTACGCATACACAGGGAGAAAATGTAAAAAAAAAAAAGAAAAATGCATGCTTGGATGATTTGAGTCTGAATTTTCATTAGGAGTGACTGTGAGTCTGACTGAATGTTTCGTTCTCTGTGTTGGTTCTGTGATGGACTAAGAACAGCTCCAGCTCCCTTGTGACCCTGCATCTGAATGATTCATTAATGAAGATAAGAAGATAAATTATCCCATTACACAAGGAAACAGTGTTAAAAAAATCATGCAAGCACAACCGTATAAAACAGTCAATGATATATACATTTTTATCAACAATTGTTTGCTTTGGCTGATCCTTTATTGCATGACTTGTATTGCTGCTGCACATTTACACTTTAAATGATAAAAACAAGACTAGATTGTCAGCCAGGTCATCAGTTTTATCTGAGTTTTTTCATCAATATTGGCTATTTAACTTCAGTCGTCACATCTAGTGGTTTTATGACAGATATTATTACCATATAGATGGTTGGTGAGATGATACTATATGAATTCTGCATTATGATCGAACAGTGGTTCCCAACCTGTGCTTTTGGAGGTCCAAGGTGGTCCTCCAACCTCCGGGTTGCCTGCAGTTCAGTGGTAACGTCTGATCTCTGCAGCATTCTTAGTCCTGTTAAAGTGTTCTGTAGAAATCTAACTCTTTTGCTCCGCTCTGCCCAGAAATTCTCCTGCCGACCCGCTGTTCCAGTAACTCAGCTGTTTTGTCCAGCCTGCCCACCTGCCAACCTGCCCTGTCGTCTCAATTCAATGTCATTCTCAATAAACTGATTTAGTTACTTCAAGGCTGCTCAACTGCTCTTGGGTCCTCCTGACTTCCCGTACGACATGGAGTGGTCATTGATGATAAACTAGACTTCACTAAAAAACACTGATTCAATCTAGAGGAAAGGCCAGAGCCCCCTCTACTTTCTGAGGTTGTGATGGCCGTACCTACAGCCACACATTTAAAGGCAGTAACCCCCACTACACCAACACATTTCAGTTATGTTAGTCTGAGTTAACACTATTGTTTATATTTGGTTTGAATTAGGTTGAAATTCTTTAGTTCTCTTTTGTTAGCACGCACATTAGAGCACCATTGTATTTTCAATTCTGTTTAAGTTCTGTGTATTTAAAATATATTCTTTTCTTTTAATGGTGCTGGGGGAACCTTATGAACGCTTGGGGGCAGTAGTGAGCTCAACTGGTAGAAGCCAAGGAACAGGAAGTGCCATGGGCCTAGACCAAGCCAGTTCCTTCCAGAGGGGAGATCAATTGCCTTCATATCTTTAAACATTTAGATTTGTTGTTTGGATTTTGATTTTGTTTGATTTCTTGTTTCATTTTTGGAAATTCTTTTACTTCAGTAATACGTGAACTAACTGTTTAGGTTGTGTCTCATTGTTTAATGTTTTTGTTAGTGTTTGTTAACCCCTTCATGTGTTTTAGACTGGTCTGATCAGCCAGTATTTAAGTGCCCCTTTGTTTCATGTTTGTTAGGTCAGTTTGGTTCTTGTGTTAGTTTGGTTTCTTTTGAGTTACATGTTAAACAGTTAGTTTACAGTTTTCTGAGTTATTGTTATACTTTAGTTTTGTTCATTTGACCTCTTTTAAGGGCCCAAAACTGTTTTGTGAGTATTTTTGGGGTAAATAAAACCTGCTCCTTTCTTAAAACCAACTGTGTCCTTGTCCTTCACCAGCTCGGTCCTTCACAGAGGTGGTTGAGGGCCTTCAACATCTGCCGGACAATGCTCAGGATTATTTATGAGTCTGTGGTGGCCAGTGCCCTTTATGGTGTTGTGAGCTGGGACAGTGGATTGAAGGTGGCGAACACCAACAGACTCAATAAAATGATGCGTAAGGCCGGTCATGTTGTTAATATGGAGCTGGACTCTCTGAAGGTGGTGTCAGAGAGGAGGGTTCTGTCCAAGCTAAGAACTATATTGGACAGCCCTTAGCACCCTTTCCACAACATGCTGGACAACCTCAAGAGCACTTTGAACAACAGACTGATTCCACCTCGCTGGAATATGGAGTGCCACAGGAAATCTTTCCTTCCTGTGTCAACAAACTCCATAACTCTGAACCAGAAGTCTGAGCCATAACCTCTTGTAAATATTGTAAATGCTGTAAATATTTATGTTATTTTATGTTCAATTTGATTTTTTTTTATTTAATTTCCGCCCCTTACTCTCACTTGGACACTTATTTTTCTATTTTCTACATCCTTTTCTCTCAGGGAATCATGATTCATGAGTCAGTAAAGAGATTCTCGAGTACTGAAAAAAAATTTTTAAGACTCGCCCAACTTTATTTTCCACTTCGCCCATGGCAAAAACTGGCACGCCTTAATCTTCTTTTAATTTGCTTTTCAGCTCAGAAATTCAGGGTCTGGGTAAGATGTCAAACAGATGAATTATTAATTTCTATGAAGTCTCTACCCTTATCCCCAAAGATTGAAATCAGCACAAACAGAATAAAAAGCACAGATAGGCAGATTCACTCCACTGATAGAGGAAAGAGGGAAAAAAAATTTAATCGTTCGGCATGTCCTCATTTTTTCCCCAGACAGGAAGAACAAGCTAATTCTTTCTGTCCTCTGTGTCCTGCTATTGTGGTTACGCTCCACAGACCAAATACAGAGATACATAAAATGCTAAGGATTCTAGACTAAAGCTTTGGCACAGGCGCACATCGCTATTATTTGTAAATTTCAATCATAGCATGCACATGTATAATCCCTATGTCCTCTCCCATCCTTAAAGAATATATAGAGCTGGCAGTAATTTTAATAGAATTGCTAATGACATTGACAACAAAATAAACATAGGCATCTACAAGGTTTTTAAATTGTGCCAGAAGCTAACATAACTTTTGGTTTCCACTGCTATGATCTATAGCTCATTCATTGTGCTCATAGTCGAGGAGAATTAGAAAACATTCATTTGTAAACAGCAGTTTATGTGTGAAAAACAGCTTAAGCATGGCTTTTGTAAACAGGCATTGTGAATACATCTTGCCCCAGGTGTATAGACAGCCACACTGACAGAGCAAAAGCTGAGTTAGTGACTTAAGCTCTTCATTCTACACACATGAGTGTGAAACACTAATTACAGTGATAACCCAGGATCGCTTCACTGCCTCCAACTTTAAACACTCAAAGCTGATTCTGTTTGTGGGAGTAAAGTCCAGTTACTTTTCCTTGTTAATTCATTGGTCTGAATGATCTGTGAGAATATGTTTACAATACAATGAAAAGTGTAAAGTAAAATGGGTGCTTAAAGCACCATGCCAAAACGTTATTCTACATGCATATAAGTGCACACAAAATTTGGACACAAAGAGAAAGCCAGATGTCAGCACAAGCAAAAGAAAGCCATAAGAGTAAGATGTGAATTGCCTCTTTAGTCTGCTTCCCCTGCTTATGCCTTTTGGTTTGCTTCAAAATGTCCTAAGTGCATTCCTCAGTGTGCCACAGATGCTTTGATGTTCATTTGAGTACATGTGTGTGGTTTGGGAAAAGAGGCGATGAAATACGAAGGTGCACAATTTTGCCATGTGAGCAATATATAGGCTTATAGCTTCATCCTACTATAGAAAACAAGTGGAATCTTTCTTCCACACACATGGACACACACACATGCAGCACATTAAATAATACACAGGGTGTTATTGTGGTGGTCTGCTGTGGAATAGGATTTGTGAATAGGAGATATATGGCAAACAATAGAGATTCAGGCATCTTTGCAGGAAGATGGGTGTTGAGTTTAAAAAAAAACATATAAGCTGGTTTCCTATATGATGAACAGAAAAAAACTCTTGAAGAAGCACTCCATTGTCCACTGCAGTGATTCTTAAACTGAGAATTGAGAGATCATTTCAAGGGGTTACCAGATAATTGTAAAAAATATATAGTATACATTTATCAAATAGATTTGGAATTTTACCAGAGCTGTCAAACTGAAACCATGAAGAGATAAATTGTTATAATTAGCACCTTCATTTTTTTAACACACAAACAAGGTTAGTACACATGCCATATTAAAAATCAACATTTCTCTGCAAGAGAAACTCATTTTTGTTGTAAACCACCAAAAACCACTTTATCCTAATCATTGATGAAGGTTCTGACAGTTTTCCAGCTTTACATTTAAATGATGCTGCAGTATGACTCATCTGATACATCACACAATTAATTACTAGTTGTCACTGGGAGTCACGAACACCAACTTATGTTATCTTGGGGGTTGTGACTCAAAAAGTTTGAGAACCGCTGGTCCACAGAACTATAAATGAAGCTAAGTGATTGTGAAGGAACTGTAGACCAGAGATGGGGACATGAGTCACACTTAAGTCACATTTCCAGTGACTTGAGACTTGAGTTGGACTCACACTCAAAATACTTGAGACTTGACTCAGACTCGCGATTTGAGACTTGTGAGCGTTTCTTTTTTGTTATTGTTTTTTCATGAATTTAGACTATTAAAAACTTAATAAAGATGGACCAAAATAACAGCACCTGAGTCAAATTATTAATGGGCCATTAGAGGCTAGTGCAGGACTTGACGACAAGCTGTCATTTGGATGAAGTGTGTTGCAACAGAAAAAGTCTAAAACCTGCATGACAGTTGGTGATCCCTGCACTAAAGTGTAACATACTGGCCCTTTTCTCTACCTTACTCACCATTCCTTCTTTGTTTTTCATGTTTTATAACAATGTGTCTTATTTGTGTTTGAATGTTTGATCAATGTTCTACTACAATGTGCAAATTTCATGTTCTAACAATGACATCACTTAAAACTTTAAGATCCTATAACGTACAGATGTGTTCACAAATGTTTACCTGACACTTTTAAACAAGGGAAATCAGAAAGGTTCAACACTAAACAACCCTCCATGTAGATTACCTGACCTCCAGCCAAGCTGTACAGCGCCTGCTCCCACTGGCTGAAAGTAAATGACACTTCCTTGTGGGCGTGGCCCCGAGTCTCCACACTTAGAAGAACTCAGAACTTTAGTCTTCTCTTGAGTTGGAGTTTAAGTTGAGTCTTTTCCTTGTTTTTCTTCTTTCCCACTTTCTCATCCTTACAAACCTTTCCTGAGAAGTGGAGGAAACAGAGAGAGAATGGAGTTTGAAGAATAAGGTTTTGTCACAATGCATGAAAATGCATCTAAGGCTAGGTACACACAAAGAATTTTTAGGTACTATCAGGTACTATCAGAGGGAGAAAATGTGTACCACTGGAAGTCACTGGTTTTTGGAGTGATTTATGTCTGCCTGCTGTTAGGTTCTGTGTTGATTTTTAAATAACAGAAGTTTCCTTTAATCCTAAAACTAAGGCTTCCTGTTTAATTCAGATGTGCAGTAATAAATATCAGCCACTCCGGCATTTCTGACAGCTGGGTTTATTTGGGATCTATCTGTTGAGCACTCTTGTGATCCATAAGTTACACCTGCAGAGATTGTGAGGGCAGTGGGCATTGCTAGAGATGTGGCTCTACAGGGGCCCAGGCCCGTCATTACTCAGATCATATTTTTGATTATAAAGACCTGCTTTGTTTATAAAATGAACAGTGTTATGTTGTTTCATCTGCTTCCCTTTGCTCACCTGACAGTTAATGCTGCTTCCAAACAACTGCGGAAACTGAAACAATAATAAGGTTGTAAAAGACTTTCTGAAAAAGAAGAAGAAAAAAAAAAGATTAAAACATCAAATTATGACCATCAACATCAGTTTCCTGAATAGAGGTGCAGACAGACTGAATTTTGCATTATAATGATGGATGTTTTTATCACCCCTATAAAATTGCGCAAAATAGTTCAGTGCACACCCACAACGGTGGGTCGGTTCAACCAAGTTGAACATAAAGACACAGCCATAGGAGAACGACACATCTTTCCCAAATAAAGTGAAATCTGGATCCAAGAAAAGAGGGAGAAAAAAAAAAAAGGATAAGTAAAAGTGACGACCAGGAGGGGGAGAGAACCACAAACAGGGCTCAGGCGGTCGTCCCAGAGGACGACCTGACCAAGGCCGAATCTTGGGAGGATGACCCAGAGGACGAGCAGACTTGGACCGGAGCTCTGGAGGCAGACCTGGACGACGAGCAGGCTCGATCTCCGACGGAGGAGCAGACAGAATCTCTGGCAGATGGCCAGAGGGCTGCACAGGCTGGAGCTGGAGCTCAGGCAGATGGCCAGAGGGCTGCATGGGCTGAAGCTGGAGCTCAGGCTGACGGCCAGAGGGCTGCACGGGCTGGAGCTGGAGCTCAGGCTGAAAGCCAGAGTGGAGCTGGTCCTCTGGCAGGCGCTCAGAGTGGAGCTGGGCCTCAGGGATGTGTGCTGATGGGAGCACTGTCTGGAGCTCTGGAAGACACACAGACGTTAGAATAGGTTCTGGAGGATGACCAAGAGGCTGCACAGACCGGAACAGAGCTTCTGGAGGGCAACCAGGAGCTCGAGCAGACTGGGACACTGGCAGACGGCCAGAGAACAGCACATCTTGAAGCGGAAACTCAGGAGGATGTGTTAAGTAGCTGGATCCACTGGAGGCACGATGACTGGGGTTGGATCTTTGGAAGGCGATCAGGAAGTCGCACAGAGAGGTACGGAGTCTCTGGCAGGGGCATAGATGGAAGCAGCTGGATCTCTGGGAGGTGCACTGTGTGGAGCTGCTGTATCTCTGGGAGGCGCGCTGCGTGGAGCTGCTGGAGCGCAGGGAGGCACGCCAACTGAAGCTGAAGTACTAGGAGGCGCGCTGACTGAATCTCTGGAAGATAGATACAAATTAATAATAATTCTGGCGCGCGACCGGGGGGGTTGCACAGACAGGAGCAGAGTCTCTGGGGCTGCACGGAAGGGAGCTCTGAGAAGCTCGGTGACGTCCACCTCATAGCGAGCCCAGGTGCCAGAGGCCGAAGAGGAGCAATCTTCTCGGCAGGGTGAACCACGGGCCACAGAAGAGCGTCTCTCGCAGAGAATCCTTCAGGGCCGGAAACCATTGAACAGGGCGGAGCCAGAGGCTGGAGAGGAGCGTCCTGCTCGGAGACCCCCTCGGAGACTGGAACCGACAGACAGACCCTAAATTGGACTAGTCGTACAAAATATTCTCCACTTTTATCCCCCTTTGTCAGCTTTTTTCGGCCTTGTAGCAGAAAGTACAGCTTGTACTTCTCTGTGAGAAGCAAGAAGTTTGTTCTTGTTCTGAAGTGTCCATTACAATTATATGTACCAGGCCAATTATGCAAATTACAATGAAATGATTTAGCAACTGCTAGCAATTTTCTGGAAAACAAATTGCTACTTTCCTTACTGTTGGCATCACTGGCATTGGCAACACCTTTGCAGCACCAGGATTGAGAACTGGACCCCTGGTACCTCAAAATAAAGGACACAAATAATATTTCAACATAAACATAATCTGACTTTACAGTGTCAAGGTGTATTCAGTAACATTGTAAGGTATAGTAAAATAAAGTAATTCAGTAAGTTGTGTGTCCAAAAAAATTAAAGTAGATATATATTGGGAGCAGGGTGTGGATATTACCCTGTGGATGGCCATCACACACCATTACAAAGAAAGACTAGGATTGACTGATTTTTGTTAAATATCTTTAGATTTCTGCATTTACATGAAATAAAACAGGAAGGTAGAAGCGTTTGTGGAGGTGATGCGTGTCCTGTACACCTCCACCATCTGTGTTTCGAATGACACAAATTCCATTTGTAGCCACATTCTCTCCATCCTACATGAGTATGTTTCTTCTAACGCTACCAGCGCAAAATGCACAAATACATTGTGATGAAGAGGAGCTGAATGAAGAAGACTATATAAGTGTCATGGGTCTGCTGAGGCTAGCGGTAGTCTGTGTGTGTGTGTGTGTGTGTGGGCGTGTCTTTCTTTGCAGGTGGAGCATCTGTTTCTGGCAGCAAGTTTCCTGCATAGCTGATGACGATCATCTCATTACAGCTACAGCTATCTAATCTGGTCTGATCACAAGCCTCTGCCGGATCGTTGCTTGCACTTATGCGGTAATGTTTGGTCTTTGCAGCATTCTGAATCTTGTTAAAGTGTTCTGTGGGAATTTAACTCTTTTGCTCCGCTCTGTCCAGACGTTCTGCTGCTGATCTGCTGTTCCAGGGACTCAGCTTTTTTCCAGCCTTTCTATATATATATATATATATATATATATATATATATATATATATATATACACATATATATATTGATATATTAAATTTCAGACTTTAACTTTGAAGCATCAGAAGTCTGCCTCGTAGGAGCTGTTTGCAGCTGAGGACCACAGTTTGCAGCAATCTGTGCAACAGAATGCCCCATCCATTGATGAAAGAGTAAAACAAGAACCTCAACTCTATGGAGGTCTGCCTGGGACCCCTGTGTCAGCTGACAATGTTCTTTGGTGGTGGCAATAAAGAGACACTTTGCCCCTGTTATCAGATCTTGCTCAAACCTATTTGTGTGTTCAGGCATCTTCAACCCCCTCAGAAAGAGTGTTCTTCACTGCTGGAGACACCATTAGCACAGAAAAATCTCATATTCTCCCAGACAAAGCAAACATGCAACTTTTTCTGCATATAAACTGTTGGCTTTTATTTTTCCTCTTTGTGGCTTACAGTATGTTGATCAAGCACATTGACTCTCTCTCTCTTTTGTTTAGAGTGGTAATCCTTGCTTCTTCTTTTCTACAGTTATTTATTATTAAAATGTAGACGTAATGGAGAAGCATAGAGTTAGGAGAAAAAAAAGTAAGAAAAAAAATTAGTAAGGAATTGTGCAACCATAATAAGGTTTATTAGAATTTGTTGGAATTGTTTGAGTTATTTATTGTCAAAGGACGGTGAAGAAAGTTGTGTTTTAACATGTAGCAGAGACATGGTGATCACTGGTGTGTGCAGTTGCTGGTGTAGCTGACATATTACCAGCTCTGTTGTTGATTCCAAAGAGTAAAAAAGTTGTTCTGAAAAACTGTGCTGGTGTATCCTATTCCTCGTAGGAAAAAATAGTTTGATAATTGAGAAGGGAATCAATTCAATAAAAATGATATCAATAAGCAGAATTAGTATTGCCATTAATATGAATAAAAGAAACTATCAAATACCATCCCTAATTTCCACCCGTGATTTTTTTATGTCTTCTGAACTTATGGTATATTACCATTATCCAAATAAATAACAGAACTGTCTGCATATATATGGATATTGCAGTTAGATTATACAGATGGAAATTATCAACACAGTGTAAAAAATGATGAGTCAATAACTAGGGGAGAAACACAGGGCAAATGAAAAAGGATCCCCATAACAGCAGACTTTAAAATAGTCTGAAACATTCCCTGAACAATGGAAATAATACTCTTTCAATTAATAATAGCAATTAGATTATTAATTGAAAAGGGATTATAAAACAGAAACACATGAATTCTCTATGATTTGATTGAATTTTTATATTAAAAAAAGAAAAAAAAACTCCTCCTCTTCTGGCTATATATCTAGTACGGTTCACCTTCAAACAATCAGTATGAAGTGCAGCAACTTTGTCTATCTGTCCCCATCCATTCATCCACCTGGACCAGAATGAGTGTGGGAGTAATGTAGTGCTGAGTGATATATATCAGCCCTTTCATTTTTATCTGAGTAAAGGTTAACAGCTCATCATTCTTCTTCTACCTGAGGGGAAGGAGTGCATCTGCACACGAGGGCTGGGCCAACTGATAGCAATGAACTGACAATACAATTGGTCTCTACAGATTGAATATTGTCAAGTGCAGAAGACGGAAAGCTGTTACCCTCAGACCTAAAGTAAACCAATGTAAACCATTACATTAGTCTACTTCACCTGCAAGATCTTTAATACTGGGACCCCCCCATTGTCATTTTCTACAGAACCTCCACCATCAGGTTCTACAATGCCCCGGTGTCTACCAATGGGTAGGACAATAATTCTAAAGTGTGTTTCCCATGTAGTAATCTAGCTTCTTTTAAAATTTATAATTTTTGAAAAAAATTTTCATTTTAATAATCAATATAAAATATTAATTATCACAATTAATATCTGTAAAACTCTGAGCACCAGCAAGTTTTTTCTCTTAGTGGAAGCATGGAAAGGCATTCAAGTCCTAGATTAATTAAATAAATAATTAATTAATTCAGCTTAAATCAAATCAGTCCCAAAATGCTAATTACGTACGTTTTTGTTTGTTTGTTTGTTTGTTTGTTTGTTTTTAACGTACCAAGATATGATTCAAAGGAAAGAAATCACAAACAACTTGTTAATAAAATGTGAATATTTAATATCTAGACTACCATTGCATAATATCAAAGGAATATTTACAAGAGGTAAATGGGAAACATTAATGAAACAAACATGGGAAATGCAAGTGTGATGTTCAAACCAAACTCTTATAGTAAGGTAAGATGTGGAGCTAAATGACAACAGACAGGTTTGGAATCTGGGAGACATTTTAACAGGTCATATTTCCTGCTGTCAAATAAACTCTACTCATATGTTGCATGCAACAACTAAAAGCTAAAATAAAATTATATTATAGTTACATTTTTTGACACGTGAAACAACGGGAATCATGCAGTTATGCTAAAAGTACCTCAACCAGAGCCGACTCATTCATCTACACTTTGAAAACCTGAAGCGCTGTGTCCTAATACCTAAAACCTCATATCAATCATTTCATGGTTCCTGGGTTTTAGTGTGTTCTTTAGTTTGTGTTAGATTTTGATCATGGTTTTGGTTTTTCATATTTTGTTCTGATCTTGGTTTGTAGTTCTGGTTTTTGTGTCTAGTTTTCTGTTAGGATCATCGTTTGTGTCATGTTTTAGTTTTTGTCTTGAGTTTTGGTTTATAGTTCTGGGTTTTGTCACATTTAGTTCAGTTTTTTTGTTTTCCCTGGTCTAATTACTCATTCACTTCACCTGTTCCTTGTTACTCCCTCTGTGCATCTATACCCCATGGTTTTCAGTTTGCTCTTGTCAGATCCTTATGTGGTTCATCCCCTGTAACGTGTGTTTCCCTGCTGATTTATTTTGGGAACATAACCCCTTTTGCCTGCACCAATTCAGCCTCCTGCCTGATCTGCCTGCATTTTGCGTCCTCACCTCTGCCGCTCACACTTGACAAATCATTTCCTAAGTTTGAAAAGAAATAAGTTTTAATTCAGGATTTAAAAGGCAGGAGATTAAATTAAAAAATTTTTGCCAAATAGGACCTTTTATCCTATCTTGTAGCTTTAGTTCTATAGAGCTTTTAGCAAACTTATAGTAAAACACACCAAAGGTATTTTATGGATCTGTCCTACCCCATGTCACAACCTGCTCTGGGACATGGCCCAAAAGCCTCTCTGTCCCCGAACCTTGGCAATGATGGTGGCATTAAAACTGGAACAAGCACATACTTGCTCTCAGACAGAGTGAGAGCCACACATGAGATTGACACAGACACACACAGGAAGATTTTTTTTGTTACACAAAGCTACAAACATGATGTTTTGTTCAGTCTCCAGTTGCAGTTTTGACATAATTTGCTTCTGACGACATACTTTTAACTATTTTATTTATTTTTTGTGATAGATAAGCAATGACTGCCTTACCAAATCTTGGCCTTTAAACTCTGTACCATTTCTTTTTTTTAACCATTGAAATAGACATTCAAACAAGAGTGCTGAAAAGGACATCTTGGGTCTTTTGCTTGAGGGTAATAACAGAGAAAAGCCTTGCATCAATAAAAACAGTGTTGAAAAAAAGGACGCTTGAAGCAAAGACCATTAAAGACACTCAGAATAATCCCTTGCAGCAACAAATGAAATGTTCTACATCACTAAAGGGCCACAAAGATGTGTTTATGTAGAGCTCATTGATGGAGGGAAAGAGGAAAGAAGACAAATATTTACAAATCAAAGGTTTTTTTTTTTTTTGGTTTGTTTAAGAGAGGAAGGTCAAGTTGTCTGTTAGCATGATTTTTTATTACTGCACTGTTAGCACAATTCATGGCTAATGTTGTTTTGCTTATAGTTTGTAATTCAGGTGTGTTTTGCCAGATGTGCTAATGTTGCATTAAATCACGGCTACAAGTCACAGGTAAATGCATGCATGGCTGCTTGTCAGGAAAAATGTGTTTCATTTAAATATCACATGACCATGTTCTTTTCACTGTTATAGCACTTTTAAACTTTGTCCCTTCTTTTATAATACATTAGTATTCATTAAAAAGACGAAATTCAATCATTCCGTATTACTGCCAGAAGCTTGTTTGTCTTTGTTGCTCTGGGTTCTATTATATACACAGAATTGGAAGTTAACACATTTACTACTTTTAGGCTGAGTCATGTAAGTTAAAACAACACACTTGAAAGATACAAGTTATCCTCCAGAATGCAATCAACGTTTCTACTTTATGAGAAAATCAGGCAGATTTATTATTCCTTGAGTGGACTGCAGATACCTGTCCTGTTATGCAGAACTGAGATTTAGCCACCATATGTCATGCAGTCAGGTGAAATTTAACTTTTAGTTTCAGAGTTACATGTAAAGAAAAAGTAAGTTATGAGAATGTTTCAAGCCTGAGCATCTTCATTGAAACTGGTGTGTGCACCGAGGTGTTGTGTTTCCATTAATGTCAATATGCTGTCAACAAACACCTATGGGCCGGTTATTGCAACATAATCAGATCCGAATCCGAAAATAAAAACATGACATTATCATATCTCCACAAAATAAACGCCCAAACAGATCCAATAACAAACACAAATATAACGTTCCATTTTCCCTGGTATTCATCACAGCATAATCAGAAAAGAACCTTCAAAAAAAGAAGTTTCTAACTATTGCATCCCTCACTACACGTTCCACCCGTCCCTATATATATATATATATAATATTAGCTGTATGCAAGTGGAGTAGCTGCATGTCCTGCTTCTGTGATAGCCAATATATGTAGCCTACTGCCCTCCATCAAAGACATACATATACACACACATACACATGCCCACATCAAGTGCTGACTGCTGGCCACATGAAGAAAGGCCGCTGTGTCACAGTTCTTCTCATAGCTAGTGAAAAGAAAACACAGCTAAAAGTAAAATTGTTACATGCTTTCCATTTTCTGACATGTCACTTCCCAGTCTCACATTTTATTTATATATATATATATATATATATATATATATATATAAATTGTATGTGTGAACTTGATGTTCTGCCTTTTACTTATTGTGTTGTGAGACCATCAGGCAAATTTCTGTCAAATTCCTACCCACCCTTAAAGAAGAAGAAAAAAAAGAAAAATACTGATGTATTTGACCCTTTTCCGCTTTACACATGTCTGCTACTGTGAAAAGTATTTTTATTGGTTTCAAAGACAGATTTGAAACCTTTTGGTCTATTATAGACCACAACAGAGGCATCTTTCAAATGAATATAGCAGTGCTACTCTTTCATGTTTGCAGTAAATTGGCTTCCTCTGAAGTTACCTTTTCAACTTGCTCTCATCTATGGTGAGCGCCCCCTTTAAACCTTTAAAGGTGATATAAAGGAAAGGAACTGGGAGGAAGAACAAGTGGTATTGCTAGATGTGGTGACAAGAAAGTAACTTATGGCTAGACATTGCAAAATGATATTGTTAAAAAGAAGATGGACAGAAGAGATTTTATCTAGTAACTTAATGGGTCTGCCACATAAACTCTTAAAACACCACTGTGTGAGTGAATCCACAGTAGCATCAGTACTTATTCTAAGTTTAGGTGGCCATAGTGGGTGGAGTGTTAAACCTCTAGTGGTGTGCATACCAGCTTTACCTATGGAACTGCATATAAAAGTTAAATTAAGTACCTCATCAGTTCTTTGTCTGATGTCAGGGTTTGAAGGGGGAAAACGTTCAAATTTGCATAAAAACAAAAAACTAAAAAGAAGTAGTAATAAAACAGTTGACATCATGTTTATGACAGATTCAGGACTGCACTTTTGTCTTTCAAATTATATTTAAAGAACTAAAGCTAGGATTCTAAAAATTAAATCAAATTTCTCAAATGCATTAAACGTTATAATAGATGCCAAAAACTGTGCTGGGGGGTGAATAGAGAACTTAAACACATTTGCAAGCAAAGGCAGACTCCCACGCTAGTTAAAATGAGGAGTTTTCTTTATAGTCAGGGGTTGAAATTTATGTATCTGACAGTTTTCTCCAGCAGTTGGAAGACAGTTCCTCCCAAGTGAAGTTAAGAGGATTGTGTTCAACAATTTGCAGAAAGCAAGTGGCAAGTGTGAGTAATCAAGGCGAGTGCAAACTGTTCAATAAACTAAGAATATGAATATATATATATATATATATATAAATCTCACAGAAGTGAGTACACCCCTCGCAGTTTTGCAAATATTTCATTATATCTTTTCATGTGACAACACTATAGAAACTTTGCTATACAGGACACCAAATTATTAAAACTAAACTTTGCTTTTTTGTATTTCAAAGTTTAATTTATATAGTGTTGTCCCATGAAATGATGTAATGAAATAATAGCAAAAATGTGCATGTATATATAATTTATTACACCATACTAAAGTCCAATTTAAAGATTTGCACTAACAGGTCACAGAAATAAAACAAAAGTGTTTAGATGTCAAATCACGCTATAACAGCTGAATGAATTGCATATTTTTGATAACTACAAGGATAAAGTTATTATATGTTTCTCTTACAATGCAACTTTTAGATAGTAGAGATGGAGCTGAGCTGTTGGCACACTAAAGGCCAATTTCCACTGGGCGTGTGTGCAGCAGGTTACAGCTGCGGTGCGGCCTCTATGGCTATTTGCTGCTGTTTTAGTCAGTGGTTTGGTTCACACTGGGCACGCCGCAGTGCATGTTAAAAGGGAGCCAGAAGCGACTCTCTGAACATACACGGTGATTCTGTTTTTGATGAAGCTTGTGTCCAGAGTGCATCAAACTCAGCAGATAGGCAGACAGGAAATCAGACATGGGAGCTGTGTACAAACTCCGGTAATTATCAAAATAAAAGCCCCAGTGCAGATTTGTGCTCACAGAACCATCTAAACCATCCATTTATTATCTATACTGCTTTGTTCATCAAGTGTTGCAGGGAAACTAGAGGGTGAGAGGCAGGGTACTCACTAAGTATGTTCATATATAGTAAAATGGCCAAATAAGTCATATCATTCTTAAGTTTAAATCAGCAGGCCGAGTACTACAGATTCCTTCATTTCTGTAATTAAGGCAGAAAAGTTAATTAGTTTGCTGTTGGATCAACAGCTAAATGGCACCATTGGACTAATTTGAGGCCAGTGTGGTTAATTAATAAGGTTATTTATAACATGACACTGCCAGGAGGCAGGAGCAGTTCTAAAAACTGGACAGGAAATCAATGAAGACAACAATTCATATTACAATTCTTTCTTGTAGCACATTTCAAGAAATATTATTTTTAACACATTTAACATATCCCATTCCTGTTAAATAAACACTTTCATGACCTGCACATTCCTCACAAACCCCTTGATTATGTATGAAATGGTGGCAGAGACACCAGGATTTTTGGTGATGCTTTTGCAACATTATCAATGTCAAGGATATGAGCAGAGACATTAAAAGGAAGGTTACATTTGCATAAATGGCATATAACCTTATATTATAAACTCGTGTCTGCTAAATTTCTTTCAGTCCTTTGTAGGGACATATGTATGGGGATATGAAATGTGATACATTTGTCCTGCATATTGCCATGACTTGCAGAGGCCTTTTATGGAGAGCATTAGGGAGGTTGTAGTCATTGTCACAGAGCGAATGGGCCATTTGAGAGCCACACCAGAGCGACCACTAAGTATAGAAATTCAGCCTTAAATTCCACTTCTCTATTGCTCACTTTTATATAATATGGTTGTTTAACTTTGGCTGACCCCGCTGTTATGTCAGTGCATGCTTCTCGTATTTCCCTCTGGTTTAGAGAGTCTTTATAATCAGAAAAAAAATGTTTTACATCTTCAGAACAAAGGGACATGGATTTCAAATAGGAGCCAGCAATGGACAATATTGTGTACATATACATAATATACATTTGTAATACAGAGCACAACAGAGGCCTTTCAAAAGGCTCTAAGGAAGAAAAGGCTCTAAGACTTGGAGGTGATTTTTTTCATTACATGAATTTGACCCTCTAAATACAAAGTAAAAGGAGAGGAGATGAAGTATGAGGCAGAAAAGCAAAACAGATAAAGGAAGTATTATAAATACATATATAATGCAGTATAGTAGAGTGAGCAGGTGAAGAGGGATTAAAGACTCAGCTGATCTTCAGTGGGACAGTCTGTCACCTCCACAGTATGACATATTGAAGACAGTAGCTCTGTCTTATGTGTTCACAGAGGTCACTCTTCCAATTAAACATTCACAGACATCACATAGGTGTGTGTATGCCTGCATGCATACACACACCATAACATTTCCTTTCATTTTCCCCCTCCCTTCCTTCCACACTAATGAAACAAGAATGCAAATCAGCTACGCTCTGCTGTGTAGAGGTACTAAGAAGTATTAGAGGTGACATTAGAATGGAATACTCACTTTCTCCTTATTGTCTCACAATATCAGGCAGGGCAGTGCCTACGTGTCTATCCTGAGTCCAGACATAAGAATGAGGACAAAGACAAAACACTGACACTGTAATACAGAAGGCTGCATTGATAAATTAAATACATACAAGCTTATTAAAAGAAAATCAGTTTGTGACATAACAATGAGCAGGAATTACAATTTGGAACTCTTGCAGAAGAGAAACTCGTCAACCACATTTTGGGGACAACCTCAAACTGAACATCATGGGATTTATGGGGGCAATCGGGGTTCTCAGCCCAGCTCCCCTGACAAGCAGAGGAGCTCCCTGCAAACATTCAGCTGATATTTTAAGAGAAAGCCCTAAAAATAGTCCACTTTCAGACTACATAAAATTTTTCTATAAAGTTCCTAATATTTTTTTAACAGAACAGCAATAATTTGTTAATGTTGTGTGCTTATTAATTTATTTAAATTAATTAATTAAATCTTTGAAAAGACGTAGGTGATCCGCTGTTACTCCTTCAGCACTGTGGCAGCTGTGTGCAATAGGTGTCCATACAACGACCATTTGATCCGCTTTTGGATGGTGTTAAAGACTGATGCACCGGTGCCCTATTTGCATATCAGTGTTTGAATGCCTGTAGAATTGCAACCACATAAGATGGAGCACAACTTCTTTTTGCATGTAAATCCACAGGAATTACACTAACGTATCGTGCATTCAGTGTGTCCCAGAGCTCTGTTTCTTTCACTTACTGGATCTTCAGAAATACAGTAAAAAGCGCTCAGTGAACAGACCGTATAATCCAAAATGCGGGTGCTTTTGGGATCTGATCAGGGGTATAGCGATATTACCGATTCCAACATTTTATGTTCTACAATCGATTCTCATGTTAATAATAATAATGGATTAGATTTATATAGCACTTTTCAAGGCACCCAAAGTGCTTTACATTGTGCATCCATTATTCATCCACTCCTCACTCATACCTGGTGATGGTAAGCTACTTGTATAGCTACAGCTACCCTGGGGCAGGCTGACGGAAACGTGGCAGCCAATCCGCGCCTACGGCCTCTCTGACCATCACAGAACATTCATCCACATTCATTCTCCAATGATGCCAACACAGGAGGCAAGGAGGGTTCAGTGCCTTCCCAAGGACACAACGACAGATGACTGCGGGAGTGGGAATCAAACCGCCAACCTTCCGGTCATTGGACGACCTGCTCTACTGCCTGAGCCACTGCCGTCCCAATGTTAGAATATTGATATTTTAGTAATTTGGGGTAAAAAATGCAGTTTATCACAAACTGGAATACATTAGAAAGTGAAAAGTCACAGCGTAGCAGCGTGCCTCTCACTCAGGCATGTGGAGCTAAACAGCAGTGGCATGAAGTATCATGTGTGTGTGAAAACAGATGTATTTTAGCAGCACCACTTACCTCCTTACACATCTGAGAATCAATCATAAAATAGTATATACAATTAAATTAAGATGAGGAAGTGGGAGAGAGGACAGGACCAGATACTGCAAGATTTAGACATGCCACTATTGACATTATTTGATGCTGCAGGCAGAGCTGTGTACCACTGATGCAAAATTATGGGAAAGTGATTTTCATCTGTCTGCTAGGTTTAGGTTTTTTCTGTTGATGTTCAAACAACAGTAGTTTCCCTCATTCATAAGACTATTGCATCCTGTTTTATTATGCACAGTATTAAAAATGGGTATGAAATAAGAAAATGCTACAATAAATAGCTGTATGAGTTTAGCTTGGAGTGATATGTGTCCCAGAGACCAGCTCACATCAGTTCAATAGGCCTTGGTTTAGTTTATAAGGATGCTTGCAAAGGCTGGGTGTCATTAAATATTTTAACAGGTTTTTATCAGACAAGGTGTGTTCCTCTACAGGCTCACCACAAGGGTGCATGCTTTCACCTGTGTTATTTATTCCTTACACAAATATATGTCAAAGCAATTTTGAAGATAATGAAATATGCAGATGATTTTGTGATCGTAAGTCTGCTTTAAAGAGTTATGGCCCTGTTGGTAACGGCTTTGTCAAGTGGTGATAGAATTCACACCTTCAACTTAAAACACAGAAAACCAAAGACATGACCACTGATTTAAGGAAAAATGCCAATGCACCTCATTCAGTCATTATAGAGGGACAAATTATCAAGAAACTGCAGTCTTATAAATATTTTGGGACCATCATTGACTCCACACTGAATTTTAAACAAAACTGTGAATCTATGAGCAAAAAGGGTCACCAGCGTTTATTCTGCTTGCAGACATTGACCCGTTTTAATGTTGACAGAACAATGATGACACTCGTCATCATTGTTCATGTTTATTGTGCTTTTAATGAATCTGTTTTAGTGTTTTCTCTTGCGCAATGGTTTGAAGGAGTTTGCGGAGAGGAAAGCATTTGCCAGTGGAAAGAGGCTTCATCAAAACAAAAGAGGGATCTTTGAGGACCAAATTGATCATAAAAATACAAAAAAAAATATCATAATAAAACCAGAATTTTGATGGATTTCTTTCAGGTTGTAGTCGGCAAAGTACAACAGTGTGCACAGGAGGTCTCTTAGCATAAAGGTGAAACTCAAAAAATTTGAATATTGAGCAAAACTTAATTTATGTAAGTAATTTAACTAAAAGGTGAAACTAATATATAGACTAATTACATGCAAAGGTAGATATTTCAAGCATTTTTTTTGTTGTAATGAATATGGGTAAAAGCTCATGAAACCCCCAAAATTATAACCTCAGAAAATTTGAATATTACATGAAATCAATTAAAAAGATAAAATATGAACTCAGTACTTGGTTTGAGCCCCTTTTGCATTAATCACTGCCTCAATGTGGCGTGGCATGGATGTTTTCAACCCGTGGCACTGCTGTGGTGTAATGGAAGATCAGTAGTGTGCTCTCATGCTCTCAGTAATGTTTTATCCTAAGTAACGGTAACAGCGTTGGAAATGGAAAGAGTAATTAGATGAGGTTAATGAAAAAAGTAACGCCATCATGGGTCCTTTTTAAACAAGACTGTTAGCACTTTATAATCTCTTACTGGAGTCAACTATTTCTTTATTGTTTCTTTTTATTTATTACAGTTTGAATTTTTCTTTGAAGAAAAAGATTACCTTATTGTAATTTAAAAAACAGGACACCAATCTTAGGTTTTTACCTATGGTGCCCAAGTTTTTTATATTGGGATTTATTTTATTCTATTCATTTATTTATTTATTCTTATTTTATATATTTTTTTAATGGAAGTATATCTTGGCCTTAGAGCAGATGAGTAGCCACTTTTGTATAGATGAGCATTTGTAGTGTCTATTATTGTGTTTTCTTTTTTTGCACAGAGGATGGACTTTCTTTTTTTTACTATGCTATGTGCACTAATATATAGGCAGGTGTATGTGACTTGTTGCAGTGCACACCCGGAATAAGGCTCCCCCGAAAGCCCCTGTGTTATTCAAGCCCTGGGGGCAATGCCAGTCATGAGACAGAGACAGAGGGTCAAAATCTGAAGTCAGAATGGAAACATGGATGAGAATATATAAGGAGTTAGGCAGCAGCTGCAAAATCCATAACACACACACAAGCACACACACAAAGAAATATCTATTCCCTAACTATTCACAGCTAACCTTTACAGCGGCAACATCTGAAAGCATGCTGGCTGTTTCATCTTCCATGTTACATTGTGTTCTTCCTCGATGAACATAGAACACTTCTGTCGACAATGGTGTCATCCAAGTTTTTATAAATAACAAAGAATATCAGTCTCTCATGAATAAATGATCTAGGAAATCATGAATATTTAAGTTTTATCTCTTGTTTTTTGATTTTCACATCTCCTGCTGTCTCTTTGTCTCTTGAAATGTCTGTTGTCTTTTACATAAAGAGTTAGCTTTACCCCTCCCTTTCTCTTTAATCTGCTGACCTATAAGATCACAAAGCAAGTTTAGGAAACAAAGAGGGTGTATTCACATGTACTGATTTAGAACACACCTGGGCACACATGCTCTTACACACTTCCATTTTTTTTTTTTAATGGAAATGCATTGCCCGCTCCCAACAGTCTCCCCTGCACCTGCAGCATGCAGCAGCAGAGAAAGGATGCTATTGTGTTCATACATGTATATTTGATACAGTGTGTGCCAATTTGCCATCCCCATAAGTATCAAAAACTTGACTGTGACAAAACTAATATGGAGGCACAATGAAACACTTTTCCGTGTCGACTGTTGCCTTCAGGGGTTGCCACAGCAAATCCTCTGCTTTCGTATAACTCTATCCTCTGTAATCTCTTCTCTTACACATACTAACCTAATGTCCTCTTTCACTTCATCCATAAATCACCTGTTTGGTCTTACTCTAGGCCTCCTTCCTAGTAGTTTCAACCTCAGCCTCCTTCTGCCGATATATTCACTATCCCTTCTCTATGTGCCCAAACCATCTTAATCTGGCTTCTGGCTTTTGTTTCCACAACATCTAACATTTGCTGTGCCTCTGATATACTTATTCCCGATCCTATCCATCCTTATTGCTTCGAAAGAGAACCTTAACTTTTTAAACTCTGTTAGCTCCAGTTCTGCTTCCTATTGTTTCCTCAAAGCCACTGTCTCCAAACCCCACAACACTGTTGGTCTCACCTCTGTCCTGTACACCTTTCATTTCATTCTTGCTGATACTCATCACACATGGATGTTTTTCTTTGTAAGATAAGGCTTCCATCTTGCCACCCTACCCCATAGCCCAGACATATGAAGAAGACGGGAGATTGTTGTCACATGTACTACACAGGCAGTACTTGCCAAAAATTCCTGCAGCTCCTTCAGTGTTGCTGTCAGCCTCTTGGCAGCCTCCCTGACTAGTTTTCTTCTCGTCCTATCATCCATTTTGGATGGACATCCTGTTCTTGGTAATATCACTGTTGTGCCATATTTTCTCCACTTGATGATGACTGTCTTCATTGTGTTTCATGGTATATTTAAGTCCTTGGAAATTCTTTTGTCCTTCACCTGACTGATGTCTTTGAATGATGAGATCGCTTTGGAAGCTCTCTGCAGACCATGGCTTGTGCTGGAAGATGTGGCTACAAAAATGTCAGGAAAGGCCTACTAGAACAGCTGAACTTTATTTGGGGTTGATTAGAGGCACTTTAATTGGTGACAAGTGTGTGCTGACTCCAGTTTAACATGAGTTTGAAGGTAATTGGTTAAATCTGATCAGAGCCACATCCCCAGTTATAAAAGGGTGTGCACACTTATGTAACCACATTACATCAGTTGTTTATTTTTACTTCACCTCCCTGAAAGATTTGTTTGTTTTTCCATTGTGTTGTACAGGTTATAGGTCACATGAAAGGTGGAAAAAGTTGTTAAAATTTTTATCTTGATGTAATTTTTTTACATCATGAAAACCTGGCATTTGGACAGGGGTGTGTAGACTTTTTATATCAACTGTATGACAACGTTTGAAACAGACATTTCTATTTATGTACATAACGGAGCATAAATGGGCCTTAAAGGTCACCCAAGCCAGTTCTAACTTTAACCTTAATCAAAAGGTAAAGTTGAAAGTCCAATTTTTTGGTAAAGAGATGGAATCAACACTGATGTTTTATGTATATTGGGAGTCTACATCATGAAACACTGATGTAGAGTCAGCAAGGAGAAGAAATTTCATTTTAATAACCTATTACGTAGTGGAGTGGTATGAAGGGTTGGAAAAAGTTATCAGTGACAAGATGCAGGTGAACTAAACACCAATAAGAGGTAGATTGCCTGGATTTCTGTCTCCTGTTTATGCCCCGAACATCTATCTTTAGCCAGGTGAGGGAGCAGGAGGAGGCAGATGATAATGAAAACACTGCACTGTTGCCAAAACGATGAATGGCTCTTTCTGCTGGGGTTGAGGAGAGGGAGATGGATAACATGGAGGAGAAGAGATAAATGATGCTAGAGAAAAAACAGCAAAAGAAAAAAACAGAGCAATAAATTCCAATCCAATTAGTACTACAACATACCAGACAAAATGCACCTTATTCTATTATATCTCTATCTCTCGATCACTCCAGGGTGTTCACAGATGTTGTTAATTACATTTTCATCAGTGTATGTTGAAACAGTAAGCAGCTAAAAAGCAACAGCATTACAGAATACCTCCTTTGTCACAGCATCCATGTTTTGCAACTGTTTTTCATCTGGAACTGACCTTGACATAGCTGCTTTTTTAAAATTCAGAATCAGTCACTTCAGCTAGGGACAATTTTAGCAGCATTACAGAGCAATGATAACGTTCAACTTTAATTTAAGTTTCAGAATAAAAAAGGAAGATACATTTATTGCAGGACACTTTACTTTGACAGATTAAAACATTTTTTAGTTCAAACAAGCTGATGTTCCTCTTATTAAAATTATGATTAACTAAATATCAATCCAATCTTTCCATATTCCAATGTAGACTTGTGGAGTCCTATCACAACAGGCACCAGTAAAATCTTCAGTTACGTTCAGATGAATAAGGTCATTAAGACCATACTCAGAATTAAAGTCTACTGGCTCTGAGTTAACAGGATTTTATAGGCAATATTTCTGTTTGTGTTTAATTTGATTTTATTTAACCAGGAACATTGACACATTGAGATAAAATACCTTTATATATATATATATATATATATATATATATATATATATATGTAAGGCTGTCCTAGCAGCAAATGTGTAAGTCATTTTACTTTACTGTCCAGTTAGATGTCTGTATACACTACCGTTCAAATGTTTGGGGTCACTTTGCCATGGGATTCAATAGGGAAGTGACCCCAAACTTCTGAACAGTAGTGTATCTATTATGTCAAATCCTTAAAAATAGAATAAAAGGAAAGCATACAAGTAATTTAATACAGGAAGGAAGATGATCTATTATAAAATCATATCTTTATCCTTGTTAACATGTTTACACATGATCTATGATCTGCTAGAACAGAGTTACTTACGGCACGTCTTGCAGGCCTCATTAGACTCACCCAATTTTAATTTCTTGCTCATGTGGCAGCTAATGTCATGAAAATAAAAGTAATAAACACAGTTAAAAAATATTTCAAAGAACTATGTCATCCAAACACAAGATGGTGGGATCTTGCTTCATCCCAGTCAATCAGTTGCTGTGTGGAAAAGACTCTTCACCCTCCTCTGCACTCCACTGTTGACATCACTGGTGTATATACTGTATGTTAGGTTGGTTGTTTGTGGCTAGTTATGTATATATGTGTGTATGTAAATGTATATTTGTATGTATTTATCTACATCTCCATACAAAACCTTCCAAATTTATGCAAATTTGTGGTGTGAGGAAATTTTTCTTAGCTGGCAATTGGGAATCATTTGTCATTATTATTTGTTGAATAAAATAAACAGAATGCTAACATTTGAGTAAAATTTTTTATTTCATATCAGTGAGTTTCTGCTGTTGTTTTGCTGCTCTTATTAAACCAGGAGTATGATCTCAATCAATCAATTAATCAACCAATCGGAGAACCTCCAGATGGAGAAAGGAGAGCAATACAGGGGGAGAAATCAGGGACTAATTTGCATGTTCATTGAAGATTCCATACTAAATGAAGCAAGAGTTACATCTAATCCTTTCTGAGGCATAATGAGATTATTTTTACAGGAATGAAAATTCTAAATGTGTAATTTTGATGAATATAGATTACTTTCAGTGGTGTCATCAAGGCCCGTAGGAGAAGGAAATCTTGTTATCTTGAATCTTCCCACGCTATGATTGGATCTTTATTTTTCATCAATTAGTTCAGGAGGATTGGTAGACTTGTCAACAACATGGTGTGATTCTGGTCAATTTAGATAGTCTTGATTATGTTTAAATGTTAATTTTCCAAGATTCTGAATATATGTTTGTTCTTTTTTTTTTTTTGTTTGTTTGTTTTTGTTGTTTGTTTTTTTACAGCAATTTTATGGATTAACGGCTGGGAAATACTTGCTGTGAACACAAGTGTACATGTCAACATTCCACTGTGTGCTTGCTGCAAATGATGGAACCACTGACGGAATTTAAACGCTGGAGGTGACCGCAAGGGCAGTATGCAGTACTTGGACTTCGAAATAGTGAAAAGGTAAATCTACCAGTCAGATTGAATTTACCAGTCAAATTGTATTTCTGCTCCAAAACCCTCAAATCTTTTCAATTTGTTGCTAACTGCTGAGGCATGAGTGTTTTTCACTGTGCAACAGGCAGAAAAAATTATACAGAAGCCAGTAGTTGCGGACAAGGTCCTAGAGACGGTCTTCAAAACCACCCGCCATTGTGTTTACATTTGACCTGTCATGTTCAAGCTCTTGTTTGCATGAGCACCACTAGCAAATCAATATTGCAACTCGTGTACACATCACCTCGGATCAATGCAAGCAGCCTATGTGCCAAATGTAGGCTAGGAATGCATGGTAGCGATGATACGTACACAGACGCATCGATAACAGCAAGTATATTGCAGCATGTATCCACATAAAGATTGTAGGAAATAAACTGGGCTAAAATATGGTATTTGGAGAGCTCTTTCATTTCACTTTTAGCTCACTGGGTAGCATCAGAGGGCATGGTGCCATCTGCTTCAAAATTAGTTTAGCCAAGCTTGGTAATGTGACTGTAGTTGTGCGCTTTGAAGAAGTGAGCATGTGAAGGGTAAAGAAGTCACTCTGCCCTTCATTTCCAGTATACGTCAAACATTTTAATTAGGGTTTAGAAATTTTAAGGATTTTCTGAAGATCTAAATTCAAATCTTGCATAGTGGGGTTTTTTGTTATTGAAGAACAATGCTGAAAAATGAACGAATGGTCAAAGTAATAAAGATGTTCAAAATCTCTATGTATTTGTTTTTGTTTTTTTGTTGGTTTTTTTGTGTTTTTTTAGAGAATACAAAAAACTTCTTTCCTACAGTTTGGTAGACCTGGTAGTAAATAGAAATACAATACTGGCATATCATATCTCTGCTACACAGATGATTATCAGATATACCTGCCATTCCCACTAGATGATCCAGTGCAGTAAGCATGTATCTCTAAACCAAAGATCCCTAATTCTTCTATTCAGCAAAATATGAACATAAAAAAAGCTTCTTTAGTTCTCTCACCAACCAAAGTTGAGTTATGTTATGATTGATGACAGTTATCCTTCTCTGATCATCTTCTGTCTGTCTCTTGGTCACGTTGCTTTGCACTTTTCAAAATAAGAAAAAAATAAATAAATTCTGCCTATATCTGACTCAGTATGCCACCAAAGCCCTGGTAAAGGTCAAAGCTGTGTCTCACCTTGAGAACAGCATGCAAAGTGAAAGCATGATGGCGTATCTGATTTTCTACCAGGCAAAAAGGGCACATGTTGCTCCATTATTCATTAACTCACTGGCTGATCAAACCAAATTCAAGTCACAAATGTATGCCAATAGACTACCTTCTGGGTCTGTACCCAGCTGTCATGCAGGTTCATGCTCCTTCTACATTCTTCTCAGATATGGCATTTGAGAGAGTCATCCCTACTCACGAGACAGACTCAGTCAAAACTGTTCTCAATTGTGGGTCCTCTAAAAGATTTAGGACTTAATATATTGCATCAGGGTATCTTGACTGCTCCTCACTTGTAAGTCTCCTTGTATAATAACTAGCGCTGTCAAAGATAACACGTTAATAGCAGTTACTAATTTATGTAATTAACTGTGTTAATATTTTGAATGCAATTAACGCATGCATAGCATGATAAGCCCCATACATCTGTCATTTCTCTCCTATGACAGCAAGATATGGAGAGGCTTCTTCCCTCTCCCACTCCTCTACTCAAGTTAGAGGAATCGTGACGGCTGTCGGTGATCAGCTGATCAGCTTTTCTTTCTTGTTGCGTTTGTTTATCATTCAGCTGAGAAAGAGGAAATTAGTGGTTCATAATTCACACCCTCACATATTTACCCCAGAGTATTGTTTTTGGCAGGACCCTTTTCTAACACAGTAGTTGGCTGGTGGTTTATACTTCAGGTATGCAGGGACAGGTGTAGAAAAGTTTTGATGGGAGGCCAAGCAGGAGCACTGACCAGGAAAAGGGGAGCACAAATGAGACCTTTTTTTTAGGTCTAGATGTTATGAAATATTGAACTAAATATTATAATTGTAGTGATCATGTAATGTAAAAAAGTGAAGACAAACTTGTAAAATATTTTATCAACAGTTGTTTACTTTGGATAATGATGCTGTAGGACTTTTATCACTGCTGCACAGGCTTATACTTTAATGATAAAAGGAAAAATGTGTTTTCATCCAGGTAATCAGTTTTATGTTTCTTCATCAATGTTGGCTGTATAACTTCAGTCATGAAGGTTTGAAAATTTTCACGGTGAAATTTTCATGATCCTTTATGGATTCAATACCCTTACTGTTCCCATCTCTGAAAACTGCATCTGTGAATGAGGGAAGAAAAGCATGATTATGTCAGATAGGAGCATGCACTGACATGTTTGGAATTTTACTGAATTTTTTTATTTGTAACCAGATTTTTTGACAATTTTTTAATATATAATGTTCTCCTTTATGAGTTGCTGTTGGCCTAAGTGATGAAAATAGAATTGCCCAAAGAGATGTTTTTGTAGCCAGACTATATTCAATAGCTAACCAGGAGGGAGTTACAACTGTTGGCTCCCATTCTTGATTAAGATGCCGATATACCATTGCCCTAAAATTAACAGCCCAATAATAATATAAAAAAACAAGGCATGCCTAGTCCTCCATTTTCCTTTGGCTTTTGGAGATGTTGTTTCCATATTCAATGAGCTTTGTAGCCCCAAATAAATAGCAGGATAACAGAGTTAATTTGTTTAAAATAGGATCTTGGAATACATAATGGAATATTCTGAAATAAATAAAGAAATTGCGGCAAAAAGACCGTTTTTACTGTATTTACTCGACCTGTTAATGATAAAGATAATGTTCTCCACTTTTCTATATTCTTTTTTAAAACAACTAACCTCTCCATATAATTATATCTGAAAAACAAATTGGGGTTTTTAGTAATTTTTATCCCAAGGTATTTAACAGTATTTGAAATGTTAGATTAAGTTGAGGCTATAAAAGGAACTTCCAGCTCAGCTCCCAGTGGAACTAGATCACTCTTCTGCCAATTTATAGTGTATCCTGATACATCCTGATACATCCTGATGCATCAAGTGGCACAGATTGTTCAGGGTCAGACACAAAAATAGCAATATCATCTGCATAAAGTGATATCTTATATTCAACACCACCTATTAAAATGTGACTGATAAATGGGCTTTTACTGACACAAATTGCCAGCAGTTTAATGGCCAGTGCAAAGAGCAGTGGTGATAGAGGACACCCTTGTCGAGTGCCTCTTTCAAGTGGAATAGGTAAGAACTTTTCCTAATTGGTGATAGGTGAAGCAGTGGGGTTAAGGCAGTGGTCCCCAACCCTGGTCCTCAAGGCCCACTATCCTGCAGGTCTTCGATGTCTCCCTGTTGCAGCACACCTGATTCAAATGAATGGCTCATTAGCAGATTTGTGCAGAGCTTGTCACAGAACCATTTAATTTGAATCAGGTGTGTTGCAGCAGGGAGACATCTAAGATCTTCAGGATATTGGGCCTTGAGGACCAGGGTTGGGGACCTCTGGGTTAAGGTATGCTAACTGAACCCATGAAATAAAAAGGTCACTTAGGCTGTATCTATCCATTTCTTTAAAAAGATACCCCCATTCCACCTGATCAAGAGCTTTTTCAGCGTCGAAACACAAAATGGCGTGTTTTGAATTCTTGTCAAACTTATAATACATAATATCAAACACCCTTCTAGTATTGAAACATAAAGAATCTAGTTGAGATAAACCCTGTTTGATCAATATGTACAAGAGATCCAATACTTTTATTTAATCTGCTAGCCAATATTTTAGTAAAAATGTTGCAATGTATGTTGAGCATGGAAATTGGACGATATGAAGTGGGATTAATTACATCCCTCTCAGGTTTTCATATAAGTGTAATATTTGCTTTGTATAATGTTGGAGGCAATGTATTTAATTCACTAGAATTGGATAACATCCTCAATAGAAGTGTTGATATCTGCCCGGGAAAACTTTTTATAAAATTCGACACAGAAGCCATCCGGCCCCGGGGCCTTCTCGTTAATTAATGACTTAATTGCAACCATAAACTCATTTACAGTTATTGGTTTATTTAATGTTGTTCTTGAGTCATCATCTAATCTTGGAATTGGAACATTGTTAAGCCAAGTGTCAAAATCCCCTTTTGCCATAGATTTGTAGAATTGTTTATAATAAGCAGATGTGATTTTATGTATTGCACGACTATTTTGTTGCCCTCTAAATTGTTGGGCTAACATTGTATGTGGTTTGTCACAGAGTTCAAAATAGCGCAGTTGGAGCCGGGGCATTTGATCACTAACTTGCTTAGTTAAAATAGTGTTATATTCATATTTCAGTTTAATAATTTTCTGTAAAATGTGATTCTTACTTACTTGTTAGTTTAGAGTTTCCAACTGGGTTAACTTATCTTCGATTTCTCTTAAACTTGAATTTCTTTGTTTCTTCTGTGCTGTTTCATGTGACATAATATGCCCTCTCATAACCACCTTAAAAGTTTCCTATAAATTAGAATCTGATGTATCTAAGGTGTCATTAGTTTGCATAAATTCCTCTAGTCTCTGTGTAAGATATTTCCAGAAATTAGCATCACTGAGTAATGAGGGTCTCAACTTTCATGTAAATTCTTGCATAGGTAAACTAAAATCGATTGTAACAGAACTAGGAGCATGATCCGATATCACAATATTGCAGTATTTACTATCTATAGCGTTGGGCAGAAATTTTGAGTCTGTTAAAAAAAAGGTCAATCTGTGAGTACGAATTATGCAATTTAGCAAAGAAAGAATACTCTCTGTCTGTTGCAAATGCCAAATGTCTACTAAATTTTTTGAGGAAATAAAACTTTTTAAAGTGTTTCAGGCATTAGAAATCCCTACTTGTTTCTGTGATGATCTATCCAGACAGCAATCCAAAATTAAATTAGAATCTCCTGCCACAATCAGATCAGTATTTGACAAATCTGGTAGTTTATCAAAGATCTTACAAAAAAACCCAGGATCATCAACATTAGGGCCATAAATATTAACCATTGTGATATGCATGGAGTAGAGCTGCCCGATTACAATAAGTAACCTACCATTAATATCACTAATAGTGTTTGGATGCTGAAAGGGGATATTCTTTTTTATTATAATAGTGACGCCACGAGCCTTACTTGAAAATGTAGATTAAAATGCAATTGGCAGGACATGTATTTAAAACGAGCTTGTTCAGATAGTCTAATGTGCATTTCTTGTAAAAAAAAAAAAGCTATATCAGAAGTCAAAGATTTTAGGTGGGTAAATACTTTGGCCCCTTTTAGATGCCCCAAACCTCTAACATTCCAACTCACCATAGTGACACCTTTACTGTTAATACTTTCTGAACAACTTGCATAGATATACATAGATATACTGAAAAATTTTGAAATACATTCCCCTTGTAGATGTTGTGGACATGTAAACCCCGCACTGACACAACTAAAACAAGAAAACTGTATTAAACCCGTATAGCCCCCCACCCCTCTTCCCCATTTTCCCAGACAAGGAAAAAAAAAAAAAAAAAAAAAGAAAACTGCCACTGGGGGATTTAACAGTAACACTACACATTCCACTCCGTCACCAATTAAACAAATTATTTAAACCAGAACACGTATGTATTTACTCCTGAGATTATAGAAGTATACTTTTTTTTATCAGATTTATAAAAATCAGAAGTAGAGCTTAAGAACGTACACTTACTGCTTTAAATCTGTCGCCTGAGTTACCATTACAAGTGGGACATGAGACACTTTCACATTCAACATGAGTCCATTAGTAATCAGCTTGTTGTCTTGAGGCTTCCACCGTTGACGCTGCATTATCTGCAAACTGTACCGCCTCCTCCGGGGTATCAAACCGGGATATAACATTTCCATGGGTAAAGATCAAGTGTGCAGGGTAAATGAATCCAGCAGCTTTCAATCATTTCCTGGTGTCCTCAAAGATTTGTCATTGTTTCATTACTTCTACAGGAAAATCCAGGCAAATATGAATCTATATTAATGGACCTTTATTCCAAATCAGTAACTTTCCTCTGTAATTCTTTGTTAGCAGCTTTTAGCAGCTCCAGCTACTGCTCCAATCTGAGTAGCTTATCATCATGATATGACATTCTCCACTGCGGTGATTCAGTTTGCATGTTCAGTCAGGGTTACTTGATTGGCTTTCAAGGAGGTTTCCAAAGAGTTGAATCTTTCGTCCATTTTGTTACTCATTTCTTGTATGGCAGCAAGAACAGCTGTAATGGTCTCCGGTGCTCGGCTAGCTTGAGGTTCAGTTAGCATTAGCGTATCATCTCCATGTGACTCGTCTTCTGGGACTCCTTCAGTTGTTTTTTTCAATGTCAGATGCTTTTTCTGTGGCATTTTCACTAGTACTCATTAAATACTATTAATAGCAAATGTCCAGAGATTATCTTGATAAAAAGGACGTGTTTTTATTGTAAGTCTCGATATATTGGTGAGGAGCTTACCAAAACGTGACCATTCTCTCATCCGCTCAGTAGCGCCCCATTAATGGTAAAGTTGAAACACATGTCTCCACCATTGCAGTGTTATCTTTGCCTCCCTGGGAAAGTTTTAAAAACTCATATTTTTGTATGATATTTTAAGTAGTTGAAGTGACATATTTTCCAACATGCTTTCTCCTCTGCTGCAATTGTTTCTGTGTTTGGTATTGGGAAGAAACTCTGCATGTGCAAAACAGAAAGCAGAAAGTAGAGAGAGAAATGATACACTGTGGTGTAACTATGTTAAACATCATCAGACTGTTTACTTTTAAATACAAGAACAAAATATAAACCACTTCTTCAGGAAATGTAACCTTCAGGCTTCAGTATTTTGGCCACAGGTTGCATCTTGCAGTTCATATTTTGATGTCATCTCATGTGATAATCCTCCATCTGTCAGTCTGCCTCTGGCAGCTTTGGCTTTGTACCTTACATGATTAATGGGTTCAGTGTGAAGTGCTTTGGGTGCTTTGAAAAGCACTTTATAATTCTAATCCATTATCATTATTATTTACCAGATAATTCTTTAGCTTTAGTGTTTCGCAGTCCTGCTCCTCGGGGATCACTGTCCATGTTTTTGTTCTTACCAACTCCAGCACACCTGATGTTGATTAATGGCACTGCTCATCAAGTTCTCTGCAAGCTTGCTAATGAGCCATTCATTTGAGTCAGGTGTGTTAAATTATGGACAACTCTAAAACATGCACAACAGTGGTCGTCGAGGATAAGGATTGAGAAACTATGCTCTAGCTTGCATATGGACAACCGTTTGTTTTCCTGTAGCATGTAGTTGGGCTTCAACATCATGAAGCTGGAGTATTTTGAATCTTGGAATCAGCACTACCTAAATTTTCTTATATTTGCTGCCATGTACAATCTTTGCATGGTCTTCTGAAGCTTACCGCCGAGTCAGGCTGCACTGAACAGAAGCTCAAGCTTTTTATATGCTTTGTAAGAGTTAGCAGATTGTCAAATGACATAGATGCCAGATCTAATTTTTGCCCCCTGATGACATCCCCAAGTGGCAACAGGAACAAATGAAACAGTATTGGGCCTAAAACTGATCCTTGGGAAACCCCACATTTTATTTCATGGGTCCTTGAGAAGCATGCATCCATACTTAGACAAAATTGTTGATCTGTGAGATAGCAGTAAAACTATTTTAATACAGTACAAAAACTGTTATAAGCACAGGCTCCCCCAGTACTGCGTGCTAAGCTCCTTTTGGTATGCACTGTACTCACACGACTGCTTCCCATCCCATCACTCAAACTGCATCATGAAATTTACAGATGGTTTTTGTTCTAAGTGGAGAGATACATTTTATTATTCCTAAATAACTTATTTTTCATCACAACAGTGAGAAACGAGAAGGTATAGAAAAACTGAAACATTTTAGTTTGGAATATGGGCATGACATTAGAGTTTATTTAATTTTTTTTTTTAATTCTGAAATGCTTAGAAACATTTTTTATATCCTTTGAATTTTGAATCAGCCAAATAAATAAAATTAAATAGATTAAAATAGAATAAAGTTCTTTAAAAAATATTGGGTAATTTTAACTAAGCTCCCAAATTAAAAGTAAAAGTGCAAAATTGCATATCAATAATTATTGTTAAATTTTTAAGTATATTGACTTTTTTTAAACATTCTAAAGTTTACATGATTTATTTAAGATTATTCTCAGTCATAACTAAATTAAAATTATATTTTATCCACAAAATTAATTTTATTAAAGCCAATGATACATTTTACAGTGTAGGAAAAAAGATGTGGATATGACTGTTATTGTACCCTCATGACGTCTCAGCATCACTGATCACTCATGCTGGTGGAGGATGTGGGTTAAAATACAGAATAAATATGAAAAGTCTGAAAATCTGAGATATGAGCAGTAAACATTTGCCTGTACAGTGTGTCTCTTTGGGATTAAGTGATTATCATTAATGTATTTTTGTTTGATTTTATTTTTAATATAGGAATGTGAATCCATCTGTCTGTGTTCATTCTTTTTTCTACACACATAATCAAGGAGACGCTTTTTGTGTAAGGAAAACATCATGCTCAGATAAAAAAGGCTTCCCAAAGTTCACATGCAGACTTCTTCTCCTTCAAGGTCTCTAAAGTCAGCACACATCTTTTCAGCTCAAGGCTTCATCCCTGTATGCGTATGTGCTTCCCTCTGTGTGTGCACGGTTTTGTGTTGTTGCTTTGTTTATCTGTTTTGCTCCATTGGCTATGCCATGGTAATCACATCACACTTCATACTGATATTGCTTAAAATGTGCCAAAATACAGCAAGAAAAATGATTTAGTCATTCTGTTGTGACCACAAATTGAACATTGTTTGAGGGTAAATTTAGTTTGTAGTGTGTAAGAACTAATCCGATTAGAAGCAGAGCAAACATACCTCAAATAAAGCCACTGTGTTTTGGTATCTAATATTTGTTTTACCATATCTTTCACTAAATTACTTGTTCAACTCCATAAATCCTTTCAGTGAATTCAAGTTCACTGATGTGTCATGATAAAAACTAAAAACAAAACTGAAGACAAAGTTATCGCAAGTTAACATTACCAAAACTGTGCAAAGCCTTTCCTTTGCACCCAAAGCTGCTGACCACACTAAAACCACTCAAAAAACATGATAAAAGATGAATAAATACTTCTGCCTATAGGTTTTGAGATACTTCATTTGAATTAATGAAATCAGTGGTTGAATCAGTTTCCAAGAGAGAGAAAAAAAAAAAAAAACATGCAGAGAAATAAGTAAGATACATTTGTTGATAAAGCAACTTGAACATCCATGGCAAACCATGCCGAATTTGGAAATAATAAAAATTTTAATAATTATAAAAAAAAAACAAAAGAGATGGTAATGGGCAAGCTTTCTCTCTCTTCACATGGATGCATTTGCTGCCGCTGGTCTAATGCACTTTTGTATTTGCCACCACAACATGCAGACTTTGTGTAAGACTAGTTACACCTCTATTACACTATACTATACTATATTATACTATACTATACTATTTATATTTTATGTCATCAGTCCAGGTATCCGATATATCAATCTTTCCACTAGATTTACAGCTGTTCTGACTTTCTAATAGCAACATTTACTCTTCACTCTGAAAACCATATTTTTGTGTCTTCACTAACAGTGTGATGACTGAGTGTTGGAGTGTTTTCAGTGCAAAAGAGAAACTCCTCAGAGACAAAGGGATCATGGAGAGTGCCCTGAAACAAAAACATCAAGAGAAACCTTCTGGTTCTCAATCCACCCACACAAGACCACAAGCCTCTCTGCCTGGTATCTCTAATGTCTACCTCCCTCATTCACTGATAGATTTAAAAAAAGAAATCCATCTTTCTGTGTGGCCTCTGCTTCTTCATTACTGTACATGGCAATGCAATTGTGTATACAGGTGCTTGGTTCTTTATGTTTAATGCCAAAATCTCTCCTTTATGTTTGCTCATTTCAAATACCCGTCAGCCAAACTGCATATGAGAAATAAAGCAATAAAACTAGACTTTAAAGATATAAATTTGATACAACAAGCTGCTGGCTATCACTGTTCCACTCCATTTTGTACGGCTTGATGCAAACTCTCCTCCTCATCCTTACTCCTTAAACTGTAAGTTCCACAGCAAATGTTACCTTGCCGCAGAGTTAGAGATGGGTAGCGGTTGCGAGGACATGAACAGCTACTGTGGGGAATGCTGGGTAATAAGGGTAATATTTCCTGATGAACAGACAGGCCCAGGCCTCCAAGAATTTGGCATTTGACTCTCCTTGCCAAATGTTTCCCCATCTGCAGCTTAATTTCCATTTTAATTTCCAAATAACTCCCTAAAATGCATCAATCTGTATAAACCACAGAGAATTCTTTACTTAAAATTCAGCATTGGAATATATGACACAAATATGTTTATTTTGCACTCATACTCTTTCAACTCTGTAACATCTGTGAGCCACAATGAAAATCACTAATTCTATGCTATTAATTTTTTCTCCTTTATGATATTAACATCAGGCAGCTACATTAGTCTTCCACCACTGTGTGTTTGTCTGTACCTACATATCTTCCTTAGATCCACACGCAGCTGCTTTGTGGCCTCGATCCAATAACACTTCTAATCAGAGTCCAAATCAGTGCCGTAATTGCTTGCGACTGAAACATTTATTTTTATGAAAGAAGCCGTTCACGAATGCCCTTATTGTCTGGGATGTTGTAAGTTAAAACTATTTCTATTTTGCCTCTGCAGCACCAGAATTTATAGGTATGAAAATCACTAACAACTGAATAGAAAGGGAAAGTTAGCATTTTGAATATCCACATTTGCTGCATGTTTAAATAAGGGACAGCACTTTGTCGCCTCTTCATGTATACACCGACACACCATTACATTACACTGAGGTTCAGAAATCATTATCATTACTGTTAAAACCAGTAAACCAATATCATCATAAGTACAAGTCATCACCTGTATGAGGTCCTGTAAATAATGTAAAACAGCTGAAATGTAGTTAGAAGCATCAGGAATCCAAATACAACACTCAGCACCTATTACCTCACAGGCTCCACCCAGGTCAGCCAGGAGGAATCCAGAGCCATCCCATTCTCCAGGGATGACACATGGAGCCTTAAGCTTAGGGGTCAGGGACTCAAAACCAGATGAAACTGGTACAAAAAGATTTTCAAGTTAAATAGCCAACTGATCTATGTGAAAAGCATTATGACCAGTACCATAAGAGTGGTCATACCACCTAGAAACTGGAGCCGACCTCGCCCTCTTATAGAGGCCAGAGTAACGCCTGCAGGAATAGAGCAATAGTTAAATTAGAGGCCACACATGCATAAGGAATAAGGAAGGCTAAGTAAGAAATACCACACCAGTTACCTGAAAGGAAGAGACAGGCAAGAACAGTAACCACAACACCTGTGGGACAGCCAGAACCCTGAGAAGGTGTGTGTGAAACAGCATATTCATACCATGAAGACCCAAAGAAGTAAAATGCACATCATACAATGCAGCAGCAGGACTACATCAGACATGTGACATTGAAATCTGTTTTCACAATAAAACCAAGATGCAGGAAATAATATTGCAGCGTGACGAAGTCCTAAGATAAAACGATGATGCTCCATCCAGAAGATGGGAACATTCGGAGTAATTATTACTCCACCAGAAACAGTCTTGTCGGTGTGTGAAGTTGGAAGGAACACGAGTTGGAGTGAATGAGAGATCTAGGAGTGTTGGAAAATGTCTCCTTATAACGCTCAGATCCAGGAAGTGTGTACTGTTGTGAGTCACAACCGTGAACACAGAGAGGACACTCAGCACAGCATCTGCTGGCCGAGGTTGCAGCAGGGGGGGGCTCAGGTCACAGCGGGGGGGAGGGACTCAGGTGTAGCAAATGGGATCAGGGAACAGACAGAACAGCTGGAATTAGAGAATTTCAGAGCGGTTTGCTCAGCCAGCACACGCGTGTTTTGCTCATCATGATGATCAATCAGGTGATGTTTCACCTGCTCCTGTGGCTGTCAGCCTCCATGTGAACAAGAAAAAAAATGAAGCAGATGAGTATTGCTCCACAACATCTGCATTCAAGCTCCCGTAGTCATCTGAAGGCCATGGTTGTTGCTAGTCACCACTCAGGGAAAAGGGGACAGGACAACCCATGCTGATTTATCCTGGTGGATCAGATGAGTCGAGATCTCCCCCAGAGATGGAGATGGAGGGGGTGGGGGGGTGGGGGGGGGATTTCCCGCTGGTGCTGGGACACGGTTGCAGTGACTGGCCAGGAAGGCCTCCTACAGGGTCACCTGGTAAGGACTCTGAGCCGTTCAGTGCTCCCTCCCGAGTCCTCACCTACGATCCAGCCACCCTGCATCAGTGTGTGTGTGAAACACGTCCTCAGCTGGTTTTGGCAGAGCTACTGTCACCACCTGTAAAGCCTCAGAAAGCACAAGGAAAAGGTTTCGCAATAAACCAACACTGAATCCTCACCAATGACGATTCCAGGTAGGGCCGGCTCAATTCCAAGACCAGGAGGCCTGCTAGAGAGAACCTGAAATGGACTGAGGTTCAACCTTGTCCGTTACATATCCTCATGCAGGTCAGGAGGAGGTAGAGAGCCGTCAGCATGGAAAGCAGAGAATGTGAAGGGAGTGGCAGAGGAGAGAGGGAGCGAGGAGGAGAAGTAGGGAGACATTGTCTCACTCCACCGTCTCTCGCCCAGACAGAAGTAACGGTGCCTGCCAAGGTCAGCAACCCGAGACACGTCCAAAACCAGCTTACCGTCCGGTTTTTAGAACAATGTCTGCGTTGCCAGAGCAACCAGCTTTATGAGAGAAAGATGAGGACAAACAAGCTTTCTAAAACACATCATTGATGTTCACTCAAACCATCCACAGGATAGTGCCACACATGCACATACCAACATAAACATATCATATATTTTTTATAAAATCTGCTTGTTCCTGTAATCTAGAAAAACAAGCTACCAAATTGCCCACTGCTCCAGTATCACCCCTGTGAAAGCAGCCATCATCAGCAGTATGATAAGATGAACTGAACAGCACAAGCACATGTGTACACAGTGATAATTTTCACCACCTGTAAAAATTTATCCCAAAATGTCATAAGTGTCAATATCATGTTTGATTTTCAAAATGCACATACACATATTCAAAAGAGATTTAGTATAGATGTCTTTTCCTGTAGGCAGATCCTCATCATCAGTCCTGCTTATCAGGAAAATAAAGGTGTTTCTGGTTAATGGCTGGTTAGAGTTAGCGGCATTATAAAACACAGCAATCATCCCTGTGTGGAAGCAGAGTAGCGTCCTGGAGAAAATCCTGCTGGAAGGAAAAGGTCAAGTAAACGTCAGTTTGTTCGTTCGGGTCAGTCAGAACTTTGTCAGTTACGTCATTCGTTCTGCAGAAATGCCAAATCAGAGCAGGTAAATTTTCCCTGCATGTAGGAGGATCCATAAAAGGCCAATATGGCATCGTTTTGGAAAGACATGAAGTCTGCTGGAGTTTTCTTAATCAATTTGTTAAACTCCAAGATGATATGGACATTAAACCAATTTTAATTTCTTTTAATTATGTGTCCATCAGCCAGATTTTGCTCAAGCAGCTTTTTCTCTTTTGTTCTTTTACAAATCTTTTATTTTTATTTTACAAGAGAATCAGTTTAAAACATCCATGGATATCAGATTATTAAGAAATAGTTTGTATTTTCTCCCGGTACCTCTCTGTATTAATTCTTACAGTGCACTTTCCCATGTTATTGCAATTAACAACAACAACCAAAAAAAAAAACTATTTTATCTATATTAACGTTGGTTTGCTGAACTAATGTTTCAAGTTTCCTTTCTTTTACTTAAACTAATTTCCATCTGGTTATTTGCGGACAGTTAAAAGAGGAGCTCCTTCAATTTGCTTTAATTTTTACCATTTATTAATCACCATTTTTTTCTAAGTGTCAGGGATTTATTTTCCTCTAAGCAAACTGTTTATTAAATCAATCCCCTTTTTTTTTCGTCTTCTTCTTTCTGACAGATTTCAGATCCTTAGTTTGCTTGATTGAAACATAGATCAGGCCTTCAGTGTTGATTCTTAAAAGTAAAATAGCATGTATTTTTCTTCTTTTATATATGTTTGAGACCTTGATCTCAAAGAGCCATGTTATGCATTTTAATTTACCAATGAGCCATGATCGATCAATACCAAAGAAAATCATTCTAGTATATTTGGATGTGGCTGCAGACAACCCCTAAATGCAGCATGTTATGGTTCACACGAGACCACGGGTCAAAGTTATTATGCAGCCTTTTTAAGAGCAAAATGGAAGTTGTTTCAGGTTTATTATAAATGATAGATGTCAAGATATTCAAAACCTTAACTTAAACCAACTGTGAGTGAAAATAAAATAATCAGGATCCACAGACACACGAGCGGTTTTTGTGCAAATCACGCACACACTTAAAGTTCTCAGGAAACTTGCAGCTTGCATCACCACACAGAACCAAGCAAGGAAAACTGCCGTTCGGCATTTACATAAATGCACATAAGGATCAGTTTGTTGGCATTTACACTTCTGGCAGGAAGGTTTTACTCACTGCTTCAGCTGTAAGAATGAGAGAGATACCATCTTATCACATCCTGGGTCAGTGGTTAGAAGGGGTAATCTGGAGGAAATATAAATTCATGTGTCAGTGAGTCACCATTAGGATGTTTCCGAAGGGATCAAATAAAGAAAATATTATTTTCATCTCGTTTTACTAATTTCTCTTTCTTTTAAAACAATGAGACAATCAGTGTTGGATAACTGAGAAAAGGTTGTTAAACATGTTCTCTGTTTTCAAAACAAGACAGGGTTAGTAGCTCATCATGTCATGATGTGATGTTGTCATGTCGTCAGTAGCAAGCAGATACTTCATTGCAGTGAGCGTGTGTGTGTTTGTTCATGTAAATATGTGTGTACATGTATGTGTCTCTTGATCCAGCTGTGAACTAGTCTTATGTGCAGACCTACTCTAGAACTGAAGCTTTTGTTTACTTTTAGTGTCTTCTCTTCATAAAAGATAAGATCTGTTAAACCTCAGTGTATTAACAGAGTTTTGTATTAAATCATAAACTATTTATGGTATGGAATCAGAACGGTCTCACCATCAGTGTCACGTGGTCACATGACTGCTTCCATCTCCGAGTCAGCTCTGCCGGGGGTCAGTCAGATGGCAAACCGCCTTTTGATTTTTATGCCCAATGACCCTTTTCACCACATGGATGTTCTCTCTCTGGTCAGCAGACCTGGATGGTTTTCCAACCTCTGGCCCCCACCTCAGCCCAGTGGCCACGCCACCACGGAAACTGGGCCGGAAAGGTCACACAGTTTTTTTGTCTTGTTTTCTTGTGAGCGTTGGTCTTGTCCTCTGAATAAAATGCATGATCAGGAGCGTTGTGGAGGATGGTTTTCCACCATCCAAAAGCAGATGCTTAGACGTCCATCAAACATCTGGTTTCAGTCTCTTTGAAACTCGAAGCAGAGGAACTCTCTGGTTGTAATTGCTGGAGATCTTGAATCCTATAGAGCATCAGGTGGAGCAGGTAGGGGTGGGCATCAGTCTCAGTTCGTAGGACATGGTGGTGATAGAGTGTGTTTTTTTTTATATCAGTGGGTCTCTGCTGACTTTTATCCTGGCGGAAGAACTGAGTCGGGTCACAGACAGAGTGTGTGTATGTGTCTGAGGAAAGTTGCAAGTGTTTTCTCTCAGAGATTTGATAATGCCAAAAATAAACCTTCAGTGTGTGTGCGTGTGTGTGTGTGAGCACAAAGCATTCTTCATTGCAAGCAGACAGTCACTTAACTTCAGAAAATGTGTCCTTGTGCATATATTGAGCATTGTGAAGCAGAGCAAAACATTTTCCTCAGATTGATCAGATTATTTGACAGCTTGTATATTTTCTCATGAAGGATGAGAAATTGAAGAAAAAGAAAATGTTCTCAAAAACTGTTGTTCTCAAAGTCAGTTCTCCGTACATGCCTCTTGTGTAGAGCAGATGAATTTAAATAAATGACTGAAGTTGGATAACGTACTTAAAACAAAACCATCGGGCTATTTAGTAGGTTTTTTCTTTTTTGTTTTTCTTTCTGCCTGCAGTCATTGTCTGCTACAGGCTCAGTGCTTCTCTATGTTCTCTATGTCAGGTGCAGACTGATGATAATGATGATGATAGGAGGCAGGTGTGTTCAAGATGGCTGGAGCAGAGGGTTTCTGGGTAGTGTAGTGCAGTAACCGGTGATCAGTACTCGAGAGATGTTTAGCGCACCCAAAAGAAAGGAGCATGCATGACACAAACATTCATCCACAATCATACAACAGCGATGCAAACACTGGAGGCAAGGAGGGTTAAGTGTCTTGCCCAAGGACAATGACAGATGACTAGGGGAGTGGGAATTGAAACGCAAACCTTCGGTCATTGGACGACCCGCTCTACCGCCTGAGTCACTGCCATCTCGTTATAAGGCATTAAATGACTTTCAGCCTATCTTAAAAGGTGGTCAGATGCTAATTGCTTTAATAAAGCAACACAACAATGTAAACTTGGAGTAAATAATTACTAATTGCTTTGCTGTTTGACACAACTCATAGCAACTTTATGTGACATATCGTGTGTTTATAACGGCCCCCACTGTTACTGGTTCAGCTTCAGAAGTTTTATGTAAGTTGTAGTAATATCTGTACAGAGGGTAAAAACACAGTGACCTAAGCTGCTGCTGCGGATGAGCAAAGAGTGTTTACAGCTGTGGCACTTATTTTTCCTGGAGCATGTGCTTTACCTGTCAAAACAACTGGTTCCATGTTAGACACTGGCATCTAAACAGCACTGGAACCACTTTTGCGCAGTGGAACTGCTTTTCTGTCCAGCACAATTTGTCCGGCACAATTTGGCACACTGACCACCTGAATGTCGTGATGCTAAACAGGACAGGGTTTAAAAAAAAAAAAAAAAGACAACACTGTGGTAAAGGTGCTTTTGTTTAATTTGTTCAAAGTCCTAATACCAAGTTGTCTAATGCATGGGAAGTAAATCCAAATAATTATTTTCCCCAATTTCTTGAAATGCTGAGGGATTTACATAAGCCAGGTGAATAAAATAGCATCTAAGCATACAAAAAATAAAAAAAGACTCTTCCCTCATCCCCCCTCTCATCTACCCCTGGGTGGGGTGAGTGGCTGTTCATCTCAAGCTCAGTCCTGGAAGCTTGAGGGTTATATGCAGTGTCTTAGCTGTTCCTAGGAATGCACTCTTCTGGATGGAGATGTCTGATGTTTCTCCAGGTATCTCAGCCGCTTTTCCAGTGTTGCAGACATTGCCCCCAGTGCTCCAATAAGCACTGGTAGAACTTTTGCCCTTACCTTCCAGGCTTTCTCCAGCTCTTATTTGAGTCCTTAGAATTTCTCCAGTTTCTTCTGTTCCTTATTCCTAACGTCGTGGCCTACTTTTCCACCTTTTTTATGGCAGTCTTTCACACAACACGCGACTCCCATTTTATCAAAGATTGTAACGCAGCAAAGATGACGCACAGTCGTTTACAACGAGGATGCAACCAACATGGCAATCGACTGCGGCTATCCTGAGTGTGACGTCAGCTGACACAGACCGATTATCTTTGTCTGTCAAAACTCATACAGATGGACAGAACATTGTGATTTGTGGACGAGAAACTGCTCCCAAAAGACAACGAGAAACTGTTTATTATTATTTTTTTTTTTTAATAAATGTGATTTTAAGTTCTGCAAGACAGCAAAGGTAAGACATACTTTCTTTTACAAATGTAAAGCATAAATCGGGCCTTCTTCTGCCTCTGGTTCGGTGTATATTGGTCAAAGCGAGATGAAACTTCCAGCTGTGGAATCTGTGAGATGTGAGCTTTCAGTAGAGGAGCCGTTTGTTCGTGTTCATGGGGAGACATCAACGAGATGTTAACCCCTTAACTCCCGGTAGCAGAGGCTGCAGGTGCAGACATGAAGCTAACAGTCAAGCTAAGAATTAAAGGTTTGAGAAATTATAGGCCAGAAATCTGGATAATAAAACACTGAAGGTGCATGGATGGAAGTTATTGTGCATATTGTGAATATTTCTCTCTCCTTACCATCTAGAAGCTGTGAGATTCTAATCCTGCTTTCTGTCTGTTCACCTGATGCTGATATTCATCACATATTGTTCCTTCTGTGTTTAGAAGGAAGCCGTTTCACAGCTTTAAATTCATCCTGCTGACTTTTTACCTTTTAGTTAGTAAATCCTGAACATTTCATCCTTCTTTGTCATAAGTATTTGATATTATAAATGTATATGAAGAAAGATTTCATTCATTCTTTTCAAAAAGGCAAGTCCCTGGTTTCCAACCTAATGACAAGAAAGATAGATTTAAAAAAATATTCTAGCCACATATTAAGAGGCATTGTGGAAGATCCAGAGAGCCACTTGGAGCTCCAGAGTCACAGGTTGGAGACCCCTGATGTAGTGTTTGTAAACCAAAATTTACTGTATTTTCTTTATATAGCAGGAGGGCTTCTTTTAAAGGAAAGAGACATTTTGTGCGTAACAATGCAATTAATCACAATTAAAAATTTTAATAGTTGCCCAGCAACTCTGTCCTCTTTTCAGCTTGTTTAAATAAGCTATAGTTGCTGTCATAAACACCAGACACCCGTTCAATTCCTGCTGAACTGCTGCTTCATAAATGGTAGCTTTAGCTAAAGCGGCTTCAGCCTCTTTCTGATGATGTGGCTTTGAGGTGGGTCTTTTCCACCTTAAGTTCAGTCTTATTAACCTTCATATCAATCTGTCTTTGTGCAATTACAGCTCGGTTCTTGCCACTTCAGCCTTGGCATGTGCTTCCACAGCTGCAAAGCTAGCAGATGACCTCATGGAACACCTGGATGAGAGTGATGAGCATGAACACCCTGAGCGTGTTTCATGCTTTTTGCTTGCTGTTTTTTCCTCTGAGGTTGAAATCTTGTGCTGTGACAGACTTGTGGAGGTTAAGAAGCTATTCCTAATCCATCGAGGCTAAAGTTACTGTTATGTCTGTCTTTTTACTGTTCTGCCCTCATCAAAGAGCCCCCTTCTTTAACTAGAAAGAAAGATGACTTCTCCACACACTGCAGCTGGGGTTTCACAAATGTATTTATTTCCACAGCATGTGTATAAAGTAAAACTGTAACGTAGACAGAAAAGACATGTTTAGTACCAAAATCAAAAACAAATAGTAAAATAGTAAAACAAATAGTAAAATCCTTATTTAAATGTAGCTCAGTTAAGTGTAGTTCAAGCCATAGCAAAACCAAAATGCCAAGAAACATTCATTGAAAGTTCATAAAGAGCCATTCACCCAAACTGCATAATCACCACAGATCTCAACATCGACACAGTTAGAATCCAATGGTTGTTCCAAAAACATCTTGGAAGCTACTGAAAAGGCTTCCTGGTGGCTCTGGATTAACAGGGGGCTGGGACACTTAGCTACCTGGAAACAGATTGGGGACTGATCAACCCCAGCTGGGCCATCTGGAACAGGGTGTCTAAAGATAAGACCCAAAACACCCAACGGGTCCTTCACTGACAATGTGTCAGGGTTGCATCGTGACATGTACAACAGTATCTATTTTTCACCACAAATAATTTGTCTGGTCATATATAGAACTAAAAATTTGATTAACTGGGATGACAGCTTATTAAATTATTTAAACTGTTAAAGCAAGCCCTGACAGTGTGGACAGTAAACCAGCATGCAGAACAGCAGGACCATCCAGACAATGACAGCAGACGATGTTTTCCTGCTGTTACATGTCAGCTGTGAGATGGGTATATTTGGAGACATTTTAGATAAAACAGCTGGATTTTTTTTTGTTTGTTTGTTTTTGTTTGTTTGCCCTCCTCAGTGTTGAAATACTGAGGAACGTTTAATCAAATTCAGATGATAGGTCTGATGTCATTTGATACAAAACTGCAAAGAATTACTCTTAAATCGATTAAAATCAGAATCAAACCAAATTAGGATTTTTTTTTTTTTGTTGACAAAGGGACAGTTTTTCCAGACAAAACCTCTCATTCAAGCGGTCTTTAATAACAGCAAATGAGACCATATAGCTTCCTCTTATCTAACATCAGAATTTATGGCAAAACTAATCAAAGAAGGTTAAATCATTGCATAATTTTAAGCAGTTAAACGAGACAAGTGAGTATGTCTCCATTCTTTTCATTTTACAAGAAAAATATGTCCAATACTCATACAGCCTGGCTTAAAAATAGGTGTCCAGCAACCACTAAGCTGTGACTTACTGCAAGTGCATTGTGTGTTTTAAGCGTAGGAGAACAAGACTTTGTGGTATAATGAGCAGTTAGGTGAAGTACATATTAGAGGTATTTACACCCCCCACTGGTTGCACAAAGCTTCTCAACAGTCTTGTTAGTGAGTTGCACATTTAATGGTCCTGCACAGTAGTTGTACAACAGCCCAGGTGTTAATTATTGTGCCTGATTAGAGCTTTTCTCATGAGCGTGTGGGTGTCTGCTGATTTAGATTGACAGAAATCTTGCCCAGTTCTTTTTTTTAATACAAAGCAGGTTTTGCTACCATTTTGTTGTATTATCTTTTCGTGAGCTAATTTTTGGTGACTGGAAAAAATATCAAAATCAAATTCTTTAAGTTACTTCCAGGGTGAATTTGTTTGCATTACTTGCATAGCACATCATAGTCTAGAACAGTCAGATCCTCTGAAACACACTTGATTCAGATTAATGAACTTCCTCATCAAGTTCTGTGTAGCCTGGTAACGAGCCATTAGTTTCATTCAGGTGTGTTAAAGTAGGTTTACACAAGAGTGACAAAAATTGACAGATTGTGTCATTATTTACTGGGATTGACATCAAATAACATGCATTTTTTTCCCTCTCCAAGACCATGGTCAAGACATTGCTGATAGTAACTTTGGTAACAGGACAATTTAAATTTTTGCACATAAATGTCCATTTATAGCCCTTTTGTGCAGTGGTGTGGAAGCTTTAAACATACTTAAGAGGCCAATGCTGCATAGCTGTCCCACTGTGTAAAATCTGTTACCATTGATGCTGATTAAACAAAGGACCTCCAGTTGATAGTGGGGCAACTTTAAGAATAAAGTGATTTTGTAAAAAACAATTGTTAAAATCTTTGTATATCAATGCTGGTCCATTAAAAAGCAGTTAACTGTATCTAGCAGGCAAGGGGAGATTAATGCAATCACCAATTGTTCCTGGATGGTCAAAACAGGTGGTTTGGAAAATAAAGCACACATGTAAAATGTGGTGGGGTGAGGAGAACCCAAGTGCAGAACTACAAGAGGGGATGCAAGTGAACTTAACTGAGATTTTATTGTAACAACAACAGCAACAAAAAAGGCTGTGCAAAAGCAACATGATCAAGAGGCTGAACTTAAACTAAGAACAAACAAAACTCAAAATTAAGAAACTATTATTGTGTGGTGAAGTAGAAGACCTAAAATATAGGATGAGGCAGGAAACAGGCAACACGGAAACATTAAACATTTATTTTAAATCAATAATAGGGTGTTACAACAGCATGATAAATGTTGCATAACCAAAACTAACACAAACTAAAAAATTAGGATCAGACAGATAACAGATAAGGGTTAGGAGCATTAGGGAAAACCAGGACAGGGTGGAATTACAACAAAGATGTAGCAAGGAAAAACAGAAACCAAACATGGGGTGCATATACAGAAGGAGTGATCTGGCGGAGTGGTGGAGCAGATTGGCTGCCATGTTTCTGACAGTCTGCCCCAGGGCTTATATATACATATATATTTGTGTGTGTTGGCTGAGTATGTTCAGTATGGCTTGAAGGGTTCACAAGGTTCAGAGCCAACAGACTTCAGGAAATATGACCGCGCATCTCTCGCCAAAGTCTACTGAACTTGTGGATAATAGATGGAGTTCAGAGAAGGTCAGGTTTTCAGCTAGGAGGTCTTCCTTCAGATGCCAGTTTCAGTGCAGACAGAATGGGGGTGGTGGATGCACAGCCTTAACTGAAGCTGCACTTTGCAGTCAACTTTGATTGACTCAGTATTTCCTTTTCATAAATGCTTAAAGGGAGTTGCAGAGAAAGTGTTGGGAGTAGAATAAAAAAAAAAAAAGAAAGAGCCAGTAGAAGAACTACAAACAGAATGTAGTGTCCGTCTGTCTATCTGCTGATGGTTAATGACTAAGCTCTGCAGAGACAGCTTCCACATTTCCCCATGAGCATGAAGATTACATAACTATTTTGTCCCAAACCATCCATCCATCCATTATCTTAACCGCTTAGTCCATTTTTGGGTCGCGGGTAAGATGGAGCCTATCCCAGCATTTTAGCAGGTGAGAGGCAGGGTACACCCTGGACAGGTCACCAGTTTGTCGCAGGGCCAACACAGATATGGACAAACAACCATTCACACACACATTCACTCCTAGGGAGAATTTAGAATAACCAATTTACCTAACATGCATGTCTTTGGATACTAGATAATGGGAAGATAAAAGATAAAAGTCATCTTGAAGCATTTAAAATTGCATGTGTTTGGTAGAGACTATGATGACATTCTGTTACAATACATATAAAGTTGATCTGGGTATAAGAAGCTCTAACCTTTGCATTTTTATGGAAGAATATTTATTAAAATGGCAAGAATTGGAACAATTGAAATGATTTATGAGAAGGGAGGATCTTTGTCGTTGTGCATCTTTACTTGGTAAATTTTTCTGTCTGTCTTGTCTGATTTGTATTTGTTGTTCCCTTTTGGCTGTTGTTACTATAAAGTCATATACCTTCCCGTAAATATTCCTCAATCTGTAAATAACAGCCATTTCTCACAAATCTGCTCCAGAGATGCATGCATAGACCCCAATGAGAGCAATAAAGTAGTCATAGAGATTCTCGCACTGAGCTAAAGTTAAACAAGTGTGCTCAGATTGTGTAAATAAGGTGTTGCTAAATGCTGACATTAGACACACCTCTGTGATTTGAAAACTCAAAGACAGTTTAAAAAAGCCATTTCAACTGGTGTTTTATGCTTGCTGTTGTCTTCCAAGACTTTTTTGTTTGTGGATTTTTCATCCGCATTTAACACTTTGCAACCCTATTTATTGGTTGAAAGGCTTACTGATTTTAAGATTCATCCTAATTTGACTGGCTGCATTTTAGATTTTCTTACTAATAGGTCCCAATGTGTGAAGGTGAATGGCACGGTTTCTAATGTGCTCCCATCTTCCACAGGTTCTCCACAGGGTTGTTGTCTTTCTCCTCTTCTTTACATTCTGTACACTGACGAGTGTCGCAGTAATGTTAATAACAGATATATTCTAAAGTTTGCTGACGACTCGGCCATCGTTAGCCTTCTTGAGGAAGGTGAGACAGCACATGGGCAGATCGTGGATGAGGTGTGAAAACTCCTCCCTCCATATAAATGTGTCCAAAACCAAAGATATGGTTATTGATTTTAGAAAGTCTCCGTCAAACCCCCCCATCTACTTTTATTAAAGCAGCTGCCATCAAGGAGGTAGACAGTTATAAATACTTGGGTGTGGTCTTCGACAACAAATTATGTTTTAAGTCTCACATTGACTTAACCTCAAAAAAGGTTCATAAGAGGTTATTCTTTTTAAGAAAGATGAGGTCTTTTAACGTTTGCACTAAAATGTTGTCTCTTTTTTACAAAAGTGTAATTGAATCGGTTTTATCCTTTTGTATTATTGTTTGGTTCGGGAGCCTAAGTTTGGCAGATAAAAACCGCTTAGGTCACTTAGTCAAAGCTGCGGGCAAAGTTTCTGGATCCCAGCAGGAGGGTCTTTTGGCCATTTTTAATGAAAATGTGTTGAGGAAAGCCCATTCTACATTAGACTGCCCGAGCCACCCTCTCCAGAATGAGTTCAGTTTATTACCTACTGGCCGTCGCTTCAAGGCCACTTTGGGGAGGACAAAGAGACTTAAAGTGTCATTTGTCCCTACTGCTGTTCAATTACTTAACAGCAATGGCCTAAGGTGACAGAGTTGTTCTATTTTGTTTTTAGCTGTGACTCTATTTAATGTTTTTTAAGCTCATTTAATGTTTTGAATTGTGAGAATCTCTCTTTTTGACATAGGCCTATGCCTTCGGTTCTGATTTTGTTTGCTGATGTTTTGATGTGATGTCTGTCCTATGTGTGTGTTTTGGCTGCGAAATCAATTTCCCTTTGGGGACAATAAAGAAATTGAATTGAATTGAATTGAATTGAATTCAATCGAGGAACATTGTCCCATCATTATCTTGGCATACATTGAAAATCTGGTTGAGAACATCCAAAAATAACCAACACTCATCTGAGACATGCAAGACAGCACTTGAGTATTGGAAGCAGCTGTTGGAGAAAAAACTAGGAGAGTTCAACTTGCTGGAGAACCATTTATGATCTGACTGTTACCATTATCTCTGTAGACAAAATAATATAAACTTTTTTACTGTCACCATGGTCACCAAGACAAATAAGCACATGGCCACACAGCGGAAAATAAATAAATAAAAATCCATCTCTAATTCACAGTGTCAAATACTGCTATATTATCAAAGCCAGTGGCATTTCTTTGGCATAAAGTATCTGTTGGCATAGGTGCACTTTATCATCTTATGTCAAAAGCAAACACTTACCTCTTCATGCATTGAAAAAATGCACAAGGGATAAAGTGGCAGAGATTTGGGAATGATTGACATGTGGGACAATTGTTTAATTTTGTCCTTCTTTGTCGTTTTTTTACATTAGATACACAAATAAATTATATTATTTCTTCATTCCGAGATTATTCAATGTGTTAATATTCCCTGAGGGAATCATTCATACACACTCCTAACACCCACAATTCATGCTTTGGTTGTTTAAAAACTTGGTGGAAACACTTAAAAATATCTCACGAGACTGCTTATTTAAACTCACTGAACACTAAATGTTATAAAACATTGACATCTTGCTTGATATTATGGAATTCCAGTGCTTTACCAGCATAACTGTTATCTGGAGAAAAATGTGATCTCCAGAGTTGTGTTGAAGAAAATGCAATTCAGCTGAAAACCTTGTAAGTTCATTTAGGCCACAGCTTTCATGTACAGTGACAATATGTAATTTTTCCTATACAAATTCATTTCAGACTTTGGTATGCTGCATTTTATTAAACAAAGTGGCAGTGGATGCAAGCAGTTGGGAATATTACATAATCAGTCAGAGAGAAAAAACTTCAGCAGCAGCTCAGATGCTTTAAAGAAATACAGGCTCATTCAAACAACACATTCAGCTGCTGTCAGATTATTGAAAGTGGGTCATGTCTGAGTTAGGACTTAGTGTTACCTTAAAGCATACAGGAGAAGTAAAACTACATAAAAGATAAAAGAAGAAACAGTAAAGCATCTCCAGCTTGCAATTTTCATTTAGCAAAATCTCATTAAAAAGTGTTAGTTCAGACTGCACATTAGTTACTAAAAGAGTCCATCTGACAAAACTATGTGGTTCTGATGTACAAGTGAGGTCTACATGGACAAGTCATTACCAGCTACCATATAACAAAAACTGATATCTGAATAAACCTCAATAGCTTTGGAAACAGGAGTTGTAGAAAAATCAAGCTGAGATTTAACTTTTACCACTATCTTCAATGACATGTATGGAAGAAAAAGAGGCCTTGGTAGGGCAGCATTTAGTGAAAACAACCACTTTACAACAATTAAGTATGAAGTGACAGATTCTTTGTGCTTTGGAGTTGTATGTTTGCCAGCGGCAACGGGAATTTGTATGGACAGATAAGAAAGAATGACCGTAAATGACAAGTGATTCTGTATGCAAATGTCATGTAGCAAGTCAAGAACATGAAACAGAATAGGGCCAGCTCTTGAAACAGCGATATGATCCAAACCAGACATCATAAGCTTACAGAAGCAAAAACTGAAGCATTTGAAGTGGCCCTCTCAGTCCCCCGACTATAGCATTATTGAAAATCTGTGGGGATATCTTAAACATGCTGTGCATGCAAGAAAGCCTAAAACAATTCAAGGATGAGTGGCTGAAATGTCCATAGCCTGCTACAAAGATTTTTCAGGCTCTGATATCTGCCATTGGCAGTTACTGAGGAAGGCTTACAATCAACCTAGCATTTACTCTGCATCATGAGAAACACAAATATACAACCCAAGTTACAATATAAAGAACTATCTGTAGCTGAGTGAATAAAAAAATCTGTATAGCAACAGATATCTATTTGTTTTTAAACACAAAAAATATTAAATAAAAAAAAAATCTAAAAACCAAAGAAAACTTTATGTCACTTCCAACTTCCCATATACTAAAAGGAATGAGGAATATGTGAGATTTCAATTGGATAAGTCCAAGTGTTAAGCTAAACCCCAACTTTCTTAAAACAAAACTAAGTCAGGAAGCTACAGATCTTAATTAAATGAATTATTAGTGATGAATGGTGGAAAACAAGTCTAATCGTGAAAGCCACAGCTCATAACTTACATGATCTGTAACCAACAAATTGATACCTGATACCACTGGACAAACTGAGAGCTATCATGTCTGAGCCACTTTGACAACATGGGGGTCAGCTTGTTAGGCAAGGCAAGTTTATTTGTATAGCACATTACATGTACAAAACAACTCAAAGTGCTTTACATAAGATATTAATGTCATACCTGCGCCCTCCTCTCGGGTGCGCTCCACTTCTCTGGAGTACTGATCACTGGTCACTAACTACATCACCCACAATCCCTCAGCTTCAGACATCTTGGACACACCTGCATCAAATCCCAATCATCTGTTTCACCTGGTCATCATCCTATATAAGCCTCATTCCCTGACCGTTTCATTGTGTGTTATTCTATTGCATTTGTGTATTTAACTACGATAGTACTCGCTCTCTAGACCCGGGCTACTCAATTCGGTCCTACGAGGGCCGCAATCCAGCAGGTTTTCCATGTATCCCTGCACCAACACACCTGAGTCAAATTAGGTGGCTCTAACAGCCAATCAGGTTCTACACAATGACTCATTAATTTGACTCAGGTGTGTTGGTGCAGGGATACATGGAAAACCTGCTGGACTGCGGCCCTCGTAGGACCGAATTGAGTAGCCCTGCTCTAGACTATATTAAAGTCTACATTCCACATACCTGCGCTTGTGTCCAGCTTCTCCTTGGAACCTTGACAATTAAAAGCATCAGAGCAGGATGAAAAGCAGAAAGAATAAAAAGAAATGAAATTGAAAGAGAACAAGCCAAAAGAGAAAGAAACAGACAACAGAAAACACACAGCGAGGTACGACTGGAAATACATCAACCGCATTATCATTATCGTCATCATCATAAGGGTCATCATTAGCACCATTATCATCACCATCACTGTCAATGTGTTTATGTGAGAAAATATACTCAAAAAGGAAAAGGAAAAACTCTCTATCTTCATTAAAAGCAGTAGCAAATAAGAGTTTCAAGACCCAATTTAAAAGAATTAAGGTTTGGAGGCGACTTCAGATTTTCTAGTAGTTTCTTTCTCACATGGTAAAAGGACTTATATAATGCTTTTCTAGTCATATGTTGTCCACTCACAGCACTTTAACACTACATGTCACATTCACCAAGTCATACACACAGCCATACAGCACTTCTATTGTTGTACACTAAGTGCTTTGTCCTATAACACACTTTCATACTCCGACAGACACATCGGGAGGTAATGTGGGGTTCAGTGTATTGCCCAAGGACACTTCAGCATGTTGTCAATTGATTCCTGAAATTAATCCACCAACTTTTCTGGTTGGTAGACAATTTCTCTTCTAGCTGAGCTACAGCTGCGAGAAAATATGTTAAAAAGAAAAGGAAAAACACTTTTTGAAAAATTTTACTTCTAGTTGGTCATTTTTGTCCATTAACTTTCTGTCCAAGTTTGAAAAACAAATAAAAAGAAAAATCATCTATTGAAAATGAAGGTATGATACCAGTAGCTCAAACTAAGCTTTTTACTGCTGGTAAGCTACATTCACAGAGCACTGATAATGAGACTGAGAATGTACTGAAAATGAGTTAAAAATCCTTTGTATGCTAAGCTTAATGTGTTCCTGAACCATGAGGTGCAGACAGAGATCAATTCCAGTGAAGGAAAGGTAAATAAAAGGTAAATAAACTAGAAAGAATGCAAGCAGGAGCAGCAAACAAGGGCAGCCTCTTGCCACGACAGCCAATATTTACACATTTCCACTAAGACACAAAAACCTTTACTGCCTTAATGCCATTACCATTAATGTTTTATTATAGCATCATTTTCACTGCTGTAACAAAAGAGATTTAAATACTGAAACAGTGGTAAATACACTAAATCATGGCCAAATAAAAACAACCAAAAAGGAACATCAGAACAATGGAATAAAAAAGACAAAAGGCTGGAAGTGAAAATATTGTCCTTCTCTGTGTCATCCATCTCTGCACATACTGTTTGAGCTTTCCTATGAAACAGTGCAGAGCTATGAAATACCCACACACAAGTGAATACTCTAATATAAATGGCTACAATGGCTGACTCAGCTGTAATGAAACATTAATGAAGATGTTGGCTAATTTAGGCTGGCAATGGAGGGCGGGAGGGAGGGGGGATAGGGAGGATGAGGCAAAGGTAGGAAAGCACCAGCTGCTCTTCCAGATGATCCACGAGGGGAGATACAGCTGTCCTTCTTTTCACCACTCCCCACCCCCACAACTCCATCTCCTTCTCCTCTGTTTTTTCCTCTTCACACCAGCCCTCAGAAACCTCTTCAGCAAAATGACCTTAATGAAGATATATTACCACAACTAAGGCCTAATCCATTGTTGCCACACAGATCAAGTCCCCCCATACACCTCTCCCCCGCAGTGTGGATGAGAGTGTTTCCCTCCATCTCCATCATGCTGGACAGTTCCCCACTCTGTCGTAATGTTTATGATACTCTTGAAAGGAGAGCTGGCAGAGGCCGTTCTGAGTGTAGGAGCAGTAAATACCACACATGAAATTCAATAGGTGAAACCAGCCAGCCAAGGACAGCAAATTTCACACACATTTATCTTAAATATGGACTCTGACATTTCTAATATGCAAGTATGTGAACAAGCGAATGGAAAGTGCTAAATACCTCAAGGTAGGGCAAGAAAAAGTTCATCATAAAGAGAGAAAAGTAAAAGCAAAATAGTTGACCTAATTTAAAACATGATATATAAATATGTATGTGTTTCATTAAGTTCTTGGTTTAAAATGAACATCCTCTGATGAAGTCTTCATTAGTTGAGCTCTATTTAAAATGAGCTTGTGTGTTTTCTTTAAGCCAAAGCTCTAATTTGATGACAATTGTTCATCATGATCATGTCGCATGAACTGTGGAAAAAACAATCAAGCCCAGACAGCAGGCAAGCCTTGGTGTAATATTTATTGTCATTAAATGGAAGATTAGAAACTTAAATGGTGAAAAAAACCTGTCTTACTTAATACTCTGTCATGGGGTTGCCAATGTAGTCATTTACAGAAATTGGTGGTTTTTAAGTATTTGAAAATCTATCCGTTTCAGTATAATTTGTGTCTAATTTGCTCCATTTCAAAACAGGGCGAAGTCACAGACCAAATACACAAACCTATTTGGTAATGTTCAGTGACAGTCAAATGGTCATTATTGAAATAATTCTCCTTTAGTTAAAAACAAGACAAATGAACCAGATTTTTAAATTTTCTTTAAAAATTTATTTATTTATTTAGTCATTGGGCTGCACGGTGGTGTCATGGTCGCTGGTTCGAGCCTGGGCTCGGGTTAGGTTTGAACAGTGGCCTTTCTGTGTGGGGTTTGCATGTTCTCACCATGTATGCGTGGGTTCTCTCCGGGTACTCGGGCTTCCTTCCACCCTCCAAAGACATGCATGCTAGGTTAATTTGACACTCTGAATTCTCCATTGGAATGAGTGGTTGCGATGGACTGACGACCTGTCCTGGGTGTACCCTGCCTCTTGCCTGTTAATTGCTGGGATAGGCTCCAGCTTCCCCTCAACCCTTAATTGGATAAGCGATACAGAAAATGGATGGGTGGATATTTATTTATTTATTGGCATAACCGAGCCCTGAAGCATAAAATGCAGAGCAGTTAACTTTATCAATCTAAGAAAATTGATGGATGGAAAGTATGCAGAACTCTAGGGAGATCCCATCACTTTGCTGAGAGCAGAAGAAAATTGTGAATCCAGGCCAGTAAAAGAGCAACCTTGTGTCTGTGTTTGTCATTAGTGACTTTTCATATCCTATATGAATTGTTCTGTAAAGTTAGGACTGTAATAGGTCATCTTTATTGTGAGAGGAGAGCTTTGATTAATTCAAAGGTTCTCATTACAGGACGTGATGATTTGCCTAAAAAATATGGCTCACAGCAAATATAACACTCTTTTTCCATGAATGTAAATTAGGTAGGAGGATGTTAATGAAAGCAATTTGAGAAGCTAATTTGTAACAAGAACAGTCAAAATACTGACACTCGCCAACAATGCCAGCATTTCTAAAATGTGTTGGCAAAAATGCATTATTAAATGGAATTTAACACTTTTAAAAGCTGCCAACTCACCACTATCCATCTGTGATGTAATGCCAGTGCCTTGTTAACCATGAGCAATCTTAAAATTAAAGTAGTAAATAAAAAGGAAAAAGGGGGTCAGATTTTGTGATCTGGATTTTACTTAGTTCCTTTGATGGAAACAAACTACAACTTTGGTTATACACAGTTTTTGTAAAACTCTTCATGGAGAACCTCCAGCAGGCATAAATTAGCCTCTAAGCTGCTTAATTTCTTAAAGGTATTTGTATAATGTCCATTGAGTCGTTACCAGGTGGAGAAATCACTCTGGGTGAATCCTTGTCTCAAAATCTTTCAGCTTTCCACCTGACGATTCTGTCGTAGAACCAGTCAGGCTGGCCAAATCCTCACCGCTGTGCTCCAGAGTACTATAAAAGATACTATTTTTATATAGTATATAAAAGTATATTTTATATACTTTTAAGATTGTTTAGGTTAGACTGGCAAAAGTTATTTAGTTGAATGAATGAATGTTTTAGCACATCTTGCTTGAATCCGACATTTCACAGGATCTGTGTCAACTATCTACCTGTCGGCAAATTTACTTTAAATCTAAATAACAGCTGTTATTTATCCCAAAAATTTTGATTACTGCGTCTGTGAATGAAGCCTGAAAAATTCTCTTAATAATCCCTATAAGGGTGTTTGCAATATTAGATCAGGTAGACTGACAAATAGAGGGTTTATAAAACTGTACATGATATCATTTCTAAAAAATTTAGTAAAATTTCTAAATTGAGCCTCAGTAAAGGGGCTCACACCACAGACCAGATACACAAAAACACCAGGAAAAGTCAGGGTCTTGGCTCCACTTTTTAGCAGACATTTCATATGGATCATCATCTCCAATCAATGCAATCTTTTCCTTATAATCATCGCCTTGCCTCAGGAAGAAGGTTGTCCCTGTAGCGCACATTTCGTTTGTTTCTAACTTTCAACATTATGGTTGTTTGAATACTTATCGATCTGCAATGGTCAAGTTTTTCTCTATGGCCCCCAAAAATGGCACCAGCATATTGTTTACGTCCCAGAAAGCACTGTGCAGGGACATCAGTTCCCATGCCCTTTATCCTCAAGCCATTTCTGGGTTCTAGGGTAATATTTGCCTCCTGAGGATAAAGATCGATGAAAGGGATCAGTTAGAAATCACAATGCATTCGTCCATTACATTAATGTACCTAAAGCCACATGACAACTCTGCGGCTTTACCTAACCGAGGTCAAGAAGGCAGAATTCCAATATTTAGTAAAGTTAATGGATGGGGGAACAGCATAGGTCAAGATAATGCCATAAATATTGATGATGATGGCTGGGTATATTTGAAAAATGAGGAATTGCATTATAGGTGGATCAGACTGTTTAGTAAGACAACTAGTATTTTGGAAATTAAAATTTGATGAATACAAAACCCACTGATACCATGTTTTACATTTTACAGAGGATTTTCACTCCATTTTACCACTGATAGTTTACATTCTGGTTTATTTATTTTGGGAATATTGGGAATTGAATATTGTATGAATACCCTGGTTCATATTCAATATTTGTTCTCATCTACAGGATACCTTAAGATTACATAGCATTTTATTTTAAACTCTGGAGCCTAAAAGGTTAATATCAGTTTCATAACAATCTCATTATTTCTTTGTCATCATTGGTAGCTTGTTTAAGGTGCTTGACTTATGTACTTAGCTTCTATGTAATGCATTTTCACTCTGGCACATTGTCAGGAATTAATACCAGTTGCATACAACTCTCTATAAACACTTTGAAAGCTCATCAATGAATATGTTACTCTCGTCTTCTTTTAAGTTGTCCTAGTTGAGGGATATCCCCCCCCCCCCCAAAAAAAAAGACTGCATTACTGAAAGAAGAGTCGAGGCAATAAAATTCAGAGGAAGTGCTGTCTGCTTTGCATCCAGCAGACAAAGATAGGCTCTTTTGTTCCTGCTTTCGCTGAGTAGCCACCAGTATCTTTATACTTAATGCATATAGATGTTTAAGTGCATTATTACTATTAATATTATATTCTCTTAAATTTCTTATTCTCTTAAATTTTTCATTTGTTGTTTACCTGCAGCCAAAAACAAAACAAGTCAACCCTATGGGGGCTAGATGAAAACTACCATCTCTTTAGTGACTCAGGGGACTTCTTTAAGCAGTAAATGCTTGTACTGTAAACAGCTTTGTACTTTGTACAGTAAGATGAGGATGACTTGCCCCACCCACAGGCACACTCAGGTATGAAAAACAGACATGCACACAGATTCATCCCCTGGAAACATTTGGCATTTTTAAACCTTCACTTAGACAGGAAAGGGATTTAACAGCACCAGTGTAATTATAACTGCCTGGAGGAGTAGATGCAGAGGAGGGGACGCTTCACATATTCAAACACTGGAGCATTGGAGGCTGCCTGGTTTGGTGAGTAGATAAGTCTGTAGTTGATGCTCACCGCCTTGCTCAGGGGCACCTCAAGGGCAGGAGTGGGGGAGAGAACATGGTTACTCATCCATCTTCCGCATCCATCTGCAAACAATTTTCCAGCTGGTTTGTGGATTCAAGCCAACAATCAAAAAAGGGTGATAAAAATGCAGTTTCATTTATTCAAGCTCTTACAGTTACATGATTTAGATGACTGAGAATCTACACCACCACAAGAAGGGTATGTAACCTTTAGGCAGTCTCAGATCCCTGCTTTATGTGAGCAGTTAAACTTTACTTTCAGCATAATTCTTCTTTTGAGTAATGACAATAACAAACAATAAAACGATTGCCCTCAAGTTCTTACAAATGGTGTTTCACGGGCTGTACAGGAAAGACTACTACATTAACATCTTCAGCACACATTTAATATATTATATGAAACAGTGGATTTTTCTGTGACACCTTGCAAATTGACAGTATCTGGCATGAGCTGCTGCTGCCAGTCATACTTATTGAATCCATCCCTTGGATACTGGTTGTTGCTGCCCAGATGTTGGCTTTGGACATGGAGTAATGAACTCTGATTCTGTGGTAATGTTTCTTTTCTCATCTAAAGACAAAATTGACTTTTAAAGTTTAGATTAAAAATCCTCAAATGATACTGTTATTCAAGGATTTAAAGTTTCAAGGTCAAGACCAGAACCACATTTAAGGGTCTCAGATCCCTGATCTCCTTACCACGTCTGTACTTTATTCACATGAGTGCTTTGTGCTCTCTACCCTCATATCTATTCTGTATTTTGAGAAAGAGAAAGGAGCAGAAAAACCACTTTAGCCGTTCAGTGTCTCACTTCATACTGACCTTTACAACGTCCTTTAGAATATATTCTCCATAATGTGGTTGTTTGTTCAATTCCCTCTCTCAAGTTCAAAGAGTGGGTCTTTTGGCACTTCCTTTTCTCTCTCTAACCTGTTCTTAAAAGCTTTCCAGATGTGTGAAAATCCACACTTTGACAGGTACACATACATTTTTGTTTCACTTTAGGGTATTTGATATTTTTTAATCGCCTGTTGATTCAACCAGAAGCTTAAACTAAAGCAAGAGTAACTTTAAGTCACTTAAAATGTTCCCATCCCACTGAGATTGAGGTACCCACAGTTTGAGTGTGCCTACAGATTCATGTCCCCTTAACATGAGTGCATACACACTCATACACACAAGGACCAGCATCAGAATGCCCAATGAGTCAAAATGTTCAGAGCATCCAGCTTAAAAACACTTCAGTTGTGAAAGAGAGTCAATTTTTATCAAACTGTTTCATCTCAAAATCTGCATGTGATTTGAAAACTGAACAGGATATTACGTTCCACACGTTTCTTTTTTTTAACTTAAAATACAAAGCGATCTGGCCTTATCTTGCAACCATCTCATCACATACAGGTCAGAACTAGAGATGGGCATTTTTGGTGATTTTTGAAGCAGACTAGTCAAGCCTTTCAAAATCAGTTAGTCAGTTTGTCGGGATATAATCATGATGTCATAATAAGTAATGAGTAATAAATTTAAAAAAAAAAAGTTTTTCTAAAGGGAAATTGTTGGAAAAGTTTTTTTTATATATTTTTAACATATGTGTGTGTTTTACTGACCTTCATTGTTATGCAGGTAGATGAGAAAGTGGATCAGGCAGATGTCGGGGTTGAACCTTGGCTAGTTGTGTTAGGTGGCTCCTATACCATGTGAACAAAACACTGTGCCCACAGGAGCATTCAGCAACCACAAAACTAGTTATTTTCCTCTTCTTTTTCATCTAGCCGTTTTGCTCCTGAAGTGCAGCATTTTTGGGAGGGTTTAGTAACCGTGCTGCTCTGGTCTGTTGCCTCCACTATCCGAAAAAACTCATAAACAAAATTTTCCTAATTCTCTCTCTGAACTGAGCTCAAGAGGTGGAGGCAAGGTGATTACGCCTGGGTGAAGCTGTTTTGTTACAAAAGCTAGTAATAAAAACATTCACTGCTAAACAGGTAGGTTCTCTCAGCTAACTTCCTCTGCTCCAACGTACGCATCGATACCAAAATATCAATACTACTGATACCAGCGTTTTATGTTCTAGAATCGATTATCATCTTAGAATATCAATATTTTACTGATTCAAGGTAAAAATGCAGTCTATCACAAACTGGAATACAGTGGAAAGTACCTTTAATGTCAGTATCTTGTCTAAATTTTATCCACTTGGCAGGAACTACTTTTTCTTCCACCTGCCAAAATCATAGATGAAATGACCCAGCATAGGGTCGCAGCAGTGGATCTCTTACTCACTCAGTCCATAGCATCACGTGGAGCTGAACAGCAACTGCACGATGTCTGATGTGTGTGGGAAGACACAGAAGTGTTGTAGCAATACCACAAATCTCCTTAAACATCTGAGGGTCAGGACTGTGGCATGGATGAAGTGTTGACCCAAATGCAGGCGCATTTTATTAAATAAAACTAAACTTACAAAAACAAAAGACTGTGGGAATAAACTTGGCCTGAAACACTAAAGCACATGAAGACTAACAACACAAACGATCTAACAGTGGACTGGCAGGGAATAAATGAAACCAAGAGGTATATATGCACAAGAGAACTATATGGAAACAGGTGAAGTGAATGAGGGAAACCAAACCAGGTGCACAAATGACAAGAAGCAAAAAGCAAAACAGATCTAAATATGAAAGACCATAAAACAACAAAACCAAGATCATGACACTGAGAGTCAGCCACAGCACTGTATAAATAAATTTTGATGAGGAAGAGTAAGAATTTAGTGAGACATGTGCTCCAGTGGCAAGACACATCACTCTTGGAGTATTTGATGCTGCGGACAGGTACAAGCCACTTTTTAGAGGGAAGAAATGTGGAGCTGTGTCCCACTGATGCTACATTTTGGTAAAGTGATTTTCATCTGTCTTCTAGGTTTAAGTTTTTATGTTGATGTTCGAACAAAAGCAGTTCTCCATTGTTCTAAAGACTATTGTATCCGGTTTTGTTATGTACAGTATTAAATGTGATCATGAAATAAAAAAAAAAATACTACAATAAATATCTGTATGAGTACAGCTTGGATATGTGCCCCTGAGATCAGCTCACGTCAATTCAACAGGCCTAGATTCAGTCAGTAAGGATACTTCAGAGGCTGGTGTCATGAAATATTCAGTAAAACAGCCATTGTATGGTTTTTAAAAATAAAAAAATACAAATGAAAAATATTTAATAGGCTAGAAACACAATACCATCAATCCTTCTCATTTGTTTAGACTGATGATTAAATATTTTAATACGTAGGTGTTAACAAACGTGCAATTATTGTGGCATTTATATATTTATTTATGCATTTTACTGGTAAGTTTAGTTTTACAAACTATTCTATAAAAATGTAACTACCACCTCCTTTCCCATCAGCATAGGCTGCTTTAAAAGGGATTTTCCAAACACATTAGGTTTCTGTACAAAGTATCGGTATGAGATCTGTATCACAGATACTGGCTTGTATTTTACTTGGTATCGGATCGGAAAGAAAATAAGTGGTATTGCACATCATTAGCTCCAACTGCTCTGAATCACAACTCTGTGTCAAACCAGCTGACCTCTGTAGCTCGACCTTAAAGCGACCACACCGTTCACTCAAATTTACCTATAATATACCATACTCCAATGTGTCTTTATTGAATGCTTTGTCCAGTATATGACCAGTTTGCTGGTTTTTTCTATAATGTTTTTATGATGATTTTATTACATAATTTATACAATTGAAATGAGATTTTTTCCAAATTCTTAATGAATTTATATATATATATATATATATATATATATATATATATATATATATATATATATATATATGTATTTATACAGATAGATAGATAGATAGATTATTTTGCCTCTGATTGAATTTAATCATTCATCAAGATTGTGAGAACTATCTTTAAGTTTGCTACTGTATTTTAAGTACGAGTGAATTATTTCATGTTAGTTCTCTCATATGTTTTTCTTCTTTTTCCCTTTTTCTTTTTGCTACTCCTCCATTGGCACTGTTACAACTTTTACTTATTCTACAGAATACAGGAACTGACCAAAGTTCAACTTGTCAAAATATGCCAATAAAGTAGCACAGATATAATACATGAGTGCAAAACACAAATTCTGACATTACCTCTGAGACATATAAACACAGAAATGTGTCCAGCTTTCCACCACAAATGCACATATTAGCTGCCACATAAAAATTTGGTCAATGGCTTCCTGCCAAGTGTTAACTGTTGCAAAGAAGAGTAAACATATTCAGATCCCCAAAGAAAACAAAGAAAAAGAAAACCCTACAGTAATGTCAACAAACACACATCATATATCCAAAGGCAGCTCTTTCTTGCAATGTGCAGTTTGTTTCACGCTTCTAAATACTCTTACAGCTCCTGTTGGCTAAGCACCAACTCAGAAACCTGTAAATTACTGAGCAGCAGCAGCAGGAGCTGCTGGCTGAACCACAAGCTTGTCCTCCTCTTGCGTGACATTAACTGTAACTGTGGTAATAACTGTCCTACACTGTACGGTTTGGGGATTATAAATTTAAAAAAAGTTTTTCCTCCACACCTGGTTTGCTTCGGCTTAGAATGTCTGCTTGCGTGGCTTGTTTATGTGTTTCTGTGTGCTTTGATAAACTGGGCTGAACAATTTTGCAATCCCACCTACAGAAACTTTAGAAAATGGTGGAAAGATTTACATGCAAGCTGTCACATATTTTCTGCAATATAAGAATGAGTGCATGCCATTTCAAAGGTGGACACATCATGATTAAAGCCTACAGACAAAGAAGTAACCCACCTCACCAACATGATTGTCATTTTTCATCAGGACCAATTTGCTTTTCCTTTCATTCTGCTAATTAATATTCATCAGAAAATTCCAGTAACACAACAACAGCATCCCTGCTCAGACCCACTTATTATAAGTTGTCCGTATGTTGCCATAGCAAAGCCTGATAATACATTCATTTTTGTGCATGTTGCTATGTTAATGTTACTGACAAGAGCTTAACAGGCCTGTCAGCTGCTTACCCTATTTACTGTCCTGAATGGGTGGCAGTACACTCTGAGAGGAGACAAAAAAGTTGCAGAAGAGGTATAATAAAATATAAATAAAACATTTATGTTTTAAATGACACAACCATTATTTACAACGAAAGAGCCTTACGATTATATGTTAAAACCATTGAAGGGTTCACTTATACTTGTGCATAAGTAAGTTTTTAGAAGGCACAAACTGCTGGCACATGTCAATGATGATCATTTATTGACCTCATATGTTGGAATTAAAGTTTGGCTTTACTGACAAACATATGAATCAGCAGTGATTACCAACTGCCTCCCTGTGAGCCTCAACCTAATCCAAAGCTGGGGTCTTGCAGTTTGAAGGGAGTATTCGAGCTACACACCCCTTCAATGCCTTCTTTTTTCAAGCAATTCAAACGCAACTGAAATTTCCTTGAAGCTCTTTCATGAAGAGATATGTACTAATCTACTCTTACACCTTTAAAGTAAAACAGATAAAATACCCTTTTTTTGTTTTAAACCAGGGAAAAGTCACACTGAGATTTGCATCTCTTTTGCACTATTTAAACATACACATACATCACTAATAAAAAAAGGAAAATTATAAGATAAATCAAAGAACTTTCACATTCAAAAACAGTGTATAGATCCAACTAGAAACAGGTACATAAAGATGACAACAACTCTGAAATCTGGGTTTTGAAGGAGCTCACGTATATGAACAGAATCAGCTTCAGGTCTTTTTCCTGACTGTTCCAAGAGGCGGCGGCAGAGTAACTGAAAGCCCTTTAACCAAATTCTGTCTTCATGTGTGAAATATCAAACAGAATGGAAAGTGTAATGGCTACGTGTAGTGTTGTTGAGTAATAACATTTTTCAACGTCAAACAAGGTTTCTTTAATGAGACACTCCACACACATACTGGTCACATCCACCATCTTACCCTCTTCCTCTTCTACAGTCTCAGTTCTCCCTACACCATCTAGTGGTACGGAATAACAGCACTGGAATTACTAGACACAACACTATGATTCTTTAAGGTATATAATAATGAAACATAATGAAAATGAAAAAATAATAGTATCTGGGACCTGATGGCTAATCTATCCATGCACATGAAACAACATACATAAGCCTTTTTTTCTACAAATAAAACGGCATTTATACAGTGAAAATGTGTGATGAGAATATGTGCACCTCATGCAGACTATGAATGTTTCAGAAAAATTTAAGCCTGTTGTGATGAAAACTAAATAAAAAGTTAATATATGATTTATTTAAAACTCCTCACAATATCCAGTCGAGTAAAGAACACTCTAGAAGAAAGGCATATAATTATTTAATTCTAACATAAAGAGAAGCCTTTCTTAGAAACACATCAGTGCAAAATCAACCTGTATGAGAAACACCAAAAAGTAGTAAGTATGAAGTAGGCTGAGAACAACTCCTGTCTGAAGCATACAAAACTATTCGATGTTGTAATGGCAATAAATTTTCTGCAATTAATTCTGACTAATGACATTGTTATGTGCAAAAATCAATAATGAATTCAAATGTAATGTGTTCACTTTCTTTTACATGTATTGAAATAAATGTTTAGTTGGTTTGCAAACACTTCAAACATGTTGCCTTAACAGCCGTATTCCCTGTACAGTAGCAGTTACAGTTTTTCTCAATTGCTAAGACACATTTCTCAAAAGCTTCTCTCCTTTTCTCCAAACTGTGAACACAAACCCCAATTTTCAAGCTACATTCACAAAACCCCAGACTACTGCAAAACCAAACTCTCACCTCAAAACTGTTTAATCTGTGCATGGAAATTTGCAAATCTCAGCTTAAACCTTAATGTAATAAAACAAACAAACAAACAAACAAACAAACACAAAAAAAAAAAACCAAAAAGAAAAACAACACAAAAACACAAAAAGATTAAAATTACAAAATTTATGTAAAAAAGTAACAAGTCAGCAGTACAAATGTGAAAGCTCTGTGAAATTGTCTTTCCTCTAAACCAGGCGTAGCCAATGTTGGTCCTCGAGGGCACCAATCCGGCAGGTTTTCCAGATGTTGATGGATCCAACAGCCTATAAGGATCTCCACAATGACTCATTAGTTTAAGTCAGGTGTGTTGGGGCACGGAAATCTGGAAAACCTGCCGGATTGGTGCCCTCGAGGACCAACGTTGGCTACCCCTGCTCTAAACACATGAGAAAGGACACAAGGTATTCCAGCCATTGGGTGTCCTTGGGTAAGACACTTCACCCTCCTTACCTCTAGTGTAGGCATTGCTGGTGTATGAATGAGTATGAATGTTCGGGGTGGTGGGAGAGGCCGTAGGCGCGTATTGACTGTCATGTTTCCGTCAGTCTGCCCCAAGGCAGCTGTGGCTACGCAAGTAACTTAGCATCACCAGGTATGAGTGACGAGTGAATTAAAAGCTCTATATAAATCTAATCTATTAGTATTAAAACCTTGCAATAAAGAAACACTGAAAAAAATAAATTTTGGCATTTACACTTTTCATATGTGGCAAGACGGATTGGGTAATAATCTCAACTATATACCGACAATACCATCTGGGGAAGTTTCACCCCCAATAAATTTGGAAAAGGCCGTAGGTTCAAAAAAATACACCAGGGCAACAGATGGATTTTCTTATAAAAATACATATTTACTGTAGAAACCTTAAAAATGACAAGATAAAAATGCAGAATACCTATAAAAGCCTAGTATTCTTATTCCTCAAATTGACAAAGGACATGAACACCTGGGGGTCAAATAGAAACAACCTTCTAACTCAAGGAAAAAGGTTAATATAACACTAAATAAATAAATAAATAAAAAGAAAGGAAACCATATAAGTATGTTAAAACACAGGCTGCATCTGTGGAACCACTGGCACGAGCGCAGCCATGCATCAGGTCACCATGGAGACAGAGTTGATAGCAGGTAAGATGTCACCCACTTTGACTGGAACAGCAGCGGCTGTTGAGATGAACCGACCAAGTGGGGTGAAACAGGACACGATCGTCCCCCAGAAAGGGGGAGAGTCCAACAAATACAAAGCAGGACAAGACAGCAGAGTATCCAGGGGCACCGGAGCAGAAAGCACCGTGGTGTACAGCCAACCTGTGTGCTGGGAAGCGAAGTGTAGCCTCTCCCACAGAGATGGAGGTAAAGAACTGCAGCCAAATACTATGCTGCTGGGATCACTGGGCAGAATAAATTTGGCGTGATGCCAGGTTATCGCTGTTTGGATCAGGTGAACCAGCTGAGGAAATCTGTATGACCTGTATAGCAAAGGCATCCTATACAGGTAAATGCCATCAGACCACCATGGAACAGAAAGATGCAGGTGTAACACCTAGAGAACAAAAACCCCAGCTGTCCACCAGCAAGAGATGGCGCTTAAATCAGACGAACAGAGTCAATGGGCAGAACCAGTCGCACTAACTGCCAACACGCAGCAGCATGGATTAAGGACACAGGGTAAAGAACAGACACCTGTCCAAGCATAAAGCTGTTTGCTCCACCCCGCAATTACCACCGATGGGTCACACCTGATTAATGCAAATTGAGGAGAAAGAGGAAAAGGGTGAAAGCCTTTCTCACAACACATAGTAGTTCTGTGAAATGTTGAGATGAGTATTCAGAAAGTGCCAACGTCTTTCCCGATGTGGATGGAGTAGAATCGGCAGAACAGGAAGGGAAACCAGTCTTGACACAACACTGGTTCACGTGGTCACTGTTGGACTGCACCCACAGATACTCTCAAATAACGGAGATATGTGATGATGTCCATTCCAAGCAGTACTACCCCTCCTGTGATCTGTGGTTTGTCTGCATTTTTGTTCAGAGCCAATGAGTCATGGAGTATGGAAAAAACTGCATTAACACACACTAACACAATACAGTTTACTTGTCCAGCCCTATTAAAATTCATATTTCTGTGCTCCAGTGTGTTGGATGGTAAAGGATTGCATATCATGCTTATATATTTATGTTGTCTTATTCATATATTTAGTGTGAATCATGTCTCAGTAATGGTAACACAGTTCTTTTCACTCTGTCTGAGATGTGTCCCTGTTTCTGTAATCTGCAGCTGCATGGGAAAACTAGTTAAAACCAGTTAAAACCACAATGTTCATTGAACCCAGTACCAAACAAATACTTTGTATAATACAAATAAATTGTTAACTTGAGGAATAAGATTTTGTCTTGGCTTTTTCTGTAGCAGCCAAGTTAAAGATGAAAGTTACTCTCAATGGAATGTACAGTGTTTTCTAAAATGACTGCAATCAACATCTTACAGCCTGAAAAATAAATAAATAAATAAATAAAAAATAATAATAAAAAAAGTGAGGCAAGCACATGTAGTATCTTGGAAAAATATCAAATTTATTCACAACCACTAATAATATCAATTCAAACGAGTGATAATGTCCGAATCGGGTTGCAGGTAGCCCAATCAGTGTGTTCACCTTTGTGGTAGCTCAGGGTCCTACTTAACTTTTCATTATTACTAATATTAGCGGTGAAATGATTAATAAAACTATCTTACGCAAATAAAACAAAGAGGCAGTGATAAGGATCCATTCAAAATGTTTGATTTTGTCGAAAACTAACTGAATAAATAAATAAATGAAAATACTGGCATTGTGGGTAGTAACCAAAAGAAGAGATCTCATAAACGAGTGGTTAAAATGAGTCATCCAGAAGGGGCTCAGAGTAGAGCCACTTCTTTACATTGTGAAGAGCCAGAAGAGGTGTCTCCTGGACGCCTCTCTGTGCAGCTGTTCCACAAGGTGGATGCCCTGGTATAGACTCAGGAGAAGCTGGAAGGGACTACGCCTAATAGCGAATGCCACGTGATGGACAAGTTGGAAGAAGTCGCTGGGGAGAGAAAGTCTGGGCTTCCATGCTGATAGATAAGATTAAAGAATGTGCAGACTGTGCAGGAACACTGATCTAATGTGTTGGTTGAAGTATGTGGCATTTGCACAAAATGTTATAATTTTTTAAATGAACAAGTGATGAGAATATCTGGAATAGAAACAACAAGCAGGTGTGTAGGGTGGAATCCATGGGTAAAACATGCACAGATGTTGTGACAGGATGGGCACATGACTACCGATGGCTATGGAAAACTAATGACAGAGGATAGAAACAACTAAAATAATTTTGAAGTGTACAGATGTAGTCCGTCTCAAATTTACGTTCAGCCAGTTGGAGCAAAGTTTAATTAATCACACCTCACATAACAAAAAAAATAAATAAATAAATAATTAATAAAAATTGGAATAATCTGCAAAAGTGGGGTCAGTTTCCTGATACCTGTTTAATCAAGATGTATTTTACTTACCATCTGAAGGAAGTTGCACAAATGCAATTTGTGCAATTACATTAGAACTTGTGAAAAAGAGTGGTTTGCATATTAAAGAACTATATAGATGATGTATAACTGTAATTTCAGTGTGCTTTGATAAATAGCCATAATAAAAACAGCTTGGGGTTGCAAATATTTCAAAGCCTAGATATTAGTCACAGCTCAGTGTGTACCTGCATCAACAGCATGTGGAGCTTAACAAAATGAAGACTGTATTCATACTAAACTTAAAGGTCCAGAAAAAAATAAATATTGCATCAGTATCTTTAAAAAAGTTGTTTATTTATCTGTTGGATGTTATTTGTTTTGTCAGATATTTGCCCTTCATTTCATCATGCTTACATCCTGCTCACATCATCTGTCTGAAGCCAAAGAAAGTCTTAGTAATGTGTTAAAACAAATCCACCAAAAGGATCATCTTTAGTCTGTAAAGCAGTGTTGGAGTCACAGTTAAAATCCTTTATTTTTAAACTGTTGATATAAGTGGACATTGTAATAATAGGGTCAAGGTTAGGGCAATTTTCTGGTAGATACTGATAATGAGTGAAATTGTATCTTTGGGAGAAAGTTGAGACTTTCCTCATCTGATAAGTCTCAGCTGGATGCCACAGGATGAGTTTGGTTTCTAAAGAAGAAGCCAATTCAACATGTGGCACCATGCTGTTCCATCACTGTGGGACATGAATGACTGATTTTAAACCATGCTATGAATTGCAGGCTGAACAGGTTATTACAATACAGATGAAACTATGCCTCTTCAAAACCTCTCTTCGAGTTGTAAGGCCATTGCTGAATTAACCTCAATATTGTATTACAGAGACTTGAACATTTAATTGAAATTAAAGGAACTGTATTTATCTGGTTTAAGCCATTCTGAACTAAACAATTAAACTTCCTTTATCACCACAATTAGTCATGGAGCTCCACAGAGTTCATTGCTTGGACTGATACTTTACTTCATTCATAGTATCAGTAAAAAATTTGGACAAACCTACTCATTCAAAGTTATTGGCTAAGTGTGTCTTTTGAATAGGATTGATCAGTTTGTCAACACTAGGCAGCATAGCATACATTTATGCTATTATGCACCCACAATCACACTTAGCCACAAAGCAAGATTAAGCAAATTAGTAGATTGGAAAAACAAGCATGGGTGAACAGTGAGACTAAAAACAAGCTTTCTGCAGAAAGCAAAGGAACTGGATAAGAGCGTGAACCCCAGAAAGAAACTTCAGTTTATCCAGGTGGGCCAAACATCCTCAAGACCCAATGATGCTCTTTGGTCTTAGGAAGCAAAGATGATTATCCTGAAACAAAATTAAAGGCAAGAGTTCTTGTTGTATCTAACAGTGCTCCTATGTAACTCCCTGTCTCTCCTATGTCCCCACTGACACAACATGTAGGTCAATGCAAGATGTGGATAGATGTCGAGAGAAAATGAGAAGCTTAAGCTTCTAGTCATACTTTTCCAAATCTGTATAAAGTCCAAATATTGAGCTACAACAAATAAGAAAAATACAGTAAGTTTTTCACATTCAGAAAAGACCTTCAAATTTAATTAGATGGAGACAACTCTTCAGTCACTGCCATTTAATTTTTTTCCCCATGAGATACATTTCCTGCTGGGTCAGAAACTGTAAAATGTCAACTTGTGAGCTGAGTCTAATTGCATGTCTTCACTGATCTCCAGAACACATTCAGCAATATGCCAGCCCAGCATCAATCTTACACATAAAAAAACTGTTTTGCCATTAAAGTAATAGCACAAATAAGCTCCTCTGTAGTGAAAGAAAATCCTGCAATAATAGTTGTAAGAATTCTTTTGATCAGACAAAGAGATTTTTTTAAGGAGTTGTAGTTTTACCTTGACATGTTTTGATTGGAACTTCAGTCTTCTTCAGAAAAATTCACTAGATGTGTGTCATGATGTGTCTTTATGAGACAGCATGAATGCCTCCTCATCATGGTTGATGGTGTTCTTGGACTCCTGATTTCTATGGGCGCCTTGACCCAGCATTTGAATTTGTTGCTCCCTGATCTGATGATTTTTGTGTTGTTCCAGTCCATGATATGGTTTTCTTTTCTTTTGCAGGGTAGTGATATGGCTGATTTTAGTTTTACCTGTTTTGCGTTTTCTTTTTGTGATCTTGAGTCATCCTGTTGTTTCCTTTTCACATTCTTTTTTGTGTTAGTTTTTCTTGTGTTAAATCTTCTCCCTGTCTCTCCTATGTAAGTTTTTATTCACTTATTTTGCATGGGATTTGATATATTACGTTGCTTTCATGCAATCTCATACATGGGATTCTCTTCTGCAAAGATCATTGGGCGGCAGGAGACGTGATCAGCAGGGCAAAAATCTATCAGGTTGTTGGGCTAGTCACGCCTCTGGGATACCATCAGCTGATAAAAACACATCACAACACACGACAGATGTCTGTTCTTTTACCTAAAAAAAAAAAAAAAGGTGGCGGTGAGCATGCTAAGTGCAGGCAGCTCTCGCCCTGCATGGGAGGGGCTGAAATCCATGATGGGGATCCCACCAAAGAAATGTCATGGCTCCCTTAATGAAAGGTCTGATCGGGTGCTTTCCAATGAACTGAACAGTTTGTTTGTTTTTTTTTTAACCATTTTAATGTCAGTGATTTTAATGAAGAATTGTCTATTTTTAGAAATACAATCGTCATCAAAAAAAAAAAAAAAAAAAAAAAAAAAACATAATTAAAACAAAAGAAATGTGTATAGACTTTCGGAAGAATTCTCCGAGCATCTCTTCTGTCAGGATTGAGAACAAGCAGTAGAGCTGGTTAACACTTATATCTGGGCACCTACGTGGATGACAGACTGACCTTTGATCTTCATGTGGATGCTGTGTGCAGGAAGGCTCACCAGCACATGTATTTTTATCCGAAGCTTCATAGTTTTAATGTTCGCAGGACTTTTATGCAAATGTTTTACTCTTGTTTTATTGAATCGCTTTTAACTTTCTCTTTTATCTATTGGTATGGCTTTCTTTCCCTCAAGAACTTGTAAGACTGTGTGGGAAAATTGCAGTGCTCTCCCTGAATGACCTCTCAGTCTTGTATCAGACCAGAGTGCTAAACAAAGCTCGTTTAATCCTTGTGGATCAAAGCCACCCATTGGCTCGTGAGTTTTTGTTGCTTCTGTCAGGGCTCAGGTACATCCCACCAAGATGTAGGACTAACATACACAAATACTCTTTCGTCCATGGCATGGCATTCATTTTCTTAATTCTCTTTATTGGATGCAGCTGTGGTTGCATAGATAGAAAGACCTAGCCTAGACCTAGAAAGTCTGATGAGGATAACTGGAATACGAAGATAGATGATTTAATGGCACGGATCTGGTGAGGACTGAAAACTGGAGGACGAGATGCTGAATCCAAATGGATACTGTTAAATTGAACTAACCAGCATCAGCATTCACTCAGTTACATCTGCAGTGAACTGTATTATGATGCATTCAACTTCTGCTCAGTAATTATAAGCATTAGGGCGAAGGTCAATTATGTTATTATTATGTGTTCAAATCTAGTCTTGTAAAATTTTGTTACTGGCGGAGCATTTTAATTGCCTAATGAAAAAAAATGATAAAGTTAAATGTTTAAATATGTTTGGATGTTTTCACAGCAATATAAAATAAAAGACACCAAATTATGCTTGCCTTACAAGGGTGACATCACTCAATTATGTTTTCCCACCAACATGAGTGTTACTAAAACTAAACAGCTCTTGACAAACAGCAGGTCTTATGCAGGGGGTAATTTTACAGAGCTTGACCTCCACATACATGGCAAAGTGAAAGTTTCTGCATAGAGCTATGGTACTGAGAGGCCCATTTAGATTGTATGTATTCCAACACTAGGTTAGTTCTTCATCAGGTTCCACGAAACATAACATTTAATGTTCACAAAAGCAATATATAATGGAACAATAAGCCTTTATGCTCTGCTGCTCCAGAATCAGCAGTGGCCGCTTTGTCTGAGTCCGACCCAGCAGTAGACCTTCATCTCCAGCAGTCCAATGATGTCTTTGAGGGTGAGTGAGTAAGATAGACACTGGCTGGCTGTTTTGGTTTATTAGTGAACTGCTGTACCATTGGTACATGAGCCAGGCTCATGTCCCCAAAGCAAGGCTTTGAGATAGTGTAGGGAATTGTTTAAGGGACAAAAAACTGGACACTTTAAGTTATTGTTTTTTTGTACATCAGTGTGTGATTGTTCACAATAAAATACCCACTACTAATTTGTTGAGTGATTTATTGAAAATGTATTTGCAATCAGAGGTGTAATAATGTGGTTAACGTAGTTATGGGTACCATAGCATGGAAATCAGAGAAATTAGACAACTAATAATACATCATGTACATAATAACACTACTACTACACTGTAAAGAAGAAAACAAATTAGGTGCATTGCATGAGGCACTGTCAAGAAAACTGAAAAATATCATAATTCACAGACATAAAAATGAGGAAACAATCCTGGGGTAGAACTGCCCATGGCGATATTTTTTCTGGGGGCCCAGAATTCCTAGCAACTGCCATGCTCATTGTGCTCATATTTTTATTGGTCCACCCAGCTATATATATATATATATATATATATATATATATATACATATATATATATATATATTAGTTAAGGCCCAGGGATGGGAGTTTGTGGGTGTACAGAATGGGGTATGGTTTGATGGTGATGGTGGTACATGTGCTTTGCTTGTATGTGTGTGTGTGCATGTTTCATGATGTAAAGTACTTTGTGGTTGTTTTGTACATGAAAAGTTTTCTAAACGTGTGATAAAATTTGATTTGATTTGAATGTTGGCTACTACCTTTGTTTTACTTGCGTTTTTAAAGTTGATCTCTGTTATGTGGTAAATTGTGTACTTGTGATTGTTCTGCCTTAGCCAGGTCACTTTTGAAAAAGAGATTTTTAGTCTCATTGAGTATTTTTCTTTTTTTTATGTGGTTAAATAAAAGGTGAAATAAATAATAATAATTAAAAAAATAACAGGGAGGAAGTGAAGCAACTTAGCCAATTAAACCAGTAAGTGAAGCGAACAAAATATACAAGAGAAAAACTATTAAATACAACAGGAAACAAGACAGAATTTAAGCAACAGTAAAATCTAATGCAAAACCAACCCAAAAACCCACAGATCATGACACTAATGGTTAGAAACTTTATAGCTCATACAGAAACATTTGGTACCATTTCACACACAACGAGCAAGGCGAGTGCTGCTGCAATGGAAGAAGTTGGAAGCTGAGAAGGGAGAGAAACATGTAGGATGCTAAAAAGTAAGGAAAAATGAAAAAAGGAAAAGTTTAATCAATAAAAAATAAATACACAAAATTTGTCTCCATATTACCTTAAATCAGGGGTGCCCAAAATAGGGTCTGAGGGCCAAATATCTGGCCCACCACTTAGATATCAAAACTATTTGGGTATGTCAAACTTGAACGATTGGCTCACAGCTCAACGACATATTCACCTTGTCAGTCATTCTCTAGTGTAAGCAATTTGATTTGATGTACATGCAGTGTTTTTCTTTTTGTTGATGACTTTTTGCACTATATTTGGTTACAATTTAGTGTCTGCAATTTTTGTTTGTTGTCCTTCTAACTATGCCTTCATTGTTATTTTGCCACATTGATGTTTGTAGTGTGTGTACATTTGCAGTGAGGACAAAAATGCATTTGCATGCATAAACAATAATTAAAAGAACCACAATTTACATTTATTTGTGTTTCACCCCTAAAATTGCTGTGTTTGGCCCACAGCTCACTGGTACATTTTCACTTTGGCCTATGGATGCAAAAGGTTTGGGCACCCCTGCCTTAAATGGAGGGAAACATTTAGCCAATGTGTGAAATAATTGATCATATAATTAAATATGATTTTGAACACTGCAAACAACAGTCAAGAATATATTCGATAACTTGAGTTAATTTGGAGCAGAGGATGATATGACACTTTAGGTTATTATAATTCCATGTGATATGTATACAAGCTGAGGTCTAATCATTTACCAGGCCAGAAACCTTACAAGACTGTCGCACATATGAGTCCTTAATCATTAAAACAGACAGCAGGCACAATAAAATGCAGAGATTGCAAAAGAACTTTCCAGCAGCAGAATGGCTTTTTGACCTTACTCTGTGGGTGCGGGTGTTTGTGTGCGCGTTTGTGTGTGTGTGTATGGGGTTTGGGGGGGGGGGGGGGGGGGGGGTAGTGGAACATCCTTCTCACCTCCAGACAACATCAGCACAAAAAGCAAGTGCAACTACATCAGCACAAAACTTGCATCATCCCAACTGAGCGCAATCTATCATGAATTGAACAGGAGCCGGGGTAAAGTGCAGCTACGTGAAATCTGACCTGATGAACAACTTGGCATACAATGTCACCAAACTATTTTTTAAAACATTTTTTTAACATCTATGCTTTGGGCAAACCATATTTGGTGCATGCTTTTCTGAAAATTAACCATATGGTCGCAAGTGTAAAACTTTTAGTTGCCATCTGTGTTTTATTCTGTCGGGACGAGCAACTGCAGAAATTCTACAGGAAACTTGAAATGAAGACATTTAGTTTCTCAGAAATACAACCTGAAAGTAGTATAACAGCAGTAAACATTTTACAATGGTGATCAGCTATCAGACATAACTTTAAAAAACATTTGATATTGTGTTGATACCCCTTGACCACCCTATGGCATGCTGAGCCAAAAATACAGGACCTCAGAGAATGTTCTTGCTGGCCCCCACTATGATGGCAGTGGATCATTCCAGTTGCGGGTGACAGACTCCATGGATCAGCTTTAGGGGCCGTCCCCATGACGCCGGATTGCAGTAAAACCACAAAAGTATTTTAGCAAACCACCCTTTTATCCCCACGAAGCCAGGATTTAGCTTCCAAGAAACCAACCATGTCTGATCAGAACTTTCACAATAGCGATCCATTGAAACTCCTCCTAAGTGAAACTTTAAATATTTCATGTGCAGGTCATAGTTTTTTATAGCATAAATGAAAGAATTTAGGTAAGTAATTTCTTGTAGTGTTTCTAAATGTTTCTTGATGCAGTGTTATTTACATACATGGCCATAGCTTGTTTTTGTTGTTTTTGTTTTTTTACATTTTTCCCACCTAGCTTTTCCCACCTCCATCTGCCACCTGCCAGATTTTTCTTCAGGCGTTTGCAATCAGCCTATTAACTGAAGTAAACATTAATATATTTAATTTCCTCTACTGTGTTAGAGCTTTATTGTACAATACAGAGTTTTTTTATGTAGTAAAAAAAAAGATAAGGAAACCAACAACCACAGAAAAATGCTCACACATTCTTTTATAACATTTGACTTTGGCACAAATACAAAGTACAGGTTACAGAAATTTGTACAGCTCTGATATAAACTTTTAGGGAATGATGAAAAAAATCTGCTTCTATCAAAAGAATGGAAAGAGGAAGGCAGTGTCAAAACGGAGGGAAAAAAAAACATGTACCACACTTTTTTGAAAGCCAGGGTTATCTTGTCTTGTTTGATTCAAGTAGTCCAAATTCAAAGAAACCTGGGTTTGAAAATGATGTAACCCAGAGAAAAGTTTTCAATCTCCAAACTTAAAAGGATGGAAATGGGAAATGTTTTGCATGTTTACTTGAGTACTCTGCAGATTCTGTCAATCAACTTATTCAGATAGTTATTAGAAATGATGACAGCATTACATCATCATCCCAAGAGAAACTGAATGGCAGGTAAAGATGTAAGAGGATTTAGATCGGTACTCCAGTTGTTGGAATATTTTATTGCATTTATTGCAACGTTAAAAATATTCAAGAAAAAACTAATACTATCAAAAAACAAACATCTGAATTCAAATGTTTATTGAAATGCATTGCTTAAACATTTTAGGGACATACACTTTAATTTAATTTAGATGATTAAATATCAGTGGCAGTCTCTTTTTTTGAGACCTTCTGGAAAAGAGATGGCGATTACAACCAAAAAGCTGGCAGAAGAATTAGAAGAGATTAAAAATTCCCTCAATTTCATGTCTGAGGAGATTAGCAAAGTGGTCAAACAGCAAGCTAACCTCATGGGTCTAATGGAGGAGGTCCATGAGCTGAGAGTTATAATCAACCAAAGGGACCAGAGGATCGAATTGCTGGAACAAAGGATTGACGACATGGAGCAGTACTCTCGTGCAAATGACCTCATCATCACTGGGCTGGATACCAAACATCGCAGCTATGCCAAAGCTGCAGCCAGTGACCGGCAGGGTGAGGACACAGCACTTGAGGAGCTGCACACTTTAGAGCCACAAGTGGTTCAATTCCTGAGCAGTAAGAATATTCAACTTGAGAGTCAGCAAATTTCAGCCTGTAACATTCTCCCACGAAAGGACAAAAAAAACAAGCCAACGATTGTTGTCCAGTTTGTAAGCCGAAAGCATAAGGTTGGAGTGTTGAGACTAGAGATGTGACGTTCATGAACGAATCAATTCTTTTGAACGGCTCTTTTAAATGAACGATGGGAACCGATTCACAACTGTGAGCCGTTCATTTGTGAGCCATTCTTTTTATATACAATTTTTTTACACTGCCTTCATCAAATGAAATCAAATAAAACTTTATTTATAAAGCGCTTTTCATGCTATATGCAACACAAAGTTCTTTATATGATTAAAAACATAAGAATAAAAACACTCAATGAAATCTTTCACACAGTCACATGCACACACGTATACACACACACACACACCAAGCCCAACCCCACCCCACCCCCCTTCGAGCTAAAAATGAATGAATGAATGAATAAATAAGTAAATAAGAAGTCGTACAGTTGAGTAAAATGAAAATAAAATAAATAACATTTGTGACATCATAGAAGTCTGATGTCAACACGCTCCATTCATGTGAAGCATCTATGGGCACAGAGTTTTGTTTGGAAACAAATACTGTGACTTCTATCCAAAACATTTACTAGAATTTGCACTGACTGCTCAGGTTTATCCTTTTTAATCTATATTTTTCCTATAATTTTTTAATCTCGCATAGTAGATTTCATATAGGTACATATTTTGATTGTTTGTCATTCTTATATATTGTGAAATTTTGTAAGAACGAGCCAGTCTTTTGAATGGCTCTTTGAAAGGAATGGCTCCTCAAGATCCGGCTCCCTTCAAAGAGCCAAAAATCCCATCAGAGGACACTGGGGTGTATTGTTATGACCTCGGTAATCTAGGGGTGTAAGGTCTATAACAAATCGGGCCAGAGTCGAACCAAACAGTATATAAAGGTTTATTGTACAAAACAAATATCTAAATATAAACACAAATGCTGCCTCCGGCTGTAACCAAATATAACAAAAAGTGTCCACGGCAGGTGCTTTAGCAATTATTTCTACAAACAAAAATGTCCACCAGACAATTAACGTACTGGGACTTGCTTCAAACAAATCAATAAAGAAACAAAAACAATCGCTAAACAGTAAACACAAATTCCTCCTCCTGCTGAGGGAAAAACCAAACCAAAAACAAGTTAGCCAAAATCACTCTAATAATGCAACACAAAACACAGATGTCTCTTCTCCAAACCAAACATAAGTTACTGTCACCGAAAGCTCTCACAATTCAACTATGATCATCAAAAAGAGTTCCCAAACCGGCAAGACTGTGCTCAATGCTCACAGCTGCCACGCCTGATGCCGGAGCGAACCATTTATGGGCGAGGCCTCCCAGCCGAGCGATCCTTCGGGCGAGTCCGGAACGCTGGTCGACCAATCCCAGTGGAGGAGGGCAGAGTCGAGACAGCAGCTCCTGCCGGCGACTGACGAGGCACAGCTGTCCCCAATAATAAGGCCTCAGGCTGGCAAGCCGGGGGCCGTAACATGTATGTAAATGAGCACCTGACGAAGAAAAATGCGGAAATTGCTATGAATGGCCGTATCCTCAAAAAACAAAACAAAATACAAGCTACATGGACAAGAAATGGGAAAGTGTATGTAAGTTAAATAGACCACCAGAGAAAGCCAAGGTGGTTATGATACGGAATCTGAGAGATTTGGATCAATACAAGTGACAATGCTTATAGAGGGGGTTGGAAATTTTGTAAATTTTATTCCTAAACCATTTTTTTTTTTTTAATATGACAGATGAAGCTTTTCATTTACTTATTGAAGAAAATGAGAGTAGTGATCTCTCTGAGAATAAAAATGTTTTAGTTGAGAATATATGTAACAGGGAAGGGTGTGAGGAGGAGATAAATTTAAGTTTTCTAAATTTAACTGAACATAAATCATTTAGTTTTGAAAAAAATATTGATCCTGAGGTAAATTATCTATGATCTATGATCTGTTTAATAGTCTTCATTTGAAGGGTTTTTCAATCATACATTTTAATAGTAGAAGTCTTTATACGAATTATGTACAAATCAGAGATTACTTAAAATCATTAAAACATACATTTCAGGTCATTGCCATAAGTGAGACTTGGTTAACAAATGAAAAGGGTGCTGATTTTGTGTTAGAAGGGTATGACATTTTTACTGTAAACAGGATAAATAAAAGGGGTGGTGGAGATGCTTTTTATGTACAGAAAGATTTTCAGTGTAAGGTAATTGACAGTACAATTGTTAATGATATTATGGAAAGTTTGACAATTGAAATTCATTCAACTAAATTTAAGAGTATAATTTTGAGTTGCATATATAGAACGCCTGGTTCTTGTATTGATCAATTTATGAATACCATTGGTGATATTTTTGGGAAAGTATGTCATAAGAAAGCACTTTTTGTTTGTGGTGACTTTAATATAGACTTGTTAAAATATAAAGAACATAAACTAACAACAGACTTTTGTAATGTTATGTTTAGTTTTGGTCTCTGGCCCCTTATAGACAAACCTAGTAGGATAACTAAGGAAAGTGCCACACTTATTGATAACATTTTTACAAATGTTCATGACCAAACAACAAGTGGTTTGCTTTTAAATGATATAAATGATCATCTTCCTATTTTTGTGATTTCACATCATTTAAAGGTTAAAAGTTCAGTTGGTGTGAGTGAGCCTTCTTGTAAATTAATAAGAATAAGGACACCAGAAAGAACTGAGGCTTTAAAGAGGGACCTTATAAATTACAATTGGGAAAAGGTGTATGTTGATGATCCTAATCAGGCCTATGATGCATTTTTGTTTACATTTGTAGAGCTATATAACAAACATTGTCCTATTAGAAAGTGCTGGATGAAGGATAAATACAAAGAAAAGCCATGGATGACAAAAAGTTTGCAAAAAGCGTGCAAAAAGAAAAATTTACTCTATAAGAAATATTTACAATTGAGAACCAGTGAAAGTGAAGGAAAATATAAGATGTATAAGAATAAACTGATTTCCATTATGAGATTACAGAAGAAGCAATATTACAATAAAATATTAGAGGAGAGTAAAAACAACATACAAAGGACGTGGAAAGTAATTAATCATATAATTCGGAATAGATCTTATAAGTCAGAATTTCCAAGTTATTTTTTAAACAGCTCTGATGCTACAGTGGACAACATAAAAAGTATTGTGGATGAGTTCAATGACTATTTTGTGGGTATTGGAACTACTTTGGCAAACAAAATCGATGTGCCTGATGATAAAAAAGATTTGTTTGAAAATATGATTAATGGTAATATCAGTTCTATGTTCCTTTATGGGGTACATGAAAATGATATAATTGAAATTGTGAGAAAATTTCAAAACAAAACATCAACTGATATAAATTCCATTGACATGGTAATTATTAAAGAAGTAATTGATTTTATTGTAAGACCTTTGACTTATATATGTAATCTGTCTTTTCAAAGAGGTGTTTTTCCAAATAATATGAAATTAGCAAAGATAATACCAATATTTAAAAATGGAGATAAGCACTACATGGATAATTATAGACCGGTGTCCCTTCTTCCTCAATTTTCAAAAATATTAGAGAAATTATTTGTAAAACAATTGGATCTTTACATTGGTAAATATGAATTATTGAGTGAACACCAGTATGGATTTAGGGAAAATAGAACTACTACATATGCAGTAATGGAGATGGTAGAAGAAGTAACAAAGGCAGTTGAAAATGATGAGTGTTCTATTGGTGTTTTTATTGACCTACAGAAGGCTTTTGATACTATAGATCACAGGCAATTATTGAGAAAATTGGAGAAGTATGGAATAAGAGGTATAGCTTACGCTTGGCTGGAAAGTTACTTGGATAATAGACAGCAATGTGTGCAAATTAATGAGACTGTGTCAGGATTTAGGAAGGTCACCTGTGGGGTACCCCAGGGATCGGTGATTGGTCCAAAACTTTTCTTATTATATATTAATGATGTCTGCAATGTTACTGAAAGGTTCAAATTTGTTATGTTTGCAGATGATACAAATTTATTTTGCTCTGGGAAAAATTTAAAGGAACTTTTGTATGCTATTGAAAGGGAGCTACACATACTCAAAACTTGGTTTGATGTTAATAAATTGTCTCTCAATATTAAGAAAACTAAATTCATGGTTTTTGGAAATCAAAGAGGAATTGATAGGGAAATTAAATTAAAAATCTGTGATGTTGAAGTTTTTAGGGGTTGTGATTGATCATAAATTAACATGGAAAAAACATATTGATTATATTAAAGGAAAGATTTCAAAGTCAATAGCAATCCTCTATAAATCTAGGGATATATTAAATTATAAGGCCTTGCATATGATATACTGTTCACTTATACTTCCTTATATATCTTATTGTGTGGAATTGTGGGGGTCGACTTTTAAAATGACTATAAATTCAATAGTCATACTACAAAATCAAGCTATACATATTATTAATAGGGCTGGTTACTATGATCACACTAATCCAATGTTTATAAAATCACATGTTATGAAATTTAAGGATTTGGTATATTATAAAATAATGCAAATCATGTTTAGAGCTAAAACAAAGTTACTCCCCGACGGTGTACAAAGGTTTTTTTTTCAATACAGGAGTGCAAATATGATTTGAGAGATGTTTGTAAGTTTGCTGTACAAAAAGCTAAAAAAGGGATTAAAAGGAGATGTATTTCGATTGTTGGGGTTAAATTATGGAACAATGCTAAAAAAAAATGTTAGAGGGTGTAAATCGCTTTTGGTTTTCAAAAGAATGGTTTATAAAACAATTTTTTGAGGGTTACAATTGTGAATGATTTTGTATTTTGGTATTATGTTTACTGTTGGAGGGTAGCTTAAATTGAAAAGAAAGTAGGACAGGCATATATAAGCATTATGCTTCAGCCTGTGCCTTTTCAGTCACTACCTAATGTTAAGACTGTTGACTAGTTTATATTGTCTAGAATGTTTATATTTATTGTATTGTGTGTGATGACTGAATAAATACTACTACTACTACTAGTAGTTTTAACAGCTTTGACAAAGCTGTGTGTTACAGTGTTTTGTGTACAGTCAAGCGGGGTATGTTGATGTGTGTGTGTGTGTGTGTGTATATGAGAGAAAGAGAGAAAAGAGATGTGAAGAGAAAAGCCTGGTTTCTTGCACTTATGCAAATCTCCTTCAGCCCCACACTTCAAACAATCAGTGTGCATTATGAGGTTTGAAAAGAACAGGACTGATTGATCCTTTCTCCCACTACCCTTGAGGGTCGACTGCCAGAAAATATGTCTTCATCCCCTACAATTAATCTAATCAGTTTTAATAAAAGCATCCATTACAACAGTGGCACCATCGATGGGCAGGAACAGGATGTTTACTGATGAATAATCAGATACGGGAAAATACTGATTGCCCTACTGATCCAAACAACCATCAAGGCTGATCCATTAGTGGCCATTCATCTGCTAATGTGTTACTCCTTTTAAATATCTGCCAATCAAATGAAAAATAAAGTCTTTAAACTAGAGGTTTATCTTGTATACCCGCAATTGGATGAAGGCTCAGACATACAGTCATATGCAAAAGTTTGGGCACCCCTGATTATTTACAAGATTATTCTTAATAAAACATTGGTTGTTTGGATCATCAATTGCAGTTAAATATATCATATAGCAGACAAACACAGCGATATTTGAGAAGTGAAATGAAGTTTATCGGATTTACAGAAAATGTGCAATAATTACTTAAATGAAAATACGCAGGTGCATAAATTTGGGCACCCTTGTTGTTATGTTGATTTGAATACCTTTAGCAATAATTATTGGCGCACAAAATTTGTTTTGTAAGCTCATTGACCCTTGACCTACATACACAGGTGAAGCCAATCATCAGAAGGGGTATTTAAGGTGGCCAATTTCAAGTTTTTCTCCTCTTTGCATCCTCTCTGAAGAGTGACAACATGGGAACCTCAAAACAGCTGTCAGACGACCTGAAAACAAAAATTGTTCAACATCATGATTTAGGTGAAGGATACAAAAAGCTTGCTAAGAGATTCCAGGTGTCAATTTCCACTGTGAGGAACATAGTGAGAAAATGGAAGACCACAGACACAGTTCAAGCAAAGGCCCGGAGTGGCAGGCCCAGAAAAATCTCAGATAGGCAGAGGCGAAGGATGGTGAGAACAATCAAACTCAATCCACAGACCAGCTCCAAAGACCTACAACATGACCTGGCTGCAGATGGTGTCACTGTGCATCGTTCGACCATTCAACGCACTTTGCACAAGGAGATGCTGTATGGGAGAGTAATGAGGAAGAAGCCTTTTCTGCGCACATGCCACAAAAAGAGTCGCTTAAGGTATGCTCAAGCACATTTGGACAAGCCAGCTTCATTTTGGAATAAGGTGCTGTGGACTGATGAAACAAAAATGGAGTTGTTTGGACATAACAAGGGGCGGTATGCATGGCGAGAAAAGAACACAGCATTCCAAGACAAACACTTACTGCCCACAGTAAAATTTGGTGGCGGTACCATCATGCTGTGGGGCTGTGTGGCCAGTTCAGGTACTGGCAATCTTGTTAAAGTTGAAGGTCGGATGGATTCTACCCAGTATCAGCAGATTCTTACAAACAATGTTCAAGAATCAGTCACAAAGTTGAAGCTGCGCCGGGGCTGGATACTTCAACAAGACAATGACCCTAAACACTGCTCAAAATCTACAAAGGCATTCATGCAGAGGAACAAGTACAATGTTCTCGAATGGCCATCTCAGTCCCCAGACCTGAATATTATTGAAAATCTGTGGCGTGATTTAAAGCAGGCTGTCCATGCTCGGAAGCCATCAAATCTGACTGAACTGGAGATGTTTTGCAAAGAAGAATGGTCCAAAATACCTTCAACCAGAATCCAGGCACTTATTGGAGGTTATAGGAAGCGATTGGAGGCTGTCATTTCTGCAAAAGGAGGATCTACTAAATATTGATGACATGTTTCTGTTGGGGTGCCCAAATTTATGCACCTGCCATTATTTGTTTAATTAATTATTGCACACTTTCTGTAAATCCAATAAACTTCATTTCACTTCTCCAATATCGCTGTGTTTGTCTGCTATATGATATATTTAACTGAAATTGATGATCCAAACAACCAGTGATTTATAAAGAAGAATCTTGAAAATGATCAGGGGTGCCCAAACTTTTGCATATGACTGTACATGTAGGCAAAAAATACTTCTTTTCCTTTTAAATAGTCCAGAATCACAATGGATTTCTCTGACACATTTAGCATATTTTCATTCTTATACTGTATTTGGGTACCTATAGGATGATAATGACTAGTTAAAATAATCATCACGTAGTTCAAAATGTGGTCCTTGCTCTTTTTAAACATTTAAAAATTCTTATCAGAGCCTCCTTTGTCAAGGGACTGTTTGTAGATATACTGACATATTTTTAGAATAAGAATAAAAAATCATCAGTACTATAAATAGATGAGATAAATTTTTGATCACTTACATCAACTGGCATCCTGGGTGTGTTTTCCACTTTTACTTTACTTGCTCACCAGCTCAGATCTTCCAGCAAAATGAATAGAGGGCACAGGTAATTCTTATATAATCATTCTTGTTTTGTTTGTTTTGTTTTTGATGAGTTACTAAACCTGGAGAAGAAATATGGCAGGTTTAAATGCATGCTGGAGCGAGTGAAAGACTGGAGTCAAAGACGCCTTTAAACTGTGAATCTCTTCTTTTAATACAAACTGACTAAATCAAAAAATAAACTTTTCAAGAACTTGTAAACATATTTTTTTAGACTGTTGTGCCTTCAGGTTATTAGATGTTTTATTTGTTCACACTTGGAGTTTTTTGTCAGGAAGACAGCTTGTGTGGTTGTGTATATCTTTCTGACAACACAGCTCTGCTCATCCTGCTGCACAGCCACTGCAAAACAGACATGACTGCATGCAGACAATGCAGCAGCAAGGGTGATAACATGTTGTGAAGAGAATTTATTTGGGCTCACAGGGAACGTGTCTGGGGCAGCAGGTGTGTAAAGATCAGCAGATTAAACTGAAAACTACTGAATATTTTCAATAGACTGAAATAAATGTGGGTGGAGAGCCAAACAAAATAACCCTTACTTTCCTCAAAATCGATCGGGTCTTAATGAATGAGTTTTAGCAATGGCTGCTGCAGTGGAACTGATAAAAGGCAGAAGTCTGAGATCGATCTGGCCCACTTGACATGTGATGAAACACAATATGTGAACAGAGAATCATCTGAAAAAATGTTATACTCTCATTTTGTTTATTCTGCTTGGCTTTTAAGACCTGAAAATAAAATGATCATATTCCTTGACTAACTTGAATTCATTGCTTTAGCTGGTAGTAAGCAAGTGAATTACCCTTATTCTAAAGCATAACATTTCATTTTTTTTGAAGTTGATTAAATCCACACAAATACACCTACCTCATCAAACCAGAAAACTAAATTAGATTTGTGTTAAAAGCATTTTAAATCAGCAATGTAAATGTATTTTTACTGTTCTGTTTAAGTCTGGGAACATGTGCAAAAGGCTTTAGCAGCTTACACAATGAAAAACTGGTATCACCATAGATAAGATAGGCAAAGGATAAGATCATTTTTGGAAAAAGTTCATCAAAAGTCCAAAGAGGACTACTGTTTGGACCTTTTGGGTATATTTCACAACAAGCAGATAATACAATTTTTGACTGGCATTACATATAGGAACTTTCTAAACAGTCAAATCTACTTCCTGCAGCTGTGCTCTTTCAGTCACTTCACAGGTAATGACCACTCTGTGGATTAAAAGCAGGTAATGTTACTTTGATTTTGAGTGATTATGATTTAAATAAAAATGTAGTGGTGCTTTGTGTTAATTGTATATCTACAGCAGTAGAGGGAGATGTGCAGCCTACTGGCCAAAGCCTTCCATCAGTTTGGCCCATGGGAAGATGTAATTGAATATCCCTGACCTAGACTATGAGACAGACAAATCACTATGTCCAAACCACATAAACACATCTTCATTAGTCCTAAATCACTGATTTGGAACTTAAGGCAGTGTAACTTGTATTGTATATCCCTGTCATATCTTCTTTCTTGCTTTCTGTTCATTTCCCATCCTGTTGTTAGCTCACCTTGGCCAAACTGTGATGAAGTCTTCCTGCTGACTGAATGTGGTGACTGAGTTTGGGTCTCTAGCAGCAAATGCATGTTAGCAAAAGACACTGAGTCTCATAATCATGAGAGTTGTGACACATTCTATGAAAATAGATGTAGCGTTTAGCGTCATTAAACATTAAAGATGTTTAATAAAATTATTAATCTTAATAATTTCATAAAATTATCAGACAAAATATTTTTTACTATACCTCGAGGCACCACCACACAGATAGCTTTATCCTAACCTAATGGCTGTGTGGACACCATTAGAGAACTAAATTAATTAATTTAATAAATTAATTAATTCAAGCTAGTCGAATCAACCAGTTATCAATCAGTCAGTCTCAGGACACTACCAACGTGAATTCTTACGTCGAAGGGACCCATAACATGGTTCAAAAGAGGAGTTCACAATAACCAGACCAGTTTAGGATAAATATGGAATATTTATTACTAAACTAATCATGCATAAATGAAAAGGAAATATTTACAAAGGACTTCGCATGGAAAATGAATCCAACATTGTAAAATGCAGAATATGGAGTTCAAACCAAAATCTTATTTCAATGTGTCAGAATGAATTAAATGTATGCAAGGAATGAACAAAAGTTAATTAACCTGCGGTGTTAATTAAACTAAGGTTCAGGACTGCAAAAGCATCTCTGGATTCCAAAAGAAAAGAGGGAAAACTGAATCTCATCTGTTAAACTGGAAGTTTAACTAAGATGTAGAACTACTAGGTCACTGTCAAACACCAACCATTTCTTAGAGCAGATAAGCAGAGAATTTATCCGAGCAGGACTCGTCCGGTTCTGTTAGGATCGAGCCGACTTACGACCGTTGTGGTGACTCTGATGGCAAGTAAGGAAGTTGGCGCAGGTGGTTTGGATCCCGAGCGACTTCCAGGAAGGCCAGAAGATGCGTCATGTGGTGGTCCGAAGGTTTGGATCAGGCAGCTCTGCGATGCGGACTCTCCCGCAGCTCGGCTGGTGGTATCGATGATGGACAGTGAATGACTTGCGGTGACATGGCAAAAGATGAAAATGTCCAGCTTTAGGTCAGTCCAAAAAGAAACTGTAGCACTGGTTCTGAAGCTTTGGTCAGCCTGCGTTAACCAGTTATCCAAAGTAAAGATCAAAATTTAGGATCAATATTAAAAGTCCAAAAGATAAAAACATAACTCAAGAAAAGCGAAGTATTAGCTGGAAAAAAGGAATGAACTAAACGGAGTTAATCAGTCCAAAAAGGGAACAAAAACCATCAATCATGCATCTTGAATGCAGGCACAGACTTTTGTATCTGTAGTGATGTTCTTCACATCACTGCAAACTTAATTCTCTGGCAGCATCTCTCTTTCTTGCGTCTAACTCTGAAAAAGAGCCATGTCTGGAGAGGAAGGTCGAAGACTTGGAGCAGAGACTCCAAGAGCAGAGAACTTGAGGTCAACTTGAAGCGGCAAGGACCAAAAAAGGAAGAGAGACCAACTAAAATCTTTGTTCTGAGTTCAAAAAGTGTTAGTTTGAAGGAAAGGATGTGGGTCCATTATCTTGACCAATAACAGTCTCGTGGGCTGGTTTTGGGGTCAGATAGCAGATCCAGAGGGGCTGGTCTGATTATTTTGTAAAGAGTTATCAAATTAAACATTTTGTGAATATATCTATATATCTAAGTTATTAAAGCCTTAAATGAGACATCATTAAAATCCAGTGAATCATTGCAAATACAATAATAGGAAAAAGGTTATATCTCACACAAACACAGTAATAAAGTTTCAGGTCACCAATTAATCAAGCTTGTTGATTAAACCTTGTACACAATGATAATGATTATATGCATGTGCAGGGTATCAAGATAAAACACATATGCATATATGTATCTATTTAAATGAACATTTTAGACTAGTAAAGCATAACCTTTTACTCTTCATCAAAAGTCTTGGTCTTCTTTGTGCTGGGACACAGAGAAACAATAAGACACTTTATTACCCTCTGGAATGTTAAGAGGGAGTGAGACCGTTAGTCTGTAAGGAGAGAAAATCCTTAAAGATGTTTAATTCAGTCACGATTAAACAAAAGTTCCAATCTTTATTTTGAAGACGCTGGAATTCGCTACATAGACTAGTAAGATGTCACCTAAGTATGTTCTTGTAAAAATAATATTATTATTAGTAGTAGTATTAGTGTTAGTAGTAGTAGTAGTAGTAGTAGTAGTAGTAGTAGTAGTAGTAGTTCATTAGTAGCATTCATTTTTCAACAAGGTCTTGTATTGATGATGGGAGAGTTGGACCACTGCACAAAGCCTTATCCAACACATCCCAAAGATTCTCAATGAGGTTAAAGTCTGGATTCTGTAGTGGCCAATCCATGTGTGAAAATTATGTCTCATGCTACCTGAACCACTTTTTAACCATTTGAGCCTGATGAATCCTGGCGTTATCATCTTAGAATATGCTTGTGCATGCAATATTCAGGTATCAGCTGACCTCATCCTTTGGGCACATAATGTTTCTGAAACTAGACCTTACCACCTGCAGCAACCCCAGATCATAGACTGCACCCCCAGGCTTGGACAGTAGACACTAGGCTGCATCACTTTATCTGCCTCTCTTCTTACCTTGAAACAGTATAAATCTGGACTCAGATGACCTTCACCCATTGATCCAGAGTCAAATCTTTATGCTCCCTAGCAAACTGAAGCCTTTGTTCTCCAGTTAGCCTCACTAATTAGTGGTTTTCTTATAGTTACACAGCTGTTAAGTCACAATCCCTTTGAGTTCTTTTCACAGTGTTCATCTGGAAATATTCCTACTTTCACATGTAGTGATTTAGTATCATTAAACATTAAAATGTTTAGATTAAAATATTAAGTTTAATAATTACATAAAATGATGATTTATTAATCTTTAATATTGATTATACTGCAGGTATCATCACACTATAGCTTTAATGCTATTCTAAATATCAGTGTGGACACCATTAGAATACTAAATTAATTAGCTGAATAAATTAATTAATTCAGGCCAATCAATCAATCAGTCTCCGGACGCTAATGACATTCACAAAACCACGACCAGTTGGAATAAATATGAAATATCTATTACTAGTCTAAAATGCATAATAAAAGGGGTATTTAAAAAGTTCAAATGGGGACATGAATCAAACATTGTGAAATGCAGAGGTGATGTTCAAACCAGAACCTAATTTTAAGATATTCATAAAATGTGGAAGAAAAATGAATAAGATGTTTGTGTAAGAAATAGAAACAAAAGTTAATTAACCTGTGGTGTTAATTAAAAGAATTAACACTTAACTAAACAAATAACTTAAAAGAAACTTAAGACATCCTTACATGTGGGCATAACCACAGTAACTTTCTTAAATTTAGAACAAAGAAATTAGTTTGGACTTCTGATGATTTTCTGGGGGACAAAAATATTTTAGGCTTGCTCCATGTACGTCATGTCTTTGCACAGACCCGGAATGGACTTATAGTAGCCACAGACCTGCTACTGAAGTCTCTCCAGAGAGAGATGGAGAGATGAGGAAGAATTGAGTTTTGTTGTGATGTAAGAACATCACTACAGATTAAGTTTGGGGCTTGAATTCAAGATGCATGATTGATTTTGTTTATTTTTTAACTGATTATCTCCGTTTAGTTTATGCCATTCCCAAAGCCTGTCCTCTACGGCCTCTTCCTGTATGTCGCAGCCACTTCGCTGGATGGAAATCAGATGGTGGACCGCATGACCCTGCTGCTGAAGGAACAAGTGAGCAGGAAACTAGTCAGAAAAAAATCCTTGGCAGAAAAGCAAAACAACTAGTCAGGAAAGGAAAGGAAAAAGTAGTTAAAGGAGCCCATTAACTGGGTTTCATCTGACTTTAGTGCTATGAGCTTATCTTAATGACCAGAAATCAGTAAGCTAGTGAGGAATGAAAACCAAGTTCAGCCAAAGAGGAATTTTTCCTTTGTGGCTTTGAAGGATTTGTTTACTCTATACAGCAGATAAAAGTATCCTGTTTTTATTCATTGAAAGAATAATATAGTAGAAAAAAATTTCCTGGAAGATGAGATTATGATTTATTTAACTTAAATTACACACTTCTTGAAGACACACTATTGCTCATAGATCTTTTATTAGATTAACTACACACTTTATAGAGTAATATTTAATGTTTTGTTTTGTCAAAAAGTAAAACATTAAATGGTCAGGAAACAAAAATATTGTATTTATACACGGGAATAGAAAGGGTAATTGAACACAAATCTGAATATTGAAAGTAAATGTATTCAATAAGCGTCTTTCTTTGAGAAACATTTTTGATTACTTTGTAAATAATTACAGAAGAAGGCAGGCATAAGTGACCCTGGTATTTCAAGGCCTCACTGAGTACTTGTTTTGTTCCTTCTTTTAATTTTACTCACGTTGTGTAGAGGTGTCCATTCTCTACATGCTGTTCTACTTTAGCGAGCTGACGGGCGTGCAGGGAGGAATGCGGGAAAGCGGCATGCATCCATGGCAACCCCAGACAGGACACACAAGTTTCAAGTGGTTTTTTCAAAACCGGAGAGGCTGTACCTCTACATGAAGGTGGAGGTAAATATCTATTTGGTGTTCAGTAACAGAAATGGGTTCTTACTTATGTTCTGGTACGTGAGTGAGTGAGATGACAATGTTTTGGTCAATAAAGATGAGCAGTGCAAGGAGAAAACCCAGTCCAGCTGCACTCAGTACATTCATTCCTGTCAGCTTTTCAAATGCAGGGTACTTGAAGATTGGACCGTCATGAACATTGAATACAGGAACTAACAGAAGCAAAAGATTTGTTGTAAAGTGATTGCACAGAATAAACATAATGGAGGCTATGAAAATGAAAAGGAACATTTCCTGCTTGAAAGCTCTGTTTTAGAAACATTAAAATTTTAGTCTTTGTCATACATAAAAGCCCACAGAAGCCTTGAATCAGTAAAGGTGTTATGTACCAAGGTTGTGACTTTAAATATCAAGGGGAATCTGTGATGCTTTTATTGAAGGATCTGTACTCACGCTGTATGTCAATGAAAAGGAAGGAGCCAATGAAGGAGAATATCACCACAGAGATAGGCAAAGCACAGTCAGACACCACCTCTCTGATTTTGTCATTTAGATATGGACTGTAGGCAAAAAAAGTGCATATTTCAATTCTTTGAAACTTTCATTTAGTGAATTTCACAAGTAGTATGATAACAGTAGTCAATCCCTATAAAATTTACCACTTAGAGAAACCATCCATTTAAAGTCTGGGATCAAGGCCACACCTACAACTACAAGATGCTACATGATACTTCTAACTTTAGTTTATGTTTTTGATACCCTTTTGTGATCATATTTTTGAACTGGTTAAAGTTTACAGAGTTTTTCTTTTTGGACCATTCTAACGCTGGACTCTTTTGTGAGTTTGCGGTACAACCGCAAGCTACTCACTATCTTTCCATCTGTGACACCACCAATCCAGCGAACCACAGAACAAGACCGCAGCAGCAGAACTTCCTGATCCACACTTTAGACCACCACGTGACAAATCTTCTGGTTCTCTTGGGAGTCCACCAGGATCCAAACCATCTGTATCAACTTCCTAATGTGCCTGGGAGTGTCACAACAATGGTCGTAAGCCGGTTCAATCCAAACAGAGTCCTGCCCAGATCAGTTATCTGCTTGTCTGCCAAGGAATGGTTGGTGTGTTGTCCAGATTGGTTCTTAGGAAGTAATTCTTCTTGTTAGCTAAACTTCCAGCTTTAAACAGATGAGATTAATTTCTCCTCTTCTTCATTTTTAGGATTCAGAAATACTTTCCTTTTTTTAAACATTAGTTTAATTAACATCACAGGTAATTGACTTTTGTTTTGTTTCTTGCGCACACATTTTATTCACTCTTCCACACATTACATGGCCTTGAAATAAGATTCTGGTTTGAATATCATATTCTGCATTTCACAATGTTGGATTAATTTTCCCATTTGAACCTTTGTTCAAATGGGAAATTTGACTTTGACTAGTAATACATATTTCATATTTATCCCAAACTGGTCTAATTATTGTGAATTTTCACCTTTTTGAATGCTATGGGTCCCTTAGAATTAAGAATTTACATTATTAGCATCCTGAGACTGATAACTGATTTGACTAGCTTGAATTAATTAATTAATTCAATTAATTAATTTTGTACTCTAATGGTGTCCACACGACCATTAGATCAGTATTAGAGCTATCTGTGTGGTGGTGCTCCCGAGGTTTGATAAAAATCCATAACTTTATTTAATTTTTTTAATTAATATTGTTATTAAACATTTTTAATGTTTAATGACGCTAAATCACTTCACATTTGTAAAAATACCTGTGTCATAGATATTAAAGTCTTAAATGAGGCCTAGTTAAGAAAACCATACATTGACCAATTATAAAGGCCTCAAAAAAAGAATCAAACATTAATGGTTTCAGATCACAAATTAATCAAGCTTGTTAAATAAAACTTGTGTCAATTGGTAATGATTGCATGGTATGTACTATCTAAATAAACATATATAACTTGGTGGCGTGGCTCAGTGGGTAGAGTGGTTGCTTGTTTGATCCACATTCTATCAAGCTCATTTTGAGGTGTCCCTGAGCAAGACACCGACCCCCAAATTGCTCCTGATGGGTCGTGGTTAGTGCCTTGCATGGCATTTACTTAGATGCTTTCTCTGCTTGATGCATGCCAGTAATTTGACCCTTCTTATACAGACTAACATCTTTTCCATGACCATGAATCCATCTTCCCACATGGATGTTTAAGAAATGAGAAGCTACTCATTGCATCAGTTGGGGTTAAATAACTTGTTTTTCATTTTCATTTCTATACAATTTAGTCCAATTCAGGTCGCGGGGAAGCTGGAGCCTATCCCAGCAATTAACAGGCGAGAGGCAGGTACACCCTGGACAGGTCACTAATTCATGGCAGTAATTATCCACTAGGAGGCTTGTATCTGTTTGTTTGGATGGACCTCACAGAGACAGATTAAAGTTAACAAAGGGTTTTATTTACACAGTTGATGTTCAGTAGTACTCTTATAGATACAGGTTCAAGGAAGCAATCCAATAGGTGAGTCAGGACCTAGAAGGGGAATGAGGAAAGTCCATCTGAGTAGAAACGGCAAGGTCTGGCAGGGAATGTCTGTGGTGTTGGAGTATATATAGACTGGTGAGGAGATTAGGTGCAGTTGTGGATGATTCATAATACGGGGATTGACTGCTGTGGTGCATGGCTGGAGTGTATGTGGCAGGGTGAGTAGATTGGAAACAGGTTGCCGGTTTGATCCCAACCCGGAGAGCTCATGTCAAGGTGTCCCTGAGCAAGACACTGAACCCCTAATTGCTCCTGGGGAGTGGACGATCTGTGAACCAGAGTGGAATCTGGTGCAGGTGTAACACTTTTATTTTGGCTAGGCAGTATATAATAATAATAATAATATTCATTCATTCATTCTCTGTACCGCTTATTTCATAACGGGTCGCGGGTAAGCTGGAGCCTATCCCAGCATTAACAGGTGAGAGGCAGGATACACCCTGGACAGGTCACCGGTCTATCACAGGGCCAACACATAGGGGACAAACAACCATTCACACACACACTCACTTTAGAATTTAGAGTCAATTAACCTGTCAATTAAGCATGTCTTTGGACGGTGGGAGGAAGCCAGAGTACCTGGAGAGAACCCACGCATACACAAGGAAAGCATGCAAACTCCACACAGAAAGGCCACTACCCTCAAGGTTCGAACCTCCCCCCAGCTGAGATTTGAACCAGCGACCTTCTTGCTGTGAGGCTGCAGTGCTAACCACCACACTACCGTGCAGACTACATAATAATAATAATAATAATAATAATAATAAATTAAATCATTCATAATACCTATGCATGAATATCTAAGATGAACTTCTATAATTAAATAGACAAATACTCTCATGCGATTCATTTGCCTTAGCTATTTTACAATGAGTCAGAAAGAGTATTAAGCATTCATCAGAGCTTTGCAATGTGTGCAGTGACGCCCTCCTGCTTGACAGCTAGTCAGTCATGAAAACTGCTTTTTCAAGCAGATGAAGCAGAAAAGAAAAAAAAAAGATTGTTAGGGTTGGTTTAAACTTTAAGCAGTCACAATAATGATAAATTCAAAAGAATAATGGCCATCAAAAACGACTGTCAGTCAAAACAAAACCAAGGGGAGAAAATACAAAGCAACAAGATCGTCACTCGGGTCCACAATTCTAAAGTGAACAAAAAGACAAAAACGTGGTAAGCTGTTGACTCTGGACTACAAAGCGGATATAATGTAGTAAAGCAGTAGAATAGAATGACAAACAAGTCAATTAGATTTTCTTTTTATGAGAAGCACTCGTGATTTTTATTTTAAATTTTGACACTTTTTTAAAAGATGACAGTGGGCTTTGTGAAATTTAAAAAGTTTTTGGGTTGAACAGTCAGGTATGACACACGCGATTACCTAATTTCCATTCTGTTATGTCATGGGATTTAACAGTACAACAAATTTCATATGCCTTGCTTTCAGATTCAGGCACAGAGGAAGGATTGAGTCTGGAGGACCCAGGTGTGTGTGTCACGCTTGGCAGAAACCCAGCAGGTTGATCAGAACCTGGGACCCAGCCTGACGCGGTTCGTGATCCTCCCAGGCAATCGACAACACTGTGACATTTAAAGGTTCAACACTAACTCATAAGGCCACCAGGAGTTTCAGCAGATCTTACAATGCCAAAAGAGAGTGCTAACTCCTCTCCCAACTACCCCTGCCCTGTAAAACAACGCCTTCCCTTAAAAGCACAATACACATTGGAAACAGAACATGCAATAAAAAGTTTACACTACTGCAATACACTATTACTGGTCAGGACTGCCCCCTCCAAGTACAAAACACACAGACACACACACACAAAAGAAAAAAAAAAAGACGAGGAAGTCCCGATACCCGACACTGGAATATACCCCCACACATGCTCCCGGTCCTACTCCACTCCAACAGCAGAGTTCCCAGGGTAATGTCACAGTCTGAAGCAGATTTCCCCACGGCGTCTGGGCTCCACTGCTCCAGTCCATCTATGAGGAAGTGAAGGTGGAAATACTCCCAATTGTGCAGAGCAATCAGGATTTGCGAGCCCATGTTCCCAACAGAAAGAAGGGTATTACTTTAACTCATGCCACCATAGCAATTGGGGTCTCAACTCCCATCCTCAGTGCTGTCCGATGTAGGCTGTCTCATGTCCTCTGCCGTCTCTCTGTCGATCCTGGTAGCTATGGGAAATAAACAGAGATAATGAACTCTCTAAGTCGTACAGCTGAAACCAAACTTTACGCCCAGCTGCTAGGTCAACACACATCCCTTTATGGATTACTTAGCAAGCATTGATTGCTTGGATCGCAAGGGCTAGCTCAGCCTCCCCAGTTCTTGCCGCACCCACCCCCTCTAACACAGAGGCATCTGATCTCTTGTCAACCACCTCCAGCTGAGGAGGGTCCCAGGGTTCTTATTCCCAAGGAGATAATAATAATAATAAAAATAATAATAATAATAATAATAACTTTATTTGTATGGCACTTTTCGAAACAAAGTTACAAAGTGCTTCACAGCATTTAAGAACACATACACAAAGGTAAAACAATAAAACATGATGTGCTGGCCAGTAGTGCCCTCCAACCCCAGATGCCTCTGCTGACTGCTTCGGCTCCCCAGCGTCACTTGTGGGCCACCCCCCTGGACAGGGGCGCAAATTGTTTTGATGCATCTTTCGGGTCAGCCCAGACCTACTCTCTGGATGCAATCACATACACGAGCTGTTCTGGGCCATGCCGGGACACCACCACATAGGGTTCTTGGCCGTCTCAGGTAAGCTAGAGAGGGCATCAGCATTCTGGTTTGCTGAACCAGGTCTGTGACACAGCTTAAACATATAGTTTGCCAGCTGGGCCACCCACCTCTGATCTATTGCACCCAAACTGGCTGTCTGCAAATTGGTCAAGGGTATGCCAGAATCAAAGCCTGAAAGAGTGCTTCATTGAGCTTCGCAAAAGCAGCTTGGCAATCGCCAGTCCAGGTGATCTAGGCTGTCTTGGCTGCCTTTGGTCCTTTTTAACAGATTGTTCAACAACTCCTCTATTTGGGGGAGTCCTAAATTGGTCTTATGCATCCTAGTGGGTGACAGCATTGAGTTTGCGGTAGTCCACGCAAAAGCGCCACAACCTATCCTTCAGACCTGAGCCGTCCCCTGGAAATCCTGGGAAGGCTCTGCAACTTGGACATGACGGTATACTCTGAAAGCCCAATCCAAGGCTTCCCCTTCCATGTGGGACAGGGTGGATGTAAAGGCCGCCAGCCCATTACGCCCACCCTGGAACAATGCCTCCCAGCAATGGCTAATGACATTCATCCCTAGTATCCCATATATCGATGGACTATTCTGGTCCTCCCCTCTGATTACACCCCTCTGAGGTACCACCACCTCACTGATCTCAAATTTTCTACGAGGGCATAGTCCACATACTGCAACTTAAGACCACTGGCACCCACAACATGTGTTCCAAGAGTGCCAACTAAAGGCGAACCATGCTAAAATATGGCAACTTACTGCTCTCTAGTAAATTTAGAGATCAGTAAAATACAGATCCAAAAATCCCAATTGGAATTATTACAGTAAAAATATTTATTTATTATTTATTTGTTAAACTTCTTGTTTCCCTATTTATTAAAAAAAAAAGTAAGGAATGACATATATGTCTGTATACGTTAAGCTGACTTAACTATGATAGCCAGCATACACATTTTGGTTTTATAGATCACAAGAAATGAAAGCAAGGAATTGATGTATTGTATTGTTATTGGCAATTTTATATACCACGTCATTACACATTAACTAAGTAATATAGGAATATGAATATAGTCTTTGAACATCGGCATCAGACAGCATAAGAGAAAAACAGACTCTAGCTCAGTTAACCAGAAGGTAGAGGGATCAATTTCAGGCTTTTCCTGTTTACATGTCAAAGTGTCCTTGGGCAAGACACTAAACCCCACGTTTTCTCCTGATGTGCCTATCAGGGTGTGTGTGAATGGGTGAATGTGATAAGTAGTATAAAGCGCTTTGGGGGGTCAAACTGACTGGAAAAGTGCTATATAAGTACAAGTTCATTTACCATTCATTTACCATTTCATCAATATTGTTTTTTTTTTTTTTTTTCCTGCAACATAATCTTATTGCAATGCAAATAATGTCTGTACTATGAGTTTCAATACAACAAAACAAACACACTTGAACAAGCACACAGAGTAATTATTGTTAGGCCTGAGAGAATTAAGGGGTTTAGAGTTGTCAGTTTTGAAGGAAAAAGTGTTGTGACCAAACATTTAAGTGCTTTAAATAATATTTTTGTGTATTTTGTGTTGCGGTGGAAGCAAATTAAAAAAACTTAAATATTGAAGTGGCCCTGCAATGGACTGCTGACCTTTCCAGGGTTTACCTACCTCTTGCCTGCTAATTGCTGGGATAGGCTCCAGCTTTCCCATGACCCTGAACTGGACTAAGCGGTTTGGAGAATGAATGAATGAATGAATGAATGAATGAATGAATGAAGGAGGGAAGGAGGGAAGGAGGGAAGGAAGGAAGGAAGTGGTGTGTGTGTAAGAATCCTGGGCGCTACATTATAGAATGGGGGTTTCACATGTTTGACTCATTCTGTCTGCTTTCTTTTCTTTGTTTAAATTTTTTTAAAGAAAACTAAACCTACGTAAGTTTTTTGAAGAATGAAGAACTGAAATCCAGTTACCTTCTCTTCAAGCTTCTAGGATTACCATGACCTGAATGACTGCTGAGAAGCTGTCAATTAAAACCATGCAAGAAACTGATAAAACTCAACGTGTAGTTTGACTTAACATATATGTTTAATAAGACTGCTATTGTATGCCAGCTTTGAGGTCTAACTTGTTGACACTCTATAGCAGATTAACCATTTTAATACCAAAACATTAAAGGTTGAGCTTGTGTTGAAGAATGTTGGTTCTGGGAGTGCAAGTCTATTTATGTTGCCATCCTGTCTCACTGGACAAACTTGCTCCACCAATACTGTTTAGGATCACTGGATTCAGATTGCTTTCAACTTCGACACACGTTTAAAACATCTGCTCAGCTGTCTTTAAGAACTATTAAACTATTATTTAGGATGTTCTATCTTCTTACACCACATCTAAAACATTTCTGTGTAGCATAATGATCTGAATTAATCAGAAGGCTCCATATTGACCAGCAGAATGTCCTCTCCTCCAGCTAAGTGGATGTCTGGGGAGAGAAGTATTCATTCGTATGTGGGTGTAAGGCAGAAATACTAATCTATACTCTCTTTGTTTTACTCCCACCTGCTTTGTCCTTTGCTGTCTTTTGTCCCTCCCTCCCTCTGTGGCCTCCCTTTGAAGAAATGAAAATGCTCTCTTCAAAGTCATGTTATTTGATTCAAACAAGTCCAGTGCTTTTAAAGGCTGGCAATTATGGCTCCATCACTCTTACCTATTAAAGTAAACAGGAGGAGCTTTTAGGAAGGATTTTAATGTACTGCACTAAAGTTCTACATACCGTGCAGTTATGTTGATGCAGTTATGCACCTCTTACGAACTCCAGTCAACAGCTGACATTAAGATGGGTTTCTGTTTTAAGGTTAATTCTAGAACAAATAATCATTTGGAGCATATTTATTTGTTCTAGAAGACAAAGCAGAATTTGTTGATATTGGTTTTGTAGTTTATTCTCTTTATGAATGGAAAACAATGAAATATGCTTTGAAAAGTACAAAAAAGAAGCAGTTATGAAATATTTCTTTAAATAAGCATATTAAAAAAGCTATTAAAATAAAATAGAATAGTCACTTCATTGTTAATCAGAATGTACACTGGTTAGTGCATGCTGACAAAGACATTTCAGTGCATTCACTTATGTTGTACTAGGACAACATGAAATATAACAAGACGCTAAAATTGAAAAAAAAAAGAAAAGACAAGAAAAACATGAAAAGAAATTAAAAAAAATAATATAAATGTAACAAGATACTAAAATATAAGAAAGAAGAGTATGTACATTATAATTATACAAAAACTAAAGGATTTTTACATGTGCATAAATGTATATAGCGACCAGTCCAGACTGTCTGTTATGTGCACACCCAGGAATTTGATGCTATTGACCATCTCCACAGCTTTTCCATTTATGATGAGTGGTGGGATGAATGCTCTTGAAGTCAATGATCATTCCATTGGTCTTCTCAACATTCTGGACTAGGTCATTTTCACAGAACCAGTTCACCAGTTGCATAATTTCCTCTCAGTAGGACAGGTTGTTGTTGTCCAAAATGAAACTCACCACTATCATATGATCCACATACTTCAAGATGTGCTTTGAGGTGGAATCAGAGCAGCAGTCACTTGTCAGCAAAGTGAAAAGCAGTGGATTCAGAACACATCCTTGTGAGGACCCATTGGAGAGAGAGATGGAGCTAAAGGATGTGTTCCCCACTCTCACCAACTGTGGTCTGTTGGTGAGAAAGTCCAGCAGCTCGTTACACAGGGTGTAGCTGATTCCTAGGGGGCACAGTTTGCTTACTAGCTGCTGGGCAATGTTTATATTCAATGCTGAGCTGAAGTAAGCCAGCAGCATTCGAACACATGTATTTGTCATCCAGGTGTGCCAGACGCAAATGAAGAGCAGACAGCGCCATCGTATAAGGGGTAAAGGTGATTGCCTACACAGACCCAAGACTCTATGACTAAATTATTATGCATAGATATAACTAATATATATTCATTCTAATGCATCTGAGTTAAAACAAAGCCACAAAGTCATGCAATATTTTAGTTTTAATCATCTCAACAATCTCCTCACCTCACAAAAATGGTTTGGTCCACTGTTCATTCTTCCTCATGGGATTATGTGTGAGCGCATGCAAACTCCTGCCTTTTAGGGTGATAAGATGTTGCCTACCAACGACCATGAAGCTGGAAACCAGAAAAGACTTGAGAGGGAGGCCAGGAGTAGGAGCAGCAGAGTAGGGGCCCAGAATATTAGACATTTCTTCTCCAAGAAGGGTGAGAGTAACACTATAGATGGCTGAAACGAGTTCCTGGTCATTCATTTATTGTCTGTAACCACTAACCTTAGATGCATCGTGGAGGATGGAACCTAACCGACCGCACGCAGACACCACATGAGTATAAATCCACCTTTAGCTGTCATCTGGTGAAGGTGGGGTATACTCTGGACAAGTTACCAGTTCATTGTAGAGCAATGATTCCTACTGTAGCTAACTGAACGTAACTAATTTGGTAGCCAACTACAGTGGACTATGTTTCACACATTGTCTCTCGGTCAGCGCGGCTGAACGAGAAAATTGATGATTTAATGGCGCGGGTCTGGTGAGGACTGAAAACTGGAGGACATGATGCTGAATCCAAATGGCTACTGTTAAATTAAACTAACCAGCATCAGCATTCACTCAGTTACATCTGTATTGAATTGTATTATGATGCATTTATGTCCTGCTCAGTAATTATAAGCATTAGGTGAAGGTCAATAAAGTTATTATTATGATGTGTTCAAATATAGTCTTATAAAATGTTGTTATTGGCAGAACATTTGAATTGCTTAAATAAAAAAAAATTATAAAGAAGTTAAATGTTCAAATATGTTTGGTTGTTTTCACAGCAACATAAAACAAAACACATCAAATTCTGCTTGCCTTACAAGGGTGACATCACTCAATTATTTTTTTTCCCTTAACATGAGTGTTACTAAAACTAAACAGCTCTTGACAAACAGCAGGTCTTATGCAGGGGGTCATTTTACAGAGTTTGACCTCCACATACATGGCAAAGTGAACATTTCTGCATAGAGCTATGGTACTGAGAAACCAATTTAGATTGTGTGTATTCCAACACTAGGTTAGTTCTTCATCAGGTTCCATGAAACATAACATTTAATGTTCAATAAGTCTTTATGCTCTGCTGCTCCAGAATCAGCAGTGGCCGCTTTGTCTGAGTCCGACCCAGCAGTAGACCCTCATCTCCAGCAGTCCAATGAGGAGGAGTGAGTAAGATAGACACTGGCTGGCTGTTTTGGTTTATTAGTGAACTGCTGTACCATTGGTACATGAGCCAGGCCCATGTCCCCAAAGCAAGGCTCCTTGAGATAGTGTAGGGAATTGTTTAAGGGACAAAAAACTGGACACTTTAAGTTATTGTTTTTTTTTGTACATCAGTGTGTGATTGTTCACAATAAAATACCCACTACTTATTTGTTGAGTGGTTTATTGAAAATGTATTTGCAATCAGAGGTGTAATAATGTGGTTAACGTAGTTATGGGTACCATAGCATGGAAATCAAAGAAATAAGACAACTAATAATACATCATGTACATAATAACACTACTACTACACTGTAAAGAAGAAAACAAATTAGGTGCATTACATGAGGCACTGTCAAGAAAACTGAAAAACATCATAATTCACAGACATGAAAATGTGGCAACAATCCTGGGGTAGAGCTGCCCATGGCGATATTTTTTCTGGGGGTCCAGAATTCCTAGCAACTGCCCTGAGAGCAGATGGCATCCTCTGCTGAGCAGTTTAGCCGTCAACCCCCAGTTGACAGTTTCATGATAAAGTCATTGTAAAAAAAAAGGACAGATAAATAGTGGCCACTGCCATATGTTGCTGTTATCTTACTTACTAGCAGACTGAGTAAACAGGTCAAATATTGTCCACAAACAGTGTAGGACTGGACGATGCACTTCTGCTTGTTTTCCTCCACAACATTAACCCTGCATTTTGTGGAGGAAACAACAGAGTTTAAACTCAAACCTCTAGGATGTTTTATTGACTGTAATTTGCTGTTCAAGGTGAATTGAAAAGAAAATCTAAGGGACATTTTGTCATGAGATTTACTTGACTGTCTGAGAAAGACTTGGACAAGGTCCATGGTTAAGATTTTATGGTCTTTCAGCACAAATGTTAGGTTTAAACTAGTCAAACGTCTATATGACAAAAATAAAAGGAAATTTCAACTCCTATTGTGTTGTAATTTTCATTGGTTCACTCATATCTATACAACACTCTGTAGACACTCACCTCTATATCTAAAACAGCTTCTGCACCCAGTATTAGTAGCTGAGTACAACACATGGGCTTTATATCTTATCATGCTACAAATCCCTACACATCCCTACACACAGTGAAAGAAAAGGACACTTACTGTCTTTCCTCCCTGTTACCAGTTCTACTTAAGGCACAAAGAACGATGGATTTATTAGCTGTCTGTAGGAGCTGGTGTGTTCAGGTGCAAATGGGAAGTTGTAGATGTGAGAGAAAAACATTCCTTATGAAATCAGAAGCCACCACATTTGGCCCTGAAATTTTGACATTTTCTTTTCCTTTAAAGTGACTTTTTTTCTCTTTAATCTGAATAATGTGTGCCAAGTTAATTTAGCCATTCAAATGATCAGTCCTAGAGTTTCTAATCAAAGACAGGCAAAAAGTCTGTCTGAACTGCATTTTCATCAACCAAAAAATTGACTTTGATTATGACTAATTAACAGTGAAGTTATTTTGAATTAACCACACTTTTATTTCTAATACAGCACTGAAACTAGTGGGTGCACAAATAGTTCATCTGTCAATTAAAAAACTTTGGCTTGGAAAAAGCTCACAAAATGAAAATCAGAGCACAGTTTGAATACATTAGCATGGTGGCAATTTTTCTGTTGATATGGCTCTGTATTTTGTACTCTGATTCGAAATGAAACATTAATCTCAAACAAACACTATGTACTCTGGCATAGTAGCTATCTGAAAAAATTCAGGTCCAACTTTCAAAAGTAATACTTACATTGATCAATGCCAATAATTTTACTGTTATATTTGAAGTATAAAGTAATATATATATATATATATATATATATATATATATATATATATATATATATATATATATATATATTTCTATTGGACACAGTACATTTGCAGTGACCTCACTCTCTCTGTGGTCAGAATGTAAAATGTAAAGTTGATCCTAAACATGTAAATCACATATTTATCACAAAATTTATTATGTGTATACTTAAACATGAGATTTATATGTTACAGAAAAAAAAAAAGATCTCTTGGAAAACCGTCTGAAATACCAACCTTCACACCAGCTTAGCTTTGGATCATACCAAGTCTATTCACTTCTTTAGGTAAGTACAGGGGTTGGCAAAGAAAATTGTTCTGGAAAACAAGTGTTTTATTGTACTTATGGTAGATGTTTTTTTAGTAGAATCATATAATTGAGTGGACAGAAAACCTAAACAAGCAGACGTGTATAATGCAAAATATTCTATTCAGTGACTGACATTGAGATCTGGCATTTTTGCTAAACTGAATACAGGGTTATTTTACTTCATGATTTCTGGGATTTTATGTAATGAAGACAACATTGTCCACACCACAGTGCAAACCACTTATAAACAGAAATGCTCTTTAATCACAGCATACAAGAAATCCACTACTTATTTTGATCAACGTAATAAAACCTTGAAGGAAACTGTGATCAATAACAGATACTGTAGAATTATAAAGATAATATAAACAATTGTTACACAGCTTTTCATCATCTTTATGGCTCTAATCATTTTGAAAAAGAAACTCTTTATGTAAGGGGGGCGGCAGTGGCTCAGTGGCTCAGGCGGTAGAGCAGGTCGTCCAATGATCGGAAGGTCGGCGGTTCGATTCCCACTCCCGCAGTCATCTGTCGTTGTGTCCTTGGGCAAGACACTTAACCCTCCTTGCCTCCAGTGTTGGCATCGCTGGTGTATGAATGTGTGGATGAATGTTCGGTGATGGTCGGAGAGGCCGTAGGCGCAGACTGGCAGCCACGTTTCCGTCAGCTTGCCCCAGGGCAGCTGTGGCTACACACGTAGCTTACCATCACCAGGTATGAGTGAGGAGTGGATGAATAATGGATTCACACAATGTAAAGCGCTTTGGGTGCCTTGAAAAGCGCTATATAAATCTAATCCATTATTATTATTATTAATTACTTTGACTAATAGCACCTGTATATAAAATTTCTGATGTCAGAGAAAATGTTCATTGTTATTATTTACATTTATTATAATTTTAATTGCAAACCATGTTAAAATTATGATGGTCCTTTTTATTTATTTGTTTGCAGGGATCTGTATTAAACAAAAAATTCTGTCTTTTTTTGTCTGTACAATATTTAATTAAAGCTCAGATAAACATTCCAGTATGTGGTATTATGACTTTTTTTATTTTTACATTAATAATGTCGGTCAAGTCCCATCAAAGCTCACCTTCCTCTCCATCTGTCTCAGCACCATCTCCTCTGGATTATCTGCAGCTCTGATTCTTTCATCTGATAAAATAACACATAGATTCATGATAAGGAAACAAGTTTTGGGCTTAGTTGCAGCTATTATCACCATTATTCATAATACAATGGCTATTAGAAAATAATCTGTAATTTAAATTTTTACATTGACTCACAAATAACTCCGGATTTCCTCCTCTCTTTTCTTCACTACTGAAGTTCTGACTGAAGACACAAACACCATTAGAGTCACTGACACTAGCCAGAAGTTCTATCTTTTTGAACTGTGGCTGACAGTGGTGACAGCCAGTCACGTAGCACACAAGCACAGAGCCAATCAGAATAGTTTAAATTGTTTATAAGGTAGGACTTAAAACAGAGAGAGCACAGTAACTACCAACTCTCAGCTGTCCTGTGCCACAGAAAATGGTAGGGTCAACCAAGGAGTTGCTGGGTATTGGTAGGGACATGTCCGTTTCATCCCTACCCAATTCTACACCCACAGGTAAGTGGCTGTAAAAGATCTACAAAGACAATTCTTTTCAACTGAAAGCAAGACTGGTTGACTTAAACTTGTTACATACTCCATGAGAAACAACAAGTTTGTTCTTGTTCTTGAGGCTGCAAGAACAAGAAAAAACTTTGTATTGGTCTGGTCATTCATACTCCACAAGAAGCTCTGTCCGTAACGGTAAGCTGGATCTATCTACATAAAAAGCAGTTTCTTATTTCATCACACTGTTTGTGGAGGTGATCAGGAGTTACAAGCTGATCTCAAGCACACCAGCCTCTTCTGACACCGACCTTACTAGCTAAATAAATAAATACAGACAGGACAAAACAGGCAACCAAAAAGATTAAAAAATGTTTACAATTTCATATGAAGACTGCAACTGTCACAAGTACCAATCTATTCAGCCTTTGTGGTAGTAGCTAACTATATGCTATTTTATTCTTCATATTCTTTATTTTTCTGATCTTGTAACACTGAACTAGAGCTTAATTTGACAGACTTAAAATTGGTGATTTTAAATCAAAGCCAATAACACAATAATTTACCAACGATTGTGTTTTATTTATTTATCAAACCATTCTAATAGTATTCAGTGTTTTACTTTAAATGACAAAGAGAAAAATCACAACATGGCATCAATTGTGCTGACATCAAAATTGGAGGCATTATGTTGATTTGGAATACTGAACTTTAGTATCAATAATATAAATGTAATAAAAGAATCATGGGTCATTTCTTAACACCTTTTCAGCTTGTGAATATCCTCATATTTTATAATATATTTAGATGCAATCAAGCCAAATCCACAAGTAAAAACATTAATCTTGGAAATTTCCTTCCCTCATTGTTTAACTTAGTAGTCATAACTACTCCAGCAGATATCCGTGAAGCAGAATTGTCCAAAATTGTTCCTCGAGGGCTGATGTCCTGCAGGTTTTGGATGTTTCCTGCTGCAGCACACCTGAATCAGATTGATGGAAAAACATGCTTGGGCAGAACTTAAAAACAAGCTGTTGAGGAGAGACATTTCATTTGAATTGGGCGTGTTGGAGCAGGAAAACATCCAAGGCTTGCAGGATTGCGCCATCAAGCACCAGAGCTAGATACCCCTGCCGTAAGGTATGTTTTTTTTTTAAAATGTCAAATACTTATTTTGTAGACTTCAAGCTGTTATCATCACTTGTCTCCTTTCCTTTCACCTTCACTCAAAATTCTGACATTTTCCCTTTGGTGTTGGCACTGTGAAAATGCAGCATTAACAGATGAGCATGAAAACCTAAAACAAATTATAGTTTGTTTGTACAAGAGTCCACAAAATATGTATATATGCAACAAAGTTGGAATACTGAGCAAAAACAGCAAAAACAAATTTCAAGAATGGAAAATTTGTTATTAATGAGCATGCACGTATGGTTCAGTGGTTGCTGAAATGCTCCTCCTGCAGACACAAACAACAACTCAAGCTGACAGGTTATCAGCCCTGAAAACAAAAGTTCAGACATGTTCAATTAAACTTTTGAGAAACCAGCCAATTTTCTTTCTGTTAAGTGATTCAACTCTAACCATTTGTCCAAAGGGTTTTTGAGTAAGTAGAAACAGGGCTGCACACTGGAGGGAGCATGGTTCTAAAGTCAGCAAGCAGCAATTTTGCTACATATGTCACAGAGAAAGACTTTGAGCTGATTTTAGCAGCTCTATGCTTGGAAAGGGAGTAGGAGTTGGAATATCCACAGCTGTCAAACTTTGACATATGAAAAGACTTCACCAATTTTATTGTTATATTACTTCATGGAAGGTGAGAGAAATATAACTCATCTTTTATCAGGTGTCAGTGGATAAAGGTAAGACACACTGGAGAAATTAAATCATCTGGAGTATTTCCCATTTTTTTACTGACAAACTTGAAGGTAACATTGATGATTGATGGGGAAAGTGTGTGGAAGACCTTGACTAAAGTTAATAAAACTTAGTTTTTCTTTGTGTTTCATGAAGACCATTCCAAAAAAAAAAATAAATAAATAAAAAATTCCTGGAAATACATCAAACTACATACCTTTTTGATTCAGTCACTGCATATGCATCTGGGGATTTTGTTCTCAAAAGATTGCAAATAGAGAAAAAGACAACAGAAAATTACATTCTGTTTAAGATATTGATTCACTACAACATGTCATGGAAGAGCTGCTGTAAGAGCTCCTTCATTTGTTGAAAAGCATAATGGGCGTGGCTCAACTTGTATTCACTGAATTGTATCTCTGTAATCACGAAAAGCAAGTGAAAGATCCATACATTTTTTAGACAGCTCCATTAGTTAGCACAGTGGACTATAGAGGGTGTTCCAGTGTCATGGATCTGCCAATCCATCTACCAATAAAAGAAATTGCAGCTCTTTCACAAAACCAATTAACTCATCATATGGTCAACCACTGCAACAATGACATGTCACAAAGACTCTAATCTGGGCAAAGAAAAAGAGGTGCAGTACAAAACGTAAGAAAATCTTTTCTTGTGTTAGCTGTAATGGCTGTAAGCACTCTACTGTACAAAGATCCCAAGCAAATATCACATGATGAAATGTCAACTGCAACAATGGCCTTAAGTTGCTTAACCAGTGTTGGAGCCAGGCTTTTATACTTTACATGGGATGAAGGTAGGCAAGACTTCATCAGTGGGAGCATACTAAGAAAGGAAATAATTGTGTTCCTCTAACACACACATTCACATACACCGCAGTGATAACTATAGACATATTAAAGAGACATGAGAAAAAAAAACATCTTTACATTAAAAATCTGGATTACCAAGTGAAAATATTAACAAGTTCCATTATGTGAAGCTTGATGAACTAGCCACACAGTGACCTTTGAGGCTAGTTCAACATTGGAAGCTGTTGGGTGTGCTGATACTGGGGCTGGGGTCGGCCTTAGCCTGATCTCTGTCCTTCCTCTTTAAAGGATGAAAATACCTCACTTTCTCTTCAGTCTTATATCCTCCTACACAAAATCAGACTGGTTAAGAGATATATTTCTCCACATTTTTCATGTTGTAGCTTACTTTAAAATTAACTAGCAGCCTTTCTAGCCTCCTGTTCAAATTAAACTAATCATGTAGCATTAGCTTAGTCATCGTAAATTAACTTAGACACTGAAGTATAGTTTATTTTTAGATGCAATGTGAAAATCTTGAAAACTAAATATGACATAGTTTCCCCACATTATCTTTAGAAATAGGTTAGCACTGCTATGTAGCTTCATGCTAACATCTGACTAATAACTTACATAACTTCAGTAGTTATACCTGCACAGGGACAAAATCTCTTTTAGGAATGTGCAACCAAATGTCAACATTTTTAGAAGGATAATTGTAGTAACTGGGAAATTGTTTTAAAATCCAATTAAAACTGGCGTAGTGACAGTGGTGATCCATATGTGTCTGGAAAGGTTTTTCTATTCTCCTCTTCCTCCATTGACATGTCAATCAACAGAGGTGGCACCTGGCATGTCCAATCAGATTTAAGACCTGGCCACCACTCTGCCGATTCTGTCCCTCAACCAATCTGGAATCTAATCCTCAGAGCCACAGATCTTGCATTATCAAATATGATCTAACAAAATCAAAGAAGAAACATAGCAACAACCAGAAAAACAAAGAAGAAGAAATATCGCAACAACCAGAAAAACAAAGAAGATGAAATAAAGCAACAACCGGAAAACATCCAGCATGGCAAAGGACATACATGATTAAGTAATGATGGTGGTCTTTGATTAACAGAAACATCCAGAACTGAAAAAATAGCAGACTGAAGACAGCGTGAACACAAACTTTATAGTCCTTCCTTCCTCCCCAGTCAGCTCGCCCTGTGGATTTGCTACCTCCCATTCCACATCACAATCCACAACTCAGGAGGCGTCGGCTTTCCCCACACACGTAAAGATTTTTGGTAGTAAATATTGAACATGTTCAATACTTCCAGTTGTCGGCCACGACTCGTTTCAGAGCTGAATGTCAAGACAAATTCGTTCTTAAGACAACTCAGACCAAATGATAATCTTATAGGATAATCTTATAAGATTTAAGAAAATCGGGCATTTGTCGTCCTTGGTCAGGAAGGGGGAAAATTGGGACAAAAACAGCCCAATAATCTTTATGTGTCTTTCATCAAGATCCAATCATTGCTGATATGTCTTTGGAAATAACTATGTGTGTGTGTGTGTGTGTGTGTGTGTGTGTGTGTATGTTTGTGCATGTATGTTTGAGTGAACCAAAACACAGAACTGTACTTTTTTTTTTTTTTTTTTTTGGTTTTACCAAAATAATGAGTCTATTGTCATCATTTGCCACATTTAAAGTGTGCTACTCCCACTACTTGAAAACATGATCATGTATATATGGTTATTTTTTAATCAGCAGCAGAACCAGTATTGTAGATGTTTCCTGCCTTGCCTTTCAGTTATTAAACACTGTCTTATGCATTTTGTAAAGTTTGTCTTAGGTCTAGTTACACTGGGCAACACAGTCCACTTTAACTACTGTAGTTTCCACAGAAAAGCTAGAGCACCACCAAAAACAACAGACATATCTCAAATGGTATCAAAATGTTATGTGGATATAGGTTTGTGAAGGCTCAAAGAGAAGTTGTATAAGCATCCCAAGCATCCTTGAGTCCCAAACAACAAAGGTGTCTTGTATAAAACACAGTATTGCAGTGATGGAATCACAAAGCAATATTATGAATCCAGCAAAAGATGGAGATAATGATCATAAATTATGTATTTGTTACTTTAGGATATAACATAACTTTGCATTCTTTTTTTTTCGTTCTGGTCTTTGATTTTTGTTTGGATTTTGTTCAATGTAAAATTGATGTCATTGTATAAAAAAGAAAATGGTTGGAAGAAAAACTAACAGGTCATTTCATCGGTTAGTCTGATATTGCACTGCAGCTGCAGAATGAACTGGGGAAGGTATTACACTGTATTACACTGTGAGCCTGTGGATGCAGGCTCCTATTTTCTCAACACATAATTGAAGCAGCAGAACTTCTCACGGCCTGGCAGCAGCATGTTTTGTGTGAAAGCACCACAAATAAAAAAAAAAAAAACAGATCATATACAGCAGCTACAGTTACTGTTATGTGAAGTGGGAGCTTTGCTCTCAGTATAAAATAGTTTGTTGAAAGTGACAGAAAAAAAAAAAAAAAACAGGGCGGGATGGCAACAGGGCCAGGCAGTTGTGTCTGGGTGAAATACTTCCAAAAGCAAAATTAGGAAGAAGAAAATAAATAAATAATTAATAAATCTGACTGAGAAATATTGGCAGATCTAGGAAATTTTACATGGGGTGGCGTTCATGATCAATTTGGCTCGGAAAGATCCATGCAAATTTTTGTTTTAGTAAAGCCTCTTTCCACCGGCAAACCCTTTTCTCTCCATTTACACAGCAAACTCTTCCTCACCGCTTCTCATCCCTTCTCCCTGGGTCATCGCCCAGCTGACGGTAAAGGAGCGGACCCTGTCAGTGTGCGCAGCCACACAGGAGACACAGCAACGACGACTACAGAGAAAACAGAGGAAGAGTTTTAATCTGGAATCACAGACATTACTTTTCCCCCACTGGGCTAAATAACAAGAACATTGTGAGAAATGTTCATCAAACTTAGAAACCAAGATTTTTTCATTGTGGCTGTAGGCAGCTAGAAGCAGGAGAAGTAGCTCTCCTGAAGAGGAGACAGAGACACGACATCCAGCAGCCTGAGATTAGTGTTGATTATTTTTCTGTTTTTTGTTTATTCCATTAGGTTTCCATTTCATTCATTCATCAGATCTAATATTCAGCTTTATTATAAATAAATGAACATTCAGATGAATTTGAAATTTCATTTAAGAGATCATATTTGATTTTTTTTTAAATAATAGTTACTTTTCTATGTAATTAATTACTTTTATAAAGCTGTAACTCCATTACTTTTTGCAAGAAGTAACCAGTAGCTACAATTTATTATTTTTTTAAAGTAATGTGCCCAACATTGGTAAAGTTAATGCATTTGAAATACAAGCAGATAGTTTAGTGGCAATGATAGAAAAAGAAATTTAAGTCTTCTTTGTTTATGAAAGTGGTTTTGAAGTCAAATGTGATGGTAAGGTGACTAGATCTCTGATCTGTTGGACAAGAAATGCATTTATGAGATGAGACACTGACCTCCAGATGATAGCTACTCACTGTTTTTCATCAGAGTCGCTGATGTGCCGACAACAGTCCAGAAGCAGCAGCTGTCCAGAGATCCCGGCCCAGTATGCTGGTTCTGTCCACCACTCTAAAAATGTAACAATATTGACTCTGATGTTCAGACTTTGTAGATTAATTTTACTCAACATGTAAACATTTATGACAAACCAGCTGTGTTTGTTTTGTTAGTCTGAAGTTTAGGCCATATTTATGATGATTAAATTATGTTTTGAAATAAAGCTGAATTATCTATAAGTAATGCTGTTGTACTAATTATGTCTCCCAATACATGTAGAGTTGATTATAACTGATAAAAATACAAGATCAAAACTGACAACTTTATTATTATTAAACATTTCAAATACAACACAGGCAGTTACATGAACTTTAAAATGATTACATAAATAATGATGTAATTAAACCAAGTTAATAACAGTAGTTCTGACTAATAAATAATGAGTAAAATCTGTCTGAACAGCTGAACATACGTTACAATAAAAATACTGTCAGGAAATGACCAGGACATTTTTCAGTTCATGTGGAGCTCACTGAAAAATTAGTTCGTCTGACCACCTACTTAAACAAAATGGCTAAGTTTTTCTATCAGGTGGTTGATGACCAGTTGGTTTTTTTTTTTTTTTTTTTTTTTTTTTTTGTCTGTTTGTTTGTTTTTCACTTAAATATTCTAAGATGTCAAAAACGATTAATTGGAGTCAAATTATGAAGAAAAAACAAGACCCACTACCCCCATTAGAGGCTCTACTCAGATAAAATCAGACAAATTTTTTTTTTTTTTTTTTTTTTTTTAAACTTTCACAGTTAGATGTAGACAGAAGCAGCCGAGCTCCAGCGAGAAACAGACAAAGAATTTCTCCCTTTCTGGCGTTACTCTGGGAACTTCATGTCAATCATGAGAACGCACATCTGAATAAGATGAATCTACAGTCATTGTAGTCATTTCTGAATCATATTACAACTTAAAATAGATCCAATATCCCCTGTAGGGTTTATTAATGTCAACATGTTATCTGAGATCTGAACTTTTTTTGGTTTTTTTAAATCTCTACTTTCTGTCATTCATGGAAAATTGGTCCGCGGTGAAGCTTGGAAGTGTGACATGACATTACGGTTGAGTCTATGATGTTTAAATAAAGGTACATTGTCATTATCATGCGTCATATTGCCATACGGTACATCATTTCACTCGGAATAGACATGTGATCTATAAAATCTACCAGTCACTGATCAGAGCCTAAAATCTGCATGGTGGATCAAAATCAAAACTTTTATAACAATATAGCAGTAGTCTAGTGTGTTATCATCTCTGATGTGACTAAGAACATAGTTTTGGTTTAGTGTAGCCTTATTAAAGAGTGAATCCCTGTGTTTTTACTGTAATTCAGTTTAGTGATAGCATGAAGAGCTAATTAGTGTTAGCCTGAAACAGGATGCAAACACTGACAAGGAGGAAAACTACCACAGTAAATAAAATAGTTTAGAGTCAACAAAAAAGTCAATTCTGGACCGAACTGCAACATTTTAACATACTGGCTGGTTAACATATGAAACATATTTACAAAACCAACAAAACTTAATGTAGCCATTTTGTCAACCTACTACACAAATACAGCTAAACACAGAGAAAAACTGAAAAGGAATAAAGCATGGACACATACGAGGACATGAGGGAGAACAGGGATGCTTAAATCATGACAATACAAGACTGTCACTTGAGATAACAAGATAGAGTGAAGAGTTGCTCCACTCTTGGATTTGAAAGAAGGTATCACTGAAGGGTCAGGAGAGACAGTGGCAACTAAAAAGAGAATTAAAGAACAGGTGGAGTGTCTGAATAAATGCACCATGTTTCAAAACAAGAAACTACAGTCTTGAGTGAGGTATAGTAGCTTTTATTTTGTGGAAGCTGTTTGTTAGCTGAAAATAATATTTCATGAATGGAGAGAGGATCACAGTGTCTGAGACAATGGCTTATAATACAATTTTGTTCTGAATAACCTTTACCTGATCAGGGTTTATCACAATATCGGTGAGAATGGGGGCTTAGAGGTTGAGCGTTTTGCATACGATAATAAAACCTCTACTGACAAAATGCAAATGTGTTGGCTTATTCCCAAAATAGCGAGCACACAGCAATAATGAGAGGGGTGGAGAAAGAATAGTAGAGCCATGGGCCTAGATCCAGCTGCTAAACAACAATATAAAGCACTTGTGTGTGATAGATCAAGCTGAGTGAGGAAGACGAAGGGCATGCTAAGGTCAGATGGGCAGAAATCCTCTGTGATCTGCCCCATCTTTCACAAGACCGTCTGGCATTACAAGACACACTGAGGGGACAGGATAGGAGAGGAACAGAAAAGATAGAGAGAGAAAAAGAGAGGCAAGAATTAAGGGAAAAAGTACATGGATGGTGAAAACAACAGCCCTTGAATACAGTAGAATGTAAAATTTCCACCACCCTTCTTTTCTCAGACTGAAGCAAGACAGGATTGCACAGATTTAAAAAGGCAATAACTAAACATGGAGTGGCTTTCTTTGTTTAAGCTGTTAAAAAAGCTGGTTTAATGTTTCAATACTCATTTTATTTCTCACTGTAACTGTACTGAATCTCTAGTTATTTTATGTCTAGGTTCAGTCAATTTAAATTGCTCCTTTTTTCCCTCTTTTTTCACGTTTGCATCTTTGTGGCAATTTGTTGTTGCCTTCCTTCTCTTAGTCACTATTTACCTCTCAAGAGGAAATATTGGATTTTCAAACTTATCCATACATCTGGGAGATGGTTATTTGACCTTTGGAGCTTCTGTGCATGGTAAGCAGAACTTATTACATCCCACTGCTAAACCATTTGGGAAAGGAGGTGAAAGTGTTGCCAAGTGATAAGATGGGATGGGGGAGGGAGGCTTCATGCTTTAGGCATCAACTGAGTCTTATTCACATTTTATCATGTTCAAGTGGAACATGGAACAAACATGAGTAGGTGCTCCTCCCTTCATCTTGAAGATGATGGAATACAGGAAACAGCAGGAAGATGCTGATTACAAGAAGAACAGTGCACAGAGAGACATTAGGGACGTAATTTCAGACTAACACACTAATCCTTTGAACTGTTAAGCTTGTCTGCTGAAGCTTGGAGGCATTTTCCTCCTTCTAGAAATCAATTAAAGAACAGATCTACCAAATGTTGAGTGTGACGTCTGATGAGTATTTAAAAATCTTTCAGCTTCGCTGTGTCTGCTCTGCTATGGATCAATAACTCTTTTATACTGTCTGTAATTGAAATTCAGAGTGCCTGAGGTGATTTAGTTGACTTTAATTTTCTTGTTCGTCATGAATACTGATATAGGCTCAGGGACATCAGATCTCCATGAATCTCTACGAATATACACATATGCAACACATATTCTTCTTCATATATGCTCAAATATTTCGATATACATAATCTTTCTACTGTACATTTAAGTTGTTTATTATTATGAATGCCTAAGTTAATTGTTCCTATAACCAAGGTTTAGAGAGCCTTTAAAATATCAAGAATCAAGAATGCATTTTTGCAAACCAGTTAGTAGAAATCTCACTACTTAATCCATTCCTCTACCTTTTCAAGGCTGGTTCAGAGAAGCAAACAGTTTAGGAGGGATAGATGCCCGGTTCCATGGAACCTCTGCCGCACAGGACTCAGAGGCAGAAGGTAGACAGGTACAAGAATAAAGTTTATTGGGAATGAACCAAAAGACTCAGGCAACACAGGGAACACACAACGGGGAAACACAACAAGGATCTGACAAAGGAAAACTAAAACCAAGGGTATGAATACACTGAGGAACAAATAAGGAGCAGGTGAGTTAGCTAAATCAAATTAGATGCACTTATGACAGGAAGCTGAAAGCAAAACATAATACACAAGGGAAAGGATTACAAAATAAAAACATAACTAAAACCCACGGATCAACAACAATTACATGTACTTAGTTTTCATTACAAGTCATTACTAGCTTAATGTGCAGCAGGCTGACTGCAAAAAAAAAAAAAAAAAAAAAAAGAACTCTTGTTGAGGTGATTTATTGAAGTGATTTTATTGAAATTTTATAAGAAGTGTGTGTTTGAGGGGGCATCTGGCAGTGTGAGGTGGGCTCACGCTTGCTGTTGTGTCATCAGTGCTGCTGACACTTAGTTTATGAATGGCATCCCTCTAACTCAGCCAGACTCTGTGTTATCAGATGTATTTACAGCTGAAATTCCCTCAGCTGTGCTATACTGATAATGCAGTGTTGTTAATTTATTGGCCAAAAATATCTAGCTTGTGTCCAAAAACAGCTATGAAACACACTTTTTACAGTCTTCACATCACAAGGTACCATACAAAAATATCTAAAAAAAATATCAAGATCATAAACCCAAAGAAATGAACAAAACTATCGCAGAAAACAAATCAAAGTTGAAACCTGCAGATATAGCTACCAGTTGTTACACAAGTATGATACAATGAGAAATCAGATTGTTGTCAAGAGAATAAATAATCATTTATAGCTGGTAAAAAAAAACAAGGGGCAATTATTAGAACTATAGTGACAAGGTCATAGCATCCCAACACTCACTGATGTATGTCAGTAATAAAAGCTTGTCTATGTGTTTTGGGTGGGGGCACCTATTATCAAAGCAACTGTTATTTTCTCACACTGTAACTTTCATTCCTTGCATTATATGCTATTTTCCATTAGCTTAATTTATTTTATTTCTTTTTAGTTTGTTTTAATATACATTTTAATCTTTCTTCTGCGTGTAGGTGTAATGCTTTTAATGTTTATGTAAAGCACTTTGAATTGTTTTGTACATGAAATCTTCTACCCAAACAAACTTGCCTGGCTTTGCCTATATAACATTCACATTCAAAACAATGTGCTTAACTAATGGCTAAATATAGGTCAGAAATGTGCAAGTTCCTATCAAATAAAGGGCAAAAGAACTGTAACCATTTCCCCTTTCTCTTACACTTTTGTCAGACACCTGTACACCCCCTCAGAGAAAGGCAAAATTACAGGGGGAAGAGGGGAAAATGGTGGCAGCACGGTAAAATGAGAAAGAAAGAGCAAAAAGAGTAGAGGACCTTGTTAAAAGTCCCTCAGTGACAGCCAAGGAAAGGCTGCAGCTCCAAGTCATTAAATGTGGCAGTGGCTGTAGAAAGTGATTGATTTTTTTTTTTTTTTTTTTTTTTTTTTTTTTAATGCATGGACAGATTCTTCTTGATGCCAGTACCGCACAATAAAAAGAGGAGTGCAGTGTCAGTTTTGAAAAAGATTATCATGTTGCATCTTCCTAAGATATGTTTTCTGAGAAAATCTTGGAAGTAAATAAATCAGAAAACCAAAGAGAAAAAAACTATGCATGTTTTTAAGAAACTAAACATGATCATATAGGCTTTCTTTTCATCATTGTTTCTTGGTGTCATGGTCTTTGGGTTTTGGTAATTTTTTGTTTTTTACTGTTCTATAGTATATTTCTTTGTCAGTCCTGTCTGTTTTCCTGTTTTATTTTTTAAATTCTTTCCCTTGTGTATTCTGTTGTGCTTTGTGTTTTCTGTTCATTAGTTCACCTGGTTTTATTTAGCTCATTTCCTTGACCTGTTCCTCAATAGTCCATCTGTGTATCTATACCCCTTGGTTTCCTTTTAACCTTGCCAGTTAATTGAGGTCTCCATGCCATGTTTTGTCTATGTCATGTACTTGTCTTGGCGCCCCAGTCTTAATTTTTTGTTAGATTATTTTATGTAATTAAAACCTTTATTCTACACCCACCTGCCTCCTGCCTTGTCGTCCTGCACCTGGGTCCTCACCTCATCTGCCTCGCAACCTTGACAGAGTGAACTGGCCACCCTTGGACCCATCAGGCTTTCCCAGTATCACCTCCGGTGAGTTACTGTGCTTACTGGGACTTGATCTAGAGCCAGGCCATGCTCCTATGGAATCGCCATTCTGGGGGACTTGTTTGGCAATTGGGACAATGCCGTATGGGACCGCATGAATGGCTGCAGTGGCCAGAAGGAGACAAGCGCTACAGTATCTTATGCTGGTGCCCAGGTCCTGTAATGCACTCCAGCGGTCCATGCCCCTTGACATGGCTCAATGGATAGAGTGGTTGTCCTGTAGCCCAAGGGTTGCCGGTTGGACAGACACCGAACACCGAACCCCTAATTGCTCCTGAAAGGTCGTGGTTGAGCGCCTTGCATGGCAGCTTCCGCCATCAGTGTGTGAATGTGTGTGTGAATGTGACGTACATGTAAGTTACTCCAGTAGCGCTATATAAGTACAGACCATTTACCTTGCTCTGGAGCTCAAGGGTGTCACGGAAGGGCACGCTCCTCATCCAGCTTGAGTCCATATTTCTGAGGGGGTCCCAGGATGGGACACAGCCCTGGGTTTCTGCCTCAGAGGGGTTCCACATTTTCTAAAATCTACATACCTAGTTCTTTTTTCTAAAATCAACAATCCACATGCAAAACATCACCAACAGAAATATTTACACAATATTTACAATAAAATATACTAAATGAACTCCATTTTATGTATTTATGTAATTTGATTATATACTGAGCTGTTCAGGCTCCCTTCATTTGTAGGTTCAAAGGATAATAGCATGGTATGGTTAGGCTGGAGTTTCTGGCAGTTTCTGGCTCTAGCCGAGTCAGCTGCCACTGGCTACTGGAGTAACTTACAGCTATGGAGCACTTTTATCAGCTCTTCGAGTCACTGAGCCTTGCCTTCATCTCAGCAAATATATTTATCACAGGTACCATCATCATTGTCCACACCATGACTTTAGAAGATCTATTTATTTACAAGTAAAAAACAATAACTTGTTAATCTAATCCTTCTTCAGAATTATAAAAATGGCTAATTGATGCAGGTTTGAACTGCCTTTGATAACCAGATGATGCATGTATCTGTGCCTGATCCCTGATCCACCATACACGGCAACCAGGGATGACTAGCTGGTTTCTCCACCCCTCTGCACCATGCTGCCAATAGATACAAGATCTATATGCAGCACAAAAGGTACTCCCTATTGTCATCCCCAAACTCCCTTGCAATGCTAAGCATGATGATGTCCTCTCTGTAGTTCCTATGTATGTGCAAAATTCCATCTATAAGGCAGTACAGGGAGAAAGATGACAGTCTGCTGATACAACGGGCTGGCTACTCACCACAGTGCTTCCGCTCTAAGACTGTGGGCATCTCCCTGTAATTTCCAGACACACCATGGCACTCCTTGAACTCCTGCAGATGGAGCATGAGAGCATCAGAAACCAGTCCAGACTGTCATTCAAAGAGCCCCGTGCCAAGCTCCCGCCATTCATCCAGGGTCCACTGCTGAAGCTGGCTCTGTAAAAAAGTAACAAAACACTGATATAACTCATGGTTTAGCCCCAATATACAGATATTTGTAGAATTTATTTCAAATAATTCAAGAAGAGAACATCTTGGATAAAGGCACAGTTGATACATACCTTATGTCACTTACTTCCCGACATGGTCCACAAAATGGTGACGTTGTTTTGCTCAGTGTGTTTGCAGATTAACAATTACACTTTCTTTCCCCCTTAAATATTTCCTAAAAGTTTAACTTTTTTTTTTTTTTTCTGTTACTTATTCACCACCCTTTTGCAGTTCTTTCACTTAATCTTAATCAGGTATGTTAGACCTGGGGAACTTCTAAAGTCTGCTGGACTGCGACTATCTAGGACCAAACTTGCCTACCTCTACACTAGTATGATGGCATGCAAGGCGTTTTGGGCAAAACCCCACCTATCTAGTGAGGGAAACCTTCACCTGACCGAGACAGACCTTTTCCTAACCACCATACTGACCCAAACTGTACTGGTAAATAAAGTTTTGTTAGTATATTACTGTGAAGAATTTTTGTGAACGAGAATCTTGAAGGTCTACCAAACCTGGTAGTGCTTTTGTAAACTTATCCACCTCCAGCTTCCTTGTGTTTTCCTGATGAGGCTTGCCTCTGGGGAACTACAAATTCTAGCTACTTCTTTAAAACATGCAGAATTCAAATCATGAATAGTATGTAAGATAAAAAGAAGTTGGCTTATCTTCATGCAAAACTGTTCATCAAATATAAATGCATTAGACGATGAAGGCAAGCATTTAAACAGAGCTCAGTTCCTTTCACCTCATGACCTCAAGGTAGAATTTGCACTGTTGTTGTCTTATATCTGACAGGGTTTCCGTGTCCACACTTAAAACACTTGGTGAGAAATTAGCCTTTTGAGAGTCATCTGTGCCAGTGTTGGTGAAAATTAGGAACAAAGAAGAAATGCAGGGGGAAAAAAGGGTCCAGTGAGAAAACTGAAGTCCAAATATGGTTCCATGCCAAATCAACTCCACTTGATCCAAGAAATCCAGAACTTCACTGTGAATCTAATGTTGGTACTGCAGTGCTTAGTCGTCAGCCATAAAGCTTGAGAAGGCATTCCACATTATGTGTGCCAAATATCAATTCTGTGCACATGTAGAAGCTGAAACAGAGTCCCATGGTAAAAAGAAGAAGAAGAAGAAGAAAAAAGACATATTGCAAAAAACTAAAGCAGCTAAATGGATGTTCAGTTTCACAGTTCTCCTAAATAAACTAAATTAATAGAAAAAATCAGCTGTTCTTAGTACTTCTGTATCTACAGGGAGCTGCGATTGAGTTCTGATTAATCAGAAATATTAATTTTTTTGAATTTCCAATTTAGTCCTTGTCAAATTTTCAGTCATGTTGAGTCTCTCTTATGGAGCAAATTAATAATTCAACAGTTGTCACAGGCTATCACCGAAAGTAGCTCCTCATCTCAGATAGTGGTGTAAATCTGACTGTCACTCTACATTTAATGAATAAGATTTTAGATAAAATAGCATGGCAGCCTTTACATCTGGAGAAAACTGTCTGATCCTTTAAATCTCCAGGCACCTGTTAGGATTTCAGAAAACATCCGGTCCAATTTTAATGTACGAGAGTCGCCTTGATACCATTCAAAGACATTTTTCACAGTTTGAGAAATTAAACATTCCCTAGACAATATATTCCTAGATCAATTGGCTTTTTCTTGCAGTATTTGGAAGTTCTCATTCTTTTTTTCCCTAAAATATTCTTTCACTACATACTGCCAAGTTACCAAGAAGCAGAAAATGTTTTGGTTAAAGATGTGATTTGAAGCCATGAGCAGACTCAAATAAGATGTCATTTGAACTGACTTCTAACTCTGGTTCTGTGTTTCATTTTTCAGAGACAATTTTGTTGAAAAGATACTGTTTTAATTAAAGCCCAAAAGAAAAAAAACAGGGTTGGGGGAGGCTTTTAATCCTTGACTAACCTGACAAAGATGTAGTTGTCCTTACAAGCTTTTTAGTGTTGACAAAAAGCATCCTATAAACAAGGAAAATGAGAAGCAAGAGTGTGTGGAGAACAAAAACACTGGTGGAAAGCACTCTTATTTGCTTCAGTTCTCTCACAGCAACAATGTTCCTTAGGCTGATGGATGAAAGGAGAATCTCATGTCATGACTAATTATTTATCTTCCCTCCAGAAGTGTTGTGTCTGGGTGTTGTAAAAAAATACAACCCCTTTTTTCTGACCAAGTCATAAACAAACTGGAGTAATGGAGGTGACTGAGTTTTTCCTCTGAACAAGAGGAAGGTCCCACTACCAATCGCTCACAAAAAGTTGTTATGAATTTAGATTAATTATAATTATAATTCTGATCAATGCTGTTTCATCTTGAGGTGATTTACAGTTACTTTTATCACAGTAGCCTTTATTAAGACAAATACTTAATTTATTATTACCATTTTGATGGATGATTAAATCACATTCCTGACCTGCCTTTGTAATCCTGATCACCAGCTTCATAAGTCAAATGTGTTCCTAAATTGTCGGGAGTGAACGGGAAAACAGTTATGAGTGGCCTCAACAAAGAGGCAAAAAGTGCAATTCTAAAACATATTTAACAGTCTAACAACGCTATTCACATAAACCATTGATTTATCCACAGACAATATGAGGGAAAACCATCTTTTGTTCAGTGCTCATAGTGAAAATAATGTTAAATAAATAATTATTAACTTACTATAAAAGAAAGCAAAAGGGCAGTCTTGTTTATCATAAAAACAGCAGGTAAAACTAAATGTGTTGTGAAAATTGTAAAGAAAATTAAATCATCAGCAGAAAGCTCAGTACCCTGCCAGTGCTGGCAGAGTAAAGCACTGTGGGCATACAGCCTTAGAAAGAAATTTCAATTTTCAAATTGAAACAGCGTAAAGAAAGATTGGTTTCAAACAGGTGTCAGTCCTTGGTTTTCAAAACAAAAACCCATTAATTCCACCATTACCTCTCCTACCTCCTAATGATAGGTCATCTTTCAGAGGCAGCATGTACTGCTCTTAAATATCACAGCTGGTAGATTCTGATGTTGAAACACATATCAATGAAGCTTACAGTTTTGACAACAAGGGAAATTATTTACTAAAGTGGGGCTTTTATTTATTTATTTATTTATTTATTTTTATAATTGCTCCACATGGGAAAACTAGTTAGTGTCAGGAGCTGAAAGACCGCCTCTGTTAGCAATGTCCCCTCAAACAACAAAATGATGCTTTAGTGTGGCATCTCATGTCTGAAATACCACTGGACAAAAAAGCACTAAAAGACAAAGAATTTTGTTCTGTATTTAATAAAAAAAAAAAAAAAAGTCACATGTTCTTTTACAAGGTTATCAGCTGCTTCCACACAGCTTCTCTGATCTCCAATTCATCTTAAGGTTAGAGTGTGATGAGTTGCAGGAGAACAGTAATGAAGAGTGGAAGAAAGCAGTGATGGGTGAGAGATGGGAGGACTGAGAAGAAAAGAGATGGGGAGGGAGAAGCAATGATTCTCTCTTATCCTTCAGTGAAACTATCACTGGGTCATGCAGAGAAGAAGAAAGAGGACCTTGAACTCCTTACAGACCAGGATCAAAGGAAATCCCCATCTGAGCCAAATGTCATTTGAATGTTTTATAGTTGCCAGCACTAAGAGATGTGGCTTGAATAAGACACAGCTCAAGAGATTATTTTCAGCATGAAAAGGCTTTTGTCTTTATAAATTCATAACACATAGTATGAATATTTACACTGGTATTACATGACTTTTAATCTAACATCCTTTACGATATATTTTGATGTTGTTAGTCAATAAATATATTTTTAGCATGTACACAACTGCTGAATGGTGGTGCACCCATGATAAAACACGAAGTATATTGCATTTAAATATTATGATGTAAAAAATAGTGTATAATAGATGTGTGTTTTTACATTGTTATTTTTCTTAAATGCTTACAATTATTTCCTGCAAAGCTAGCTTAAAAAGAAAAAAAAAAAAGATAAATTGGTTGTCACGTATAAGGCAGTTAATACATTAAAAACCTTTTTGCAAACACTTTAAACTCACCCAAAGCCCCTCAAAGATAAAGGAGGGCTATTTTGTTCAAAAACATAGTTTCCTCAAAGCAGAGTGAACAGGGTGACCACATTTACACTTTATTTTGTACATGCCAAGGTTGTGCATGTTAGGAAAATGCACACAAATGCCAAGCTGTGATGAGTTTGTCATGGTGTAACGTCTTACAACATCAGTGCTTAATAATATACATGAAATGGATTTCTGATGGACTTAATTACACCAAAATAACAAAATAGCATGAATAATGCACAACCCAATTAAATCAGTGCATATTCAGGCCTTTAAAGAAAAGCTTTGGAGCACATTTTGTGTTTATAACTAAGCTTAACTGAATCTGCAAAAGGGGAAAAAAAAGGAAAAAAACCCCAGCTGTTGGTCTTTTGTGCATGGAGCCTATAAGGGGTTAACTTGTTCAGGCTAGATGAGGAAATGGGAGGGTGCTCTGCTGTCACTGCTGAAACTGAAAGTAAATGAAGACGGAAAGTTTCTTGTACACGTCTGAAAGTTTTACTGAAGCCCTAAAACAGCAGGTAATGTTGCAATTTTTTCAAGTTTTTGTATTCTTTTCTTTTCATTAACATATTTATGTTAATAATTTTAACAAAAAACTTTTATATGTTCCTTCTTGTGTTTTGTAGATATGGCTTCAGTCACAAGTTTAATGGGAGCTGACTTTCTTTGTTCCATCTGTCTGGGTGTGTTTACTAAGCCTGTGACGATTCCTTGTGGGCACACCTTTTGCCTTGATTGTATCACGACGTACTGGCATACTTGTGATAATGTATTTCAGTGTCCACTGTGCATGGAGAAGTTTTACCCCAAACCAATGCTTCGGGTTAACATTTTCATTGCTGAGATGGCAGAAAAGTTCAAGAAGACAGCGGAGAGAAAGTCTTGTAATACTCCTGATCAAGCAGAAAGTGGGAAAGTACTCTGTGATCTATGCACAAAGCCAAAGCTGACAGCCCTGAAGTCCTGCTTAGTGTGTTTCACATCCTACTGTCAAACTCATCTGGAGCCTCATCAGAAAATTTCAGCCTTAAAGAAACACAAGCTGATCCCCCCTGTTAAGAACTTGGAGAGTAGGATATGCAAGAATCATGATGAACCTCTGGAACTGTTCTGCAAAGCAGATCAAATGTTTTTATGTGAGTCCTGTAAAAACAAAGACCATAAGACTCATAAGGTAGTGAGTCTGGAGGAGGAAGCTCAAATGAGAAAGACCCAGTTGGGAATAGAAAAGGCAGGCACGGATCAGATGATCCAGGCTCGTCAGCAAAAAATTCTTGAGATTCAACACATACTGGAGGCGAGTAGAAATAATGCAGAGGGAGCAGTGTCATGCAGCAAGCATGTGATAACTGCAATGGTGGATTACATAAAGAGAAGTCAAACCGAGATGACTGAGGTAATCAAGATGAAACTTAAAAAAATTGAGAAAGAGGCAAAGAGCTTAATGAATGAACTGGATGGAGAAATTATGCAAATCAAGCTGAAAAACCTGGAGCTCAATGACGTTTCAGTAACAGATGATCACTTCACATTCCTCGAGAACATTCTTTCTCTTACCATCTCCTCACCTGAGGTCAAAGACTGGTCTGATGTGACCATTAACAGTGACCAGTTTACAATTCAAGAGGCCATGGCCAAGCTGGAGACAACAATTACACATGAAATAAACACCCTGTGTGATCCTACCTTTAAAGAAAAGCAGCAGTATGCTGTAGATGTGAGGCTTGATCCCGACACAGCAAACCCTTCTCTCAATGTTTCTGACGATGGAAAGCAAGTTGCATGTGGGAACACTAAGAGGGAAGTCAGGAACAAGCCAGAAAGGTTTGATCATGTCCTTAATGTCTTGGCAAAGGAAGGGTTCTCTGTGGGAAAATTTTACTATGAGGTTCAGGTAAAAGACAAGACACAGTGGGATTTAGGAGTTGCAAGCGAGTCCATCAACAGGAAAGGGGATATAAGACTGAGCCCGAAGAATGGGTATTGGACCATTTGGCTGCGAAAAGGAAATGAGTTAACAGCTAATGCAGGTCCTGCCATAAAACTACACTTGAGGGAAATGCCTCAAAAGGTTGGGGTCTTTGTTGATTATGAGGGTGGTGAGGTTTCCTTTTATGCTGTGGATGCACGGGCGTGCATCTACTCCTTCCTTGGATGTGCCTTCACTGAGAAGCTCTTTCCGTTCTTCAGCCCCTGTTCAAATGATGGAGATAAAAATTCGGCTCCTTTGATCATCACTCCTGTCATACACAACAGTTGAGAGATTTTTTTATTTTATTTGCAGTGGAAGTCTTGTGGGAGATCACAACGTGGAATGCTGGAACATTTTCTTTTGAGAAACAGCGGTCTGCCACTCTGTTTCATCCATCCATCACTGTCAGTGCAACATGTCACAGTATGTCACCCATCAGACAGACAACCGTAGATCTCCAGCAGAGTTCCCACATGCAGCTATGTGGACATTCACCATGCAGAGTTCTGTGGGTTAGTCATACATCTCCCTCCCTTTTTAATAGGCTGTCCATTCATTTGGATGGAAAGCAGATGCTCTCACTTGAAAACATGGCTTCACAAATGTCAAAGGTACTCTACTGTCTCATATTCATGGAAATGAATTCATTGCATGATGCCTGTTACTGTTATACAGAAAACTTTGATCTACTCAGAGCTTTGTTTTAACAACAGCATCCAATAAAAAAACATGGATGAAAAAAGGTATTAAGTTTCTTTAATTAGGAAAGAAACTCCATAAATAATGTTTTTAAGTCAAGAAATTACATAAGAGATGTGACTGAAGTCTGACAGACATACACCATGTGCACTAATTAAAATTAGCCACATCTTCGAGATGCAGGCTTTCGTGTTTAAATGTAGTAAATCTGTCCAATTAAGAGACTTATGCAACCGTTCAAGAGTACAGCCAGTTAAGATCTTTTTGTTTTCCTTTGTTTCTCTTCTATTTCATGTGTTTTGTTTTGTTTTTTTTCCAATATGACACTTGTCAGCTGAGTATGTGGCTTCTGGACCAAAAGTAGCTTAAAATGTAAAAAGGCTAATCAGATTTCAAAATGGGCAAATCATTTAAATGTTGAATCATTATTAAGAGCAGACTCAGATAATGGAAATGACAGCACGCTTTGCTGTCAATGAATGTCCAATAATAGATTTTTCTACTGTACTTCTAATTCCTGTGTTTTGTATAATCTAATAGATCCTTGTATTGTGATTTTAAACATTTATAGTTGCCAGCACATGGAGTTTATTTGGGTAACAAGATGTCAAATACAGTTGAGGTTTGATAAATTCTTTCATTGAGCTTTGTTCAAACGATCTGATCTTGCTACAGAATGTAAAATTGCTATACTAGTTCAAAGCTAAAGCTGTTGGATTTTCACAAAAAGACTAAACATTTCTACATTCCTGTCCTTACTATGTTTCTACACTTAAATACGTTTTTTTATTTATCAGCACATCAATGTCTTTTGTGTTCCTACACAATAACACTCACTGTCCACGTCTCCCCAACGCTGATATGGCCCCAAACACTCAAACAAAAAAGTAGAGGTGGTGGGAGGGTGCTAATCCACTGAGCTTCACGCAACAGATTGCTAATTTAACACTCCTGTGCCAGATTTCCTACATTGATGGCACTTTTCTGTTTTCCCTCCTACTTGCTGTTCCTAACTTTTCCACTGTTCTCTCGCCTGTGAATAATATGAGCTGGAATAAATGAATATGGTTAAATTAATTTGTTTAAAAAAATATACAAAAAGACAGTTTCATGAGTTTGTGTGGTTACACATGTTTACTATTTCAATATTTACTGGTTGTGATTTTCCGTTGTGTCACTTGAACAAAGCTACAGTAGGGAAATATAATTTCACAATGTATAACAAGTGCTACCATGTATTGGTGATGTGGAGAAACTTATTTTAACTTTATTTTCTGGTGAGTAAGTTGAGACTAAAAGTGTCATTACTGAAGATATCCCTTTGAGCTTAGAAAAGCTTTGAAACAGCAATTATTTACATTGTTTTCTGTGATGTTTTTGTTCTTTTGATGATTGATTTATAAAATGTCATGCTGTGTGTGCACAGTGTGGTGGATGAATTGAAAATGTGATATCCAAAATGTAATGTTTTACTGAAAGTTAATGAGTAAAGCAGAGAATGATAAAGAAAGTTGCACAGTTGTCAGTTCAATTCTTTCAAGACAAGCATTAACATCAAACTAAGAAATTCTACCGACAGATACTGAAAATAGTGAACACAAAAGTGTAGCTGTCACTTTACAAAAAAAAAAAAAAGCACAAATTAGATATTCCCTAGACAACCAGAGATTCCTATAACACTTGTTTGCTATGATTGCAAAGCAGGGTATTAAATTTCTCCCAATATGATTTAAGATGGAAAAATAATGTTAATTCTCATTTTAATTATGTGATATAGTGTATTGCTCGGCACAGTATATTAACAATTTTTTTAACTGAATAGATGTACAGGTGTTAAAAGGACAGAAAGTATGCAATAACATGCAAAGCAAGTTTAATTTTTTCTGCTACAAGTTAATATTTAGCAGTTATACTGAAGTGAAAGTAGAATTACCAACATGAAAATAATAAACTAAGTATTTAAAAATTACAAAATACTTTAAAATTTGATTCTTTAAAAGTTAATCCACTGAAAGTTTAACTTTCACTGAATTACACTGTTGATCATAAGTTTTGGGAAACCCTCCTGCAGTCTTCTGCAGTTCCCTGATCTGCCACAGCTGGTCCTGATCAGTTTATCTGCATCAGGACCTATTGGTTTCACCTGTTCCACAAGATATATAAGGAGCCTTCCTGCCCTTAGTGATTGTGGGATCTTAACCAGTGCACACTATGGACTCACCCCGTCTCTCATGCAGATCCTTATCTCCATAACCAGCTCATTCAGGTCTGTCTTCTTACTGACCTTTGTATATGTGTATTCCAATAAAGAGGGGTTAAGCTGCCTACGTCTCAGTGGAGTCTGCGTTACAGGGAAAGTGTTTCCAACATATCACTGGTAGTTTAAATTGACCGCCAACTCTTAAATTAATCCTGCATCCTGAAGGCTGGCATTGACCAAGAGGTAAACAAAAGAAAAAGAGATTGACTGGCAAACTACAGAACCTGATAATTAAATAGATATTTCATATTACTGCAGATAGGCTGGGAACCTATCCAGCGAGCAACCGGCCTCTCACCTAGGAGCTGCTGGGATAGGCTCTGTGGCCCTGAAGTAAGCATGTGTAGACAATGGATATGTTCATGGTCAAAATGGATTAATATTTTGTTAAACCTGACTTAATGTAAGGTCTTCCAGCAAACAACTTTCAAGCTTTTTTGAATATGAACATTTATATGAACTTTGAAAAATCTCTGGTGTTGCAAAATGTCATTTGATTATTTGTATCTCTGAGCATAAGGGAAACACACCTTAGCACATTTTCTGGTATTTAAGTTTTCTTTTCTTTTACTTTTACTTTCTTTTTTAACCTAAAAAGCTTGTCTTATTATACAATAATGTTTTTGCCAAACCATTCAGTAATGAAAAATAACAGCCTCAGAATGATGCTGTGGTTTAAAATAGAAGCTCCACTAATATGCTGCAGTTTAACAGTGTCATGGAAACAAGCTCATTATAAAGTGTTCTTGACATGTGACCAATAATGCATCATATTTATCTGTCATTGATCCAGTCAGCATGTGAAGTCACAGTCTTTGAACAAACCACCAGCTTTTTAACTGCTCTGCTTGTTTGCTTTCATTTAAACACAATAGAGAACAGAGGGACAGCCATTCTGTACGGCTGTAAAATCCTGATACCGACTGAAAAAAGGACAATTCAAGCAGTGTATGCAGAGCCCGGAGACGAACAGTCTTTGTTCTGCATTATTTGGAAAGAGATGCTGGTGAGAAGTGCAAGGATGAATTCTGAAAAGCAATGTTTTGTGTTCGGCATTGTTCTTAATTACTTTCAGTTCATTAAATACTGTTGCATTTATTAGTATCCATGGCAACAACAATAACTGAATATTGTTTTCCTTGTACATGGTTTAATGATAAATTGTTTTGTTGAGTGCTTCCAAAACAAACACACACATCACTAGGCAACTGTCTCTTCATTCAAATACATTTAATTTTTTCTTTTGCTGGAATTTAATATCTTCAAGGTGCTATTTGTTAATCTTATTATGTAAAGAGATGTATGCTATCCTGGATGTTCCTTCAATCCTCCAATATTACAAGGGATCCCAATGAACGCGCCATAGCAGCAAATACATACAGATAAAATTAACTAGCTTGCTGCACTATTTTTGATCTGTCACATCAACACAAACAGAGAAGCATGCTGCAACAGCTAGCTTAGCTTAGTAAAAATGGGTAAAAAGGACACTTGTCATCTGGACACATGATCAAAAAAATGTAAAGGAATATATCCTCAATCTATTTGTTTGCATGATTACTTATTTGACCATAATGTTTTTAGAGCAGGGATCACCAACCCTAAGCTCCAACAGCTTGCTGTCAAATTCTGCATAATCCTGTTAATGACCCATTGATTGATTCAGATGTGCTGCAGCAGGAAAACATCTATAACCTGCCAGACTGTAGCTCTAAAGAGCAAAGTTGGTGAAGGGAGATGATCAACCCCTCGAACTTGATGGTGGGATGAAAAGCAAGCTTGAAACATTTTTGACAGCATTGGGAATCAAAATTAAGGCTGAAAATCCACACATAGCTAATGTGGGAGCTTTCTCCCATTTAGAGCAAGATTTCCTTGGCAAATCATAACTTTCTCTAATGAACAGAACTAAAACCAAACTGCAGCACAGACTGGACCAAAGAAACACTCCAGATATTTGATGGCACCATCTTGTTGTAGGAGAAAACACTCCTAGTGACCGTGAGGTCGTTCTAGTGTTTGTAATAGGGAAGGCTGTTTGTAGAAACATAGCAGCTATGATGCTATGAGACTGCATTCGCAAATGTAGCTTTGGCAATTTTCACACCTGCAGATATACCAGTGATACTGATATGTTAATTATATGAAATATCTGATATATATATATATATATATATATGAAGTTATTGTTATTGCAGCACAACATCAGCAAATTCTGGATGTTACAAGCATATGGCTCTGTAGTCATGCAACTGAACTATGTATATTATTGTTAAGTGCAACCTCTGACCACTAGGAGCATTACAGAATTTTAATTTTGAGCAAGAAGAGGGGAAACATTTCACTTTTAAAGCTAAAACAACTTGTGTCTTCAAGTCCTGAATGTTTAGTTGTTCAAACATTCATTACCACCTTGAAACATGTTGCTTGCATTCTAATGAGAATATACATCTAAAGCAGTTTCAACAAATACCATATTTTCGTTGTACTATTTCTTAGTAAATATAATACTTTTACACAAGATCCCATTTACTTTGAAAATTCAGTTGTAAATTATTTTAAAAAGTTTACAGAAATGCAAATTTGATCACATTTCAACCACTTCAACACAACATAAAACCTTCATTGTGAGAGCTGAGGCTTTGATATTCTGAAATTAGCTGTCCAGTATGAGCTGCCTAATAATGAAATTTAACAGTCATTCTACCTCATTGTGAAAGGTTTATAGTATCGTAAATATGTTATGTGATTGCATTGGTTTGGGTCATGAGATTGTCTCTTGATCAATGACTTTGTGTAAAAACTTGAAGTACATTGTGTGCATGTGGATGTCTGTTTCTGCAGCTCAATTGCCTTTTGTCAAACAGTATGTGTATCTAATGAGGTGCCAAATGTAATGAGATAAATCCATCAATTAGGGTCCTTTAACAAGACTGAATCCACATAGCTGTTAATGAGTCAGGGCTCCATCAGCTGTCCTCAGAGAGCCAGGGGACCAGACAAAGGCTTTGGAAAACCCCAGGCCTGCCCCCCCAGAATCTGACCCTCTAAGCCAGTAAATCCAAAGCTCCAGCTGTTGTGCTCAAAACCTCCATCACTTAGTTTCATCTCCTTCTGGGAGTGACTTCAAATTAGCAAGCAGCAACAAGTCATATAGACTAGAGTCATAGTCGGCACAGGAAAACACTAATCATCTGTAATCATTGATCTGCCATTAGTGGGCCATAGTCATTAGCCTGATGGAACAATGCTCTGGTGAATTCAGTTGTTACTGGGCCTATTATTATCCTCTCAGCTAGAGTTGTGTTAAACATGTGCCCTGTACATGTGCACAACATGCTTTGCAGCAACATGTAACTAATGTAACCCAACAGGGTTGAAATGATTTCTCAAGAAAGTGGTGTTAAATGTTGTTTCATGCCCAAATCCATTATAATGTAAACAAGTAGTTCAACAGCAATCACAGCCAGAACCAGAAGTTGTAGTGAGTAAGCAAGTTGACGATGCTGGAAAGAAAACTAGCTGAAGAAAATCTGAGAATAAAAGCAACAAAAAGCACTTAAATTATGTGAATATTTACATCAGCCAATCAGTCAAACCACAACAACTACAATAGACTGACAATAAACCAGTTGTATAAATGCATCTGCTTCTCAAAAATTAGAGGTAAATGTCTTCAAAATAGCTATTTTCCTTGCTTCCCAGCCCATATTCCAAATGCACATTTGCAGATATAATAGACAGAATAGTCCAAATTGGTGAAGAAATATCAACAGTATTGCACAAACATGCTGCACCGCCTTTGCATTCAAGCCCTATATTAAGATCTGGTGCAGCCAATTATTGTCAGAAATCAGATAGTTTATTCACTTAAGTCCACCTGTGTTCAATCTGTCACATGATCTCGGAATAAACATATTTATCATGGTCTGTCACAGTCAACCACACACACGGTCTGAGAATGAACTGCCAGTTATCTTGCAGACAAAATGAATGCTTCTCCACGAGATGTTGCTTTCAGTTTCTGGGTGTCTATGTGAGACAATAGGGTTGTTAACATTTTTTTTTTTTTTTTTTTTTTTTTTGTAAAATGAAAGAAAAGTCAGCTGTGCAAATATTTGCTGGCTTAAATGCAGCACCTTTACTGAAAAGGGCTGTATAACCAGGTGTTAGTGCCAATCAGAGCTGATTCATATACCTTCAGCTACTTCAGTCATTTGATGTGGGACTGAATGCTGATCACACATTTTTTTAACCTATGTGGTTTCAAAGAAGGCAAGGTAACCCTGAAGAATCTGCAAGGTTCCATAGAAGAGACTGACAGCATAATGGCTTTACGTAAAGCTGAGCATTCTGGGGTTGAGTTACCATTGCCTTACAGCTAAAGCAGCAAGTGAAATGCAAATAACTAAAAATTAATATTTAAACAAGAATGGTGATTGAGTATGTACTGAGTTTCACAAAGTTTAAACTATTAAAGACATTTAATCAAACATTGAGTGAAATTAGAATGCATTATCTGAAAGGCAGTAAGAGGTGTCAAAAAGATAAGAGTACATTCACAGCATTATTGGCACATTAACAGTGCAATCGAAGAGTTCATAAATAAACAAACCAACATAGTGAAAACTAACGGCTGAGTGACTCTGCTGTCTATCTACAAGATGGAAGAGACAAAACTGGCTTTTCCAGTGACAGATCAGATCTATGCTCCACAAAGGCTTTGATCTTAAGGCTTTCTGACAGCCTTTAATCTGAGCAGACCACACACACACACACACACGCACACACAAAGACCTTTACACACACACTCTCTCTTTCTTTCTATGGCCACAATATACAAAACAGACATTTCCAATGTTAAGAAAAATTCAGCATTGATGGTGTTACTGGAAACATTTTCTAAGGACACGAAATAACAAGATTTTTTTTTTTTTTTTTTTTTAAGAAGGGAAGATAACATAAGACAATGCTCTCTTTGCTTGAATTGGCCATGATCAGTCCCTGTATTTTGTTTTTGGTACTGAGATAATTTTCACAAAGGTTGCTTTCATAAACAATTCAAAATATTTCATAACTTTACAGAGCATTTTTAGATGGTAGGTAGGTAGATAGATTTGTAAATCTGTCTATCTATCTTTCACATGGCAGTTTAGTTGTAACCTTGTTACCAAGTTTAAATATAGAAAAGAAAAACATAGTCTAAAGTCTGTTCAGTAAAATGTTAATCATCAACCTTTAACTGCTTTATATGTTTGCCTTGTGACTTCTCTGTGTCCATGTCTGTGTAACAGAGTAGTAAACCTGAATTTTACGTCAGATTGAGGAAAACACTTCAGAAATTCAATATTCATTCACTACACAGTCACACACTGGTAATGGTAAGCCACATGTGCAGCTAAAACTGTCTTGGGGCAGACTGACACAAACGTGGCTGGCAATCCATGCCAAAGGCCTGTCTGACCACCACTAAACATTCATTTACATTCATCCACCATTGCTGCCGACACAGCAGAGGCATGTTGGGTAAAGTGACTTGCCCATCAACTCTATTATACACATTCAGGGTGACACTACTTTATCAATATTGAAAATATGGTATAATTGTCAGTGGTAAACAAATGTCCATAAACTCATGCTATTAATGACTAACATTTAAATTAGAAAAAGGCTAGACTTCATATTGCACTGCTCAGTTAAAACTGTATACACAGAGCTGTCCAAACAGAATAACCTCACCCTTAAACAGATACTAGCAACTGTAAGGGTGTATCACTAATTAAATAAAATGCCTAAATTGAGTCATAAAAGACACGTCCATAAAGCAGTAGCGTTTCTCTTGGTGGTGGCTGAGAGAGCCACTGCCAGCTTAGTTGTGACACTTGCTTGTTAAAAACCTTCTCAATGATTGTGAAAGCAATAAAATGTTTAATTATGTTACAAATAATTGCTTGCCATACTGCTAACCTTTTCAACAGTGATTTTACTGGATCGACTAGTGTAGTGTTGAAATGCTTACACAAGCAGCCATCAGAAGATAATGTGAAACGCAGTTAGAATACAAATTTAAGATCACATTTTAAAATGTGATGGCAGCATACCGTTTACCTACTTATGAAGTACACTTAATCTTGAAGTATACTAGCTCATATATATATATATATATATATATATATATATATATATATATATATATATATTAAGGCTGTCAAATGATTAAAAATTTTAATCAGATTAATCACAGCTTTCAAATGAATTAATCACGGTTAATCACCATTCGCGACTACGCCTGAAATTTCCCTGTTTTTACTGTATTGTATCAACAGAAAGAACCAATGCTTACATTTACTGTTAACTGAGCTTCTTTTGGGCAAATGTCAGATGTCCAATGGTCAGTAAATGCAGCATGTAATGTACTTCTACATGCTGTTCTAAAACATCTCTACCATGTTCTAGATCATAATTCTGAAATAATACTTTTTAAAATAATTATAAAAATAAGTAAACCAGCAGATGTGGTGACTGAAGTTAAACAGCCAACATTGATGAAGAAACTGATAAAACTAATGATCTGGATAAAAACAGCTTTTTTCTTTTATAACTGAAGTGTGTTTGTGCAGCAGTCATAAAAGTCCTACAGCAACATCACCCAAAGTCTGCTGATAAAATATATCATTGGGAAGTTTTCTTCACTTTTTTACATTAGATGATCACTTTAGTTGTAATCAGTTCGATATTTCATAAAACTAGACCTAAAAATTTGGTCTAATTTGTGCCACCCCTGGTCAGTGCTCCTGCCTGGGCCCCTGTCAGAACTTTTCTAGACCTGCCCCTGCATAGCTGAAATCCTTTCCACAGCTACTTTCTGTCGTCAGCTACATGCTTTAGTCAGCTACTGTGTTAGAGAAGGTCCTGCCAAACACAACACTTTGAAGTGAATATGTGACGGTGTGAACCATGAACCGCTAGTTTCCTCCTACTCAGCTGATCTATAAACAGACGCAACAAAAGAGAAAAGTCAATCAGATGATCACCAGAAAGAAGCAGCTGTTGCACAAACACAGAGATGACCAGATATCCTCCGGAGCGGACATGCTGGTGCAAAACGCAGGAAAAGTTGGAAAAAGACTGCTGGAAAAGTGCGGGTGTGGAAACCTCTCACCTTGAAAAAAAAAAAAAAAAAAAATTTAATACACCCACATTCTCCACGGAGGTGACGTCCTTTAATGCTGTGTTTATTCTCAAATCCATCCATAGAACCAGCCGACTGATCTTTTACATCGTGCCTCTCCACGTCCTGTTGTCATGACAGAGAAATGATAGATGTATGGGTCTTGTTATGCCGCACATGTGTTGATTATGTTAAAAATTTTAACACAATTAATTACATTGACACCTTTAACATGTTATTTTTGACAGCCCTAATATATATGAATATATATATATATATATATATATATATTGTAAAATGTATATGTAAAACATGGTCCTATTTCTAAAGGTGCATAATAGAAAAAATATTTCTGCCCTTCTTTTTCTCTTAGCAGGCAGCAAACATAGTGCACCGTGGCAATTATACACAACTGTAGAACTGTAGAGGTGTGAAGATTATCATAATAATAATTCTCTAAACTGAAAAGCAATCACAGCTGTCTGCAAATCTCAACCTTTGTTGCATATTTAAAGTGATGTCACTGACTGGGTAAAAACAGTTATTTAACCAATATTCATTTAACTGAATGAATGATGGGTCATGAGTAGATTCTTCCCAGACAGAGTGCTTATTTATGCCTCTTGAATTGCATGTAATATTGTTTGCAAATGCCTTTGAGGGGAAGGGAGCCATTTTGTGGGTCAGTGCAAAGCTTTATGGGCTGAGTTTTCCAAGAAGATTTTTAACTGGGTTAGCTGTGCCCTGAAAGTATTAATATTAGGTCATTTGGGGTTCTCCATCTCTTTTGTTGCCAGATTTCAAATCCAGCCTAATTAGTGTCACCCTAAAAGATGACAACACAGAGTAACACCTCTCTGTCTTAAGGATTTTTTCCCCCCACCACTTAGAATGCACTTAATTAAAAAGCCATGCTTTAATTAGACTGCACTGGCCCTGGTTAAAATTACACTCTCTGGGTGAATTTGTGCACATTGCACACCCATGCAAACAAGACTGTGAAAACAGACAACAGCACAATATTTTGCAAATGAAATGTCGGGATGCAAAAGAGGCAAAGATGTGTGAGATTTTGATTGGACAAACTGTTGGCCTAGTGAGAAACGATCTCAACTGTACAGCTTCCTGGCTATAGCCTTGTGACCTCCAAACGGTTCAGACAAGCAGAGCCGTAGGCTACAGCAAGCTAATCAAAAACAGCAAAGACCAAACAAGGCTACCCCTTTCTGACTGTCTCAGAAAAACAGGATTATAGTTTATCTCTCAACAGCAGTTATTCAATACTGGTGGCATTTAAATTACATTCAGTAGGAGAAATACAACCACACAAAGTGAGCATCCATAATTCCAAGTGGTTCCTGCATTTCAAAACATGTAACATTGTAGGAGCATTACTCCACAGCCAAGGTTTCTTTAGTGGAAAGAAGCATGATGTTTGTAAGATAAGCCAGGCAGACCTTGGGGAAAATCTGCTTCTTATGTTCTGTTTGCCATTTGTGACACTCTGGAGCTGCTGAAGTGGAGAGGCTCTCTTTTTTTTGTTGTTATTTTTTTTTGTTTACCAGGAAAAGCCCTGAAATTATGCTAGACAGTACAGTTGTGTACATCCTGCAGCTGAAACAGCATTTGAATAACAGAGCTCACACACAAACTAGCGCATTTAGAGATGTTGCTGTCATTGTTGTTTACGTTTTTTTTTAGAAATCATGTCTCCTGAATAGAATATAAAAGATTATTAAAAGATCTGTATCTGTTTAAACTCTAATCTCATAGCTTGACTTTAAAGTTTATATTGATTTTTAGGGCCTGTTACTTTTTATTGCTTTCTTTATTATTCATTTTGAGTTACAAGTAGGTTGACACACTTTTTTTCTTTTTTAGGTACATATTTAGAGAAACATTGATCATTACCAGTTTATTTGATTTTTCAATATAATTTTTGTTTGGCATTTTTACAAAACAGAAAGCAAAATGTATTTTAGAGCTTTGAAAGCTTGCTACAAAAAACAAACCAAAAATAGAAAAAAACACCCCAAAACTAAAACATTGGTTACAAAACTATGAATAATAACTAAAATATGTTCCTTAAAGAAAAAAGTTTTAAGTTTTAATGCTAGTGTCATTGTGTCCTGCCTTGTCTAAAAGTGGGTCATGTTAATGGTAAAAGATAGCTGAGGCATTGAGGGAGATGATGAATAAAAAGCCTTGATTAATTTTTTTTAAATGAAATGTGTTACCTGAATCCCAGAAGTGAAGAGCACCAGAGGAATACTACATTTTTTATACCTAAGTAGCACTCCTTGTATTTTGTTCGTAATTATATATACTGTTATGTGTGTTTAAAGGATGCTGTAATACTAGGCTACACTTCACCGAGATAATCCTTCCCAACCACAGAACTAAGCAAAGAGACAAAGTGGAAAAGGCATCTATTGCACGGTAAAAAGGCATCTCCTCTGATTCATGGTTTGTTCTATTCAAAGCAGTTTACATGTTTCTTTTTGTAACGCTAAACATGAATTTTGGTAATTTGCACTCTGGCAATGTTGATAGAATTTCCCCTGTACTCTGTACAGTGCTTATTCTATTCCTCTCTTCTCTTTACATGGTTAAGTGCTCTCCAACTGCTAACAAAACTGCATGCTAATGTCATGTGCATCGTTTCACATGCCTCCTGTGTACTGTTAAAGCTTTCCTTTTCTTTTTCTCACAGTTGCCTCAGAGATGTGTTTACTTGTGCTGTCTTCAAGTCTTTCTCTCTTTTTTTTTATTACACACACACACACACACACACACACACACACACACACACACATATATATATATATATATATATATATCCAGTCTAACTACTTTGCATCAGGATGCACAGAAAGTTGCCAGCAGACGCTGACATGAGATTGGCTTCATGCATTTATGGATGCAGCCCAGCCTCTATATCGCTGTGATGTCTTGGCTCTCTATATTGGACAAGACCAGCCCTATAATGTGTTTACAAGAAATTTTAGAGGCTGCCTTCATTCAGCTGAGTCTCTCCCCGTTTCACTATTAGACAAGGACAGATGGAGCCTTTCTCTGCATGGTCTTTCGCAATCTGTCTTGTGTTTCACTGTGCTTTATTCCTCAACTGCATGTGGCATGTTATATGCGATATAAGTACCTCTACTTATCCGCCTATGTTATGTTTTTATTTAATTATTTCTGCTAACACTTTCCATCTATAAGCAACCTGTTTTTTCTTCTTGTTGCTAATCTGATGGCAGACTTCAAAATAGGCATTGCTGCAGAAACTGGACAGGCAACCAATAAACAGTAATTTGGCTTTAACTTAAAGCTCAGTAATGCAGACAAAAAAAATCATATATATATATATATACATATATATATATATATATATGTGTATATATATATATATATATATAATTCAGGGGGTAAACAGCAAACTAAAGGACAAACAGTACGAACAAGCAATCTAAAAGGACCAAGATGATGACAATAAAATTTAATCTAAGCCTGGAAACAGCACCTCCAGTCAATTTTGAAAACAACTCAGCTCCCAGAAGATGTAAAAGATCTTGATCGGTTTACTTCAGCCAATGTTGTTTTGGTTGTTGGTACAAAGCTCAAACATTGAATCTCATATATTACCTTACAACCAATATGATATGCTTCTAAAAATTGAATATGTCCACTAAATTTAGAATACAACATTCAACATGGTGCAGGTATTTGATTGAGTTAAATGATAAACGTATAACCACTGTACATTCTTTTTTTGTTTGGACTGCTTGGACACCGTCTTCCAAAGCACGCAACATGACTAGCACCTGTCATGTGGCCTAGGCCATGTGACTCCTTTGTGTCTACAATGGCCAGTGTTGCTTTCTGTGCACCAAACAACTGATAACACCGAAACATCTTTAAGTATGTTTTAAGTCATAAGTGTCATAAGTATTTTCCACTTCTCCAAACAAGGACATTTTACTATCTTCTTTTATTTGCTGCTTGAAGCTCTGCAGTGTCCTGGGGCTGAGAAACTGCACTTCACAACAGTACGTTCTAGCCCAGAGCATTGTGTGACAGCTGCATTTTGCTTTATGGCACTGCTTTGCACACCAATAACTGGATGTCAACACGGTAGCCATTTTGGACATGCATCGTGGCTGATTCTGCAAAGAAACCCAAGAGGACATGATATGAGGAAAGAAAGAAAAGAAAGGGCAAATGTAACAAAGAAGAGATAAGACAATGGTCCTTAGGAGATGAGTTTAACTTGCTAGGAAGAGCTCAGACATGAGATAGGATGCAAAATGATTAATTAGCTTTTGTTAGCAACATCAAAATGTGAAAATCTGCAAAGGTTTAGAAGTGCTGCTTTAATGCAAATCTAATGTCAGACTTACACCTGTGAATATCTGTCCCTGTGGTTTGCCATGATTTTGGTGACTGAGCTGCAGATCACAGTGCTAACAGAATGAGCAAAACATTAACAATAGTTGAGTTAATGATTTAGTTATTTAAAAAACTAGTAAAATATTATCATTCATCAATTTAAAACTTGTAGTCTTCAGACCCAACCGGCTTTATTGGAGCTCATTTAAATTTAAATCCTTGAAAACACAAAAAATTGCTCCAGTTATTCAGTAGTGCTCCCACACATCTGCAAACAGACACATTTATTTCTCTTTTGAGAGACTTTAGATTTGTTAAGATTATGAAATTCATTCTAAAAGAAATGGTATGATCAAAACAAGCTGCTGTATAAAGACATCCATGCCCTCCTCTTACAGCATCTATAAAAGAACAAAAATGTGTTGTTTTTTTTTTGTTTGTTTTCCATTGAAGATGTCAATGAGGTTGTCTCAGCAAGTCTAAACATGTGCTTAATTTAAAGTGATTACCTAAATGGGAATGCATTACCAGATGAGAGACATCACTGCAAGAGCAGCACTTGACGTAGACATGAACACATCAATCAATCAATCAATCAAAAAAAAAAATATATATATATATTCTAATGAACACACAATTAAACAGCTTAATATTTTAAACAATTTTTCAAAGCTGTGGAACTGAAAATCTTACCCTGTTATACTAAAACCACATGGCTTTCGTCCCTTCCCTCCACCATCTCTGTTAGTAAAGTTCTAAAGTGACTGTGTTGTGTCAATTTCTAGAAAACTGAATCCTTATTAAAGCTTCTTCTGACAATACATTTGAAGTCTAATTTGTGTGTTTACACGCTTGAGCTTAGTCCTGTAGTTCTTTCTAAAATATCTTCACATCAAACACATTTACTTACACCTTTTCACCAACTGCATCAGTCTGTTTTTTCAACATGTCTGCAGCTCATTAGCATCCTGTCTAGGATTTCTCTCTTACAGTCTCTAGTGCATCAAGACACATTCACTGTCTATTTTTTTCTCCTGCTGCTGATTAGATTTTTTTGTTGTCAAACTAAAAGTTGATCTTTGGTAACATTTTATTAAAAATGTAAAAAAAAAAAAAAAAATTAAATATTGAGGGTAAAAAGATGACGATGACGATTTGTGGATGAAAAAAAAGAGGACATATGCACATAGGTTCTGCTATAAATTTGGAGTTGGTAAAACAACATGTTGCAATGTGAGCCTTGTATCATGGGGATGATATCTAATATTATCCAAAATTGCTGCTCAAAGCAGCCACCAGAAAGCTATTTACTGCTCTGTCTGTTTATGCATGGTGTGTGGGTGTGATTTCATTTTGTTCGGATAAAAATCAATTAATCTATTTTTGAAGAAACCATTATTCCTAAAGAAACTCAATGAACTTTTAAATAAATGAAGAAAATAGGCTTTTAGGCAATTTTTCCATTTCCAACTGCTAACTATATATATATATATATGTACATTATACCATTGTTTAGATGTTTTACTTGTGATCTGATTTCTTAACAGTGGCAGCTGGTGACTGAAATGTATATGTCGTGATGGAGGTTGGGGGTTGAGGGGACTTATTTGGGGGACTTTATTATCTTTATTATTATTACATTTTTTTTTATTCTGATCTTTAACATTGTTTATATGCAGCACATCCAAATATTGTGAATAAAATATTCTGAATCTTATTCTAAAATTGAAGCCTCAGGTCTTACCTGAATCACTTGACTGTTGTTGGGCTTTATAAAATCAGTTTGGTCTGGGCCGAGCTCATTTACCTTCTTTTTTTCTCTAAGTAAGTATGTGAAAAAATTTTTCCAAAATTTTATTTAATTTTCCACAAAGCTGCCATTTTCTCCACAATTTCATCTACTGCCATCAGTTTGCGACTCATCATCTGCTTAGTGCTGTGACATCCCTGCTTGCACATTTGAATGCAAGGGTTGTAGCTTTTATTGACAAGTGTAAAATCAATTCAACTGGAAAAATAAAGAACCTAAAACAATGTTGATTGTCACAGCTTCAGATCACATGATTGCCAAAAGATTTAGGTCACACATACACGTTTGGCTTGCACCCCTTGCCCATGAAACATATTGTTATGGCTGTCACCTGTGCAACAAATTAACCCATCTTGAATGCAAATCACGATGTGTCATCGCCTGGCTGGGATTGGCTGCACTCCACCACACCTTCTTCACCTGCTTGCTGGTTCCATGCTTTCTGGACCAATTGATGCAGCTGTGGCCACTTCCACAGATAAAAGACCACAGCATCCTCTAGATCAGTGCCAACTGTGTTTATTTAGACAGCATGCCCGTTTGGTAGTAGGGTTGGGCAATGCTGCAAATTTTGGTATTGATCCGATACCAAGTAAATCGAGGTCAAGTGTCGCCAATACCGATATCAATTCAGATACTTTTTTCTTAAAATTTCATAAGCATTTAATGAGTTTGCCTGGTAGAGCCTTTGCTGCTTGTTTGACTGACTTTTATAGTAATTTCTAACATTGTTTGGTGTCTAAACTCTCAATACCCCTGAGGTCTAGATTTGTAAATATATAATAATATTGATTAATAATACATATCATACTTGACTATTTGTACCTTCTGATGATGGGCCTTGTGCCTGCAATTTTATATCATCTGAATTATCTGCATTAGTTAGTAGGAGCTATGATAAGATAGAATGCATCAAGCTCAGTATATTACTGGATGGCAGAGGACAAAACTATAATTAAAGAATTTATGTTTTATGTTAGGTTACAAAATAAATATCAGTTACTGTTACTAACACTGTTGTAGTTTGCAAGCTTTAAACAAATGCCCAAGGTCAAACTATGACTACATAAATAAACAGATAAAACACAGTTTTATTCAGATCATTAAAGGTGTAAAAACTTTTAACTTCAGCTATTCTCATTTTCACAAAGCCATTCCCAAAGTGCAATAGTCGCAACAAAGTACCAGCAAGATACATGAATTAAATAGCCTGTGTAATTCTAATCCCATCTGCCTTTTTATTGTCGATTTTAGTGGTATCTCTACCAAATGGCACCATTATCTTGCACCTGCAAAGTGATGTAAGAATGAATGATTACTATCTGAAAGACGATCTATTCACCTACATTACTGTATTCCAAGGCCTATTTAAATGTAGAAAATGGAGGGTGCATGCTGTAATGAAAGACAGACACTAAGTTAACTTTCTGACTGCATTATCAGTCTTGTTGCACAAAACATTTTCACAGAAGAAGTGTATGTGAGTTTTACAGCAGATACAGGAGCATTCCCAACCTTGTCAGTAACTACTAAATAATTAGGTTTTTAACTTGGAGTGCATTCACAGGGGTGGGAGCAGTTAATGCTTCACTAGGCCACCACTCCCCCAATGAACAATGAACCAATGAATGAATAAATGAACCCTGGTCTGCCTCCGCAGACTTAGTTGGAGCGATGTGAGTGAGCAAGCTCATTTGTGCTCATTTGTGCTGAGGTGTGGACCAATTAAATGAGCTGGTCTGTTTAAAAAAGATGTTAAAGTAAAAGTAAAAACAGAAACACCAAGACTGCATAAATTTGGAAGTCCACTGTTTATTTGGCCAGTTGAAGGGAAAGAATTTCAGTTTTTTGTCCTGGCCAGTTGATTTTCTTTTTCCTCCTGCATTTTTTATTTCCTTGGTCATTGGTCATTTCAGGGAATGTGCCCAGTAGTGGTCTGTTGTCATTGTGGGACATTGTTCATGGGGCTTGGCCAACTTGAGTAACGTCCAGAGTGAAAGCAAACTAAACCAAATAAAGGTACAGAATTTTTAGGAATTCCCCACCCAACTTAACAGAGTCCCCCAGACTAACCTTGATCTGAATCTCCACTTAGTTAAACATTTGGCTGTGATGTGTGAGCTTCACAGGTTCATTAAACATAAACAAGATTATATTTTCCTGTATTTTATTACTTATCAAGGGATAAATTTGGTATATGTAAATTTTATTTTATTTTTCTATGTATTTTTGTCATTTAATGCAAACATACATGATAAGAGGGCTATTTTCAAAAAGATTGTAGTCACAAAACCATAACCAAGTAACTAAATAAATAATGTGGATTCATTTACTCCACTTTCTCTGTCAGCTTCTGTGTGCATATCAAAATTCCACTTTTGCTATGTTTATTTATAGATTTACTGTAATGTGAAAAAGAAAGTAAAACATTTAAATACTAAGGTTTCAGATAAACAATGATATGGTTCAATAAACTGTATTATTTATTTAAGAAAAACTAAGCTAAATTGCAGAAGGAGTGTATAAAAAACTAAGTACATCCCACAGTACAGTAGCTTGTAAAGACACCTGCTACAGCAATTCTATTCTATTCTATTCTACAGTCATTTAGCAGACGCTTTTATCCAAAGCAACTTACATTTGAGAGTAAGAACAACACAAGCATGAATTCAAACAAGATGGGACATCATGATTAAGTGATAGTCAGACTGCTTTGAGTCCAGTTGGACCCAGGTGCTGTTATGTAATGCTAGAGGCAACAAAGGGACACAATTGTTTGGTCTGTGACCGCATTAGTAGCTACGTTTACATACAATCAAACATCCAATCAGAATATAAATGATCTGATTGACCGAGATCAGAAAGAACTTACAATCCAGTCGAGAGGGGTGGTTTAAGCCTATTCAGCAGGAAAAAATAATCATGTATGCACTCATTCTGATTGCTTTGTGTTGTATGTTGTCTCTATGCATGCTTCAACCAGGTGGAGCTTATGTGACGTAATAAGTTTGAGGGAAGACCTGAAAAATGGCGGCAGCAAAAAGGGACTGTGGCACATACACTGTTTTTGTTAAAAACTGAAGGAGTTAAGGATTATCGAGCACTTTTCAAAAGCTTTATGGTCATACTAAATCTGTCCATCATGTAAATACAACTGATCGATAATTTTTTTTGGTGTCCACGTAAACATGTCAGCTGGAATCTGTGATCGGATTGATTTTAATTGGATAGATAAAAATTTGTCCATTTAAACGTAGCTAGTGTCTCACATGGCTGTGGAGGAATATTTAAAGTGGTCCTAAATTGTCACATCCATTCAAAAGCCAAAACAGAATACAAAAACCAACACACTCCACAACTGCTATATAAAAACCACCACTTGCTGTCTTGATGCACTGTCAACAGGGTTTTTTTTAAGAATATTTCAAGATGCATGGCCTTAGATATCTTACAGATTGTAAACATGTCTCTGCTTTCATGTGTCTTCTCTCAGACCTTAAAAACAGCCTATATCAAGCCACTACTGGAAAAGAAAAACTCATCATTCATGAGCAGCTACAGGCTAAAACTACACATCCCCTTTCTTAGTAAGATTATAGGAAAAAGTTGTATTTTAACAGATACACAACTTCCTGACACTAAATTACTGTTTTAAAGGAGTCATCAACCAGAAATTGCACTTTTTCAAGTTAAAAAGTGTATTGGTGTTGGACCAAAATGTTAACTTCCCTGAAAGCCTTTCTTTTGAAGATGGTAGAGTTTTTCCATCTGGACCCTTTGTTCACAGCAGAAGTGCTAACAAGGGTAAACTCTTGCACGTGACCTTAATTTGCTCCTGGAATTTCGTCATCGCAGGAGGCTATTTAAATAAGCCAGCCTCACTTCCATGCGATATAATGATATAAATGGTAAAATGGTACATTTTTGTAAACATTTTGTTGTAAACGTGCTTCTTCCACCATCTCTGCATCTCCACTCTCAGGCTCGGAGTCTGGTTCAAACATGAATGGTGGAATTCTGTAAGCTGCTGCTCGGTCAGGTTCGCTCACCATCACTAAGCTGTTGATGTTTTAGAATCGGACGCACTGTGCATGCACTGGGCCAGCCCCCCCTTACGACTCTGGCATCCCTGCAGCCAATCAGCATGCACCTCATTAACATTAGTCAAAAGCTTGCTCTTGAGCTCTTACGAGACAAAGTTGTGGTATGAGCAAAGTGTCAGAACAAGTTCTATGTTTGATTTGTTTTGTTTAATAAGTTTAAAAAAAATATTTAAAGACACTTAGAGGACAGTGGATACATGAAAAGACCAGGTGATGACACCTTTAATGACTACCAGTCAGGTTTTCGGCCCTGAGATCCCTCAGGTCATCAGGGTCAAAATTACCTTAAGGCTTTTGTTAAACATCATCAAGAACCAGGAAAGGAAATCTATTTGCTTTCAATTCAGGTATTTAGAATCCGTCCAAACAATAATCTGCAACTATTTTAAATATCATTAGTTATCAGACATCTATTCCCAGGCGCTGTTGCCTGGAAATGGTCATGTCACGGTAACAGCAATATAAGAAACATACTGAATCAAGGCCTTCCTTGTCCTTTGCAAGCTAACTTGTCTCCAAGTCAGATGGGATATGTAATACTTCTACCAAGCTCAGGGTCAGCCCCAGGGCCTTCATCCAGTTTGACATTCCTGGAATACTAACAGAAGGATTTATCCAGGAGGCGTCCTTAAAATTGACTTAACTTACTTCTTTGTTCCTGAAGGAGCATAAAAAATACTCTTTGATGGCTGAACTTCTTATCAAAATCTATTAAGCTCAGCTCTGCAATATAAAAAAAACCTCTCTTTGGGAGACTAAAATCTCAGTTTATGTCTATAACAATAGGTGATCCACAAAAGTCAAGGTGGAATTTGAAAGTCGATTTGCAAGCAGGCTGATAATCTATCTATACATCTAAAACCCATTTAAGCCCTTTTTTAAAAACAATTTAACCACAGACATGAAGTTATTTATCAAATATTATAGCTCCATTGAGCAAAATATGTCTAAACAAAGATGTACTTTCAACACAATTAATATTTCATATTTGAATGTCAAATATGGGCTTTGTGTTGCCAAAATAATTTTGCATGATATTGGTAGGGGTAGATATTAGATAAAAAAATAAAGTACTTCACATTGTTTTCTAACAGGGATGCACACAACTGTTACAGGAAACTAACTCCCATTCACACCTTTTTATTTAAACTGCTCTGATCACCACATATAAGTAATAAAAGGTTGCATTGTTTATTAGTACTGCATCTCAGCAAAAAAATAGGCTTCTCTGTAGGACTGGATGTGATTTTTTTACAGCATTATCACTACTTGGATTACCTTTTAAAAAGGAAAAAAATGTTTTAAAAAAAATCTCACTTACTGTAAGGAATCAGTCAATATCTTTAAGTACGATGAGAAAAAAATAGAATCTACCTCCCTTTTTAGTTGTATTTCACTGGCAATTTTTGACATCTGTTCAATAGAAAAATCCTGGAACCAAAATAATCTCTATTGCTCTTCAACAAGAACAACACTATATAAGTTTGCATCTAACACTCTGCTTTTGACTTGTTGTGATGGCACACTGTATGTTATTATGTCCATTCCTGGGGTCACCATTGCCCTGCAGCATCCCACGATGACAAACTGCACTTTACTTTGTGCTACAGCATGGTGTATCATGTCACAACACATATCTGCTGCATTTTGCTTCACAGCACCTTGTCATACACCAACAACTGGATATCTACCCACTGGCCATTTTAAACATGTACCAAGGCTGATTCACCAAAGAACCCCAAGAGGAAATTATCAAAGAAACTGAGGAAAAAGAAACAGAAAGTGACAAAGCAAGAGTCAAAATCTAGATGTCTCTTGCTGGCTGGAGGGAGCTCAGAGAAGAGACAGGACACAAGATGAATGCTGAATTAGCCTTTGTTAGGGGGAACCAAAGTGCATAAATCTGCCAAACATCAGCCGTACCACTTTAAGATGTTTCTCTGCTGCAACATACCGCAAATGAAGTGGTTTTCCACAATTTGGTAATTTCTGCACCAGTCTCATAATGACCTTAAAATTTGATTCAGGTATGTTGCAGCAGGGAACCATCTGAAACCTGGTGACCCCTGCTTTAAATTATTATGTCCTTATATTCTGACGCTGCTGAACACAACATCCTACTCCAAATACACTAACATGTACAAGGAGTTATAATAGTTACCCAACATGAACAATATTATTGCTAAATGTACAGCTTCTATAGTATTTGGACACAATGCATCCCTCTGCTTAAATCTATTTAATAAAAAAAAAACTGCTAAACATTTACTGGTGTCAGATTTATAGATGATGCATATTTTCCTCTCACAATTTTTGTCTCTTAAATTAATTGCATGAAGGTTTAGTTTAAACTTTTTGCACTGTTTGATTCATGTAATATGTTTCTCAATATTACAACATGATGGGGTCTCTAAGGGCAACATCATCTTCAGAAAAACTTTAATCTAATATGAAAGAAGAAAAGTTGTAATTATGTGACAAGTATTTAATTATGCAGTTGTCTTTGCCTTGTTGTTTTGTTTAGGACACAAAACTTCTCTTATTCCAGGGGTCATTCCCTTCAAGTTTGGTAAGAGGGGTTTGTAACACTCTAAAAGTTTTCAAACAACAGAAATTAAATGTTTTGTGTAGGATTTAATAGTAGTGAATTAAGTTAATAGTGAATTAGTAGTAAATTACTGAGCAAGCCAGTGTTGCCTTGTTTTTCTTTACTTGTCCTTTTAAATATTAGGCTACATCATATTCTCTACTATAGATTGTTCTTTTAAAATATTTCTTTCCCAGTAGATTAACTTAATAAAAAAACTTGGTATAAACATATGAACATGTTTAAAAATAAAAAACGTAGTACACAATAGTGGCTGAACTTTTCACTTTAAAGGTTGCAAGATAGAATTGCAAATGTGTTTTAGTGAACTATGAAAAAGTGCTGTGTTTATATTTTATTTTATTTTTCTGAAGCACATAAAGATTCATGTAAAAAAAAAATACTCTAACATATTTACACATCAGTATAGAGTTTAGACATTCTGAATAATTTCCTATTAAACTGCATATTTGTCCATACAATGCAGGAGATTTGACTGCTATGACAATAAATAATTTCAATGACATTGGAACTAATGCATCCACTTTGGCTTTTCTGCACTAGAGAAAACGAAGCATGTTTTATGGAACGATAATCCTCATAAACATACGCCAGGAATTCATTCAAACTCAATTCAGTCGCTCCGTAAATTCGGATGGTAATATGCACTCAGAGGTAATTATATGTTTTGCTATACAGGCACATACAGGGAGGGGATGCAGGGTGGAAAGAGCTGTCAACAAAAATTAGCTTCAAGGCCCCAAACCTGTAATGAATATATTGAATAGCGTTTGGAAACTGATCTATTCTCCAAAAAGCAAGTTTCAGTTTCTTCTCATCCCAAAGGAGCTTGTATTTGCAAGGTTAAAGCTCAGACTTGGCCTTAACATTACATGTATTGCAGCTGATGATGTAATATCCACCTGAGCAGAGGAAAGCCTGTGTTTTATTCACTTATTAAATTAGGCACAAGCTTCTGTGCTTATTATAATCCAGTCTGGGTATTAGTTTAATAAATATACTGGACCAACATTTATGTGTAAGGAATACACTTTAAGGATTTATTGACCTACTGGCTCAAAAATCAGCAATTGATGTTTTTGAACATCACATGATGCTGTGTACATATCATGATTTCACGAATAAAAGATTTACCTTCACATTCTCCAACCACAAAGACATGCAACTTTATTACAGTCTAATAGTTTTAAAACATGGTAATACACACTTTTCCAGTCATCTTTTATCAGCAAATGACCTGAATGCCCAGGGGTTGTGAACTTTAACAGAGAGCCTGAAATTAAACTCAGTCAGCTGTGACCTTTTCGTCATCATATGAATTAGCTGATTCTTGTGTAGAGAACAAACATATTCAGGAAGAGGGTAACAGAGCAAATGACAGTTTTGCTTTTTGCAAAAATTATATATGGGTCACAAAGACTGTAAGTAACAGCTTGTTACAGTTAAGGGTCCAGGGTCCAGTGCAGCCACACATGTTAATCTGCAGGCTGATAACTTACTTGCATGCCATTGATCATATTCATGTGACACTGTTCTGCTCAGTCAAGCCTTGTGATAGCTCTGGGATTAGCTTCCTGTCACCAGAAGCAGCTACTTTGCCATATCTGGAAGTATGCCCATACAACCCAGTCATGAGAGGAGCTACTGATGGATAAGTCAACCACAGGAACGTGCCACTGTTCTAATCATAGCCTGGACTGTCCAGTTGAAAGATACATGAGTGAAGGTCGCAGATGTGAGGCTGTAAAAATCAAGCTGGTCATAAAACAAACAGATGTGACAGATGACCCTAGCAGATGAATAAAAATGTGTTTGACTGATTTGGCTTTGCAGTAGCTGCTTCAGCACACAGGACATGTGAAGCATCTACTGACAGATACTAACTTGGCTTTTCACTTGGCGCACAAATATTTTTAGCACCAGGATCATAAAGCAAGGAAGGGAATGATAGTGCGGATGGATGGCAAAAAGTGAAGAAAACATTTAGGGCCACAATCGTAAATTTATTGAACAAAGTGTTTCCTCAGGGCATCATGTATATTCACACAGATTCACAATCCAATTATTATATCTAAATCTAAGCTCCACATACTAACAAAATCAGAAAGACAATCTTCATCTAGTCAGTATGCTCATGTCAGTGCCAATGGAACATGTGGGAGAACATGCATCAATAGTTTCTCAGTCTGCCCACACAACATCTGCCTCTAGAAAAGATAAGAAAAGGCTGTACAATCTGCAAATGTATAACACAAATAAAAGAGCGAGGTCAACACATTTTAAAACTAAAAAGCATCACTTCCTTTACAAAGAGATGTACTCTGTGTAGCAAACACAAAGAGAATGAAGTTTATTATTTGGTGGAAGGTGACTGGAGCTCTTCCACATGATTTTTGACCTTCTGCATTATAGCTATAACTCAGCTACTTTCAAACATACAGCTAGCAGTAATTATCTTATGGAAACTGCCTCGTCGTAAATTCCAACATCATAGACACTAAGGATTTATAATTATAATAAGCTCATTTTGAGTTACATTATGTTTCTTTTTCTTTAAATACTTATATATTAAGTTACAAAATGTATTTATTAGACCACGAGTTTGATAATCAGTGCAACCAAGGTAAATGAAATGAAATGAAATTTTATTAAAATGAAATTAAAAATAAAAGCTATGGCTGTAAACTGGCGACTGGCTGAACAGAACGGCATGGAAAAATCAAAGACATAAGAGAATACATTTCAGCTTATCTCTGTGTGGACATGACCTTAATTTTAACAGTCACATTTGTTCTGTACAGTCAAAGCCCCTCCCCAAAGGTTGAGAACCACTAATGTAAAGGATATGAATAATTGTACATTTTGTTCAGCAGCTTGTGCAGCATTCTTCTCTAGACGATTAGCTCCAGCGACTCCAGTTATACCCAGGACACAACCAGCCTTCTTGATTAAATTGTTCAGCTTCTTTAAGTCTCTGGCTCTTATATATAGCTGCCTTTATAGATGCCTGGTAACTAGATTACACTTTCCACATCAGACTGATAAAAGTGAATGACCTCGACTTCTTTACAAGGTACAGTCTGCTCTTTCCTTTCTTCTAGGTGCTTCTGTGTTGCATTTCCAGTCTGGCTGAACTCCAAGACGCTTGTATTCCTCCAGTACCTCCACCTCATCTCCCAGGATACAAACAGAGTTTTGTTTGCTCCTGTTCCTGCTGAAGTCAACAATCATCTCTTTTGTTTTGTTTGTGCTCAAGATGAGGTGTTTGTTTCTGCACCATCTCACAAATTGATTGACCAGTTCTCTCTTCTGGATGTATGGATGAAAATGCCTCCATTTGCCTTTACAATTAGGTTTAGGTATATGTTTATACATTTATTTACGTTTTTATTCTTTTTAATTACCTAGTTAAATAATATAACTTGGTCATTCTTTATCATTACTATTTTTCTTCATCATTATAATAATCATTTTTTATCAACTGATGTGGGTTTCTTGGTAAACCAAACTGCAGATTGCAGCACATTTGCGACTTTGAAGACCAGTGAACCAGGTTTACCCCGCCACTTCCCAGATGACCAGTTGGAAAGCTCCCACAACCCTGATCAGGATCATTTTGGTATTGAAAATAGTTGGAATAAAATGGAGAAATTTGTTTCCTCCTTTTGTCACTAGGGCAGGCCTCTTCAACTTACTGTGTAGCAACTCAGAGTTTGTTCCTGGTTTGAGTTGGTTTAGCCTATGAGTATTGTTACCCATAGTTGGCAACCACAATAAAAAGCCATCATCATTAAAGCTCCAATACCTGGATTTGCCATGGAGACCACTAACAGAAAGCTAGCAGCTTTTTTTCAGCCCATTGGAGTGAGAAGTTCTCATTCAACTGCAAAAGGAACACGAAAAGATCTATTATTTTAAAAAAAGGGGGAGAAAAAAGACCACTGCTGCGGCTAAGGAAATAGAAGCACCATGGGATAAAACTGATGCCTGAGTCAATATGGTAGCTGGAATCTACTTGTCCACTGACAGAATATTTATTTTATGAAAAAGGTAGCATGTGGGTTAAAATGTTTATTTCTATTTCACACTGGCTGATATACAAAATAAATACTCAGTGGCTATTTTTACAGTATATGTCCATGGTGTGTAATGTTGGATGTGTGCAGCTGGAGAATTTTAGTGAATTTGAGTATAACACTGTGTCCAAAAATTATTGTGTAGTAATTCAGCTTCTCAATCTGGAATAGCATAATATGGACAACACGTCTGACAACATGCTTCTGGATGGAAAGAAACAGAAACTCAGTGTTTCTTTGTAGTGAACCTCCCAGCAAGGTGGTCTACTTCAGTGAGTCAGTAACAACTTAGCAGACAGTAAGACTTCTTTTTGTAGAATGGAAAACCCTAAGTTTTCCTCAACTCGGGCTTTAAGACACTTCAACAGAACCTGTTTCTGGAACGAACACTTGATTCAAAATAAATTCATTCAACAGCTTGTTGTCAAGTTCTATACAATGTCCCATTCATTTGAGTCAGATGTGTTAAAGCATGAAAACATAAAAGCCTGCAGGATAGAAGCCCTCAGGGACCTGGTTAGCAGTGCTCTGCACCAAGGGATTGCTATAATTACCCTATTCACTACAGGTGAATGGGGTAAAATGTATAACTTACTGGTATCACTATGAAATTCCTCATTTATTACTCACATTAAGATGATAATTTTTTATATTGCAAGTTTTCTGAAATGGTGTGTTTAAATATGCAAATTACCCATATGGTCCAAAAAAAAACATTAATTTGCATGTGTTTCTGAAAAAAAAACAAACAAAAAAAAACACTGGATTAAGTCAGATTCAGCTTTTGCATTTTGTTGACAGAATGAAATTTTTTTCAAGAAGGATTTTGATATTTCTGTTTATCACTTCATTAAAAAAAATGTCAATAAAATACTCTAAGTGCTGCTGAATTCATAGAAACAACTATGCAGACCATCTATAACATATTAAAACAACCCTGATGGAGACATTTATTTGCTGTTTTATTTGTTTTTTTACTGGTAGGTTTTAGGGGATGTTCAGGAATTTAAAACTCCCCCCCCTTATTTTTAGGCAGCACACCCCAATCCTAATTCATGGGCCAAGAGAATGTTCACAGACACAATTATTTATTTATTTACCACAATTATTGTGCTGAATAAGAATTTATTTAACCCAGCTGGCAGGCATGGCGGAGCAGAGGGTGGAGATGCTTAATGCATAGTTCAATTCTGCAGAGAAAGAGTCAGAGTTAAATAAAAAAAAGAGCCACAACAGTCAGAAACTTTGAATACTAAACCAGTCCTATTTTGGTCTTAGAGGACCCAGGGCAGTGGGCAAAGCGGCCAACCGTAAGGTGAAAGAAGCAGATAATATCCATCCAAGAAGTGGAGACAAGAGAGGCTAGACAAAAGCAGGCGGAGGAAGGTGGAGACAGGTGTAAAATGGTGCAAGCAGGAAGATGCAGGTGTAGACTGATGTTGGCGGATAATGGCAAGCAAGGCAGATCGCTCCAAGGCAACAAAGTCCGGCAGACAGCATTTTCCAGGGAGCTGTCCCCAGGCAGTGCAGGAGAGAAGACGATCTGGCAAGGAACTGCTGCAACCTGCCGCTTGATAAAGCCAGCCTTCTGATTACCAGATGTAGGTCAGGTGTAAGGGGGGGGGCATCCAAGCAGACTAGGGTATAGATCACACTCCAGCTGAATGCAAGCAATTTTAAAAGATTCCCAGCTCAGCCAAACACCCCATGACAGTCCAAGGCAACATCCTGTCCTGCGGCATACTGGGGAGGGGACGGGGAAGGCAAGGTAGGACATGTTATGCTGTAATGATCTCCTACAAACAGACTTAATTTCAGAAGCAAACTGCTATAAAACCATGATTTTATTCATTGATCTCCACTCTGAGTCCTGTCCACGCTCAAGTGGGGCAAATTAATCTGCTGATCATTTAAACACACAACAGAGCTATAAAACACCCCTATACTGCACACTGAGCTGTCTCTCCTGTTTTGATTGACAGCTTTGTGTATTGAACTCTTCGTGTCTCCCTCCAACACACAAACATTACTGTTGTGTTCTCTGATAACATTTTAGACATCTTTCTTTTGGCATTTCGTCTTTATAAGTTCCGCTAAAAGCTAAACAGAATATAAACAAAGCGCGTGACAAAAATAAACCAATGACATTGGCCGAAAGTGAGACCAACCAATAAGACTGTGCTTAGCATAAAATCCCCTCTTTCCCCTCCGTCTATCTTGGTAACTTTCTGTAAGGTTTAGTTGCAAATATGGGAGGAAATTTCAAGTTTCGATTAAAGCACAATGGTTAGCAGAAGAAACCTTTCATTATATCACACATGAGGGGTGGAGACAACCTCCGCTGTATTACGCTTAGTGTTTAAAGGCAAACTTTAGGTGAGTTTTGAATAGATTTGAGTACAGAGGCAGACAGAGTTTCATGAAAATAAACAACAAAAATCTTTATTTTTCACATTTTCTTCATACTAATCTGAAAGCCATGTTAAGGACAAAAAAAAAAAAATTGACCAGGTGATGAAAAGACATGGGTCACGTAGAAACAAAAAGTTGAACAATGAAATAACTAAAACTGTTATGTAGTAGGTGCAGTTGTTGTCATTCATGTTTATTTATTTATTTATTTTTTTCATTTTTTAAACTCTAAAAAACTCCACACACTAAATTCCAAGAGATTAAATGGCAAACACACATAGAAATGAGATGGTTGATGTATGGAGAGAAAATGGACTCAGTATTATTGCACGTGTGTAACACGTGGTTTACAAACTGTGTAAACTAATTTTACGCAGACAAATGGTTAAATATGTGTGCATGAATCACCTGGTACGCAGGGACAAAACTGCATTTATGCACAAATCAGTTTACAAGTGCTCAGCGTGTTTTGAATCTATTTTCATGCTTCTGAAAGCCTCAGCTTTGAGTGTAGACTGTGTGTTTAAGGGCTGGTGAAAAGATGACTCATCTGGGTTTTCATTGGATTTTCTTCCCTTCATGATAGATGGATAAGGTTGCTAAATGTAAAATCATGCTGTAAAGTTGGCACAATGTCATGAAGGTTTAAATTAATTGGCTGCATAAAGGTGGATGTTCATGTCTTCACAACCCATGGTGACAGGTTTTTCTTGACAGTTGCTGTTGTTAAGTGTGACTGTTACCATATAGAGATCTGAATGAGGTAAAAGCTAAAGATCTCAGCTGTGCCAGCTGTCAGCTTCAAGGTCTTCACACAGTAAGGTTTCAAGAGATTTCAAACAGACAGTCGCTCTTAAACAGAGACATTCACACACTTGAGCATAGTGAGGTACATAAGTATGCACAGCGGGCAAACATAAACACAAACAAGAAGCTGTTCATCCCAGCTCGTCACACATTGCTGCTTTGTGAGGACCCTTGCTGTTAAATTGTGGTGCACAGCATACCCTTTGGGTTTATTTTGCTCAACATGCAAGGTTAACAGTAGGGGAATTTGAAATTTCAGCCCAACTATTATCTTAAACCCCAACTAGGCTGTTTATGTGCCTTAGGCCCAGATTTTAATTCTTTGTGATTTCTGCATACAAAATTCACCAGAAAAGCATAGACACAACAAACAAAAAACAAGCAAAAAAAACAAAAAAACAAAAAAAAACTTCTTAATTTTTTTTAATTTCTTCAGCTATTTGAATCGATTGATCATGAAAAGCATATTTACATCTGATTCAACATACCAGAAGTGCAAATAGGCTTTCGTGGACTGTTGTAGGTTATGGAGGTGGAAAATAAGCCTCAAGTAAGATGCCAATGAACGGGTAAAATTGCTGGTTACATTTTGAAATCACTTTATCAAAAATGCTTGCATGCCATCTGTACCGATTTAAAAGAAAAAATTCAAATTTAGGAATTATTGCTTTCTCGATTGATATATGTTTAACAGAACTAGATAAGATAAGATTAGGATAAGTCCTTTATTAGTCCCACATTGGGGAAATTTATATATGTCACAGCAGCGAGTGAAAAGTTAAAGATATAAACTTTGACAAGATAAAGATAAAAAGATAAAAAGAAAGAAAAAGAAAGAAGTCCATATGTACAAGTGTTTTAATAATAGCTGTAGCAGAGAGTGTGCATTAATATTAGGATTGACAGTATTCACTTAAATTCTGTACAGCATGTACATATTAACATTTATAATAACAGTAATGGGAATAACACTAATATTAACAATAATAATAATAAAAGAACATTTGTACATTTTTACTGACTGTACAGTTTTATATATTACCCTGGTGGACACACAGACCTGCTATTGCACACAAGTTAAATGCAGATATGTACAATGTGATGGCGCAGCATGAGCTATGGAGAACAGCTGATTGTTTAGTCTGACAGCAGCCGGAAGGAAAGACAAGATGTCGCTCCCTCAGACACTGTGGATCAAGGAGTCTTCTCATAAACTATGTTTATGGCAGCCAACCACGACACAACTTTTACGCAAATTTAATGAAAACTCTACAAAAATCAAATAAAAATCTATAAGGGTCGACACTGAAAGTATAATGGTGTTAAGCTTTAACAACCTCTTGTTTTTACCAACAAAAGATCCGGATGTGATAAAGTTCACCGATGATCCCGGATGTTTGTGTCTTCTCTGTGACTGTAAAGAATCCTTTAAAAAAAATCCTGGATTCAGGGGGTAATTCGGGTCACCCTCAAAATGTGATCACTTGTTCCTTATTCCATTTCGGAGATGTCATAAAAATATATTTAAAATCTGTCCATTACTTTTTGAGTTAAAGTGCGAACTGCAGACCAACACTGCCAAAAACATAAGCTCCTCCTTGGCATTTCACCTTTTTAAGCTGATGTCAGAATCTCATGATTCTATAAGACTGTATTCTCATTTCCTATAAGTTTTTATTTTAATGTCCATCTGCGCAAGTTAACAAAAAAGAGAAAAATACACACAAATAGATTACGTTTAAACAGTTTTTATAAAAGTTTTGTGAGGCCATATTGTGGCGTTACAGTATCTTTTTTTCTTTCAGTTTGCATCTTGTGCTATTGAGAAATGTATTACATATTATTTTGTACTGTATTTTAAGTGTGAAATTTTAACAAAGAAAGGGGATTATTTTAATAATTTGATTTGAAAGCTAGAAATATGGTGATTAAATCTAAAGCCGCAAAAGAAATATAAAAAATCTTTTGAAAACCCACTGAAGGTTAATAACATGCAGTGTTAAGAAACATGATTTCAGTTTCTATGCTTGGCAAAATTTAATAAATTCCCAGCTGAGGAAGTGACATATAAAATAAAACTTCCTTCACAAGTTATTACTACTTTGTATGTGTCACACTCAAAGCATAAAATTTTTAACATTCAGAATTAACCAGATAAAATCTTTTTTATACATGACAGTGGATCCCCATCTCCTCTGCCATTTTTTATTTATAAGGCTAATCTCTGTATGATTATTTACATGACTTGAGGCAGATTTTTCAGATGTCTTAGTTCATTTATTCACACCAATTATAACAAGCTTTTCAGATTCAGTCTCGCTTAATACCCCACTGTTAATTTATTTTTCCCCTTTTATCTTTACGAGATGCACGTGATTTTCATTGCATATTGTTGCACTGCAAATGCAATCACGACGATATTAGCTAATGTAAACTAATTTTGTTCATTTCTGATCTTCTTCATTATTATGTAGGCCTATCTCTTGTCCATCCACACAAGCTCATGTTTACTTAAAGGTTAAACATGATCAGGGTGCATTCCGGCCGCAGTCGTGTTATCAGTATTCATTACGTCAGTGACAAGGAGAAAATTCTGTCCCAGCCTCCTCCTGTCATTCCCCCAGGCCTCAGGGAATCCACTGAAGGTTAATTTATTTAAATCCCCCATCCACTCATCTCTATTCCATTAAACTCTACTAATAAATCTTTGCTTTGCCATGTAATCTGTTTTCTACTGTCAAAGGCCTGAGCCTTAGCTTCATTTCACACATATGCTAGTGGATGTGCTCTCAACAATAATGTGGCAGTGGATAAGGTCATGTTAAATTCATACGTTGTCATGTGTGTAACTGTGTGGAGACGCCTGCCCTTTGAAAGCAGCCAAAAAGCTTGGAATAATTAACCTAAGTGCAGCTAATGGTAGGGGGCAATAAAATCAAAAGGCTGAACTCTCTCAGCACCCTGTGCTGCGCTAGTGTCCCAAAGGCCCTGTAAAGCCTAAGCTCATGGTCTGAAACACAATTTCCCATCTGCCCTCTGCAGTGTTTTTATCTGGTCATACCTCTCTGGTCATGATAGCAACGATTAGTTTGAGCAACAAGGGGACCTTGGCTATATGGACAAGTGCTGTATCATTATTACAATGTGTCAAGTCATCGTTACACAGATGCTGTTATGATAATGACTGTTAAAAAGCTCAGCTGTTGGTTCAATAGTGGGTGAAGCAATTTGCAGTCTGTTGAAGAGGGTATCTCACTGGCGCTGATGTGTTTTCTGTGTTAAAAGGACTTTTTTAAAATGTGAGGCTTGGAGGAGCATGAGAGTAATGAGCAGAAAACACACTCCCAAGGACGTCAACACTGGAAGAGAGGAGTGATTATACAGTCTGTGATGTATGAACCAACACTTGTGATGGCAAATTCAGACCAGATAATAAAAGCCAGTACTGTCTAAGGATTTTGTGAAACTGTCAGAAAAGGAGTATTTACTAGTGTTTACCAAAGGCGAGTAAGTTCCCACATGACTTTCATTCAGCAGATTCACATCATAGGATTACATGTTCTGTCCCCTTTACAACTTATCAGAAGTGTATTTTGTCTGGTGTGTCTTAAAGAGGCACTACGAAACTTTGGCAAATTTTCTTAGTGACACACCCCCTGTCAACAGCTTGCATCCATATTGCTTCCTACCTGTATTATGAGCTTTCTCCAAGACGTAAAAGTCAGTCCTATGTTGACTTTTGTCTTATCGCTTGCTCTGTCTCTATCTCTCCTTTTCATTTCTTCCTTCGATAATGTACGATTACATTTCTTTTACTGAACCAGCCACTGTACATGCTCAAAGTAGCCAGTGTGTTGATATCAACTAGCTGGCGTGTGATGTAGTGCTTAAAACTCAGCTGCAGCGTCACCCGTTGACCAGGAAGAAAAGTTGTCAACTGCAGTTTCTCAACCTCAGGTCAGTGCTGGGCAACGACGGCTTCAAAAATGTACATAATACAGTAAAGGTCACTGTGCCATGAAACCAGTTAGGAATGTGGAAATTTAAAGTTGGAAAGTCACTTAGTGTGACATGAGACGTATTGCACTAGAAGATGAATTTACTCTCAAATGCAGCTATTGCAACTGTATGATCCCCTTTAATTAAGCTGTTTCCTAACATAAAACAGTTTTTCATGTTGGTCACGTGGTTTTCGTGCCTAATCTTAGTAGGAGTGACATTAAAAGTGAATGATAAAATTAAACCAAATAAAATGAGTTGGGAAAAGACGCAAATTTGTGTCTCCTTTTAAACAGCCATGTGCTTAATTTAATTTCCCTTAAAGTGGACTTTTACATGTGTTAACACTAGTGACATGAAACCACATGTTGAATGGTTGATGACAAGCATTTCAAAATGATATTTTTTCACTATGTTTAAATATTACTTTGACATGTGTCACAAAACAAATGTAGCAGCTGGTGATAAAAAAAAGGGAGTAAGTTAACATGCAAATATAAACAGTGTAAAATTTAAACGTGCTTGCTGTTGGTTAACATGTACCAGTGGTTACGCCTATCACCTATCTGCATTCTGAAAAATAGAAATAAAAAAAAAAATAATAAAGGCCATACACACCACTAGGACTGGGAGAATTAAGTTGCCAACATGAAGATATAGTCCTGTCTGGTTTAAGGGTGCAACGTTAAAATTATCACAGTGTCCTGCAAGCTACACTATTGTCTCTCCCATTCTCAATCTAGTATAAAGTACTACTTAACCCATTTGGTAAATTAGACATTTCTATTATCTACTGCATGCACAGTTTCCTCATTCAATGATGAATATGGTTTAAACTGGTTTAAAAACAATTCAGTCATTCCCATATATTTTGGTTCTGTCCAAAAATCCTTGATTATTTGGAGACTGTTCATCAGGTAATTATTCAAGTCCTAGGTTACATTATACCCAACACGTGAATTATTGTATCTGTGAATTATAACAGGCAACGTGGTTTTTAAAGAAGACCAATATCTATTGAAAATTATGTTAGGTGTGTGCACGACAGGCATCACGAGAAAATGGTATAAGGCAGATCAACCAACACATGACTGGCGAAAAATTGTGAGTGAGTTGTATGCCATGGAACTGTTGACCCATAAAATGAGAACTCAAGAAGATCATTGTCGGGAAAAATGGGTGAAGTGGACGAGACAAATAATGACAATATGAGATAATTTATTTGCCTGATAACATGGGAGTCAACTGTAGAGTCATGGCAACCCATTCTTTTTTTTTTTTTTTTTTTTTTAATTTTCTCTTTAGGTTTGTGTTTTGGGTTGTTGTATTTCTTTTCTTGTTTTTGTTATTCATTGTTTTTCTTCTTTTATTGTTCATATTTGTCCTATGTTTTTTTTTCAATCTATAAACAAAAAAAAAAAAAAAAAAAAAAAAAAAAAGAATATGGTTTTAAACATGGTTTCAATTCCATAACATATCACATTATAATATAATGTAAAGTTTCATGTTTTTACAATAAACTATTTCTTTATAATGCTAAATGTTTCCTGGGGTGTTGCTAGACTGTACAGGGACACAGAAGCAAAGCTGTCTCAGAGTCTTTTTGTGGTGGTTTTAATGTTCCTGTACCACTTTCCTGATGGAAGCAGTACAAACAGTGCAGTGCTCCGGTGGGTGGGGTCGGCTACAATGTGTCTGGTTCTCTTCTGGACTTGGACGGTGTAGATGGAGTCCAGGGGCCTCATTTATCAAATTGGGTGTAGCAAAGCAAATTACAAGAAAAGGAGAAATGCGGCACACAAAAACGTTCAGATTTATAAAAGTATGCACACGCACGTCCTATGCCTGTTTCCGTTTATAAATCAGAATCCACTTTAAAGCAGGCGCACATGAAGGAACACCTTCCCACGCCCACATGGTGGCTATAAATGGTCAGGTGAACGCCTATGATACATATTCATCACATCATTTGCATGATGGCTCAGGATTGAAAAGGAGGAAAGAAGTGGAATTTTTCGGGGTGTGAGGTAGAGATCCTGATGGACCATGTTGAAAAACGTAAAACTTTTAATTGGTGGGCACAGCATGGGTATTACTTGTGTCAGAAAGGCAGCAGGAGGCAGATGCTGTCATTGTAGTGTCAGAGAACAAGACACGCCAGAGGCATCAGAGCATGCAGCTGGATGTCTCAGTTAGCAGGGCATCTGTCTGTCATGTGGGAGACCAAAGTTCGATTCCTACAGGGGTGATTCGCTTTGGAGGAAAGAGTCTGCTAAATGACAGTACCGATGCTGTAATTTAGTCATTTGTTTTATTTATCAAATAAATATGTACAGGTACATCTGAGAGTAGTAGCAGTTTATTTAGCGTTAAATAATATTTCTTTCTAGTTGCTGGGTGCTCCAGTGGGCGGTGCAGAGGGACACGATCATTAACGAGGTGGACAAGGAGTTGCGGGAAATAAAGACGTTTGGACAGAAATTGGGACAACACTTAAATAAAGCATTGTGTAAGACTAAATAAATAAAAGGAAATCCACTCTTGAGTGTTTCATTAGCATTGCATCACTTCTAGTCCCTCCAGCCTCCAGTCTGCGTCCTGCTCTGCTGTAATGAAAGACCAAAGCTTACTTTTCTTACTGACTGCTACATGCTGGCAGCAGGCTGTCCACCTTATTTAGCTGGATGTATTTTATAACATGTAGGTTTTGTTTCACAATGACAAAACATATTTTAGTGGTTGAGGTTCTTATTAATCATCTCCCTGAAAATCCTTTTTTTTTTTTTTTTTTTTTTCCCCTGAGCATTCAGTCTTAGGAAAATTAGTATTGAATGTGCCTCTGTTACGACTGCAAGCTGCACAGGCTGAAGGGAAAGTTGCATTACCTCTGAAAAGTAATGACTAGCATCTAAGTACTTCATGGGATGTACATCCCGCAGCACCTCAGCTTATTGTTGGTAGCAGAGCTGTCCACAGCTGCTGTCTGGTCTGCTTAAGACACAGCATTATAATATCCAAAAATTGTAAGATTCCTACTCACCTTTAATCTACCAGCATTTTGTAACAGCACTGATCTTTAGCTTAAACTGACAAATCCTCTGTCCTTCTCCTCTGGCAAATTTATTTGCTTTACTGAATTCAGAAAACCTGTAGGTAAACATGGAAATATATTCTGATTAGTAGATGTGAACATATAACCATGACTTTCTAATATCTAGAAAAAGCCATCTGGACCCACAGAGAACCTTTCTAAACTAATAATGCAATTCATAACTTTTTTTCTGAAGAAGATGGCTGAAATGCTACACACTAGTGGTGCAGAATGTTCTGCAGAATTTAGATGTTTCCCTGCTGCAACACACCTATTTAAAATTAAATGGTTCTCCAACAGCTTGTTGTCAAGTTCTACACAGACCTCTCAATGATTACTACTCAGCATTCCATCTATTAAATATTCAACCCGGGAAAACCCACAAACTGAGTCAAGTACAGTCTAGTTGAGTGGCCAAAGGGCCGTAACAGATCATAAAGGAAAAATAAAGAAAAAAAGAACTACTGGGCTGATGGAGCTAACATCTGAAAGAAATTAATATGATCAAAACTAGTATGGTCATCTTATCGTATGTTAATGGGTTACTTTTCATGATGATTTTGAAATGAAATGAAAGGCGCATATTAAGAAGGGGTTCTCATTCCCTCTCATCATGTGGAAGTCTGAATAAGTTTAAGAATCCAGCCATGTTTGAATGAACAAATCGGTGCACTTCAGAAATTTTACAAAGTAAATTTATTTTATTTAAGCAGCATTTTTCTAGTCATTTTGACCAATCAAAGCACTTTTACTCTGCAAGTCACATTTACCCACTCATACACACACTTAAGCAGCACTTCTGAGGAGTTATCTATGAAGTGTTTTTCTCTTTCACACACATTCACACAATGATGAGCAAATCAGAGGCAATGTGGCAATGTCAACATGTAATCTGGGGAAGCTGGAATCAAACCACTAGTTTGGAATACTGGTGATTGACATTTCAATAGATGATTGCTTCTACCCCTGAGCCACAAAGTCAGATATAGTATATAAATTACAGTCTATATATTTCTGTTTCCATGTCAGGCACCACTGGATTAATGAAATGTTGCGAGGACTGGAAGGAAGGACCCCAAAAGCAGAATTCAGAATGATTTGAATGTTTGGGAGATGTTGGTTTCATTATAACTGTGTGGCAATTTAATATTTTCCAAATTGGCAGACTGATTCCAGGTGGCTGACAGGCAGGTGGGTTAACAGACAGGCAACAGACTTAGTGGTATTAAGCAGGACGGCTGATCAGCTGTGTGGAATCCTGGAAACAGAGGACATTGTAAATTAGACAGGATGAACACACAAACCAAAATTAAAAAAATAGAAATCAGACCTTCGGTATTCTAAGGCTGGTAGCTGTTGTTACCAAGCTGGCATTATCAAAAACCTGCTAAATAGTAGGGTATAGGGATATTAAAATTTTGCCAAAAATTGAAATTGAGCAAATATAAAATAAACGCTTAATTCCTTAATGCTTTCTTTCAGTTCCTTACTACAAGAGATTTACATATGAACCTTACAATCATGATGATGGCATTTTTACAAGTAAAGAAACCCTTTTGGTTGATTTTACTAGATGCTTACTCCTTCGAATGTTGGAAAAACTTTCCAGTGCTGCCAACATAAAGGTTTACCTCTTCATTTACAAGCAGTATCCTCATTAGCTGCTGCCAAGAGAGCAGTTAATCTTCCTGAGTTCCAAATACTGTATAAAATAATAATACAGGTAATTACCTTCCAACAGATCATAATGACACAATTTAAGTCCTACAACCCAAAAAACCCCAACCCACCCCGAACTCCCAAATAGACAATCCCTGAAGAAAAAAAATTAAAATACAAGAAAGATAAAATTACTAATTACCCAAAAATACACATCTTGACAAGACACAGATGCATGATGCTAAGAAATTAATCCAAAAATTACAAAAATTACTATAATGAGAACCAATGCATTTCATGTCCTCTAGAAAGTGGTTTATAAAAAAAGAAAGATATACAAGCTGTCTCAAATTGAAAATGAATTAAGACTCAGTGTATTTTTTTTTTTTTTTTTTTTTTTTTACTTATTTATTTTACTGGTACATGTTTTTAGGAAGTATGGTAATTTATCCCAAAAAGTAGTGGCCCTGTCTAACACTATTTTCTGCATAGCACATGGGAACTACTAAATTACCAAGCATAGCCTGTCTAATGGTGGAGACCAGGGACAGTTGTAACAAGGGACGGTTGTAACACCTTCAATTCCTCCAATCAGAAACAAGCTAGAGCGATGACACTCACTTTGCACATGCTCAGTTAGATTGTCTTCTTGCTAGCAAAGAAAGAGCTACTTTGGAAGTTCACAGACAAAGTTAACACCAAAAGTGTTTTTTTTTTTGAGGTAAAAGTTTAACTTTTCTATCAGATGTATTTTTTGGATACTGTTCTGAGTTTAAATAACTAGGAATCCAAACAAATATTGTTAGAATCACTGTTTTAAAAGCTAAAAATAGAAATTGATTGCATGTGTTAAATTAGCTGTCAAGCTAGTTTAAATGAGGTTAAATCATGGATGGTCACACAGGGACGGTTGTAACGCCTTGTTACAACCGTCCCTGTGTGACCATGTAAACCAGGTCAGTAATTTTTATTTATATTTTAAAATCATAGATCATCATTATAACAAAAAAGAATTAGGAAAATACTAGGTAAATGAAACAAAGCGTTTGCTTACAGCATGCCTAACATCAGAAAGAGGAAGACAGATAGGGGAGTCCCACTTTTTCTGCTGGAGAGGGCTTCAGATGAGATAAAGCAGGGCAAATCAGTGAGGGGAGTGGCCAAATCATATGGCATTCGCCATGTGACCCTGTGTCGATTTCAGAAGAAGAGGAAGAAGCTGGAGTGCCAGGGATCGAATTCACTTCCCAGAGTAGGGTACTGGACTCCCAAAAGGGTTTTCTCCACAGAACAGGAAATCCTTCTGAAAAAATACCTGATGGAGGCAGCTGATTTGTACTATGGGTTGTGCCCAAAGGAGGTAGGCTAGCCTACATATTAAGCTAGAGTTGGCTATTTGTAGACTTTTCTACTTATTTACAAAGGTTTATGATATATGCAATAGCCTACAAATAAACTTGCTTGCTATAGGCCTGTCATGTACAAGACTATTCAAAGTGACTTACATAAAACATTGAAAAAATATCTTAATTTCATTTTAGGTACGAAGGTTTGCCTATGAGTTAGCAAAGGCCTACAACTGTCACTATCCTGAAACCTGGGCAGAAAAAGGGATGGCTGGAGCTGACTGGTTTACTGCTTTTTTGAAAAGGCACCCAACTCTTTCCATCAGAAGCCCTCAGCCTACCAGCCTCTCGCGGGCAACAAGTTTCAATAAATGCAATGTCAACAAGTTTTTTGACAACCTGTCAGCTGTCCTGACCAAACACAAATTAGATGCCCAAGCCATCTGGAATATGGACGAGACAGCCATCACCACTGTCCAAAATCCTGAAAAGATTGTGGCCAGAAAAGGAGTTAAACAAGTCGGCGCAGTGACGTCTGCAGAACGGGGTTCTCTCATCACACTTGCATGTTCTGTAAATGCCTTGGGGAATTCCATCCCACCACTGTTCATATTCCCCCGCAAAAAGTTCCAGCCTTTCTTTACCAACAATGGCCCTCCCGGCTGTATTGGTACGGCAAATGGGTCTGGGTGGATGCAAGAGGAAGACTTTTTGGTCTTCCTCAGGCACTTCCAGATTCACACCAAGTCCTCACTGGAGTCAAAAGTGCTGCTACTTCTTGACAATCATTCCTCCCACCTTTCTGTGAAGGGAATCGATTTTTGCAAGAGCCATGGGATCATCCTTCTCTCATTCCCCCCACACTGTTCCCATAAGCTGCAGCCCTTAGATCGCAGTGTGTATGGGCCACTGAAAAGGTTGGTCAACAACTGCTGTGACAGCTGGATGAAAGCTCATCCAGGAGTCACAATGACCATTTATGATCTGCCAAACATTGTGAAGAGTGCACTTCCCCTGGCTGCAACGCCATCAAATATTCAGGCAGGGTTTGCATGCACTGGAATTTGGCCTTTTCAAAGAGACGTCTTCAGTGAAAATGAATTTGCACCATCTCTTGTCACAGACCGTCCACGAGGTTCCATCATCCACTGCAGCTGCATCTACAGTGGATGCAGCTGCACCCACACCCAGCAACTGTATGGAGCATGCAGCTCCAACACCCACTGTGGCAGTGGGATCCTCCATGCCACTTGCAGCATCCTTCCCTGTCGTACCATGTGTGGTGCCTGAGCATGAGCCATCATCCTCTGCTATGGATACAACCTTTTCACCTGTGTCGATCCGTCCACATCCCAAAGCTGGACCACGAAAGCAGACAACAAAGGGAAGGAAGAGAAGAGTGACTGCTATACTTACAGACACACCCATAAAACAACAGCTGGAGGATGAGAAAAAAGGATCTAAAGCAAAGAGAAAAATGAATTTCACCAACAAAAAACCCTCCAAACCCAGCAAGAAGAAAAAAATTCAGGACACATCCTCTGATGATGAAGAAGACTACTGCATTGTGTGCCTGGAGAGCTACTCCAGGTCAAGGGAAGTCTGGCTCCAATGTTGGTCCTGTAAAGCCTGGGCCCACAAGGAATGCACAGCTGGAGGTGACTTTTACACTTGCCACAACTGTGAGTCAGAATGATCACCCCCACCCCACCACCAACCACCACCCCTCCACACACAGCAATCAGTTTACTTCTTCAAACAGTTCTACAGGCTTCGTATCGATCTTCCCCTGAGACTGTGGTGAAACAAATCCTCACCTCTGTGATTTTGCAGTCAGTGTTAAGAGTTTAGTGTATTCTCAATGTTAGCTGAGATTTGGTTACTGTTTCTGTTCTACCCATTAAATATTTTTTTTGCATTACAGTTGACAGCGTCCCCTCTTTTTTGTCAGGCAGTGTGAAAGAATGAACAGTGATAATCTTTTTTTTATTTTGAGCATTTAACTTATTAATCATGTATATTTTAGACATGTTACAACCGTCCCTGGCATGTGTTACAACCGTCCCTGTGCACTGGGACGGTTGTAACAGTGGATTGTCTGCATTTAAATCAATTTTGCAACCTATACATATTTCACAAAACCACTTAAATTGATTGTTTCAGTAGTAAACACATTGAAGTTTATAATATAGCAAATTGGCTGCTCTGATGTAAATGGTTTTTGAGTTATTAAAAAAAATCCCAAAAAGTGTTACAACTGTCCCTCCTATGACTGTCTGTTATTAACATGAGAAAGTTTGAAATTTAAACCAAGTTGAGCCCTGGTGTACATATATATATATATATATATATATATATGTATATATAAGTATAATAAAATAAGACCAAGATATTAGTAGATAGTCTGCCTTCAACCTTTAACCATGAAAGAGCTAAATGCATCTAATCAACACTTACTCTAAAAGAACAGCACAGAGTTAAACACGCAGCTTTATTCTGCACCAACTGACATTTATATTTAGAATTTAGAAGTTTTTAGCAAAGTACCTGTACTGCTGTCTGAATGCTTTGACACACAATGCAGGTCACCTTGTAATGAGTCTTTTAACTGAATCACACTGTCAGTAGATGTATATATTGTTAAATCATCAACTTATTATTGATTTTATTTAACACCAGAGGTAAATCATTTATAAAAATTAAAGCTGCAAAAACTGAGAAACTGCTGTTGGAATACACTACCTGTGTTCTATTAGTCAACCCTAAAATTGTAAGCTTTGAATTGGGCCCAACTTTTATTAATTTAACTAAACTACTATACAATAAACCATCTGCAATGATAAATACGAAAGCCATTATATCAAGCAAGTTTAATTTATCATGCTCATCCCAACAGGGATACCCGTTAAGCCCTTTTCTTCTGGCATTAGAACCATTATAACGAAAATAGGTTTCGTGACTTTAATGATCTGAGGCTGTTTTACCATTTGCCAGGATCATCACTGTTTCTTTACTTTTAACTATGTTCATCTATGAAAGCATATGGAGTGCTGTGGAGTTCTCCTCTTACTACCCACCCTTTGCACTCCATTCTGTACAGTGGAGGATGAAAAAGAGGTTTGGTCTCCCGAATATATTCACTTTTTTTTTTTTTTACTTATTCGTTATTTTATAGCAATGTACCTGTACTGCTGTCAGTAAACAGTTTAAAACAATAAAACGTTGTTTTAAAAAAAGGTTGGATCACCTGGTTCAAAAGCAGCAGGTTTGTTTTATGGATCATACAGGTTTTTAACTCATCATGATCTTTTAGCAGTAAATTCTTTTACAGGTGCACGTTTATTAGCGGCCTTTTGTACCATGTCATGTAAACAAATTTATTTCAGCGTTGGTATCATTTATATATCCTCAATGACTTTACCTTCATTGAAATATGTATAAAATCTTTGCAAATAATCTTAGGCCTAGTCGTGGGTGCTATGGCCACTATGTTGTGATCACTGAAACCCTCTGGAATGCACACAGTCTCAGGACATAATTCAGTGAGATTTGTATATATGTGATCGATACATAAGAGAGCTATAACTCCGGACAAACTAGAAGTAACCCTTGCAGGTAGATTATTCATTTAAGATAGATTACATGTTCTCATCGTAGCCATACATTTTTCTTTCAATGAGCAGGATGAAAACCAGTTTATGTTAAAGTCTACCAGGAAGAATGGTACAAATATACATTTATTGTATGGTGGAACTAGGAGGTCTGTAGCAACAGCTCACAATTATTGGTTTAATATAAGTATAAGAGCATTTCTACAGAAGTCATCAAGTCACATCTGACTTTTCCTGGAATATGATTCTTCACATAAACTGCCACTCCTCCGTACTTATTTATGTCATGTCTGAAAATGCTCTAACCAGGTATTTCCAACTCAGAATCCTTAATGCAGTTGTCTAAATGAGTTTTAGATATTGCCATAATATTACATTTTTAAATTTATTCTCACTAAGTAAAGCTCCCTGACAATGTAGTAAACTATAGATATTGAGGTGAGCGATCTTCTCTCCGTGGGGAGGCCTTTGTGCTTCTTAGTTCTTTTTTAAGTATTCTTGGTTGCTGTGCATTTTTCATTTATATGACAATGAGAAACAACTGTCTGTATTGGGTTAGGATGACTCGCGTAGATACTGGAGTGCTACTTCAAGGGAGCATAATGAGTTTGTCATGCCTTATTTGTGTGTGTGTGTTCTTTCTTGCTGTATATCACCTGTGTGCGTCTGCTTACTGCACCTGCACTGTTGCAACAAAGCAATTTCCCCACTGAATGACTAATAAAGGTTTTCTTATTGTTATTTTTCTTTTATTTTTTATTTCTTTTATTCTCAGATAAGGCAATGTCTCCTCTTTGACCCGCAACTCTTATCTTCAGCAAGAGTTATTTTCATTTAAATGGGACAGCATCCATGTAGTCCTCCTTGATGAATATTTTGGTGACTTTAAGAATTTTTGCTTTCTGTAAAACTCCCAGCTTCTCCTTATGTTTCAGAAACTTTATTGCAATGCATCTGGGTCTGTCGCTGCCTGCAGCAGGTTTTCCCACTCGATGCACTCGCTCTAGCTCGACCTCCCACTGTAGCTGCAGCTTTTCCACAAGGATCCCTTTCACTTTCACCTCTGACTCAATCCAAGTCTCACCAGGTGATTCCTCAATCCCATCAACTAGCAGGTTGATTTGTCTGGAGTGACCTTCTAGGTATTCCATTTTATCCGTAATTGTGAGCAGACTATAGTATCACAAATTTTCATTATATCCGACTGCATCGAATTAAAATAGTCAGTGTACTTTGCGTTACCTGCCTTTATGTCATCCACCTCCTTCTGTGTAAATTGAAGGCTTGTTTTGATTTTTTGAAGATCTTTAGATAACACATCCAGTCTCATGTTTAAAGAATCCATGAGGAGTTTGACAAAGCCTTTGAAATTGTCCTGTTGTTGCTGCAACAGCATAGAAAACATTTCTTTCTGTTGAAGCAACAGTTCGTTACCTGCGATAGTGAGACATACTCTTCCTCAGTTCTGGAATCAGGTTTATGCTTTAGTGGTATTTTAGCCCAAGTTTAATCGCAGTGTTTAATCGCTCTTAGTGTAGGTAGCTTTAGCATCAGTGTTTCAGGTGTGAACTATAAACCAAGGTGATCAGGATCGGTGAATATTTCTGTCTAAACACCATCGAATACCATGGAAACGAAATCATAATTCTTTGTTCCTGCCGACCATACACAGACACAGGAATTGACGCAGTCTTGCATGATGATGGTTTTAAGTTGGGAGGCGAGAAAGCAACTGCACATATGCCACTGTTGTGCTTACACTTAGCATTTAAACCATTATGGCAGCAATTTGCCATTATTACGCATTAGCAAATCCCACTAGCAAAACAGCAACATGTCTGTTATGCAGGGCTGAAGTTTACCTGTCAATTCCTGTGTTGTGAAGGCAACACAGGTATTGGATCAGTACTCGGTGTCAGCAGATACCTAAACCCCAGGTATTGAAATCGGCATCAGAATACGGTCTCAGAACATCCCTAGTTTTAAATCCTTTATCACCCTATAAAATTTTGACCAATTCTCCACAGACTTTGATGTCTTATTAAGCAAGTGTTCAACTAGTAAGCCTTGCAGGTACAAAAACTGAGATTCAGACTATATCGATTTGAATCATGGCCTTAAAACTGAGTCACTTTGTGGTAGAAATTATTAATGTTTAATTTGATTAACCCAGCCTTGAATCACCACCCAGCACTATTGCATTTTGACCACCTTGTAGTGTGCCACCATCAATTATACTACTGCTGTTTAAATTAGTCTTAACCAAAGTAATAATCCCCATCTGTAGCATTTCACCACTCCAGAACCTCTGTAGAATTTCTCTTTAATCAGGCAGTAGGCACAATGAGCTTAACTATTTTTTTTTCCCCCAAATGAATGTGACGATTACGTATGATGAAATCCAAATCAGGATGAATTATAACCCCTGAGCACGGACACAGGGGAGAGCTTTAGAGCCGAAAGCCTTCTTTCAAAGAAGAGGATTTCTCCTTTAAAGCTATTCCAGTTTGCAGTTAGTGAATAAGCTTGGGGAACAGGCTAGCCAGATGGCTGCTTGTCATTCACTCTGAGTTTTTGAGCTTTCAGCTCTACAAACCCAACAGGAACGCACAGATATTATTAATTGAAGTCGGGTGGATTTTAACACAAACACTACGTTTGATAACTTATAACACAAAAATAATAGAGGACAATAAATTACTTGTTGCACAGATGAATAAAAAAGTCATAATTTAAATCACATGTAAATGCAACACCCATTTATAGATGTATGACCTGAACCCAAAACCACATGGAATGGACAATGAGGTTTCTACCCTGAAACTGAGTAAATGTGAGCATTAGTGCTTCTTTCTGTGTTTGCCCTGTGATAGACTAGAAACATGTCCAGGGTGTACCCTGCCTCTCGCTTTATTACAGCTGGGACAGACTCAATCCTCACCATAACACTGCACTGAAATAAGCAAGTGTAAGTAAATGGATGGTTAATTCTCTGAAATAGCAAGGAGAGGGTGTGATGGTGTGGGGTCAGCTTAATTAGTGACACTGTTGGCATTTTATTCAACACTGAAGGCACACATAATCTGCATTACTACAACAGTGTTATGCCACATGCCATACTATCTGGTTTATACTCAGTGGGATCATGATTTGCTTTTCCCACGGGACAGACAGAAGACAGAAGAGTAAAATAGTGGCTGTCAGATTACCTGGCCCTGACAGTTACCCAACATAAACCCAGATGAGTTGGTTTGTAATGAGTTGGACCACATAGTGAAAAAACAGCCAACAAGTCCTCAACAGATCTGGAAACTAATTCACGACTGTGAATATATATTCTCTGTTTGTATTGTATTATACAAAATTTATTAATCTGTGCATTTATTGTCTAATGATGCCAAAGAGAGTTCCAGTCATAAAAGAACTGAGAGTGTGACTGGTTTACTGTCTTGTTTTGGCTTCCATGATGTCTGGAACCATGGAAACCACACTTCAAGTGGTACTCATGTGCAGTCAGTATTAAAAACTCTGTTTTTCTGTAGCTTTCCATGACTGTCAAGCCTTAACACTGTTAGGATGTTACCTTATAAGATCCTTTCTTGGCTTAATGTATAATAGGTGCTCCTCTAGAGAGTGTGTTTAAGTTATTATGAGACATAGTTTGGATTTATTCCTGTACAAAGCAGAAAATAGTCACTGAAGAGGAAGGCACTCGGTAGATTGACCCTGTTATCAGTTAAAGTGACAGATCATCAAGTATTAAAGAGTACATTGCAGTCAAAAAACAAACATAGCTAACTAACTAGTAATTTCAGTAATATTTCAGCTTAACCATGGTAACTGCCACTCCTATGTTCCACCGAACGCAGAAGCGGCGTGGAGCATTCAGGCAAGAAGTCAGTCGATAAAAAGCAAAGTAGATCCGGTCAATTTTAAAAATAAAACACTATCTTCAGACTTTGTATTGCGTTTTACTCTAAGACATCAACATTATGTCATAACACAGACACAAAGTCACCAGGTGACAGAGGGTCTGAAGTGATACTTGACACTGTGGGCGACATGGAAGACATTTATTCTGAAGATGGAAAATTAGAATATTTTGTAAGACACCACACATCCCAGCTGTAAAGAAATAAAGGGCAAGCATGTAAGAGCCAGGTCGGACTGGCTAAATAGCCTTTTGCTGGTTTATTGTTCTCTTTAAATGCCCATAAGTGCACGAACTATTGCGTGATGTTGCAAATTCTCGTGTGATGGAGTGAACTGGAGAATCCAGCCACGGTAGAGGCGCTCTGCTCTGAAACACTCCCAGTTAGAGATGTGACGTTCATGAACGAATCGATTCTTTTGAACGATTCTTTTAAATGAACGATGGGAATCGATTCACAACTGTGAGCCGTTCATTTGTGAGCCATTCTTTTTATATACAATTTTTTTACACTGCCTTCATCAAATGAAATCAAATCAAACTTTATTTATAAAGCGCTTTTCATGCCATAGGCAACACAAAGTTCTTTACATGATTAAAAACATAAGAATAAAAACACTCAATGAAATCTTTCACACAGTCACACGCACACACATATAGACACACACATCACACATAATTTTTTAATCTTGTATAGTAGATTTTATACAGGTACATATTTTTATTGTTTGTCATTCATATATTGTGAAATTTTGTAAGATATTGTGAGAACGAGCCAGTCTTTTGAATGGCTCTTTGAAAGGAACGGCTCCTCAAGATCCGGCTCCCTTCAAAGAGCCAAAAATTCCATCTCTACTCCCAGTGTGACAGGGTGCCAGGCGGAAAGCTCGATGTTGCTGCTCTGCTGTGCTTCCGCTTTGGGTGAAAGAGAGGGGCCAGTATTGCTATAATTTTGGTGCAACTTTAACATTATTTTTTCTGTTTATGAATTGTATGAAAGCACAATGCAACCCAATATGAGCATAAATGCCTTTTCATATGTAGATGTACATAGGAGAAGAATCATTTGCTAGCTTTGTGCACATTCCTGGATTTTAACACGTGTTAAAATAAAGTATTAAGTAATTTCTTGAAAACTGAACAGAAGGCAAGCTGAATCATGAAAGTCACTTAAACTAAATGAAGTAAGCCACGCAGCATGCGCTATGGTGAACAAAAACTGCAAGACAAAAAGATGGTTTTCTTTCTCAGTGGTTGTTCACTTTGTCTCAAAATTCCCTAGTAAAATGTTCATATTGCCAACACTTAAGCTCAAAGAATTTACTTCATATGTTAGCTTTAAAATAAAGATAGTAAGCTGACTAGACTACACTGCTATAAATGATGTCCAAAACCCAGCTGCATATCTCTGTTGCTCTGCTAAACAAAGAGATTGCAGATGTGGAATTTCTGCTCTTCTTTGGCTTTACTTATGGAGGAGTGTAGCCTTCTTTGAGCAAACCTTATTCCTTCCTCTTGTCGTCGTGACTCATACATAGAAGTAGAATTTTTAGTATCCTTGAATAACATTTGTTATTGAATATTTTAAGATGGTGCTTGAAAAGTTTAATTTCTCTCTTTTCCTTGCAAAAATACTCTCGAAAATCTGCCCACAATTCAGTTCTGCACCACAAGACACAGCCTGATTCAAAGAAATTAAAATAAAACAAGAGCAATAAAGCCTGAAATGAATAATAATAAAAAAGAAAATTATTAAATGTTACTTTTTTATGTTAAGTTAATGTCCTTGTTACTGTTCCCCTTTTATATCCTTGAAGTAATTATTGTTTTCTAAAACTGTAAAGTTTATCATTTCCCTTTACATCATTATTGATTTTTATATTATTTATGCACTAATATAGTCATGAATTAATATTAGAAATTCAGAAATTATATCAGAAACAATTCATTTTTCAGAAGTATTTTTAAAAAATCTGTTCTAAGCCTCCAGTTGTGCAGTTATACACACAGATGTATAGTGAGCACCATCATGACTGTTGAATCAAATCCCAGTCAAAGGTCAAAATTGGTCAAAATAATAGATTTATATGGTTTTATGTTGTATTGTGGTGTATTTTGTCCAATATACTATAAAACAAGAAACTGAGCTAAATTTGTAAACTGTTCAGATAACTTGCTATTAGCAAGTAATCTGATTCTTGAGAAACAACAGGGTCCAATATAGAGACTTAGAAAACTGATAAATATTGCTTAGTTTCATACCAAAAGAAATTAAGTGAAAACTTACATGATCCATTACATTACTTACATAAGCCCAAATATCTTTCAGCAGTATTGTGGTATAACTCTCCTCGTGGAAGACTTTTTCGAAAAAGTGTGATTTATAAAATAAAGTAAAATCTGAAAGTTTGCTCAATCCAAAGTTCACGTTGAGTGCACATGAGGCTGTTTCAGCTATAGAAATATAGAACATGCAAAGAATATCTAGAGAAAAGAATTTTGCCCTCTATTAGGATGATCGTTTAGTTTAATTTATTTTAGTGTGGTTTATTAAGATCCCCATTGGCTGCAACAAAGCCACAGTTATTCTTCCTGGGTTCCAACAGAAAGTGAGCTTTACCCTTTCTAACATCTTGATATTCATATTATGGGACACTATGTCATATGACCCTGTGCATTATCCTTACATGTTTATATTAAATATACTTTATATATACATGCATATATTTAAAATATACAATAATATAATAATATATGCAATAAGATTCCGTTTTGAATATCATATTTACATTTCACAATATCGTTTGATTTATGTTCTTCCCATTTACCAGTTTTTGTAAATATTTCCTCTGACATTATGTATGTTAAGCAGATTTAGTCAGATTTATTATAACTGGTCGCAGTCTAGTGATTTTTCTCCTTTGAAAAATGTGTTATGAGTCCCTTCGAATTAAACTCACGTCATTACCGTCTTGAGGCTGATTGATCTGACCATCTAATGGGTTCCACACATAGGAGCTGACCAACGACAGCAACAGGCGAAACTCATTGCAACCCTCGTCAAACACACGGGACACAACAAACAGCAGTGACGGCCACTGTGTCGTGCATCGCATTCTCCAAACGCTTTTCTCCAAGAAATGTGATTGGTTATGATACTGAAGGGAATTTAGACATTTTCAAAGCAGTCCATGACAGACAAGGCGTTAAGGATGAAGTCAGAAGATTTATGTGAGTGTAAGCATGAATTTTTGTGTGTTTGTTTATTTTTCTTTGTGTGTGTGTGTGTGTGTGTGTGTGTGTTTCCATGGAACCTTTTTTGGTATAGACACTAGACACTGCCCTCTTGTAAGTCCAATAGGGATTGTGCTAAACTCTGCATTTGGGTTGGGTTGAAATTATAACTTGGATTAAGCTGTCCACAATTAAACAGGACTGGATGTAATATCTTGCAGTGAAGGGAGGAGAGAGCAGCTGTGCAAGCTTGTGTGTGAGGGTATTTGTGTCGCTGTCCTGTGCTCCTCCTGCCCAGAATTGTTGGTGGAACACAGCTGTCGCCGCTCATTTATCAGCATCGGCAGGTTGAACACTGTGACAGAGGAGCCAACTAGTCCCAGAGGACCATTCGATAGCATTCATGCTTAACGTTGCTGTTTCAGCATAGTATAAAAACCTCTTTTACAACTATATTATTCTTGATTAATTCCTTATTTGTATTTATTTTTCTGTAGCTAGTAATCTAGCTCAGTGTTCCTCCTCCTTGTGGTCCTCAGGATCCTCAGGATCCACTGCTCTGCATGTTTGCAATGTTTCTGTACTTTTACATGCCTGCCCCAAATAAAGGCTTTCAAAGAACTTGATGAAGAGGCCTGTTAATCTAAATCAGGTATGTTGGAGTTGGAAAACATCTAAAACCTCCAGACTAGTGGGTCCTCAGGAGCAATATTGAGAAACACTTATCTAGCAGGCCCTTTTCTCTTGCCGCCCTGGATGGCTGGTGCCTGGTGGGGTCTGGGGGGGGGGGGGTTCTGGCTGGGGGCCTTGTTGTTGTGATGCATTTTTTTTAATCTTTTGCTGTTGATTTGGTTATTATTTAGAAACTATTGATGATTCTGTAAAAGCTGTAGGAAATTCTCTGTTGTGTTTCTATACAAGTTTAGCAGTTGGTTGTCTGGTGTTAGTTTGGATTGAAGGGTCGTTGCCTTCTATCTGTTGTGTCTTTGTCTCCTCTTTCTTCTTTCTGCTATCCTTTTTGCTTCTTCTCGCTGTCCTGCTCCTTTTTCTGTACTCATCAGTCAGGTCCAGCAAGATTGCATAGATTCCAATAATAATAGATTCAAATAAATAAGTAAATGAATCAGACTATCAAGAGGAACTTTATATCCATAACCACCACAGGTGCACATGTACCGTCTTCTCCTCTGCCACCTGCTTGTCTGCAGGTGAATAAAACTCAGTCTGACTCAGTAGGGCCCACCTATAGCAATCAATTGTCCAACCTGGCACTATGTCGTGGCACTGGGACTATAGCTATCACTACACACGCACAAGTGATCTTTTCATGCTCATGTTCCCTCCAAGAAGCTTGGGTTCTTGGGAGCTCTATTCAGTATTTTTTGCTATTCTTCAGACTGTGTTCACCTGACACCATTGTTGCCTTCACTTTGCACTTTTCTTCAGCTTCTTTCCATCTTTGATATTTTCCAGCTTCTCATGTGCCTTCTTCTTAATATGGGTGTCACTTAGAATTGCTCATTCACTGTACAATCTACATCAGTGAGAGACATAAGTGAAACCATGTGTCCTTGGTAACACAAAATCTACAGAAGGGTCATTTTTTAGATTCTGTTTCCTCTGAAACGACCCTGTTAATCCAGGCATTGTCCACGACTCAGTGCTTAGAATTGGGGCCAAACATACATGGACAAGAACAGAGAGTGATAATATATTTATATACACATGCATGCATCCATAAATAAACATACATTAATGTGTATATGTATGTATGTATATATATATATATATATATATATATATATATATATATATATATATATATATCTTTATGTATATAAACATACATTTTCTGAAGATACTTATATCTATCACATCATAGCACCTGGTCCACTGAATCAGGTCATTAGCCTACTGCTCAAAGTCCAATATGTTGAATCTAATCGGTACCGTTGGGATTCCTGAAGGAAAATAAAAATAATAGAAATTCTTCATTTATTGTAAAGGGTTTAAAATAACACTGTTATTGGTCTGCTATGAACTTTTACACTGGACCACATGAAAACACTCACAGATTTTGCATCTAATCCTGGTATTCCAGAAAAGCTTTTCTTTCTAATACAATTTGTCATTAAATCGTCATGTACAGTAATGTTTCAATGAGAAAATTAACCATTTGGCATTTTGAAAGTCACACTACATCAGCCAAAAAATCTGAGTTGTACAGTTTTAATTACTCACAGGATTATTCAAGGCCTATTTCTCATCTTATCCAAACTATAATAATAGAAGAGTGTTGATATAAAAAGAAAGCTTAAGCAGCTTAACCTCTTTTCACTCAGAAAAGATCACTCAGGGACATGAATCATACAGTATAATTGTTTAGGAAGGACTGAAATTACTATATGAATATGGTGGTAGACTGGGGGAAAATTACAATACCTTGAAAAAATATATTTGTATAAAATAGAAAGAAAGAAAGAAAAAAGAAAAGAGGCAGAGCAACGGATTTATATTTGCGGACTGGTCTACTAAGAATTTCAACAGGGAATTGATTCTGTGAACCATAATATAAAGCACCCTCAAGCTCATCCCCTGTAGCAAAGCTTTGAAATGGCTTTGCGCGAGTTACGATGGTCAATGCAAATTAATGTTGCAGTGATTCATGGGAAAGCCCTCCATTGGTGCCCTCTGTGTCATTTTATGGCCGTTATAAACCATAGTCTCCATCCACCTTAGTGCTGCATGGCTTATGAGGCAGTACCAGACATGGACAGGGGCAAATACCATCAAGAACAGAACATGAATGCAGTAAGAAATGTAAGGCAAGAAGCCAAGTTTAAGCCCCTAATCATTAATGTTTTTATCACATGACACTTCTACCACCTCATCCCCATTTTTCCCACTCTTATGTGAGACACTGTATTAATAATACTTTATTTGTGCTATATGTAAAGAATGATGTTTTAATTGCAAAAACATATTTGTTAATAGTAGGAGAAAAGCTAGATTTAAACCAATTTAAATGAAGACACTGGGTACCAAATGTAGTAGTTCTATCTAGTTAAAATTGTCAAAATAAAAAATACTGAACACACAATCAAAAGATTTCTGCAACACACATAACAAACAGTCCCTATAGGAACTCTCTATGGTGCTACAACATAGAAGCATAGTTCATTGTACTGTTTGAGAGGGAAAACAGCAAAATGTCTCATATGTCTAAATTTGTATAACTCTATGTGTTTAACATGGGACCAAAAGAAAAAACAGCATCTTGTTTCAGCTCCACAGAGGCAGTCAGGGTACATTGACCTGGTTTTCATTGAAACTGTTCATTTGAGTAACCATGGTTGAGAAAAACAGTACGTTTGGCCCTTCAGGCTGTCAGGAGCAAAGAATAGCAGAGCATCAGTTGGCATCAAATCCTCACTCCTTTAGTTCGGTTTAGCACTGCAGCAAGAAAGCAGGATAATTAACAGTGACAAAAACTCATCTAAATAAGGAGATGGCAAGGAGCCCTGTCTGGTTTGAGCTTACTTGCCTGACAGACTTGTCTCTCCAACCACAACTCTCTGTTGATGAGCCAGTCAAATAAAGCCAGTGCAAAAGGGAGAGTACAAGGTTGCCTGACCAGCAAGGACATATTTAAAATGAGTTAAAAATGGCAAATGTCCAAGCTATTAAAAGAGAGGACTGATGAGAGATCGCTGCAAGGCGCAACCCTGCATTAATGAACATAAAAACAAATGAAGTGCCTGACTCCAAATTTATGCCAGATCTTGTGTTCAGCTCTCAAACTGATTTACACTTAAGAATACTGTTTTTTTTTCTTTTCAAAAGGAAACATGGAATTTGTTTGTATGAAAATGGATCACATTTGTTTTCTCACCATCAGCAGCATGTTTTGTTTTTCTTCTTCACTGTAGTAAGTTTGTTTTGAATTATTCACAATTGATAGAGGTAAATATCCTTAATGGTGTGGATACCTTTTCTACCAACACTTTGCCAGAACCACCGTGCACCATGGCTGATTCAGCAACGAAACACGAGAAGAAATTCTCGGAGAAGGAGTGAAAAACAAGATTAGTCAAGATAAGACTGACTTTTACTGGTGCAGAATTAGCCGTCAGTAGGAGGCGCATCACTGAAAAAAATGCACAAGTTCTGTAGTGTGTCTTAATGCAGTGCAGATTGGAGAATGCCATCTCTTTGGATGAATAGCAGAAGCTGCTAATTGTGCAAAACCCAGTGCCTGATGTGTTAATCAGCTTATGTCATTTAACATTTCTGCCAGTTTAGAAGTTTAGGATTTTTTTTTTACTCCAGGAGAGACTGTTAAAAAAACTTGTTACCACAACTTCCTGCCATTACTAATAAAAAAAAAGTATCAGCACAGACAAACTGCTGCAAAAGAACCCCAGTTCTCATTTGCTGTGCCACAACTGTCCACAGACACAAAAAGAAGGATAGTGGGAATTTGAGAGGGCAAAACTTTATTATTAGACATTATAAAAAAAAAAAAAAACTCTCATTGGCTTTTTTGTTTTCTACGAACATTTATTTCATTTTCAATCACTGTTTAGTGTTGCTATCAAAGTTATGCATTTAAGGATATATATTCAGTGTTGGGAGTAACACATTACTGTCATGGTTGTGCTGTATGTGTGTGTGTGTGTCTGAGTTTGCAGGTAGGGCTGAGCAGGTTGCCATGGGGACTCAGGGTGGAGTCAGGAGCTACAATTGACACCACCTGCAGCTCATCATCCGGCTCGTTATCCTGCTCAACTCCCTGCTATTTAGGGACAAGCACGAGCTCCAGTCTTCACCAGATTATCTCTCTTTACTGTGTGGTAGTCAGGTCACAGTAATTTCCTTGTAGCTCTTGCATATAACCTGACCTTGATATCTCTACTCCTCAGCACCTTGATATTCTTGCCTTGGGACTAACAAGCAATTCTGGACCATGACTTCTCTTTCTGCCAGTTCATCACCTGCCGTTTGCACCTGCCTGCTCGCCCTGCCTGCCGCCGAACTCATTCATCACAACTAAAGATCATTCCCTGCCTTTACCCCACCACCATCATACCACCACTGGATTATAGTAAGCCGTAGATCTTGCTCTCATTTCAGCTGTGTGTGTTCTGCACTTGGGTTCCGTACTACGGTCCCAAACCGTGACAGTTACAAAGTAACCCCCGTCGATTATTGAATCACCCAGGTTTAGAAAAATACTAGATAAAATGATTATGAGACAAGTGTGCCCATTTCTTCCCACAGACAGGGGTGTTCTTGTGGTTTTAAAGCCATTTTGTTTACAATATACAGTAAACTCTATGCAGACAGGCAGCGATGATTCGGCTATGATGTTTGTCCGTGTCTACACGGTGAATTAAGAAATGGTAAAGTAAAATTATAAGTAAAGTTACTTTTTAAATGCAGTAACTAGTAAAGTAATTTCATGACAATTTACAGAAGTAATGAGTTACTAGTAAGTAATTACTTTTTTAGAGTAACTACCCCAACACTGTATCAAAGCATTGAAACTCAAAGCTAAAATATTTCCCGACTTTATTTGTGATACCACAAGAGTAATCAATAGACAAATCAAGTTAAAATACTCACTGACACTCTGTGGGATGTTTTTTAATGGTTGACTTGAAAGTGTTTTTTTAAAAAACTCTTTCATGTACATCATGGTTAGTCATTACTGTAGTATAAAAGGCATTTATACCTAAAATTTGCCTCAAACAATGGAGTGCAACTCGAGTGGAAAAAGCAAAATAACTTTCATCTAAGCTCTTTAAGTTGAGCACATTTCCTTAACCCTTATGATGATGAAAAAACAAGGACCAAGGTTTCCCTTGCCCGGACGTGGGTCACCGGGGCCCCCTCTGGAGCCAGGCCTGGAGGTGGGGCACGGAGGCGAGCGCCTGGTGGCCGGGCCTTTGCCCATGGGGCCCGGTCGGGCTCAGCCCGAAAGGGAGACATGGGCCTCTCCTCCCGTGGGCTCACCACCTACAGGAGGGGCCATAGGGGTCGGGTGCATTGTGAGCTGGGCGGCTGCCAGAGGCGGGGACCCTGGCGGTCTGATCCTCGGCTGCAAAAGCTAGCTCTAGGGACGTGGAATGTCACCTCTCTGGCGGGTAAGGAGCCTGAGCTGGTGCGCGAGGTTGAGCGGTTCCGGCTAGATATAGTTGGACTCACCTCGACGCATAGCTTGGGCTCTGGAACAACTGCCCTCGAGAGGGGCTGGACCCTCTTCCATTCTGGAGTTGCTCCCGGTGAGAGGCGCCGAGCAGGTGTAGGCCTGCTCATTGCCCCCCAACTTGGTGCCTGTACGTTGGGGTTTACCCCGGTGGACGAAAGGGTAGCCTCCCTCCGCCTTCGGGTGGGGGGACGGGTCCTGACTGTTGTTTGTGCCTATGCACCAAATAGCAGTTCAGAGTACCCACCCTTTTTGGAGTCCTTGGGGGGGGTGTTGGAGAGCACTCCTTCTGGGGACTCCCTCGTTCTGCTGGGGGACTTCAATGCTCACGTGGGCAATGACAGCGAGACCTGGAGGGGCGTGATAGGGAGGAACGGCCCCCCTGATCTGAATCCGAGTGGTGTTTTGTTGTTGGACTTCTGTGCTCGTCATGGATTGTCCATAACGAACACCTTGTTCAGACATAAGAGTGTCCACATGTGCACTTGGCACCAGGACACTCTAGGCCGCAGTTCGATGATCGACTTTGTAGTCGTGTCGTCGGACTTGCGGCCGCATGTCCTGGACACTCGGGTGAAGAGAGGGGCGGAGCTGTCAACTGATCACCACCTGGTGGTGAGTTGGCTCAGATGGTGGGGGAGGATGCCGGTCAGGCCTGGCAGGCCCAAGCGTGTTGTGAGGGTCTGCTGGGAACGTCTGGCAGAGTCCCCTGTCAGAAGGAGTTTCAACTCCCATCTCCGGCAGAGCTTCAACCAAGTCCCGGGTGAGGCGGGGGACATTGAGTCTGAATGGGCTGTGTTCCGTGCCTCTATTGTCGAGGCGGCCAGCCGCAGCTGTGGCCGTAAGGTCGTCGGTGCCTGTCGTGGCGGTAACCCCCGAACTCGTTGGTGGACACCGACAGTAAGGGATGCCGTCAAGCTGAAGAAGGAGTCCTATCGGGCCTTTTTGGCCTGTGGGACTCCAGAGGCAGCTGATGGGTATCGGCGGGCTAAGCGGAGCACGGCTTCGGCGGTCGCTAAGGCAAAAGCTCGGGCGTGGGAGGAGTTTGGAGAGGCCATGGAGAATGACTTCCGGACGGCTTCGAGGAGATTCTGGTCCACCATCCGGCGGCTCGGGAGGGGAAAGCAGTGCTCCGTCAACACTGTGTACAGTGGGGATGGGGGGCTGCTGACCTCGACTCGAGACGTTGTGAGGCGGTGGAGGGAATACTTCGAAGACCTCCTCAATCCCACCAACACGTCTTCTGATGAGGAAGCAGAGTCTGGGGTAGCTGGTGCTGGCTCGCCTATCTCTGGGGCTGAGGTCGCTGAGGTGGTTAAAAATCTCCTTGGTGGCAAGGCCCCGGGGGTGGATGAGGTCCGCCCAGAGTTCCTTAAGGCTCTGGATTCCGTAGGGCTGTCTTGGTTGACACGCCTCTGCGGCATCGCGTGGACATCGGGGGCAGTCCCCCTGGACTGGCAGACTGGGGTGGTGGTACCCCTCTTCAAAAAGGGGGACCGGAGGGTGTGCTCCAACTACAGGGGGATCACACTCCTCAGCCTCCCCGGTAAGGTCTATTCAGGGGTGCTGCAGAGGAGGGTCTGTCGGATAGTCGAACCTCGAATTGAGGAGGAGCAGTGTGGTTTTCGTCCCGGTCGTGGAACAGTGGACCAGCTCTACACCCTCTTTGGGGTCCTCGAGGGGGCATGGGAGTTTGCCCAACCAATCTACATGTGTTTTGTGGATTTGGAGAAGGCATTTGACCGTGTTCCCCGGGGACTCCTGTGGGGGGTACTCCGGGAGTATGGAGTGCCGGACTCGCTTGTAAGAGCTGTCCGGTCCCTGTACGACCGGTGTCAGAGCTTGGTCCGCATTGCCGGCAATAAATCAGAATCGTTTCCAGTGCGGGTTGGACTCCGCCAAGGCTGTCCTTTGTCACCGATTCTGTTCATAACTTTTATGGATAGAATTTCTAGGCGCAGCCGAGGTGTCGAGGGGATCCGGTTCGGTGGCCTCAGGATTGGGTCTCTGCTCTTTGCAGATGACGTGGTTCTGTTGGCTTCATCGGGACGTGATCTTCAGCTCGCACTGGAGCGATTCGCAGCCGAGTGTGAAGCGGCTGGGATGAGAATCAGCACCTCCAAATCCGAGACCATGGTCCTCAGCCGGAAAAGGGTGGAGTGCTCTCTCCGGGTCTGCGATGGGGTCCTGCCCCAAGTGGAGGAGTTTACATATCTCGGGGTCTTGTTCACGAGTGAGGGAAGGATGGAGCGAGGGATCGACAGGCGGATCGGTGCGGCGTCCGCAGTGATGCGGGCTCTGCATCGGTCTGTCGTGGTGAAGAGAGAGCTGAGCCGAAAGGCAAAGCTCTCGATTTACCGGTCGATCTATGTTCCTACCCTCACCTATGGTCATGAGCTTTGGGTAATGACCGAAAGAACGAGATCTCGAATACAAGCGGCCGAAATGAGTTTCCTCCGCAGGGTGGCCGGGCTCTCCCTTAGAGATAGGGTGAGAAGCTCGGTGATCCGGGAGGGGCTCAGAGTAGAGCCGCTTCTCCTCCACATCGAGAGGAGCCAGATGAGGTGGCTCGGGCATCTGGTTAGGATGCCTCCTGGACGCCTCCCTGGTGAGGTGTTCCGGGCACGTCCCACCGGAAGGAGGCCCCGGGGCAGACCCAGGACACGCTGGACAGACTACATCTCTCGGCTGGCCTGGGAACGCCTCGGGATCCCTTCGGATGAGCTGGTGAATGTGGCCGGGGAGAGGGAAGTCTGGGTTTCCCTGCTTAGGCAGCTGCCCCCGCGACCCGACTCCGGATAAGCGGAAGAGAATGGATGGATGGACATTTCCTTAAAAGGTGTTGTGTACATTTAGTATATTTTCTTAATTGGTCCAGGCAAATGTTACAAAGCATTAATTATACCCTGACATATATCAAAGGCATATACTGATTTTTTTCTTCCTATTTTTCTGTTGTGATAGGAGGGTGCACCCTCGTCTGTCAGAGATGTCATGGGTTATTGTGAAAGTGTCTAGGCATTTGACACCTTATCTCTTCAAAGGCTTTTGTCAGCTTGTTGCTCTGCAAGGGGAAATTTGAACAGTAAACGTGCTGCCCCCCCCCACCCCCCCAGTCAGCCCTGGGCATAGCCACTATCTTCACATTGGTCCATTTTACCTGCAGGCTTTATTTCTGTCTGCAGAAGATGAGTCAACAAATGCAGAAAAAATGAATGAATATTTAATACACCTTATAAAAAAATGTATACATATAATTTTGATTTTTCAGCCCAATATTAGTGTTATTCATCTTTTGGCTTTTTTCTTTTTTTTTTTTTTTTTTTGCCTTTAATTGTAAGTAAAACAAATCAATAATGGAATTTGTATCTGATTGTACCTCTGTGATAAAGGTAATCCGATTGGACAATACTCCTGTCATTACATTTCAGCCTTTGGCCTTCAGTTTCTGATTATTAATTCTCTCTAGAGCTTTGTCGTTGTCTACAAGGAACTCCTGACTGATGCCACAGCCCCAAATGTCTGATAATTGTGGTGATGGCTTGCCCTTGCCCACATCCTCATTAAGAAAGTGCAGGACAAGGAGCAAGTTGGGTAAACAAGCTCAACCCATTCCATTAATGGCTGCAGGCTCCCCTGCCACAGAAACATTAATTATCTAGTCTTACACAGAGATTAGACGAGAGAAAACAACAGACCAAGTGCCAGCATCTACTGCCTGGAGGTCTGCTGATTTTCTCATTAGATAGGCACTCCTCGTGAAGCTAACATATGACCAAACTTCTTCAGCCATTTGTCACTATATAACCATTATTGTTCTTAAAAAATGTCAAAACTCAATGTAAATATATTTATGATGGCAGAGCTTGACTGTTTGTTTTTAGGGGGATGCTTCAATACATGACAGTATTTTAAAACAAGTGAAACTAACTTTTTGTTTTTTTTTTTTTGTTGAGAAATGCCCTCAACAAAACATTCCAGGGATTCCCCCTGGAAAAGCTTGAGTTTGAAGGGAATAGTGCTGCATTTATAACAAGAGTTAACTTGAAAATGACAGCTGAGAACTGTTATTCAGAAAGAGACAAGTATGGTCTGGTGAGGCACTCAAACTCGAATGAAACAGTTTAAATACATCACACATGATTAAATCAAATCATGTAGTACTTCTACAAGCTGCAATTTTGTAAACAAATTAGCAGAGAATCTGATGCTACTTTAAACTCTTATTTTTTCTTTTCTTTTCCTTCTTGTCAAACAAAACCAGTCAGATCAATTCCTATGACATTTCCACAGCAAATTACTTAGTGGAGGCAAATTTGCCTCCGCTGCCACTTGAACTTCATCTGTAGTAACCCTGTGCACTTTGAATAGTTGTGAAAATAATTGTGACTTTTCTATTAGAATTTTTCTTTACTTTGAAAGAAGAAGGAGCTGAGCAGCAGCTAAGTCCTCCAGCCATCTCCAGACCCAGGCTCCACCACCATCCACCAGGCCCAGACTCCTCTACCAGCCTCCAGACCCAGGCTCCTCCACCATTCACACACTGATGGCGAGAGCTGCCATGCAAGGTGCTCAACCATGACCCATTGGGAGCAATTAGGGGTTCTGTGTCTTCCTCAGGGACATGAACTCGACATGAGTTCTCCGGGCCAGGATCAAACCGGCAACCCTTGGGCTACAGGACAACCACTCTGCCCACTGAACCATGCCGCCCTTATTAGCTACTATTAGGCCACAACAGCAAAAGGGAGTATGCCAAACTGTAAGAGTCATACAATATGCAAAGACATGTCAACACCAGAGGACTTATAGAAGTGAAAGACATCTGAATTTTATTTCAAGAAAACTGACAAAGTTAACAACACAGCAGGAATTAATGATGAGTCTTATGGGGGTGACATCACTGAAAGCAGTGTTGATAGAAAAGGACAAATAAAACAGGGGTGGTAGAGCAGAAAATGTATTCATTTGAACAATACAACAGGAGAGATAATTTCATGAGAAATGGGTTATAAATCCAACACCAAACTCATGCTAGAGCTACAGCAAACCAGGACAGAGCAGAAGATGCTCCACAGGAGAAGCTGCAGACTGTAGAACAAGTGATGGATTTTTCTGCACAGCAAGAACACAAAGATTAAAAAAAGAGGCTATATCCAGTTGTCATACTTGACAAAGACAGTCCGAGATGTCTAAACCAGCAAACATCATGAGGTTCATTAGCAGAAAACAGAGAAATAAATTATTAATCCAAGCAAATAAATTAAGAAGAACCAATTTATATAAAAATAAACATTTAGCAAAGAATAGCAACACTGTGACACAATCACAGTGACCTAGTCTAGAAATGGAAATGTGTGGATGAGAGAGAGAGGATTTTAAGAGATCTCCAAGACCAAGAGAAGTTAAATAAGATTCAGTGATATAATGTACAAATAGTGTTTATCCAGGACAGATGTTCTTTCCAAAAATGAGTGAATACACAAATATAGATGATGAATCAGAGGATAAAATCTAGATACAGAAACAGAATGATGGATGCATATACTATAATGAACAACAATAATAAAATAAATAAATAAAATTAAATAAATTAATCAATAATTAATTCCAATAGAAGCCTGAATTGCAGTTTATCTAAAATAAATGATAATTTGCAACCGTTCACAGATAAATTAAGCAGAATCACAATAACTAAAACTTGGTTAAAAGGTGAAGATGTGGATGAAGCTCAGATACACGGTTGTGAATTAAATTATGTAAATAGAAAAAAAAAATAAAAGAAGGCTAACACTGTACATCAGTTCAACGCTAAAATATAAAGTTGTTCACAGTATATATCATCAATGTAGACATTATGTTTAAAAAAAATGTGTGCAGACTTGTGTGCAGACCTTTACAGATAAAGTATGTTTTATCATTGTGTTGATAATGAGAATGTGTTTTTATGTGAGGATTTCAGTATAATCAATAAACTATGTGGATTGAGGAAATGAAGTAACTTTAAAGGCTTGATATACAGTCTGTCGTTACATCCTGCAATAACACAGTACAGAGTGCATACTTTATATATATTTTCAAATGTAACTGGTGAAACAATGGTAAGTAGAATTGTAATGCTTGATGTAAGTAATCATTTATTAATCTTTGTAGTTTACAATATGATATGTGTGATAATGCAATGCAGACCACAAGAGAAATATTTATAAGACAAAGATCACAAAAAGTTTTCGAATACACTGAAAAAAGACCTAAAAAAAACATAAAAAACAAAAGTGGGATAGTCCATGAATCCATCCATCTATTTTCTATACCTCTTATTCCAATTCAAAGTCTCTGGGAAGCTGGAGTCTATCCCAGTAATTAGCAGGCCAAACCCAGCAATTACTCCCTGGGCCAACACAGGGCCAACACAGAGACAAACAACCACTCACGCTCATGCACCTCACTCCTAGGGAGAATTTAGAGTGACCAATTAACCTAACATGCATGGTGGGAGGAAACCGGGGTACCCAGAGAGAACCCACATATACACAGGGAGAACATGCAAACTCCACACAGAAATGTCACGTCCACAGTTTTGTTGCAAAAATAGATCAATTCATTGACAAATATCACATTTTAAGCAGCACTAAGTATGAGTGTAGAGCCAATCATTCAACACCAATGATACTTACAGATTTAACAGAATAAATATCTAATGCAGTAGACATTATTTGATAAGGATCTTTGTTGATTTTCTTTCCTAAGTATCTGACACCGTAGAACATGAAATACTTTTCAAAAAGCTTCACAAATATGGTATCAAAGGGATGGCATATCAGTGGATAACAAAATTTTAATAACCAAAAACAGTATGTTCAAATTAATAATATGAAATCAAAATTCAACTATATAAACTGCGGTTTACCTCAGGGGTCAGTCCTCGGGCCGAAACTTTTCATTTTGTATGTTAATGATATTGTTAATGTTTCTAAATTGTTTAAATGTGTTTTGTTTGCGGATTACACTACTTTTATTTTATCTGCAAAAAATATTATGCAGGTGTTAGATGTGGTTAAAAAAAGTAAGAAAACTGAAAATATGGTTAGACAAAAATAAATTGTCACTGAATTGTGAAATAAAGATATTACATGATGTTCAGTAATAAAGACAAAAGTACAGACAATCCAACTGATCTAGCTGTAGGCAAAGGCCACTAAGTTATGAGGTGTTTTGTTCTTAAGTAACTTGGAAATTACAAATAACTCATTGAAATTAAAATATCTAAAATTTTTGATTTTTTACGCAAAGTTAAAGATTTATTTAACAACAAAGTGTTAATTATGTAATAAAACTTATTCATCATGCCATATCTTGTCATGTTTCCTCTGATAGGGGTCAGTTTTCCCAGCCGCTCCCGAACGCATCTCCAGTTTTTCCGCCTGATTGCTGATGCGCTCCAGCTGGGCTGCGCCCCTTATATACCTGTGTGTGACAATCCTCCTGTGCCAGATCGTCTCGGTTTAACCCTGCACATATCCAGCCTCTGTTTCCTGCTTGTCTGCCTGCCTGCCTGCCTGCCTGCCTGCCTGCCTGCCTGCCTGCCTGCCTGCTCAATATTCAATGTTCAATAAAACTCCTTCACCTGTCCCTGGATTTCTGAGATTTACTGAGTCCAATCACCTGAGTTATGATAATATCTGACCTATTCTGGTGAAGTTTTTTTTTCATCAAATCCATTAGTGATTCAGCTGAACCTTTTAAAATTTTGTAGATTACTGTATTTCACTAATTATGTATGAAGCACATAAGAACAAATTACCATTAAATATTCAACTTGAAAGGAACTCAATTAAAAACCCAATTTAGATCTCAACTTATGGAGTGATGCATCTCTGTAAAAGGAATTAGTTCAAGGAATAGTCAGGACTAAGATATTAAAGAGGCTAAATCAAATATTTTTTTAAAAAGCCAATAAAGATCAATTTGTTAAATAACTTTGTTGTGGGACTTAAACAAGTTACCGTATTTTCCAAACTATAAGTAGCACTTTTTTCATAGTTTGGCTGGTTCCTCAGCTTATAGTGAGGTGCAAAGGTGAATATCAATGTTGCTTCTCATTACTGGAGACAGCATTTGGCCAGTAAAAAATGCTGCTCCGTACATGTATGCACAGTTGATGTGATCTGATCTGAGTTACCGAAGACAAACAACTGCAGGATAATGAAGACGTCTTTTTTTCTGCTGATGAGGTGGAATCCATACATAAAATGTGCAAGAAAATAGTATGTTTACAAGTTTTGTACTAAAAAACATGCTGTGTCAGGTAGTTGAGTTATTATGACTGGCCAGAAAAGTATTAGCAGTTAAGATGGAAATGATGTTATGCTTGTCCCATTGTTAGCTTAGTCTGTTTTCTTGGTACTACAGATGATGAATCCATAATGAATCAATGAAACAAATTTTCTCTTGTGTTATTCATCAGGCTCAAAACAAAACAATTTAGACGTATGAATGATTAGATTTATCGAGAGTCAGATTGGAAACATACATCTCATCTGGTATAACTGCTCTCGAGGTGATGATTTTCAAGAACAAAAGCTGCAAAATCTGTCATTAAGGCTCATTACATCTGTCAAATGCATGCCTCCTTGATTCCTCTCAACTCCATCCCATGTAACACAGAAATTAATCTCAGCAAAATATCTTGAAAGATGTCTCCTTTCCCAAAATGAACATGAAGAAGGGAGGAGGGAGGTGAAAGGACACTTGCTGTTGGAACTATAAGTGTCTTTTTGGCATCTGTGATGTCTGTAAGGCACATGACACAATGATGCAACATTGTAAAGTGACTAAGAAAGTAGCAATCAAATCAGCTACATGCTTCAACAAAATAATGGTTAAATGATGCATAACAAATTTAACAGATTTTGCAATAAAATGATTTCTCTAAAACAAAAACATGTCAATTTTATGAATGCCTTTACCTCAGTTTCTTATTTCTCATGCCTGTCTTTACCTCCCCCACTTGTGTCTTTGGTCAAATGAACTAAGGTTAAGGGAGAGGAATTGAGGATTTTGTCACTTATAATAAAGATAAGATTCTTGTTTGTGTGTGTTCTGAAGGAGCAAAGACAGGTGTTTCCAGTTTGAGCCTACCAGCTGCACTTTATCCTAATATTCATGGTCTCTACAGACACCAGGCACTGTTGCAACCACCTTGCCAGATCACAAACTCTGTTTTCAGTCAGTGCTCTTGTGCTATATTGTTGTCAGCAAAGCTTTTACGCATTGTTTGGTGCTTGCTTTTACAACCCCCATGTTCTCCCCTGCAGCTTTCTTGACTATGTCTCCAGATCTTACCTTCTGCATGCAGCTAGCCTTTTCAGCCAGTTTCCTTTCCTTCCTGCCAGGTTTCTCAGGATCCTGGTTCCGGCTTCTCTTCTACTCAGCCTACTCTCCAGCATTGTAACCCTGCATGCCTCAGTCCAATACCTGCCCATCTTTTAATTCCACAAATTACCCACCAATCTCGAATCTGCTTTTCAGTGTTTGTGTCTGCACCTGCGTTCACTAGTTCAATATTCCTGTAATAGAGTTGGCACCACAGAAAGCGTTAGATTGCTCCCTTATTGCCATGGTTACCATAGTAGTGGTATAATTTGACTTTGTTCATAGACAGCACTTCATAGTTGGAAAAACACTGCAGTTCTCTTCAAGCAAGCATTTGGTAGCAATAGGGAGAAAAAAAATCCTTTCAACCACAGACTTGTCATAGCCTGACTCAAGGTCAGCCATCTTCCAATACTGGTTAGGGCGAGGGGACTGAAATTGAGTCAGTAAATGTGAGACAGGTTGGTCATACTACCTATAAAAGATTGTAAACATGCAACCTTAGACTACAAAATAACTTCAAAAATATACAGACAGGGGAAAAATCGCATAATACCATGGAGAGATGGACAGAGATAATGATATGCAAGAATGACATTTAAATGCATAGAGTGAGGTAGGGATGCTTTATGCATCACAGGAGGCCCTCCAGCAGCATTGGCCTACAGCAGTACAGCAAAGGGGTGTTTTTCATTAAGCTAACTTTTGCTTACTTAAATCCGCTCTTCTCCTGTGACCCCAAAATCACTCTCCCTTAGGCATTCCCAAGGACATTTCCGTCAGTTAAATTGGCAATGAGGAGTTAGAGATGGAGAAGGATTCTGAGGGAGCTTAGAGGGAGGAAACGGAGATCCATCCTTTTGTGTCGCGCTTATCAAATTGCATTCTAAATTTTGCCCCCTTACCATGTAGCAGATGCTTTCAAATTGTCATAGAATGAAAAGAAGCTGAGATTTTGCCTTTTTAGTCATTTAACTTCTCTGTCCTCGCCTCTTCCTCACCTTTTTTCTCCCAGGTCCAAGCTGTGAGGAGCTACACAAGTCAGGGAATTGAAGAACAATGTTTTCACTATAAGTAAAGCTCCTTAGGTCACCTGAGCCCCATTGATTAGCATTTTCAAAAAAGGAAAGAATCAAGTTTAATCTTAAAAGTAAAGATGTCCCTTAAGTACTGCAAAGGAATTAAACTATGTCTTTTGGTTCAATTACTATTCTGAGAACACATTGAAAATATCCGGTCTCCATAAAGAAACATTGCAGCCAACTTTCAAACCAGTCGACACTTGGAGGAAAAAGAACACATTAAAAATGACTTTAGGTAATGCACACGCCTTACAAAACATTACTATATTGAAAAAAGAATGCACAGCAATGATACATTTGCCAGCAAAAATAATCGCTGGACAGTATCAGTTGTATGAATGCAAAAGGTTGTCATTGCCTTTCAGGTACAGAAGGCACTTTCTGTATTGATATGACAGTATGTCATCACACTGAGGCTGTGAAAAAAAAATCTTCAAAGTCATCTCATCTTTCTTCAGGGCAGCAATGAAGGTAATATGAGTGCAACACAGTATATTGCATCAATCACTGTCAGTGATTCTACGAGATACTCTCAGCACTTAGATGAAGCAAAATCAAATGCCTTTCATTATTGATACATACTATCAATGTAAGTTTTGTGTTCTTTCTTAGATATGTTTTGTTGCAGCCAAAGTGGGTAAAAGACCTGGAAACATAGCAAACATTTATTGTATCACCGATGCAATAAGTCATTGTGGTTCTGTCTCTGAACAGCAGTATTCTTGAGGTAGTCCTACTTGTTATGTACTGGCTCAATAGCTCTTCTCTCTTTTGATGATTAAACTTTAATGCAAAGTGTAAATACAGATCAGATTTATTCTGTTTGCTCTCTCATCTCGCAGTAAACTTTAGGCTGAAGTGTTGCTTATTCTTAGATATGGCAGAGGAGTTTAAGTTGATAAATGGGCATGGCAAGCAGTTTTGTACGTGTTTGAAAATAGTGGTTTATATGTTGAGCCATGTTTCATTTCTTGCATAATTTCTTTTAAGTATCCATCTGGTGGACTGCAAGCTGTTGAATAAATCCTTTTAAATCCTGCATCTCCTCTTCCTCCTCAGTGTGTTTTGCCAGCTAAAAGATGGAAAAAAAGGCAGAGTTCATCCATTTACCAAATCAGAAAAAACAAACATGTAATCCTACAGTCCAAACCAAAGCAGCATGTTTAAAAATATATCTTTAACAGTATTCACACAGACATGTGGCTAGCTGAAGGTCATCTGGAGTGTATGTGTGTGTGTGTGTGATGAACACTAGAATAATTGAATGTAAGGAACAATATGAATACTGATGAACCACAGGGAGTAACAAATGTTAGACTTCAATATTTGCTTCAATATCAAGTTGAAAGTGAAAATTTGTGTGACTTGACAAGCAGAGATGTGTCTTTTCCCACTGACAATTCAGCTTGAGCATTTTTGCTTTTCCTTTGTTTTGCTCGCTCCCTTTCACACACAAGCACAAAAATTTGACTTTTATTTCCTCATAAAGAAAATTATAAACCCTCACCTACAGAACTAAACAACTTTACTTTTATGTTCATGAGGAAGAAAACACTGCTCTGTGTGCAGACTGCTGCCTTTTGAAAAATGTAAGCAGATTTATACAATTTGCATATGTGTTGCCTGCATTTCAAAGCTCCATTGTGTCCTATAATTATGAGAACCCTTCATATTGACAATGGTGGTCATATGATGCGGCTACAGAAGGATACATTTCCTGTATGTATGCAGGAACCATGAAGATATTCCCATGTTGGAGAAAAAAAGACTAATGTTTCATTAATGAGGACCTTGATGTGAAAGTAAAGGACAGCGTTACATGATCAAGCTGAAATGAAACAATCTGCAGCTTTAAATATTTTATTGACTGAGCAGGAATATTTTGGACCGTAGGGGAGCTTTAAACTCATCTAATTATGTTTGTACCACACTGTATATTAAACCTATATCCAATTAGATACATGAATTCAAGACTCTATTTCAACATGAGGAATAGAATGACTGTTGGCAAGGATACAAAAATAGTCATCACAGGATTTAAGCCTGCGCTCAGTGCTTTTGCAGTACAAAACTGATAAAGAAAACCGAGTATGCAGAGATTAGTATTGAAGAGGAGACTGTTTGACTCCGTTTATGGAAGCAAAATGCTTTTGCTTGGAGTGCAAATCCCTCTGGAGGGAGCGATTTGGCTTCTGTTTGCATCTTGCTGCATTTGCATCAGCTTCAACAGTCCATCCAATCAGACAGTCCTGCGTGAACCTACAGTAACACCACCCTCCCCCCCAAAAAATCTACCAGCAGCAACAGCAGATATCATTCATGACCCTATCAGTAACAAAACTCCTACGCTCACATTCTGTTTCATCTTTAATAAATCACCCCAGCAATACCCACGTATTCCTCTGGCCTTCAGAGATGGAATTTTTCATTCAGCTGTTAACCAAATCTGGCACACCCCAAGCTTTGCTGGCAACAGCGGCAGAGGTTACGCACATACTGGTGATTTATTGGCATGATCTACTGGACATAGCAAAATAAAATATGTTCCACGGGACATAAGCCATTTATCTCACAACTGTCACAAACCAATCTTTGCCACAAGGACAAATTGTAGATAGAAAAACGCAGCAGCAACTTGACCAAATAAGCAAAAGTGAAAAATAAAGGTATTTAGATTTTTTTTGTTTGTTTGTTTTTTCTAAGAAAAAGCTCTAATGACATGATTTTCGGTAAAACCAGTTTCAGTTTGATTGCACTGCTAACAAAAGATGTTCTTAAAAGGAAAGGTCACGCTGACATTCAGGCAATAAAGGCATAATTGACCTCTTAATGTCAACAACAACAGCAATTTCCCTGTAATCTAATACTTCAACAGGGTGTTTACAGATTTCATTTGTTGAAGATGATGGCATGATTTCTCCTTTGGGGAAAAACTCTGCTGTGAAGCAAGCCACAGCACACTGCTCTGAGCCTTAGCTTCAGTCCAGAGTGCAGGCAAATGCACAGGAGCCAGCATTATTGGAAGAATGTGAACAGATTTCAGTTGACATATGGAATCTCAGTGGGGGCTCAATAAAGCAGTCCATTGGTATTGCCCTTCGTACCCACAGAAAACAATTAATCCTTCTTCTTTGCCTCAATGTCTCTGGTGGCAGCAGCATAGTCAGACAAAGGATCAGGGAGAAAATGTGAAAGGATTCAACTGGACTCTACCTGCCTCACCTTGGAATTTTGTGCTCCTGTGACCCAGGAGCCAGTACCGGTATTTCTCTGGCAGGGAGAACATACAGCTCATCCTACCATTATAAGGAGTGCAAGAGAGAGATTGAGAGAGAAAAGGGTCATCTCATACTTTGCCATGCCGTATGTTCTGACCTTTTCATTCAGTTGAGATGGCCTCAAGTTTTATGAAGTACAAAAACTCTGTGGATGACATCGGTCTTTATATCTTTCATCTTCTCCAGTTCAGTCTGTCATTGGAAAGACTGTTGTTGTAGCATTATGAGAGGTAAATGAGTCATTAGATCCTCTGTCCTCTTTGTTAGAGCTAAGTAAATGGCTCATTTGATGTAATTTCTATTGAATTTCCATATGAGGGTATCATCTGAAATACACAAATAATTTACTTAGCCAAGTTTTCATTTCAGAAGGCAAGTTAAAGGCTTAATTGCCTTTAGAGACACGTATCATTCCAGTCAATGATGCAGGACCTATAGTTCTTTGAGGCTAAGTGGTATCACAATGACTCATTACTCACTGATGGATTTCACTTTGTAAAAACTCCACAAAAGGTTAAGGAAATGAATACCACAGCTGTCTCATCTGCCATTCCCTCACCACATACAAACTACCTCTGACAAACTGTCCAACAGCTTCTGAAATATTGCCCATAAAGCCCAATGCCAGTATAAACCTGAAGCTGTCGGCTGATTTGTGAATCCAATTACCTTCCTCTCTGTAATGGGTGTGTTCAGGAGAATGATGTAAGTCAGCACCTGCTGATATCTGTCAAAAATCCAGCATTCACTGAGAGCAACATGCAGCCACCAGGACAGGTAAGCTAAAATGTACTCTAATGGCAGCATATTTAGGGTATGCTCTATTTGGATCACGAGCAAGTTTTCTGTTATGTAAACCCAAACACCAAATTATGTGACCCGACTTTAGGCATTCCTAAATTTTAATTTTCTAATTTCCTTATTTCTCTTTAACTAGCCAAATTATTTTTCTTTAAAACCTTAAAATGAGTCTTTAAGCCAACAGACTTAAACTATTAGCTAGAAGCCTCCAAATAAAACTAAATATTAGCAACTGCCCCATAGACTTATAGAAAAATCTATTGGGGGTTCCATGTTTTCTATAAGTAAAAGTGATTAAAAGCCAAAATATTAAGTTTGACTATAAAAGAATGTTAGATCTAACTTCACCATGGCAACCTCATCAATCAATCAGAGTTGATGGACATTTTGAATCAACAGCTTCTCTCTTGTGTTTGTACAAACTTTGAAAGGTTCATCTCAAACATTTTACTTTAGCACAAACTTTCAGCAATCACACCATAATTTCTCCAGGAATTGCATGTACTTTCATACATCTTGGTCAATGTGATTGAGTGCACATCTTTGCTAACCACTGTTAAGAATTTAGTTGACCTTTTGGAATATTAAACATTTTATTTATTTTACACTTAGATAATGAGAGGAGATCTTAACCAATGAAAATGTAATAAATATAATGCATGTTCATAAAATTTTCAATTCTATAACAGCACATTTTAAAAATGTTCTTTGTTTCACTGACAAGTGAGGAAGCCTTTGCACTTAGATTGTCTTTTAGTACAACAGTCAAGGTGACAGTAGTGGTTTTGAAGTGTTGGTGGATACGATTATGGAAAATCAGTTGCTAGAAATTCATTGTCCGTCCAACCATCCATTCATCCATTTTCTTCTGCTTGTCCGGGGTCAGGTCACAAGGGCAGCTGCCTAAGCAGGGAAACCCAGACTTCCCTCTCCCCAGCCACATTTGCCTGCTCTTCCAGAGGGATCCCAAAGTGTTCCCAGGCCAACTGAGAGATGTAGTCCATCCAGCGTGTCCTGGGTCTTCCCCGGTGTCTCATCCCATTGGAGCATGCCTAGAACACTTCACCAGGGAGGCATCCAGGAGGCATCCTGACCAGATGCCCGAGCCACCTCATCTGGCTACTCTCGATGTGGAGGAGCAGCGACTCTACTCTGACCCCTCCGGGATCACCGTAACTATCAACCTATCAACCCTATCTGTAAGGGAGAGCCCGCCACCCTGCGGAGAAAACTCATTTCGGCCGCTTGTATTCGCAATCTCATTCTTTCGGTCACTACCCACAACTCGTGACCATAGGTGAGGGTAGGAATGTAGATCAACCAATAAATCAAGAGCTTTGCCTTTTGGCTCAGCTCAGAACAAGACCCCGAGATATTTGAACTCTTCCACTTGGGGCAGGACCTCATTGCTGACCCAAAGAAAACACTCCAGGTTGGGAAATTCATTTTTGTGTTCAGAAAGCCATCCATTTTCTATACCTCTTATTCCAGTTCAGGGTCACAGGGAAGCTGGAGCCTATCCCAGGAATTGGCATGGGAAAGGGAGGGTAGACTCTGGACAGGCTGCCAGTCCATCGCAGGACCAGAGAGACAAAATAGTCATTCATGCTCAAGCTCACACTCGTGACTAAATAACCTTACATGCATGTCTTTGGACAGTGGGAAGAAGCCGGAGCACCAAGAAAGAACCAATGCATGCATGGGAAGAACATGCAAACTCCACACAGAAAGGCCCCTGTTTGAATCCCTCCCCAGCTGAGGCTTATAGTACTGGCTTGAATAGATTAAGAACAGATTGTTCTTCTGTTGCTTAATTCTTTCTTTTTGTATGTTCTTTTTTGTTTTGTTTTTTTTTATCATTTTTAAGTGACTTCCACTTTAAGTAACTTTTCAAATCAAAGTGCATCATAAAGCATCTAAATAAGGAGATCATTACACCCAATTTCCACCTTGTCTGCATTTATGTCCCAAACATTCTGTAACGTATGCAGTAAGTATGGCATGTGATAACTGCTAAAATCAGCAGCATGGAAAATGGTGACAAGAGCATTTGCTGACAGCTCTGTGAGAGTGCAAACTCATTGTACACAACTGTTGGCATCAGTTGACATCTGAAAGAGAGACAGACTGCTGATAGGGAGATTATCTCCTCTGGAACTGCTGCACCATGGGAGTTGTCCGCTGCAGTTGTGATGCTCCTTAGGGAGCATGGACAAGGTCTGCTTGGTGAGACGTTTCACAGTGAAAATTAAGCAGAAAATTGTATTCTTGTATCTTACTCACTACAATACATAGGGTGATGGAGAGCACATCAACATGAGGACTGGTGAAATGATACTGTACACAGCAATGAAACCATGGTGACTCAGGTTGCATGAGTTTATTTTGCATGCAGAAGGCCATGGTCAAGCCAATTTGATATTCAGTGCTCAATGTAGTGAAATAAAAGATGTACTGTGTGTGTGTGCGTGTGTGTGTGTGTGTCTGTCTGTCTGTCTGTGTGTGTGTGTGGGGAGATGATTGGTGCCATTGTTAGTGCATTCTCTTGCTGTTTGTGGTTGATGGCCTTCTTCTTGTCTCTCACTAACATCAGATAGATTATTTTAATTTTTATTCCAGTCAGTTATTTCAGTAATTCATCTAATTAAATACTGATCCATTAAAACAAACAGCGTGTATTATTTTATATCATATTTTGCCTTGTATGGAACAATGCAAAATTGATAACTAAGCATCTGGGCTTTGAAATGGTTGTTTTCTCCAACACTCCCCCCGCTGTTTTAGTAAGAGTCTTGCCAAAGGCCATGTAGACTGAGGAAGATATTGACAATTTCTTCACCTACGCTGATGAAGTAATCTTATTTTATAACACTGGTTTATATCCATGGGATCAAAAATTAATCAGAAGGGTATCTGAACTGTATGAGACCTGAAACCTGCAGCCTGAAGAGGGATTCAGATTGGGCTGGCCCAGACGGAGGTCTTCAGCTCGCATATGAGGTCAAATCAATGAGCGATGCAGTAAAATGCAGACAGCAGACCCCTTCGGGAAGGTGTTTGGATGCAGAGCCACAGGCAGAGAAGGGCTGTGAATGTAGATGAGAGTTCACATGGTGGGAAGGCGATGAGGACTCGCATAAGCATGAGAGGTGACCAAATGATCCTTGACAGGAACCAAAGGAGGATGTCTTTCACTGGGTTTTTGTTTCATTTATGTAGTGATTATTTTCCTCTTTTCAGGCATCTTTTGTAAAATGATCTCAGTTGATTTCTAATAGACAAAAATATTATGAGATTTTTATAGAAACAGCCGGAAAAAGTGCAAATTATTACATAGACATGAGAAAATGTAAATTTATTGATCTTCAATGAAAAAAAAAAGATGAAGAATAAATGCACAGCTGTTTTCAGCCTACATTTTACTGGCAAGCAAAGGAGAGTATATAATTAACTTCAGTGAAAGCTGTTTTGCAACATTCTTGGAATGTAAAACCTGGTGATATATCATTTCCTTGTAAATGCTGACCACAATCTATACGACAAGAAGTCGGAGTGGGTATCGGGCAGCTGTACAAAATTTGGTCTCCAAATGTGCTGCATGCAAAAAAATCCACAAAGTTATCCTAACAAGAGTGACTCTGACCATGCTCACTGTGGTAAACACTCGGGTACAAGAGCTTCCTTTTGGATCACATAGTGCATCCTTTCATAGAGAATCCTCTGTGTATTTGAAGTCTGTCAGGGTGAGAATGTTTACAGGAAACACGGCAAATATTCTAATGTATGATTCCCGTAAAAAGAGCTTTCAAGCGAATGGAAAGTTACCAAGCTGCTGTGAGTATCTGACTTATCTAATTCTAAAGTAAATAAGGCTTTTAGTCTGAGGTATTGCATAAAAAACTTTTTATGTAATGCTCAAAATTACCCTGGGCTGTAAACAGGTAAAGTTTATAAGCACAAATCTATTACTGCAAAACAAAATATGGTATGTGATTGTTTTGATGAAATAATAGTCTTTTTTAAAGGGGCCCTATTATGCTATTTCAACTTTTTGAGCTTTCTACAGTGTTATAGTGTTGAATACTCAAACAAGTGAGTGGCACTGTTCTTTTTTTTGTTTGTTTGTTTTTTTTTATTACAAACCACGTGTTTAAGTTTTCCAGTGTGACTCTATTGGTTTCCATGGTGCTGAAAACAATAGGTTTTAGAGAGCTTTTTCTACTTTGATATTTAAGTGACATTCCGGGGAGTCATCTTCTTCAGATTGTGCACATTCATGAGAAGAAAGGCGCACCCACATTCACTTCTCAGTGTAAGTCAAAAGACACACCACAACATGTCAACATGTCACACAAGAAATGTCTCTTCAGCTGTGAGGTAAAGTAACATTTGTTCAAATTCCTGAAGAAAACAACGGTTAGACAGCAATGGATGGAGTTTGTTTTTGGGTACCAGCCACAGACTTGTTTTTGTGAACGGCACTTCACTGAAGACTGCTGGATGAATAAGGACCAGTTCAGCGAGGGATTTGCGACCAGGCTTTAGCTGAAAGGAGGGTCTGTCCTTACAATCAAAGGCTGTGTTTCTGATCCTAAGCCACAACCTGCAAGTAAAATCAAATAACTTGTCCATTTTGTGTGTTGGTGCAGGGACACATGGAAAACCTGCTGGATTGCAGCCCTCATAGGACCGAATTGAGTAGCCCTGTTCTAAGGCATCTGGATTGCCATCATGTGAAAGAGCACAAGGAGTTTGTTGCCTTAAAGGAAAAGCACAACGAACCACAGCAATCAACACTGACAAATGCTTTCAAAAACAATAGGAATTTGCAAAAAACAAAAACAAAAAGAAAACCATGCCAGAAACCTACAGACAATTAATTTGTTATTTAATAGACCGCTTAAGAAAATAACACAGGTAACGGAGCGCTACTTGGTATTCAAATAACTAAACCCCATGTATCAGAATCGGTGTTGGACAGAAAAAAATGGTATCGAAACAGTTTGGATTCAAAGGTTCACAGTCAGTGTTACAGATAATGTATGTAGTTAGGTTTGGATATTTCAGAATACATGGTTGTGGATAGAAAGTGTAACAATATTTAAGATGTTACTCGATCTTAAGATAACAATTCCTGGACCATCCTGCTACCAGCAAATTCAAAGCCAGCCTGGCCTCCATGTTTTAGTCACTTCCCTTCAAATGACAATGTGAGCGACAATCAGTTCTACCATACCATGCCACTGCTGTTCTACTGTCACCCAGGCCGGATACTCTCAACATACAGGAAAGAATGGGATCAGTGCACAGAGACCCACACACCTAGTGAAACATGACTACTTTCCTTCTTGTGGGGACTAATGAGCGTTGATGCAACTGACTCCGGAAGTCAGCGCCACTAAGCCAGGGGATGGCTTAGTGGCGCTTAGAAAGCAGCAGCCGCAGCAAGCTGAATCAGCAGCGACCCGTCCACAACCACCCTCCCCCCAGCAGGTATCTGGCGTCTTAGTTATAGGGAGTGGGAGGGACATCCAGTGATTGCAATCACAGATATGATGAGGTTCAGGTGCGTCTGTCTGCAGTGTGTGCCTTTGTGTACAGTTCAGGATCACAGGTAACAGTCCAACAGTCCCACAACACACGATAATAAAAAGACATTGTAACAATAATCAAAAATGCCCATTGCTTCGTAGCACACAGCAATATCAACCATTTAACAACATTAGCTACCTGATCATACTGAAAAATTCCAGAGGCAGTGTTTTGCATTCTATGACAAAAGCTATACAGTGTCATGGACTTCATGGCTCAATGGTTGAAATTTCCACCACGTGAAAGAATGTTCTACACAAAACAACTGTCAACCAAAAACATCCTCTCATAATTTTTTAGGTTGAATTGTGAAACTATAATTATTTAACCCCTCACGATGCAGACATACCAGCCCCGGTACATCACTACTAATCAACAACATTGCAGCCATGTGTGCAAGCCCCTCCATCATGAATGCCCACAATATACACATCAAATGAAAGCTCAAAGTCTCGTCTTTCCGATCATATAAGCCATTTTGACACGCAACAACCACAGCGCTAACACTAAAGCCTTTTTTACAGAAAAGCAGAAAGTTTAAATGTTGACTTTCCTTAACTTTGAGGGCTCTCTATAGGTCAAACATCAATATTTCCCATCAAGATTGGTCTCATTCTGTCCGTACAGGTTAGGCGAGGACAAAAAAATATTTTTGTCTGTGTGTTCTAAAGTGTATAACTTTTTTATCAGTAATACTTACAGTGATTCTGATTGCTGTGGGTAAAACTAGAGAGTGTTACCTTTGCAAAGAGCCCAAGCCTGTACTTACAATCCAGAGGGTTCAATAACAGCAGTAATTCTAACTTGGAGAGGTTATATTACAAGTGTTTTTGCCAAAAATGACCCCGCTTGATAAGGGGTTAACATATGGGCAAAATGTATTTGTAGAGCTAAGAAAAGGAAATGTGGCTATTGTACAATTTTTGAGTCAAATGAGATTGTAAAGTCTAGCATGTTCCCCAAGATCCAAATTCCCCAGAAACCAATCTGATTACATCTTATGGCAGCTGTGGAAATCAAGCTCAGTCCACAAAGACCCAAAACTTTAGGACTCTTTCCAGCCTTCTTTGCCCATGATCCGACTGGTGAGAGCTCTTTTGGTTGCATTAGGAGGTCTTTTTCATTATTAAACAGGTTGTCATAATGTCATGGCTATGAAGTTGCTACATGTTTTAGTTATGTCCTCCTTCAATGTGATCCAAACCGTCATCAACCTCTATTATACCCTCGGAGGTGTTACACACCGACTCCAGGAAGACAAGGGAACGGTAACAGGTTTATTCGAAGACTGGTACATTTAAGAGAAACATACTGTTTACCGATACAGAGGTGAGGAATCCGGGAATGGAGAGGGAGTGAGTCCATAAGGTGTGTGGGTTAAGGTCCGACAAGGAGTAACTGAACTGGTGGAGTATATGAGGACTGGGACACAATGGAAGACAGGTGTGACAGGTTGGCTTGATTATGATGAGCGGATCAGAAACAGGTGTGGAGGATCAGGAAAGTGAGGAGTGAATGGAAGAGTGGCAGGACAGGGGAGTGCTGAAGGAGTGGCAGGACAGACTGTAACAGGAGGTAAGTCAACTCAATTCACTTGTAAATATATAGTTTGATCCTTTTGATATTTGACTTGCAGCTCCAAGTGTTTCACAGAGCAAGATTAAAACAGCATATACACCTAATACAAATACAAAAAAATTATTTTAAAAGGATAGCAACCAAAGAGTTTGCCTTTACTAGGTTAATATTTTAGTTTAAGAATATCTTTTATCTTTATATTTCATTATGTGCAAAAATTGTTTTTAAAATGCTATATTGGAAGAAAACAGCATGATTTTTTACTTAATTAAATGTATTTTTTACAAATTAACACAGTTACTGTCTTTCACAAGCCCTCTGAATCTGTATTTACCCAATTTCCCCATACCAGCACTCACATTAAGACTCATTACTTTCGAAAACACAGAGTGTTGAATATCTTTGGTGTTTGAATGGCTGTCTATTATGTTTGAGCAAGCCCTTTTAATTGGCATTTAAACAACGATTAAGAGATTAGGATGAAAGATGTTCTTGTCTTTTTCTTTTTGTTCTTCGCTTTGTTGGGAGTGGATATTTTGTTTTCTTAATTTTCTTGATTTTGTTTCTTCATGCAACATCTTGGTGCAGACATTGATTGATCTCAGCTTTCCTAAGGAGGCCCTTACCAGTAAGGTTCATGATCCAGATCTCAGGAAGTTTTTCTTCTTTCCTTTGTCTACTCAGAATCAGGAGGTTTAAGAAGCTGAAAGACACGTTTGGGTTTTTCCTTTCAGAGCAACTTTATAACAACATGAGCCTCGTAATTGTACATCCACACTTTAAGGAAGTTGCTACATGCTACATTTCCACATGCAGCATGCTGCAGTTTCAGGCCATCGTGCAGCCTCAGCGGACACAGTCTGATGTACTGTGCTTTGTCCCTACCATAATTCATCATAGCCTGTGTTGTGTTATTTTCAGTTGTTTATCCTGGCATTGCTGGAAAAAGAAAAATGTCAGAATCCCAGCAGAATTTCAGCATCACTTTGTCTCTTGAGAAAGGTTACTATGCAGTGAAGGAAATACTGCTTACAATGTTTCTGCTCCAAAGCCTCCACAAAAATTTCTCCACAACCCTTCTGTTATAAAAGATAGAGAAACTGAAGGAGGGTGGCTTGCATTTTATTCTGACTGTTCATATTTCTTGAATGTGATCTTAAAATGCAGCTGTCATCTGCTAAAATATGGTATGATATTCATGTAGCATAGTTTCCCCAACATGATATATGAGAATTTAAAAAAATGCAGCTGTGTAGTCACTGGAATGCCCTCTGTGAACAGAAACCAGCTTATTTCATCTATGACTTCTTTTCTCATCATTTCTCTACTTAAGATACTCATGGTCATTTACTTTCCTATTCATTTTTTTAAACTTTCTTTATTGTACTGTTTTAAAGGAACCTTTTTTTTCAGTCTTGTTATTATTTTCAAGCTGCACCCTTCCAATTTAGCCACCAGTGTTTGCTTTTGCATTTCCAGATGGGCAATCCTTCAATGTTTTGATTTACCACAAAAATCCTGTAACTGAACACATCACAGCTTACTAAAATGGACTTATCTGCTGATTCAGATAAGTCACTGCACAATACTGATTGTTCAGCTTTGCAAAGCCCCAAAAGGTCAGAAAGCTGAACAATCAGATCATGCAGAATTGAGTTCCTGGCAAGCGCAGACTTAGAGGAAACCACAGCCTTACCCTTATTCAGTACATAGATACTTTTCGAACTGTTTTTAAGTTTTCCACATTTTTTCCCCCCAAATTTTCACATTTATTATTCAGTTTTATCTCAATGAACAGTGTGTAAAAATTACTGAAATCTAGTTGTACAGATGGGCATAGAAATTACCTCAAATTCCATGAATAGACAGTGGCCATCAGTAGCCAAAATTCTTCCAGCCATAAATATGTTTTTCATCTGCGAGTGAATCCACTGGCCTCAGGTGCAGAAACGACTGCTCTGTAGATAGCTACTACAAAATTGTGTACATGTATTACCTCTACATCTGTGTGCCTTTTAAGGCATTACTAATGATGTTCCCAAATGGTGTTCTAGGAGCTATCAAACAAAGCCAATATTGTAGTTTAAAGCGTACAAGGTTTTCACTTTACACACAATTATTTGTCCATTCAGAGGCACCATAGTGAAATGGTGGCACAAATATGTCAGCTGCCATGTATGTGGACCCACAGCAAGTAGATATAAATGGCCTGGGCTCTCTGATCTAGCAACAAAGCTGAACCACTATAGGCCCTTGAGTGAGGTCCTTAACCCCCCGTAACTGCTCTCCAGGCACCATATTATGGCCGCCCACTGCTCCCTAAATTTTACTAGAGACGGGTAGAATGCTGAGCCTAATTTCCCAATTGGTGTGAATAAAATAAAAATTAACTACTTAATGACTTAAAGTCCAAATTACTTGGGTTTTCCAGTTCTTTCACAAATGTTTCCCAATGCTTCTCTCGTGTAATCTTGGTAGCATGCTTCACAATACTGTACTGTTGAAAACTGACCAAGCCTGAAGTTCCAGTCACTGTGGAAATATTTATTATTCTTGTCTTGCTCAGTATCTATTCATCTTTTACTCTGCTGACTAACCTGTGTTGCAGGAAAACCACCCCTGTGGTATTGTGCTGCTGTTATATTTGACTATTGGGATAATATTAAGGAGGTGATGCCCAGTCGGCTTCCTCTACACACGCACTGTCGGAAATTGTGGCCAAATGATTGAAGTTCTGTGTCATTAGATCAGGTGATTTTCCTTTAAAAGTCTGGGGTGTCTTTTGGAAAACTCCCAGCAGCCTATTATGCACCTTTAATTTAAAATGACTTCTATCTAACCACTCCACTTTAAAGGTCTGATTGGAGGAGTGCAGTTCTGATGGTTATCCTTCTGTAAAGTTCTCTTATCTCCACAAATGAGACTGTGTAAGAGACTGGCTCCTGGTTACTTGACAATCCCGTTTCCCCGATCATCTAGTTTTACTAAGAAGCCAGATACTGAACATTTCTTCATTTTAAAATAATGGGGACTATTCTTAAAGGCCATTTAAAGAAAACTGATTGTCTCCAGTCTTGGAAGAATCCTGTCTCACAGGTCTGCAGACAATTTTCTGGACCTAGGGGTTGGTTTTCACTCCTCATCATCAGTTGTAAGATCTAATATAAATGTAATATTGACTGACTAATATCTGCTTAATCAAATTCAGTTAGCCCATATAATGTTTTCATTCAAGTTGTTAAAGGATCTCAAGGACACTGACAGAAATCAAATCAACAAGTGCTTAGTTGCAAGTGTCCTAAAAATGTGTTTAAAAGCTGTTCCAAAATCTATGTTTAAGTTTGAGTGAGTGTGTGACTTTTAAGACTACTCTTACACAAAATGTGGTTAAAAATTTTAAAGGCTCTGAAAACCTTCCACCTGCAGCCTAAAGGAAGCCACAGGATGGAAAAAAGAGTGGTGGAGCAATAAGTCAACTTGAAGATTGAATTGCTACCCAAACTCCTATGCACCTGCTGCTGCAGAGTCTTTAGTTATTCCAAAGTTCCTTGCACAATACATTATCTCTGTAGTGATTAAGGACAAACAGCTCCATCAATCAGGTGGTGGAGCCCCAGAGAGCATCGGAGCCAATGCAAAAAGACCCCAAGGTTGCCAGCTTTTTGCTGACTCTATCAATAGTATACATTTCTTCACGCTGTTGCTCAAATAAAGCGGTCACCCACCTGCTGAACGTCTCACCTCTACTAAAACATGAGGCTGTCCAGGAAAAGCAGCTGGGCTGATGTGAAAGGTAAATCTGAAATTCAGAGATAAGTAAAGCTAGAGTTATTTTTATTCTCTGAAAATTCAAAGATAGGTAGTCATAATTAGGAGCAGATGTTGCACAAGCACATAATTGTATCACATCTCATGGATAAATTAGTCCTACAAGGTTTCAGAATTTTCTCAAAAGTGTCCCAGGCATGATGTTTTGTTGTTTTCTATTTTTTTTTTTTTTTTTTTTTCATTAGTTTTAACGCATGTCTTGCAAATGTTTAAAATGTTCCCTCAAGTAATTCCCATTTTGTTTCACTTCAATTTTCCATCTGTTGTTGTGTTCATGGTTGACTATTTCTTCTGGGAAAAAATGTCTTGTTTTCTTTTGCCTCAAATAAACAGGAATGTTTCATCAGCATTAAGACAGATGTTGCACTAGTTTGTGATTACTTTTTGTTCGCTTGGTTAACTTTTGATCATTTGAGAGTTCTGTTTTGTTTTGTTTTTTCTTAAAAAGTTTTAAAAGATGTAAAACATTTGTCTCACATGTGAAATGAAGTTAACCTGTTAACTTAAGTTCCAGAGCAGGGTTTACACTTCAGCTACTCCTCTAATCTATCCATCCCTCTCCCTACTTCATGTCCCCTGATCCATTCAACCTCCATCCTCCTTTTAATCCCACATACTTTTTCTCCCCTTCTCCCTTCAAACATTCATTCATCCTTCCTCTTCCATTTGCGGAATCCTAACCCATCCCTCATCTCCGCCTGCCGGCCTTAAATTACATGATACCCCAGATTATTCAGTCAAAGAATCTTTTAAGCCATCCATAACCTCATCTATGTTTCCAAATACATTTAGCTAAACCAGTGAACTCTCACTGTTGTGCAGTAGCCCTTGTTAGTAAAGTGATATCAGGCTCAAAACTATGCCTCTGTCCACTCATATTTGTCATTATTTGTAAGTTTAATAAATGACAAATAAATTGTCTTGTAATCAGTGTTGGGCACATCACTTTAAAAAGTAATTAATTATAGTTACTAGTTCTTGCAAAAAGTAACTCTGTTAGTAATGGAGTTCCCGCATTAAGAGTAATTAATGACTCAGACAAATAATTATTCTGTTACTTAAAAGAAAAAAGATGTTTAAACATGTCCTTTTTAACAGAACTTCAAGTTCATCTGCGTGTTTATTTATTCATAATAAAACCGAATATTAGATCAGACTAATAAATGAAAATCTAAAGAAATAAATTACTAAATAATCTACACTAATCTCAGGCTGCTGGATGTCGAGGCTCTGTTTCCTCCCCATGTGACTCTAACTTTGTTTGTGGTCATGATGAACATCTCTCATAGCCTTCATGTATTTTATCTCTGTGAGGAAAAAGTGATATCTGTGGTTCCCGATCTTAACACTTCTCTTTTGCTCTCTCTTGACTTGCCGCTGATGTGTGTGTTTCCTGGTCGTTTGTGTGTGTGGCTGTGTGCATGTGTATGTGGCTACCCACCCAGACTTACCTGACCTGCCATGACATATAAATAAATGATGAATTATCATTATCAATTAGGCCATGTGGTTGTTATAATAAGCACCCGGTCGGATGAAGACAGCATCATTGTGCAGGGTTGTAGTGTAACGCTATATGATCTACAGGATTAACTGTTAACTAAATTCGGGTCATAAAAATATTTCAGGGACAACTTCTGGCTTGAAGATATGATGCTGCTTTGTTCTTAGCTTGTACCCGATCACAACACAACACAGCAACTCTTGTACTAAAACATGGAGTGTATTCTACAGTTTCAACCATATCACTCCGCCTCCTGTCTGCTGTAGCAGTAGCACAATATAGTCCGAACAGATGTGAAACTTTTGTTTACCCAAAACAAAAATAATCTTGTGTCAGTAACATTTTCTCCTCAGTAACAGTAACAGCGTAATGATGAAAGGGTCATTAGATTACCGTTACTGAAAATAGTAACTCTGTTAATAACGCTGTTTATTTTCATCCCATCACTGCTTATAAAGAGAAAAAAAACTGTCAGCTCGCACTTTACAGCTGAATGCATAAAACTGTGTCTTCATAAGGTGCGATGTTGTAATGGAAAACCATGACATGTCGTACAAAACCCTTATTTTTTCCAACAATTTTATAACAAGTCTTTTATCTTTTCAGCTAGTTAAGGGTAATGTTAAAAGGTACTGTTACATTGTCATTGTTGTATTTAAACACTTATGGTTAGCACTTATGCCCTCATTTGTAAAAAACAAAAGATCAAATTTAGCATGACTGCAGAGATCCAGTATGCTGCACCCCACATATTTTATTTACACTTATCAGGAATTAGTATATGACTGTTTACTTGCTTTTCTACTGAAGGTATTTACTTTATATAATTATAATGTTTATTCCAGAAGACTCTGGGATACAGGTCACTGTGTTCAAGTTGCCACGATCTGGACATTTTCGTTTATTTGAATAATAAATAGCTGTATTGATACAGTAACAGCAATAAAGTAAGAAAATTAAGTAGTAAAAGAACTTGTTTAAAGCTTTGTACTGACAACAGACTACTTTCTCCTAATGCATTGAGTCTCTGACAACACTCGGCATCACCTGAAAAAGAAAAAGCTATCAAAGTTGCCAGTAGTTTGAGTGCACATTGACAATGTTAAACTCTGTCAATGCTAAACACTGAGCTTTCTAATGCCATGGCAGAGTTTGGAAAAGCACCATTATGCAGGGAATTCTGATGTAAAAGTGTCTCTGTAAGTGAAAGTGCACCTACGGCTCAAAAAGCAATTGCTTTTGTTGGTGTAACAGCAGTGCGTCAGACTTACATGAGATGCTCTGACACAAGCGAACCTGAGTAAAAATGACTAAATCTTATAGAGCTTTGAATAAGCCTCACTGCTTCAAACAAAATAAATACACTTTTCATCTGTCTTAGCATGAAGGCTCATTGAAATGAAAAAAATCTAATGAGCTGTTTGGACAAATGTCATGGGGATAAGGTTTCTATCATGGTCACTCTGAAACTGAGATTTAACAAGATAAGAAGAGCTGTTTAGGGATTAAATTAAGCTCCATGTCAGGTTGCCTATAAAGGAAACGACTGTCATTAAACAGATGCAAAAGGGTTCAAACTCCATTTATCAAAGCAGATTTCACATGGATAAAATGTATTATTAAAATTAATCCCCAAGAACCAAATTTGAAGATGGTTCTGCTTTCTTCCTTTAGTTCTGAGAAATTCCCCAGTCACTGCTCTGCCTTGGGCATAGGACCCACTAAGAGATGAGGAGAGACCTACTTAGTACAGAACATTCAAAGAAATTTCAACCTAGTTGCTTTCTTTCACATTTAAAGTGATGGGAATTATTAGAAAAAAGGGTTTGCTGATACATCAAAGATACATCAAACGCTATTTCAGACAGTTTCATTATCTTCAAAGAATGTAAGGGATAATATCCATAAACTTCAATCCTGTATAGAAAGGTGTAAGAACCCTTTTAAGGACAGATATATCAGGGAGAAAATATATGGGGAAACCAACAGCTACAATAATTTACAGTATCTGTGATGTTTTGCATTCTCAAAGGGCCTATTGTTGAATTATAAAAGTACAAATGTGAAACTTGACACAGCTCTCAAGCTACAAAAGCAGCTTGTTTTTCTTAGAGCCATTAATCAATGTTTTGTGAAAATTAATTACAATTACGAGAATAAAAGAAATATAAAATCAAATTCTCATGAGCAAGTTGTGTTTTTGCATATAGGATAAAGAACAATACAAAGCAGATACGGACTAATTAATCACAGTATTAGTTTCTAACATAGTTTGAATTAATCCTAAAGTGCTTTTTTAATTCAAATTGTGGTTGTAACAGATTAATATGACTTCCACTATATATCATTTGTATTTTCAGGGTAATACAGAATATCTTATTTCACATTTTTTTTTACAAATCTTTTATAGACAAACTTCAATGTAATTTCAAAGTTGCACTTTAATGTATGTGGTAATTGTTCTACGTATCTATATGAATGCCAGATTAGACTATCTTCATCATGTATATTCCTTGTTGTATTTCAAAAAACTGTTGTGTTTTATGTCTTTATGTCTGACTGCTGGCACCTTCCTGTTTCAACTGTAAATCATTACTTTCTCTTCCTTGTGTATTTAGCAGTCTGATCTCCAAGAAAGACATAAAACGATCACAGCTTTATGACGCAGCATTAGATGATGTTCACATTCTTCTCAAATGACTAGATTATATGATGATTAATCCCACCCTAGGGATGCAGACACCACCATCATCACTACTAAACGTGAACAGATTGATTTTACATGGATGTCATTCAACAACCCAAAACATACATTTTTCCAAATTTTACAAAGCATTGCTGGTATTAAGCTAAACCTTTCATGTGGGTTGTGGTTTGGGGTTATGAAAGTCTTGATGATTTGAGTTTAGTATTTCCTTTCCTTTTTTTTTTTTTTTTTTTGTAGTTATTGCCCTTGTGTGGTCTTTTTAGCTTCCTGTCAGCTCATCTGGTTTAATTAGCTAACTCACTTCACCTGTTTCTTGCTAGTTGTCCTCAGTCCATGTCTTAGTTTTAGTTGTCCAGTTCCTTTTTGGCGTTCATGTTATTAAGCCTTGGTTTTCCTGCACCTACCTTTTCCTTTTCCTGCCTTGTCGTCTTGCATTTGGGTCCACTTTCCACATAAACCATGACAAAACCTTACTCAATAGGTTTGGTCCTCAAAGCTAAGGTTACCTGAAAGTGACTGAATATCAGTAGCTTAGACAAAATTAGTCTCAGACAGTTGATATAACAGAATGAATTCCAGTCCTGGTTCAGAAGCAAAACTTAGTAATATCTAAATTGCCTCTAAAAAGCCCACTCTACCCATAACTATTTGAGTAATCCTATCAAAAAACAGAGAAGATGAAAACACCAAAGAGCAGGCCAGTAGATCTATTTATTCAACTCAGTAATTACGCAAGTCTTTTGATTAAAGGTGCTGCTCCAACCATATCAAGTCCTACCCTGGAAAATTGGCTTTTGTGGGACTTTATGTTACACGTTGAGCAAGGAAACAGTGTGTCCAACACAAATGAGATGCTAATTGAATTTCCATTAGCTTTGTTTCCATGGAGACAGCACATTATTTTCTCACATTACAATTCACAACCATGTGATGTGGTTTTTAGAAGGTTCAATGTCTTTCTGTAGTCTTTGCCACGTTGCTTTGTTGATTTCTGAAGTCTGTTCAGTCTGTGTATGCTCATTAGTTCTACGTTTTACAGACTTCCTTTTTTTCCCTTATTTTTCCTTTTGCCTTTGTACCTTCATTCATTTAATTCAACCTGACAGTTACCACAGCCACATTTGAGTTGTTGTCTGGGGAAAAACTACGGTAACCACAGTAAGCCACTAATAGTACTTTGACACTTGAACCACATTAATACAGAACATACAAGACTAAAATATTTAGCACAACAAGAACAATTCTTGAAGTTGAAGAAACACCTTTAAGCAAAGTATTGTTATTCAGATAGTGGCAGAGCAAAGTGAGGTGTGTCCAAACTCAGGCATAATTAATTAATACAGAAAAGCATCAAACACTCAATAAATCAGCACTGCTTATGGAACATTAAAACATTAACAGAGCAGTCATCAGGCAACAGGAAACTAACATTTAATTTATCATAGAACAAAGAACTTGAGTGGGAATAGAAAAATTAAGTACACAGTTGTTTAGCACCATTCTTTAGCTCTTGATAATACAGTTTAGACAACAGTTAAACTCAAGTTCATAACTAAAGTAACCCAGCTGAGGAGGTGCAGTAAGACTAGGGCTCTGCTGACAGTAAACTGTGCACTTCAGCCTTCTTAGAAGCAAACCTTCCTGAATCTTCCACTAGCTTATAACCAGCCAAACTAAGAGATCAACATCTCACTTCATTTACTGGCTGTTTTCATATTTCATTATGAATCCTCTTCTCAATGTTCTATTGTTACAAGATGCACATTTACTGCCAAACTGCAAGCTAATCTTCCGCTTCTTCATTCAAAAGGGAGATATTTCCAGAGCCGACATATGTCTTCAAACTGATGTCTCACTCTGAATTCAGCTGTGCTTTAATATAGCTGTAGCAGCACCATCATCCCTAAGCCATGAAAACTCAAAACAAAGCCATATCAGTAGTTTCTTTCTCATACTTTTTCAATCTCTCCTTCTCTCACTGTATATCTGTCAACCCACAGTGACAGCCCCTCCCTCCTGTAGGCAATCCAACAATGTCCCGCTCATTGATCAGAGAGGGACTCAGTGCAGTGTGGAGGTAAATGGCTGTCACAGGGAATGATAGACCTTAACTCAACCATGGTCGCTCCTGAGGCCACTCAGCCTCCACTTATAATGATGGATGCAGGATGTGGCCCATCACATTCTTGAATGTGGGAAAGAGTTTGTTTCATCACTAGAAAAGTTTGGAAACATTCCGGCAAAGGACCAGTATTAAAAACTCTGTTATTATCCTGATGTATAGTCATGTAGAACCAACATCTAGCGCTGCACAACTTCAAGAAGCTGAACAAGTAGTTCAAAGTCTGAGCTCAAGACAGCTAAGTTTGTAACCACTGCAGTTAGTCAGTCATTCTGCTGAATAAGATTTCCAAGTAATTAATATTGCAAACAAGCAAAAATGCTAATAATGCAGACTCTCATTTGTTTGCTGTGATAGCAAACTGACCCTGGTTTTTAAAAATTAGTTGTTGTTTTTTTTTTTTTGTTGTTGTTGTTGTTGTTTTTACTGTTTTCTGACCAAATAACTAAATAAGCACAATTTTCACTTTGTATTGTAGTGCTGCAGGATTGTGATGGTTCCATGAAATGCTTCAAGAATAATGCCTAAAGTCCAGACAGTTATTTTAAAATTTTAAGCCATAATGATTTTATGATTTTAAAATTATAAAAGACTTTAAACTGTGTTTCCATGACAGCAAGTTTTTGTAAGGATTTTTAACTTTGATTTACAGTTTGTTTTGCAGTGTCTTATAATTAATCCTTACATTTCTGTTAAGATCATTAATCAATGTGAACTGAGATTAAATGACATTGTGCTTGGATGTGACTTGTTTCTTTGTTTTGGATGTAATGGTGTATTATTTGCTCTCTAATTTTTTAGCCTTTTAAAAATTACACAATTACTGCCATGTTCTCCAACCATATATGTTGCCACGGTAACCAAAACTGTAGAAGATGCTTTCATTCTTAATAAACTGATGTATTTTAAAGTCTAACCATGATTTTCTTTTTTTTAACTCAACCTCCGCATTTAGTTAATATATGTTGCCTCAACCAAGTTATCACTTAATAGAAAATGCCTAAACTGAATTTGTTGTGCCTAAAATTAACCAAGTACTGTTAATGCCTAAAATAAAAATAAATGAAACTAAAGTATTTTCATCAATACCAGAAGGAAATTATAATGTTTAAATATTTTTTCATACATTTTTTATTCTCTTTTTTTTAGTAATTAAGTCATAGATATTCATAACCTTGTCAAGTAGGTTTTCGTTATGCAAGCTTTTGCTGTTGGCAGCAATATATGTTTTCCACCTCTCTATGTTGTAGTGGACCTAAAGAAGCCTCATACCTAACACAATTTGTTGGTTCACTGTGTTGATGGTGTGCAGAATTATCCAATTATTTACCATAATGCTAAACAAGTCTGATATGTTAACTTTAAGGCTAGTGGTTTTAAAGTCACTCCCAACATCAGGTGTACCAGCACTGCTGATGGGATTGCAGAATGATCTTAAAACATGGGTGTCAAACTCCAGTTCTCTAAGGCTGCTGTCCTGCAGGTTTTAGTTGCTTCCCTGCTCCAACACATCTGATTAAAATCAAGAGGCTTCAACAGCTTCTTGTCAAGTTCTGCATAATGACCCATTAATTTCAGTCAGGTGTGTTGAAGGAAGGAAATACCTAAAATTCGCAGGACAGCGGCCCTGCACTGGAGTTAGATACCCCTGTCTTAATGCTGGGTTAAAAAAGAACACTTGTCTGTTCCAGAGCAGAAAAGACAGTAATTTTAATTGTTTGTGACAGAATAACTAAAAACTCTGATGTTAAAATTCTCATTTAATCACATGCATTAGTTTGTGTTGAAAACTAAGTCTATGAACAGTTAAAACTCAGCATGTTTGAAAGATTAAAATACTAAAAGTACTTTTAATTATTATTGTTTTATTATTATTATTATTATTATTATTATTATTATTATTATTATTATTGTTATTATTATTATTATTATTATTATTATTATTATTATTATTATTATTATTATAAACACGAATTCAGTGTTCAAAAAATCCCCATTGTCTGGCAGTCTGAGATCAATGTCTTTTGTCTACACTTATTCACTCTTTGGTCTCAAAGAAAAATTCAAAACATCACCTTTTTACTCGTCATTATTTCTCCCTATTTCTCAGGCACATTGTATGCATTGAACACTGTGAACGTAGTCATAAAAAAATTACTAATGTGTGAGGAAAATGCGAAAGCAGTGTGCATACTAGCAAAGCCTTTATGGGTTTGCCAGGGCAATGTGACACCACAGAGAGGTTCTGCTATTTTTCTCAACACATATGCACGCAGTAATGAATGTATTTTTTTTACAGTTGTTAAATAACTTAAGTATTCGAAAAGGTTCGTCAGTGGTAGCAAAATGTGCTGTTTGTTGATAGTTGAACAAATGGGAACTGCCTCAAAGAACTACTGAATGTAATGGTAATTTCTCAATGTTTCAGCTACTCTGTTTCTCATGGGGCAGCACAAGCAGTGATTACAAGTAAAACTTTAGAGAAAATAACTGAAAAAGAGTACGTGAAAAATAGCGGTCCCAGACAGGTCTCAAGATTTAAAAAAGAAAAACACAATTTTATGGGCATATATAGCTTTACTCGAAGCCCCCTCACCACCCTGTCAAATGACAGTTAGTGTCTGCATTAAATATTGGCAAGACTAGTGTTCTTTAGTGAAAGATTTGGCTTTAGATCAATTCCCTGCATGCCAAAGAGTCACATTAAAAGCATGTGAATGTGGAGGATGAAGGCATATTTTCCTAGTCTCTTATTAGTCTGTTATTAGAAGGCTTTGGGACTGAATGAAACTGAAACTGCACTAAGCTGTTTTATCTGACTACACTAAAACCCTGACCTCTTAAACACCCTGACCTCATACCCTGACCTCAATTCAGCAGGCACATTAAAGCTTAGCTCTGAAGTTATTCGAGCTCTGATGTTCAATTCATCGAGCCCACAAAAGAATATGGAATAATTTGATTTAATTGATAACTCCAAAAGATTAATGGGAGGCATGAAGAAGTTGGTTTTAGTAATATTCTCTGGAGCTGAATAATTGCTGGCTGAAGCTGTTGAAAATATAGTGACATTTTTTATATTTATATGGATTTTATTAAATGTATCTGTTCATAAAATTTTAACAATTTATGTTAACAGCTATACATATTGCTGCTGTTGTATTTTTAGTTTTTTTTTTTTTTTTTTTTCTTTTTTTTCTAACAAAACCATAAACAAAAAGAAAAAAAAGGTAATTGGGCATGATGGATAAGCTGTTGTATTCCATTATACCCCACTGACATATTCAAAACTAAATTAACCAACTAAAATTAAATGTTTTAAGATCAAAGCTTAAAAAGACATTTTAATTTATTTATCTATTTCTAACATCTTTTACATATTAATATTTAGTTGCTTTAAATGGTGACGAAATTTCTTAAATGGACCAGATTTTGGAATGAATCCATCTCATCTAATAAAAAATAATCATTTACAACAACTGCACTTTGATTTGTATCACTGGCTCTAAAGTGAACTCAAGCAATGTCTTTAAAATCCTGCCCCATGACAGAGCCCCTCGTTGGGATCTGTGGTTCAGGTTTTCCATTGTTTTGTTTCAAATGTGTTGAAAATACAGCAAACCCAGTGGGGAAAACACTGGGAAGAGCTACCATATCATCATCAGACCATGTAACACCTATCAGATCCGTTGCTGGAGTGTAAATGTTCTTATCCCTTTTCAAGCCAAATCAAATTATTTGGAAACAGTATAATCAGACATCCTTGTGGCAAACAGAATTTAAGAATAAAAATGGATAAGCAACATTTAAAAGTCAAATGAGCAAGATGCATTTCATTACTGAAGGGTTACATCCTTCACGAAGTTTTGAGGCATAGAAACTTTAAAGCACTATGGTGTTGATCTAGATATAGCTTTTACAACAGATCAGTCGCAGTCACTTTAAGATGAGTTCATGGTTAACTCTTAAGTGTATGGATGTTTTAGCAGTGATAGAGTAAGAGGAAGCATTCTGTGAAGGGTGACCAGACTTGAGTTAGTGAAAAAGAGGATACTGTTTGAGGGGCAACTGAATCAAGGCTTACTTTGCACTGATCTTCTAACATTTTTGCTGAATTTTATATTGTCTACATTAAAAATGCTTTCTTTACCCAAAGACTGAATAAATTGTAGGGCTAAAAGTGCAAAAAAAAAAAAAAAAAAAAAGTCCACTTTTTTCACATATTTTGCCTTTCCGTTTAGTGTTTGTCACTTTATAAAGCAATAACGTGGTAAATATATATAAACACAGACCGATACAAAAAAAGAAAAAAAGAAACCTGTGTCTTTGTACAGAACTGATGTGAAGCTTCCGGCTCCCTGCTTCAGATGTCATGCACTGAGCTTCCCATGCAGCACCACCAAGATGAAAAAGGGACTATTTTCTGTAGTTCATTCATAAATTTACATTCATGTTTCTACATTTTCTAGCTTTATAGATAATGGACACTCTAAAACTCCTGAGCTGTCATGATCTTTATTTATGATTTTGGTTTTTATGGCCTTCTGATTAGTTCTGGTTATTTTTATAGTTCCTACCCTTGTGTATTCTGTTTTGCTTCCGATTTTTTGCTCATAAGTTCACCTGATTTGATTTGTTTATTCACTTTGCCTGTGCCTAAATGTGTGAACCTGACAAAAATGCCACAGGATGGGTAACATGACTGTTTCCTTCTGTTCTTTTTGGCACTCTTCAGTGTAGTTCAATCCAAGACTAAAAATATATCCATTCAATGAATAGATTTTTCCTTCTTCTTCCCCCCAAAAACATCCAGCATTTTCTCTTTCATTTGCACTGAGGGCACATAAAAAGAAATCATCCTCCACAGAAGACAGTTACAGACTGCTGGTAGCACTTATGCATCAAAACTGCCCCTGTGCTCCACCACCAACGTCTGGTTGGCTCTTTGCCTAATATTACTGAGCCATTTTCTACGCTAGGAAGTAGTTCTCTAAGCACCAGAACAACACATGTTAACCACATGGATTATCTCCTCCCCAGTTAGTTTAGCATCATCTGGCCTCTGTAGCTCATTCATTCCATGTATATTCACTCAGTCTGCAAAGTATTGTCAATGGAATGAGATTTTATAGGAAAACTGCTCTGAGTTGTTCTTCAAAATGTTGTGTTTGCAAAAAAAGCTGTCAAGATGGCACTTTTAGATGGGTACTTTGAATTCTAATAAGCAGTATTTGTCATGTTCACCATAAAGGAAAATTCTGCGGAAGCATTACCGAAAAGGACCAGCAATTATTTTTGACAAGCCCAATTCATCTGTCAAAGGCATTTTGGCAGGGGCCATTGTTTTGTATTGTTGTGTACTCTTGAAGGAAGAGTTGTGTTGGTTGATTTTGTACTCTTCCAAATTACTTTCCATTTACAAGCAGTCTAGGGAAGTTGAAAACTAAAAAAATGCCTTTTCAAAGTCAAAAGTTAAGGAAATATTTGCAACTGATGGCCAGCTGTTTTCCCTTCATCCTGTCTGAAATTGCTCTTTTTTCTTCCAAGCTGATTCTCTGCATATAAAAGCAGACTCGAAGGTCTCTGAGAGAATATTTTGAATTTCTTTCCATTTATCCTAGATGGTAAGACAACAACTAAAGTGGTTCAACATAGACACATCGCACATCCATAATGCCTAGCAGAGGTCTCAGCACTAATTTTCAAACAGTTTTGATGTAATTACAGAAATCAAGAAGACATCCGCTTTTCAGAGACAGCAATGCTTATTTTCCAGTCTGCATAGCCATATTCAGGATGTGATAATGATATGTTTACAGCTAGCCTTTACAGCAGCCATTCCATGTCAAAGCAATTCTGCATATGAAACAAATTTAAATTAAATTAAATTAAATTAAATTAAAACTTACATATGAATGCACTGTTACTTTGTTTTTGTTTTTTTTCTCTTTTCTTGCTGTTTTGTTCCAAACAAATTTGCTTTGTCAAAGGCAGCTTTATGGGTATAAGGCTCCTCTTGATAATCTGATTTTTTTTTTTTTTTTTGTCTTATTTATTTATTTTGAATTATGGAATTTATGCGGTCTTGCTGTACCTGGCCAGAGGGGCCAGAAAAAAGGAAAATAGACAATAGGAAGAGAGACAAATATGCAGTCGATAGAAGGCAACAACCCTTCAATCCAGCCTAACACTGGAGTTGGGGGTAAGGGTGTAGGAGGATGAAGGAAGTGGTCGATGGTGCCCTGGTTCCCAGGGGAACATCAGGGTGGGTGCTGGCCCACGCCTGGTGGTTATCTTGGGGGGGCTGGTCTTCCTGGGCATGGTGCAGGCCCTCTGACTTGGGGGATTGCCTCTGTGCTTTTAGGGCCCTGGGCCCTTCTCTATGGCCACCCTGAATGGCTGGTACGTGGTGGGGTGAGGCTTGTGCCCCATCACTGCGGGGTGCTCTCGCTGGGGCTCTCCTCTGCCACCCTCTGGCTGGGTCTGGGGTTGTCTTGGCGATGGGGTGGCTTGAGTTCGTGCTCTGGGATTGCTGCTGATGGCCTGGGTCTCTAGGCAGCCCTAATCTGCCTCTAGCCTCTGTGGAGGCGTGGTCGTATTTGCACGATCTCACTCGCCACTCCTCATCTCTGATCACTCCTCATTCCTCATTCTCTGCATGTCGATACAGTTATTGAGTTCTCCAGTGGGTTTACACACTAAGAGATACTTTTGTTTTTTTGTTTTTTGTTTTCTCTGTGAGGGAATATCTGGTACTTTGGTTTTGTTGTGATCTGTTTGTGATATGGTTTTTGATTTGATTATTATTAAGGAACTTTTGATTACTGTCAGCTCTGTTTGTTTTTTTTTGTTTGTTTTTTTTTTTTGTTTGTTTTTTTTGTAAAAGCTGAAGTAAATTCTCTGGCGTGTTTCTGTACAAGTGTAGCAGCTGACTGTCTGGTGATAGTGTGGATTGAAGGGTCGTTGCCTTCTGTCTGTTGTGTTTTTGTCTTCTCTTTCTTCTTTATTCTTTCCTTTTTTTCCTTTGTTGCCGTCTACTTCCTTTTTCTGTGCTCTCCGGTCATGTCCAGCAAGATTACATATGCCCAAGATTCCATAATTCAAACTAAATAAATAAGTAAGTAAATAAATGAATCAGATTATCAAGAGGAGCCTTATACCTATAAACCTCCCCTTGGCAAAGCAAATTTGTTCGGCACAATACATTATTTGGCTTGCTATGATGCTGGACAGGACAGGTTAAAAAATAAAAAATAAAATAAAATAAAGTTCTCCAAGCAAAGTAAGAGACCAAGAACTGTTTTTTTGTTGTTGTTGTTGTTGTTGTTGTTGTTTTGTTTTTTGTAAAGTTCAAGTTTAGCTTTCCTTATATCTTTCAGTGTGTGTTCTTCTGAGGAGACATGGTAAGCAATAATTTATAATGAATACATCATAAACTATAAGGGAAAACAGCATTTATTGTCCTGCTTCAGAAAATGTGGCCTGAGATAGAATTACCCCCCCCGGCACCAAAGCTTTAACATGACTTGTTTGACCTTTTTGAAAACGGGTCATATTTACACCAGCTAGCAGGCTGTGTTAGTTTAGAACTAACTGTGGCTTCATATTGCCAGTCAAAGACACTCCAAATTTGCTATTGCATTTGTAAACACAGAGATAAGAGCCTTATTTTTTGAAGGACACACAGTTAATTAACTTCATTAGTCAATTACAACATAAGGTAATTATGTATGTATGCAATCACTGTGCAAAGGGTTTGCTCAAGAAATGCATATATTAACTACTACTGACATAAACTAAACATTTTAACGCATTGTATTTAGTTTGTAATGTTCTTATATTTGTTGATGATGGACTCAGATCTCACATGCAAATCATTGCAAGTGAGACCTGGGGTTAAATTATTCTGAAGCTGTAAGGATTTCAAGTATCATAACTAAATACATGTAGTACTATATCTTGTCACTGTTGTCCCATTGCAGCAGTATTGTCCAAAATTAAAACAGTGTGCTTATGTGTGAGAATGACTTTATAGCGGTAGTTATTCAAGGTTAAAGAAAATCTTAACTATTTTAAATGGAGATTTGGGTAGTTTATTTTTATATAATCTTGCTGAACATTACATTCACAAGGGAAAAAGCTATTGCAAGAAACTTTGTTGATGAAGAATTAAGTTAATAAAAAATCTTCCTAAAACAACAATCATGACACTCAATTGCCATAACAATCTTCAGGTGACTGGAAAAATTCCTTTCCATCATGTTAGTCATTAGTTCTCCCCTTGGATTATGGAAGATATTCAGGGTTCCAATCTGGACTCTCTAAGATGGCTGTGTTTTGGATCAGCGTATGGAATTAAGCCTTCCTTGAGCATCTTTTCCCATGATGCAGTTAATTTTTAACAAGTTTTCCTGGTCCATTGACTCAAAAACCACATAAACTAAACTTGTCTCAGCAGTCAACCAAAAATGCTCCTTTCCTTTCTCCAGATTGGCTATTGCAAAAGCTAAATAAGTTGCTATGCACTTATTCTCAGTAAAGTGGAGATCTTAGCTCTAAAATGGCACCATGCAGACAATCCTTGAGGATATTCTGCACAGAGATATTAAGAGCAGCACTGCTCAAACTTTTCAAAAAAAAAAAAAAAAAAGCAAAAGATTAAAAACAAAAAAAATGCCATTGGAGAAATATGCAGCACCACAAAGTACTATAAAATATGATTATTGTGGGACATAGACAAACTTTTATAGATGACAAATGAGAAAGAAAATTTAGTATTTAACATCAGTAAAAACAGTCCTGTTTTTTAGACACTTTGTAAAATTTCAAGCCAAAAAACTATGAAAAGGTTCTGTAAGTTTGCCAAACAAATCACAATTTAGCACTAGGATGACAATTTTGGACCTTACTGGTAGAACAGTAATTGTGACAGGTGTGAGAATACAACAAACTGTAGCAAAAGTATAAAGCACAATCTATTCCTCAAAGACCGCAGTTTGTACTGAAGTTTTGCATTAATGTAAGCAAACTTAATTTATGTCTCTATCCTGTAATTTAAGTGAAAGCTCAACTAAAAAGATTGTGTGCAGTAAAATTGTTGAAGCCAAATTTAAACTTTAGTACTGAGTATTTCATAATAATGTCCGTGAGCAAGGCTAGGTGGGATTTGGCTGGCTTGACAGAAATGCATAGCTGAACACAAACACTAAGCAGAGCAGATTCTTTCTTTCTTCTTAGTTCCTTTCTTCTCTCTGTTGAATCCTAAGACTCTCTATTTTTACACAAAATGAGCAGGAAGAGAGATTTGAAATCCCCCACCGTGTGTGCAAGATGTGCCTCATACCTTCAATGGCCCTTCCCCATCACACAGAAATGTACAGACAAGCAGGGCTGACTTTTGCTGCTCATGTTTCCTCTGAAGAGAGGCAGTCATAAATAATCTTAATGGTTTCTAGACGGAATTCAATTACCTCTGTCATCCAATAGAAATAAATAAAAGCCAGTATCTACTCTTATTCTATTTGCATGTCCCCGGGGGATGATGTTTGCATTTCTTCAATTTTCAGACAATTGTTGGGCCTCTGTGGCTTGCTTAGTCAGAATATTCATTTAATCTAATTCTAATTTGACATAATACTTAACAGATGTAGGAGACCTTCTGTGGCTCTCCTAGATATCACTGTGTGATTAAAAACACAGCAGTCCTTCCAAGCGAAATGAGCAGACTGCCTGGAAAGTGAGAATGATGTAATAAATCATAGTAAATCTTGCCAGTACATCTCCTCTTACTCCAGAAATGAGGAAAAATCTTTACTATCGGAAAATACCACAGCAGCTATTACTTCAGTCATAAGGTATAAACTCTACAGCCCACTGGAAGCAAAGGTAAATTTTCTGATCAAATGATCACCCATGACAGCCCCATCCACTATAATGCAAGAAAAAATATATATATATTTTCAGGGGTAATGTATTTCTACACAGGCAGTATTGTACCACTCTTACAGCCCGATTGGCACATGTTAATTTACATCTAATCATGAAAGTCACTACTTTTTTTAACACTTAAATTAAAAAGACGGAAGAAATAGCAGAGCTTGTTTTTGTAGCTATTTTCTCTAAATGGTGTGTAGATCAAACAAAGCCACTTAGTTATTTTAAACTATGACAGTTTTCACCCATCTCAGAGGAAAATAACACTATTATGTATTGACATTTATGTACTAAATTGGCGACCACTCAGTGGCTCACAGTAATTAAAAAGTAAGTAATTGTTCTGCTCAGTTGTCAGAGCAAGGGAGTTAATTAAGTTTAACAGCTATAGTAGCAGTAAAACATACTGAGCACTGTTACCCTGGCGTGTGACATGTGCGTGCATGCAGACAGATCAATAACTTAATATAAATTGGTGACGAGGTGTGACTCCAACACTTTGCTGCTCATGTGAGTGATACAGCAGGTGTCGGCCAACCGACGGATGTCCAGGCTCATAAGCTAGCTGTGCAAAGGCTGCTGCACAAGGTGGCCTGAAATTGCTCGTCGCTGAAGACAAACGCATCATGGCTGGAATGATCGAACATATGGATCCGTTTGATGAGTCTTGTGAAAAGTGGACAACGTACACTGGACATTTTAAACATTGTGCTCACCAGTGACAAATGGGATGCCAACAAAGTTCCAGTATTGCTCATTGTGTTGGGGTAGAAGACGTATGGATTACCGCACAGATTGGTTACAGACTGGAAACACAAAGACAAGGATAATAAACACATTGTGGATGTTTCACAGGATCATTTTGCTCTGAACCCACTGGTGATTGCTGAGAGATACAGATTGTGCAAACGGAATCAGGAGAAGGGAGAGTCAGTGGCCTGGCGGTATTAAAAAGACTTTCCAAACATTGTGAGTTTGGTGTGCATTTGGAGGACGCACTACCTGACAGATTCTTTTGTGGACTGTGGAGCATAGAGCAACTACACAGCTTGGTTAAAGTGAATGCTGTACTCACCAGGTGCAGAAGATGTGTAAAGACAAATCATACTGAGGTTGACTATTGGTACAAGGCATGGTCAGACAAGCCTGGCTCTTGCATATAGAACACTTCATGTAACAACTTTATATAAGACAGTAAAAGTATTACAGTAGGGTGCACAGGAAACACTGAATAGGGGTTTTAAACTAAAAAGAGTAAAAGAGATAAAAAAAAAAATAAAAGATTTTAAAGGAACTAAAAAGAATGAAAGAAATCAGATAGAGAACAAGCTACAATGAATTAAGAGAAACAATAGAATACATGCACTGAGGTACATATGATACAGACAGACATCAATGGGAAATGCATCATCGTCGTCATAATCATCATCATCACTGTAATCATCATCATCATCAATACTATCATTGTCAATGTACATATGCAAGGAAAAAATATTCAAAAAGAAAAGGAAAAACTCTACCTTGATTAAAGAGGTGGCAAATAAAAGCATTTTAAGACCAAGATAATCCAGACAATTAACAGCTATGCCCTGCAAGTAATGAGATACCACGCTGGGATAATAAGCTGGCCAAACCAGGAAGTTCAGATCACTGATGTTAAAACACAAAAGTTGCTCATCATGCATTGGAGATTCCACCCCATATCTAGTGTCCAGAGGCTATATGCTAAGTGCAAAGAAGGATTCAGAAGACTAGTGAGCTCCTTAAATAGATTGCCCCATGGGACGAAACACTTTTCTATGAACTCCTGAGGCTGAACGGTCAGGCAGAAGAGCAAGTTGAAATTTTTAGGTACTGGGGCATGGAGATTGACAGCTGTCTGTCCTTCTCCCAACACAGTGAGTCAGTGTACAAAAATGCTCAGCAACACCTGTTTCTGCTGAAGAATTAAAAAAAAAAATTGTAAAAGCAGATCACACAAACTAGAGCTACATTTAACAGAATGGGAAAGTAAAAACCTTGTAAGCACAAAAGCTAAGTTTGAAATCATTTCTACAAAAAAAAAAAAAAGAAAAAAAATGGTGTCACATTGGAGGCAAATACAGGTTTATGTTTTATGTAGTAAGTTACAGATTTCCTTTTTTGAAAACTGCTACAATTTTACATTTAATAGGTATGCTGGCCACAATATCACATTACTCTTACTCAAATAGCATATTATCTTTCAAATCAGCTAATTGTACTTTGTGGCTCATTCAGGTACCATAAAATGGCAAATCTGAAAGCTGATTATGTCTCATTAACTCAGCTGGCCTCTCTCAAGTGAAAGACAGTGAGCTGTCATTAGTGTTAGCCACTTTCTCATTTCCCTGGTCTTGCATCTCTGTGTGGTCCTGTCTAGCTTCCTCTCTGACTTGTCTATTCTGTCTCTTTGTCCTTCATTCCTTTTCATCATTAATTCTCATTATTTCCTATCATCTGTTCTATGACTCCTTTCTATTCTTTCTCATTCATTTGTGGTTAGTGAATGATCATTTGGACCTGGAAGGAAGAGGTGATTCCCTGGCCCGTCAGAACGACACCTCATTAACCATTCTCCCCGTGAACAACCTGCCATAGTTTGAGTGATGTAGAGCACTGTGGAAAGAAAAAGAAATGTGGCTGAGGTGTTTTATGTTCCAAGAACTGTGTGTTAAGGTGGACCTTTTGAAAGGGTAAGAAAAGAGACTGGCATTTAGTCATGGTAGCATTCTGTAAATTGGATTAAATTCACTTGGGAGCCATTTGGTATTAAGAGGTTTTCCTCCTAGCATGAATATTGATGTAAGTTTCATACTGAGTACAAAATAGGAGCTTATAACATCTTTTTATCTCTGAATCCTTAGTAAACAACAAGGTCCTTAGACTGTTGCTTGGGGTCAGTAATGTAAATCCAGATCAATAAGGTAATAAGGGCAGGGTAAATCATTTGTTTTAATCTTAAGGGAGACCAGGTCCCTATTAAAACGCCAGAAGGATCTTTTTTCTGCAACACAACAGGTCCATGGCAGTGAGTGGGCACTGATGATTTTCAGCAGCTGTGTTATGCAGCTAGCTGGTCATGATATCTGGCACCAAATGTGCCATCTGTGCAGATAAGCATCACATACATTGGCAAGGATGATAGTGGTAAAACACACACACGCACACACACACACACACACACACACACACACACACACACACACACACACACACACACACACACACACACACACCATGTTTGCAATAAAAACAAGGAAAGGATAATTGTATTTAGGGGTAATTTGGGTTCATTGCAACCTGGTGTCCTACTTTGCTAATTAAGCAGTAACATTTTAATCTCAGAGTCAAGTGTTAGTATCTAAGACAAGAAGACATCTAGCTCAGCACATGAGGGACTTGGAGATGACAAAAATCATTTTCCCTTGTGGAAAAGAGTCTTTTGAAATGCTATGTGACCCATAACTGTTGCTGATGTTGTCATTTGCCACTACTACACAGCTTTCAAAAGAGCACTGTGGCAAAAGGCGTGAAGCAAAGGAGTGAACAGAGTGCTGACAGCCTAAGTAAGATGTCATAATGAAAAGGGATCATTAGGGTTAGAGTGAGTGGCTTAAGAGTCAACTGTGAACCTCAGCATTTCTGGAAACGTCATGCTGGGGACCATTTCTACATGATATTTCCAATCCCCAGGGGTATAACTCAAAATTAACATGCAGAGAAGCTCTGTGGCTGTGATGGCACAAAATAGTGCTATTCTATTACATTCTAATAATTTTATTTTTGTTTAACTAGTTCACGTCAAAATCATCTCAGGGCACTTTACAAGTTCAATTAAAATATGATTACACACTTTTAATCACAATCAAACTCAATCCAACTGTTTACAATCAAATTCTGTGTAATTCAGTTCATAGACACCAAGTTCAGTTGAACAGCATGTATGAAATGACAATTTGGAAAAAGACATAAAAAGAGAATATAATAATAGGACTGATTCTTCGGGGACAGTAGGCAACAACTGGTAAAAAAAAAAAAAAACATCCTCATAACAAGATGAAGAAGCATTATTATTAACAATAATAACAATAAAACAATACAGTGAGGTAATACAGTAGCTTGGAAAATATAGAACTAGTTGGAATGACGAACTAAAAAGATGCTTTGATATTTTGCCAACCAACTGGATGTAACATGCCACATTTTAGTAGAATACCAGTTAGTAAAAATCATAATTTTTGTTGCTTCATATGTAATGATCAGTTTACCTTATCAAAGTTATTAAATTGCATTTCCATGTCAATTACTGACCTATCTGTCTACGTACAAATGAAGACAAGAAAAAGTGAATCATAAACATGTTGTAATGTCCTAAATGCATAAAAATCTGGGTTTATAGTTTATTGAAGTTAGAAAAGGCACACGTTTTGCTATGCAGGTTTTTTTTCTACTGTACGTAATGATCCTGCTTTACTAATTACATGCTGGGTTATCAAAGTCATAACAACATGAGGGACAGCTGCTATGTTTGCATAAAATTATATGCAAAGACATTATCATAAAGACGCACTTGTAACTCTATTTAAAAATAAATAAATAAATAAGGCTGCACACTGTAAATGAAGCATCTTCGCTCTTTTACCAAAGAAACCAAATGTTGTATTCATCCCCAAAGAGATATTGTAATTTTGCAACAGAATGTACAACAGTAAAAAAAGGTAAAACTAATATGAAATTGCCCAACAAAGAATTTACATTACTGTACTATTAAAACCAGGTAAAGACACCACAATACCATCTAGCTATAGACTCATATAAACGATAAATGCAAACCTTAAAATAATCTGCAAAGCATTAGCTGGAAGGTTAGAGAAAGTAACTCCTCTCATTACACACCCAAATCAAACAGGCTTTATAAAGGGCAGATATTCCTCTGTTAAAAAGCGGAGACTAATTAATATTTCTACCATATTCTACCTTCAATAACCTGGAAACAATAATAATTTCTTTAGATGCAGAGAAAGCTTTTGATTGAGTTAACTGGAAATATTTACTAGCTACTTTAAACAGATTTGGCTTTGGACCATCTTTCATTAACTGGATTAAAATTGTATACAGTTCTCCTAATGCGAGTGTCAGAACGAATGATCAAACCTCTCCAAGTTTTAATCTACAAAGGGGTACCAGACAAAGTTGGTCACTAGCCCCCTCACTTTTTGCTATATTTATTGAACCGGTAGCCGCTGCGATTAGACAAAATCAAGCTATTAAAGGCATTCAGTCCAAAAATATATTTCATAAAATAAGTCTTTATGCTGATGACGTTTTCCTATTTCTCCAGAACTCACAAACCTCTCTATTAGAAACAATCTCACAAATTAATAAATTTTTTAAAAACTTTACAGAAGCCTAAGATAGCAAATAGGTTGCAATATGTCCTAAAATGGCCTAAACCTAGTCCACTAGATGACCTGTGGATATATATATGTAGCAGTAGGCTTCTAGGGGGCTGCAGTGACTGGAAATTTATCCACAGGGCTTGAGATCACTCAGGAGGAACTGATTGGTGGCAGGTGTGACTGCAGGTTGTGATTACTTAAACCCAATGTGGGCAAGCTTTACTATAAGCTTTGATTCCCTGGCCCACTGGTGAGATGGACCTTTTTTTGTGTGTGTTTTTTGCATTGTTTTTTTGTGATTTTAATTGTGGGTCTGCCATAAGTTGTAATAAGAAGCTTACTGTTTTATGTGCTTTGTTTTTAGGGACAGCACTGGCTGCCGTTTATTTTAGTTGGTTTTACCTTTTTTATTTTAGCATAGGTCATTTAAGTTGTTTTAGTTTTTAACACTCTGTCTTCTCCTGTTCTAGTGCTGTGGCCAGTGTGTCCTCTATTCACTGGTGCCGTCTGGATACTGGGAGTTCACTTAGATGGTGATTTTGTTTGTGGTTGCACGTAGTTTGTAGCATGGTGTTTTTATTTGGAATTAACTGGATTTCCATTTTTTATATGTAGTATAACCCCAGTCCCGTCGCTGTGATTGCTTGGGTTCTCAGCCATAGCATGACTCTCAGTCATGTCTTTCATTTCTGTATTTTTAAGGTTTTACTTATGTACAATAAATGCTATGTGTCTGACCTACACTGACTGTTGTAGCCTCGTAATTGAAGCCCCTATGTGACTTTACACCCACAAGGTTACATACAGAACAAACTTTTTGTGACTCACACCCATCTGGAACAATCCTGATATTCTACTAAACAAATGTGCTCAATTTTAACCAATGGATTAGCAAAGGAATTAAATGCGTATTATCCATAACAGAAACATTCTATCTTTTAATACATCTTTTAATATGGGATTAACAGCATCAGATTCTTACAATATCAACAACTCAAAATCATAATACACACAAAATTCCCCTTTCACTGAACAGACCTGGAACTTCCTTCAATGGTAGCAGAATGTATGGACCTCTGTACCCCAAAGTTATTTTCAAAAATATACAGAATAATGTCAAAAATAGCTGATACAAATTCCATAAGTACTTCAAAAAGGGAGATTTATCAATCCTAGTCACCTATTTTGGCTACATATGTCTTGATGCCTTTTAATATGACAGACAGCCCAAATTTACAACTCAATACAATACAGTTGTTCATATAATGCATTACACAGGACAAAGGATGTTCAAGATGGGACTCAGATATCTGTGCATAGGTAACACAGCAGATGATTCTTTACATGCTTTTATGGCTCTGTGCACCTGTCTAAAAGTTCTGGAATAAGGTTTGTGAGGATTTATCAACATGGGTCAGATGTAACATTCCTGCATGTCCTAAACTTTATGTTTACTGGGCGACATAAGTGACATCAATGTGGACACTAAAAAAGCACATATGGTCCTCACAGCCTTATGTATCGCAAAGAAAACTATTCTAGTGAACTGGAAGTCTAAAAATAATCTAAATATTAACCAGTACAGAAATCTCCTGGTAGATCACATCAGTCTAGAGCAGAGGTCACTAACAACCGGATCACGGTCTGTATCCGGACCCAGAACCTGCCTCAAATGGACCCAGAGTTAAAATATAAAATCTGACCAGATGTTTTCATTTTAACAGGCGTAACTTTTACAGTCTTTTTACGGTAGTGGTCAGGAAACACGCAGACCAGTTGCATGTGAGGTAAACCACCCCACAAGGTGCACTCAGCCAATCGGTGTGTGAGACTCCCAGTGCAGCGGTAAACTGCAGCTAGATCAAACAGAGCATGGATAAAGACGACTGAGCCAGACAAAGGCAACAGAGTTGCAAAAGCTGCCTGTTATCAGCAACTTTGAGATGGTTTTTCTGTTAAGACTCTTACAAATATCATCAGTGGCAGTGGCTGTTTTCCAGCTTGTTTTTTTCAGAGTGTAGCTTCTTATTTGGGCTTGTCCTGCTCCTGTTATGAAGCCCCGCTGACTCTCTCTGTCCACAATATCGGATATTATGTTAGAAGAGTCCAGACTGAAAGAGGAGTGATGTACAGTAGGTCACAATTTCTGATGGCCAACTTCACTTGACAGAGCAACAGTGACAATACCCTTAAATAAATAGGAGATGTGTAAAATATTTATAATAAACAAATCAGTTTCACTGTCATAACAACATGAGGAGGAGAAAGTTTTATTTGTTGTAGGTCTTACCCCAGGTTTTTTTGAGATGAGTTATGTATGTCTTATTTTGAATAAAGTTCAGTTTTTTTTTAATGTTTTCATTGTACATACAAGACTATTAATATATATGCCTCCCTCCGGACTGCTAAGAGCCTGCCTGGGCCTTGAGGGGGCTTTGTCACCCTGGGCATGCCATCGCGGTTGGGCCGGTCCAGTGCCTGCCAGGTGCCCTTGGGATTACGATGTGTCCGTAGGGACGAAGGGAGGGGTAGGAGGAAAAAGGGTGGCGGGGGGCCTGGTGGGGAGTGGGGAGGATTAGGGCTCATGGAAGGTGGAACTGGAGGAGTCTCCTCCTCCCTCTCTCTTGCTCTCTCCCATGCTGCTGGGGGCTGCTTCGGGGTGGCTGGGGGAACTGGGCCTTGGATTTGACCGGAGAAATGTGTGTGCAACCTGGGCTCTCTGGTCCCCCTGGTGTGGTGGTATGGATTGCCGGGGGTGAATGGGTGTCCATGGAGCTGCTACCTTGGACTCTTGGCCGGGCTGGGCCTTTGCCCTTCTGCCCTCGGGCGGTCCTGGAAAGGCGGGGGCACCTACAGTGGCCAGCTGAGGAGTTGGTCCTCCTGGTTGTGCCCCTCCCCGCGCCCCTCTCCTCCCTCACCACCCCGCACCATACACACCACACATAGGGCATTGGGAGACTGCTTACCTCACTAAATCTTAATTACAACCAATACAAGTGCATCCTCATGATAATGATGCTTCGGGATGCAGCGTGGTCAACGCCCCTTTGCAAGCACACATCCTTGTTGCATGGTCACACATGAATGTTCACGTTTACATGTGCATCCTCACAAACATGCTTGTCTCTCCATCCGCTTCCAACTAGATGTTGCTGATGTTAGTACGTCTCTCTACAGGTATGTTTGATGACTGTTGTACTTTTTCATATCATCACTATCCTATTTTCTTTATGTATCATGTAGTACTGTGGTAGTTTATATTGTTTTTATGAATACTTTTGTGATTTAGGTTACCTAGACAACTTTTATTTCCACATTTCAATTCTGTCCCTTTCTCTTTTTCTCTCTTCCTCTGTCTCCCTGTCAGGTTTGGAACTGACATATTAAGATTATAATAAAAATAATAAATGTATTCCAAACATCAAGGGCAGCCATGTATATAACATGTCTCCCTTGGTAGAGCAAATCTGTCTGGCAAAATGTGGCACACAGACCGTCATTCTGTATGTTAGGATGCTGGACAGGACAGGGTAAAAAAATTAAATAAATGAAAATAAAATTGCCCAACAATGTGCCAAGATTGAGCATAGTACAACCCAAGCTAAATTTAACCCATGCAAATTCCAACTCAATAACACAGAAAGCAGCACGAACATATCAGACTGCAGGCTGATGTATCAAATTAGCATCCATTCATATCAGTAATATCAAACAACAGGATGAAATGGCTGAGGAAGTCATATGATGCTCGTGTTCTAGAGCATATTATGTGTTTGATCCTTATTATTTGATCGAAAATGTGTAGTGTAGGCTGCAAAACGTCTAGCATTGTTACCTCAATGCAGTAATACAACTGGCCTTTATTCAGTAATACATGCAGGAAAAGGAATAAAGTGTGCCAAACAATCCCAAGTTATCTTTCTTTTTTTGATCAGGAGTCCTTCAGTTGGGTCCAGTAACCTTCAGAAGTTTGAAGAGATTGGATTAATTAGTCATCTGGTCTGTGCTGAGCATAAGTTTTGGCTGGAAAGCGGCTCACAATGCTACAGGGCCCTATTGTTCCAAAAATCATTAATCATAAGAAAACACCTAATGAAGAAATTTCACCTACTTGATTGTACAATCATAACTAGAAATAATAAATGTACAAAAATGCAGCCTTCCCAAATATGAGCTTTTTCTACCCACACCCTCTTTGCTAATGGCTCAGCATGCTCATGTTGCACTGATATGTATTAGACACAGTCCGAGTTCATCACCATCACTTTTCTCCTCCATCAACATTCAAGTGCAAGTCACAGCTGATAGAGGAAACCACAGAGGCATCCAAATCCAGCCATTCCTGCAGCCCTTTGCCCTGCCCTCCACCTCTCACTTTCACCAATTAAGAGGGTGTGGTTGGCAGCCCTGAACTTGACACTTCCCGCCTCTCCACTTTAATTATGTGTGAGACCCTGAAGGCCACAAAAAGGACACAATCCAATTAGTTGACAGAGACAGAGGGTGAACACACATGCCAAAATTCATGGGAGAAAGCCAAATGGGCAGTTCAGCTGTGAACAAAACATCTTGAGGAGGGTGAGGATAATGGGGAGATGTGTGAAGGATGGGGGATGGAGTGTGTTTGTGTGTGTGTGTGTGGGGAGTGGGAGGGTGGGGGGTGGGGGTGTTGATGGCAGATATTATAATAAATGTAGCTAAAATAAATAAGGCTTCTCATCATCAGCCACTCTAATCACTCTCAAACACTGTCAAGGTATTTTTAATTTCTTTCTACCTTTATCTGCACATTTTTTGTTATCATTATTTCGCTTTTGATCTTTATATATATATATATATATATATATATATATATATATATATATATATATATATATATATATATATATATATATATATATATATATACATATATATTAACTTAAATTAAAGTTAACTTAAGAGTTATTTTTTATAATTTCAGCACTATATCCGAAGTTTGTGCCCTCAGTTTTAATCTGGACAAATGACCAACACACAAAACATCAAGCTGCATATATTTGCATAACAAGCCCTCAGCATGTGTGATTTGAGTCACATTCTATAAGTCCTTACACTGTTTTGTTTACTGATGCTACATCTTGGGAGGCTTTGATAAGCCCACATCTGCCGCTTCTTACGAATATACTGACAGTAAAAAAAAAGAAAAAAAGAAAGAAAGAAAAGATGTAGCAGCTGTTCCTGATGTCTGCATGGAACTACTGATTTAAGTCCACAAAGATCCTGTCAAAGCAGTGCAGAGAAATGGGTGGAAGATGGAGTTCTGAGGGTTAAGTTAGATGAGAAGGAGCTCTTCTTAGATCTAAGGAGAGACCTCTCAGGGGGACAATGACACTGTTATCAGGTGTGAAGCAGAAGTATTGCCCACAAAATCTCCTTTGTGCTGTAAAATCTGGACAATCCACCTCTCGATGGAGTACTCCCCTCTGCTGAGGAGGTTCCTGACCTTTTGAAATATTAGATACAAACACACACTCCTCTTAAATCTCTCTAGTTCTCTCTTAAACTCACACAGTAAACACATGAACCCAGGAACAGCAATTTAACTATCCTACTGCCAGTTCAAGGACATCAAGACAAGTGGTTAATAAGGGTCACCGTTTGGTCGAAGCCCCAAAGAACAGAAAAACAAGATTCCTTATTATTATTATTATTATTATTGGTTTTGCTGCACCACAAAGTATGACCTTGTTGCTGAGGGCTGTAGAAACTCGCAAGCTGTTTTCAAACAGATATTGTGACTTTATCATTAACACTTAAACCAGAAACAGTGACCTGGAAAAAATGCAAAAGGCTGTAGAATGAGAGGCGATTGGTTGTTTGTTATCCTGGATAACTGAAAGCTGTCTCTTGATTTAAAAGGTAGAGGTGCATTTTAGTTTTTTTTTTTTTTTTGTGAAAATACAGAATTTCATATCTAGAGAGGCAGCCCCTCCTTCCTATAAGTTCAATGTGAGAATCTAATTTGACAACTTCCAAGGAAAGTTAAGTCCAGAGCCAAAAGTGGTGACCGGGATGATCTTTTGGTTGTTTAATCTTTCTGCCACTTTGGCCCAGGTTTCATATTTTGTTACCCTTGGGGCAAATTTTCCACAACACAAGAACTCTTTTCAGACTCTGGTGTTGAAGAGGAGATGTAGAATGTAACATAAGTGTACTGATCAGGTTTTAAGAACCTTTTACAGAATCCTGTTGTACAGGCTAGAAAACTGGAGCGGTTCTCAACTGGTTCAGGTTCTATTTCGAAGGGCAGAGATAATGGTCAGCATTGGTAAACATCTGGAGATTCGGGCTCTTAAAATCAATATAAGAAGCTTTTAACCAGCTCAGAAACATCAACAGAATTAAAAGTTTAGTCTTCCAGAAAGACCAAGAGAAACTCATTCATGCATTCATCTCCAATAGGCTGGATTACTGTAATGGTATTTTAACAGGACTTCCTAAAAAAAAGCATTAAACATCTTCAGCTCATCCAGAATATTACTGCTAGAGTTTTAGCCAGGACTAAGAGATCTGAACACATCACACCAGTTATAAAATCTTTACACTGGCTTCCAATCAGTCACAGAATAGATTTTAAAACCCTTCTGATTGTTTACAAATCCCACAACGGTTTAGGCCCAGAATACATCTGTGATATGTTCAGAGAATATAAACCTTGCAGAGCTCTTAGATCCAAAGACTCTGGTCAACTAGTCAACTGCTTAAACTTTTACCAAATGTAGACACTTAAAAAAAAAGTTTTAAAAAAATCTTTTCTTATGCACCTATGCATGAAATATGCACAGCAACCTTTAACTTATCTTTATTTTAATCAGCTGATATAATCTGTCATAACAGGATATTCCAGTCTGTGGCCTCAAAGCCCCCTCTCAGAGCGTCTTCAACTTGTTTAAACCAGATTTAATTGTCTCTTTGATAACTGGTTGCTGCTGGATGATTGGTTTGTAAGTGGAGGTGACAAGAACCAGATTATGGTCTGAGATTCATATAGGACGCAGAGCAGAGGAGCTAATTACCATCCTGACAAGAATACAGTTGTGTCTAATGACCAAATATAGCTGTCAATGTAATGTTTTCATCTACCTCTTCTCTTTTCTTGATCTTCTCACAATCTTTTTCTGCTTACTAGCAGAGCTGTCCAGTTTATTTACAGCTTCACTGTTCACTCACTTTCCTCTTGCAACCTCAGCATTCTGGCTATATTAGTGGTTGTATAACAAAAATTTAGATAGAGAGCTAATTGTTCAAGACTATTGATCAATAATCTATCTTCATCTTATTTGGGACAAACCTAGCTATAGCCCCAACACAGAGCCAAAGTTGTTCATTACACAGTTCTTGTCACAGTGAATAATGACCAACAAGACAGGAACATAAGCCCTATTGTCCAAGTCCTGATGCCTTCCTTTCAGTAAACTTGCTCAGAAGTAAACGTTCATTCATTCATTCATTCATTCATTCATTCAGTTTATAATGAAAGTGCCTCTGACAGAGATATTAACAGAGCCTATTTAGGAAAAAGAAAACTATGAAACAAAGGAAGACAAACAATATTGATATCCTTTGTCTCAGTTACAAAGAAATCTGGTGCTTTTTATCACTATTTAGAGAATGCAAAACATTCAGATCTATCTATCTATCTGTCTGTCTGTCTGTCTGTCTGTCTGTCTGTCTGTCTGTCTGTCATATGACAGTGCAGTTGTAACCTTGTTACATAGGTAGATAAATATGAAAAAGAGAAACAGTCTAAAGAGTCTAAACATATTCAGTATAATTTTAATCATTAACCTTTAATTGCTTTTTTATTTTTGCCTAATATAAGTAGTTTAGCCTGATTTTATGTCAGATTGCAGAAAACACTTTATAAATTCATTATTCATTCACTAAACAGTCACACAGTGGCAGTGGTAAGACACATGTGCAGCTAAAGCTGCCCTGTGAGTAAGAGTCAACTATTAATAAAAGTGTGAGTACGTAATAGTGATAAATACATGAAAATAAAACAGTATAAAAACTATAAGACTATAAATAAAAGTGGAGGTTGTTAAAAAGCCTGAAGCTGTGGGTACAAAAGACTTTTTGAACCATTCTGTCTGGTAACACAGTGAAATAACATTCCTGCATCTGTTGCTTTTTTTCCAGCAAAAATGCTGCATAGAGGATGTCTTTTCTTGAATGGCCTGAACTCTAGTCCCTGTGTATCTCTCCACCACCTTCTCCAAGGTGTCCAAGGTTTTGGTGCTCAGAACTTGAGCTTGACAAGCTTATCCAGTGTCTTTTTGTCCTTGTCATTAATGCAGCCTCCACAATATACAGCAGAAAAGAAAATGGCACTCACCATCACTGAGATGATAAAACATTTGCAGCATTTCACTATGTACATCAAACCACCTGAAGAAAGAAGTGTCCACTCTGCCCCTTCCAATAGGCCACCTGTGGGGTCCACTCCAGCTTGTTGACCAGATGCACACCCAGGTAGGTCTTCACCACTTCAGTGTCATTGCTTCTGATGCTAACAGTCTTGAGGGGTGGTCAAGATATATAAGAATAAATGCATCAGGGTTCTAGGTCTGTAGTCCTACGACAGTCTCATAAATGACGTCCCACACAGCGTCAGCCCCTGCCCGCGGTGGAATCGAAACAATTATTTTGACGATGAGGCAAAACTCCCTCAGAACTTAATACAGTCTCAGTCCGACTGTCAAAAGTTTAACATCCTGACAGCAGCTCTTCTCCTTAATCGAATATCTGAAAAAAAGAAAAATTTGTTAGAATTAAAAATTAGTACTAAGAAAAAAAAAAGTATTGCTGTGCATAAAGGCAAATGCTAAAAAAAATCTTTCATGTGTTGCTGTTTTGCGTTTCCTCTAAGAAAAATGTAATAAAGTCATGTGGATATTTTTAACCATGTTATTTTTCCATCTTTTATAGGCATGTGGCATGCTGTTGCATTATTGTCAGACAATGTAATACCATAGTTAAGCATCCAAATAAAACAAAAAACAAATAATGGAACAAACCAGCTAGTGAACCTGACTTATGGCCTGCCTTAAATGAAGAATGGGTTGAGCAATACCCAAAGCCTGTAGCATGGCACACATACAACAGGGGAACGAGGGTCTCCACTCTAATCACTCGTCTTATCACACACATACACACACACACACACACACACACACACACACACACACACACACACACACACACACACACACACACTCACACACACACACAGCAGAAAGGGTAGGTTGTGAAGAAACACCACCACCAAGGACTCTACTGTCTCCTTGGGTTCCCAGTAAGAAACGGAAGGACAATTAAAAAAACAGACACAGGGAAACACATTCGTGGACCAAACATCCACGAATCATCATACAATTAGTACCACTTCTTTGGCGTGGGCATGCAGAGGAAAGCCTCAAATGCTGCGGCTCAATTGTGCCGTGATCTACAACACGCACAACAATAATCAGCTGGAAGATGAGCAAAAAGCAAAAAAATAAAAATAAAACAACAAAAAAAGCAAAAAAAAAACATACAGGAGCGGACCTTCAGCAGTGCCCACAGCATCCAGCAGAGAAGTTAATTTCCACACCCCAAATGCCAGTCATGGTACACAGAGAAGGCTGTTACCTTACCGGCAACATGCCAAGACAAAAGACTTAGCCACGCCAAACCACAGCCACCACAGGAAATGGAAGGAGGCCGCCTGGCCAAAAACATCCACTTTTAAAAAGATGCAGTTGTTGGCAAGACTAGCACAGTAGTGGCCAGAAAAGAGACAACCACCGGTCACATTAAGATATTTAATTTTAATATGAAAGATTATTATGACTGCAGCCTGCTTAGCTTATGTATCTAATAAATTGTGGCTTCATCTAAAGCGGAGGGAGGTTGGCAAGTTTGGTCCTCAGGAGCTACAATTAGAAGTTCTGCTTAGTAACTTATTCATTTGAATGTGGTGTGTCAAAATAGGGAAACATCAAAAACATGCAGGATTGCAGCTCTCGAGGACCGAACTTGCCTACCCCTTATCTACCGGATTAGGCATCTCGCCTCTAGTTGGGCAAACAAGGCGCCCCAAAACAGCATTTTGTATAGGGCCCCCGCAAAGCCAGAAACAGCCCTGATACAGCTGTAAATGCTTCTCAATGTTATTTTCTATGAGCCTATGTAGGATATTGCAGTAGCTGATGACCTCCTTCGTTTTGTAATCTGTATTGTAAACACATGTCAGATATGTACAAAAGCAGCCATGACATCTGTATTGTACCATTGAAATACAGCCACACAAGGTGTTCTTCTGGAGTATAAAGGTTTTCAGAAAGATAGAAGAAGAAATCACATTTTCCATGGACATGTGGATTCACAGTACCCTCCATTATATGACAAAGAGACAGAGATGGAAAATGTTAAGGCATGTGGTTAGAAAGGGGAAAACAAGTATTTTTTGCTTGAAAATCAGTTCTCCAACTAAACTGGCAGTTGCAACGGCGCCTCCCTGAAGGTAGTGAAGGATGAAAGAAGAAAAACAGACATACCAGCCATTATAACTGCCAAAATATATTAAAAATATGTTTTAATATATTTTTAATGAATCCTAACAAGATTGAAAGAAATGTGTCCTGATTATAAATCACACAGAGTATAGAAAAAGAGATTATATGACTACAGGATGTTTTAACCTGTCTATAGCATACACTTAATGTGAAAGTAGGGCAAATACTTACTGTATCTCAAAGAGGAGTCCTGTGGAGTCTTTACAAGATATTTTCAATTAATTATGACATAATTAATCACTGGCTTTAAGAAAAGCAGTAATGATTCCTTTAATGTAACAATATTACATTTACTCTACGATGAAAATTGTCATTAGAAAACTGCAGGATATAAATGAACAACATGCACATTTGTTAGCTTTTGTTGTCTGTTCTCATGTTGAGATGATTGAATTCATGCACTTCCCAGGCAGAGGGAGTATGCTAAACTCAAAGAATTGCAAAGAATTATAACATTCTCCAATAATTGTTGCAATTTTACTCACTTTGCAACATGTAGAGAGCAAAAGTAATAATGAGCTATTTTGTACATTTTAAAGCATTTACAGAAGATACCTTTGAGAAGTTTTAGAAATCTTTTCATGTAATCTAATGATCTAATACAGGAATCGCAAATGAATCTCAAATGCTAAGTGCATGTGCCTGTAATCAGTTTCTCTTTGATCTATGTGAGGACCCCCTACATTAACAGAAAATTACCAGAGAAAGTCACCACTATAATACAGGAGAACGATAACAGCACCAAGCCACCTCATAGACCATTTATCTTTTCTGGTTGCAGGGCAGGAGAACAGCAGTGAGACGCACAGTGACTCCACACCACTCCCCCTGTATGGATTAATCATAGTAACTTTACCAGAACAAATCCATATCTCACAAGCAAAACACTGGTTTCTGTCCTTTCCTGTGGTGGGGCTTTGATCTGCATTCATGTCGGTGTGAAGAAGTACTTCATTCCTTACACTAGGAGGAAAGAGAGAGTTTTTTATTTACTTCCTGTTGAGAGCAAAATGTTGTTTTGTAGTGGGGAGTAGAACAACAGTCGTCTCCTCTTTTCTTGTAATTGCTCTTGTTTAGAAAAAATGGACTCCTACTATAAGGCTTTGCTAAATGTTAAAGGGTACAATCTGGAAAAACCACAACATTTTCATTGTTTTGTTTAGTGGTTTTGTATTTTCTAATCACTCAATTCTGTGAACTTAACAGAGAAGAAAAAGAAATTTTGTTTGATAAGACTAATTGTAAATATAGCCCACTACCACTCAGCTGTTTTGCATAAAATAAAAACCTGATGATGGATATTTTATTTGTGAAGGGAAAAAAATAAATTATTTTCAGCTCTGACTTAATCATTTAAGTAATCGACATCAAATAATTTGAGCAGACCTTCTTGATAAACTACAGAAGCATGAGCGGCCGCGCTCTACTGTTAATCTTTTTTTAATCGTTATCTCAAGATAAGTTAAAATCCTTGTTATCTCAAGATAACGAAGACCATTTTCTTGCAATAGCAGGATAATTTATCTTGTTATCTCAAGAAAATTAGATGATTAAGATGGGCTAAAAAGTATGGGGTTACTGTGTTACACCTGATTTCATTGATCAAAATAAACCACATGACAGCTGGGGAGGGGCTACAGTCATGGTGTATATGTGTAAATCTGTGAATCAGTGATTGGTAAAACTTAATTGTCAGACACATCGCAATTTCAGCCTTTGTCAGACTTGATAAAAGTAAAATCGGATGTCCCTCCATCTGACTCTCATATATTAACAATAAGTGGTTCTGGGAGAACCTGTTTGGAGTTTGTATATTCTCCCCATGTTCTCCCCATGTATGTGTGTGTCCGGGGTTCCTCTCACAGTCCAAAGACATGCATGTCAGGCTGATTTGAGTCTCTAAATTTGTGCTATGTGAGTCCGATTGAATGTTTGTTTCACTGTGTTGGTTCTGGGATGGACCCCCTCATGACCCTGCGTTTTAATAAGCAAGTGTTATGCTGCAGACTATAAAAAGTATTTTATATTTGTTAACCTAATTGAAAATTTATCAATTTTCTCTTAACTTTTGTTTGTTTCCTTTTAAATTTAGACCTGTTCAGGCAAGGTTAATAATATTAATGTGTAGCTAAGTTAAATGTTGATGTTAACAATGATGGATGTACATCAAGTCTAACTAGACAGGTCTATATTTATTTAATAAATACTTGTTTTTTACAGTTCTTCCTTCTTATTGCATCAATATGGTACGTTTTGTGATCTTACATTTTTTCTAGCACTTAGCATTAACAAACAGTAACAAAGTTGTTTTTTGTTTCTTTGCTTTGACTTCTATCACTGCAAAGTAAAAAAGGAAATCCATTAGTTTTCTCTGTTGTTTGATCTACATGATATTTTTTTTTTTCTTTCGGTGTGGCAAGGGGTGGACTAGGACAAAAGATTGGCCCTGGCATTTTGGCCCAGACTGGCCAAGACATGATTGTGAACACTACAAATTCAAATTCAAACTCTGTTGAATGTGAATAACTCCTTCAAACCACTAAAACCAAGCAGCAAGATAGCATCATACATTAAATACTTAACCCTTTAAGTACAATGGTATGAATAACAAATGGTATTTTGTGAGGCCACCAGTGACCATAAGGAAATATTGATTTCTGTATGTATTTATTATTGTGACCAAATGGGTTCAGCACAACACACAGGAGACTTAAATTTGAGTCCAGTGTCTGAGATTAAAATTTCATTTAGTACTCCACTTCCATTTTTAACATTTTTGGGGCCTTTATTTGCTGTCTAAGTGTATTCAGGAACTCATTGACTCAGTTAGCTTCATAAAATCACCATGGTTTGGGTTTAAATGCAACACATTAGTACACACACAATCTTTTGCAAGCAAGTTTTTCCTGTTTTCTGGACTGCTATCCTGGCCAATTCTGTAAAAAATTCAGCATCACAGGACATGACAGTGATGTGTTTTACTTACTCAAGGTTTTAACAAAAAGTCTTATTTACAATACAGAGGGAGTTGTATTGAGGTGTATTAAACTACTCTACACGGTAATAATTGTTCTCATTAGTGTGTGTTGTTTAAGATATGGTACAAATTCAAACCAGGTGTGGTTATTAAAATAGAGACAAACACTTTATGTATTAACTGCAAAAAGATACGCAATATTCAGTTTTGATCTTGCCTGTGCAGTTTTAGGATTGGAAGTCACTGATCTAAAGAGTGATCATTGAATTTTTGTTCAGACAAGTCAAAAGCATCTATATTTAGAAAGGAGGTTGTTTGGTGCTTTGCTTAGAATTGCTTCTTGTTCACTGAGGCTGGAACTCATGTTGGACTGTAGGGTGATGGCGTAGATTTGTTTTGTTAATGAGTCCCCGCTGACACATTTAAGACATGACAGGCACTGTCATGCTTTCATTTGTGCAACGAGCCAACAACGCAATGCCAGAAGCAGATGTCTGCCTGCAAGCTGGCAGTGCTGCAAACCAAATGTCCAAATATGACAAACAGATCCAGTCAAATACAGAATAACAAAGGCTGAAATGGTTTAAGTAGAAATCTCATTGTAAATTGTTCCAATGTAAAATTGTAACCCCCCAATTTACCTTCTACTAATGATGTAAAAACGCAACAAATTTCCACTAAATAATTTCCTTTTGTATGTTTTCTCATCACGCTTTGTTATTTATTATTCACATAACAACAGGTTTTCATTATGAACAATTAATACTAAACCTCACCTCAAGTTCCATGTTTCATTCCAAATGTTTTCTATACTTTAAATATTACTCTTGATTTGTCCATTATAAACCATGTCAGCATAGCCCATCACGTGTTTTTTGTTTTGATAATAATAATGGGTTAAATTTCTATAGCACTTTTTTAGACACCCAAAGCACTTCATATTGAATCCATTACTTATTCACACCACATTTATCGTCAGTGATAGTAAGCTACATCTGTAGCTATAGTTGTACTGGGGCAGACTAACAGAAATGTGGCAGCCAAAAGGCCCCTGTTATGCTGCCACACATCACCAACATCTGGACAGACAAAACATCTTTCAAACACACTATAATTGTCTAGCTACTGGCCTGGACATACAATATGCCCAAGCAAAAAGATATAACACAACGGTACAGATAGGGAGGTTTTATACAACAGGGGATTCTGCAAAACTGACATGATCATGGTTTACGTTCTTGGTTTTGTCATCTTCTAGCTCTGTTTCCAGTTTTGTTTTTGTATCTCCTTCCCTTATGTGTTTCACCTGGACTTATTGTTCAAATACTTTACCTGTTCCCTGTTAGTTGTCCTCAGTGTATATATACCCCTTGGTTTCTCTTACTCAGTGCCAGATCATTGTTGTTGTTCCTCATGTTCCAGTCTGTATCAGTTGCCTTGTTCTTTTTAAATTAAATCCTGGATTGTTGCATTTGTCTGCCTCCTGCCTTACCTGCCTGCAATTTGGGTCCTCACCTCAGCCGCACTGTGACAGAATGATCTGGCCACACATGGGGCCAGCGGGTCACCCCCACTTCATTCCTGCAGAGTTTTTGAGCTGGCTTCAGTGGCGTGCCTCTCTTACAGAGGATTCACCCAAGAGGTTGCCATTCTGGGGATCCAGACTGGCAATCTGGACACCTCCTGACAGACCCATGTGTCGTGGGTCTGCATGGACAGCAGCGGTAGCTAGAAGGAGGCAAGGATCCAAACAACCTCGCCTCATATTGTTTCTGCCAGCTCCACACCTCACGCCTCTAGTGTCTCTGCAGGCTCAGTGGTTCATGTCTCCAGTGTCATCACCTGCTCCACTGTCTACGTCTCCAGTGTTGCCTCTAGCTTCAAGACCATCATCTCCAGTGTTGCCACCAGCTCTTCAGCATCCCACGCCGGCAACCAGGTCCTGCCCAGCTCTTCAGCATCCCACACTGGTGCCCAGGTCTTTTCCAGCATCCCACGAGGAGGATGTCCCAGGATGGAACGCTCCTCATCCTGCTCATGTCAATGATTCCGACGGGGTCCCAGGTTGGGACACTCAGTGATCTAGTTCCTGCTGTCACAGCCTCTGGGCTAACCTACAGAGATCCAGCTCCTGTCTGAGCAGCCTCAGGGCCACTCTCCTGAGACAAGCCCGCTGTCGGCATGGCCTCTGGGCTGTCCTCCGGAGCCAAGCCCACTGTCGTCTCGGCCTCCCAGCTGTCCTCCAGAGTCAAGCCCTCTGTCTGTGCGGCCTCCCGGTTGCCCTCGTGAGGCAAGCCTGCTGTCATCTCAGCCTCTCAGCCACTCTCCAGCACTCTGTTACCTGGACAGTTTGCCTGGGCCTGGATAAATAAATAAAAATTAAAAAAAAATGTTTGTCATTGTGCTTTCAGAGTCTCCTGTCCAAAATCACATTTTTATGCCCATTTGCATGGGTTTGATTGGACAAAGCTTCTTTCTTGAGTGTCAGAGAGAAAATGTCGCTTCATTTTAATAAACTCACTCTCTCCTGTTATTTTACATCAAAAACCACTGCAACAAGATGAGACATGGAGGTAGAGGCCTTAAAGAAAAACCCTCTCGCTTGGGAACCCAAAAATTGAGCTGCAAGCCTCTGCATATGGTTTCTCTGTGTGTTCAGAGCCAGTGAGCATGAACTTTGGGGGGGGGGGACTGGGTTAACAAGTGATAAAAAAATTAACATGTTAACGTCATTATAACACGTTAACGTGCCCAGCTTAGTTATTACTTATTAAATGTTAACATACCGGTAAATCTTTACTCCTTGATCATCCTTTTATATAATTTCATGAATAGGACAAAAATAACCAACAATCATGTGTCATGCTTTGAAATAATTTGTACCACAGAGGTTGATGTCAGTACAGTTGAGATTTTCTGTTATTGATGCAGAACTTTGCATCCAAGACCAAAAAGTTCCCCTTAAGTTACACTTGGAAAATGGCCTCCCCCCTTTTATTTATGAGAGTGTGACGAGCCAATTAGGTATGTTTAACAGCCAATGGCCACAAGTTCTCTTTGCATTTCTATTAATGTTTTGGTAAGATGGCAAAATCCTTTTAGGTTTTTTTTTTTTTTTTTTTCATTTTCACTTGTGTATTTAAATATACTGCACACAGCAGTAAAGAAAAGGTTTGATTTAGTAGCACCTGCCTGATTTCTTACAGAAAAGGATTATGAAATAAATAAGCATAACCAGCTTAAGAAGAAGGGGCAACTGGGAACTTTAAATCAATCCCAGCTGCCCCAAATAGTGCCAAAGTAAAAGAAAATAATAAAAAAACAAGTGGAGGAAAAGAGCTTCATTTTGACAGCGCCTGACAGCAAACAACTTACAGCTAACTTCAGATGTTTATGCAGTCAAACATGTTGACTTCTGTTATTTGAATGGAATTAATGAAGCTACCTATTTTAAAAACAGTCAAGAGAAAACTGGCCTTACATTCATAGTTGTGTGCTTTCAGCAGTTCTAAATGTCTTCTTTCATTTAAACCTCATGACTGAAAGCTGCCGTTTACTTGAGAAGCAATTAGCCTTCTCTGACATTAACTAGTCTTCGCAATTCATAATTTATTTCTGTCATAAAAAGTAGAAACCTCCTCCCGTAACAGGAGGTATGAGTCATTAATACTGTTGAAAAAGGTGCATCAGGGACTGCTACAAATTCAATGAATCAACATTACCAAGTGAGCAATTGCTTGCACAGGTTTCAGGACAATAGATGCCAAGCTGGAGTGGAAAGCAGAAGACTGAGCAGGATGATGGGGAATAAAGCTCAAACCAGTGCCTATCAATTACTCCAGAAATTCCGCACACCCCCTGAAAAAAAACACATTTCTCGGGACTGAAAAAGTGGCAAAAACAAAGAGGAAGGAGAAATAATGAAATTGAATTTTTGTTAGTCACAATAATTGTATATTCCTAAGTGGAGTACAGAACTGTGAAGCTGAAACCGCACAGAATGTTTGTCTGTTCAAAAGATTAAATAAAAAAAAAGCCACAATTTTAAATTGAATAACTTGGTTCTTTTAAGGCTAATCACCTTCAACTCATGCTCAGCAAACCTACAGAGAGATCCACCATCAAAGACGAACACAAGTCCTTATACCAACCTAGAATTTCAAGCATCACAAAAACCTTTTCATAGAGATTGGTGACTAAATAAAAATGTAATCTTTCTTGATCTTGTTCTTGTGCTATTAACTTACCTAAAAAAATTTATTTTAACACATTTCCAGGTGTTTGCTAAAGCTCAGTAATACAAGCATGAGATGAGTAACAGGCTTGTTATGAGAACGATAGGACTAGCTACACATAAAGGTTGCACCTGTGCTGATAGATGGTAAGAAAGCAGGTGAGAGGAAAATTAAAGCTTGGTTCATAGTTCATAGCGCTTCATTCTGCTCTCTTGAGATTTTAAGACAAAGCTCTGGCAACCACAGTGGAAACTCAATATTCAGTCTCAGGATACTCAGGGGTACAGACGACATGCACATTTTTCTGTCCCTAAAACTGAAGAACACATGCTCAGCAAGGTTATGGTGTGAAGCTTCAGTGGCCACAAAAAAAGAAAAACCTACTATACCTTTTTGAGCTAATAAGCCAAGTTGCTATTCACCAGTTTGAATTTACCATTGGCCAGGTTTCAAGTTTTATATACATTTGAAATAAGCCAATATGAATACAAAGCTGCTCATTTTTATGCAACTGCTTTGTGGATAAATACTTTTTTGAATCTATTAACTTTACATTCAGTCATGCATATATATTAATTTTAACAGCTATTTTTTTGAGAGAAAAACAGAAATAAAAGAAATGCTGATTCAAGAGAAAAGCACCATTTGGGAATAAGACCCAGCAAGATAACTGGGGGCTGCTTTATACTGTTCAGTGTGGCTCTGGATGGTAATCAACCTAAAATAAATGCTGAAATCACCAGTTTTCAGCCTTGAAAGTTCTATAAAATTAAATGTATTCATTACGTTTTTTTACCTTTGTGGATGGTATTTTTCTTTAACGTGTTGTCACCTGCTCATGCAACCTGTTAAATGCAGTAAATTTCAATAAGTCCTGTTTATTGTTTCTTCAAACTCTTAAATGTGACCCCTTAAATGCCTAAATGCATTATAGGGCTAGAATATTTTATTTCTAAAACTCATCCTTCACCATGATTTCTATTTGCTTATTGCTTTGGTTACATGTAAACAAAATAGGTAACAAAAAAAACATCCCTATCCTGGTTGGGTTTAACAAAAATATAATTAGGTAAGAAACAATCATGGTTATGACTACCTTTACTTTCATAGTACAAATGTTATACTCTACATACAGCTGCTTCTAATGACCATTAGATGTTGCATATTCTTGATTAATTATAGGTAATTTTGGTGAACAAACAATGCATGCACTTTTAACCCTTGTTGCAGTATCATTTGAAAAAAGACTTAAAGAAAATAGTAAACATTCTACCACTGTGACAGACCCATGTCTAAATTCAGTTTAATTAGGAAGCACCAATTCCTGTCAAATCTATCTCAAGGCAAATCTGTCCAGTTTATTATAAGTGTATAAATATGATACTGATTAATTTTTAGAAAAAAAGTCTTGCTAAACAGGCCAACAGAACACATAAAATCTTCAATTTAACTCACTTCCCTTTGCTGAGCATTGGTGAGGTAGCAGACAACATTCATCAATTCATTGATCATACCTGCTTATTTAGTGGGGGGGGGGTCTGTTACAGGATTAAACCTGGATGCAGGTAGGGTGATCAGCTGCCTCAAATGGTTGAATTGAGAAGACTGGACTGAAAGAGAAAAAAGTAGAAATAATTCAGTTCCTACATGGCATCAAAAAGTTCAAAATGAGTGCAAAATAATTTACCATGCTATATATAAAAAAAAACACTTCCAGCCTGAAAAACACTAGTAGTTTTAAAAAGAACATGAATCTCTGTCCAAAAAGTGCAATTCATTCTCTGTTCCAACTCATCACTGTTCAATATGCTGTATTATTCAATAGTGTGGCACAGTGATGGAGATGTTGGCAATATTGTTCCACATCAAGAAGGTACAAGACTTAAACCTGCTGATGGACTGGGGCTTTTCTATGTTCACTTTCTTCACTGGATGCTCCAGTTTCCCCACAGTCCAAATTTAGGCATGTTAAGTCAATTGTTAATTCTAAATTGCTGTAGGTGTAAGCGTGAGCATGAGTATGTGTCTGTGTGTAAAGCTTTGTGATGGCTGGCAACATTTCCTGGGAGTCCTGCTGGTCTCGTCAAATGGCAGCTGGGACAGACTCCAGCCCCTTTCAACCCTGAGCAGGATAAAGCATGAATAAAAGGGGGGGGTGGATCATCCAACAGACTTCAATAAAATTCTCTCAACAAATGTTGGTGATATTTTTGGGGCAGGACTCATCACCATGGCAACCCAGAAAATGGAGGCCAGTTCTATTGCTGAAGGGGAAAGTGTCTCAGCAAACGCATGTTGTCAAAGGGTGTATTTGAACCCAAACTATTAAATGAAAAGGGTGGGTTTTTTTGTTTGTTTGTTTGTTTTATTTTGCTTTGTTTTGGTTGTTTTGGTTTTTTTGCTGTTGTTTTTTTTAATTTCAGGTACAGCAAGATTACATAGATTCCATGTTTCAAAGTAAATTAATTAATTAATTAATCAGATTATCAAGAGGAGTCTTATACCCATAAGCCTCACCTTGGCAAAGTAAATTTGTTCACCACAATACAGCAACCAGACTATCATTCTGCTTGCTATGATGCTGAACAGGACAGGATACATATATATATATATATATATATATATATATATATATATGTGTATATATATTATGATTACTTAATAGCTTAAAGCCCACAGAGCAAATACAACTTACGTTTCCTATGCAATTTAATGTGCATGACTAATCAATTAGTCAAAATAGGGCACAAAGCTTTTTTTTTTTTTTTTTTTTTTTTAATTGACTGTTTTTGTTTTGATGAAAGTCTTATTGAGCAGAAACATGGTGCTGTGTTACAATAACAGTGTGGCCCCTTTAAGGTTGAGCTAGAGGGGGAGCGAGAGAGACACAGCATGTCAACTTGTTTGCCAAACAGTGCAGGCCAGAGCGGGACATCAGTGCAGTACAGGCTTTAGCAACAAACACCACACAACTCTTCTAGTTCCAGCAGAGTCCCGCGTCTACTTCACCACTGCTGGGTAAAGTGAAGGTAGCCAACCCTGAAGCTAGCTGCAGCTTCACCTAGGAGGAATTAATTCACCTTTGCCTCTCGATCTTGGTTTAAAACTGGAAACAGGGAAATTTAACAGCTGTTTCTGTTGGAGTTTTCACCAGTAGTGGAGCCAACACACTAGAGCTGCATGGTTACTGAGCCATCATATAAATGTTGCACTTCAGGATCAAAAAGACCAGACACATGGCGCTGAACAGTTCTGAGCGCAGTGTTTAATTCACCTGGTATAGCAGCCGCCCCTTATATGAAGCCAGGTCAGGTTTGATTCTGACATCTTCCTGACCTGCTTTCTCATCTAACTGCTGAATAATAAAGGACACTACAGCCCACAGAATGTTAAAAATATAACAAAGTAAAATAATAAATAAATAAAAGCGTTTGTGTATGGAACACACGCATGATACAAATATCTCCCAAATGTTTTACAATTTCCCTTTGGAGATAAAGCTTTTTTTTTTTTTTTACATCATCACTGATGACATCTTGATGATGTCAGAACTAATCAACTAATCAATTTTGAAAGGCCTGATTAGTCAACTTCAAAAATCTCCTGACATGCCCACCCCAAGTTTTAACACTTATCTGATCAAGATCATCTTGTCAGAAGAGTAACAGAGATGACCCACTGCCATTAAGGATAGCAAAGATGCTGCCTTGAGTATAAGAAATGAAGAGATAAGGGTTCACCTTTAACATCTTTGTATTTCTCCACTCACCAGTTGCCCAGCAGCAGGCATTCCTTTCCACACACACTCTGAATTAGCTTCAAGCAAACCATAAATAATTCATCAACTGAATCGGTCACAATGAATAGCAATTATTTAATATTGCCTTGCACCATCATCAAGGCTGCTCAACCTGAGGTCATCATTTTTATTGGTTACAATATGTCTGCAATATTAAGCAGTCACTTTGATCTGTGTACACCAAGGTTATCCAGAATACTACTGCTGCTGTACTACCACAATTATAAATGTATCCTGGTGGAAGTAAACAACTTAGTGTTGAATGCCAATATTTGCTTTGGAGTACATTGTTAAAACTGCACACATGCTGTTGGAGGTAAAATTGAGATCATTGGCTAGATTGGCATCAGCTACTGCAACAAAGACAAATAGACTTGGCACTATGAACAAGGCAAACCTGAGCCTTGAAATTTTTGGTTTGAGCGCTAGTATGCAGCCTAAGGATGAGTGGATGTGCTGGACAACTAAGATGGTGAGGGACTTTGGCTGGCTACCATCTCTTTACAACTCACAGCTGAGAACAGCCTCATTCAGATAACTGAGATATAAAGTTTTTCCTCTTTCCCCTTATTTTTCTTACTACTTTTAATTGCGTGCATGACTGCCCCTGTGGGCAAAGGTTGAGGTCAGAATGGTTGTTAAACTAGCAGCTTATTTAATAAGTGATTATTAGATCTGCATTTAAGACATCCTTTTGGCTGCTTTTTGGAAGTGCAGCTCATAATGAGTTGCGTTGCATACTCATGATGCAGCTCCTAGCTAGTAAAAGGGAATATTGGAAATATAGACCTGCACTCAGCAACTTATAACACTATTTTGTTTCAAATGCATACTTAGGCATTGATTTGTCTCTCATACCAAAGATAAAAGGGTAAAAAAGCTGAAAGAAATAACATTTGAACTTGTTATATTTAATCAAACATTAGCCATAAAGCAATGTCCTCAACTCAGTCCCTCCTCATCATTTCCAGATTCACCAGCTTCTGTCTGCTGCATCAGAAGCAAGATCTTAGTGGCCAATGTCACACTAATGTAAACATGACCAGAAAATGACTTATTTTTAGAGGATGTTTTTAGTCAGACTGGGCTTATCAGTTCACATCTATTATCTTTTCTATCCTCCAGATGAACTGCCAGCAGATGCAGGGGCATGCTGAAGCCATATTGATTAAAGGCTTAAGCATTTTGGTAAATCCAAAAGCATCATAGGAGAAGCATGGTACAAAATTTTCTGTCCTCCATTAAAATGTTATTTTCCTAATGTTCTGGACTTGCCAACGATGCGTCTTTTGGCTATTACCCACTTAGGTCGCAGCATTTTTATGAATAAGATATTTTTGATTTTACAAGTAATTGTCAGAATTTTTTTAAAAACCTGAATGTTTGCAATGTTACACTTTTTTTCACCTGAACTTAATAACATAGCTGATCATCATTCAGATTGTATTCATCTCCTTTTTTTAAAAAAAAAAGGAAAATCTAGTTTAAAAAAAAAAAAAAAAAAAAGGTATTTGGTCAGCTTCTTCTCTAGCATAAACTAGCATGTAGCACATTTAACCAGTCTGCACTGTATCAGCTTTAGCTCTGAATTCTATGGAGTTTTTACTCTTCTTTTTGGTGGAGCTAACACTGACTGTTACATGTTTGACACAAGCTCCATTTAGAGACAGGTTGATATATTATTTACTGGCCTCTTTAGGGTTTGATCTCACCCACACCTAAATATCCAGGAATGGGGAAAGTAGAAAGTTGAGTTTATTCAATTCCACTTTAGATCTGGGGGTTGGGCAGGGTTCTGATTGGAAAGGGGGCAGATGTGACATATTTACGTCTACCGAAAGAAGAACAACTCCAGTTTCTGCTTCTTTTCTTCTTTTGGTTACGACATGAAAGACCACATAATAATGATCTGGATTATAGTTTTGAAGGAGCAGCTCAACACTAGCATACTACATAGCTTTGGTCAGCCGAGGAGGAAAAGGGAGACACAGTGCCTTATGTGTGTCACTGCGACAGAAATAAGCCTGTGCAGAACAACTAGAATAAATTTGAAGTGGAATAAACTTTTAGAGGATAGAGGAATTATTCAATTCAGTACTAAAATCAGAATAAACCAGCCACTTAGTTCAGAATTAAGTTTAATTCAGAATAGTCATTTTCATTCATAATTAGGTGTTTACACTGTCATTTTAAATCTTTTTATAGAAAATATCATTTTTATTTGGAATTAAAGAGGAATTAAACCTCTATGTAAACATGGCCAATGAAAAGTTTATGAATTTGACCCGCACTTTTCTGTATTACATGGACCTTGAAGAATAACACCTGAAATAACTATAAAGAAACATAATCAAATTAATTCAAATAAAACTTTATTCATAAAGCTCTTTTCACGCAGAAGGCAACACAAAGGGCTTTACATGATAAAAAAAAAAGCAATTCATGCAAAATGCCTTTACACATATCAAAATAAATGACATAACAATTAATAAAAAACACTCAGTCTTTTTCACACAGTCGCATGTACACACATGTATACGCACACACAAAGGAGCCCCCCCCCCCCCCCCCATTCTGCACAAACATGACTCCATAATTCCATAAACAGGTATAAAATACTAAAAGTGATAAACATCTGTTTTGATGCTGCTGTGAGGAAACAATATCATTATCTGTACTCCAAAAAAACATTTTTTGATATAAATGTAGCTTTCTGTTTACATAGTAAATTAGACCACAGAGTATTTTTTGCAGCACTTGCAGGAAGATTTACATTACCTTCTGCACTTTCCGGTCTGCCTGCCATCAATAGAATATATCATCTTCACTTGCTCAGCATTTTGCGACCTTCCCTGATATTTAACTCTCTTATGAGTTTTGATCCACTGAAGAGCAGAACAATAAGACCTGCATAAAATCCTATGGCAAGGCCCAGGTTTCTTCCTGAACTTCATTGAATGTTTGGAGCCTTAATTCAAATATCCAAACCAAAGAAATTCAGACAACTATATAACGCAAAGGCAACACTATCTTTCACATTCTTTTGAAAATCTAATTAACACCAGGCCAAAGAAGAAGTATACAGAGTATACAGAAAGACATTCAGTCTCTTTTTCACACACTCTCCTCTCCACACTGTAAATAACAAGTTATTAAAGTTGAGTAAACTAAAAAAAGTAAGACATGCAGCTGCAAAGCTAACAGACATAAAAGACATAAGATAGCCAAGGACAATAGCTGTCTTGACTTTGTTAAACTGACGATACTACACCTTCTTACTTTAAATTCACACAACACTACCTTTAAGTTGAGGTAACTCAAAAAAGCTTTGCAACTAAATGACTTTCTTTTTAAAGTTCTCTCAACTTTTTTTCTATGGTGCAAAAACCCCACAATCATTTTTAAAACTTTTTTTAAAAAGCCTCTAAGTTAATTACCTTTTTACTGGATGAAACATTGAGGATAATTGTTTCCTGCCAACTGAGAGAGGAAAAGCTGTATGTCAGTGGTCGGCAACTGTTTGCCTGCTGGCCAAAACCGGCCTGCTGCCCTTATTATCTGGCTCAACAGATTACACTGATTAAGAAAAAAAGAAATACAGATTGCTAGAGTTATGTGTCAGACAAAGTAGATTCAATCCCAAGGTCTCCCCTTTATAAGGACACTTGAGCCCACACAATTTAAAAAATATAAGAAAGTATATATATATATACTTTTGACCCACCATTGAGATGGTCACAATACATTTCTTTCTGAATGTAGTTGCCGACCCCCGCTGTAAGTCAATTGCAACACATCTAAAACGTATTTGATTATGAGGGCGTTTGAAATGTTATACTAAAACTTGGGTAACCACTGGAAGAGACTCATTTTGCATATGTTTCTGTTTTCACCCAACAAAATGTTAAGATTCAGTATTTCACACATATTTTCTTTTCTTTATTTTTTTTTTCTTTTCTTTTTTTTCTGGCTTTTGAGGATGTTTTACCTCTCATCTTAAAGGCTTCTTCAGTTTTGATCAGTTGGTGGTTTGGGTTATAAGAATTACAGGAACGTTCATATTCTCTGTCCGAAGATGGGTTTTCTAGTTTAACATAGACTTTATTGGCACCTCTATCCTAAAAAAAAGGGTCCTTAGATGGATGTCAAATCAGGCCCTACAGGTCAAGACTTGGTGGTCCATATGCATCTCAGTCATTTGTCTATATATTTGGCCTGACAGGATTTGGTGGAAAAAAAGGAAGGAAAAGTACTTCTTTTTTAACACAAAGCCCTCACAGACTACATAAAAGACATTACTCATTACCAGCAGGATATGATAACACAAAACTGACTCTCCCTCGAGCAATATTAGATTCTTCCTTTATCAGCAGAAAATATTCACCTACAGGCAGAGACACACACAGTTATAAACATAACACCAGGCAGAAGCTTTGTCAGCAAAAAACACAACAGGTGTCCATCCTTGTCCAAATGCTGCTAAAGTTCGAGACCAGCTCGAAGGACAAATTGCCATGTGGATTTTTTTTTAAATATTTTTATTTGATATGTGCTTCCAAATGTGTCACTATCATCTGTATCAACAATGCCAAAAACATCCTTATTAACATTTTAATGTTAAATGTTGAGGAGGCATGACACATGAACATGAACAAACAGCACATGCAGTCAGCATAATGTTTAAGGAAAATAAAATGAAAAATCAGCGCCCTAGTCCCAATCTGAAGCCGGTGCATCTGGCTATTATTGCAGAAAATTACGTTGCAAGATTTGACAACTCAGAGACACTAGAACAAAAAAGAATAAGTTAAGACATGCAGACATGGAGAGCACATGTCATGATCAAGCCATCACTAAATTTTTCTTAGAATTCTTCTTCTGGCAGGGGGTGTTTTTTTCTCTTCCCTTTTCCTTTTGTCATTGCCACTCCTGCCAATCTTTTTTTCTCCCTCTTTCTGTGTTGCTATGGGTGTGGCACTGTGGATTTGTGCCACAGACCTCTCTTGGGTGATCTGTTCATTGCGATGCAGTTTATCTTCCCTGGTCTTCACCTCATCTACTCCCCAGATTATCGTATCTTCTAGTGTGATAATACGTCAGTCTTAATAGTTAAGTCTTCTTTTGGTTCTGGTTCCTTCATTATACTCATTACCATTTTTCTTGTGTCTCACACTCTCTCTCTGCCTGTCAGCCAGCTGAAAACCTTCTCTTTTGCACCATACCTTATTTGCTTCTTATTTCCTCCTTCAGTCGGCTTCTCTTTAGAAAACGAGAAAGTATACCAAAGATCTGAAAAATACAAGTGGCAATTATTCTGTGTACAGTTTTGGCCAAAAAAAAAATAAAAAATCAGCTCTGCATTTGACCCATCTGTAGATGTACTAGAGAGCAGTAGGCGCTATATAATACCACCATCATTAGCAGGTGTATGAAACCCACTATGTTGCTGATCACACTAAACATAATCTATACAGGCCGTAAATGTATTCAGTGTTATTCATATTGTGATCAATACACACTGAGTAAATATTTACTGGTAATTGCAACAGATGTACGCTGCTGTTTGTCTGGCTGAAACCATTCAAACAAAGTTAAAAGCCTTGGGTTGTTTGGAGCTATTAAATACTGCATGAACCATGTGACAGGATGTTGATTATCTTAGTGTTGCAACTGTCTCTTTCAACAGCACTAAGTATGAGAAAGGAAAAGCTTTATTTTCTTTAAAAGCTAATCCTGCCCCCGCTCACCCACACATCAGTGGCCAAACTGATGAGGGATCAGATGAACACTGATGCACAATTGTGGCTGATATTGTTGCAGAAATCACTCAAGCAATACAGTCAAAATGGCTGATATAAAAATGGGTAAGTTAATTTTTTTTTTTAACTTTTAGCTGAAGGACAGAAGGATTTGATGTTGTATTGCTGTAATTTTGGATGAAGCAATTTGGAGACTTTTTGGAGCCAAAATACCTCAACACCCATATGAATGGATCTGGAAAGTGTCACAGTTCTTCCTTTGACAGATGTCAAGTAATTGTAAATGATTTGTGCTGATAACACTTCTCTATCCCTCTTTGCTTGGAAGTAAAAAAAAAAAAAATAAATAAATAAATATTTTAGTGTGTAGTAGTCCCAAAAAGCAAAAAATGAAACATCTGGCCCATATATGGCCTACATCTGCACTTTTGGCCGTTATTTCTTGTGTTAACGTGTTGACACTAAGTGACTGTGGCTGCCAAAATCTACCATATGTTCGGGCTCCTTACATTTGGACCACTTGTGGCAATCCATGTCCAAGCCACTTACTGAAATATGGACAACATGCGGCCCACAAGACACTTCACAGTGCTGTAACTGAGCCATAAGAGTAAAAAGTAATGTGTATTAGGCCCAAACATGTCTGCTATCTGGGATAGTTCTACTACAGAAAAATATTCAAAGTTCCTGAGGCTTTGAACATTCAGAGCCATTGTGATTAATGTCCACACATTGCCCCTATTTTAAAAAAACAAAAAAGTAAGGCCATATGTTTTTAATTTAACTTTGGCTGTATGGAAGGACATGACTCAACCAGAACACATTATTTATGGTAAGAATCTCACTTTTGAAAGTATAAGTATCAGCACAGGATGGGGCAGGGGGTACACAGCTCAGTATTTGCATGAAGGGGATCCCCCCAAAAAATGGACTCGGAATCACTGATCTAGAGTGAGCCAGCGGAAAGGTACAAGACTTTGAGGGGATACTTTATTTTGTCCACTCTGGCCTCAATCAATTCTGTGTGTGTGTGTGCTGAGATTCAGCTACATTTGTCAAAGTCCCATAAACACAAAAGCAGAGAGAACAGGCGTCAATTTTTCATATATCACCTGAGTAATTTGTCAAATCTTTCCAGGTTTTTGGACCTCCATGGAAGCGCAGACAAACAGTGGTCTGAATGAAATATTGGACCTGCAATGCAGTCCAGACAAAAGCAGATAAAAGATTCCACTGCCGTCTTCCTCCACACTGCAATTTTTAGAAATGAAACTTTCTGTAACAATTCTGATGCTGAAAGACCTGAACTCAAGATGAGGCCAGGAAGATTGTTTCCCCTCACTCCCTGGTTGTGTAGCTGAGCAGGCTGCTCATCTCCGTCTGGTCCTGTTGACTGATGGATTTCCAAACTCTGCATCAGCCAAAGCTATTAAGTGGTCTGCTGGAGCGAAATGGCTTTACCGTTGTTGAGGTGCTGCAATTGGCTCTGCAATTCCTGCCTGCTATTGTTTCAGACCTCTGTGACTAAGTTAATTTCTTGCCAGACAAGCGCAGCCAAGAATATGCTGACACACACAACAAATAACAAGCAAGAAATGCTGTAAATCCCTCTCCTAGCAACGTCTTCTGTTCTCCCATATTATCAGCACAAAATTTAGGGGGAGGTGACCCAAACCGAGTTAATTCCTCTCTTAAGAGTTTTCCTTGTCCTCCTCTTTTTTATGAACATATCACAGGCCTTTTCTTTCATGAAACTATCAACTTCATTATGTTTATTGGTTTTTCTGATCACTATATTTTGCAGTCAGTTTGAGATGATAGCTATAAATCACATCTTACTATTTGGTGGCATTGTGACTCCAATATCTGCACATGGAAAATATAACACTCCTCCAATCCCTATCCAATCTTCGCTTTACCTGCTTTTACATCATTCATGGTTATATTTAAGTCTGAGGAGATAAACCCTGCTTTTACATTTATGGTGACAAGCTGGAAAAAGCCCATAGGAATTCAGGCCCTGTGTGATTTAAGTGGCTGACATGGTTGGCCAAACACAAAACTGGATCCACATGCACAAACTGAATGCAGTTATTTCCCATAAGACTATGTACACACACAGGGGATCCAAAGCAGCAGTGGTGAGGCAAAAGGAGAACCAGGCAAGAAAAGACAACTTTGTCTTTTTGAAATGTAGGATGTTCAGCAGGATTCTCTTCACTCACTAAGATGCATACTCTGAAATTAGTATATGACAGCATTTTAAGAAGATTTCTGTTTTGGAAATTAATTCAAGCTAGGTAAATTATATATATATATATATACACATATATATATATATATATATATATATATTTGTCAGCATAAAAAGAAAAAAGAAATCTTAAGCCAGATTATTATTATTATTTTAATTTTTTTTATTTATTTATTTATTTTTTACTTTCTGTGAAGGTTGTAGAAACATCAAAATGATTAAGCCAAACCAAACACCAAATCTACCTGTAAATTACATCAGGCTTTAAATCTACATAAATCAATGCTGTATGTGTTTTGTTATGTGTCACATTCTGTTCCTTCCTGTTTTATTGTGTTGTAGCATCAGTTCATGGAGCTCTCCCTGTTTTCCAGTTCCAAAATCAGACTCAGCACCTCACTTCTGTCCGTACTTAAGAAAGGTGAATAATGTGACAAAATGTTTTCTCTCTCTCTCTCTCTCTCTCTCTCTCTCTCTCTCTCTCTCTCTCTCTCTCTCTCTCTCTCTCTCTCTCTCTCTCTCTCTCTTCCTCAGGGTAAGGACTGTATTGACAGGGTAAGTTCAGCTCACTATGTGACAAAGCTGGACTTGCTCAAAGGCTATTGGCAGGTACTTCCAACGGCAAGAGTCTGTGAAATTCCTGCTTTCATCACGCCCGAAAACTTTCTTCAATATAACATCATGACATTCAACATGCGTAATGCACCTGCCACTTTCCAGCACCTGATTTGGAAGGCTTTTCTAGTGATGCTAACTGTGCAGCTTATTTGAATGATGTTGTTGTGTATTCCAGTGACTGGAAGAGTCACATGTCATTATTAGAGGAGTTCCAGCGTTTTGAACAGGCCTCACTCACCTTAAACCTTGCCAATGAGAATTTGCAAAAGCAGTTATTACATATCTGGTGAAGGAGATGGGTCAGGGACAGGTCGCCTCATGTCTGTATAGATCAGTGCCATTATCGGAAACCCAGCTCCCACCACCAAACGGCACTTTCTAGGATTGGCTGGTTATTATAGAGCATTTTGACATACCTTTGCAACCATTGTGTCCCCCCCGACTGATCGTTTTAGTCCTACTAAAGAGCTGATGAGGGACTTTGGATGTAAGCAGGCTTTTTAGACAGTGAAGGCAGTGACTATGCTGCACCTTTTAAGCTGGAGGTTGATGCTAGTGGTAGCGGTGCTGGACCAGTCTTGATTCTGGAACAACACACATTACATACATTACATTCTGTTACTTCCTGTTTCATTGTGGTACTCTCTCTCCATCCAGCAGCAGTAGCACAACCACGTGGTAAAACCCCTTTTAGTTTTCATTTTGCTTTTCTTTTCTTTTACATTTTCAATAAACACAACTGTGATCTCATCCCTGATGAAGTGTCCATTGTTCTGTTCGATGTTTGAGCCAAATGATTACATGTCCATGTGGTCTGCTCGTTCTCATATGATATCCATTTTATTTTAGCTTTCTTTTTTCTGTTTTATTTAATTTCTTTCATTTCTTTTAAAGTTTGTTTATAATGCGCTCGTTATTGCTTTCTGCACCCCACTGGAAAACAAATGTTTGTAAAGCTGTTAACCCTTCATTGGGCACTCATTGAAATACTTGAAAATTTAAATTTTCAACCATAGAAAAGAGTGTTGTTATAAAATTGGGGGATGTAACAAGACTTTAAAACTTGGATATTTTCTTCTAAAATAGCAAAATTTAAAAGGCAAGACAAGTTTATTTGTGTAACACATTTCATGTACAGGACAATTCAAAGTGCTTTACATAAAACAAAGACATTACAGATATTTACAATAGTAAAAGGCACACATATTCACAATAAAATAATAAATTACATTAAAATGATTAAAAGCAAGATAAGTTAAAAAAGTTACCGTGCAGATTTCAACTGCATTAAATAATCATTATATAAAGCATTAAAAGCATGGTGCAAAGAAAGCAAAAGGACAAGTAGCACAAGGCAGCAACAAATAGCAAAATCACAATAAAATCATAATAAAATCATTTCTTGTACGATTTTTAAATCAGCTATAATAAACTGGGATGTCACAGACTAATTTTCTTGTTTGTGTACCATTATTAGTTTGTCTAATTGTCATTTAGTGTGTCTAATAAACTATACAAAGATGGTAATTTGCTTAACAAAGGCTTAAACTAAGCAAAAATAAATACATTAAAACTAATACCCACTATCATATGACTTTTTCTGCAGTGGTGAATTGTATAATCATCCCTGTTCTTGAGTCAAATGACTGCAATTGTCACAGTTATTTATTGGCTCCAGCTCCAATCAGTGGTGATGGAAACGTATCAACCGGTTGGACACGCTAATTTTTGCTCTTTGACTGGTACAATACTATTATTAAGAATATCGATTATAGAGGCAAGCAAGGCTTGTCAACTCTATCTGCTACTCCTTGTCTTCTCAACTAGAAATGGCATCAGCCTCTGTGCAAGCGTCATTTGAAAACGGTTTCAGACTGAAGTACAAAAAAAGTCTCTTCATCGCTTCATCACTCTCCTCTGTGCTACTTTCTGCTCTTAGCAGAAATAATGGTAGGAAAAACAAAAGCAGAAACACAACTCTTTCTGCAGTCAAGATGAAGAGAGTCAATCTTTAGTGGGATTTCCTGTGTTTAACAAAACCACAATATAAACAATATATTAACTGGTTTAATGAAGGTCTACATATATAATGGGTATGTTAACAATCTCTTTCTAGCATATGACAAAGAATGTTTAAAGCTGCTTTTAAAAGCTTTTTATGTGTTTAACTGAATGCATCCTAAATCTCTCTCCTTCTCCATTCATTTTCTTTGGAACTATGCGATGAGGCAAAAATTGTTACTCTCCTCCTCCCAAGTGATAAGCGACATTCGTGAAATGCATTCCTGCATGTGAAATGTTGCACTCATTCATGTAGATGTGTACACGGGGGCTTGCGATGCAACACAAGATAATATAAAAATGTAAACTTTTTGTCATTGTCGCATGGCACTACAACCAACCAGCGAGGGGCTTCATTGATTGACCAATGAGAGCAGGCTATGCAGTGCAGTCTGCAAACACTTTCAGCATGAAGTAACAGATCATTTTAGCTATGTCTGGCTTTCCCATACTTTACAATACGTCTTGCAAAGATTATAGAGATGTAAATAAAAAGGCAGCCGAGTGGCAGCGGGGTGAATTTGTCTGAAAATTGTTTGCCTGTTGATAAGGTAAAGAGTTTCTTGATAAGACAAGCACACCTGCATGTTGCTGAAGTGTTTGTTGAGAAACACTAAGATTTTATAAATCTGTGGTTCCTGCATTTCCTACATTAGGGGTGGGACTTTAACACGTTAAGTAAGATTAATTAATTTTGATGATGGTGTGAGTGTGTTTCTGAACTAAGACACAGGTGATCCATTCTGTTTGAGGAAGACTGACAAACTCCAGGAGCTGTTGTTTCAGCACCATGGACAGTGAAAATGGTTGTTGTGTGCTGTGAGCCCACACAAGAGCAGTGAAAAACTTTTAAAGCTTTTTGTGTTTGTTAAAATAACTTCCCAAGTCTTTTTCAGTTTCACATGTTGTTGCAAGTGGAAAAATGTAAAAAAAAAAAAAAAAGTAACAGAAACGAACATTAAACAACAAACAAGTGCTGAAGAGAAGGACAGTGATCAGAGAAAACGGTTGACAACTGCTTCATTTATTGCACAGATTATTTTAGTTGTTCAGCTATATTATTCAAGTCATTTGTTGTTTGATAAGGCAGAATATGTTAGACCACATATGAATGTTCTCTTTTGTTTTTTGGTTGCTCCAATCAAACTGGTGAGATTCCTGCATGATTTAATATTATTTTTCCTATATGACTTGTTTCTGAGCTGCATACAGCAGTAGACGTTCTCAGCAGTGACCCTGTTTTTTGACCAAGCTGCCATGCATTTATATATATATATATATATATATATATATATATATATATATATATATATATACATCAGGGCTTTCCCCAGTTGTATATACAGAAAATACTGGGCCTTATTCACCAACATCTTACAAATGCATCAAAATTCATTATTAATTGTGTCAACTGGCCCTAATTTGCAAAGGTAAATGCCTGGAAATGCCCGTAAACAATCATTAGACTTAACGTTTGTGTCATGATCTGTGGGTTTTGATTCAAGGCTGTGTTGGCCTGTCATGTTTAGTTTTGTTTGTCTTTTTTTTTTTTTTTTATTACTTTCCTTGTGTATTCTGTTTTGCTGTCCACTTACTTTTCATTAGTACACCTGGTTTGATTTGTTCATTTGCTTCACCTGCTCCCTGTTAGTTTACCTCTGTATATATACCCCTTGATTTCACTTGTATCCTGTCAGTTCATTGCAGTCTTTATGTTGAGTAGTCTTTGTTTCTTGTTACAGCCGTGTCGCCTCTGGTTTGGCTTTACTTCACATAATTAAAACCTTTATTCTCCACCCATCTGCCTCCAGCCTCATCAGCCTGCATTTGGGGCCTTATCTCCGGCTCAACCCCTGACAAAATGTACTGGCCAGACATGGACACCACCGTCTCCAACGCCATGGCCCATGACTCCTGTGTGGCTGCCAGGTCCACCGAGTCACACACCGGTGCCAAAGGTCCCGTCCAGCACTTTAGAGGTCCTTGCCGCTGGTTCCAGTTCTCAAAAGGGGTCCTGGAAAGGGATTATCTTTTGCCCTTGGTCCCTGTCTCCAAGGAGGTCCCTCTTCCTTCGCCCTTGGTTCCTGTGTCTGAAGATGCCCATTCCCCTCTGCCTCTGGTTCCTGCACCCGAGGAGCGCTCTCCTCCTCTGCCTTTAATGCCTGAGCATGTCTTTGGGTGGATCCTGCTGGATTTGCCAGATGGGTCCCAGCACCTGCCATCGCAGCCACCTCTGGAGATCCAGCTCCAGACTGTCCTCCAGAGATCCAGCTTCTATCGGTGTGACTTCTGGGCCATCTTCCTGAGCCCTGTTTCCTGTCTGCATGGCCTCCCAGCTGTCCTCCAGAGCCCAGCCTCCTGTCTGCAAGACCTCCCAGCTGTCCTCCAGAGCCCAGTCTCCTCCCTGCGTGGCCTCCCAGCCGCCCTCCAGAACTCTGTCAGCTCGACAGTTTGTTTTGGCTGAGACAAACAAAGGTGAGGCAGAAATAAAAAAAAAAAAAAAAAAAAAAACATAATGCCAAAACAAAGAATGAAAATGCACAACAATAATGAGTTGTATTGAAACCTGCATGTCCTAATTTTTAAAGTAATACATTTAAATAATCACAAATTGAAAGGAAGCTTTATTTATAAATGGGCAATGCACTTTGCCCCAACTTGGTCAGTGAGCCTGCCATCTGGGCCCATGAGCCCATCAAGACGTTCATCCTCATGGTGTGGCAGAAGTTGTACATTCTCGAATAAATTTTCATCTCTCTACATGCTGTACCCTCTATGGTTTGTAAAGCAAATTGCCACCTGATGTGTCCAAACACATCCAGCTTTCTTTTATGATAGTGTGCTCGATGAAGCAAGTGTGTCCCTGATGAAAAAGAACTTCCTGGTGAGTCTTGAGGTTGTTAAAAGCCTCTGTTGTAAGTTTCAGTTATTAAAATATTCGTACCAGTTAGTCATGCATTACCAGCTGCTCCTTGTTGGAGGCACGTGCCAATGGAGCTACTCTGTAAGATGGAGTCGTGTCCTCCTCCCAGGCAGTGAGAGAAGGCATTTAGTTGGTGGGTCTGGAAGTTCTAAATGAGTTGGACATTAATACAGTGACATCAAGATAAAATATCAATGAGTCTGCATGGGAAATAAAGTACACACATTATCACACATTCAGTTCAATTTGCTAAAGTTCATTAAAGTAGTATTTATGGTGATTAATGGTTTAAATCAGAGTACACACATAGAAACTATTGTGGTTGCCACATTTTACTAAATACTTATTCAGCAGAACAAATTTCAGAAACTTATATTTTTTAGCCTTATGTATGTTAACAATGCTACATTATATAAAACAGTTAAACACTGCTATGATAATATTTTTGAATCAGCTCATGACATTACATACCTGGAGTCAATTGGTTGTAGGTAACCGAAGCCATCTTGACCATCATCATTTGCGACAGTTTAGCTAATGCTTATTCATTCTTCCATAGAAAATTAATTGTCTCAGCTTAGCTTGTGCAGCATTTAACAAAATGTTAACAGACACTAAAACGCTGTATGAAAAACTCCTTTTTTCAGACTGGGATTCTGTAGCCTAACAAGACTAGCATTCACTTAACCACAGAACATTTTAAATTTAGCTCAAATTTACTGCTGCCAGTAAACGTAACTCATTACCATCCATCGCTGTACATACCCCAGCTCTCTTAAACCAAACCACAACAGGCAACCTGGTCAGTAATTGATGTCCATACTTCATTTGAAACCTGAGCTTTGGTTTGTCCTCTTGTTGCAACTATTTCTTTCCTATATTTTTTTTTATTTTTTATTTTTTTTTTATATGAGATCCAAGTTAACAGTTTTGAAGAAATGTTTGAAAAATGTGACGCCAGTGAAGAATGTTGTGGCAATCTAGAAAAAGAAATACCTTTTTTATTATAGTATATACACTGTATGCTCAGTCATCACACTACAACAGGTATGAATCAATATTAAACTCATTCAAAGTCACCGTGAAATATGATTCAGTGTATAAATGCTTTTCTGTCTGGCATAATGTACAGAATAAAATCTGGTCCAGAAATAGTATAAAGATCTTTTATAGGCATCCTATTCTTAGTGGCAATTTAGAGTTTTCTAAAAAATAATTTAAAAAAGAAGTCAATTCCTAACTGATCACTATTAGGTCTGTATACTATTTTGCATCTACTTATTCATTTCTGGGATTTAAAACTTCAGCACAGCTCATACAGTAATAAGAAGGACCTGATCAGAATGTCGGATCTGACCAACCAGAGTAAACTGTAATGTCTTTAGTTGTTGTTGGTCATCGGCCTCATGGATACAGACAGCTAGAGAACTCATGCAACTAATGTATGATGTCTTTCTGATGAGATCAATATCTGCATGTCTTTACAAATATATGCAGAACAGACTGTAACTCCTAAAGTTTTCAGAAACATGGATAAAGTTACTGAAGATTATGTTGTTTTTTTTTTGAAGGATCATTTAGTTCAATGATCTCCATCGACATGGCACACAAATATCCATTTTGAGAAATATGATCAATGAAGTAATATTTTCCTATCTCTGCTTTATTCAATAATAATGAGCATCTTGACACTTTGTAAGATACCTCAGATCTTCTGGGAAATTAAAACAGGTTTCACAGAAAGCTGAGAAGGAAGGGGGAGTGTGAGAGCAGTTGGTCACGTACTGTCTATGGTTCGCCCCGTTCATTGTAGTGGGGTCGAGCTGCAGTGCTGCTCCGTCTGGGGTCTTATCTGGATATGGAGCGCCAAGCCCTGCGTCGCTGTCTCTATTGGCAGGGTGATAGAGGGTAAGGCCTGTCTTCCCAGATAAACCTTCCCTCTGTTCTCCCTGAAGCCTGTCAGGCTTCCTGTCTGCTGCAGGCGTAGTTTTAAAAAAAATTTAAATTCCCATAACCATTAGACATCAACATGGCTGCTAGTGACAAGCTGGCCTCAAGGTATAGCAAAGATAAAGAACGCAGGGAGGACATGTAAACCAATATACAGATGGCAGAGCAGAGGAAAGTAATAACAAGGGAGTAGGGAAAGGATGGAGACACAATGAAGAATATTCATTTTACCAAGTAATTTACCTTACTGGTGAGTCTCAGAATTCTATATATTGTTGTGACTAGCAGCAGCTATCTGATAGATTTGTGGTCACTCAAAAAACTTGGTACAAGCTAAACATTTCCACATGTTTGACATAGTGAAAACTGGGTCACTGTGGTTATGTATTCCAGATATTAAACTAAATTCATTGAGCTTTTTTTTGTTCTGTTTTTAATACATGTGTATATTACCTTTTTTAGCAGATGAAGAATTTTAAAGCTCCACTAATATTTGAATAATCACTAGATGAAATTACCAAATGCAACATTAAAAGAGCTTGCTGCTTTGGTTTTCTTGAGTTTTTAGTTAGCTGGTGAGCATGGTGGCGTGATAGCCTGTGATCACAAATCACTTCAGCTGGAAGGATCAGACAGATCTCAAGGTAAAAGTTTATCCAAATACAAATGAAATGTATGGTAAAGCAATCACCGGAGCAAAGGAGGAACTCATGATGATGAAAAAGAAAGTCTGGAAGTACAACGAGCTAAGATAAATGAGCAAAGCCTTGTACATGGTAAAGATTATACCCAACAAATCTAATAAACACTGGAATGACCAGAAATTTACAAGTGCGAAATGATAACCTGGTGGCTAAAGGAACAAGGGGGAGTTAATAAATAGTCTGAAGGGCGGCAGGTATAGCGGGTCATTCAATGATCGGAAGGTTAGCGGTTAAAATCCCACAATAAAAGTCATTGTGTTCTTGGCATATTTTTTGTGTTCAAAAACATTATCATAGCATCATTTTAACACATTTTATAGTTGTCTTTTCTACCAAAACATGACCATCTTTGGACTGGATGAAACCTGAATCACTGGCTCGTGAGTGACAGGATTTACAGATTCTAAATAGCTGAGGTTTTGTAAAGTATACCATACCAAACAATGTCGAGTTGTATCACAAACAAATATTATTACAAATGGGTTTTTAAGTCATCCTCAAGCAACAGAGCCTCACCCTCTGAAGTGTTTCAACACTGGAAATGTTGAGCTGCAGTCAGACTGACATGAATTATCTCTCTCTCAAAATGTCACTCTGTGAAAATAATACTTGCTCTGTAATTTTATTTCTCCCATTCAAACAGCAGAATTGAGTTAGAGCTGGAAGTAATCATTTAAACTCAGTGGCAGTTCACAGCGTGCTGCATTACATACGCTGTGTAAATTCAAAGATGAAAGACACACTGAGGTGAGACAAGGAGGAAAGAAGGAGCCCTCAGAGTTTAGGACAAAAGCATGGGGGGAGAAAAGGTGAAAAATCAGTAAATTATAAGAATTCTTGTGAACTTATCTGCAATCACACTGGTTCACATTCACATTAATTTAACATTCTAACAAATATGGGTTGTATAAATCAGAAAAAAACAGATGCTTTCATAACTTTTAAAACAGCTGCTTTAAATGAAAAGTTTTGGCAACATTGAGATATTACCTCTCAGTCTTTTAACATGTATTGTGAATTTGAAAAATGTCTAATGTCATTATTTTCCTGGAGGGAGCAATAATGACATTGTTATTTTGGGTGGGCATTGTAATCATCACCTCACATTTTAAATGATTGATGCTATCATTTTTTAGGTGGCCTGCCATAGAAATGGCTCCAAAAAATGGAGACACTTGATGATTGTCACTGATCGTCCAGAGGTGAGAAATCATAGTGATAATCATATAATTACCCACAATCTATTATTATTTACAGTGATAGAGTGTAAGAAAATTTGTAGCGCCTTACTGTGCACATGAATGCAAAATACTTTCCAGATTGCAAAAATGAGTTATAGTCTTGCTGCCTCATATCAGATTCCTTCAAATGGCCAAACTGGCGTCTTAGTTATCGAGCTACACAGCCACCGTTGTGGTGAACTATACATGACAGCTTTTTATCGCTCACCATGGGTGTAAAGTGCCAAAGGGCCAAAAGAGTGAAAAAAAACACAGATAATATATTATTTTAGTACACAAATTGCATCTTAAAAAACAGGCATTGAAAATATCCTTTAACATGATGTAGTTATCTGATCACTACTCCTTTGGAAGCTGTATAAAAAGAGATACAAAAAGTGATGTCTTTAAGAAAGAAACTGTAATCTATTTTTAAGACTCTTTGTAAGACACAAAGGATTTACTGAGAAACCAGAGGGATTCAGTTCGCAGCCTTTTCTGTTCTGTTTTTTTTTTTTTAAGTTTACATGACAAAAAAATAAAAATGAGAATGAAGTGAAAATCATGCAAACGAACACATAAGCTCCAAAGAAGAAGTCCACAGCTGACTTCATGGTTTGGTCTCAAATGGCATACAACACCCAATTCAAGTTCTATCATATCCCCCATTCATAATGTTTCAGTCAAATGTAGACATTAAAACACTGTACCTTCTACTAACACAGTCATGACCCTTTCTTATTTGTGATAAATACAATCACAAGGGCAATAAACAAAAAAGTTATTATACAGCAACATCTGTCATTGATATAAATAAGCAGAGTTACAGAAACTAAGCAACAAGTGTCTGATTCAAATATGTAAATTAAACTGAGAGCTATTAAGAATCAGATTAACTTCAGTTTGATATTTAATGTTTTTGTTGATAGGGAATGCCTGTTTGGAGACACTGGAATCATTTATTCATAAAAAGAGCTGCATTATCACACAGTTTGCCAGGGAAATGTGCCATCTGTGGACAATCTGAGGTCACTGTGAATGTGGGGTAAGCATCCACTTCAGAGCCTGAGCTGTGTGCCAGGCAGCAAGGAGGACAGTGAACTGGCAGATCAGACCACCTGGCCCTGCCAGACTGTCAGCCTATTTATACCCAGGACAGCAATTTGCACCAGAAACCCTCAGCACAGCTGACAAGGAGATCCAGAAGAGAGGGGAGACGCTGTGAAGTTATCATGAGGGAGAAACGAGCATCTAATATAGATTCTGATGACCTTCTGCCATCTTTTCCCTGTGAGGCTTTCCCTAAGGAAAACACCAATGACAGCATTTTCTTTTTTGCCTGCTGTCACCTCGTCCACCAGAGGAAAAACATTAATGATCTGTACAGGAATACAGGATGAAGCTTTACGCACGTTTTGCTGTAGAGATGCCACGGGCGGTGGGGAATGCCAGTAATTACATGCATGTCTCACAACTGTTTTTGACTAATTTTACACAATTTTAATTCCTTCCTTTCTGACTTTCATCTCCATGAAAAGTTCTGAATCTAGAGCCAACCTCAAGAGCCACAATCCTGCGGGTTTTCCCAATTTCCCTGCTCCAGCACACCTGACTCAAATTAAATGGATCCCCCAGCCTATAAGAATCTGCACAATAACTCATTAGTTTAAGTCATGTGTGTTGGAGCAGGGAAATTTAGAAATCTTGCAGGACTATATATATATATATATATATATATATATATATATATAGGACTGTCAAACATAACACATTAACAGTGTTAATTAATTTATGTAATTAATTGCATTAAAATTTTAAATGCAATTAACATATGATAAGCCTCATATATCCATCCTTTCTCTGTTTTATATATATATATATATATATATATATATATATATATATATATATATATATATATACATATATAAGATAGAATGTGTCCCAGCTGAGGCCAATAAGGTCTCTCCTTCCTGAGGGGGAAAGGAGGAGGGTCACACCATGACTAGACGTTATTAAGCAAATTATCCTTGATTAAATTGTCTTTCATTTTCTTAGAATTAGACAAAAAAAAGAAAAATGAAAAAAAGGCATAAAATTGACACTAAAGGTTTGACTTATGTACTGTTTAAATAAGATGCATCCATTTTTCAAATAAAGTTTATGTTCAACTTCCTGTAGCAATAAATAATATGTAAACATTTTTATTAAATGTATATGATCAGATTCAGTGTAATTTAATTCATTCACACTGAGTTGGTCAGAGAAGACTTCGAGAAGATTTACTACAATAATGTGACTTTTTACAATAAGCTAAAGAGGCAAAACTTGAGGAAAATTTAAAATAAATTGATAATAAATCAATGATGACAGTTCATAGTAAATAAATAATTTGTATTGAAAGCTTTGTCAAATCAAATCAATTCAATTTTTGTAGCTTTCAGGGCAGACTGTGGCATTAAGCGTTATAATGAATTAAAAATAAACCACAGATATGGTTAATGTGTCAACAGGAGAGAAAAATGAGGGAAAAGGCAGTAGCTATCACACACTTTTTAATTAACAGACATCCTGTCATTTAGCTCTTCAATGAAGGTGGCGAGGAAGCTGAAGACATTGTAATTAGTTATTGAGTGGGATACGTGGCTGCTCCAGTGGACAACGTCAGCCAGTGTAACGTGAGAGATTCGGTGGATTAGTGACATTAATCTTTTTAGTTTCTATCACCTTTTAAGACACCCATGGCAGTTTAGTGTCAAGCTGTCTGGCTTTGGCTGTCCATCAACAACATGCTCAAGTCTAAACAGAACTTAACCTTAAAATCAATGAAAGGTGCAACTTAATTTTTTGTCCAAAAAAAAACAAACCTGCTTTATTTTAGACTTTATAAACTATAATTTCACAACATATACAGCTCATGATGTGCAAAATATTCCTATCAAGACAGCAACAAGTCAAATGAACTTGATCCACAAAAACAGTAGCATATGTTCAGCTAAATTAATTTTAATGCCTGCACACAGTGAAGCAACAGTATAGCTATGGGAACACTTTGGCACCTATAAGTGTTATTCAGAGAGGGAAATGGGAGCTCAGTGTTGTTGAGCTGTGAGAACAGGTGAGGAGTGTGTATGCATTTGTGCATGTTCAAATGAGCACAGGATTATGCTCCCAAGTTGTGTAATTATGCATGTAGATGCATTTGTTTAAGAGCCCCAGAAGTACACAAGTGCAAAGGGGAGAGAAATGCAGAGTTGGCAAACTGGATGAGACTAATGGCCAACACACAGACTTTTGTAGAGTTTCCATTTCCTGAATGCTCAGGACTGGACATGGATCACAAGGAGGAACAGCAAAAGATCCCAAGCTGATGAAAGCCAAGATTCATAGATGCTGAAGTTCTTTGACAGCTTGTATTTATAGCTCAAGATTATATGCCATCTTATTTCAAGATTTCATGTAATTTATATATTTACTTTTACATAAAACTTTATCTCCAAATTTTGACACCTGTCTTCCTGAACAAGGAATCAGAGCATGGAGCTATAAAAGTGAAGAGCTGACATATTGGAAAATATGCTCATTCAATGTCTGGGACTGAGTCAGTTAAGATTGACACCTCTCTTATACCTGTGAATTAAACATGAAGCTACAGAAAGTAGCTTAGCTTGGTGTAATACAGAGAGACTGGCTCTAAAATCCCCTTACCAGCACCCTCCACATGTTAATAACTTGCAGTTATTTAACTATGAGCAGTTGCAGTTGCTTCACCTGCCGTATACTGTGTGTGGCAGGTGTCCATCCCAGCTGACAGGATGCAAGAAGCAGGGTATGCTGTGGAGAGGCTGCCAGTCTGTCACAAAACTAACCTAAAGATAGACAATCATACACGCTCATGCTTGGAATCACCAATTAATCAAGCATGCATGGCTTTGGACTGCAGGAGGAAATTAGAGCAGCTGGAGAAAACCCACACAGGTAGAAGGAGCAAACTTCACATGGAAAAGGCTCAAGCAAAAAACGGAAGCTTTCTAGCTGTAAAGTGACAGTGCTAACCACTGCTTTGAGCAGCTATAAATATTTCAATGTGGTAAACATGTTGTTGGAGTCATCATGCTGAACATGCAGTGTAATTGCATGTTTTTCATAGAAAAACAGAATTACTGCCACCTGCAGCTTACAGTCATTTATAAAAAAAAAAACAACAACAACAATAAAAGTAACAATTTTTTGCTCTGGCACCACACTGATAAGAATAACACGGCGAAACATGTGCAAAGCAATAAATAACAATAAGTGCTTTACAAGAGTAAGGGTTTTTTTCCCCATCATGTGAGTATGCCATGGCATTGTTTAGAAAGTGGTATAAGGTCATTAAAAGGTGATGTACTGCTTTCTGACAGGAAGTGAGGAGGAGAGGACATACAACATAATCCAGTTTAATATAAGAGATTGCCATTAGTGGCTAGGTGGTCAAAAATATGACAACCTTGAGAAACTACAGCTTTTAAAATGAGCAAGGTATTATAATGTATAAAAAATATGAGATATATTAAAAGTAAATTCATTTTAATTTACTAAATTAATCTGTTACAAGACATTAATAATAACATCCAAGCTTTTAGTGACTTTCTGTGTCACAAATTACAAATTTAGGCGATTTTGTTTTTTCTTTTTTTCCACACTATAATAGATCTGCCACATATCCAAAATGTTACAGGAAGATCTGAGCAGTCACAAATCCCTGTATAGGATACCCTCCGAATTAATGTCTGAGATAGATCCTATTGGATATCTTCCGTATACACATCAGTAACAGATCCTAGTATACGATATTCTCTGAATACACATCAGTAACAGATCCTAGTATACGATATTCTCTGAATACACATCTGTGACAGATCCTATTGCATATCCTCCAGAAGGAATGTTGCACCTGGCTACACATGGTGAATGGTAAATGGTGTGTATTTCTATAGCATTTTTACCCAAAGCGCTTTACAATATATATCACATTCACCCATTCACACACACATTCACACACACATTCACACATGATGATGGAAGCTGCCATGCAAGGCACTCAACCACAACCCATCAGGAGCAATTTGGGGTTCGATGTCTTGCTTAGGAACGACTCGACATGAGCTCGACAGGCCGAGGATCAAACTAGCAACCCTCAGGCTACAAGACTGCTCCACCCACTGAGCCCCGCCTCCCTGGTGCACACATGCTGCACCATGTGTTGGTGCAGCAACACTGGAGCCAGTTCTGTGCTAAAAACTGAAGCCCTTGGAGTTTATTGTGCAGAGAAAAAGTGTAGTTGCTCAACATAATAAACAACCCGGCACACCTGCAAGACAGTAATTAACAACAGTGAGAGGTTACTTCAACTCTGATGCAGCAAAGCAGGCAGTTATTAATGCAAACAGGAATAGCCATACTAATTAATTGTTTCCAACTTCTGGCTAACATTTATTTATTCAGGCGCAACAATATAATATTCTTTTAAATGAAGTACAATTTAATTAATTTCTTTTTACCATGTATGCATGAGTAAAATGAATTCCGAGTTTATGAACTGGTGGTCAGACATTTTAAGATGTTGATTTGATTTAAAAGCATCATCTTCAAGACTGCTGTTAAATTATCCCTGTTGTTGCTTTTTTTGTTTATCATCTGTGGTTTACCTGCAGTGACATGACCATAGTGAGACATGTATTTTTAAAGAGTATGATACAAAGTCACACGTTTAAGTTGCACTGCTGAAATACATATGAATCCATTTATTTTTATTCAATAACAGCATCTTTGTGAGACAAAAGACAAAACATTGACATTTGAGAGCATTTGCACACACTTTTATGAAAATGTCTTTTAGTTTTAGGTAAAGAGGACAAAATCAAATGAGGACAAAATCCTGGCAAACTGTGGAGATTGTTTCCACTTTTAGAAAGACACTCTTCAAAGCTTAATGAAAAATTTAAAACAGTACATTTTTTCTTTTTTATATTCCTAACATTGTGACATTATGCTTCCCCTTAAATCTAACACCGATTAGCTGTTACTGCTATCATGATTGATCAACAAACACTTGCACACCAAGAAAGACTTGTTGGCTCACCTTGACATGAGACAGTGGGCTCCCTTTCAAATCTCATCTCAGTGAGAGGAACTCTAATTGAAGACGCCTAAAAGACCTGGCCGAGGAAGAAATGTTATTAACTGATATGTGGATAGACGTGTTGGCTTCTAAATTGAGAGGAAAGGGTGTAGACGTGATTCTACATAATCCCTCTATCCTAACACAGTCAGTATTAGGCACAATATGCCAACTTGATACAGCTAGCAGGCCTAGTGTCACAGAGCTAAATAAAAGTGGAAACTTGCTCCCGGAGACATCTCAAAATATTCCACTTTAAGAACCTGACAGCTTTAGTGAACTAAGAACTAACAGTGATATATATATATATATATATATATATATATGGTTTTAAGAAATGTATGTTAAATGGTAGCTTGACAGTACGTAATATCTGCTCTATGTCTCTCCTACTATAAATATCTTTGGGGTGTTTGTCAGCAAGCACATGGGTTTTGAGCATATACACGTGGTCAGAGTGCTGAGAGGCACTGCAGCAACTTGTGATGACACATGAGAATAAAAAGCAAAGGAAATGAGGGTGTAACTTGACTTGGCTGAGATTTGACACAAGATTTTTGCATCTTCCTCCTTAGTTCCTCAGCTAAAAAAAACAACAGAATAAACCTGCAAAATAAAATTTAGCATGAGATTCATAAGCTTAATTTGGCAGAACTTTAATTTGCCACCTTGTAAAGCAATAAGTAGAGGACATCACACTGTTGTCAATATAATATTGACATGTATCCAAGGTAAAATTAGTGTGGAATTAATTAGTAACAAGCCAATATTCAGGCCCCTAATTCTATTTTCTGTACATAAGGCAGCATAAATCATTGTGAACCTCATTAAATGCCCAGCAAGCTCGAGGTAATTTTCCCAGGAGGCTGTTTGGCTCAAAGCCCCCAAATTCACATGACTATCTCTGGCCTCAGCAGGGCCTGGCAGTGCAGAGAAAATGAGAGAGAGGCAAATCAGACAGAGCGGTAGATATAGACAGAATCAGATAAAGGGCTAGCAGGAGGGAGAGATGGATGACTGGGTCTTGAATTATGAGCTTTCTCTTCAACCTCAGAGAGTGACCCAGGAAGTAGTGCACCTGGGGAACTCACACTCTGCTTTCAGTCTCTTCTTACATAATAAACACTTCAAGCCTGCACCTCCACAGTCATCATATTTCATGCAGAATTACGTTTTACGTCTGTGTTTTACAATATCATCCTGACAAAATCAAATATTGGACAGGATAAAAATGCTGGTGAAATAATAAGAACAAAACTGTGTGAAATGGTAGTTTTCACACCCACACTTTTTAATCCAACCTTAGTTCATTTGCTCTGATAGTCTAGTTTATTTGAGGGGGTGTGAATGCACAATTAAATTCTGATGCACATCAAAGTGAACTCTGGCCACTTTTTGGCACTTATTATCACAAATGCACCTGCCACTTTGTCTTTTCTATGAGTAACCATCAATATCTCTATTTGATAAGAGGGTGTGCACTTTAAAAAAGTTGCAAACAAAGGACTAAATGTCAAAAAATGATTGAAAGGAATGTCCCTGTTGAAGAGATTAGGAGTGGGGAATCGCAAGCAATCAGTTGACATGTGGGAAAATCTTTCTGACAAAAACATATTGATAGAAATCCAGGGTGAAAATAAAAAAAAAAGAAAGAAAATGACGCATTTACAAATCAACATTCACTGAAACAGGCTGTATTTAAACAGTTCCACCAGATATAGACTGTACTGCTTACTTGTGTGACAAATCCATAATCCGGTTTTTCATTACTGTGTAAATCTTGATTTGTATTTAATGTTTTTAATCTTTTTTTTCTTTTTCCTTTTTTTTTTTGTCTTAATCCTGTTTCTTGGCTCTGCAACTCGTGTGAAATTTGTGTCCTGAATGGTTAGATATCCCTAAATGACATTCATGTATATAAACAAGTTTCCAGTTTTCATTCATTCTTTGAATTAGTCCTTTCTTATTAATATGTTGAGTTTTGGGTATCACCCAAGGGTACAGAAGCAATCATGACGCTTAACAAAGCTCTCAGCAGTTGGATCTTTTTACACAAATATTTTTAAAAAATGGTGCTGCCAAAACTAATTTAAAAGCAAAATTATTGTTTACAGTTTAGCAGAGATTACACAACAAAATAAGACAAACTGCCTCTGGGAATCATTTCAACTGGACTTGCAGTTTTGCAACACACCAAGTGAGACGCCCAATTTGTTTCCTTCACAGTTGCCACTGTGATTCCCATAAGAAGCTCCAGTCAGCCTACTGTCATCGGAGACACATGTTAGTGTTTACCTGGGGAAACGTGGGGATGGTAATTCTTCCAAGTGTGGGTTATTACTGCAAAGGGCAATAAAATATTAAGCCATCCATTTTTAATCTGTTTCTGCTTATTTCTTAAGCCTGATCAAAACATCTGTAATGGAGGAGCGAAACATCGCTTAGATCACTGCATCACAGCTTGAAATTTCAAGGTTGCATCTATTTCATTGCATGCTCATCTAAAAACATAGTTTTACAGCCACGCTCAGTTAATATCTCATTGTGTTACTGACACACCACAAGTTTAAAACAACAAGTAAGCTTCTGTTTGTAAAATATGTGGGAAGTGATATATTGTGGAGCGTTAGTAAAAGGCTGCAGAATGAGCTTTAGTGTTCTGATGGAGGTCTTATGTTTCTAGATGACATTCAAATTGACAGAACATCCAATTCCCTCATCTTCTCCTTTCTTTTTCTAACAATAAAACACACAAGACGCCTATCTAAGTCACCCAAGCACAAAACAAAGACATCCCGGAATGACCTGCCTAGTTTTACATTTTATTTTCTCACTAACTTTGATTAATGGATCTAATTAAATATTAACTTACAGTCAGTTAACTTCAAATAGGTTAGACACTGGTAAGGTAGACTGGTAGCTAAGTCTGATATGAAACTATTTAGTTAATGCATAAAATCATTCTCTTACCTTTTGTGATCTAAACAGAAAAATTTTAATGAACTTAAATATTAGCTTTACATCTAACATCTAACCCCTCAGTTCCATCGAATGTGGAAGCTTCGTGGAAGCATCACAGAAGCTTTGCGGAAGTATCATGGAGTGGTTGCGCCAAGCTTTTTGCCGGGCACCCTGTCGCACCGGTAGTGTCTCAGAACAGACCGTCTCCGCCGTGGCTGGATTCTTAAGCTCACGCATTTATGCGAGGGTTGGAACTGTTACACCCACACCACTCTCTGCCACAGACACACTCATTCCTTCTCCGGATCCCCGCTGTCAGTCTCTCCTAACCATCCACACCTGTGACCAGTTAATCAACCAGGCTTTATAATGACTAGCTCTGCCCTCAGTCCTCGTCGGACCTCGTTCCAGTATTGTTGGACTTTCTTTCTCTCCTCTCCCCAGTTCCGACTCACCTGGTTTTTATCTGGACTCCAGTGTTTTCGCCTCCATTTGTTTATTCAGTAAGACCATTACTTGTGATCAGTATCGGCAGTAAAAACCTTGTTAATCCTATCTGTCTCTGTAAAGCTCCTTCATAACAGCAACAATGTTCGATAGTTGGTGCACTTATGTACATTTAAAGAGAACAACAAACCAGCAAAAGGTTATTTGGCCAGTCTGACCATGTCACACATGCCTGCGCTTTATTTCTTTATAGTAGGGATATGTGGTGTCGAACAAAATGGTGTGGACGTGGTGTCGTCCATGGTGTCAAGTATCGGGTGAGACCCTCAGGTGAGACTGTTTTATTTTTAAACAACCGGACTTTGCTTTTCATAGACTCACCTCCTGGCTAAATGATCTGCTCTGGTCTACACTGTTTCAGATTTCATTTGGCAAGAGTCAAAAATGGAACTATTTTTAGGGAAGTTGAGAATCACGGTGTTTCTAGGATGCTTCAAAAACACTCCACGGTGTGCCTGGAGAAAGCTCTCGACTGACTGGAGCTGCCGCAATCAGCCTCGAAGCTCTAGAACAGCCACTTCATGGCATTTACGTAACACTTCCACGTTAGGTGTGGCAGAGGGGTTAGACTATATCCATGCTAAAATAGAACCAATTTAGTTTTTAAAAAGTTTTCCATAAGACAGAATCCTTTCAAGAAATGTGCACATCTAAAAAAAAAAAAATCACTGAAAGCTGCCACAAACATAAACCAAAAACAGAGAACATATGAAAGCAAACTAAAAACAAGATATGTATTTTGGATTTTTTACAGATTTTACTCCAGAAGCCATATCACAAACTCAACATTGTAACCTGCCAGTGTTGTGGCTGTTGCCAGGGTATGTGCATACAGTTCAAGGGAGAGGTGGGGCTATGGTGTCATTGGTTGTCATTGCTGTGATTCGATTATTATACAATTATTAGGCTTTTCAATCTTTTATTTCCCCAGGTTTTTTTTCCTCACTCTGTCTACTTCATGCTTTTAAATCCATTCAGTGTCCATTAATTCAATTGACCAAAAAACTTATTCTCTTTTATTTATGTCAAACCACATATAAATAAACAAACATATATCCAACATATCTTTTTAATATTGTTATGTTTTTCCATAAAATCTACAGGGGAAAAAAATGTGGTAACAATAGTTCGGAGCAACAACATTTGTTCTGTCGGTTTGGCGTAAGTCCGAATAGCATACCCTTGATTAATGTGCATGTGTAGCACAGAAAACTTCAAATGACCCATCAATTCAGCACCACTGACTACTCAGAAATTGCATTGGTATACAATTGACTGTGAAGCCACAAGCAGGTAGTTTTGTGTACTATATTGCATATCAATTGCACATTGCTCAAGTGTATCACTTGTATGACTCTGGCAGAAAATGCAGCTCTGGCAGTGTTTCTCGTCCTTGTGGAATGGCATTTCCTTCTTCTGTAACAACATCCTCACCAGTCAGGATGACATCCAAATTTTTACTGACGCTGCTCCATCCATGGGTTTTGGGAATTACTACGGCCGCCAGTGGTACGCTTCCATGTGGCCACCTTTAGTTTCACCTTCTTGTTTCGGCTTCTGTTTTGCCCTCTTTGCCTCTTTACGAGCTATATACCATAATGGTTACTGGCATTCTTTGGGGACACGAATAGTCTCAGTGGTCAATCCTAATGCATCCCAAAAATACCACTGTGGTCAACATTATCAACAAAGGCTGATCCCTTTCTTCTATTATGCAGTTCATTTGCAGACTCACATTTATCTCAGCCCTGCATCAGTTCTTTCTCTGAGCAGCTCACATTCCAGGGCACCAAAATCACAAATTTGACTCGCTGTCCTGTTCCTCATTCAGGCTCTTGGCTCCAGAACATGACAAAAACCCAACTCCAGTCCCACTGATTTCAGCAACTATTTTCAATTAGATCCACAACTGACTGAACTATCTGACGCTTCAAGCGAAGCCAAACTGAGCGGTCTCCCCCCAAAGCACACCTACTATATCTAACTGGCTGGAAATGTTTCAAAGCTTACCATACTGCCAACCAACCCACATTACTTCTGCACAACAAAACAACAATGTGCAATTTTGTTACCTATGCTCATGCATTCCTAGAAACCAGATGCTACCACTACTTGGCTTCCACTTACATCCAACATTCTCCATCTTTGCATCCATATACTGCTTTCTGGCTATTTCTCCCCTGTGATCAACCTAAACTTAGAATCCATGTTCTTGTTTGCCTTTGAATTTGCTCCTGCAACCTCAATCTACAACCCTTTCTTCCATCCGTGCCTATCAGATGTCACCATCCACACGTCAGACTGTCTCACATTCACTGTAAAACTGGTCAACTGAGCATTTCATCCCCAATTTATCTCTTTAAATTAGATTCCTACCTGAGCCCTCATGAGCCACTGTCTTACTACATCCATCTCACACAGGAACACCAGTGGTTCTCCTCAAGATCCTCTATTCACCACAGAAACAGAAAAATTTCCACAAGATTCAGGTTAAATACTCAAGTTCTTCAACTGTCAGGCATAGCACCAGAACATTTCTACATCCATTCCTTACATATTGGCAACCATATCCACCACATACAGACTGAGTATCTCAGACCACACCGTTGATATTCTCAGATACTGGTCATCACAAGCCTACTGTTCCAACTGTACATAATTTAACTTAGGTTCATGAGTGAGACCAAGCCTCAACCACACCTCTAATCACCTGCCAAGCCTTTTTATGTTGCTTCACTTCAACTCTGTCTTGTTCTCTTGACCCCACCCTAATCTGTCCCCATTCTCAATGTCTTCCATTCTGGCTTCCCTATCGCATCCATTCACTGTCTTATTGCCCAACCTTCCATTCTGCCACCTTCGTATCTCCTTGTCTAACCATCCTGCTTCCCCATCCCTTACCTCCTTTTGTCTTGTGTTTTTCTTCTTACTCCTTCCATCTACCTTGTCCTTCTTTCTACCTTCTTAATTTGTCTTCCATTCCTTGGCTGCCTCTCTACCTCTACCATTAAACTAGTCATCAGATTGTGGCAGTAGGCCTCTAGGGGGCTGCAGTGGCTGGAAATTTATCCACAGGGCTGGAGATCAATCAGGAGGAACTGATTGGTGGCAGGTGTGACTGCAGGTTGTGATTACTTAAACCCAGTATGAGCAAGCTTTACTATGAGCTTTGATTCCCTGGCCTGCTGACAAGATGTAGCTTTTTTGAGTGTTCTTTGCATTGTTTTTATGATTTTAATTGATTTTTTTTCATTTGCCATTTGCCATTACCATTTTAATTGTGGGTCTGCCATAAGTTGTAATAAGAAGCTTACTGTTTTATGTGCTTTGTTTTTAGGGACAGCACTGGCTGCCATTTATTTTAGTTGGTTTTATATGGTTTGGTTTTACCTTTTTTATTTTAGTATAGGTCGTTTAAGTTGTTTTAGTTTTTAACACTCTGTCTTCCCCTGTTTTCTAGTGCTGGTGCCGTCTGGAGACTGGGAGTTCACTTATACTGTGATTTGGTTTGTGGTTGCATGTAGTTTGTAGCATGGTGTTTTTATTTGGAATTAATTTATTTTACATTTTATATGTAGTATAACCCCAGTCCCGTCACTGTGATTGCTTGGGTTCTCAGCCGTAGCACGACTCTCTGTCATCTTGACCCTGACCATTGTGACCTCGTAATTGAAGCCCCTATGTGTCTTTACACCCTCAAGGTTACAAGAAGAACCTAGACGTCCTCCGTCTCTCAACCTCAATAAATAACTTAAAGCTTACTGTACATCGTTGTCGTGTGGTCATTGCTCATTGCTAGATATTAAGCTAAAAGCTACTCAAAAAGGCAGCACCAGAAAGTTTTGTTTGTTTTCTGTTTATTTTTTTCAGCTTTACCAAATATTACTCCAGATTTGTTCACTAGTGGATAGAGACAACTAATCAGATCTACTGATTATTTGACACTTCAAAGTAAAAGTCGACAAACCAGTGGGTGACATTGTGACTGTCCATACACTATAAATTCAACAGGGATTGTTGTATGTTTGAAAAATGGTGGGGCATTCCCTGATGTTTCCCTTCCTAGAATATAATATATGCAGTACATTTTATTTAACCACAGATAAACATATTTCTAGTAGCCAGCAGCAGTGTGGTAACTGAATGCACTGTTGACTCCACATGTCATCATACAAGTGGAATCACATACTGAGTTTTTCATTTCACCGCAGGGACAACCACATAAACTGCTTCAACAGAAAGGGATGACAACTATCCTACTGTCAAGCACAATTTTCTATAAGGTTTGACTGGATCACAAGAGTTAAGTCTGCACAGCAGAACTGACAGCAAGTAGTCAGCTGCCAAGTGGTTTTGTTTTATCTGCAGGTTAATGATATTGTCTGTTTCAGAGCCCCCATGGCAGATGCTGTGGTCATTCCATGTGCTTTTAAAAAAGTATTATTAGCACTCTCAGTGAAAAGAAGCTTGTCCACTAATGTTTGCATCACTGCTGATAGAAGATGGAGCTACTGAGTCATTTGGAGAGGGACTCAAGGCAAATTGTACCATTCCCCATTACAGACAAAAGGTAAACATTAGTGGATGTTAGTGGGTTTTATGTTCTGTGCCAAAGGACCTTCATAATGCCATTTTCCCTTTTGAAAGAATTAGTGATGGATTGAATGGAGTAATATGCCAATCAAGCTAACGTCACACTGAGAAGTGACAGGTGAAAAATAGTAATTTCACTGGAAAATGACACATGATGTATTATATTTCAGTGAATCTGTATAGTTTGTTAGTTTCTTAATTAATAAACAATAAAAGTGCTACAATGCATAAGTGGTATAATTAGTTTTACAAACTGCATACGCTGTCAGATGAAGTTTTTTTAATTGATTTTTTTGTGCAATAAATCATTCATAGGACAGGGTGTCACTTCCAATTTTCTAGTTGTTGATATGTGACACTGCAGTGCATGTGTCACCTTAAATTAGTTTGTTCTGACTGACAAGGCATATTCACCATCCACAGAGGAACAAGTCAGCCCGAGAGATTTCAGAAAGTGCTCCAGAGCAGTGGCAGTAATGTGGGAGAAATGACAGCGCTTCATGCTTGCCTGCAACCTCCATCTCTTTCTGCATCTCTGTCATCACAGAGATGCTTCCTCATTCCTCTAGTCTTAGCAGCCACATCAACAAGCTGAGCTGAAGATGAGTGAATCTATCTATTGGATTTATCTATTTTACTTTATTAAACCGGATTGGGAAATTCAACTGGGCATTTAACGAATTTCTAGATGTACTAGAGAGCAGTGGGCTGCCATGTTTCGACTTATAATAACATGTGTGGGGGGCATCTTAGATAGGAAGATTAATTAATAATTACCCCCCCCCCAAAAAAAGAAAACAGTATGAGATTAGTCCACATCAAACTATTTTGTCTTAGTTTTGGCATTGCAGTGATATGGACTTTACCTTATTAAAAGTCAATACCAAGTCTTGTTCATGTCATTTATTTATGCACATACCACAAACAGACACTGACACATTTTAATGTTATTTAGGTCTAACAATCAAAGGCATACAAAGGACATTTTAAAAATCAAGAAGTGTCTACCATGATTTTTTCTAAGCAGATTCAAAACCCATGAAGTTAGCTTTGAAATGCACTGGCCGCCATTTGTCGACATAACTCATTGGAGTTTTTGGTATGAACCTTTGTCCTAAATACATAAGCAGTGTTTAGAATTACATGACAAGTGAAAATTCAGTAAATTATCATATTATGAATAGCCTTTCCCTAATTAAAATATAGCATACATCAACTTGTATTAAAAAAAGCAAATTGAAATAAAATATAAATAAATATAAAGCAGTTTATCTTGAGTTAGATCGTGCTCCCTCACATGCTTTGTTTTAATGTAAATGTTTGTATAGTCCACTTACTGTAAGCAAAGCAGCCTCTAAAAAACTTGCAGAGAGAGAATTTTGCTGAGAAGTGATAGGGACAGCAAACAGTGGGACAAACCATGACTACATAAGGATGAGAGACATTATATTTCTTCCTAACTCAGACACACTTAGAAAAACTGCATTGCTCCTGTTTTTTTTTTTTTTGTTTTTTTTTTTTGCAGTTCCCATTTCCACATCAAATCAGGCAGATTGAAACACTAATGCTGCTAAATACGTTTTTTACAGTTGAAACACTTGGAAAAACCATATATATCAATAACTGGAAACTGGATAAATAAATAAATCACATGAATTTGCCCATATATGCACACAAAGCTGGTGCCAACACAATGGCAAAAGTAATTGTAGACCTTCAGGTTCCATGAGCTACCATTCTGTGTCACCAGGCTTTTCATCATTGTCCATTGATTCCAGTTCTGCTCTCATTCATTTTAGGTTTGACTAAAGGTCTTGTTCTTTCTGCACTCTTTTTCTGCATTTCCTGCTGGAGAACAAGCACTACCTTGTGTTTATCTCAAATCAGTTTCAAACCTTAAGAATCACATCACATTAGTGAATGAAAATGAGCAAAAGTTCATGCTGCTGAATTCTCAAAATTTACAATGCATTTGATTGGACACGCAGCAGCAGTTACGTCCAGCATTCAACCACCAAGTTTGTGAGAGCTTGACTAAAGGCAATTAGACTTCTTTTTCTTGGTTCTTGAACGTTTAGTGGCCATATTCGAGCTTTTACAATTACCATGACCTGGATGACTGGGAATCTACACCAACATATAAGGTATGTTTCTTACCTTTTCCTCATTCATAGTATTTAGTTTCTGTTTGCGGTTGTCTATTAACAATATTGTGTTTCACTCTAGATGAGTTTCTCGCTTACACACATTTTTGAAATGGTGAAAAACCATGGAGTAAAAGCACAGTTAGCAGTTATGAGGTTGTAATTAACTGTCTTCATAAACACATTTTCTTCAGTCATTCTTGTAAGGTTTTGTTGACTCACTCTTTTTTACAGTTCAATGTAAAGATACAGACTTGTGGAAAATGTAAGCTATTTCTGCATGATCTTTTCTGTTTTTGTTTGTTTGTTTGTTTTTTGTTTTGTTTTGGTTTTTTGGTTTTTTTTTTTACATTGTCTGTGTTTCTGCTCTCTATATAAGCAAGAAGGTAGTAACAGGGGGCTCAGTAGGTTCACAAAATGTATAATATCTATTGTGAATGACATCTCTACTCATTCATTTCCAAGAATTATGTCAGAATCTCACAACTTCTTAGCATATTTTATTTAACATGCCTTTAGAGTAACTGGACAATCAAAGACAAAAATTTATGTAATTGTAAAAACAGTGCCATTGATATAAAAAGCCCAGGTCAAGCTAACGATGTTATTAGGCTAAGCTAGCTGTTTAATTTCAGATTGCTTGCATGGCTTGATACACATTATTGAGTGTTTTTGCACAGGAAAATCTGCATGCAGAATTCTTAGACATATACATATCCTTGTGTAGTTTCATTGTATTATCTTGTGATAAGGGAGATGTGACACAAAATGAGCACTTCAGAGACTTTTAGGCCTTGACTATCTCTGAAGGGATTTTGTAAAGCTTACTGCCCTGTCATCTCTGTTTCAGAGCTTGGCTCTGCTAAACTAATCGTAATTGCACACACTTCTTTGATGGCCTTGCATAGAAAGCCATCTCTTTGGTGCAAATATGTTGGCAAGGAGCTAAACCTTAGAAAAAGACTTATTAACTCCAAGGACTTCCCAAGCACAACACATAGAGCCCTGTTCATACATGCAAAATAATGTCAGTGGCTTCATCTACCTGTTAGTCATTCACACACTGCTCACATTACTATTAAAGTTTTTCACGTTTCATTCAGACATGCTTGTAAAAGTGACTGAAAGAGCCATGATGTGTGCAACATTTTAACAGTTTATCCTAAATTAGACTGTAAAGCAAGTAAGGCACATCACTTAAGTCCTCATAGTCACAGTTTTCTTACTTCATGTCATATTGCTATAATAATTAATCACGGCATCAAGCATGCTGTGGTTGTGCAAAGCACGTGGAGGTAAATGAAAGCAGCTTTAAGCTTATCAGTAATGAAGTTGTAATGGTTTACTTGGGATGCAATAACACCTGAATGGTTACCTTCACAAAAAAATTATATTTTACCTCACCTGAGACCATTTTCTCTAGAGCTAATGGAATCAAAGGAGATACTGTACAACAACACAAAAAATGATAAATCCTCATAGCACTAAAGTTCACACATAATATGCTAATTTTGCCCAAAAGTTTATTTTAAGCTGACAAACACAACAAAAATGTAACATTTACTCAATCCTCAAATGTCTATGCTGCCAAACAAATGCTGAAAAAAATGCTCCTTTCTACTGATGCTTTGTTTACCCCTTACAGAAGAGCAATTTTAGAGCAGTAACTGACAAGACTGTCAGTCAAATGTTTTAAACTTGGTTTCCTCTTGATCAGTTGAGTCAAGTGAGGTAAAAGAAAAACAAATCCATGCTACAGCTTATTAGCATAGCACTGTTCCCCTGAGCAGCTGATTATTAGCCATATTAACACACCTGTACTGTACATCCTCTACATTAATGTGTCTGAAGGAGTTCAAACTTATGTTAGTAATTATGGTCCATGTGTGTTATTCGTAGTTTTGCTTCCTTTGCCTTCCTGCTCTCTGCTGGTTTCACCACTGTCTTGTTCTCAATTCTCATTTGTCTAATTTTAGCCTCCTTGTTTCTGTCATCCTGTCTGTGAACCAGAAATCACTCACAGCAAAATACTTGGAAAGATAGTCTTGTCGCTCTGTGCTTGTTTGGCCTGTCTGCTCAGCTTGACTTTTTACCAAGACTGTTCACCATCTCTCAGACACCCTGCTGCGACCAGGGCTGTTGATCTCATTTAGCCTTAGCTTTAGTTTCCCCTCCTGTACCTTTGCTGTAATTGTAGACCGCCTCTTTTAGGATGTCACATCAGCTTCAATTAAAGGTTGCTGCATGTTGGTTGTCCTCTAGTCACTCACCTATAGCACACATGACTCCATTACTTTCAGTTGTCAACAGATAAATGAAAAGCAATGCATGTTTGAAAGGACCTTTATTGAAGTTTATTGGTATTGTGCTTGTCCAATAATGCATCTAAACAATGATTGTCCACCTTAAATAACTGATACAAATCATCATAAGACTTTAACAGAAATAAAATTGATATGAGTGATAAATGATTATACTCAAGGTTGCACAAATTGCATTCTGTGTACAACTAAGTTAATGAATACATTACTGATTTTCAATAGGCCCCACATCAGGACAAAGGTCATTAGCCCACACATAAGCATCCATCAAGACTGAGGTTGAATTATTAGCTCATTGATGCTGGCTCTGGATAATGAGCACAGGTCCTTGTGAAAGACTGAGTGCCCGACGTGTTCAGCTAATAACAGTGCACAAGGACAGAAAAACAGTTCCAATGCGATTTAAGAAAACTCCATTTTTAGGCTGACAAAAATAAAAATTGCAGTAGGACCACTATAAAATCTATTTAACAAGATAAATGGAAAAAGTGTTCTTTATGGAAATGGTGAAAGGTAAATTTAAAAATATTGTTTTGTCAAGGCTGACGTCATTAGCTGTAAGATCCACAGGCACGGGGAAAATTAGTTCAGATAGAGCAGCCAGAGTTTCATCTGAATCACAGTGAAAAGACACTCCAGTTACGGCAGCCTGAGAGGTCATAGTAATGACTTATTTACTCAATATTGTCCCAGGAGGGCAGTGGTTGCATTCAAAATATTGTCAGGAAAAGCTAATTGTGGCGATAGAAACATCAAGTTTTTAACTACAGTTATAATCTGTCAAGATTTTACCTCAAACTCTGTATCTTGTTCTACTGTAGGATGGATGGATGGATGGATGGATGGATGGATGGATGGATGGCTGGATGTCTACATAAGTTCTACTTCCTAACAGAGAGCCTAAGAATAATGGAGCAGTAGAATAACGAGAAGAAAAAATATCAATAAAATTATAAAAAAATAAAAATAAAAATAAAAAAACACAGAAATAGTAAATATAGTAAATAGTAATAGTACAGCATTTTTTATTGGAAATAGTAAATGACAGTGTTTTTATTGAAATTTATCTTGATTAATATACACTATAAGAGATGCCACCCTATTTATTACAGAAATATACAGTTCTTTGTCATTACTGTCTCCTCCTTCATTTGAATACTTGTTGTGGAACATCTGCAGAGTGCCTAGACCAGTTTGAGTGTAAACATGCAGAAGTAATTGCACTACTAGCTTTATTATTTGGTTGCGTTAGTCAGGTTTGTCTGTATACAAGGTCACTAATAATACCAGAGTTGGGAACATATAGGAGCTTTCCTTGTAGCAAATAGTGCTGCAGATTGTTAGAGATGGCAGAACCCTGTATTTGAAGCTAACACCCAAGCACCGATGTAAAAAGGTTTCATTTTTCAAAATCATAATAAATGTGCTGGCTCTGACTTTGATAAACTGTGGTGAAGACTCTGCTGAGGAATGGAACAAGGTGTGCAGGGAGAGTTTTCCTTTGTTTACTTGGAATTACAACCTTTCTGAGGAGTTAGCAGTGCAGAGTGACTGGGAAGCAGGCGAATGAATCCACGCTGACAGTTAACAGGTTAGCACTCCACGCTCAAACACAAACACTCTGGGTTGCTACATCCAGTACTAAAGTTGCTTGACAGAGGGCAATTTCTTAAAAAAAAAAAAAAAAAAAACAGTCTGAAACAAACACTTATTCATGACAGCAGAGATACTGGCACCGACTGGGGAGCAGACCCAGACTTATAAGCAGGAGGCAATCAGTCCAGTTACAGGGGAGTCAGATGAGTCATCAGCCACTCAGGGAGCCACATCCATGGGAGGCAGAAGCAAAGGTGAGGAAAATAAATCAAAAGAAAAACATATAGGAAAACCCGCAGATAGAGATGGTGAAACCAAAGCTGTGTAAAGCACTGATTCACTATGACGCGTCTGCAATGAAAATCAACTCAATGTTTCGAAGCATTTGATACCCTCAAAACATCTACATCCATCTAAGTGATGACAGGGTTTCTGTTTGTGTGTGTGTGTGTGTGTGTGTGTGTGTGTGTGTGTGTGTGTGTGTGTGTGTGTGTGTGTGTGTGTGTGTTGGGCGGGGGGGGGGTGGTATTTTTTTTTTTTTTTATTTAGGTATCATTATAAGATGATGGTGTAACTTAGCTTATCTGTAAGCTTTTTAAATAGGGAAAAAGGAGAAAAGGTTGCTTATCTAGCTGGGATAGTGACTGTGTTATTGTATTGTATTTAAATTTTGTAATGGAAAGCAGGGGCTTCAACATTTTTCAGGTCAAGGACCCCCAAACAGATGCATAAATGGAGCAGGGACCATCAGAAAGCTAAATGGTATGCATGCTTGCATATGTTTTAACACCCACTCATTTTCCGATGAGAGGGTTCCACACCCGCACTTTTTCGGGTTTTTTTGGTTTGTTTTTTTTGCGTTTGTTTTGTTTAGTTTTGTTTAACTTATCCTGCGTTTTACACCGACGTGTCTGCTCTTGTGGCTCTCTGGTAGTCTCAGTGCTTGTGCTGCAGCTGCTTCCTCCCCTCTTCCTCTCATGTTGCGTGAATCTTAACGGCTGTCGGTGATCAGATGATCAGCTTTTCTCTCTTTTTGTGTTTATCTGAGGAGGAAATTAGTGGTTTGTGGTTCACACAGTCACATGTTTACACTAAAGTATTGTTTTTGGCAAGCCCCTTCTCTAACGCAGTAGTTGGCTGGTGGTAGACAAGGTTTATACTTCAGCTCTGCAGGGATGGGTCTAGAAAAGTTTTGATGTGGGCCCAAGCAGGAGCACTGACCAGGAAAAGGGGGGCACAAATGAGACCTTTTTTAGGTCTAGATTTTATGAAATATTGAACTGATTATTACAGCTATGTCTAACGTAAAAGAGTGAAGAAAAAGTTGAAAAACAAACAGCCAATGATCTATTTTATCAAGAGTTGTTTACTTTGGGTGATGCTGCTTTATGACTTTTATCGCTGCTGCACAAACACTTACACTTCAATAATAAAAGAAAAAATGTGTTTTTATCCAGATCATCAGTTTTATCAGTTTATCAATGTTGGCTGTTCAACTTCAGTTGTCACATCTGGTGGTTTTATGACAGCAATTTTCACAGTAGAGACGGTTGGTGAGATGATGATAAATGAATTCTGAGTTATGATCTAAAACATGTAAGAGATCTTATGATTAATCATGATTAATTTGTAAGCTGCGATTAATCTGATTAAAAATTTTAATCATTTGACAACCCTAATTATAACTATATCAACTTTAACAATCTATTATTATCTATTATAGTTTTACTCTGGTGGTTATCCTGCAGTTTAGAATTAACACTGATCTCATGTCTAAAGGGGGAAATAAGCCAAATTTCATCTATTTGATAGAGGTAGAAGTATACTGATATGTTATTTATGCAGAGGTTAACATATGAGGCGAAAAGTGTAATTCACATGTATGGCATCTTTCTATATAAATAAGCTCCAAAATTAATAATGTCTTGATAATTGGGGATGGCACTGATTTTATTGTTTCTCTTCTTCTCACTTAAGCATTAAATATTTACACTTCAAGACAGCTTGGTCCCCCAAGTCTTGTCCCTGCTTGACTTCAACTTGGACCTTGCAAGATTTTGATAGCCACAGGCAGATACTGTAAAGAAAACACAAACGCACTCGTAACATTCAGGTCACAGCCCTGCAGACAGTGACGGTGACAACGGCCAGACTGACAGGCACAAATCCAGACAATATGTCTGGCAAAAACTGGGTTCTGCAACTTTCAAACGCCCCCCCCCCCCCCCCCCCCCCCCCCCACACACACACACACACACACACACACACACACACCCCATTACCCTGTTACAAAACAAAAAGCAGCGTGACAAGTATCAATCAGCCAGAGCCCCTGCAGCAAATATGTCACTCATCAGCATGCTTTAGCAGTGTCCTCACTAGACAGAGCTGCAGCCTTGACTGTGAACTAGACAACTCTGTTATCCAAGGCCTCAGTGGTGATGCAAGCACTTTTGAATTTTCAGCCCTAAACTCTGCAACGAAAGAAGTGTGCACCCACAAAGTAATCATGTTCTACTCTCAACTTATCACTAATTACAGCCAAAGGGGGAAATGTAACACTAAGTTCCAAAGCCCACTAAAAGTGCTATTTATTACAGTAAGGAAGAGGGAGAACAACACCATATTACTAATCACTGCAGGGTAAAATCCTTTCAGTGGATTAAAAAGAAGGTGCTGCTCGTTTACTTTTCCATTTAGTTGGCATATCATATTGGCAACATCTCTGTGGAAGGAGCGAAGGGATTTGTTTGGATAATGGTATAAACATGCAAATCCAGACTTCTTACTTGTTATTCTAAACAACGATAACCACAAGCACATACTTGGCTTTTTGACTGGAAGCCCTGTTACGTAGGTAGTGTCCAGAGGCTTGGCCTGTTTCATTAACATGTATTTAATTCCTGCTTTTAACACAGAAGTCCAGTCAAGCTCACAACATGTGGCTCCTCTCTAAATCTGATTTTGCACTCCTGCCAAATGATACTGCACCAAAGCACCAATTTAAACTGAATATTTAAAACCACTAGAAGTTATGTGGGTGTAAAAGGAATTGATAAGCAACTCCCTGTGTTCCTTCTTGAAGGCTGTGAACGAAGCTCAGTTCTGCAGACTGCCAGCTCCAAATGACAGTGCATTGATCAGAAGGTCAGATCAGATTAGATTCAGCTGTCTAATTTGCTGTGTCACACCATGTTTTCCCATCGACAGCTGCCAATTATGCTGTTGTCTGCTGGTGAGTCAGGTCAGGAGCAAACAAGGCAGTTCACCAAAGAGATATAGGATATGATTAAGGAAGGTTGTAGAAAAGAGACTGACCTGGAAGCAGAGCTCAATATGGCAGGTGAAAGTCAAAAAAAAATATTTTGTGGGGAGACCTGTATTGTACAACATTTGGCCAATCCTGATCCCAAACAGTACCTTGTCCAATCACAGCTTGGAAACGGTAACTAGGCACTAAACGGCTGTTAAATTTGGAAAAGCTTTGTGTAAAATTGATTGAAAATACTTTAAAAGCTAGCTGTCATTGACAGCTGCCAGTCACTCCCTTTCTTTGCCATCAGAAACTATTTACAGTGTTTCTGAAAAATGAACTTGCGTAACAAAACCCACATTTACAAAGTTTCTAAGATATAAAGCCATTAACTGCAGTCACTGTATAGCTGACGGCTGGTTCCAGAGATAACCCTCATTTTCCATCCCAAATGTGCTGGCATGATATGTGAGTCAACAGTATGCTTTACACCCACAGATACTGGCCTCAATAACTTTTCCATAAAACTGAAATTAGATGGATTCAGTCAGACCAAACTTCACCTCACCAGCAATTATTTTCCTTCATGGCTACAAATTCCCAAAAATTTCAACTTTCATTTCATTGTCCCAACTGCCCCAACCCAGCTGTCAATAAAGCAGGTTCTCATTTTATGTTTCAGGAAACCACTATAATCAACCACATTCATTCACTTTCCAGCACTATATTTGTTTATATTTCAGATATTTTTCTTTTATTTTGTGCTTCTGAATTGAAAATTTATGTCTAATGCTCCGTGTTGTCAATGTACACTGTTTTTGTGTATTCTGAAAGGCACTTTTAAATCAAATGTATTATAATTATTATTAATATTATTTAATATTTAAATATCTTCTTTTTTAAACTCCCAAAAGCCACTTGGTTAAGCTTAAAAAAATGACATACCTAATTAGAACTGGGGAAACAATGCACAACGTAATAACAAAGCATCACACAATACCAGATATAATGGGCAGATTACAGTTTTTATAATCCTGCCACTCAGCGTCTTTCCACCATGAAGTAGATCTTTGTCTACTTTGACCAACATCTTTTCTAAAGCAAAGCTGAGCTAATGGATCAACAACAGCCGTAGCACAACCAAGAGCAGCTCTGACATTCAGACATCCATCTGCAAGGCACCAACAGAGAGCATATGGAGAACCATGTTCAAGCTAAAATCAAATAAATGTTGTTATAAATTTATCCACTTTAGCAGCTGCAACAGCTTGTGATGCTATAAAAGTGTTCTACTATTAAAATATTTCTAAGCTGACTTTGACCAATATTTAAGCAGGTTTTCCAGTCAAGATGGAGGTCTCCTGTAATGTCATAAACACGTTGATAAGGTCTTCACAAGAAAAGAATGATGTTCTTTTGAAAATGTGCCATTATGATGTCATTAGGAGAAAACAACACTAAGCTAGATCCAGAGATACGAGCAGCCAGAGAGAAGCAGAGTCTCAGGTACATTTGTAAATTTTTAATTTATAGTTCTATTTCCAAGAGACAAACTTTCAATTCAGATGGAAAAATCAGTGTCAGGGAGAAAGCGAGAGACTTCAAATGAGAGCACAAGGGAAGAGGAATGTAGTGTGTAACTACAACCCCGGCAACAACACCTTCCCCACCCCCTGACAATAAAACAAAAGTTCCACCTTTAGATGAAGGGAAAGCTTATTTTCCCTGCAGTTTTAGACAAGACATCTTTGACATCATACATAGCACTGATTGTGAAATCCTTTTCTTCTCCTATCTTCTTTATCTTCACATACATCTGATGTCAACTAATTTATTAGCTAAAACCTTCACCTAGGGCTTCTTTTAGCACAAAAAAATGAATGTTTTAGCCTGCAAAGTGTGTAGCTGAGAGCTAGAAAAACTGGTATGCTTTTCTCTACTTCAGTCTAAATGTAAGAACTTATTTAGAGCCATAAATTACTTCTATAATCATTGTAAACAGCTCATGGGTCACTAGGAACAGCAGGGGACACAGATTGGTGGGTGGACAATTCTATGAAACATCACAGAGCAACTTAAGTAAAAAATATTATTCCTTATAATACTCACAAAGGATCCACTAAATACAGCAACCAAACCTTCAGTAATGACCCTGTCAGCTTGTTGAACACTACATGCATATATAACCTAGAAAATATGAGTCACATTGATCATCTGTTCTCATTCCCAGCTCCCTGCTGAGGAGGAAAAGCATGAGGTGGGAAGTCTTATGCTTTTCCTCCTCTGCAGGGAGCCTTATGGGAAGCTGAACCTCAGAGTGAAGCGACAGTTGTCTGAGTATCAATTAACACACACATAGGTTGATCACTGGCAGTGTCTTGTTTTGTCATAATAACCACGCAGGTTAATTCCTTTCACAACAGAGGAAAGACAGACGACAATCAGTGACGTGTCAATCTCGCAGGCACAGTTTCAACATTTTACCAAAAAAGGACAAAAAAAATACTTGAATCCCTCTGCACATTAATCCAGATGGCTGGTTGCAATTTCAAACACCTCATTGTCATTCTCTTACAATTCTCTAACCCCCCCCCCTCTGAGTCTTTGCTTATCTGAGTGATGCTGAGTGAAATGAGGATTGGAGCAATGTGAAATTCTGATGCTACACCGGATGATCAGTCTTAACTCTGTCTCTTGATACAAGAGGGATAATTTTTTTCTATCCTGATTGTGTTTGCATGCTCAGTGTTTTAAACATGAGCAACTGAGAAGTAGAAACCACTACATTTGCAAACATGAGTTTTGCACAGTAATATTTGAAGTCTATGATACACATTGCTATTCAGGATAAACTGCAAAAGACTGAATAAATGTAGCTTGAGGCCTGACTGGAGATAAGTCCGTATTAATTTGTATTGGAGTTGTGATGTAAAGATCACGACTTAACCTTTTGTCTACTTTTCAATCATTTTACCTGGAAAGTTAATCTTATTATGGATTGGATGCTATCTGGTATGAATCAACTACTAATCCCCTACATCACAGAAAATCTAATTCTTTGATCTTTTACATGTTTTTTTTTTTTTTTTTCAACACATGACTCAGAAGTATACCAGTGGGATGAAGAATATAGCTTCGATGCCATAGCTGAATATCTTAAAATGACAATGGAATAGCATTTTAAGTTATAGGAGAAAATCATACTAATAACATTAACAATGGCTCTGCTCTGTTCAAGTGTTTTGCTACTCCATGACACAAGTTTGAATTCATATGATCAGAATTCGGAAACCAAAACATCAAAATGGATTTCAGCAATAAATAATTCTTTTATTTATATCTGTGCTTTTTCTTGCATGATTGCTTTGTCCAACATTCTTCTAATAATAAATATTCACGAGTTTATTTCATAGTGTGCAGTAAACTGAGATTACAGACCATTTTAAAAGATAATCATATTACATTGTCACATACTGTATTGATGTAAGGTCACCCAGTACAGCACACATGCCTTGAATTATAATTGTGATAGTGTAAAAACAACTAAAATAAATTGTGAGACAAAGCAAATGGTAGCATTTCTGGACACATTTTCACCAGCTAATACAGTTTAGTCATTAGCTTTTCCTGTTATATGTCAAAATGCCTGCTGTGTTAAAACTGGTAACACTGGATTCCAACTAATTAATAACTGGATATCACTTAATACAAAAAAATATACAGTGATATTACAGTGAATGGTGTGTGCTAAATGAAAATGTTGAAAAAATTTTTTACTCATCTCATAAAGGCCTACAGTTAGGGATTAAATACAACCTTTATCATTTATAGGTAGACAAGTTCATAATTTTTGTGTTAGGACAAGACACAGACCTCTGCAAAAGTTCTTGCAACCCATGAGATTTTCAGAAGACTTAGCTACTAACTGTTTGCAGTCCTTGTTGTGAAAAGATGGGCAACATTGAAAAGATTTACAAGAACTCAGAATCCTCAAACTTTATCCCAAAAATCAACCTTTACTGGATCCTCTGAGCAGCTGCCTAATTAAGGTCCATAAACCAGAAGGCAGCTGGATTATATTCAAGTAGCACTTAGTTTGTCATATAATTTAGAAAATAGCCACAGCAATACTTCAGCAGGTCAAAGAGACATACTTGACCAGAATATCAGTTAACTGGTTGATTTCTGAGCATCCAGATGGTGAATTATTAGTAGCATTTAAGCTCCCTTAGCTTGCTTACCTTTGCTGCCTCCTCTTCTCTGGTTTTAATCCTGTTTTGTTTTTTTGTTTTTTTGTTTGTTTTTTGCTGCTGCGGCCCTTAGGCTGCCTAATGGCTTTCCACATATGCACGTGAAAGAGCACGGAGCTCCCTGAAACTGAAACTATAAAACAAGCCTGAGGCTTTTATGGAAACAAATCCTTTGGACTGGTGAAATGGGAATTGACCTATAGGCTGCAATGAACAAAGGTACAGAGTAAAAGAGACAGAGGTCCTTGGGTGTGCTGGTGCTGTTGTGTTTTTTCTGAGCTCTGCAAGGAAAAAAGCAAAAGTCAAAGTGGAAAATGAACTGTTTTGTGGTGGAGTGAAACTGAGTGGTAAATAATCCAGATTGCCTAGTGCAGTTGTTGCCTGAACTTTTTACTTTACACGTATGCTGTTTAACATTTTTGGCACTTTGTCCACAGAGTAACAGGATCAGAAGGAAGTTTATTTGTATAGCACATTTCATGTGCAAGAAACATTAAAAGCATTACAGTGGGATGCAGGAAGCAATAAAAATTACATTAAAAACTAACTTTTTAAAAAAACAGAAAAAAGCTAAAACAGAATAGATAAAATGCAAGAAATACAACTTGCACTGTGAGGAATTAACAGCTGTTTTGATAAAAGGCAGCAAACAGAAATGTTTTTAACCCTGATTTAAAACTGCAGAGTTTCAGCAGACCTGCGGGTTTCTGGGAGTTTGCTCCACATGCAAGGAGCATAAAAGCTGAAAGCTGCTTCTCCATGTTTTATTTCTGACTCTGGGAACAGAAAGTAGTTTTGAGTCTGATGACATGAGGGATCTGGTTGGTTCATAACAAACCAGAAGATCCTGAATGTATTTTGGCCCTAAACCAGTCAGAGTAAACAAACAGCAGGAAGTCACTTCACTGACAGTCAAGAAGCCAGTGTAAAAATCTGAGTACTGGAGTAATATGATCTACTTTCTTGGTTTTAATGAGGACTCAAGCAGCATCACACTGGACTAATTGCAGCTGTCTGATGGACTTTTTAGGGAGGCCTGTGAGAATAGGGTTAGGGGTTAGAGTTACAAAACAAGATAGACCACCAACAAATTCCATATAAAGACATTTTAAAAAGGTTCATGAATTAAATAAACATCAGCAGAAACCTTTGCAACTGCGACAGACAACACTTAAATGCGCCAACACAATATAATCCATTAACTATCAACACATATAGCTCACATAGTAACCGACTACTGAAACCGGAGTTTTTTTGTTTTTGTTTATTTTTTTTCACTTACCAGTTCTGCAAGTTCTTCATGAGAAATGTATTGCTCCTTGCAGCGTGTGTTTGATGAACTCATTGGCAATTACATCCAGATTCAGTGTTCATGATAGTCTTCTGACAGTAATATTCAATGGGAATTTAATTTTCCAGCTAGCTTGATACGTCCTTCCTTTCTTTTGACCATTTTCCTGCATCAGTTGTTTTTGTTTTCGATATTTCTGCAACTTGACTGGGCACAGCTAAGAGCACTGGTACAGCTGGATGTTGCACTTGTAGAAACATTTGGCTCATTTGATGTTTAGGGATTCCTGATCACAAATTTGTCCATAAATGTCCACTTGTCAAAGTTTGCATCAGTCAATGAACGTCACCTGAGCTGTGAATTTTAATTTTTTTTTCTTCATTTATTTTATTTAACAGGGACAGCACATATAAAGAAACAAAGATAAAAATCAGTGTAAATATGCCAGGGTTTGCCAAAAGGCTAATTTTCACCCGTTGTCCCTGGCCAGATCTTACAAGGCTACCTGGTAACTAATAAAATATTATAAAAACACAATATGAACACACACATGCGCAGAATTACTAAAATGGTAAATATATTTCATTCATTCATTCATGAATGAATGAATGGTAAATATATATATACATATATATATATATACACACACACACACACATACATATCACACAAGCAGAATTACTAAAATGGTAAAATATATATACATATACATACATATACATATACATACATATACACACACATACACACACACACACCGACACACATATATGCATATACACATACATATATACATATATACACACATATACATATACACATACACATACATACACATATACACGCACACACATACATAGCACCACGTTACACATTACACAATTACTAAAATTGTACATATCAGTAACAAACCCTCAAAAAAAAAAGAAAAAAAAAAAAAAACACAGACCATCATTTCATGCAACATCAGGGAGAAAAAAAAAACACTTTAAAAATATAAAAACAACATTAATGTTGACAAATGTAGGTATCAATAAGCCACTTTTTTGTGGTGGAACGGAATGACTGGCAGGTGTCAAGTTGTCTGATATGACTTGGAATAGAGTTCCATTGCTGGGAGGCTCTAATTGAGAAGGCGGACTGACTAAAAGCACTTGTCCGAGATGGAATAATGCAGTCCCCTCTTGTCACCCCTCTCGCAATCCGGAGTGAGTCTGATCTTGTACCTACAAAGTCACTGAGTATGAGGGGAGCCAGACCATGGAGGATTTTGTAAACAAGACATATATTTGTATATTTTATCAAATTTTCCCAACTCAGAAGGCTATACTTCCTGAGTATTGAAAAGTGATGATAACTGGGAGGTTTGTTGTCAAGGGTGTTCAGAGTCTGTTTGTATAACGATTTCAAAGGTTTGAGAGTGATAGAATTGGCCTGTGACCAGCTCGTCAAACAGTATGTCATGTGTGAAATAATCATTGAATGCATGAACATTTTAGCTGCCTCAGTAGACATACGGTGTCTTACAGATCGAAAGTTGGCTAGGTTAAATTTAATTAGCTTACAAACATTTTTACCTGAGCCCTAAATTTAAGGTTGGAGTCTATCACAATACCTAAATACTTAAATTCATTTACTACCTGTAACCTTTCTCCTACAACAAAAACATCTGGTTCTGAAATATTGTTTTTCTTGGTGAAGAACATCCCAACAGTTTTGGGCACACTTAGTTGTAGACAACATTGACTGAGCCATTTTGTCACCTTGACCATAGCATTTGTAAATTTGGCAGCAACATGTTCTTTAGTGCTGCCATTTACATACAATACTGTGTCATCAGCATACATTTGGATCTCAGTCTCAGGGCATACAGTTGGCAAATCATTGATATATAAGCTAAATAATAATGGGCCTAATATGGATCCTTGTGGTACCCCAGTGGACAGACAAAGCTCATTTGACCTGTGATTCTGTGTTTGAACAACTTGGGAGTGGTTAGAGAGATAGGATTCAATCCATGCTAGGGTCTCACTAGAAAAATTAAAGGTGGACAATGTGACAATACTCTGAGCATGCACATCTATGCTTGGTCAGGTAGACTTTACCAGCAATCCTACGTGGGTGCTCGGTATTGTCAGTAGGTGCTTGGGCCCCAAAGCACCCACGAAATCTGCCCCTAAGCCTGTGAGAACAGCATCACTGTAGTCTAGTCTACTAAAGATAAATGCATGGTAGGTCAACTTCACAACTATCTTAATATAACTGCTAAAATTCAGGTCCATGACTACTCCCATATTTCTGGCTTGTTTGTTAGTTTTGAACTTAGTTGTTTGAAGATGAGTTCTGATTTTTAATCTTTCTTCCTTGGCTTCAAAAACAATTTTTTCAGTTTTGTCATTTAACTGAAGGAAGTTCTGGCATGAATTAGTTGCAACCTCCAATTAGTTAATCAGTGTTTGGATCGGACTATAGTCTCCTGGTGAGAAGGTTATGTAGATTTGTGTGTCATCAGTATAGTTATGGTAACGTATTTAGTTGTTTTTCATAATTTGAGCGAGTGGCAGCATGTAGATGTTGAACAGCAGTGGCCCGAAGATGGAGCCTTGGGGAACTCCACGTGTTATTTTGGTTTGCTCAGATTTATAGTTACCTATAGACACAAAGTAGTCCCTGTCTGTTAAATAGGATTCAAGCCAATTAATTGCAGTGCTAGACAGTTTCTCAACCAGTCATGTAAGATGTTATGGTCAACTGTGTTAAATGCAGCACTAAGATCTAGTAGTACCAGGACTGAAATGTTCCCTCTATCTGTGTTCAAGCGGATGTCATTAAAGACCTTAACTAGAGCAGTGTTGTGGTGTAGTCGAAAACCTGACTGGTAGTCATCAAAACAGTTATTTAGTGTCAGGAAGCTGTGTAGCTGTTGAAATACAGATTTTTCTATAATCCTACTAACAAAGGGGAAATCAGCCTTTAGCTGCTCATGAATGACGAAGTTTGTCTTTTTCAGTAGTGGCTTGATGACGGTTGTTTTTGGGGCTTGAGGAAAGACTGAAATCAGAGACATGTTTACAAACTGTAAACAGTCTTAAAAATCTCAGTTGGCAGGGCATCAAGACAGCAAGTTGTGGTTTTCAGATGACCAATGATCTCATCCAGGTTTTTAAGAATAATTGGAGAAAAGTGTGTTAAGTAGTTGGATATTTCCAGCTTGAACTAAAAGCCATGCCAATCAGCATTGATCAACACATAGTGTAATTTGAAAGACTGTGTGCCTGTCCATCTGCTTCGATAAAATACCAATCTGTGTGTTGGCTTAGAGCCACAAAGAAGGATACTGTCATGCAAGTATAAACAGCACTTACAGATTAATCTTCCAGTGTTGAGATGTGGAAAATGGCACCACACCACGATTACTGTTGGCAGCAAAACATTAATTTACCTGTTCCAAAAGTCTGTGATAGTGTATAAAGATTTTGACTGATCTCGACCGATATGTAACAGACAAAAAACTTCCAATAGCCTAAGCGGAGAGGATGCACCTCAGCTTATTTATAGCCAGCAAGACTGACCAAGGTAAAACAGTAATGATCACTGTGTCACTTTTACTAGTTTATATCAAACAGCTCATACTTCATCATCACTGATGGCTCAATTCCAGCAGCAAAAATATAATAAGCGCCAACATTGACCAGCTGTCTGTGTGAAAAAATATAGTGTTTATGAGAGTGAGGCCAGTAAGTTCCAGGGTTATGGTGAGGAGTTAAAAAGCTCACAGAATTTCTGTCATGAACAGAGAATTGTTAAAGAGACAAAAATGAATGTGCAACTCATGAACCCATGTTCACTGAATTCAAACATGTCTGGGTGTGCATGACACTGCAACACGCCTTTATGCTGTGCAGGATTAGTATGGCACAGTTACCTACATGTCAACCTCAATCAGAGGGGCTGCTCAGTCAGAACTGAGTTTTCAGGCTTACTGGTGTATGAAATTCATTTACTTCACACCTCTTCTCAGACTTCATCTTAAATCAGTGCCCATTTAGCTTTGATGGGAGGACTTGTGCATGTGGTTGCCTGCAGCAAATTCAGAGGAGAACTTCACTCTTAAGAAGGAAATATTGGCAGAACTAGATGTAAGGTTAGTAGAAGAAATGCCTCCTGTATCATTTTTGGAATAGTGATGCCTCTGTGTTTTCAGCAGCAGCAGAGAATCAAATATCAAAACAATCTGTTTTTCGCCTTTGCATTGAAATATATAATGGTACACTTATGAGTTTTCTTTTTTATTTTAATTACTTATATTTCTGATGTACAGTAGATGCATTCATAATGTTCTGTACACGTGCTTGTTGTTTGTTCCATTTATTATTTTCTTTCACTGGAGAAATGATGTATTTTTAGATTACCTTTTATCTTCACAGGTAGATAGCAAATAAGAATTAGGCAGGATTTGTGTCTCTTTGGAGATTCATGTAAATTTAGTGTCTCTGAGAGATTCATTCAAAGACTTTACCAGCGAAGTAGAGCAACATGTTTTTTTTTGGGGTTTTTTTTTTGTTTTGTTTTTTTTGTTTGTTTTTTTAATTCAGTAACCGTGGAGCTCACATGTTTGCAGAAATACCCATAATGCACTCTTTCCAAACCTCAATAGCACCTTCTTTACAAGAGGAACCTTATGGTCCAGTCTCATGTAAATGTGAAATACCCACTAAACAGAACTCTTTAAAATTGTACTGATCAACACAAATTCTGTATTCTGCATCACCCAACATGACTTTCAAAAAAATGTATTTCAGTAAGACATCTGGTTTGTGTGTCCAACAGGTTTTCTGCATTTGGCTAAGAAGACAGGACTCAGCATCCAGTAATTCAGACAAAAGACTTTTCCACAAACTGCAGTGATACTGGTGCATGCACAGAGCCACTGTGGTGTGGTGGAAAGCATTGCTACCTCACAGCAGGAGGGTTCCTGGTTCAAAGCTCAGCTGGGGTCTTTCTACGTGGAGATTGTGTTGTTTCTTTCTGGGTACTCCAGGTTTCTCCCACAGCCCAAAAACATGCTTGTTATTTCAATTGGTCTCTAAATTCCCACTATAAGTGAGTGTTTTTGTTTATTTTTTATTTATTTTTATTTATTTATTTAGATCCACCATTAGCTACTGACATAGCAACAGCTATTCTTCCTGGGGTCTACATCAGCAGGCTATAAATGCAAAAACATTTAACAATGTACATACAACATTCTCCCTAACAAAAGTTATAACAACATAATTCCCAAAATCAATACATACAGAACCATAATTACAAAATATCATCCACAAAACTAATAAAATATACATAAAAGCTCTACATAAAAACACAAATAAACCAAAATAATTTCAGATTTATAATATCTCCATTCATTTTACTAAGGTCATTATAGTAATTCTCAAATAAGCCCTACACAAATGGCACCATCTAACAAATTCAGTCATAGTTCATAGTATAAAATGATATTCATTCTAAGGTAAATAAAAACAGTTGCAATATTTTATAAAAACTAGTTGTATACATATTAGAAATCAGAAACTGTGGTAGTGAGTTCCATGCCACCATGGCCCTATAGCGAACCATTCTCTGACCCTGGCTGGTACGACAAATCGGCAACAAAAAACGATTCTCATCAATCTGTCGTGTAGAATATTCATGCACATCCTTGAAAAATGTCAACTTTCTATACAATATTTCAGGTGTTTTCCTTATAATTATATTTCTAAGGAACATGATTAAGGAATATTTTATCCTGCCCCTCACATGCAGCCAGGCTAACCGGCTATGCATCTCACTAATATTTGTTCTAAATGAGCAGCTTAAGACAAGTCGAGCTGCTTTATTTTGCGCTATCTGCAGTTTATTTAGATTAGTATCTGTTGTATTAGACCAAATGATTGAACAATAGTCTATATATGACAGAACTATTGATTCAACTAATGTTTTCCTGATTTGGTTTGGTACACATTTTCTACAGTACTTAACTAAAGCCATACTCCTACCCATTTTCTTTAATATTTCCTTTATTTGACTGTCCCAAGTTAACATGCTGAGTGTTTTTGTTCTCTGTGTATGCTGCCTCTTCCCTAATAGCAGATGGAATGCTTTAACACACCTGAAAGAAATGAATGCCTTGTTAACGGTCTGCAAAGAACTTGATGAGGTAATTTCATTAATCTGAAATCAGGTGTGTTGGAGTAGGAAAACATCTAATGCTGGGTTTACATCAGAAGACTTTTAAAAGATTTGCAAAAGACTCTAGAAAACTACCAGCTCACACCTGCTCACATCTAAAGACAAATGTTTAGAGTTTTAGGTCTTAGCCTAGTCTAGACATGAATCACTATTTACAAGCTACAACTTTCAGCATTTTTGTGATATGTTGGACAGTTGATATGAAACAGGGCAGATCTGCCCACAGTAAAGCAAACAAGGGGAGAGTTTTCCTCCAGGATCAATAAGATATTACACATCACTATTATTTCATTAAGTGTGCCTTTGCATCTCCACCAGGTGTTACACCAACTCATCAGAATCTGGAGGGATGAATGAGTTTTCTATTCTTCTCTCATTTGTTATTTCATTATACTGTAACCCATAAATAGCCCAAGGCAAACATTTACTTTTTAATAACCAGTTGCTCCTCTTTCTGGGCGGTTCATCGACAACGTTTCATCACTACTTCTTGTTGGTCTTTTTCTTTCTTCTTTTTTTTTTTTTTTTTCGTACGTTTTTGCCAGTTTTCTGACTGTTTTGATTTCTGTTTCTGCTTTTGTCAGAGCTCATCTGTTGGTTGTTGATTGTGTTTCGTCACTGCGACTTGAGATAATATCAAGCATGTTTGATATTTTATATATTGTCGCAAACCCGAGACTAGGGAAAGATTGACGTTAAGCAGCGCAGATTACCACCTTAAACCTAACGATTGAGAGGATCAAGAGCCACTGTGACCCCAGTAAGAGACTCCTACGATTTCCTAAAGACTTCTACTTTTAGTCTGCGACTGTGAAAATCGTTTGGTGTGAGCCCAGCACAAGACATGCAGGGCAGTGGGTCCTGAGGACCAGATTGAGGAACACTGCTGTAGAACACGTGACCTTGAGAGTTTAACAGAGATGCTAAATAATCCAAAGACATATACTCAAGAATTGTCTTGTGTCATTGAACTATAAATGGGGCTTTTTCTGTTATCCAGGTAACGAGTATACATTTTCTTGTTAACAGTACACACAGATTGCTTTTGTATCAATCATCAATAGCATTATTTTGGTATACCAAGCAGCATACATTTAGGATCAGTCTCCAGATTATGATCGATGTTATTAATTTTATGCCCAACAAAGTTCCAAAACTGGGATTATGGTTTTCACTGATAGCATTAATTTTGTGTCTCACATTGGGAATGCTTTGGGCATGATCTAATCAGAAGTTTCTCCTCCATTCATCCAGCCAAGATTGACTTGAGACAAGCCTGTCGGTGTCAAGCTTCTACTCTCACGCTGATTGCTAGTGCTACACAGGCAGCCTCTTCAATAAAGTCTTCTTGCTACCAGCAGCAGCTTTTTATTTTACCTAACTGTCTCCAGTTGGACATAACTGTCTTAACTACCTTTTTGCATCTGGAAGAAGGGGACTGTGAGGTTTTTTAGTCATATTTGGTCATATTTAACCCACAAAATTCAGATTTTTAAAGAAATTTAAAAAATACCAATTTTAACAACAGTGTAAGTGGATTTCATCACAATAAAGTAATAAAATGTTATTTACAGCTACAAAAAAACACATATTTATAACTACCCTTTTAAAATCTGTTAAAAAAATATGCAAAAGTACAGTGATTAGCTGTTATTTATTAATATGTTACATGGTTTTAGACAACACTTCATTCTAAATATTGTTCTTATATTTTTATATTGTTGATTAAATTAATATCTTAATTTTTTTTTATACAATGTCAACAGTATACAAAAAACAGATAACAGAAATATTTTCTATTCTCAAGTGTTTCATCGTTTACATTTTTCCAGCTTTAATATGCTCCCCCATTTGTTCCAATGCAATAATTGTTTTAGACAACAGCACACATAAATATCAAGCATATCTAGTGGCCTCAATAAAATCCCTGAACATCCTTCATTGCCAATATCTCCTATTTGTCAACCAGCACACTCAAAACCTCAGTAGAAATTATTGTATTAGATTGAAATTTTCATAATAAAGGTTTGGCCTTAGTTTCAGTTTAATATTTTTTTAAAGATCTCCCTTCTAAGCAGCAAATGTTTGAGTCAAGCCATGAAAAATAGTCAGTATGTATTCAATTATTTGTTAAAGTTCTTGAACTGAAAATATTTTATTGCTCTCTTTTTGATTAGTAAAGCATTTTTAATGGCTTGTCATACATGTCTAATTTCCTCATCTAAGAGGTGTTATTCACTGGATTTATTTTAGTTTGGATTCTCTCTGGCTCTGGTTTTGTGATTTATTATATGTTGGTTTGGGATCTGATTATTATCCAGGGTTTCTACAGTATGTTATTGCTGCTATGTTAATCCCTGGTGAGGCTATGTGCAGTGAACTTTTTCTCAAAGTTCTTTTGTGTTGCTGCAAAATCTATTATGGTAGTGACCAGTGATGTGCAATGAGAGGAGGCTTTTGAAAAGGATCCGCAGACTGGTGTCATTGATTTTGCCCTTTAAAACCCCTTTCTAAAACCATTTTGATAGATTTTCTGGGATTTTTTGAAACCATTATTTTTGCCACTTCATTTGCTATTTGAGATGTACTTTGTAAAAGGTTCTCTTTTCAAAATAACAGAACAGGTCGTCTGTTCACAACCTTTAAATGCAACCTATGGCGGCCTGTTCTAAACTTCCACCCCTACACATGAAGAGGGAAAAAAAGAGTCATATTAGCACTTATACATCAAAACTAATGTCGTTCTTTTCTGTTTTGTTTAATAAGCCAAAAATTGTACTTAACCCCAAAATGATATGATAATTTTTTTTTCCTGCTGGGTTATTTGCAATCAATAAAACATTATCTCTAAACATTTGTCATATCCTTGTTGAATTTAGGCAATATTCCTACTTGGTTAGGGTAAGAAATCTAAACTACCTTTTGACCATTAAGGCTGTATATTCTTTTAATGTAATGACAGACAATTCTGGTGTAGCTAACTGGGAACTTCAGGAAGATAAACCTGTGGGCTGCTTAGAATTGGCTGTCCCAAATGTGTCCGAATAACATTTTCAACAACTTTAAAAAAAAAAAAAAAACATATCTAGCTGACTGTAGGAAAAAATTACACTCAGCTTCTTATTCAGAGTGCTTCACTTCGTCTGTACGTTCACTGCCAGGAACTGTAAATTGAAAGTCGCTGAACTTCTCAAACAGGTGCTAGTGTCGTTACCATTGGTTTTTTTTTCAGACAACCAATCATATGGTTGAGAATTGGTTCTAGCTGTCCATTCCAAACTTGAACGAAACAGAAATGATCACAACAGGCCCAGAAGGGCTGTTCTGCACTTGTATGGATCAACAGTTTGCCCAGACTCTGGTGTTACCACCACTTATTTTGCTTTGATTACTGTACAAGCTGTGCAAGTTTGCTGTTGTGCTCCTTCTTACTTTGCAGATGCTTTTTCTGGTAGGAGAGAAACATTATGTGGACACAGGCACTGCTTTGACTTAATTGTGCTGCTCAATCTGCTCATCATGTTCACATTTAATTTTCAACACGTGTGACTTCTTACCATCCACTTGATGCAATTCCCCTTCTCAAGCTGTCAAAGCTGTTATAGAACATTGAGTCTGATTCCATCTTTACAAGTTGTTTAATCTATACTTTGATATAGATTGAAAAGCATTTTGAAAAAGATTTTAAAAAACGGACCATTTTCAAAGACACTTTTAAAAAATGATCCTTGGTCAACTCTCTAATTTGAAAAGTAACTTATATATATATAAGTGCTGGGCACGTTAACACGTTAACGCATTAATGCGCGTTAACGCAACGTTTAACTAATGTCGTTAATTTTTTTAATCACACATTAATTTTTTTTTTTTTTGCTGGCTGCTGGCTTTAAAGACAGAAACATGGCATCCATGTCTTCCTTCCCTGCTGCAGCGGTGTGTCTGATGTAATCAGAGGAAAGCGGGTTTATTCAAATGAAGAGGCGTTTTCTGTCCGAAAAAAGAAAGAAGAAGAAGAAGCCACAATTATCTTTGTCTGTCAAAACTCATACAGATGGACAGAACATCGTGATTTTTGGACGGGAAACTTTTTATTTATTATTTTTTAAATAAATGCGGTTTTAATTTCGGCAAGACAGCAAAGGTAAGACATGCTTTCTGACTTTTACAAACGTGAAGCATAAATCGGGTCTTCTTCTGCCTCTGGTTCTGTGAATCTTGGTCATAGCGAGATGAAACTTCCAGCTGTGGAATCTGTGAGATGTGAGCTTTCAGTAGAGGAGCCATTTGTTCGTTATATATAGATATATATATATATATATATGCTCATTTTATTAAACATTAAATAAATATTTTAAGTACAAAGCAAATGTGAACTGATGAAGTACATTCTATTTAACTAGATTATATTAATCTAAAATTTAAAATCAGCCATAGGGCACCAGTGCACAAGTTTAATACAAAGGATGTCTGATCTCAACAAAAGAAGGAGATACTGTATGGATGCAGATGGCAGAGAAGACAACATCTTGGACATAAACCCTGTCTGTCTGGGATAAATTGGAAAGTTTCAAAGTAAGTCTACCTTTTTTGTTAACTGTGGTGCTTCAGTGCAAAATGTTTTATTTTACAAATATTAAACTTTTAAAATGGTGGTTATTATTGGAAAATTTGATTTGAAAGACAATTACATAATGACAGACAATTACAATAGATTTCCCACTAATAAAAATAGGACTTAATCTCCTTATATTAGATGATTTTTAAAACAAAGATTACTTTGGTGCCAACTTTGATACAAGAATCACACAACTCTGTTGCTGATTATGTTGCAGAGCAAGGTACTGTGATAACCGCCTGTTTAATGGTGAATGTTTTGCCACCAGCTTTAACAATAAACACCACACAGCTCTTCTAGTTACAGTCCTGTAGTCCAGTGTCTGCTTCACCACTGCTGGGTAAAGTGAAGGGATTTAACCCTAAAGCAAGCTGCTTCACCCAGGAGTACTCACCTCTTCTCCACCTCCCACTTCAGTTTGGTAGCAGAAGCAGGAAAATTTAACAGCTGTTTCTGCCTGAGTTTTCACCAATAGCAGAGGCAACAGACCATGGCCGAAGAGAAACCGGTTTTCAGTTTTATATTTAAGACCAACCCAACTCTTTTTATGTGGTGTAAACTGGATAAATAAAACATATGTTCACTACTTACAATCCTGTAGTTTTTATAGTAAAAATGAATACATTAAAAACCTAATTTCCTGTATTAATGCACCAAATTACAAAAACATTGACTACAGAAATTAGTTTCTATGCTTTCATACGTCCCTTTATGAAATGGCCATGACTTGCTGCAGGTGCAGAAGCAAAACATACAGAGTGATAGATGGACTGTCATCACTCCCACAGAGACCAAAATAAAAACCAAAATTAATCTCTTAGCAGTTTATGTTTCACACAAACCTCTCCCTCTCTCTCATGTCCTCTTCACGTCCTCTATCTACTCTGTCTTCTTCTCTTTGCTGTCTTCGATTTCTGGTCTCCTCACCGGTCTCTTCATCCGCAGGACATCAAAAATGTTTATAGTAAAGTTTTCTGCGCCTTCCTTAGTTTGTCTTTATGTCCGGGTTCCTGTCAGTTTGACCCGCTGACATGTTTTTCATCAAGTACACAAAAACAAAAATGTAATTTATTTAAAAATACACATCTAGTATGGTGAGACTGTCATTCTTTTGTTTTGTGTGATGTTAAATGGACTCTGTAGATGCATCTGGAATAACTAAATACATCTCTCTGTGGTCAGTAACTACACTGGGTGGAATGGAGCAGTAAATTTAGTTTAATTTTTACAAACCGTACACTTCAGGACTCCGAGAAACATCTGTCTCCCCCCTAGAAGCACTTGCCCTCATCTTCTCTCCTCTCCCCTTTAATTTGCCTCATCATAACCTCATCACCTCTGCTTCTGTGTTATGACTGATTATCAGATGTTTAAGGAGGTTTTTGGTCTTCACACACACATCAAACTGCGCATCGTTGCTGTTTGTGGAGCTGCTGCAACCACTGTGCCTTGTTTCACACATGTCTATGGCAGGCGGAAGAAGAAGTAGATCCCACATATCCTGAAAGTGTAGTTATATAAATGCTGATAGGCCTATGGGAGGAATAGATATTTCAGTACTGATCCGTATATCACTACTAGTTAGTCTTCTCAGATAACTAATTATATCAAAGTGTAGGCACGTACTTAACCACTTTGTCATTTATTGTTATAATTTTTTGACCAGCACACTGGCTCATGAGTTATGCGGCCCACTGGGAATCCTCCTAGACCTCCCAGTCACTCCGACATTGGAAAAGACCCGAGTAGCACAGTTACTAAACCCTGCAGGTGCTGTGTTTAGTTGACCAGGTATTGCAGCCGCCATATAAACACAACCGGCCCAGGTTCAGTCCCTGTGTCACCCTGAATCACTTTCTCATCTACCTGCTGTACAGACAAGGATACTATAACCCACACAATATAATAAAAATATAACAAAATACAAAAACACTTGTTTATGGAATCCATATTATACAAATAACATCTCACACATTTTTTACAATTTCCCTTTGGAGATAGTTTTTTTTTCATTATTGATGACATCACAATGACATCAGTACTAACTGACTAATTGATTTTGAAAGTCCTGCCTGGTCAACTTCAGAAATCCCCTAAAATGCCCATCCCTACTATATATTTATATATATATATACTGTATATATATATATATATATATATATATATATATATACATATATATATATACATAAATGCCACGAGGTCCAGCAGGGTCAAAGAACTCACTGAATCAAAACCTCTTGTATGTATTTCTGTGACAGTGTCTGCAATTATTCCATCGTCTTCTTTTTACAGAAACTATAAAACAAAAGTGCCAAAGTGAGTTTGGGCAGAAACACTGTCTTACTGTCTAACTGATTACATTTTCATTTCAATATCACCATTAAGATTAGTTGTTAGTTTGTTGGATGGGGGGGCTACTTGACAGAAAACAGTTTTATGATGATAAGCTACAGTTGCATGCTGTAATTAATTAACCAACTGTCATACTTTTTGTAGCATATGAGCATATTTATCTGTAGTTTACACTTAATAGGAAAAACTTTTGTAAATCCAGCATAAATTTACAATAATTCGCTCCTCTTGAGTCAAGCCTTGTGTAGCTGTTAGATTGCAGTGTTTAAATCTAGTGATAAATTTGTTTTGTTTAGAGCATATTGCCCATTACAGTGTTATAGTGGGTGGAATTGGTCCATTCTACCCCTGTGTATTTGTCTGTTCGCTGTTATTTCAGTGGAACAGTCAGTAAGAGTTTGATATTTCTGCTTCCACAAATCCTTGATCACAAGCATTTACCTGGATTCACATGGGTCTTTAGTCTGGCTCACTAGGCTCAGAGCTCTACCTTCCAGACAATTAGTCTGGCAATGCTCCATCACCCAATCAAAAGGCATCCATAATAACCAGTGGGATACCAATTAGAGTGACATGCACATATCTCCAGCACCAAGTTTCGCTCCCATGCCCTCCCAAGGTTCATCAATAGGTCTCAGTGGCTGCCACAGAGACATATATTTCAAACTAAAATAGGTTGAAAGTTAGAAGATCAAACAATACTTTGAAGGTAGAGAAATACAAACCTGTGTTATGACGCTACTTTGGCACAGACACAAGTACCTGTGCTCTGTATATTATGTCATGATTCAGCCTGTTTCAGTAATGTGTTGCAGTGGATAAGGCCGCTTGTGCTTTTTCTCTGACAGACAGTCATGGTCTATAAAAAGCATATTGATTGAATAGAATGGAACCAGCATATATCTACATCTTTTCTCATCATGCCAATGCCCTTGAGGGTCAACATAGTGTCTTTTGGTAATTGGAAATGCCTGCCAAACAGTTACTGTGAAGGACAAAAACCATTTTGCCAGGATGGGTAATAAATGGGACTAATGTCTTTGCTATTCAGATGCTGTCTGCAGGGCTGGGTTTTGTGTATACAGCCTAAGGCAGTGGAAATGTTGCTCTTTTCAGGTCAGCTCTGACTAATCTCTCAACACAGGCTGTATAAACTTGGAGGAAAAAATGAAACAGCAGGCAGCACAGATAGAGATAGGGATCATGAAACGATTCCATATGAACAATATTGATTAAGACATAACACAAAACATTTGCCTTCAAAATAACAAATGGCATCTGAAAAGGTTTTCTTTTTTCTAACTCATGAACCAACTGATCGCTAATTAAAATAGTGTGTCACTGCGAAGCCACAAGTGTTGGGTAGTAAACATTTTTTTCTACTATTTATTATTTATTATTATTTACAATTCATACTGTTGCACCATTACTTTTGTCAGTAACTAATATTCTAATGCATTACTCTTCAAATAAAGTAACTCAGTTACTGTTACTATAGCGTGAGTTTTTCCATTACTAGCTAAATGAAAACAAATTAGACATCGGAAGTAGCAGGTGAATGGTATCCACTGAAATTGACTCATCAGACCAAGCAACATTTTTCCAATCTTCTGCTGTCAAATTTTGATGAGCCCTGTGTTCTGAATTCTAGCCCCAGTTTCCTGTTCTTAACTTCCAAGTGTGGCACCCAGTGTGGTTTTCTACTGCTGTAGGCCATCTGCTTTAAGGTATTCCCCAAACCTTGGTTGTAACAGTGGTTATTTGAGTTGTTCTTGCTTTTTTATCACTGGGAACCAGTCTCTCACCAGTCTGTCACTTTGGACCTCTGACATCAACAAGGCATTTTCTTCAGTTCAACTGACTGAATGTTTTCTTTTTCGGACCATTCTCTGTAAACCTTAGAAATAGTTGTGTGGGAAAATCCCAGTAAATCAGCAATTCTTCAAATGCTCAGACAGTGGGACCAACATCTGTGCTATATTCAAAGTCACTATCTACTTCATTCTAATGCTTTGCGTTGAACATCAGCATGTCCTCTTGACCTTGTCTACAAGTCTAAATGTATTGGGTTTCTGCCATGAGATTGTCAGATTAAATGTTTGTGCTAAAAACATTTCAACAGCTAACAAAGTGGCAAGTAAGTGTTTGTATAAAAACATGCCTGTGAACTGAAGCCTGTGAATTGATATAAGGGTTCTTACATTCAAGGTTTACAAAGCACAGAGGAGCAAAGGCCAGCTCATGTGGTTTAATCCCACAGAAGAGTTAGTGAGGCTCAGATTGTTAAAAAAAAAAGTGTCAGAACTTTGTGGCTTCGAGCAGTCAGAGTACTCATGCTGACCTGTGTCAAACACAGAACTAGAAGATGGAGTGATGAAAGAAATAAAGATGGCAGCTTTCACTGTTCCACACCCTGTGCAGCTTTGATACCAACAGTATTCCCCCAATGGCAGCAAGATAATGTTCTCTGTCACAGCACAGGAATTCTTTAAAAATGGTTTAAGAAGTACAATAAAAGGTTTAAGGTGTTGACTGGGCCTCAGAATCCCTCAGATGTCAATCTCAGATCTTACCATCTGCAAAGTACATGAAAATGGAAAAACAACTCAGATCTATGGTGACCCAAAATTTTCATGACTTGAAGTGTGTTTTGCTGATGCATTGTAGTGTGATACCACAGAACACTTCCTGAGATCTGAATGTCTTGATGGTTCACAGTTGCTAAAGCACTAAAGTGGACTGACTCAGTATCAAGAAAATGGTTTTAATATTATGGCTGATGCATGTGGATTAATTTGCCAAAAGCAGTTATTCTGCACATGCTCATTTCTCCATCATACAAACTGAAAAAGACTGAACTCTCACTGGAGCTTCACTCTAGAAACCCTTTGGCTTTGCAAACCCTCTTCTTAACAGCCTCATACTAACAGAGCAGAGCATCATCAGTAGACTTGATACTGAGCACAGCGGCTCCACTTTAATATCTAAATAGAAAGCTTGCTTGGTAAGACCCACTGAACAAAGTTTTTGAGTTAAAAGTTTACTTTATTTTTCATGGCTCTGTAGTATCACTGCATGATCTTATGGTTTAATAAATGAGAGGAAGGTTTATCTGTAATCCAGAGGCAGCGATTGCAAGATTAGATTGTTTATTCTGTTATACAGTATTGCCTTATATTCTTCTACAGCTGAGGAAATTATCTTTTTAGTGAAAAGGAAAAGAAAAGAGGTTAGCTCTCCATTTCCCTAGAGCATTTTCATCAACATAAATGAGAAGCTCAGCAGCTGCAGGTTATTTTTGCCAGTAAAACTTATTTCAATATTTCCCAAGCTGTTCAGAAAAAGGACTCAACAGAAGGCTTAATCAGAGATTACTGAACTTCTAAAGGAGTAGGATTATTGAAAATAAATGTGCATTTAGTCATTTCAAGTAAAAGAAAATGATGTACTTTATTTATTAGATGATTATTATTAAAGAGTTATTTTAATTATTTAGTGCTGTGTCTTCATACTGTCTTGAAATACATGCCATATATGCATGTATTCCTCCCAATAATGACAAAAAGTGATTCTCTAGGTAGTCTTCTTAAATTCTGTGGCCAATTAAATGCTTTTTTTTTGCATTTTTTATTCCAGCTGAGCTGATGGGGAATGGTAGGCGCTGCCTGATTCGATCAATGGAGCTGACCAATCAAAGTAAAGTTCTTTTTTGGAAAAGATCCAGCTTCCATAGCTTCTAATTCATTTCAAATATGTGAATATGCATGAACATGTAGCATTCTCAAGAAGTTTCATGGGAGACTCGGGTGTATTTTGTTTACTATCAGTGAAAAAGGGAGCTCAGATGCTATGGATGTTGGTCTCAGTGCAGAACAAGGTCACAGAGCCATTCATGTGGGTTCAATCAGACAGTTTAATAAAGCACACAAGTGCTGACCTGATCGACAGGAATGTCCCGTTATCCACCAGCCTTACACAATTTGAGTCATTATAACCAAAGCATTCCAGTGTTTTAGGAGCTCAAGAACTCGCTTGACTGTACAACTTTTCAAGGTCTATTGAGGATATTAAATTGTAGCCGAGAGCCATATTTAAATAGTAACAAAAACACTGACAGTTTAACAAAGTCTCTGTGCTTCTCTGCTGCATGATACAAGGTTGAATTACACCAGTTCTATCTCCTAGAAATTACATTTCCAATCTTATTTCTGTCTTTATTAATACCATGCAGACACACTTTCCAGGTTTTCTGGGTAGTCGTTGTTTTAGGTAATAGAACTAAGAGAACCTTGACACCTGAGACAGGCATGTGAATATCAAGTTCAGTCTGTGGTTACTTTTATGCAGTGGAGGCTCTGGGTGAAATTAGAAAATGGATGTAGTTTCTGTTCAGTGTTAAGCCATTATTGACCTTGTCAGTAGTAAAACAAATTAGTTATATGTGTGCAAATAAATTGCAAGCAAATCGCTACATAGTGTTTACGTTCATTTTAATAGTCAGGGAAACTAGTTTGTTGTGGATTTTACAGTAAACAAGTTGGTGCATCAGTCAGGATACAGGAAAGGGGGCCTGATACATGTTTCTTTGTTAAACTATTTAAGTCACTTCTGTTTATTGTAGCAGTTCAAACTTAGCTAAAACAGCCTGAAATAAGAGATAAATCTCAATGAGCTACTGACAGAAGCAGGACATGCTATTTTAGAGAAACGCAGAAATCCCCATAAAATGTACTTTGAGTATGCTCATGGTAAATACGTATCAAGTGACAGGGTGTACTTATTTCTCGTCACTTACTCAACACATGGATTATCAAACTAGCTTTCATATGTCACTTCATTTAAATAGACACAACACAATGATGAAAACTATATATTTTAGCCTTTAATACACAATCTACTGTAATTTTCTCAGATCTTTACAACAGAAAACGAGTAATCACATGTACACAGTTTCTCTCTCTGACACAAACACACACACCTACACTCACAAAAAATCTCCCTTTGGAGCTTGTAGATAATTGATTGCATTGAATTGGGGGTTTCTGTGTGCAAGAGGTCCTTTGAGATTTTTAAACATTTCCACTAAAAGTGGATGTTAGTGTAGTTCAGGGATGGTGGTAAGATCACAGCCAATTACTTTCAAAGCTGCACCCACAGCTCTGTCCATCACCATTTTTTCCTCTTGTGTGCTGCAGAATTGCCATAACCATTAATGAGATAGTGAGTGCAATTTATACTATTGGCCTTAATAGCTCTGTCTCCGCTCCCTGTGACAATTAAAGATTCCCATACTGTCTAAACATAAACAGTCTTTAGTGAACTTTCTTTTAGATCTCAGAGTCAATTGTTTTCTCACTTCAAAGAAATTACATCCCAAAAAGCTTGAGATCTAAGCAAAAAGACTGAATTGTTTTCTTCCCCAGAAGAAGTTAGTTTTTAAATATTTCAAAACTTGCTTTGTAAACTGCATTTTTTACTTAATATTGGGCTTTGCTTTGTATTCAGTAATAACAGCTTGGGACTATACCGGCAACTCCATTAAACTGTTTCGCCTTTGATAAAGTCTTAGGTTGCATCAGATTTTCCTCCCAACAGTAATGCATATGGGAACTTTTTAGATACTTTTGAACTCACAAAGTCTGATGACAAAGAGACGTGTTTGTGCGCTGAGAGTGATAGACTATAAACAAAGTAAAGCCTCAGAAAATAAATTTAACAATATTTGTGGTTTAGCTTTACATAGATATCTAATACAGAATATGATACAACAAACAATAATCAGATTTGTCCCATTTGTCAGGAATAAACTCATTTTTCAAAGTGATTTGTGAAAGGAACTTTTTCAATTGCAGCAACATCCTGTGTAATAAATCTCCCGGTGGCTGATTTTTAAGTGACAGTTATTTGTTGTTGGAGTGTTGTTTTTTCCCTCGTAAACCTGATGTGGCCTAGAGGCAGAGATTCTACAGATTACTATGAAAAGGTGTTGACAATGAAATGTGACGTGTGTGGAATTATGGGGAAAACTCTGTCTCTGTAGAATTGAATGCCCTGAGATAACCTTTTCTATGTGCGTCAGTCAAGTTAAGAGGTGATGCTACAGAGCTTCACACATTAAATGAAAATGAATAAAAGCAAAGAAGCAAAAAGTTTTGCCTTTGGTGACAATTAGAAGTTAAGATGCATGGAAATCTGAATAGACCCTGGAGCTGATTGTCCAGGGATGTATGCTGCACAAACTTTTACTCATAATGGACCATTCTTCCTCCTCTTCACACAATGCTGTGAGAAAACAAGTGTTGTGGAAGATTCTTGAGATCTGCTGCAAGAAAAAAAATGTACAAGAGGTCATTCCTGCAAACAGCCATCACCCTCTGAAAGAAGAACGTCAATAAACAGGGTTTTGTTTTTTGGTTTTTACTAATAATTAATTAGTTATGTGTCAAGAAAGTATTTTGTCCCTTTTGCCTTTTAGGTTCTATCTGTTTCTTGGATTGTCACATCTCCTGCCCTGATTTGACCTATGTTAAGCCCCTTTTGTTTATCAAAGTTTTTATATATTTAATCTCAACATACACATGCACATGCACATGTCACAGTCCCGTCCTTTCACTCACCACGAGAAAACTCTCTTAACCATTTATAACTTGTCTCTCTTCCAATCTGTTGTTGAAAAGTCAATTTGCCTGCAGATGATTAAATATGAAGTGTTGTTTTTATCATGTTTCTGTTTGGGTAAAAGATCCTGGCTTTGGTGTCTTCATCAAAGATTTATATTTCAGGTTTTTGGAGGCTTTCCATCATGAAAAGCTCTCTGCTCGCAAATACTTTCAATCTCATGCTCAGTATCAGTGCATTATTCTCAATTTACCACACTGCTTAAGAACCCGGTTTGGGTCAGAATTATGTGTTCTGAGAATTTAATGAAACACTCTGTTATCACTCATTTGACAACATCACTGTGTCATTGTATTTCATCTTTCATGGTAATACAGAGCTCTGCTATTTTTAATAACTTCGTTGCACTACTATTCAAATCTGGTAACATTTTTCAATTAATTTTCAATTTAAATGTAATCATGCATGATATTATCATGAGTTATCATCTGCAGAAATATACTAAGACTTTGAAAGCAGTTGATTATAAATCCCTTACATCAGAAAGTATTTTGTTTTGTTTTAAGAAAAGATAAACTCACCATTAATTAAGTGTATATGTATTTATACTCCATATAATGCAGATTTTTTTTTTACTTTTTCTGTTCTTCTTTATTATTTTTGTTTTAAAAGCTAGGTCACATTACTTTGCACATCGCTTTTATTGTTTTGTGATTTGATCCAGATTGTTGCAACAGTCACATTGCAAGATGGCCTCATAAGTCTCTGACAGGGTCAAATTCTGGGCCCTATGTACAAACCATTTTGGTGGGCCCCTATGCAGACTTGATCAATAGTTCTCACGCATACTTTTCCCATGCATAAGACTAAGGTAATAAATATGATCTTAGTTTAACCTCTAAATGGCAAAATGACCTCTCTGACCATTTTCCTGGTTCATCTAGCAGACCCTCTTCTGCATTACTCAGCCTCTCACTGTCCTCCTGTTCCTCATCTTTCTTCTGCTCAACCTCCTCATTACCTGCAGAGCAACCTTCACCTCTCCTATCTTCACTTGCATCTTCTGTCTCGCTCTGCTACAAGAAGGACAGACCCCACACAAGCTAGATAGATACAAGATTAACTGAGCCTGCTAATAGCGTAAAATACAATAGAATAAAACTAAATATAAGTGTTACTAAGATTCCTTAATCTGAATCAGCTGCAGATGATTAATTGTAAACTGAGTAACTTAACTACCTGCATTAGCATACCTTGTCTCACATCCTTGGTAATCATGTGAATGTGATGATGGGCCTGCTGCTGCTGCTGTGTCTGAAACTGAGGACCATGTGGTTTATTATGTTTATCTTTGCTAATACTGATGTTACAATGTTAAAGTGGTACTGAAAAGGCATGTATGTTTGCTATGCAATAAACCTGTTGCTAGGCTACACCAACAAATATGGCAGCCACATTTAGTAGTGTTCCTCCTGTCTTTCTGTGAACTTCTTCTACTCTGTGACTTATGAAATGCAGGCTGGGCGGTGTTCTGATTCATGGCACTGTCTTATTTTCTAGTTAATGGACTGAATGAAGTAATTCAGTAATAATTATAAGACAAACCCTTTTCCAGGTTAGATACTTTTATAAGGTATTAAGTCTGACTCAAAAGCACCAACAGAATAAGTTATAATAATCAAGTCTTGACTTTTTTTTATCATTCATTGTGACCTTAAATTAGTTTTATTTGATCAGTAAAAAAAAAAAAAGGTAAAACGTTTGTTATCAATATTACAAGCTTCAGGGTCTGTTGCATTCACTTTTTCATTTAATGTAATACCAGTGGCATCTTCACAATCCTGAAATTACGGGAAATCCATGGACAACAAATATGTCATGATTGATTGCTGGGAAAGGGCTAAAATATCAATACAAAGTGGAACTGCTTTTACTGGGAGGTCCATGAAAGTCAAATGATTTACGGTAATAACTGGTGAATTTCTGATAGTAATCAATCTGTGTTGTCCCCACATGAATGAGCTGCTGCTGATATTATTAGTTCAGGTGCTGCTCGCCTCTCTTCTCTAAGAAATTAAAAAGAAGCTGCTGTCCCTCACTTCATTTTTTACCACCCCCTTTTTTTTTACCTTTCCCCTTTTCTGGTAACCAGACTTTACTCTCATTGGGAAATCCGACTTTTTCCTCTGGCTGTATTGCTGCACTCTTCGTGCACTCTGGCTAAGCAGACCAGTGTGGGTGTGAACTAAACCATTTTTGCACAATTGTAGAGGAATGATAGGGCCGTCAAACAAAAAAATGCCCAGCACCTCAGAAAACTCCATCAATCCAGTTTGTAGGGGATGGGAGAAAAGCCACCGACCACAGCAGCATCAAGAAATGGCCTGCTACGAGAAGCCCGATCATGGGAATTAAAGGTTGACCTGAGAGGAAGGCTGTGATTTCCCCATTGTCCAGATAACTTTGAGGCCAGATGTGGTGCTGTCGTCAGAAGAAGCGAAAAAGAACATCCTCATATTACTTTATAGTCCCACAGGAAGAAGGGTGTGAACAGGCCTTTGAAAGAAAAAGTGCTAAATACCAGGAACTTCTGCAGGAGTGTAAGGGAAAAGGATGGCTGTTCCTAGTCGAGGTCGGCTGAAGATGATTCCCAGTACAGTCATTATGGAGAGTGCTCACAGCTGTAGGAGTAACAGGGAAAGAGATGAAGGCAACAGCTTGAATGATGGGGGAGGCAGCAGAAAGAACCTCGTTGGTTATGGTACCAGAGACAGGAGATAAGCAGGAAACCAGGAGGAGAAGATGGGCAGTGATCTGGCCACCACTGCTGACCCACCGTTGGGAGGGTGCTTCAGGTCAGGGTCGAAACACGCAATAAACGAGGAATACTGCCTAGCAACATCAACTTCTCTTGGTCAAGGCTACATTCACTCAAGGTGTATCAAGCATCCTTCAGATGTATTTGTAACACATAAAGATTTATAAAATGAAAAAAGTAAGATGTTAAACCTGAAAAAGCCTGACTATACAAACATGTTTATAGAAGTAAAATATTGTATGTGAAAGAAATGTGGCACTGTTTGTTTTGGTTTTTTTTTTTCTTTTTTAAGTTCATGCATGAGAGGGTAAAATACTGTTCAGTGATTAAGTTGACCCAGTTAAAAGAAATACTAATGATATGGTCCATCTGGAGAGGCAACATACCATCTCTCATCCGCTGTGATATATTTACAGCAAACCAGTGTGCAATAAACTGAAAATTTGATGTCTTGGAGACTCAAGTATCTTACACTGAAAGTATAAATGTCCATGTGATTTATCCATACATTTATGTTCTATAATTGCATATTCTAATGCAGGGTTGCGAAATTGGAGCCTACCCAGCAGTTGCTAAGCAAGAGGCAGGGTGCACTGAACAGGTTTCCAGTCCATCTCAGGGCCAATGTAGAAGGATAAACATCCACTCGCACTTACTTTAACTCTTAGAGAATATATTTTATAAATACCACTTAACCTAGGATGCATGTTCTTGTCCTGTGGGAGGAAGCTGGAGCACCCAGAGAGAACCCACACATGAATGGAAAGTATACACACAAACTCCATACAGAAAGCCCCTACAAGGTTTGTATGTTTTAATCATCCAATATAAGATTCATAAATAATTGAATAAATCTGTGACAGCACCAGTTTAAACCTTGTTGAGTCTCCAAGACATCAAATTTTCAGGTTATTGCACACTGGTTTGCTGTAAATATATCACAGCGGATGAGAGATGGTATGTTGCCTCTCCAGATGGACCACATCATTAGCATTTTTTTAACAGTATTTTAACCCTCTGAATTTTTAAAAGAAACAGTGCCACACTTTTTTCCCCAAACAATATTTTACTTCTACAAACATGTTTGTATAGTCAGGTTTTTTCAGGTTTAACATCTTAATTTTATATAACTTTATGTGTTACAAATACATCTGAAGGATGCTTCTAGTAGGCCAGTAAGTAACAATGCACACTCACAGTTCAAACAAATATAAATGGCTTTGTTAAACTGAAAATCAGCTTAGTATAGGACCCACAGAGAGGTATGAGAGGTAAGAAAGATTTAATTGTTTTTGCTCATGTTATGTTGTCACTTTCCGGGAGTGCGACTGAATTCAAGTTAGTAATTCTTTTTCAGTTTTGTCCATATTTAACAACAGAAATCCAACAAGCTTTGGGACTTTCAGCATGATGCTACAGAACACTTTTTTCCTGAACTGTGATGTCTTTTGAGCAAAGTTAGAAAAATAGATTTAATTTCATACAAAAAGAAAAGAAAAGAAAAATCTTTTGAAAGTCGTGATTTTGAACCAGTACCTCAACGTGATTATGCTTTCCATCTTCCTCTGTGTTATCGCTGGTTTAATCTCTATAGCTGCTTTTTCAAGTTCATTTCTCATTACAAATTAAGTACTATAAACATATAGAAAAAGAAAAAATAGTCAAACAAAAGTTCTATCACTTCTGTATTGTCTTAAAGAGTTTAAAGTCTCTACAAAGCAGCCTTGAGTGAGTGATAAACACAGAGAGAACTTTCATTCACCATGAAATCCTTCTCACAGCAAAGACTGGTAATCAAGGCGCCATCACTTACAGTGACACATGATAAAATGTACCCATGAATGTGACCCTTTAGCGTGAAACACAGTCAGATGGTTTAATTCAGCAATTGTCACCCAGCTTAAACATCTGATTGGGTCCATTTAGTCTCTACTCATGTACAAATCATCTGTTAGTAAGGGTAGGATTTCACGCTCTTCAGCTCTCATTCAAGAAAGGAAAACCTATTATTTCTCTGGTTTACAATAAGCTGCTGTGAAGGGATAAAATAGTGTCTGATTTCTTGTAAACACATTCTCATCAGTTCATGAAGTGGCAGCACCGGTGACCATGAAGTAGTGATGGCTACAGGCAATATCCAATTAAATCCAACTTTTATTGGCTGTTGCTAGGATACCAAACTTTCCATATGTGAATAACTCTGGACATGATGAGATTTGTGCTGGCTTGACACTTGAATGCATTGCATTCTTCCACGTAATATGCACTTCAAAAACATACTCTGAATGCATAAGAGTGGGAATTTAATGAGAAAGCTGAGGAGACTTGTGGAGGGACTGCAGAAAGCGCCCTGCAAGACAACTGGTTACAGGCAGGAGATGCTGACACTTAAAGCTTTTTTAATCTTTGTTTGTAAGCAACTTATATTGTGAAGGTAATCACTTTCATAATGTTTCTGAGTTTTTTTTTTTTTACGTCAAAGCCTGATAAGCAAAGACATGACAGAAAATCTTCTTTAACTGATATAAATTGATATAATTGACATTTGACAGTTGGCCTTAATCATTTACTCAACTCAATATCTTTAAATTTATTCATTTTTGTTTTAGTCTATTTTGTTTGGATTTTCTTTTTTTTTTTTTACATTTCAATTTTCTTGGTTATCGAAAAAGATATTTCCATTTTCAGCTTTGTTATTACGATTTTTTTTTTTTTTATATATATTGGCCAATATCAATATTTCAACATATTTTTTCCTGATTAAAAACAAAGGTGTTAAACAAAAAATCTGTAGTAGGACTGATTAAAGTTATCATAATACCTTAAAATCTCTATAGAAACATCACAAATTGCACAAATACTGTAAACATCATCTTGTGTTTTGTAGTGCAGGTTTGAAGACGATCACAGGTTTTTTGGCCAGAAAGACTTATCTGTCCACAGATGGCTTCAAAGCTGGCCTGTGGCAGGACACAACATTGCAACAACATGGAGGCAGTAGAAGTGGACTAAAAAGCTTCCCAGTGTCTTCTTTTGGAGTTTGGCTGGGGGAGGGGGGGTGATGAAATTAACAGCACTTGTATCCATTGGACCTGGTTTTAAAAGTGACTTGCACAGAGTAATCTATTTTGTCAGTTTGGATGTACCAGGCCTTAAAACATGGATCAGCAATGTTGAGATCATCTCTGGCAGTGTCCTCATACTTGTCATTTAAGTAGGTTGTCTCATTTGCCGAGATGTGTTTGGTGAGATATGTATCATCTTCTGCTGGCTTCAAAACTTTCTCATTAAATAGGTGCAGGACATGTTTTTACTTATGATGTAGTGACATATTGCTCACCACAGAGGGCATCGGTGAACTCAAGAGGAGGACTCAGGGCTTTGTGGACAGCCTCCAGATCTCCATGTCCTGCCATGATGGCCCTAGGTGTATTGGTTTTCTGTCAGAATATAAAACCTTGGCCATGGCCGTCTCCTGCTCCAACATTTAGGTCTCCATTGCAAAGCTAGGGCCCCTCCTGGTAGGCAACTGTTACCAGTTTGTGTTTTGGTGGTTAGATTTCCTCTTGAGCAGCAGCAAGTTCTTTTTTAATGGCAAAGGAAAAGGCACCAACCACCTTTCTGCACACACCAACGGCCCTTTCAACCTGCTTGTCCGTCAGGCTCCCTTCTGTGGGAGAAAGAAAAAACAACAGGAGTAAAATAATAATACATCTTAATTTGAGTTTTGCTCTATTTTTTCATTTTAAAAATGTGATTTTGGATTCGTATAGTAAATGTTTAAATTACTTACCAACAGCACAGCCGGTGTCCAAAACACTATAGTCTGGTCCAGGCTTTTAAAGAAATTGCTGTGACCATGCTTGTAGTATTATCAGTTGTGATGCAGACCTTTCATTCTTCCTTAAGGCCCCAAGACCCTAGAACATCTTCAAGCCCCTGGCTGATTACATCACCAGTATGATCTTCTAGAAAGTATAATGTTTGCAAGCACCTACTCTGCACCGCCCACTTCTCTTCTATATAATAAATTGTGAGACTTAAATAGAGTTGAGATGAACAACTGGTCGAAATATCAGTGGTTGTGTATGCATATTTGTGTTCATTTAAACCAACTGGTAATTAACACCACTACTATTGCCTCCCACAGTCCAAAAGATTCATGTTTTGTTGATTGGGGATTCTAAATTGACCTAAAGAGTGAATGCAAGTGTGCATGGTCTCATTTGCCTCTGTGTTGCAATGCACTGTTGACCTCTCACTATAGCAAGAGGGCTAGAGCCTATCCCAGCTCCCTTGCAACTCTGAATTGGATGAAGTGGAACAGTAAATGCATGGATGGATAGATACAGCTAAGCTCTATTATGGAGAAAGGGGTCAAAAAGTTAATTTAGCTTTTGTTTGCTTTCTTTATCTCCTTAAGATAAAAGGTCAAAAAAGTCCCTGCTACCCACAACTGGCTGCTTCCTTTCCAAGAGCTAGACTGTTGTCTACTTTCCCAAAACTGTCCGAGCAAGTGGTTGTAAGAGCAACTCCATGTTAACAGCAAAAATGGCATACATGACGGTATTGGTTGTATTAAAAAAATAATTAATTTTAGCCATATTCATGATAACTTTCTAACCCTGACCAAGTGAAGTTTCCAAAGTTTTGACATGTTGTGTTTACAGGTATCCTAGTAAAATGGCATACTTTTTTTTCTAACCTTACCCAGATAATGTTATTCAATCCCAAAAGAGTTTTAGTGCAGGGTTTTGTTCCTTTTGCTGTTCTCAATTTCACGTGACATAAGAACCTATGGCTGAAAGTGCTGTACTTAAGCTCATTAAACAACAAATCCCATTCCGAAACTAAATGGACTTAAGATTTCCCTATTATCACCATATATCACGACAAAACAGGATTGGAACGTGCCATGCACTTAGCAGCATCCACAGAGAACCCATGTTAGTAATGATCTCACGAATGTTAAGTTTTCTTTTTAGTAATATAATTTGTTTGAGGTTCATTTGGGAATTAGAAGCAGCTTTTCCATTGCTGTTTTGCTCATAGTTTCAGTTTAAATATCATTATTTTACTTTTTTTTTGCATCGTAATGCTGAGGATTTGAGGTCTGCTGGTGGACTGAAATTTCTGTTGGACAGGATCGGGAGTCTTCCTGTATCAGTGCTGCCAATCAGCGATATGGATAAATGATAAAAGCCCACTGTCTGACACATAGGCTCGTAATCACTGATACTGCTGATTCAGTCGTGTGAGAAGGTCTGAATTGAGAGCCCATTTAATGTGAGCCTCACTGGGTGTTTAGTGTCCTAATCTTCTTGTTATTACTAATACTAGCAGTGAGTTGATAAGCGGATAAAATTACCTTTTCAATCTCATAAATGAAACAAGATTCAGTGGACAGGTTTCATTCAAAATGATCTGATGATACATATCATGCGCATTTTTTTTCTTTTGAAGTTTCAGTGAATAAAATGCTTGTGCAAGGAGGATTCATGCAAATGCAAAATTTCTCCATGTACAGCCTCCTAACAGTCCTATATTAATTTGAATTAGAAGTGAATCCAGTAAAGAGCAGCAGAGGAATAGTAACATCATAACGGCTTCTGATACATGGAGCATTTCAGCATGGTTTAATGGTCTGAAATCAGTCTGCTTTACAAAGCTGTTAAAATGATCAGGAAAGACAAAAATAGCTGTTTTAGGATGTTTGAGTATAGCACAGTTGATTAAATGATTAAATTAAATAAATAAATAAAAATAAAAAATCCATCCAATATCCTGACTGAATAATGACTGAAGGTGTGTCAGTTTAATCATCCTTTAATACTGAAGAAAAAAACATACATTACATATTTGTATTAAAGTAAAGTTATTATTTGATAATATAACGCTGTAAAATGCTTTTTAAACTTTGGCTTAGACTTCTGTATAACTACAGTCATGTCATTAAATTCGAATTTCCAAAAATAGGAATTGCCTTTTGGATGTACTTGTGAAAATACTCATCAAAATAAATAATCTTAACATGCTTTTGATCGCTGTTAGAAAACGCTCAGTTTTCGTGATGTTCGATAACGGTCCTGCTCTCATTTCAACTGGAACGCATCTCCTGACATACAGCATCAAAGCCAAAACACTAATCGCGAACGCAAAGCACGTGTCCACCTCCCGCTTGCCGTACTTGACTCCGCCATTCTTTGACAGGTCTCGTTGCTAACCAGTGGCTGTCCTTGGTTACCCATTCAACAAAGAGCGCATGAAACAAATTAGAAGTGTTGAGTGGAGTTATAAGAAACTTGTCAGAAGTGCGGAGAGGACGTGGGACGACTTATTCTTAAGACAAGTAGGTGTATTCTTTTTTTTCCACTTAATCGGCGCTAACATTAACTTCAGACAACGGCAGTTAGGTTAGCTTCTGTGTCGCTACTACCGAAAGTTTACAATGAAAACATTGTCTCCTACTTTGAAACTTACAACGCGCTTTGTTGTCTGAACTATCGTGTAACTGCAACTTTGTTACAGTTTACCTTAGTCTCTGACAGGTGTAGTTAGGTTAATAAATATAACAGATTTGACATTTAATCAGTCTTTGTATGAGCTTAGCATTTTAAAGCAACTTGTAAGCATCTGGAGTAGCTCTTTCCCTGGTTTTTACTCACTTTCCCAACAACACCTGAGCCAGTTTACCTACTGATAGGTCCTGAGCGAAGGCGTATTCCTGATTCTAATGCACGCGTACAGAGCATTTGATTCAGTAGAGGAAGTTAAAACTAATATTTATTTATAAAGATCCTCATTAGCTTTTGTATAGCATCATCGATTCTTCCGTGTTGCTACTTCTGCGTATGCTTCTCACAAAAGTATGAAATACTCAACTTTTCCATTTTACAGAAAAGGTAAAAAGTTCATTCCACACTGGTGTATCATGAATGTAGGACTTTGAAGTAGTGCCATTCAATGGTAGTTTCTTTATTTCAAACATTTTATTGAATCAAAAACTAACAACAGTGGCGTGTATAAAACGAAACAATGTCAGTGTCTGAACTTGTTATTTGTTAGGTGTTGTCTTGATCTAATGTACAAAATATAAACAGTATGATAAAGAAAACTGCTTTGAAGCTGTCATTGGACCTGAACATTTCGTGGTTGATTCATAGTTCAGACACTACTTTGGGTTTTCTGTGGTTTCTATGGTTCTAATCAATTTGTTATATATATATATATATATATATATGTGTGTGTGTGTGTGTGTGTGTGTGTGTGTGTGTGTGTGTATGTATGTATGTATATACTCTTAACCTCCCTATCTGTAATGTAAAAACAGGCATCGGAAGTTTTAAATTGATTGATGGTTCAAAGTACATGGAAATACATAAACTGTTTGGGCAACTTTAATCTTCATAAGGCATAAAGAGTGTTGTCGACATGTTGGTTTAATGAAGACAGGCATCTGATCTTATCATCCCCCCTATCCCTCTCACTGTGGGGACTGGAGTTGGGTAAACATGGCAAAAATGGCTTTGCTAGCATTTACAACAAAGTTGGTGAAATAATTGCTGTGTTTTGTACACTGTGAAATGTACAGTGGTAACCCATCAAAAATACAAAGTGGTAATTAATAATAATAATAATAATAATAATTATACTTTGTTAATCAAAAGCGGGATTTTTTTTCTGTATTTCCACCATCCTTGTTGTACTAATAGCAGTGGGCTGCCACATTAAACTTCCCCAGGGTGAAGTTGAGGGTTAAGGACCAGCCAGGCCACCACTCCCCAATTATCACATGAATATTGAGTATTTGGCATCTCTCTTCATTTTTGTCTTTCAGAATTTCTGTGTGCTTTATGATCAAATATTTTATGTACTGTAATGTGGGAAAATCATCAGCAATGGGCTCAGACAACAAATGTTGCTGACTACTCGAGACTATTTGAGACGGGTGCTGAGATCAGTTAATCCCAGAAAGGCTGCTGGACTAGATAGGATCCACAGTAAAATTCTGCAAGCATTTGCTGCCCAACTCGCTGAAGTTTTTACACATATGTTTAACATCTCTTTTGCACTAGCTGTGGTAACATCCTGTTTAAAATCTGCTACCATCATTCGGGTTCCAAAAAAGGAAAAGTCAGCCACAGAAAATTCAAATGACTACAGGCCAATTGCACTTACCCCTGTAATCATGAAATGTTTTGAGAAACTGGTCCTCCATCACATTAAATCCTGTCTCCCACCTCATTTCGACCCATCTCAGTTTGCCTATAGGGCCAAAAGATCATTGGAAGATGCCATAGCTACTACAATGCGCACCATCCCGAGTTACCTTGAGCGTCCGAAGAGCTATGTGAGAATGCTCTTCGTCAACTTCAGTGTGGTATTTAATACAGTCATTCTGTACATCCTGATATTCAAACTGCTGGACCTTGGCCAGTCCTAATCCATCTGCACCTGAATCAAACAGTTTCTGACTGACAGTCACCAGCGAGTCATATCCGGCCCTCATATTTCCTCCTCAATCACTCTCAGCAGTGGCTCCCCCCAAAGCTGTGTGTTAAATCCTCTGCTCTATTCACTCTACACCTATGACTGTTTTCCAGCCCACTCAAGCATTCACATCATTAAATTAGCAGATCACACAGCGATCATTGGGCTCATCTCTGGAGGAAATGAGACAGCATACAGGGATGAGATTGAGAGACTGTCGAAGTGCCGTGTGGTAAATAATCTGACCCTCAACACCACCAAAACAAAAGAAATGACATTGGACTTCAGGGAGAAGTGCAACACGCCAACTCTGCTTCTCTACATCAATGGTGTGGATGTGGAAAGAGTGCAGTCCTTCAAATTCCTTGGAGTCCATATATGTGAGGACCTCTCTTGGTCACAAAACATCTCTGCCATCACCAAGAGAGCACAACAAAGGCTCTATTTTCTCCGGTTGCTCAAAAGAAACAGTGTGGAGTGGAAGCTGCAGGTGGCGTTCTGCAGGGCAACGATTGAGAGCCTCCTGACATATTGCGTCTCAGTGTGGTGCGCAGGCTGTACAGCTTCTACTGTAAAGGTTCTTCTGAGAGGTCAGCAGAAAAGATCATTGCCTGTCCCCTGCCCCCCCTGGATAACCTTGTTATATCACGCTACCTCGGCAGAGCTTCGAACATCATTAAGGACTCCTCCCACCCTGGCCACCACCACTTTGAACTGTTACCCTCTGGCAGACGCTACAGAGCTGCCAGACCACGGACACCTCGGTTTAGAGTCAGTTTTTATGCATTTGCCATCTGCCTACTGAAAAAAAAAAAAAACAAAACAAAAAAAAAATGCATGACCCTTTGCACTTTATTAAACACATTAGTCATTTAAGGGCTAGTCACTTTCATGTAGTTTTTATTTATTTGAAATTCAAACACTACCTCTGCTGTTTTAAAATTAAAGAAATATTGTAATAGATATTTTCATTCATATAAAACTGTTTATCATACCTTTGCCTGACTTTATGACCTTGGGAAGTTGGATTTTTTTTTTTTTTTATAGTGTTCTCATATGTAAAACCTTACAACTGAAAAAGGGTGTACTTTCATTTTTACATGACTATATATAGCTCAACAGTAAAATGACTCCTTGGAGAATAATGCGGAAACAACAAGAGTAACTATAATGATTCATATAGCAGCTTTTGCACAGAAGTTGAGATTGTGCCTCTAAAAATTTGCTGGATCATTACTATAGATAGTTCTTCAAGCACATTCATTTCCAGAAAGAATCGTGATGAGGTGCTTTTTTGGGGGGGGGGGGGGGGGGGGGGGGGGGGGGGGGGGGGGGGGGGGGTTAAGGATTAGTGAGTCATTAAAGGTAACCTAATACCAATAATATATGGCATGTCATACAGGTCTGAAGCAATAAGCTGAAGCTCGTTTTTACAGGTATAAGCCTAAATCTCAACTTGCCTGGAAAGGTGCCACAGATAGAAAAGGTTAATCCTCAGACTGATTAAAAATGGAGGATGCCATTTGTTCTGGCCCTGTTTGTCGTACAACCAGAATTTGGACATGAAATATGCCATTTGAGGTGCTTTAAGCATGTAAGTAAATCAGTTTACTCAGGTAAAAGCGAAATGGTGGGAATTTTTATGTGCTGCAGCATAAGTCATACATAAATTTGCTTTTTTAGAACCTTTGATGTTTTTCCAGTTTATTGTGTAGACTTAATAAGGTAAAAAAAAAAGGTACTGTAGATGTTGATTTGTTTGTAGAAAATTCTTCAAAATGCAACATACAACTATTCATGCAAGTATCAGAAGACACTTCAAATAGCTGACAAACTGAATAATTGATGGACTTTACTCAACAACTCATTATGATTAATTTCTAATGTCTTAGCAAAAGCTGCTAATGTCTCTATTGTGTTAGCAAAAATTGGTATACATTTCCTGTCTGGATACAACATTTGGTCAGTTTTCTTATTAATTATTTTAACAGCTGCTTTCTCCCTTAACTGCAAGGATTATAAAGAAATGTTAGAACTGAAAAGTGTAATAGTTTTTTATAACAAACATTTAAATATAAATTAAACGGATTGCAGTCAGTTTGACCAAAATGAGGTTTATTTATTTATTTACACTTTAATATTTCAAGGGGAGAGCCCCCTTTCATTTATTTTTAAGCTTCTTTTGTATGCTTTTCGTTTTTTTTTATCATGTGAAGGATCAGGTTCAGAAGTTTACCTGTCTCTTTTTACGTGGGCTTGATTTATTTAAGTAGTGTTGAGGACTGCAGGACCAAGATGTAATAGGGGTGTCGATATTCGTCATGTCAGCAGGTTGTGCTTCATTAATCTGTCTGATTGATCCAGCATCCATGTGGTTCAATGACCTTGCTTTGCTCAAATACGTGCCAGTGTTACCTGATCTAGTGTTTTGCTGATAGATTTGGACTTGACTTATTGAAGGCACATGACAGAGACATATGTAGACACCAGACCTGTGAATGTAGAGAAAAACTTCCATTCCAGCTTACATTTTATGACGTCATAGCAATACTTTAGCAGGAGTATTAGGTTACAGGCTTTTTCCCCATCCACTTGTCAAGTGGATTTCAGCCAAACCTTTATCTGAATAAAATGTATTGACAGTCATATGGTGGTATGTGTTAAGTAAAGCAATGTTGTAAGAAACACAATTGTTTGTTTACTGGAAGTAATTCTGTGAAGAAAATGAGACAAGTAAAATTCATTGTCTGTTGGAAAATTGTAGTTTTGGCCATAGTAACTTCTAGAGACTTAAATTTTGCTTATCTTGAAGTGAAACAGGTGATCTTTCAGTCTAATCAGCAGTTCATAACTTATTCAGACGGTGTTGTCATTCCTCCATAGACCTCAACTTCTTTTTTTTTTTATTTTAAAATGTGCTGTTTACATTGACCTCTTCTTGATGAGGCCAATTTTGTCTGCCTCCTGTCTACAAGTGACAGCCTAAAATGGTAAATAGACTTATATAGCACTTTTCCAGTCAGCTTGACCACTGAAAGTGCTTTACACTACCTGTCACATTCACCCATACACACACACACACACACATACACACTCAAACCCCGATAGGCACATTGGGAGGCAACGTGGGTTGTGTCTTGCTCAAGGACACTTCGACATGTAGTCAGGGAAAGATTGGAATAGATTTACTGTCCCTCCGGTTGTAAGATGACTGCTCTTCCTCCTGAGCTACAGCCGTCTCCAAATAAATGGAATTAATCTGCAAAACTACAGGTGTGATATGCATAACCATGGTCTGAAAAGAAAGCTGAGACTTGTAAGATTACTATGGAAGTGTCAGAATCAAGATATGTGTTACTCTGCCGGAGTAAATTCACCTGGAACACAGTAGAAATTATGTTCATCCTAAAAGAAAACTCTTCTTACTTTCTGGGGAGTTCTAATTCATTATTTAAGCGATTAATTGGGATGTGTCACATGCTGATTCAATTACTATTTGTAAATGTTCAAAATCAGTTATTTTTTATAATAATTAAATGACAGGAACACAGGTGCAAAAAGTGTGGCAGGAACAGAGAAGTCGCGCATGCTACCCGGACACTTTAGGGGGATGGTACGGATCGGATCCTGATAATCGTTAATGGAATCGAAGCACTCTTAATCGTAAACGTAATACAATTAAATTGAATTGTGAGGAAATGACAGGAAGGAAATGACATCAGTAGCCAACTCTGTCTGAACAGATGGACGGCTTTTTATATGAAGAGAACCACCTCCTTTTTCACATAACCACAACTGGTTGAAGTTTAAGTGTAAAATTTCAGGAAATCAGATGAGTGAGAGAAACACATTTCTGATATGAATTCGTCCCCTGCAGCTCTTAGTGGGATTCTTTGATGCTGTCATATTTTTTGATAGCATCAAAGGAATTGCTTTTTCAAATCAGCATTTTCTCAGCCAGTCACTGCAGTACTACCTTTTCTCACTTGATAATAAGTTTTTACTAGAGCACTTAGGTCTAAAACTAAACGGTCAGTCTGTTGATTATATAGAAATAAATAGTTTCTGCCATGTAACTATTTCTGCTCTTGAAGTACCCAACTTGACTAGGACTTGACTACTGACTGAAGTTCCTGTGTATGTTATTTATGAAAGTCTCTTGTGTCTTCTGTATCCTTTGTTGCTTACAAAATTAATAACTTTGACTTCATTACATTAGAATAAGCAAATCAAAGACATCAAAAATTGCAGGAGGTCCCTTTTCATCTCTTGGCTTTTCAGATTCAGACAGTGTTAAGAATATTACTGACTACTTGGAACTAAAGCAAGTATCTGTGAAAATGCTAAACATTTTATTTTCAAGTCAAAGGACATTACTGCATTTCAGTTTTAAATACTTTTCCTGTTACGGACATGGTTAACTTATTTTGTAGGATGATCTTATGCTGTTCTTTTCAGAATTTAATAGGCCCATGTTAAAGGAAGTGTTTGGTTTAATTATGTAGATATAAATGGCTTTTTGTATAAAAAAGGCAGTACTTAAAAGTAATGTAAGCAAAGCACTAAAGGTTGTTAACATTCCTGTCAATATCCCACTAAATACTAAATAGGAAAACTTTCAAATGTTTGAGCTAATATTAAATTGGATGAACCTAACATTGATCAATGCAGTTTTATTGTTTGGAAAAGGCATTGACATTCACCGGTTAGTCTCTCACTTATATTGTAATAGACAGCACACATTTATGCATGTGCCCCTGAGGACGAACCAGTGGAGTGGTTGAGGATATATGTAAAATAACCTGTCTTTCACATGTCCCATCTTTATAAAAAATGAGGAGTAATATGCTTGCTATTTCCATCTGCAATCCTAATGCAGTTTATTAAAATGCATTAACATAACAACTCGCCCACTTTGCACCATATGGTCAATATTTTACCACTTGATATTGCTAAATGGTGGGCAGTCGCTCTGCTTTCAGAACCCACATATATTGTTTGTCATGTCCTTGATTATCAATGTGCGGTGTTAGCACAGATGAAATCTTGTTTGGCAATATTAATGAAATATACAGGTTTGTATACCTATGGGGAATTTAATTAAATGTGCAGTTCTGCTGTGTAGCAAAAATGAACTGTTTTATAGCACATTGTCAGTCATAAACTAACCAGACATTTTACAAGTACACAACAGCTCTGCTGTTGTAAGAAGTGCAATTGAACTTTGATTTTTTGATCAAGCTAAATAGGAAAAGAAAGTTATTGCTTGGAATCTTCTTGTGATTCAACTTTGTTTTTATGTTGATGTGCTGACAAATACTTCAGATCATAAAGATGATATTTTCTCTTTATCATGCAGTTTAAACACTGCATGGAGATAGTTACTCCTAGTGTTGTCAAAGTAAATGGTTGTTTATCATTGACATTTAGGCTGTTAAGATGCATTTTGTCTAACTTCAGTTTTGTAATGGCTCATTTGGCTGTTGTTTTGCATGAGGATTTGGTATTGACTCTATAGGACTAAAGATGGAGATTACCCTTGGCTATAATCTAGCATGTTTACATTTACATATCCATAAATATCCATTTTCACATTATAAATATTAATATAAATACAAATTTATGCTCTACACTGAATGAGCTTAAACTTTGCTTGTGTCTGGTCACTAATTGAAAAAAGTATCTGCGTAGCAGCTATAAGAACTACTTGTGTTCTCTAAATCAGTGGTTGCCAACGTATTTTCTTTGCAAATACTAAAGAGCCATCAAATCCCCACTTTAGGGGACCCCAGGATGGGAACCACAGCTTTAAATGCTGAGCTAAAGAGCTTCAATGCTTCCTTTAGTGTTTCCTTTAACACAGGAAGTCCTGGTCCATCCTTAACGAAAGTAAGGTGGAGATTTCCATCCCACAACTCCTTGTTGCCTCACCATTCAAAGCGATGCTTGATTACTTTCAAACAGTTGTTTTTAACCGCAGTTAATGGATGTAATTATGAAGACAAGAGGGTGAAGCGTTTTATTTCCTTTTTTGAATTACTAATGTTTATAATAAAGTAATATTTTTTGTATTGTTGCACTTATTACACAAGTATAATGTGTAGCTATTAGCTATGTAGCATTTGTGATACCTTTTCAAATAAACGCATTAGGGAAGTATAGATGAATATTTTGAACATCAGTTGATCCTTTAAACCAGGGTTACTCAATTCCATCCTACGAGGGCCGCAATCCAGCAGGTTTTCAATGTATCCCTTCTTCAACACACCTTATTAAAATAACTGAATCACTGTGCAGAACTTAATAGACTGTTAGATTCATTTAATTTGATGCAGGTGTGTTGCAACAAATCAAATTGTTTTGGTATGGTTGAAGCAAGTTGGCTTTTCCAACTGTAGGATATTTAATTGAACCTCAAAGAAATTTAAATCCATGCAGTCCATTCTGATAATATTATATACAGTCCAAATGTCTATTCCATTGCCAGCCAACACTGCTGTGGGGGTGATTATCACAGTGTCCGTTGTCCACAGTAAGTTTATCGCCTTTCCACTCCTGTAGTGTGTTTACTGGCCAGAACACACAGGCGCTAAATAACAGATGTCAAAACAGGAGCAGTGTGATAATCCCCCACAGCAGTGGCGGCTGGCAGTGTGATGGTGCTCTATAATACTCTGCCTAGCATCAACTCTCAATACTGTCAAATTTTCAAGTGTTAATACTCGGGGGGGCTTTATTTCATTATACCCTACCCACTTATGCAAATACATCTTGGCTCCTGTTCTACGCTGCTTTAGCTGGTTTTTAGGAATGTTTTAAATTTGATCATTAAATAATGATATCTTGTATCAGACATAAGTCTGTTTAGGAAGTGAATAAGGAGGGGTTAACCAGAGCTATACGATCCACACACAGTACATCCTGTGTATGTTTTCAGCTTATTAAGCGGATATCAGTTTTTTTTTTTTCTTTTTCTTAGTCATTGTATTTTTCAGGAAAAATGTTTTTTCTGTTGCTTAGAGTATTCCCTTGGTGGCTATTTAAAGTGTTTTCTTTTTTTGCTACAGTATCACTCAAGTGTCTTCACTGTCAAGATGCAAATTCTTTTACACAGCAGGGGCGGAAAATGGACAGTTATTGTTCAGATAAATCTGTTTAATGGGCATGGTAAATTAATTATTGTCACCTTTTCTGTAGAGGTCTTATGCTGCCTTCTGTTCTTCTTAATCGAAATTGCTGTTATAAATAAATCTGTGTCACAAGTTTAGACATCAGTAGCCTTTCAGCAACAAAAATAGCTAAAATGACAGTATGGGAGCATAAACAGTTTCTTTATTTATTTATTTTCTTTTTCAGGAGGCTTTAAAAAATAGAGCAATGAACTCGGAAATATTCCATCTACTCATTCGGATATAAAGGTTTTTAAATTTTAAAGATGAATGAGAATTATGACTGTGCAGTACACATTCAGTGAAAAAATGTAAAGACTTTACCTTTTTTTATTTTTCAGGCATAACCAAAAGACTGATACCTGGCACTATTTATTCTAAACACTGACCTGCAGTACATAACCTCTTTTGTCCTCAGGCAGTTAGAATCACTGTTGAAATTGGTTGAACACGTTGATACAATATACTTTGTCACTCCCTCTGGTTAGTTGTTAGGCTGTGTGGATTGCAGCTTTAGGCTAAATCTCTATCAGATCTCAATAGATACTGATATTATGTGAAAACCATGAAAGGTGTAAAGTAAATTAATTTCATACCCGAGTAAGTCTGCAGGGTGAAATGACATTGACAAGCAGAGAGGTGCTTTGAAGTTAATCCAGCACAGGAAATGGTGTTGTGTTCATCACACCCAACAGATCTCAGACATGCATGACTTTTCAAATTCATGAGCTGATTAACCATATGATCTGTACACTTTATTTTGTGCTGATTACTTGATCATCTGAGGTGGCTTAAAGCCTTTTTGGACACAGCAACTGCTTTTATAAATACGATATTCTTCCATAAAGATGAAACCACATTTAATCATGGAGTTTTCATTTAGGGTTTTAATCTAACTGATTAAACTAAATCCTTGTATGACGAGCAATGTGGAGCAATGTGGACTTATAGCAAAAGGGTGCTCATAGCTTCAATGCATACTTTACCCTTGTCTACAATGTTATTTATTAATAAAATATTCATATTTTAGTTAATAGGATTGGACTTAGAAAAGTCTTCAAACCATTCTTTCACTGTGCCTTTGGACTTTAGTTTCAGGGGTCTAGACTATTTTTTTTTACATTGGTTGCACTGGTATTTGGTTAACTTTTTAATTTGGATGCACCAGGAGAAAAAGAAAAAAAAGTTTGGTCCACCCCAGTTTTTACAGCATCACACTCAGGACCTTATTTTCAGGACTGCATTTGATCATCACCTAAGGACACTGACGGTCATTTAAATCATTGTGGGGTAGAGAGGTAAAAGTTGGTTGAAGCACAAATGTTATGTAGAAATAAAACATTATTTTGCTAAATAAACCTAAAGTCCTAGTTTCTCCGAACTAAACTAAACAAATGGATCATGGAAAAACGGATCATGAGGCTGTGCTGCTTCTGGAATATTTCCCTCTACTGGATTTGCATTTGATCTCTTTTATGATTATTATCTACTTGGACTAGGGCTGGGCGATTAATCGATAAAATCGATAAATCGAATTTTCCTTTTCTGGTGATTTATTTTTATGAAAATCGGGATTTTTTTCCTTAATTAGTTAGCAGCAGACTTAGCCCTCCCTCCACACCAGAACGATGTTTGTCTGACAGAGTTTCAGTGAAGTGACCCTTCACCCACCCCTGGGATTTAGCTGTGCATATAATTGCAGTGAGAATTGCTGCTCTCTTCGAGATGCAGAAGTCAACTTTAGCCTACAAACTCTTGTTAAGTGACAGCCTACATCAGGGGAATTATTTCTGCAGTGGATCCTGTATGATAAGGATCCAGATGGAAAGAGATCACGGATGCATTGTGTCGCATATTTCTATGTAAGACATAAAGTCATTTATATGGTGGAAAAGTTATGACATCATATGCTTTATTTTTGCTGGCATTCATTCATATAAATAAATAAATGTTTTTAATAAGTTTATTTATGTTTTGTAAAAGAAAAGAAAAAAGTAGTTAAAATCGGAAATCGGATTTGGTTATAAAAAATCAGAGATTTTATTTTTAGCCCATATCGCCCAGCCCTAACTTGGACTTAAAGGCAGCTCCTTTTTGGCTTTATTATATGCAATGTTTATGGTTGCTTAAACAGCCATAAATATATACTTCTGTTTAGTTTTGTTAATACACTGCAGCCTCTCCCATTAGTAGTTTTGTCTACCACGATTAAAGTATTTTATACATACTGTACATCACAGTAAATTTTTTCTAGGGCTGCATAATGTTTGGTTTCTTACAGTTAATTTATATAACTTATAAAGTCTCTCTGCTGGCCTCTTAGCTGCTGCTGAACTTCAAGGTGAGACATGATCTCTGACTTTAACTGCCTTTTCATCACAGTGTCATTCTTCCCTGAGCTCGGGTAAGGGGGCCAATAAACAGTAAATTAGCAGACATTCCTTTTGGGGAAATGGAAGTCCTACATCTATACATGAGAAATGTGAGATGCACTTGTGCCACCAAGAAAAAAAGTTATTTGCACTTGACAAATATTTGGTTGAATGTGCTGCACACACATCTGAAATGAGTCCAGCTGTAGAGCCCAGATACAACAGAACTTTGTTTTGGACACAGGCAAGCATCTGGATCAGTGCAAAAAGATCTGACTGATTTCCCTCCTTAAGAGAAAGTGCAGGAATCAGAAATATATGCTCTGCTACACGCAACAATTTTTAAATTTCTCATAATTTTATATCCATCTGTATTCCCTTGTATTTATGGGGTGTTATTAGTATTTAAACCTAATAATAAGCATTCGCATTTACAGAATTTATTAATATTTTAGGCACTTTCTTTTTGACATGACCTTTGAGCTGTCCAGTAGTCCATACAAACAGCGTGTTTGACTTACTAATTACAGCCAATTAAACCATGTGAAATGATGTTTGTTCATTCCCTCAAAGGTTACAGATTAATTTAGCACAACATAGCTGTAACTTGTACTGTACCTACTGGTGAACTGTGATGTCCATAAAGGAGATTAAGTCACTCTGGGGAAAAATGAGAGAAAATATTATGGCCGGTAAGAGGGTATTAAAGTAATGCACAGAGTGTTGATGAAAGAACACTCCTCTTGAGCTGAATATAAGAGAGGCAAATACTAGGGGGGATTTAGTGTACTTCATTTGCTAATAGAAGGTAGAAGTGTGTAGTTTTCTCTCTTGCGCTAAACTAAGTTAGATGGACAGGTCAGCAGAATTCACTTTTAATTTCCTCTTCTTGTAACCCTCTACCCTCATGTGGAATGTGTGTGGCTGGCTTTAGTTTAGCAAGGAAATGACTGACAGCTGTTGGAATGAGAATGAGGGATGGCACAGACAATTAAAGGGCTGGATACAGCTTGGCCTGACCTTCTGATCAATGCACTCCTATTCAGAGCTGGCAGGCCTGAGAGCAGCACTCCTTTACCAGACTAATAAAGATGGCACGGAGAGTAGCTCCTGGGCTGGACTGCCAATACTTTTAACACCCCTATCGATTCTCATTACTGTTAATGGTTTCTTTGCTAGTGTGAGGGAGACATTGAAAAGTGTGGGTGGACATGGGTGAAGCTAGAGTTTTGGTCAGGAGCAGACATCATTTTATGAACTTTATATGTGAAATTTGCTTAAAGTGTCAGTTTAATAACTCATATTTTTTGACACAGTGGGTAAAATTAGTTTTTATGCTGATTGTGATTGTCTTTATAAGCCTATAGCTCTGCTGTTGGGGTCCATTTAAGACTGGTTCAAGTTTGGATTTAAATAGGCATATATGTTATTCATCCATTTACGTTTCAGGACATGGAATACCATGTGCATGCGTAAGTTTGTGCATGTAAAATTGCGGCGGTGCCCGTAATTTTTGACCGCGAGTGCACCTGTGCAAGTGTGGAAAAGTACCATAGGGGTGAATGTCTTTTTGTTTCTTAGTCATTGAAATGATCTGTAGATGTACTGCTGCAGCATCACCTGAACAGGTGTCTGTCAACGTCCCCACATAAGGAAACAACAACTACTTGATGAAAACTCCTTCCTGGTGTACAGTGATCTTTTCACAGAATTGCTACGTTTAAATATTTTTGTTTTTAAGATTTTACGCTTTAAAAAGTTGTGAAATCATTTTTATACAGCCTGAACACGTCATGGCCTTGTTACTGATCAGATGTCATGTTATCTGCTGCTTATTTATCTTCCAACTTTATTATTTTATTTTAGGAGAAAATGTTAAATTGTGGATTAACTGAATATTTACACAAATTTGAGGTCATATTCCTTATTTTTTTATTGACACATCACTTCCTCCCCCAAACCATAAAAGATCTGAGACTCTAATACTGCTTTTTTTCTGTTTGTGAAACAGACCTGATGAGTGAAATTACCCATCAGATACTGTTCCCTCTGTGTTTAGAAGGAAGGCAGCTTCACACAGCTTTGAAATTCATCCTGTTGACTTGTTACCTTTTTCTACTAATAAATTCTGAAATTTTCATCCTTCTTTGTCATAAATATTTAATTTTCTTATATAAATATTTAAGCTGAGATTTAAAGTAAATATTTAGCTGCTTTTTTTATAAAGAGAATACTGATGATAAAAAGCAGATTATCTGTTTTTACAAATCAGTGATTTTTAACCCAAGATTTTTGCTCATTTGTTCATATAGAGGTGCTTTTAATATTAAAGTTTGGAATAAGCCAGTTCTCAATTGTCATTGGATTTTTTGTGTAACTAATTAAAAATAATAATAAAAAAAAAAATCAAAGCAGAACACACCTAAGCTTTAACAAGACATTGCTTGCATTCATTAAGATGTTTTCACTCTTGAGCTGGCAAGTTTGGTTTGCTGACTGGCTGTTCTGGTTGTGCTTCATTTCCTCTTTCATTTGTTTTATGGTCATTAGCTGAAATTGACAAGCAAGATGGACTGCAGTGGTCCTTGGGCTGTATGTTATCTTCTTTTGTCTTAGGCAATTTTTGTAGTCTGCTGTTGCAGGCAACCTTTGACTTTTTCCTAACTCAGATATGCAGGAATTACAGAAACATCACCCTGTCATCGTTTTAGAAACTTTTGCAAATATAAGATGAAAGGAAAGTCAAACAAATGAATTCATGTTCTTGTACGCCCTGGAGCTGTTATTGTACGGAACTGGGAAGTTAATCGCAGTAGCTATTTCCATACTAACCAGGGTTGCAGCAGATTAGTACAAATCTACAAGGCCCAAACTTAAAGGCATTCTTCCTTGATTTGTCTCCCCATAAATATTTTATGAGCCGACACAGTTCTTTGGCTGTTGGCTTCACCTTGTACTGGGGAAAAGAAGAGGCCATGTATGTTATGAACATGAAAAGGGGTAAAGAAGCATAAACTTTTTCAGCAGTAACATTGTGAGAATGCTGCCTTTTAAGCTGCTTGCTGTCACTATCTAAAGCTATAATGTTGTATGTCAGAATTTACTGCTTCACTTTTATTGTTTGAAAAGCGATTTAAGATCCATAAAACTGAGCTTCTCTTCTCTTCTCTTCTCGTCTCTTCTCTTCTCGTCTCGTCTCGTCTCGTCTCGTCACTTTTGTTGGCTAGAGTGATGTAGCCTGATGTTTGAGAAAAGGCTCTTTCTATGGCTACAGCATTGCAGGTATGATCTATGTTCGGAGCTGGATAGGATACTAACCAATATACTGATAAGATACCATCAGTATACTTTCCTTTAAACCCATGTCTGTGTATCCACATTAAAAATGACTTAAAGGCAGAAAAAGCTAAATATATAAAAAATAAATAAAAAATGTCAAAAAAATCGCCAGAAAATAACAAATGAACTGATACAAAAGTTATCCCTCTTCATAGTTTCATACAGCTCATGAGAGTTTTGTAGTGGTGCTTTCTCTACAGAGTCTCTGCATACTGCCTGTATATTTCTTGTTTTATTATATTGCTTTCTATGGGATGTATTTGGGCTGCAGTCTGTGGCCAGTTAGTGTGTAGACTCCAGCCATCGTCAGAGCTTGTGTGTGAGAGACATAAAAACTTAATAGAAATTGTCATCCTCTCCCTCTTCTCTGCTGTGTATGTGTTTGTTCTGCGCATATACTGGCTCATTTGACAGAACGGGGTTTATCACATCAACTGTGGTGGTGCAGCACCTTAACTGGGCTGTATAGAGGTGTGTTATTTTTATCTTATTTACTGCTTTGGTCTTTCATTGACCACATCCTGTCTTGCTACTCTAACTCATTCTTGCTTGTTGAGTCAGGGAAGAGGGATTGTGCTTGAATACTGTTTGCAAACAACAACTTAAAGCTATTGCTCAGTGTTCTCACTCTGTAAATGCTACTATTCTTTTCACTCCACGCTGACCTCAATTAGGCATCTTTGTCCTCGGATCAAGTGTTTTTCAGCAACTTCGCTGGGACCAAAACTGCTTCAAACATGCTGACTGGCTTAATTTTTTTTTTTTTTTGTAAACTAGTCAGCATAATTTCTATTTACATTTAGTGAGAGGAAAGCAAATTACTGTTAGCTGAGATTGCCTACATTCATAACTGTCATGTTTGGCTTCACACTGTTTTTGATAAGGTACATTTTGAAGCTGTTAATTAAGTATTAATGCCTTTCAGATGAGAGTTGTATCAGTGAGGGTAAAACATTATTGTAGTTAGTTTGCTTGCAGGATGCCTCCTGCTCTTGGTTTTCCCAGAGGCTAAGGTACCACTTGCCTCCCAGATGCTATTACTACTGGAATCTGCCTTTAGATTCAGCAGCAGATAAGAACAGTGGTATCTCCTCTAATTGCCAGTTGCCTGTGAACTGCAAACTACTGTGACTGTGGGCTGCATGTCAAATAGCTGTGGCAAGTTAGATTCCGGGCCTGTAGTTAATCTCATGCACAAATTAGATCTGTGCTTATATATATATATATATATATATATATATATATATATATATATATATATATATATATATATATATCTTTATATATATATATGTGTGACAGGAGGTAAAGAAATAATTTTTCAGTGAGCAAACAAATAGACCAGTTCAGTTAAAACGTTACTGGACAAACAGTACTACTCTCTTGTGCAGTTAAAATAAGGTACAGTTTTCTTTCAGCCCTCATTACTACATTACATAGAATAATACTGTAACAATATGATAAAATTATACAGTTATCTTGTGAAGTTGAAAACATGGATGCTGCCAGAGAATTTTCTGCCAGACTGAGTAGTTTTGAAGGGAAAGTAGGCACTACAGAAAGACTGCATGGTTAATGACTATGTGTCTAATGCCAATTCTGAACTCCGGATCACATCCAAAACTGGCAATTAAGTTAATTTGCAGAGCAGATAAAGTCAACAAAGCTTGCTGCTGCCTGTTCCAGGCATCACTCACTAATTTAACTATTATTCTCATTCATAATAACATTGATGGGGATCTTGCCAGTAACAGGCATTCAAAAAGTAATGGCAGTTGTATTTGGCTGTTCTGTGATTGGTGTAGTAGTTAAGATGCTGGATAGGATTCACATATTATATAATACATGAGGAGTTTATCTATTGTAGATAAAAGTGAAGCCCTGCAATGGATTGGTGTCCCATCTGAGGTGTAACCTGCTTCTCCCTCACTGCCTGTGACAAGCAGGGATATGCCCCATACTTAGAAATGATTTATATCACCATATGTAAAGAAATTAGGATGCTGAACTCCTTTATTAGCTTGTTGCTGATTAAGACCTTATTCTAATTTTACCCATGCTAGAATTCCATGGGACACTCAGTAGGCAGTATCATGTCCTAGTTTAATACCCAGCGTGGAAGCAAATGGGTCAAAGCTCCTGTTTTTAACTGGGCACAGAGGAATGTCCATCAGTGTAGCTTTTGGGAAAAACTTTCAAGGTGGAAAATTGGATTAAAGCAGATACTAAATCCATGCTATAATTTGAGTTTTAAATCACAGCAGGGCATCTTTTGTCTCTGCAAATGATAATTTTGAGCTTTTAATTTTAGTCTCCAAGAACACCCACTGAAGTAATTTGTAAAATATCATAAGACCGTTATCTTTTTCTTAATTGTCTTTTCATATACATCATATTTAAAATAGTAATGCTCTTTAAACTTTTTTGTTGTTGATGAGAGCAGTTAACTCTTGACTTGATTACACCCACACTCACACTCAGCGCCAGACTCTTTGTAGCAGAGTTTGTCTGAGGTGAGGACAGGTAGTTGATATGTAGAGCAACCAAGATGTTGGTATAGAGACTGTGTTATTAGTTTCTAGGTCACTAAGCAGAACTTTTATAACTCTGCAGTCAAACTGTTGATGTCTAATTTATTGTATCGATAGCACAGCAAAATCTTTGTTTCCTGCAGTAGTTCTTCCTGTTCACCTTCCAGGGGTTGATTTTTTTTTTAATTGTGATATTTCTGACCAATATTGCGATTGTGATTTGGTTTGTGATTTAATCTTTTCATTTCCAGCTTTCAATGCAGAAATGTATTTCTAAGATGATATTGAGGATTACCACATGAGATGACATCGAAATATGAACTGCTTTATATTATAATGCAAGGATGTAACGTTGAGATATGAATGGCTTCACTTACCAACTGTAGGATTCAACCTGTGGACAAAAACATTGAAGCCTGATGGTTATGTTTCCTTTAGAACAGGTTTATACTTTGTCCTTGTTTTAAAATTTAAAAAGTCAGGTGTTGATTTACACCACAGCACCTCAGTTTTCTCTAAATGGTTTTTATATTACACATGCTAAGTTCTGCCCCAGCTTGCACACAGAAACGTGAGCATGCACGCACACACAGGTAAACACAGCAATAAACAGAGAATGCATGACGGATAATATGTTGCTTCGTCTGCCAGAAAATCCTTTAAAAAGCATGTTTAAAACTCTCTCAGGAAGGTGAAGATGAAAACAGTACTATGGCCGAGACTAGGGATTGACCGATGTGGATGTTTTAGAGCAGATACAGATTTTTTTCACATCAGCTTTGGCTGATGACCGATACGGGCTGCTGATTTTCCTCCTCCTCATCTTCCTAATAACATGAATAACATGTATGAGGTGAAACGCTGCAGTCTCAACATTTAGACAACTACCGATGAGTGAACAGCTGCTGTTCTCTTATCTGCACCTCACAGAAATGCTCACTGTTGACTTTACCTTCAGATTTAATCTGGAGTGATGAACATATTTTTGCTAAATCTTTTGTATGTATTACATGCATTAAAGAAAACAACGGCCAAGACCGTTTTGAAATGTGGATATTCAGTAACTGTCAGATAAAATCATGACACCTTGCTGGTTCCTGACTTTTCCTAAAACTACATGAATTTTCATTATGTAAAGAACAGTAGAAATATAATTATATTCCAGCCACAGGTGGTTATTTCCAATGCACAGGATTTTGTGCTGTTCTGTTTTTAGACTCCTGATGTTCTGGATCAGATAACATGGAAATATTCTGTAAAGGGTGGTATGCAGAGATGAATCGATGCTGTACTTTACATCATACTGGACTGTGCAGGAATAAACTTCCATATAATCAAGATGTGAACTGAAAATCTCAAAGGGGGTTCTAGCTGGCAGAAGAACAGCGGAGATTAAGAGCCAGACATGTTCATTCCTTCTCTCCGCATCGCAGTTGTATCAACCACATGCATGCTACCTTTGTATGTGAAGCAGCACGTGTATGTAGAAAAAAGGCAAGAAAAATACTGTCATGACAATTTACACTATTTACTATGTGGCTAAAACAACTACTAGTTGCAGCTGGATCAGATCTCCTGCCGCACCATTTTCCTCACATGCTGCCGCTGCATTATTATTATTAATTTTTCTGCGCAGCTTTGTGCTGCAGCCACTTCTACACTTCATAGAATAAAACAAGACGGTTTAGAACTCATTTGAGTTTTTGCTGAAGCTCTTTCATTTGACTTCAGAGATCAGTGGAAGGTAACTGTTGTCTTATATCAGCTGATCACTCTGATTGATCAGCTGCTGCATGAAATCATTCCACTGTCGGAGATCTGCAAACGCTGATGGCGTACAAGATTATTTTATAATAAAAATAATTTCCTTTAGAGCACTTAGTAAAATGCATTAAGTTTAAAACTTAGCATTGTTTTGAAGCTGATGCAGCAGGATTCCCACCAGCACTCTGCTTGTGGGAGAGGAGTAATGATTGCTCTGCTTGTAACTGCAGTGTCTCGAACAACACGGAGCTGTCTATGAACGCCTGTCTGTAAATCATGCCGATACACGCCCATGTATTGGTTGATGACAATACCAGTAAAAAAACACAATTATCGGCCTGATATCTTGGCTGACTAATGTATCGGTTGATCCTTAGCGGAGACATGAGGGTAACTGTCCCCACTCCTGTTACAGGTGAGCATACTTTCTAAAAACAAACTTCTGTTGCATGTGCCACTTTTTATGATTAAAGGAGTGCAAATAATTCAGCAGTCATATATTCTAAAAGATGAACAATTACAGTTTAGTTCAGTTAATGCACCGCAAAACTCAATCTTTTCTTTTTCTCTCACATTTTCCACAACTGCAGTTTTATGATGGTTATAGTTAATTACAATATCTTGAGCTTAACTTTGCTTCTAGCCTTTGAATTGTTAAAAAGAAAAGGGCACTGGAAAGCTAGTAAGCTATATTGGCTGTCCTTAACACTTAAGCACTTTTCCGTACCTCCGCATAATGTGCATGATTTCTTTTTTTATGTGTGTCATCACGAGAGAGCTTGTGGAGTTGCTTTCTGTATTGTGTATGTATATATATGTATGTATGTATGTAGAAACCCTCCTCCTTGCCCCTCCCTCCTCTGTATGTTCACCTGTATGATAACTTTAACTCAGTAGGTACACATCAGTCATTGTGTCACAGAGAATTCAAGGAGTAGTTGACTTCAGAAAGTGGATAATGCTGTTAATTTCTCTATTAAAAAACGTGAGCTTAAAGTGCTGAGGCAGTTACCCTAGTATAAAAAGAAAATAGGGGAAGAGCAGCTAATGAAAGCCAATTACCAAAAGTCTATAAAGCTGACTAATCACACTGCAACCCATTTGTTTAATGCATGCAATAGCCACACTCCTCTTCAGAGTAATTGTCAGAAACTAATTTCCCTGTATGAAACATTTTCTTTTACACTTTTATTTTGGATTTTTCTAACAATATAGTGTAAACACTTGAACATAAAAAGAAAAACAAAATGGACAAAACACAAAGACACTTAGATCACGGTATCAATATCCAAATCTCTGTTCCAGCCCAGGTAAGTTAGTCACATGACTTATCAGTGGGTTCCATATGCTTTACCCATTGGTTGTGTGACGGAGGGGTTGAATCTTTCAATTTGAAAAGAATTAATCTTCTGGCTAGCAGAAAAAGAAGGCGATGACCCTCTTGAACTGAGTGGGAAAGATGCCCGTTTGAGCTGGCATTACACCAAACAGTGCAATTGTTGGTGATGGTATAATGGTACAACCATAAGCATTATTAATTACATTAAAAAAAAAAGATCAGAAAGGAGTGAGTTCAGGATAGAGCCAAAACATATGATACAATATATGGTTGCAGGCATTTGCTTACACCTGTCACAAATAGGACTCCAGTGTGAGTATAATCTAGCCAGTTTAGCTTTAGAGAAGTGGAGGCGATGTAGCACTTTGAACTGTATCAGTGCATGTCTTGCACATATGGAAGAGTAGAGGACATTTAATAGGGCTGCTCCCCAAACCTCATCTGAGAGTGAAAACCCAAAATCCACCTCCCACTGTTCTCTGATGTAAGATGTGTAGGTGCTATACTATTCCATTATATTAGAGTAAATCTGCCTTTGCTTAACTTGTTAACATACAGCAGAGTCCAGAATGGTTGGCGGAGGAAGAGATGGGAAATTGATAGTGATAGTTTTTGTTCACTTTAAACTAAAATTTAAGAGAAAAATAGTAGTTTCCTAGTCCTCTAAACTAATCTTTATTTACAGTTAATCTTGAATGTACTTTGCTCTGATCCAACTGCTATTGCCTGGATTTCTTTTTAAATCGTAGTGCACAACAAGAGTTCTTGACAAACATGACCCTGCATATCTTTTTCAAGTCTTAGCCCCTTGTTAGATTCAGTGAGGAAGCTGTGTGCCACATTGGCCTGACACATTTGCTGAAGATCCTTTCAGTTGAAGCTAAGAGCTTAGTTGTTAGCCATGCTTTGAGTTCCTGAGGGGATCGAAACAAGAGCAAATGGTTGACCCTTGGTTGTCACTCCCTGAGTCATTTAAAATCACATGAAGCTGAACATTGAACTCTCCTTCTTTAGTCCTGCTGCTTTGAGATTTTAGGGTTTTAAATGGAGCCATAAGACTATTTGGAAGTTTTATACAACAGGAATTGGCTAGTATGTCTTGCCTCTATTTTATAAGTTTGATTATAGAGAAGCAAGAATGTAATTATTTTTCAAACTGATTTGGACAGTATTTTAAAAAAAAAGATCTCGATGGTTTAAGCAATTTTCTTGTTGGAGATTTTAAAATGAAGCTTATATGAGAAATTAAACGGCCTCAAAATGAGATCGTGATTAAATTTATCCACACAAGTATGATACATTTTCAGTTCATATATAGAGTCAGCTGTGTATTCCTTGGCACAACGCAGTCCAGTGGTAGTGAATCTCTAAGCTGGTTACTGCATTAGTATTTGAACGGCTAAATAAGAAATGTAACATATTTAATTTATCATCTCAGAAGGTGAGAGATTAAAGGTCAAAGCATAAAGATGTGGGCCGATGCTACATCAGTGCATTAGTTCATGCAATGTAGGTACCAAGCAGAAAAGCACCAGGTCATGATATGAAAAACATCTTAAAAAAAAAAAAAAAAGAAAAAAACACAAAATCAGATTCATACTTTCACATATTTTTGCCATATTCACCAGGCCTATAGATTTCTGCGTAAAAAGAACAAGCATGGACAAAAGTTGCTAAAATCAGGAAAAAAAAGACACAAAAAATAAACTAAAAAAAAGCAAAACAACAATAAAACACAACTCAGCTTTGAAAATGTGGATTCCTAAAAGTATTTTTGAACACTATTTCAAGATAAATACTATTACAAACTTGTTTACTTCTTTTTCTTAATCTGCTGATATTTTTGTCAAATCCCTTCTCATGTTGTATCTTCATGAGAGTAAATGGGTTTATTTCTTGAGTAGAGACTCAAAGGTTCGTGACCTTAGATGTTTTTACAAATACAAGTTGATTAAAATAAAATAACTGGATTCAGAATTGTATGAAGTGTGAAAATGGGCTCGATATGTTCATTTTGAGAGATTCAAAATTTCTCCATTTGCTAGATCTGTGAAACATAGTGACATATTAATTTCATATAGTGACACGTTCATTACTGTGTTAAACACTGAAATGAAATATTGGTGCCAAATTATGCTACCATGTCACTAATGGGAAAATGTCAGTTGCTGCATGAGAGGGGGAAAAATAGACAAGAGCTCTTTGGGGATTTTGAGTATCAGCAACTTGTTGCCAGGTTTAATTGCAGACATAGGAACTGGAAATTGCCAGTGTATAAGGCAGTTATAAAATAATGTACAAATATTTATTTAGTTTTACATCCATACTTACACACTATTTAGTTCTCTAATCATTCCTCTGTATTCTCTGTAGATTGAGGTTTGTCTTGCAAAGCTACTGTTCCCCTTTCTGTTTTTTAAAATGCCTGAAACCGACTTACTACATGACGAATCAAACTCTTACACACACTTTAAATCTTTACACCGCTCTGCAAATTATGTGATATTATTATGAAATGAAAAAATTATTATGAAAAAAATGTATGTTATATTCTGCTCATATGGTAAATTAATACAGAAATCCATACACACATAATTTTGTTTTTTTTTAAACTATTATTATTATTATTATTATTATTATTATTATTATTATTAGCCACCATAAGCAACAGCAAATTATGATTCACCGATATGTATATCTATTAAGTTAAATGTATCATCTGGCTATTGGCATTAAAGGTCCCATATTATGCAAAATTCACTTTTTAATGGTTTTGGAACAGTCATACTGGTCCCCCCGCATGTGTAGGAGACCCGTAAGTGTGAAACTCTTTCAGGCGCTCTCTCTCCCCCCTGCTCCACCTCTAGGGAAGTAAGCGCTGAATTGAGCGAGTTTGAAAGCCTGTACGTTAAGACGTCATAAGGGACAATAACCACTCCCCACAGAGCGATGGACCCGCTTACCGGCTCTCAAAGCCCGCCCTCTAAAAATCACCTAGCGCCCAGTGTTTATCCTTTTCGGCAACCCTCGTTAGCGGACATGGCTAAGCGACAGAAGCACTGTTCTGTTTGTGGCTGCATAAATGAACACGAAAACGTTTTTTTTACTTCCATCCACTGAACCCACGAGGACTGAGTGGATTAATTTTATTTTTGGAGGAAATGTACCCGGAAAACTTCCAAAGGTTTTGCATGTCTGTGGCCAGCATTTCAAAGAGGACTGTTTCCACAACATGGGGGCATGAAAAGCAGGCTTCGCCAACCGTTTGAAGCTGAAGCCAGGTTCAATACCAACTGTCCGTGACACAGCTGGAGAGGTAAGAGCTGGCAGTTATTTTATCGTTTCGGCCACTAACGTCCTGTTAGTCTTCTTGCTCGAACTTCTTCAGGAATGGGTTCCGGTGTTCCGGCGTTTGTTTATCCTTCACTACGCTGTAATCAGCGTCTAGTAACCGCTAAGGCCTAACCTGTCAATCACCTCATGACGGGCGATGCGATGGGCGGAGCCAACAGCTGAGCTGCTCCACCAGGGTTCCGCCCACCATAAACGGCACATTTCTGAAGCTGCTAAAAAGAGGGAGGTGAAGAGAAGCCGCTGCACTCAAACTGAGGGTCGATTTGTCCATACCATGGTGGAAATATTTCATTTAGATATTAAGGAATGGTCTCAGATTGGGAAAAAAGTGTATAATATGGGACCTTTAAATTTAATTTATTATCTTCTATGCCACTCGCCTTCCCTGCTCCTTCCCTTAACTCTCTTGCTTCCCCTTCCTTACCCGTGTCATGCTGTTCTGCACCTAACCCTTGGGCTACTCCTGCCTGTCAAACATTACTTAATCAAATAAGTCAGAAACAAATTGCATTCATTTCACCTCTGTTGAAGTCTGTGAATAGGCTATCAAAACTCTAGTATTAAATGATTTGACATTGTTCAGGAATCCTGCATGAACTTTGTGGCATTGATGCTGTTACCTGACCAGAGCTCTATTCCTGGGTTGCCTTTTACTTTTTCAAAAAATATTTTAACAGGATCATATAAAATGCAACCTGTGATTATGGTGCATAGGTGATAGCCTACATTGTTTAAGATAACTAGTGTCAACTTCATTAGCCTACTGTAGCGTTAGGACTGGTTACGTTAGGAACGTTATGCAACATCATGTTTGCTGTTCATTATCAATATCTTTATTGGAATGTTTATTCAAATAGTAAAATCTAAAGCAACTTATCAGCAGCCAACTTTTCTCTCTCCAGACTCTACAAGTAATAAGCTTGTCGGATGCTTTCGAAGTTACCTTGCCTGTGAGCTTAACCAACGGCTGTGCGTTTAGAGCCGGCAATGCAGGTTCTATTCTGAAATTTTGATGTCCATGTGAAACGATTTAATTCTCGGCCTTTTGAAGGCATTGCGCTAACAATATGGCCGTGGTGACCTGCCCCGGTTGAGTCCATGTAGGGGAACATTGGGTACTCTGTAATTCTCATACTGTACATCAATGCTTATCATGTGGCTAAATTAATCTAGGCTGCCAGCGAAGGACATTGTCATTAATTCATTCCTCTTGGGAAGCCCTACAGTGGCCCTTTGTTTTATTTTTTCCCACAAAGGGAACATCACAGAGCACACTCTCCTTGGTCTGTCTCTCTTCCTCTGGGTAATGCTGGTATGAATTATTTTTCTATAAATAGGCTTATAGTCTGGCAAGACCAGGTGCCCTAATGTGCCAAGTCTGTCTTGGTACCTGCCCCGTGATGTGAGACAGTGGTTGCTTGTCTCTACATTAACATTGGCCTCACTTCCCTACATGTGTTTGTTTCTCTGTTTAATCAATCAATCACTGATTGAAATAAGTAAATTAATAAATAGAAAGACGACAGTACCTTAAAACATGATCTTTAATATATTTAAAATTGTGAAATATCTCTAAATATTAATCTAGGATTTAAAATCATGAATAATACTGAACTAAAAACTAAATAACTGTTAACACAATTAGTAAAAAAAAAATAAAAATTGGCAGTTCAGCTGTTCGTAGTATTTATAGAAGTTTTTGCACATGATTACTCGAGATTTGCAGGTAGAAGTCCAGACAAGTGCGGATCCTGTTCACACAGGGACATCACAGGAGGGGACTTTCTGTTGGAGATGCCTGCTTTTCTCATTCCTGAAAATACTGTGCTTTCCTCACAACATGTTGAGAATGGCAGAGGAAGCTCATTCTTGGGTGGGTATGAGTATGGCCTGGTGATAGTTAACACCCCCCCCCCAGCTAGATGACAGGCAGGGGGAGGGCTGGAGAGCTAATTCAAAAGAATCAAATCAGTTTATCGCCCACTTCTACGTTAAATACATAATGCCTTCTTCTTCTCTTTCTTACTTTCAGGGGTCGCACATTAACTATACCGCTCAACGCTGTCCCCACTGGTTTCTGGTGGTACTACAGTATGGATTCACAAGGGCCCCCAAAACAGGTCAAATTACGTATGTAAATGGCACAGAAAACGAACAAAATGCTCTGTGTCCGTCATTTGTGTAGAGCATAAATTGGCCCTTAAGGTTTTCATCCAATTAGCTTGTCAAAAATGGTAGAAAGTTGTTAGAATCACAAATGTAAAAATAGTCTAATGTTCTGAGATAATTCAGTTATATTTTATGATATCCAGTGTTTATTTCAACAGTATTTCTGCCAAATATTGAGCACAAGGTTTACCTTTGGTGACATCCTTGGAGCAGCAGCAACCTTATAACCACCATTACTGTGTGGTTACAGTATGCCACCAAATTTTGCTTTTTGATGTAATCATTTGTAATAATCTTTGCATGCACTGTCTTAAGCCAGACTACCTTTTTATAGTTAAAAATGGGGTTGTTGGTCAGCATTGTCTGTTTTTTGTGTTATTTTTTTGGGGGGGGGGGGTCATGATGCATATCATTAAACTTTTTGTTGAGCTACTTTAGCTTTCACATTTTCTGTTATCTGTATTTTTAAATAATTTATTAAGAGGTTCCAGATGAAAGGACAATATTGAATATTATCAATTGTTTCTCATAAAACTATGCTATCTTATAAGTTGCTCTCTCAGTCTAAATTACCTTATTTGTTCCACCTCCCCCATCATCTCTTTCACCTCATTTTTAATAATTTCCCATCAGAGATGCCAACATGTCACCAGCAGTGCTAAAGTCTAATGGTTATGGGAACATTTTCTGTGACACCTGCAGCAAACATGAAGCCTGCTTGGCTGCTGGGGAGAACAGGGGAGGTTTATCTGGGATGGCAGGCCTCGCCTCCAGTGCCATGCCAATAGAAACAGCAGCACATAGTTCGGTGCTTCACAGTCAAATAAAACCCCCAGACAAAGAAGTGCTGCATCTAGAAAACACTCAATACAACGGAGAGAAGAAGAAAAAAAAATTGACTAATAACCCTTGACACTGTGCTCCAGTTAAATGCTTTACTTTTTAGCCTCTGAGTTTGAGTCTGTTCTTTTGTTTTCAGGGTTAGTTTCAAGTGTTAAAGTTCAAGTTACAGTTCACATACCAAATAAATACCAAAATACGATCCCAGTTTTATAAGAGTTAGGATCCTGTGTTAAATGTAAATATGAAAAGAATATCCCACAAACCTATATTTCATTCATTGTAGAGCATAGAAAATAACAATTATTGAAAGTGAGCTATTTCATTGTTTTAGAAAACGTTCTGGCAGGTCCATGTGTACCACACTGTAGTAACCACACTGTAGTATTCCATCTTCTCTTTATTTTCTTTTCATAACATCTGGAAACTGAAGAGACCAGTTGATTTTGCATTACTCTGCACTATTGCATGTGGGTTTATAGATACAGCCAGAGCTCTGGCCTGGGAAATCGGCTCTTTGTTTCACACTCAAAGCAGGCAGCTTTGAATCACACTGTGCCACAAAATGTCTGGACCATCCAGCTTCACCATGAATATAAAGAGTGGATTTATACCCCAAACATTCATATATGAATAACAATAAAATAAGAATGAGTACTTTAGACCACATAAATATTCGGTACCCTAAAGTCTGCTGCATTTTTCATCAGTTCATGTTCCTTTTTTATGGTTTATTTATTCCAAGTAACAGTGTTACTGTGAGCTTTCCAATTATCTATGAAAACAGCTTCTGGGTTGTTTTAAATGTTCCTCAGTAGTACAAACATTTTAAGTTCTTGCTCTAAGATAAACTAAGCATTATTGGTTAAAGGTAGCTATTGTACACATTTACACAGTAGCTTTGATGATTTAAGTTTATGGCTTTATAATGCATAAAACGAGCAATTCACTCAGATTCCTTGAAGGACTCATTATACATGGGTTATCTCATGTGACCAAGGTCTTTGCTCAAAGCAAGAAAAGAGAATTGAGGCAGTCGGGTGGATGTGTTGTTTGGTTGTTGCTATTTATTGCCCGTGTCGGCATAAATGTTTGTGCTTGTCTAGCAAGAAATTAACTTTGTCACGGTGGCCCTAGACAAAAGAATTGGGCAGGAATTGCTGAGCTAAACGCTACAATGTTTGAACAGAAAAGTCTTTTTGCTGCAGCGTGCCACTTAATAGCTTTGGTTAATGCACAGTTTGGAAATCAGGCTAGACAGAGATGAGCAGTCTTCAAAGTGTCAGCATGCTAAGCTGTAGGTGAAACAAGTGGCAGGGTAATAAAGCTACTCTCACAATGAGTTTATAATGACAATTTCATGGTATTCTGTTAGCCCTCTGTGACATAGTTATGCTACTTTAGACTGATTATTGAAATGCATGTTTTGACACCATCTTTGGCTTTTTAAGTGTGGATATGAATGATGAAACTCTTACTTCTTCAAGTTCTTTGAACCATGATAAAAAAAAAAGTCTACATTTATGTGCTGTCATACCAGTCAGTCTGCAGCCAGTAAACATCCTCCTGCCGCACCAGTCAGAATAATTTTTGCTTTTAATATTTTTAAATTTGGGCTTTTCAATGATTAATTATTTAATTATTTAATTAAATTAGGTTGAATGACTAATAAAACGCTGTGCAAAAACTCCGACGCAACAGTGTCCAGCAGTGGAATTAACACTTGATTTTCTTAAAGTCATGAAAAAACTGTCATATTGTCATTAATCTATAGCAAAGCATTACACAGTGTTTCACAAACTCGTACTTGTTTTGTGTTGAAATCTTGATCTTTCTGTGGGCTCACCACCTGCGGGAGGGGACATAGGGGTCAGGTGCAGTGTGAGCTGGGCGGCAGCTGAAGGCAGGGACCCTAGCAGTCTGGTCCTTGGCTGCAGAAGCTAGCTCTAGGGATGTGGAACATCACCTCTCTGGCGCCTGAGCCTGTGTGAGAGGTTGAGCGGTTCTGGCTAGATATAGTTGAACTCACCTCAAAGCACAGCTTGGGCTCTAGCTGTCTTTTTTTTCTAAATTCAAAGGGAACACTATCTGATACTAAATTTCAGCCATCAGGTGTGTTTCCCTGCTGGAAAATACAGATGTGGTATTTCATCATTGAATTTAAGTGTCAAAAAATTTCATTAACACTAAATAACAATGCATTTTGGGTATTTATATTTATATTGAACATTCAGCTTAACTGAATATTAAATCCAGTTTAGCTAAATGTAATTAAAATTTTCATTTTGTCATCATATAGGCAGAAGGGCAGCCAGTGTGGTCCACTGTGTCAGTCTGTAATGATAACTTGTCAGTCAACCAGCCTCCCAGCTAACCTCAGTCAGCACGCTGACTTGACTGGTTAGGATTGCAGACACACCGCTAGCAATGAAGTACGTGACCTCAGGTACCTTAATCAGCCATGATGATAGTGCTGGGCAATGTGAAGGAATTGGTATTCACTGTGTCTGTCAATGAATTATTTATAGTTTTCTTCAAGGTTCAGCTTAATTTGCTGGAAAGAGGGGTGATTTGGCCGAAAGGCATGACTGTAGCAGAGTAGAGGATTCCTCAGGTTTTATTTTCATAGTGGCAGATTTTCTTCTGATAATATACCAGCAAATTTGAAACCATTGCAACTTATCTAATTAGTTTTTCAGATTTATACTATATTCTCATTTTATTGGTGCTTTACATTGGCAAAAACATGTAATTTAGATTGTTTGACTTAAAACATTGAGCATGCTCAGAGAAAAAGAGTACTTCACATGCATTTCCATAACACTTACACAAACATTAGATAAGGTTATGTAAAGATTTTTTGTTCCATTTTTGTTTAAACATTGGAGACTAATATCAGTACTATCAACAGTAAGGAGAACAAATTACTATGTTACAGATGCCAGGCTATTAACATATAAAGAGGCATTTGTTTAAAGGTTTTAATAATATAAATGTGAAGAATAAAACTGGAAATTGTGATATGCATTACCAGTCAAAAGTTTGGATACACGTTTCCAATTTCCCATTGGAACTGCAGTATTGTCTTTACACAGTAGAAGTTAAATATTTTTTATACTGGATCCAGGTATCACCACCAACATTCTCTGTTTGTCAGCAACAAGCTGGGCTGCAGACCCCCTAAAACCGTTCACTGCTGCCAACATTGTCCTTGTAATTTTTTTTCTTTTTGTATTTTTCCTACATGCAGCAACATGTATGTAAAAGCGGGGATACATTCTGCTGATGGGTATTGCCAGAATAACCCTGCAATCACGAGTGCTCACTTTTCCTCTTTCACCCTAGCATACTGAGAGCAGCTGCTGAGTATGTCTACCAATGTCAGTCATTTCACATGTGCGACAGATATTGCCTTTTTTATCCTTTACATTTTCTTTTAATCATTTGGTGTTGCATTTGTAAAGTCACTGAGTGCTGTTAACTTTTAGTTTTAACGGGTTAATTGAAATACCTATTTGCATTTGGTGTAGGCCGTGTTGTTACGGAGGAGGATGGGTTTTTCATTTGTTCAGTAACATCTGATATTTTCTTGTATCTAATTATATATAAACTGGTTTATTTGTACTAATTTCTATATATATTATGAATTATATTCATGGGTCATGGTTATCAGTAATTATCTACCTAGCTGTTAAGAGAGATGCATTGAACTGAGAAATGAGAAGCTTTCCAGTCAGAGAGGAAAAACAGCAAAGTTTTGATCTATTACTGGGGTAAAACATGATTATTATGAATGGTAAAAAATAAAAGTGTGATGGTAGCCAAATTTGGGGTCTTTATAATTATTAATTATTGAATTACGAGGAATAATAGACTTAAATCCAGAAAGACTTTTAAATTTTCTTTTGTCTCTTTTTTTTTCTCATCCCTTTGTATCTTTCATGCAGAATATGAAGAGATACGGAGCAATGCACTTCCAGTCCACGTGTTGGCACAGGCGGAGAGAAACAGTTAAAGTGAGGCAGCAGCACACTGTGCTTTCACTGCATGAAAAGTCATTTAGGAAACAGACATGTACCATATTTCTGTAATATTACATTAATATAGATGAGAGAGAGCTAAATGAAAGAAAATTTACTTACAGTACAGAATGAGTTTGAGTCCCTTTGATCAGTGAAGCCCCATTTCCTCCAATAGGTGGGTCAGTATGGGACAAGTTGGTACTCATGTTTCTTGCGTTTCCTCAGACAAAACCTGGGAAGGATGCCAGAGTATCCGATGCAACCCATCCTATTTTTTTGGATCTTTCTGTTGGGGTCCCAGTTCGACCTATCCTGAAGTGTGGAGCTTGACACACTGCAATCCATTGACTGGTTGAAGATTCGTGCCTTCCCATGTAACTCAGCAAATACAAGAAAGCAGGAACAGCACAGTGTTTAAATATACTGTGTAATTTTTGTCGTTTATAGCCAAAAACCAAGAAGAAAGAACATGATCTGATATTCTTCTCCTTTGTCTGTGTCATGTTCTTCTCCGTTGTAATTAAAGGGAGGCATCATGACAAGCCGTGTTGTAGCTGACGCATCTTTCACTATCCAGCTTATACCCACTAGGTTAGGGTACAGTTGGCTTTGGAATCGCAACAGAGATCAGGATTTACTAAACAAAACTGCACCGAACAGTCCTGTCCCAAGCTGGGACACATGGCTTTATTCACAGCATCCTACACATGCAGTTTAACAATGCTAGACAGCTCCCTCCTCAGGTTACTGTTTAATCACCTAAAATCATATCAGACATTGGCATCTGCACCACAAAGAGTTTTAGCTTCAGGGATATCCAAGTTTCAGAAAATCTTAAATAACCAATTTGTAGGGAATGTTTGTTTCCTCTAAAAACTTCCATCCCAGCATGAGTGATTTCTAAGTTTTAACATTTTCATTGTATTATAAAGACACCTAACCAACAAATCTGAGGTACAGGGAGAAAAACATCCTTGTTGTAGCCTCCCAGTCTTATTCTTTCCTACATTCCCTACTTCTGCTTTAGCCTGCCTCCTCCATTTCCCCCCTGATTTAACCACTTATGACAAGGAGAGCTGAGCCCCATCTACCTTTCACATGCAAGACTGATTTTTTTTCAACCTGTATTTACAAAAGGTTGGGTGATGCAACACATCTGCTCTTTCCCAGGATTTGCCTGTAACACGGAGTTCACATACTGAAACTAGAAATTTGCCATGCAATTTTAAAAAAAAGCTTTTACTACAGTATAGTCAAGCCTGAAGGGATTTGATATCCTTTAAAACATACAAGGAATTCTAGAGCTATTAAAGCCAACGCTTCTACAGGATGTAGACAGAAGATAATCATTAAGACCTTAAAAATGGCACAGTTTTGTTGCTTTTTATTGCCATGTCTAGTGTTGTGCCATTAGTTCTCCTAATTCTCCTAGTTATCACCTAATTAATATAATAAAGCAAGAGCATGCACAATAGACTACTTTTCCCCTCAAAGATAAAACTACACCATAGTAATTTATCTGTAATGTCAGATCCTGCTTTGGTTAGTTTTTTTTTTGTCAAAATTGTGTTGTTTTTTTTGTTTGTTTGTTTTTGGCTCTAACAAATGATATCCTGAGTGGAAGGTTACCATGTCAGTGGCTAAGTGGGGAAAAAACATTTCCCCAACCTCCATCAGGACATTAATGCAAAGAGGGGATGTTTCTTCTAGAGTTGAACAGCATTCTGTGGCTCTCAGCACACTAGTAAATTATGGTGCAAAGTCTCTCCGAAGACTGCCTTTAAGTGAAACACTTCAGTCAGTATGGTTGTTTCCTATAACCTCCACCACAGCTCTTTAGTTTACATTTACGTCATGCTGCTTGATTCATCATTTTCTTTGTTGCATTTATTTTCTATCTGCATACTTTTACTTCACAGTGGTACAGTGTTGTATTGAGGTTTGGATTTAAAGAGGTTATAACTGGTTTAATAAATCAGTCATGTTTACACCAATTCTGGACGCATTGTACTTGTAATGTAATGGGAGGCTCTGGAGTTTAAAATATTTTGATCAGCTTTTTTAAAACAATAAAAATATTATATTAATACAATATGGTAATTATTTGTATTAGGCCATTGCATTTTAATAGTCAAGTCACTTTATAAAAAAGCAATTTTGAAGACTGGATTTTTTTCAGGCTCAAATGTTAGAAGAATAACTCACATAAAGAAAACACCTCTTTTTTGGGTTTGAACACATCATAAAGCACAAAACCTTGGAATGTGCTAAAACTTAATTGAATTAATTGACTCTTTTTTCAGTGTTTATAAAACAAGTTAAAATGATCTACAGTTAAATTCTTGATTAAAGCCTCCTCAGGTTGTGTGGAGCTCTTAAACATGTAGCCACATCAAAGCTGTTCTGGCCATTTCTAGAAATAAACAATATTGTAGTTTAAACTTACAGATTAGTTTATTTTCTTGGGATGATAGAAAATGATGCTTGGTTGGTCTTCTGGCCATGTCTAGAAATATAACTTTTCCTGTTCAGACTTTCCAGCCTGAGCCATGTAAAAGTGGTGGGTGAGGGATCCCCCTTGTAACTGCTTATTTCTCTGAGTGAAAGAGTGGAAATGTATGTGTTTGTTTGTTTGTTTTTTTGGAGTTTACTGTGCATAACATGTGACCAATAAAATAAAAAATACATTTGTACCCTAAGCGAAATGGTAGTATACTAGATTAATCAAATATGCTATATAGATAAAATGCTACAAATGGCACACATAAAGTCTCATTTATGACACACTGTTTTCTTTTTCCATTTTGATCAGCCACAGCTGAATGGAGTGAATGTCAGTAATCTTTGATTCACATTAAATCTACATTTATCATAAAAGAAATGACATCTTCAGAACACAGATGACTGCTTTAGAGTTTCTGTGTATCCCTCTTTAAAATTAATGTTTAATTCTTCTTACATGATGGCCTGACGTATGGCATCATGTGATGCTACCCATCCTCCAACATGTTTTTCTGTGTCAGAAGGTTTCAGAAACTTCAGAAGGATAAATTTATGTTCTTTAATGAACATATTGTACCATATAATTGTTTATGGCTTGTGTGAGCATTTGTGACTGTATTCTAACAATATTATGTTGTGATTCTTTAACAGTTACAGGGATAATTCAGTTATTTTTAGCGTGCTTATTAATTATGACTTATATATCACATTTTATGCCAAGATAGGTTTTTCTTATTAGTTTGGTAAACATTAAACCAACTGTTTAAACAATTAGGTTGGTGTATCGTTTGTTCACGTTCAATTAAAAATGTTAAATTATTTAAAAAGAACAATCATCTTGTTTTTTTTTATTATTCTTTTACAAATCTGAAACAAAATAAAATCAGGCTGTTTTATGCGCTTTTGATTTGAAGTTAAGATTTGGAAAAATGTAATTAAAAAAAGACCCACGGTCAGAAATTGATTAATATTTAATATATTTATCAAACAGAAATGTTCAGAGCTGCAAGCCTCACCCCAAAAGTTCATGATAATCTAAACAGTTCCATCCCCCTGTCGAAAAACTTATTAGGGCCCATTCAAAGGAATTAAAGTTTTTTAGGGCTGTCCAAATGAATGTATTATAAACAGATTAATTTGTGGAATTAACTTCTTAATTTTTGTATGCATGAAAAACAAAGTTACTCATGCTATATTAAAAGTTTGGCATTATCTCTACGATATTGCCACTTGTACAACACACAAAGCAGGAAACAAGAACTTCCAGGTCACGGGAATCAATTTCTGTCTGCAGGTTGTTGTTATAGTTATATATGGATTTGTTTGTTTTCAGTTGAATATCTCACTAAGTACTTATCACATAGAGATGGAACACACATCCTAGGAAACTGCAAAATTTGGTCTTTCCAACTATAACAGCTTGTCTGTGCCATGAATTGTTGGCAAGAATAATGCTTGAAATAAAAAAAAAAATAGCTATCTGTGCAAAGTTCTGTTCCCATCTGTATGCCTATTCTTCTCTTTCAGATTACTCCCAATCTTACCAGTGCTTAGATATGAACACATGAAAGAGCAGAATTACCTTGAACTAATCAGTTACTTATGTTTTGATGACAGATAAAACATCAACAAAGTGATAATTTTACTTATGTTATTCAGTTATTTAGTTGAGTAAGTCATCATGCTCTTAATGCTCAGAGCATTGCAAGTCAAAATAAACAGGAATCTGCTTATGAAAGTAGTTTCTATGACTGAAATGTGCTATTTATTTTAACAAAGCACTGGGAAGGTTTTTATTTTTAGTCACCAAATGCAAATTTTCATTTTATAGATAATTATACAAACCTATGTGGGCAGACAACAGGTGAAGCCACTATTTATGTTCTAAATTGGAAACATAATGAGTGTTTGAAATGAATATCTCGTGTGTTCTTTGTTGAAATTCATTTATTACTCTGTTTGGAACACAAACAAATCGTGTTGGAGAGCTCATGCTGGTTAGTAATATCACAAACTTATTAATAACATTCTCATAATCACACGTCTGTTTACATCTGTGAATATAACAGACAAAAAAGTAATTGGGTGATATTTCAGAAACCCAAAGATATGGGGGAGCTCTCCTCTGCCACCCTCTAGGTGGGTCTGGGGTTGGCTTCGTGATGGGGTGGCTTGGGTTCGTGCTCCGGGATTGCTGTTGATGGCCCGGGTCTCTAGGCTGCCCTAGTCTGCCTCTAGCCTCTGTGGAAACGTGGTCGCATTTGCACGATCTCACTCGCCACTCCTCATTCCTCATTCTCTGCATGCTGACACAGTCACTGAGTTGTCCAGTGGGTTTACACACTAAGAGATACTTTTGTTTTTTTGTTATTTCTGTGAGTATCTGGTACTTTGGTTGTTGTTGTGATACGTTTGTGATATGGTTTTTTATTTGATTTGTGTTTCTGTACAAGTGTAGTAGTTGATTGTCTGGTGATACTGTGGATTGAAGGGTTGTTGCCTTTTATCTGTTCTGTTTTTGTCTTCTCTTTCTTCTTTCCATTTTGCTTCTTTTTGCTGTCTTCCTCCTTTTTCTGCCCCCACCGGTCAGGTCCAGCAAGATTCCATAGATTCCATAATTCAATGTAAATAAATAACAGTAAATAAATAAATCAGATTAACAAGAGGAGCCTTATACCCATAAACCTACCCTTGGCAAAGCAAATTTGTTCGGCACAACACAGCAACCAGACCATTATTCTGTTTGCTACGATGCTGGACAGGACAAGTTAAAAGAAGGAAAAAAAACATGATGCAGAGTGGTTTTCATATACCTGAATTATGCTTCCAGACACAGTTTAAGAAAAAATGTTTAAATTCGTTACAAAACAAGATGACTTAGTAGCACACCTACACACAATGGTGTGATACAATGGCATCCCATATGACAGAACATTAGAATATGGGTTAGTCTATTGTTGTCTATTATAGATAACTGTAAATCAGTTATGTTTAGTTCAATAAATCTTAATTGAGTTTTATGTATAAAGATTAGAAGTACACCCTCCACCATTGCTAAGGTGGCATTTCTGTGCACGTCACAGTAGAACAGATGAAAATCTGACTGTTTTCTTAACAATGTCAAAGAAATCTGAAAGGACTCATGCATTTCTTGATGGGTCAGAAGGGTCAGCAAACACCATGGCAATAGGTCAGGTATACCTGTTGATAAAGAAAAAGAGAAACACAGATTAATGACAGCAGTGCCATAAATTTATATATGGAGAATGAAGAAAAAGAGAGAAATGCCCAGAGAGGTGGTCAGTGCATTGTGAAATGTCCCCCAGCAGCCTAAACCTATAGCAGCATAACTAAAGGCTAGGGTATACTTGCCATTTCCTTCCTGTTGCACATAGACAGACACTTGTGCCTTTACAGTTAGCAACAGATTGGAAGCGTTTTGCGGGTTGATGTGCCAAAAATGCCCAGGAAATTCAATGTGACTGGCCTTTTCACAATTTCAGAGTCCAAGTGCTCTGTACTGCACCGAGCAGTGACCTCCGGGATTGAGCGTTTTCACTGCATTGTGCTGTAGCAACTATACACATGATGGTGTAGAACATTGCTGTGCATGTTTGCATACACAGGAAGTATATCCCAGCACTAAGGGTATCCCAAACCAGCCCTAAATATAAGCTCTTGCTAAAAGGAAAGTTTTAAGCCTAAAGGTGTCTGCTTTCCCAGTGCAAACTGGGAAGTAGTTTCACAGGACTTTGGAGGCTCTGCCTTCCATTCTTCTTCAAATAAACCACAAAAAGCCTGCAATCTCAGAGCAGATTTATTGCTCTTTTGGGAAGATATGAGATCTTTAAGATACAGTAGAGCTTGGTCATTAAGAGCTTTACTTGTACAGAAAAGAATCGTAAATTTTGTTCTGAATTTACCATGGGACTGGTGTGAAAAGCTAAAATTGGAGAAATATATCATCAGATTATCATCAGAAATCTTGCTTTAGCATTTTGGATTTTTTAGGGCATTATGTAGGCTTTTCAGGGAATTTCTGGGACAGCCCAGTCGTGGGGAAATACAGTAGCCTAATCCTGAAGAAACAAACGCATTAATTAGTTTTTCTGCATCACTCTGAGACAGCATATCACAATTTCATTTTTGATTGAGCCCTAATAAGTTCTCCGATAGGGAGATCTAACTGTTTAGATTGTCTTGAACTCTTGGGGTGAGGCTTGCAGCACTGAACATTTCTGTTTGAGTATTCCCAGCATTTTCTTTTACCCTCAGCGTTTCAGTTATCTCAGGCTTCATATCTACAATAGCGTAACATGTTTTTATTGTTGTTGCATTGCAAGAATATTGTGTAAACACAAAATTCTAACGCATACATTCATTTTGAGATTTCTGAACCTTTCAAATCAGTTATGCTCTAAGATGCCAATATAAACCTCTAAGTCCTCAGAAATGTGTGACATGGTCAGATTTTTAGTAATACAGCTGAAAGTCACTCTCTTGTTAGCAGGCTGCTCTGATCTGCTGGGCGGATCTCTGCATTCACTGAAGACAACAGAGGCAGCCACAGTCTTGTTAACAATCTCTGATTGTTTTTGCTGCAGTTATGCTCCAAGACACAAATAAAATCAACTAAAACCCCACAAAAATCTGTATTGTGGACAGATTTTGAGTTAATACAGTAAAAGCGGATTTCCTGGTTTTACAGACCAGTGGGCCAGTGCTGTGACTGTGGCGAGCTTTGTCTGGGTGGAGCAACACACTTCAGTAAACATAATTTGGCTAATCTACCTTGAACCTCAGACCTTCTTGAGGAACGCAGCAAACCCAAGGTGAAGTAATCTTGTAGCTTCATGAACAAAAGAAAGCCCCAGCTTGTTAAGTTTGAGGTACAGTTGGTTGTAAACGATGGGCTGTCTGGTTACCATGTACACATTGTTTTCAGTTGTCTTACATTTCAAATATCACACTGGGAATATTTATTCTTAAACATGAAAAATTTGAGGAAAAATAGAAATATTTGAATGATTTATGTTTTCCAGGTCGGACATCTTTGTTGTATGCTGTGTCAGTACTATCCTACACAACCTAAATTCTGTAGCTGAAAAGAAATTAAACAAATTTCTAAGCTTCTGTTCTCTGTGTTCTGAACCTTTTTCTATCATTTTTATTTAAAGTACAGCCATCTGTATCATCTTTTTGCTACTCGTGTGGAAGATGAGGTACCTAATCACAGAGATAAGCATGCAGGCTGAGGGGCAGGAAATAAAAGGTAGAGAGGAGCTACTTGGGAAGTACAGATCAGTCTTTGTGTCTTATTAATCAAAGGCTGTGAATTGTTGCACAGAACAATTTGGTTTGTTTCGTCTCAGGCTGCTGTTTCCTTGATGTAGAGACAAAAGATGAATGAACCCATCAATGCTATTATAGGGTATCTTCATTTTCCATCACTATAGAGGCCAGTTGACTCTGATCATCCTCTTCTCACTCAAATACCCACTGAGCTGAGGTGTCTGGCCTTTTTCATTCGTCAAGAAGATGAATGGTCTCAACTGTGAGTAAAAGTACATATGATAATGAATTCATACTTTAAAAGGCTAAACAAGTAGAATGCACTCTGAATAATAATTCAGATGGACAAAAAACATTAAATCTAAATCCATTTTGACGAAGTTTCTCTTCTGTCTGGTTGATTTACTATGACCCCCCTTTTCCTTTAGAAATGTTTTAAAAGCATTCTTAAGAGATTATGGTTCATAATAACATGATAGCGTCACAGTTTCTAAAGATTTGTCAGCAGCGCATCTGTGATGAGAATCTCCAATTTCACCACATCCTAAAACTATTAGGTTCCTATTGGGTTGGATTCGGCCAGACAAAATTCTCTGTAAACCCTAGAGATGATTTCGTATCAAAATCCCAGTGGAAAAGCAGTTTCTGAAATACTCAGACAAGCCTGTCTGGCACCAACAACCATAGAACTTTCAGAGTCATTTAAATCCCATTTATTCCTCATTCTGATGGTGATTTTGAAATTTAGCACGTTGTCTTGTCTACATGTCCAAATGTATTGAGTTGCTGCCATGCAAATGCAATTGAACAAATGCACCTAATGAAGTGGATGGTAAGTATGGGCAGAAGTTATCTTTTATTCTTACATCCAGTGCAAATTAGATCTTTTTTAAATGTTAAGAAATTAATATCAAAGAATCCCCAATATGTACTTAACTAGATCCAGCTTATTTTTTCAACAGCTATTTCTTTTCTTTTACAAATGGACATATAGTCATAGAAAAAACCAACTACACCCTCTTCTAATTCTAAGGTACATATCAGGACATAAAAAAATCTGCTTCTTATCATGGCATGAATTAGTTAATTGCAACCTTACACAAACAGCACTACACACTGTTATGTGTTGCTATATGGCAATGTTTATCATTTAGTAAAAACTAAACCAAAATTCTCATCACTGTGTGAGAAACTGAGCAAATCCTTCCTGCTGTTGAGAGCTATTAATTCAGAGCTATATTTCAGACTATACAGATCTCAGTGAGCAGAATGTTAAAGTTCCTGACAGTACAGTAAAGAAAACTTGAAACACTTGCAAGGGAAAGGATTGCAATGTAGGGAATTCCTCCTTTAGAGCAGCACATTGTACATTTGCATAGTTTCATCTGAAAAAAAAATCTAAAATTATGCTCTTCAGACAGATGAGACTGAAGTAGAGTGGTCATAATGCACTGCACCATGAAATGGTCTGTTTGGAAAAAAAATAAATAAAAACACTAAAAATAAGCATATCAGTGCAAACGCCCTTATGCCAACTGTCAGCACAATGGTAGAGTTGATGAATTTGGCTTGTTTTGCAGCCACAGGACCTGGACACTTGCAGTCATTGAGTTGGCTATGAACTCTTCTGTGTACCTTACTAATCTAGAGTCAAATGTGAGGCCATCTGTCCAAAAACAAAACAAAGCTTGGCTCAAATTGAATCATGCAACAGGCCAATGATCCCAACAGAGCAGCAAATCTAGAACAAAATAGCTGGTTGGAAAAAAGAAAATAATTAAGGTGTTGCAATGGCCTGCTCAAAGTTTAGAGTACAGTCTGATTAAATTGCTGTGAATAAATGAATACTTAAAGGGGTAGTGCACCCAAAAATGTGTTTATTTTAGCTGTAAACAACACAGTATTACTTAATTGTGATGAAAACTACATACTGTTGAGAAAATTTGTATTTTTTTTATTTATTTTAAGAAAAGGATTTTGTGGGTAAATGGCTCATAACGCCCTCTACAGGGTAAAACCAGGTTATGTTTCTTGTAACATAGAGAGGTTATCTATGTCACGATAAAATTTTAAAACCCCACAGCCCCCTCCCTCAAGATGCAAACAAACGGGTCCAAGCTTTGCAGGCAAAGAAAACCACACCCACCAACGCATATAAAGGGATGTGAGCTTACATGGTGTAGATTTGCTAGTTTCAGACTTCTTTCACAGCGTTTCTGATTAACGGATTTGTGCTTTTGAGGGGTGTAAAAGTAACACCGGACTTTATTCTTTACCTGCTGATCTTCATCTGGCGACAGACAGGAGCTCAAATTCTGGCAATGGCAACTTACAGCAGCACTTTCTGCAGCTACCACAACCTGCTGTGAGTCGCCACAGCTTTCCAGAGCTGCTGAAGGGCCAGCGTAACAGAACTAACGGCTGATACGGTTCAGGACCACCTTGTTCATGTGTAGCTGAGGAGATTCAGGAGGGGAAAAGTCTTCCACCTCAAAGACCGCTCTGTGTTGTAGGTGCTTTGTAAAGTTCGCTTTCCATCTTGCTAGTAAGCTGAGCCTGCCTGTGTATCCCGACTTACCCACTCACCGTTCGCTGATCACCTCACACCTCCCACCGCAACCCTTGCGGTTTCAATCATTTTTCAAATTCGGCAGTGGGTGGAGTTACGCAAAAAGTAAAGGGTGTAGTTACACTTTAAATACTAAGTATGGGCATTTTGAAGTTTGAAGTTGACAAGTCAGGCCTACAAAAACGATTAGTTGATTTGTTGTGACGTTATTTTGACGTCATCAGTAATGAAATAAAAAATACTTTATCTTCAAATGAAAATTGTAAAACTTGTATGAGATGTAATTGGTATATTGTGTGTGTTCCATAAACAATTGTCTTTAACACGTTTACATTTTTAACATTGGGGTCTAGTTTCCTTTATTGTTCAGCTGGTAGGTATAAATGTGGGTTAGGGAGACAGGGCTTGCTTTAAGGACTTCTTGCTATGCTATGTAAGCGAAACACTGCACCCACAGGAAGGTTCATCAACAACAAAAGCTGTTATTTTCCTCGTCTTTCTGTCTGGTCTTTTTGCTTCTGAAGCAACATTTCTGAGGGTTTAGTAACTGTGCTGCTTTGATCTGTTTCCACCACAATTAGTAAAAACTCAGACAGAAACAGCTGCTAAACCTTCCCTGTTCCTTGAGGTTGAGAGGCGGAAGAGGGGTGAAAATGGTGCATTCCAGTTGTCTCGGAATTCCAAGTGGATGAGAATATGTGACATGATGACCAGGAAGTTGGCATTCCAGTTTCACTAACTCTGACAAAATGGACACCTCCAAAATAGCCAATTTGTGAGCATCCACTAATGCCGTATAAAACTATAAAATCACAAACCAACTGTAAAACTGCGCACCATGAGAACACCAGTCAGTGAGTGTGGAGAGAATGATTAATGAACCACACATATTGACGCGATTTTTCACAAAGAAACCTGCCGTAACAATGTAGTTATTAATAACAACAACTCGCTGCTGTTTACACTAAAAAACTTAATGGACACAAACTATAAAAAAATTTAAAAGAGACAACAATGGACTAGAAGTGGTACTGATTGCAGCCATCTTTGAATCTGGAATCTCTGGGTCCTCTGAAGCTCAAGAGTTCGCTGCGCAGAAAAACAAGATCACTTTGTCACTTCTGGCAAAAATTCCTCTGAACTCTGAGTTCTGAGGACAGCTGGAACGCACCATTACTTCTGAGTGAAAGGGGTAGGGTGAAGGGTTAGCTGCCTTCACTTAATCCAGCGGCAACTAGCAGCAGCTAGCATCAGACTTAGCTCCATTCACTTTACCCAGCAACTAGCAGCAGCTAGCTTCAAGCTACACTTTATCCAGCAACTAGCAGCAGCTAGCTTCAAGCTACACTTTATCCAGCAACTAGCAGCAGCTAGCTGCAGATTTAGCTCCCTTCACTTTACCCAGCAACTAGCAGCAGGTCGCTTCAAGCTATGCATCCTTCACTTTACGTAGCAGTGGTGAAGCAGACATGGGACTCTGCTGGAACGAAAAGAGCTGTGTGTTGTTTATTGCTGAAGCTTGTATCAAAACATTCACCGCTAAACAGGCAGTTTCTCACAGCTATTTTCTCTGCTCCAATGTTCTGCTTGAAAGTATCGTCTGTCGCGGGTTGCGGGTGTTTGGGCTTGTTTTTTTGAGTGTAGTTACTTTTTCGGGATTCTCTCACAGCTGTCCACAATAAAGCAAATAGGTTTTACCCGAGATCTTTAGAAGTATGTCTTATTTTAAATAAATTTTAAAAGTTCAAGTTATTCAACATTTTTACTGTAAATACAGACCTTATTTATTTATTTTACACACACACACACACACACACACACACACACACACACACACACACACACACATATATATATATATATGTGTGTGTGTGTGTGTGTATATATATATGTATGTAGTTATATATATATATATATATATAAATAATATATATATATATATATACAGTATATATGTGTATGTGTGTGTGTGTGTATGTATGTATGTATGTATGGATGTATGGATGTATGGATGGATGTGAGAAATAGTCACCAAGATCACCCGGACTTTGGCCCCAAAAGTTTTTCTCTAAATTGACCACTTTAAATTTTAGTTGAACTTTAGTTGCCTTCATTCCATACAGAGAACAGTTATTGCTGTTAAAGCTATTGTATCGTTGGATATACAAAACCTTTTCACACAAGGCCTTTGAATGTTGGCTTAGTTTGTGTTAAAATAAAATAATGCCAGTGTAATGTGTCGTGTTGCATTTTACCTGAAAATGACTTGTCAAGGACAAAGTGAGTTATTTTCTGTGAAACATTAGAACATAAGTGTTTGAAGTATGTACATAAAGTTCTTTGTTGAACCCTGTCCTCACAGCTATTTTGTCTACTTTAATGCTTGCATGTTAGTAAGCAAGCTGGATCCGAATCGATGTATTAGACTAATTTCTAAGGCCTGTGTAAAACCTCATACTTCCCAGCAGCCTCATTCATAAATCATTCGCATTCATACTTATCCAAGTTAGCAACTCCAGCTTTTTCTGAACTATGGAAAAGTATATTTGGAACCAAGTGAGTGGAAATGAAAAATGCTAGTAATAAATATGATGGGAGAAAACGCGTTCCTTAAGAATGATTAATGCCATTTCTTTTATGCCCACAAAGGACCTTAAAATCAGATTTTCTTCACACTCCCCTATTTCCCCAAATTAAAACGACTGTCATTATTCTCCCAAAGTTTATTCTAAGGCCATTCTGATGGTGACTAGGAGGCTTAATTTTCTGTCGTCTCAGTTGGAGTGTGCAACTTTGATGTTGCATTGTGGTTTTCATTGTTTCTATTTGGATTGTTTAAACAAACACTGTATTGAAAATAAAGATTTCTTACACTTTTTTATCCTATTTTCATTCAAGTTCAGGTTTATAGATGCAAAAACTGCTATGTGTATGTCTTTTTATTGTTTTGTTAATAATTATTTTAGGCTTGTGATGTCTTAAGATACTGATACTTCCTGAGTGCATATCTGAACATGAATAAAGTGACTTCATTCTGTTTAGCTTTTCCTGGTTCTCCTGTGGTCTCCATTGTTTTCCTTATTGAAACCATGTAGAAAAGAAAGCAATTATGCATTCATTTATAAACATAACTTTCTGTATCCTGGGCTTTCTGGGATAATCTTATGTTACCACATTGTTTCTGCTTGGCTGTCTTTATTTACTACAGACACAGTAACAGCCATAAACTGTATAGTTGTTTTGTACACACTGAAACTGGGGAAACAAAAAAATAGTCTTTTGAAACTGAGTTTTGTTTTGAGACATGTATCAAAAGGAGCCATGTGGATCTGTAACTTCATCATTTTAATCAACTTTTTATATATATAAATTCTGCAATGAGAGTCCCAAATTGTCCCAAATATATAACAGTAAATTTGATATTTTTCATATATGTTATGTTATGGATTTACCTTTGTATTGAATTTTAAAAGTTGATAGTGGAAGAGAATGTAAGAACATCAGTGTCTGTCACTGACATATACTACTATGCCAGAAAAGAAGTCATGCCCTGGGTTTAACTTGGCAAATGATGTGGGTCTGCTTCAGTTCATCAGGTCAGGATTTAGCAAAATCCTCTGATAACAAAAACTGAGTTAGCATTAGGACATGAAAAATTGGTATTTGTGATCATTTGTCAAGGTCGGGGTCACGCTTATTATATAGCACATTTAAAAACAACCAAGTTGATCAAAGTGGCTAACATAAAGTCAAACTATAAATTTAGGTTGACCAAGACAGAAAAAAAGAAAAAAAATCTTAACTTCCAAGTATGAGTTTGACACACATATTTTGTTTTTTACATATAAATCCTGATTATTTACCTCCCATGCCATTAAAGCTAATTATGTTTACTTTCTCCTGCTCAGTGTGGCAGCTTTGTGATGGAAGTATTTGCAGACTGCGCTGAATACCAACAGTTTGATGCGTTACCTGCTTTTGCATCATGTAGCAAATGATGCTTTTCATCTATGTTTTAGAAGACTAATTTAATTAGTACAGATGTACATGCTTAGTGGTTTGCAAAGATGACATGAGACTGACATGAGATGTAATTCTGCTTGTCACAATGTATGTCAGCAAATATGTAGCTGTGTTTTCAGTTGTGTAAAATCTTTTATCTCTATCACATGTATAGCTAAAATATAACAAAGGCAGTGCATTAAAATCCCATCAAGGCTGCAACAACTACTTTATATTACACACCCTTGAAATATACATTTTGAATTTTTTTTAACTTCATATCAGGGCTGCACAATAATTCTTAATAATAAATAATATTTTTGTCATCAATATATTAATAGTGTTGTCTCACATTCCCTAGCGTTTGAATATTAAGTAGTATTCACCATGATTTAATCAAGTCTAAATCAAGCTCTGACATTAAAAAGTCAAATCCGTGAACCAAAGGTAACATTCTAAGAATGGACATTAATGTGATGCTGCTGTCAGCAGTGTGGATTGAGGTTTAGGGATCAGTGTAACCTTTTACAGTGGCCTGAGAATGTGTTGGCATGGCATGACTGATACAGATTATCATAGCAGGAGAAAGCCAATTACTCTGGTCATCACTGCTCCCTCAGGGTCCCTCTTGGTGGAATGAAATGCATTACAGAATTCTCTGTGCACCCCTCTGGCATCGTTTTGTATTTCTGTGCTGATCCCCCCAGTTTGAGTGTTAATAGTGCAGTCAATGGGACCCACCCGTGCCTCAGAGCCCTCTTTGGCTCGGATGAGCTTCTGCAGCACAAAGCTGGGAGGTTGTGCCTTTTGGAAAGCGGATGAATTACAGCCTGTGTTTGTCTTCTCTCAGTGTTCAAGACAAAGCCCTTTTATGCTGACCCCTTCTTAAAGCTTCTCTCATTTGGTGTCCTTGAACAACTACAGATTGAATAAGTTGGGTTGTAGAGTTGAGGTGCAGCAGACGCTGCTGTGGCATTTTGTGAAGGGGGGAAAACATCAACTGATCATAGCTTGGTTTTGTTTTCCAAAACAGATTTACCACAAGGCCAGAAAAAAGCCAAGATCGCTGACGGCCATGCTGAATATGTAGGATGTACAAAGACTACAGATCAAGTCGAGTCACAGGTAAGAGGCCTGAGTGTGTACCAGCCAGTGTGTGATTTGTATTTTGACTCCACTGTGTTCCATAGGTCCAGCAGAAGTTGGATTTTTACACCACGAAAATAATTCACAGTCATTTGGTAATTCTTCAAAGGTTTTATTTTGTATCTCCAACGATCTTCCTATTTTTCCTTAATTTATTTTTTTTCATTTTGCTTGCCTTAGCCGCCACACTTCCCTTACTTTTAGATGTTCTCCTTTAGTCCTGTTTGTTTTATCCATGTTCACTTTGGTTTCTTTTTGTTCAGATGTTCAAATCTGCTACATTTTCAGTTATTACTGTTAAAGCCACTAATTACAAATATTAATCACGTTGAACCTCAGTTATAGAGGACACACAGGCACCCTCACAAGAATCATGTAAAAGACTTATTTTATTTCTAACCCTAAAAACATATATTAAGAAACTTCAAATTCCTCTATGTCGAGGAATGTTTTTTTTTATCCAGATAAATTTACACCAGAGCCTGAATATGCACATACTTCATTGACAGTATAAATACATATTCAGAAGGATCTTCCAAGGAGCCACACCCGAAAAGATAACACAATTAAACAGCATCTGTGCAAGAACACATACACTGGGTAATTTTTGGCTACTTAGTCATCGTTTCTATACCAAATAGTAAGTCTATTAAAATGAACACTGTTTCCAGTGTACAGCAAGGAATATTTTCACTCAGCAAATATTTACTCACCAAAAAAAGAAAAAAAAAACTCCATTTCACCATCATGAGCAGCCAAAGCATTCACAGGGGCCTTTGACTTGTGTAAACCATTGCAGATGTTTGTTTGAAGCTCAATAAATTGCTCTTATGTCATTTAGATACAAATAATGGATAAATAAATAAGAATTGTACTTGTTTAGCATCAGTATGTTGACATGAAAGTCGGAGTATGTCTGTGTACAACTTCACAAAGCCACTCATAGAGTCTCATTATCTCATTACTGTATAGACTGTGATTCTGCCTCAGAAAATCACCTTTTTCCTGCCATAGTACAAAACTAAAACACGGGTGCTCAACAAACACAAAGAGATAATGACTTAATTAAATGGATAATTAGCTTTTACATAATCGTACTATTCATTATGTATTACATTAGGCATGGTATTGCTGTGTTTCACTATCAGTTATTGTATTTTTTAAAAAACAATGGGCTCCTACATGACATTGAGTGAAAATGGAAACTGAAGCAAATAAGAAACTGACAGATTGCTTAAGAGAAAGGAAGAAGAAGGGGAATGAAAAGCACCTTTCATGCTGGGCTTCGGCCGATGAGTGTGTCCTCCCCCATTACTCTCACACAGCGCAATATGCAGGTCAGTCAGGTGATAATGAATGCTCTGTCTGATACTTGGCCTTTCCCTCTCCCTCTAGCATGTCTCCTCTCCTGACTAACTTATATCCTCTCACTTTCTTCGCCCTTGTACGTTGCAAAGTTCTCTACAGTAGTAAATTTAGCATATTTGACTTTCATCTGGTGGTGGTTTAAGCATTTGGTGATTTCTTCTTTCTCTGATTCAGAACATTTTACAGTTGAACTGTGTTGATAAAGGTCAGTTAGTGAAATACTAAAGTTTTCTGTCTGTTCATAAGTAAAGGCACCCTAGTTTAATTATTACACTGAAGCAGAAAAAAACTAACAAAACAATTAAAAAACACACAGACACCCTTATGCATGTGGACCTGAACTAGAAGATGTTATGCATTCAGCTTAGCTGACACTTTTTTTTATTCAGAATTCTGTGTCTGAGGTTTTAATCTCTTTATTTCACTTGTATTTGCACCAAATAATGAGTCCAACAATCTTTAATGGCTGATAAATGACCCCACTAAGTAAATATTTGGAGGTAATTATGATCTTTGCACTGAAGCTTGTTTGTTTTTGTTGTTTCAGTGAGTGATGAAGTTAGTTTCCAAACCATTAAAGTACCCTGCAGGGTATGTTTCATAATGCACACAGCTATTACAGCAACATTTAGGGAGCCAGATGTTTCCAGCAAAGATGTTTGCATTGTTTAAAATTAAATATATCTCTATACGTTGCATCAATAACTTATCACAGTCCATCAAAGTTGAATAATGGCTTCTGCCTGTGAGATGTGGAGAGCAGGCATCATATTAGACATCGGACATCAACTGAAGTTGCTACTTTGACACTTCCTTTGACCTTGCTGACTTTTTAGTTAGTGTTCAAAATAGCTAAAATGTTCACTAGAAGTTATTAGCATTTTCATGCTAATACTTAATAAAATATATATATGCACAGCTTGCAAATAAGAAAGTGACTGAATCAAACATCCATCTTTAACTCTCCAAAGTTCCCTCATCCTACAATAATATGCATTTATTATTGAGATTGGTTTTGTCGTTGCTGACCTCTTGGTGAGAGCCAGAGGTCTTGTTTACAAGATTTCAAAGCCCTCTGTGTTTATATTGACTTAAGGGAAATGGGAAGTGTTGTTCATGTGTTAGTTTGATGGTACATTTGAAATCAGGAACCACAACAAGCTGGCTCTGCTGAAAAGCTTGATAGTGCCCATTTACTCCCATGAACTAATTTGGCTTTTGTGAGGAGGCTTTCAGCATTTACATAGAGCATGTTACAGTAGTATAACAAGCAAACACAATTTGTGATCACCTCACCTCCTGATTATATTCAGGTTGAGTGAATCTCTGACTGTGAGTGATGGTAGGGCAGCAAGCACTGCTGACACAATTTGAGCAGTGCAGAGGGGTTAACAGTTGTTTTGCACTCAGTGTGAGACCCATTTCCATCAATATTCATGCTTGGGAGAAATTCTTTTCAGGATGTCCTGGCCTCCTTTCAGACTTAGCCTAATCTTGTTTTCAGAACAGAAACTGCTGTCACCACTGCACCTACACAAGCTCCCTTCTCTCATATTACCATGAAAACTGCGACAAATAGGCCTGTCGCGATAAGCAATAAGTCAATTAATTGAACGATAAGAAAATAAGAGCACGATAAGTTTGCCGGCCGCGATAATTTTTTTTCGTCCCCCCTTTACCATAGACTGTGTATGACAATAGGTTTCACTATGGAGTATTTCGACTAAACGCTCTGGTTTGTTGCGGAGTGATCTCTCTAGTGTCACACTTGACTGCAGCATGTTGCAGCACGAGCCGGTAAGCCGCATTTGTTTTGCACGGCTGCCAACACGCAATGGCCGTGAGACTTGCGTATTTAAGTGGCTTCTCACGCTCTCGCGCTAAACCTCCGATTCTCATGCTGAAATATGTAAATAATAGATGCAAGCATCTCCTCTTTTATTGTTTCGCTGCTTCCCACATGTAAGCAGAACACACACATTCTAGCTTACGACGTCAGTACAAAGCCCCCACTTCCTGGTCTACCGTAATAACCCCTGTAATCCGCAGGCACATTACGCAAATAGAATCAGCCTATATACTACCGTATATGACAAAATACACATTAAGAGCAATGCCGGCTAATCGAGAGGTTTGGGAGGATTCCCAGTGGGCCGCATAACTTTTGGGCCGGTGTCCCGGCGTATGTGAATGTGGTATCCCAGCTAACTGCTGGGTTGTAGTTACTTATAAGGCCAACAGAGGGCAGAATGACTTTGTTTCACAAGCAGTAGATTTTGAAGAGCAGAAGAAGAACACGGGTTTTTGTTCGATGTAAAGTGCTGAAGTTTGGTTCGTCATTAAAACCGGCATGCTTGTCTACTTGTCTGGAGTTTATTTGAAGATGCAACAGTGAAAAAGGCGCTTTTATTTATTTAGTTTATTGACCTTTGAAAATGTGTACTTGCATTATTACGGCATATGTCACTATATTAGTTGAGAATGGTCTCAAAATGACACATTAGCGCTCTGCGCAATATTATCGTTTATCGCGATAATTTCTGAGAAAATTTATCGTACAGCTAAATTTGTGTATCGTGACAGGCCTAGCGACAAACAGTACTCGACATTTCAAAACAAGTTTGCTCAAGTTACTTTTTTCTGGTGCCTTGTTACTCTTCTACAACTCATTAAATTCATCCAAGCAGGAATACACCAATATGTGAACTGGGACACTGTGAATCTCGCTTAATGAGGTGTGACTTAAGCTGGGGAGTCACCTCAACCTTTCCTGTCCAGATGATCATCTGCTAACCATCAGTCAGGCTGCATGGATATGAGGTGAGGAGGGGGAAGGAGAGGAAGAGGTTGGTAATTAGAAAGGGAAGAAATGAAGAAGATAAAGGTCATAGATAAACTAGCAGGACAGAGATGTTTTCCACCTGCAGGACACATTTCTGTATTGACTGTGTTACTTTGCACGAAGCAGTGAAGTGTATGACATTTTTCACTCACGCATGGGCTATAAACCACACCATTCATTGATCTCTAAATGGAATGACAGCAAATACCACTACAGTCACTTTAAACTTGCTGGCTTTCTGCTGAGCAGAGCCTTTTTAAATATCATTTGCCTTGCCTCTCTGATGGCCTCATGGAGCTGCCTCTGTACATGAACCCTGTTGTTTGACTGGAAAGGGCGAATTGATACAGAATGCTGCACTCTTAACAAGGAAAAGCACGACTGTGGGATTTGGCAAATAAATCAATAAAGGCAGACTAATGGTGTCAACATCTCATGGGAAGAAAAAGTCATAAATGTTTAGTGGAAAGGGAAATCTTAAATAAAAGGAGTGTTAGCTAAAGATAACAAAGACTGTGCATCTCAAAGCCTATGTTAACATTTTCCTGCTGTAGCTATCCATGAGGCTCAGCTTTCATTTACTATGCAGTAATTGAAATTGAATTATTAATTATATGATATTTCCCAGGTCACTAAACAAATAAAGTAGTGAAAATCAAACTAAACTCGCTTGCAGACTAAGGTTTTACATCATCTGCTGCTTATCAGGTCTTAAAATGAAGTACAGATAATCTCAGATAAAGAGCACATCACATATTCCACAGTTTTGTTATTAATTTCAGAAAAACTAAGCCAAAATGCTGAAGCCGTTTCTGAAAAATTAAGCACACTCTTTTCCGCTCCCACAAGAGTTAGGAGGATAAGCAGCAGCAAGCTGCTGCTAATGCTAATTTTAAGACCGGGTAAGGAAAAAAATGTCCTGAGATGTAAAACAATAAAACAAAATAAAATAATCCAGTAATATGACTTAATTAAACTGGAATAGTCATGTTATCCCTGTCTGGTGTATAATATGAAACTGACATGCAGGACGATTGGACTCAGGACTTATGAAACATGTAGCTAAGTGCCCTTGCATAAGTAATTGGACAGTATTTTATCCATCATTTTACTTGACTAAAGATGGCCTAAAGATGACTGCTTTTATGTGCTGAGGCACAGACTCAAATTAGAATTTGATTTGAATGTTTTGTTCCACTAAGCAGGCCACAGAAAGAACATTATTGTGAGGGGGGAAAAAAAAAAATCAAGACATCAGACAAACATCATTCCCTATGGACACCAAAATTGAATGAGAGCATGCACTGGCTGTTACTCATTACTACTGGCTGACTGGGGTAATTGAATTTTGCCTGGAAAACATTCAGTTTATTTATGACGGGTAGTTTCTTGTGAAAATGTGGATGGCAAAAAGGAGAAGAAGAAGAAGAAAGCCAGCCGTGAGGTGTTTTTCTTTTTTCTTTTTTTTTTGCATTTTTTTTTTTGCATTTTTTAATGTCCCTTAGATGCAGATGATAAATTGAAAACTTTTGGCTGATGGTTCTATGTTTGCGTTTGCTGATGCTGAAGTCTATAATCTGTCCAACTTTCTGCACAATCTGTTGTGTGCATTATTGTTTTTTTTTCTGACCTACTTCAGCATTCAAAGCATGAGCTTACCAATTTCAGTATTTCTCAAATGCAAGGCTGGTGTCCAAATGTTTGAAGATCACAGGTGCCTATATTATTGTTTGAAATGTCTGAAATCTTTCCAGATATTCAGACTGCAACATGTCCTGCATCAGACATTTTGCACTGTTGGGTTACCTGTCACCGAGTGACAGTTTTGCCTTGATTAGCCTTACGGAGCTTCTGTCAAGTGTTATATTAAAGGTTTGGATAAATATAAAGGTTGGCAAAAACCCTTAAGACAATAAGCCTGCACATAATAACAAATCAAGTCAGGAGAGAAGATGCTCCTCTACAGCTGTTTTTCTGCTGCCTGCAGTTCAGTCTTGTTAAATTGTACCTGCAGGGGAGAGCTGTCAGTTAGCATAATATTGCATTGTGCAGTTTCTTATTGTTATTTTTATTTATTTATTTATTTTAGCCTAGTCTTGGTGGGATCATTGTATGTATATCCTAATCATCCTTTAGCGGCGGCTGATTGTAAATATGCAGTTTTCATTTACAGGAAATAATGGTGCATACTGATGACAAAAATGCTGTTTTCAGAAGAAGCTTTGCTTATCTCTCAAAATCAGTCAAAACTATTGAGAGAATCACAGACAATATTTCCTGATCATAAGAGTGTTGTAACATACTGTAATACTTTAACGCAGTCCAACAATCTGATTGTGAAATAGTGTTACACTGACTTCACTGTGGACTGGAAATGGAGAGCAATTTTGAGCTTTGGGGCGAAAGGGAATGGTATTTTGACCTTTTGTAAATGCTTTTATTTACCCTATAAAATTATTTTGTGATTGCTGTGGAAACAGAGCTGTTGGTGGGGCTGAGGGGAAAACCATTTGACAGAACAGTTAGTTTCTACCTACAACTTATTGACAACCCATTAAACCACAGTTTTAGCTTCTATATGTGATTTTTTTGGTGTGTGTATGTTTACATTAGAATAAACAGTCCTTTCTTTTGACACCAAAAGGGCTTGAGTCCACATAATATACCAGTGCTTTTTTCCCCAACCTTTCCCAATAATCAGAGACCATATGTTGTTTTCACCCAGTGTCTTTTTTTCAGAGGGCTTCACATTTCTTTCAGCCACTCTGAGTGCAACAGGTCAAAAAAAATCTCTGAACTTTTCAAAAAGCTGCTGGTGTCATCACTGTTGCTTTTTTCAGATAAGTAATATGGACCAAAATTGTCACCCCGGAAACCAGATAAATGGAAGAGAAAATTGTACTTGCCATGTCTACCTACCCTGAGTTGTATGACATGCCAAACAGAAATGGTTCCAGACCATTTGTGTGAGCAGATCAACACTAAAGGTTGCTGGCGATAATATTAATAATGGGATGGCAGTCAAGCTGAAACAGTGTCAAAAGGAAAATGACCTACAAACTGTTCAATACTGTAGAATGCACATATATGATCTGAAGGACTAATTGTCTCCCTAAATGTTTTGTTCTGGAGATGCACCCATAACCCTCAGAAGGGAGTCTTACTTACGATTGTTTTATGTTTAATCTAAAATAGGCCTGGAATCAAGCTGTTGCACAAGAGGATAATATTGTCATTCCCGCCGAATTACATGCAGAACATCCATGCACTTCAGTTTCTGGATTGAGTTGTGACCAGATTATTGATTGGTGATATGAGGGAACTGCCCTATGTTTGGTGTTCATGGTGGGAAAACAATGTTAAACAAATACAAGGCGGACAAATTATATGAAGCATAAGGGTAATGCAGGTTTAACTTAACATGGTAATTAAAGTAGATGTGTCATCAAGATATTGTTGTCATGGAGGCATCCTTTTTTCTTATCTAAGAAAAGGATGTGTGCCCCAATAAAACAGCCCTGAAACACCTTCTATACTTAGATTTTTGTTTTAATGAGAAGTGTTGGTCTAGTGTTTACTTTTGAGCTTTAAAACAACAGTTAAAACAGTAGGTGAGTTTAAATCTTTATCTTTTATAATAATAATAATAATGGATTAGATTTATACAGCGCTTTTCAAGGCACCAAAAGCGCTTTACATTGTGGATCTATTATTCATTCGCTCCTCAATCATACCTGGTGATGGTAAGCTACACGTGTAGCCACAGCTACCCAGAGGCAGGCTGACGGAAACATGGCAGCCAATCTGCGCCTACGGCCTCTCCGATCATCACCAAACATTCATCCACATTCATTCACCAGCGATGCCAACACAGGAGGCACGGAGGGTGAAGTGTCTTGCCCAAGGACACAACGACAGATGACTTGGGGAGTGGATATCAAACAGCCAACCTTCCAGTCATTGGACGACCCACTCTACCACCTGAGCCACTGCCTTCCCTTATATATATATTTCCTCTTTTTGCAAAAAAAAAAAAAAAAAATCCAAAATTAAAAGTATTGCGTCATGTTTTTAATACAGGGCAGAGGTGAAAAGATTATTTTGTCCATAAACTGGAAATGCTACAAACAGCAGTGGAAAGAAACTTGTTAAACAAATTAAATCATACACCAGACACAGTATGTACACACAGTAAGCTGCAGTCTAAAAGAGCAGAAGACAGAAACACAAGCTATGGGTAACACAATAGGGGGCTTACTGTGATGAATTGTTCCCTCTTTAGTGGTAGTTAAAACCAAATAAGAATTAGCACCACCGTGTTTTCATGTTAGTGCGCATTTTCTTTCACAAATGTTCTGTTTAAGAAAAGATTTACACAACTTCAAAAAATTTGTTTGTGAAGGAGCGCTTCCTGGATTCACCAGCCCTTGTCCAAGGTGCTCTTTTGGAAAGGGTAGAGAAGACTGGAACTGTGTCCTGTTTCACGGTCTGCACACTTCGAAGTGCGGATTCCTCAGCTACATATGTCATCATGGTGCGCTAAGCACTGTCTCAATTCGAAGGAGCCGCCCTCCAAATCCATCCTACAAATCCGCACTTCGTTTGGCCTCAAACGAAGGCTGCTGATGATGCATCATTCGTGGCCTTTTTTCTCCCAGAATTCATTGCGCACAAGACAGTGGTGAGTGAGCAACCAAGCTCAGAAGAGTACTTTTTTGTTGTTGTTGTTGTTGTTTTTTTTGTTCTTTTTGTTTGTTTTTTTTAACTACACTTTAGTAGAAACATACAAAATGAAGTACAATAAAAAACACATGTTTATTAAACTGTGGCATTAAAATTATATAATATTTGATATTTGTGGACTTTTAAGGGGTTAATGATGTGTCTACTGGCTAGAAAACAACAGAACGTCATATATTCATATACACACACACACATATATATATATATATATATATATATATTTATTTATTTATTTTTTTTTTCTCCAACATTATTACTCGGTTGGTGTTAACATTCACTAAAGTGCCCTATGATATGCAAACTTAGAAAATTCAGAGGTTTAAATGATTCAACGTCCTACGTTGCTGATATGAGAACTTGTTGTTGGCTAGGTAGGCTGTCCCATTTCACGAACGCTGGGCGGACTTCAGAGTGTGCAGACTACGTAGACACTATCCTATGTAGTCTGCACACTCCAAAAGGTGCAGACCCTGAATTGGGACACAGCTTGAATATCACAAAAACCTCAAAGGCACTCTCCTTTAAAAGTAACTAAAATGTATTATTCTATGGCATAGTCATACCTTAGAAATAAAGACATTTTAGTAACTTTTAAAGGACAGTGCCTTGTATTTTTTGTAAAATCAATATTTACCCAACATTTTAAAACATCACTATGTTAACATCAAGTTCTATTTAGTTGTTCTGTCATCTTTTAATGCGTTTAGTCATTTAAAGTGTGAACATGTGTGAACATGTACATCTACAGGCAAAAACTTTGGACGCTGTAGGCTGCTGAATTGTTTTAGATAATACTGAGAGGCGTTGTTTAGTTGAACACTTTCCCATGACTCAGGGCAGACTAAATATTAGTCAGTATCTGAATCAGTAGAAGCATTTACGACAGAACCTGACCATAAAAATCCTCATAAATGTAGGATTTGTGTTTTTTTTGTTGCCAGATGTGCCTCACAAACTAAAGCTACAACTAATCTATGCATGATTGCATTTTCATGTACCTAATGCACTGGGAAAATATTGGAATAATGAGAGAAAGATGCCAAGAATGAGTACAGACTTTATCACCTTAAACTAATACTAAACCTACTTGACATTCTGTTATCACAAGGCACTGAATGAATTATTCACAATGGCCATGAAATGCCAGTGTCTCTCCACAATTCTGTTTATTAGATCAGGGATAAAAGGACTCAGCTGACCGTTGCACTGATACACAAGATAATATTCTCATTGATATTTTTCATGTCTCTGTACACAGCTTGGGTCTAATTATGGAAGCATAATAGTGTTTGCTCTGCTGTTTTGCTTGTGTAATTAATCTTTTGACTGAGTGTTGATCAAACCAAGACAGTATTCAAGCCTCATTCATCTTTAACCAATGTATTGTCCACAGCTTGAGAATAACATCAGACAAATATTAGGGTGTTTTCTTTTTCTTAAGAGTACATTTATAAGGAATTCTCATAAAAAATAAATAAATAATAAAATAAAAATAAAAAAACTGGTAAGTTCAAATAGAAACCTAATACTGGTCATTACAAGCTCTTGAAGAGATTACATCAGTAGCTACTTAAGCTGAATCAATACATTTTTAAATAAAATACACAATCAGATCCTCTTGGACATGTATGTTATTATTGTATTTATCTTAGATGAGATTGTATCCCAAGCATGAGCGATGCGGAGAATGCCTTTCATCACAGTCTGCATACTGAGCATTGGTACTGAAACCATCATCTCTATGCTTCTCCTCCTCCAACTGGCAAACTCCAGAATGACACCTTAACAGAACAGCTGGCAAAAGTTTTGGACTAATCACCTGGCTGCTATTTGCATCTCTCTCTCTCTCTCGCTCTCTTTATTTTTTTATTATTATATTTTTTTAAGAATAATCCCAACTTGGGCATTTGCTGCTTGACTAAATCATGTTTATCTATCATTCATCTCAGAGCTGTTGAGTAAATTCTCACTGAGACTTGCCGCAGGGGGCTGGCTGGCTTGGCTCCTGCTCTCCATGAAAACATTATCATCTCTTGACAGTTGAACTCGCCTTTATAGCAGCAGAGCGACAAAGAAAAGAAGCAGGAGGAAGGTGGGGGTGCCTTGTCAGCGACCGGTGGCGCCCACGGACACCCCTCTCAGCCTAAACTGTTCGCCTGCGGGGCTGCGTGCGTCTGAAGCGAACTGTTCCGCTTCTGTCGCGAACCGGGCACGTCGAGAGAGGGGCGGGCTCGCCTGCCGTCGCTAAAAGGTCCCGCTTCGAGTGGCTGCTCTCATTGCAGTCCAGTCTGCCGAGCGGAGCGGACTGACTGAGGGACGAGCTCTGTATCATTCAAGGATTCTTTTTTTTAACCTCATACACTTCGCCCTCATATACAGGGACCGAGAGGAATCGCACCCAGCCTGCTGTGGACAATGTTTCTCTTGCAGTACACAGGTAACATCTTTTAAGTTTGATCCTGCTCGTTCATTCGGCGTCTCCTGGTTATGTTTACATCGGAGCTCATATATTTTGTCTTCTACACACACCGATTGTCAGTACTTTCCCTCGCTGCATGCTAAACCGTGTCACCGCACGACTTCGGCGGCGTTTTGCTGCATTTTGTCGCTCATCTCTGTCATTTGATATAAGTTGTGGAAGCACCCTGAAAAGACTGACTTGCTCGGATTGTCGGGCGTATACCAGCTGTTGAGACCGCAGTGTGAGAGCTGTGCTCTGTGCCAGCGTTGTTGTTTTTTTTTTCAATGTTTTGGGCTTTTAATGTATGCTTTTTTGATAATAAACGATCAAAATAATGATCAGGATGTAATTTATACTTGCATATCACACACGAGCATTTCCTCTTATGTTGACTCATGCACGCCTACTGATGCTGGCTAGGGATGGAAGTTTTCACATTAGACGCCAGATCACTGCTGGAAGATGTTGAATATTTTCACACGCCGTTCAATCTGGTGTCTGATAGGCGGCATTTGTCTGTCATGATCGAACTCGGTTTGGCAGCATTATAGTGTGTACAGGCCTGTCTGAAGGGATTGAGAGTTGTTTTTTCTTTTAAATAGGACATTTTTTTGGACTGGCAGGATCTAATTAAGCTAGGATGAGGTTTTAACTCGCATTAATTTGCTTTCTCTGCTTTATTCTGGCTCCTTAAGCATCCTCTGTTTATAGTCGTGGTAAATCTACCTCAGATGTCCCACAGTTTGTTTTTTTTCCCCCTTCTTTTTTTTCTTTTGTGCATGTTTGCAGGGTAATTGCAGATTTTGATAAGCTCATAAAAGCAATGACTTGTCAAAGATAAGTCTCACTGCATTAATTTGTGATTTTCCAGAGCGGTTAGTAGACCAACTATTGCCTCATATACTCGGAAATATAGTTTTCCTACTTCTGTGGAAGGCAGTCATAAATCTGAATTCCTTAACACTTAATTTAAATGTACTTAAGTGAGATTTAGTTACATGTACCATCATTTATGAGCCTCAAGTGTTGGTGGCACACTTAGTTATTTTAGAGTGAAAATGTGATCATTTTTAACGCAGCATGCAGCTTTATGACAAGGGGTTTTGGAGAGAACTTGCACTGTGACCTGAAGGCTATGGCGTGGGTGAAAATATATTTCTTGTCCTTTCTTGTTTGGATGGTTTTCTTTTCTGGGCTATGTGTTGTTAATCTTGCCGAGATAGAGAAGATCAGTTTCCTTCTCCTCTTATTTCCTCCCTTCCGGAGGCACAAACATGCTTTGAATCAAATTGAGTGAGTGGAGGTTGAGTGCCTCCCTATGACCACTGGGAGAGAAAAGGTCCATCAGGCCTTGTGACAGCAATTTACCTCCACCCTGCTGTAGTTCTCTCTGATCAACTGGCTGAGCATCTTTTAGATAGCTTTTAATGGTGTGAGGGGAAGGGGTGGGAGTGGGGGGGACACTTTGCTTAGATCTGTCAGAGAGGAGAGATTTAAAGGTTGTACATAGAGTGTTTGAGAAGGAGCTTAAATATTTCAGCTCCCCTTGGCAGAGGATGCTAGTGCTGCAGAACAAATTAAGACTGAATACAGAGCAATACTGTATAATATGAGGACATTTGGCAACTTTGGGAACTCTCAAATTTTAATTGGTTGCTTTGTGACTGTTTGAGGTTACTAAGCAGGATTCTCATCGCAGAAACAGCTGGGGGAGGCTGACAAAGCCAAGGAAGAGCTTGAGTGAAAATATGAGTCATAGATTACTCGCAACTGTTTGATTTCATAAAACAATCTACCTAAGCTTGAATTGTATGTGTAAGAATGCGTAACTGAGAGAAACTGCCTTTCCTCTACATTTTAAAATGCAACCTTACAGACGAAGTTTCCTTTTCATTAGCTCATATGAGCTCTCTAACAAAGACTCCATCATCACTGGGATTAAAACCTATGCCATAATGAACATTTGTTTTTTATTCAGTATTAGAATTGTTGCTTTTAAAAGCAGACCAAGTCATTTATTTGTCTTCATGTTACAAAGAGAAGCTATTTACTGACTCTGCCTGCTTATTGGTATTCTCCTATGAGCAGTCACCTGACTGCTTGAAGCTTAGCTGTCAGACAGGTTGAAAGCTCTTTAGATTACTGATGAGTCAAGTTTTGCACTCAAAAGTCCTGCTGTATAATTTTTGAAGTTTTGCTGGTGTGTTGGTTTAATTTAAGTTGTAAGTTTTTTTTTTTCTGGTTTTCCATTTACAGATAGTTCCATTTTTAAGCTGCAATTTGTGGATTTTGCCATTGCATACACTTCTTGACACTTTTAGCCTTTTACTCCATGACTTTTGTCAAACAAATGAATGCATTTTTCTACCAGAATGACATCTTTGGGTTTCTTAGCACTAACTGGTAAATGGTCTGCACTTATCTAGCACCTTTTTAAACCTATCAAGGATCTACAAAGTGCTGTTATGATTGACATTTATACAGCAGTTCTTATTATATGTACATGCACTCTATACAGCAGTTTCCTTTAACTCTGGTCTACAGGGACCACTGCCCTGCAGGCTTTAAACATTTCCCAGCTTCAACTCGCCAGGATGAAATTGATGGGTCATTTAAAGGCTTGTGTAAAACTTGAAGACAAGCTGAAGAGGAGATCCTTTTAATTTGAATCAGGTGTGTTGGTGCTGAGAAACCTCTAAACCCTGTAGGGCACTGATCACTGCTATGCAGCATTTGTCTTTACATCACACGCTGTCTGGCCCAAGGACACTTCAGCAGTTGAGTACTTGGGAAGTCAAACCACTGATCTTCCAGTAAGTGGACAGCTAATCCACAGCTGCTCCACGTGCCTAGATTTAAGTGTTTTCAGTGTTTGTTTTTTTTTTTTCATATCCATTGTCATAGTACTTGGTTTAGAGAAATGTAGTGTAGTTCCATTAACTATTGGTTGTTTAGATCTAAAACAGAGAGATAGTGAAATGAAATCTCACAGTTCTCTTTTAGGACCAGTATTAAGATTAAGTTGTCTGTTGAATGACACTTTATATTCCCGGACAGCGTCATGGAAACACACAATTCTGATTCAAACTTTGATAAGTTTGACTTTTTTTTTTAATTAGAAATACTTTACAAAGCTTCAAATGATACAGATACTTCTGCTTGTCACTTTTTAGAAGGTGCTGGGCTGCTGTTGTCACGTCATCATTTATGGGGTTTCATCCCTCTGTTGTATCATCTGTTACTTTTTGGTGTGATAACATAAATGTTTTACTGTGTCACCACCACATCTCTGCATCAGCCTGCTGTCGGGTCAGATTGTTGTGTATTCCGGTGTCTGTTACTCTCGTAGTATGCACTCTCTAGAAATCCTATTTGACTTACTGTTATTATTCAGCTTTTGAATTGCAATAGCATTGTTGGAGGGAAGCTACAACCTGTTCAAGTTAAAGAAATGAAAGTTAGCCTCTGTGGAAGATCCCCGTGCGGATCAGCAGTGTTGGCAGCAGCAGCAGATGAATCTGCCATCTGGTATCGAGTATACGTGAGCTCAGCAGCCTGGAGGCAACCAACTCTGGAGCTCCAACCAAATCACTGAGAGAGCTCTTCATTTCTAATCACTTTCACAATGAGCCTCCACACTGAGAACCTTGAAATCTGAGGTAAAGACTTTACAACAGCAAGTTCACTACATGAAAGATGAAGCGAGCCATCGCCGCCTTATTCCACATTTACTTTAAATGAGCATGCGTGCAAGACAGGATTGCAGCTGCAGTGCTGCTGTGTTAAACTTAGCTGACTGTCCCTTTGAGGTGTGGAGAAAAAAAAAGGTGGTTTGAAGAAGCTGGATTATGCTGATCACCAGGGAGTTGCTGTACAAGTTTTCTACATTTTATAACTTCTCTCAAAACATATCATTTACACTTCAGACGTCTACTCTGGTATCAGCATTATGTATTTCTGTAATTCTGTGGGTGTCTGATGCAAAACAAACATTAGTAGCAAGAATGCTACAATGTAATACAATCAGAGGGTCCTCTCACAATTTATGCTTCCCACATATTTATCACACACAGTTTTTTGTTTTTTTTTATGTTGTTAATTTCATTCTTCTGCATCAGTTCAGGCCCTGCTTGAGCTGTACAAACCACTCCTCAGAATGTAATCAAGAGGGACGGTGATGTTCTGTGACAAAGCTAATGTCAGTAGAGTTATTGGGAGGAAAATTCTTAACATAAAAACCTGAATGTGAATTTTCTGAGATTCTGAATTACAAATTAAAAGTTTAAATTTTAAAAGCATTTTCTGTAACACATAATAGCTTTACCCCCCCATCTCTTGGCTAGCTTTAGCCATAAATAATAACTTTATTTATCTTTATTATTTTTTTTTTTATGTAGAGCTTATTCTGAACTTGAATGAGAATATTTTAACATGCATTTAATACATTTCAATTGTTTATACATGAACTCGATAACCTAGATGATAATGTTTTGGTTGGTTTATGGAGCGAGCAATCAGTCTGCCCTGTGTGAAACTGGATGTAAGTGATCATCGTGTTCTGCATCTCAAACATTTAATGCAGCGTCATAGCAAAACTACAAAACTTGTCCTCCTGTGTATGTTTTTAGTATTGAGACACTCCAAAGTACAGACACAGCTGTCACTTTAATGTTCAGAGCAAATGTTTGTAGTTCTCCTGGGCTGTTGCACTTCAGTCCGCTAAGGGATGTAAGAGAGCAGCTCTGGTTGAAGAAGTCACAATAATATTGCACTTACATGGTAACAAGGAAGTCTTTAGAGACGGGATAATCTTGAGTCTTTGTTTTTCATGTTGTTCTTTGCTTCTCTTTTTCCAGCACTTTCAAGGGAGACACTCGAAATTAGCAAAACATGTGGCATGATCGATCACCAGAGAAACGTAGGACAATACTACGTTGTGTCTTCGAACTTGCCTCTGTCCACTGTTGCTTTAGAGGCTGGATTTTATTTATTTATTTATTTATTTTGTCCTGGCAAGGTATGATAAATTGAGTGACTAAGTCAGACTTTTATGCAGCAGCTGCATTTTATAAGGAATTTCCTCTTTTAACAGTGAGAAACAGCCTTTGATTTACTGATTTACAAGAAATATCATAACATTTATTACCCCTTTGCCTCTGTCCCATGACTATGAGTTGTTTAGGACTTGACCCCTTTGACCAAACCTCTTCCTTAGACACAATGATCTCCCCATAGCTGAGAGCTCAGTTCAGTGGTTTGAACCAGAGAAGAGGGGTGTCCAGAGATTGCTTGTCTGGAAAGCAGCCATCACTCTGCTGTAATAGAGACTGAGGGCCCAGATTTATATGGCTCTTATTTTAGGAGGAAGGAATGGCTTAAGGGGGGGAAGGAGCTTGAAAACAAAATGGTACCAAAATGGATGGACAGAATGTAACCAAGAATGCATTATTAATAGGGTAGTGGAGGTTCTCTGTATTCTGCCTGCTTTGTTGGTTTATTTCGCCTCTCAGTGAAAGTCAAAAGGAATACAGTGGCTGCTTTCATGGGTTGGATGGTAGAGGAATTTTGCTAGGCTATTAACTTCATATTCTAAGTCCTGTTTGCATGATACTTGGCTCTTTCTGGAAACGAGGCTGCAAGTCTTTGTTTAACCTAGGAATTTTCCATTAGCAAGAGACATATTTTGCTATGAATTTTATTTATTAGGGGTGTTTCTTTCCATTTTGTGCCCACAAACTCATACTCACAGATCCCCACTGTGCAAAATCCTTTTCAAAGCACTAGAGGAAAAAAGAAAACACCATCTGAAATGTCACCAGAAGGGCTCTGAAAGGTTTGGTGTTTGAGCTCAAAGGAAGCCCTGTACTTGCATGTTTACAGCACAGAGTCTGGCGACCACTCAGTGTACGTTACTAGTCAGTATTAGGTCTAACCACTTTTTTCTTATTCTTTCCTGCCTCTTTTTGAGGAATATCAGGTGAGCATTTAGAGAGGCATGATACAGCTAGGGTAACTTTCTTTTTTCTTTTTCTTTTTTTAAACCAGGGAATGGGGGTGTAGTTTCTGGCTTGGTTCTTCAAATTATAGCTCTGTCTATTTTGAACCATTGGAATGCAGCTTGAGGTCAGCATTTGGGTGAACTGAAGAGCTCTGTGTGACAGGGTAGCAGTAAGTTGAATTGAGGACGTCCACACAGATGTTTAAATTCACATTTAGAACTCTGACTTTAATAATTGGACAGCTTTTTTTGTTTGTTTTTACGCATTAAAAGGCTTCCTTATATTTCTATTGATACATCATGAGGATATATGATGCACATTACAGATTTTTATTTATTTATTTTTTTTAGGGAGAACAACCCTTCATGACATTACGTATTTAGTCAAGCTTCTAGCCAGTCTGCATTAATGTTTAATATCAAATACCAATTACAATTTTCTTATCCAACTCTGATATTACTCGCAGATCTTTATTTAAGACTAACATGAACAAACCTGTTCAAAATCTACCGTTCTGGTAAAAGTTTAAAACAAAACTTTAGAATATAACAAAACAACATGGGAATACAAATTTCCAGCACAAACAGTGCCAGTGGTCAAGTGTGTCAAATCATACCAGCTCAGCCTTTAACACATATCAGCCTCTGTAATTATCCTATCTTTGCTCCCGGCTCCGAGGAACAAAAAAAAGAAAAACAAAGCCCCCCTGATCTCTGGAACCGAGGGAGGGCAATAACGCTGCAACAGTCCCACACTGAACTGTGTGAAAGGGGCTATAGATGTCTGTTTTTCTTCTTTTCAATTTAAACTGCCCTCTGTCAGGGTTCCTGACCTTGTTCCTTTAGTACGTAATGTGTGTTGTTTTCTTTATGCTTTATGTTTTCTTTTTTCTTATGTTTAAAAACATAGCAACACTACAGGTATTCACTGACTCTTCCTTAGAAAAGTGTTGTGGTTAAAGCTCAAATGGCATTGCTGGCCCTCAGGCAAGTGTCGGTGAAATCTTGGAGGGTATCTGCAACGTGCAGATAATTGCCCCTCATGTTTGGCTGCTCTTGGAGTTCACATACATTACATTAAGTATTTCAGTAAATATCTTAGGAAAGGAGGGAATCATTAAAATCATATACAGAAAACAGTTGTTGTGCTGTAGCCTTGAACTTGTCTTCAGGTGTGACATACTAAAAGAAAATTTTACCTAAGGGAGGTCTAACTTTTTCTTAATTATGTAAATATTTACATTTGCTTTATTGTTGCACAGCAGTCCTCCCTTGATCTAAGATGAAGGGGTAGATTTACCAAACAAATGAAATTGGCATGCAGTCACAAATCATAATTGGCACTCATGGGAATGTCTAGTTTTGGAGTTGAGATCCCAAAACTACTGATCTATAAACACAGGTGTACTCCACTTTTTTCAGTAATTTGTCAAAGCCATATACCAGGATCATCAAAATTAAGTGTGTGGTAGCAAAAAAAGAAAAAGAAAAAAAGAATTAATATGCGATTAGAATCACTTCCTACTTTCTTCATTTGTACACCTGAGTTTTCTGCACCGCAACTGAGCCATGCCAAGTGCTAAATTTAAATGTTTTCATTTATTTATTTATTTGGCTGTGAAAAAATGGTCCAGTCGTCAGAGAATCACAAGCCCGTAGTTTTAATAAATAAGTGCATCATCCAAATAAACCTATTCAAATCACACAATTTATGTGATTTGAAAGGGAGACTCCGATAAATACAAAGACAAGAGAGCCAGGTGCAAAAGCACCGTTTACCCCTTTCAGGTGCCAACTTACCACTGCACCTGAATAGTAACCGCAAACGTTAATTATTTAACACCTGTGTTCTGAGAACAAAACAGATTTTTATAAACGAAGCACTGAAATTAAAGGCACAGTCACCATATCCGTCCTTCAAATGTGTACAAAGATCATTGTTGTCCTTCAGCCTTTGGACAAAAATGATCCTCTAAAGTCTTTAAACATTCTGCAGCTCAACATCGATTTTGAGTTTAAACTTTAATGAAGGGATGGAGGAAAAAAAAAAACAAAAAAACAAACATGAAACTTAATATACCGTGACAGGAAGTTCCTCTTCATGCCGCCCATAGTACATCCACCATATTGGGCTGCTACATATTAAAATGTGAAAACAATCAGCACTGGATGCTGAGTGCCATTTGCAGTGGAAGCTGTGGCCTTAAGGACTTATACTGACAACAACTGACTGAACATCATAGCTCTGAACACAGTCATTACAGACTGGGATATAATTGGATTCACAAATCAGCCATAGCTCTAGGTTTATAGTGGCACTGGCCTTTATGGGTCATATTTCAGAGGCTGCTGGGCAGTTCATCAGCAGAGGCTTGGTAAGAGCGAGAAACTGCTGAAAGACCTGCTGAAAATGCTGAGAGACCATAAGTGAAGCATCTTGGCTTTTTTTTCTCTTCAGAGAAAATACAGAGAGAATTAAGAAGTGGCTTTCCCAAAGAAATATTGTGGACTATTATGATGTCTTCACCCCCTTGATCTTACTTTTTCGTAACCATTTATGCTAAGTGTAGAACCTGTTCCACTAAACAAACTCCACATCCTCCTCTCCTTCCAAACTTATCTATCGTGTCCTCTTTGCTTGTTGTCTCCCCTGTTGACAAGTAAAATATTTCCTATGCAACAGGGAGGCTGATAATAAAGTGTGTGTTTACTTGCGAGACTGGGTGGGAGGAATAGCTAAGGAGAATTTTTTTTTTTTTTTTTTTTTTTTTTTTTGCTGTTTTCCTCTCTGTGAGCTGAAACATACTGCAGGTTTTCAGTTGTGCTTTCTATGCTTGTCCCAACAGAAGTCAGGGAGGTGGATCAATATGAAGATTAATTACTGTGTCCAAGTTGAGGGTTGCACCAACAACCTGCATTTTTCTGGCCTCAAGTGAGTGCCCAAATGTTTACTCTGATGCGTGTTGAGCTCTGGCTTGTTAGTGTGGTCTCTGGACCGAAGCTGCCCTGAAAGCAAATTGGACTCGGCTTCAGGGGTGGCACACTGAAGCTAAGTACATCCCAGCTTAGCACCCAAAACTGCAAAACCAGAGGTCCTACAGCCTTTCTGGGCTTAATGTAACCATCTAAATATAAGGTTTTAGTTTATCTCTTCTCAAAGGTATTAGAGATGGGAGGAGGGGAACTTTTTAATATTATTATTTTTTATAAATCTCTTCTATTTTGACCTGGATATCTGTCAAGTGTGTCCTTTCTATAGTATGTTTGCATCCTATAGCTTACTTTACTCCTTTGTTCTCTCTGTATTTTACTCTGTATATTAATGCTGCTGTAACACAGTCTGGGATTAATAAAGTATGTCTGATTCTGAAGAGCTCTTCAGGTTCTGCCTTACAGAAAGTCAGCCACAGCTTCCCTGCTGCTCTCTCCTGCTCTACCTCCACTTTTCTCTCCCCCACAAGTCTTTTTATGAGACTTATTTAATGAAAAGCTGATCAAGGTGCTGAGAAAGCACAAAAATGTTAACATCACATTTGGCATTTTAAAGACACATAAAATATAGTCTTTACATTCATATGGATCCATTTATACAATATAATTTACATTAGTAACATCTGAAAACAAAATTTCTCAAAGCATGGAGGCTTTTATTTTGCTGTGGTGTTGCACCACGGTCGTTTACATGTAGCGGGAACCCTGATATTATTTTGGTCTCATCTACAAGGGATTTATACAATGTGCAGTTTATCAATGTCTTTATTGAAGCATATTGATATATTGTATCTTGAAATGTCCAGTGTGTCATACCGATAAATCATCAGCATGTGTTTGGATGTAGGCTTGAACTGCACAAGCAGGGAAAATGGCTCACAACAGAATGATAAATTCCTTCTCAAAGGCCACTGGAGGATTCCAGTTTGTTGAAGGAAAATCATCAGCTGAACTTACTAACAGATGTCAGTGGTTGTTATATCACTCGAAATCCTCAGTGTGATCAAAGAGGATAATTAATTCTTTAAATGGACTTTTAAAAGTTCAAATGTAGACATTATGTTGAGCAAATGTTATTGTTTTACTGTAATAATTGTCCCAATGATCATCTTTGTTGTTGCGAGATTTTCTGCCTGTAGAAATTTTTATTAAGAAGCTTCTAACAATATGCCCTTCTGCTCTTCTACATTAAGTTGTGTAAGTTAGTCTGTAAGAGATAATCACTGGAAATATGGCTGTTATGCTGTAAACAAATATAAGCTCCGAGTTAAAAGGTTGACCTGTAATAGTCGGCCTGAACAGCAGAATGAGCAAGGGAAATAACATTTTTATATGCTTTGAAATCAGTTCAGTTCAATTTAGTTCAGTGATTCTTTCTAGGTACCCAGAGGGAAATTTTAATCTTGCAGTATAAATAATAAATGTGTACCAACAAGGAGAACAAAGAGTCATCAAGTTAGGTCTATTGTTTTAAGCAGGAATGACTTACTGTACCGAACAGACATGAAGAAGCCTCTGACTGAAAGCACCCACTTTTTCATTCCCTGTGTCTGGAAGATGTTCAATAGTTTTTTGCATAGTCAGCTAAGACCAGCAAGACCAAGGAGCTCATTGTAGACTTCAGGAAGGAGAAAAGAGGCACACACGACCCCATCTAAATCAATGGGAAGGCCGTAGAGCGTGTTTCTAGCTTCAAGTTCCTGGGGGCCCACATCTCAGAGGACCTGTCCTGGACCACCAACACCTCCAGTCTGGTCAAAAAAAGCTCACCAGCGCCTGTTCTTCATGAGGTCACCGAGGAAGAACCACCTGTCTTCAGACATCTGGGTGAACTTTTACCGCTGTGTGATCGAAAGCATCCTAACAAACTGTCGCAGTCTGGTATGGAAGCTGCTCGATCGCGGAGCGCAAGGCACTGCAGCGGGTGGTGAAAACTGCCCAACGCATTGCAGGAACTCCACTTCCAGCCATCGAGGATGTCCAGAAGAAACGCTGTCTGAAACGAGCCCGCAGCATTCTTAAGGACTCTTCCCACCCTGCCCATAGACTGTTTTCCCTACTGCCCTCGGGCAAGCGCTTCAGGAGCTTCCGGACAAGGACCTGCAGCCTGAGGAATAGCTTCTTCCCCAGAACTGTGTCCTTACTGAATTCTTGCTGACACACAGCTTCTCTGCAAACCCCCCATTCCTCCTTGGACCATAAACTGTACTCCGCCACCACTGTACCACTTGATTATCCTGCACTCACGCATATCACTAGTTTTTAGCAATCCTAGGTAGCTACTGCCTATATTATTGCAATATTTCATGTCATTCCACCTGTAGCTTTGTATAGCATAATTTATCATATGCATATTTCATCCTGTAAATTATGTTCATAGTTTGTTTATAGTTGACTATATTTAAAGCCCATATTAATCTGGATAATATGTTCATAGTTCATTCTATAAATCACTAAGATATTCTCATAACATACCGTGTACATATTTAATTTCTTATATCTGCACTTGCTGCTTTTGCACTTCTGGTTAGATGTTAAACTGCATTTCGTTGCCATGTACCTGTACATGTGTGATGACAATAAAGTTGAATCTAATCTAATCAAAGTGTGAAAAGGGGGGGGTGTTGCCTCTCATGATTTCCTTGAGGCATCAATTTGCATTTGTCCGATTAGGTCTAAAACAAAAACCCCAAGGACCTTCATTCTTTTATACATTCTTTTTCTCTCTCTCTGTACTGCTTGGTCCAATACGGGTCGCGGGTAAGCTGGGGCCTATCGCAGCATTAACAGGTGAGAGGCAGGGTACACCCTGGACAGGTCACCAGTCTATCACAGGGCCAACACATAGGGGACAAACAACCATTCACACTTGCACCCACTCCTAGGGAGAATTTAGAGTCATCAGTTAACCTAACATACATGTCTTTGGACGGTGGGAGGAAGCCGGAGTACCCTGAGAGAACCCACGCATACACGGCAAGAACATGTAAACTCCACACAAGAAAGACCACCACCCTCAAGATTCGACCTTGACCATCTAATTTTATTATACCAATGGTTTCACTGTATTTATATTTAGGGTGTTTTTTTTGTTAAGTTCACAGAGCGGTTTCTCTTGGGATGGAAAAAAATAAAAGATCATCTCAGTCACAGTTCTTGGCTAATTTTTTTCTATTTATTCTGGACTTCTTGTAAATGTGGCTGATTTTAAGAGTGGAGGACAAGTTGAGGATTTTGGTATATAGTTGATAAACATCGCTTAGTGAATGCTGTGTTTTAGGCCTGAAGCAACTGATCAAGTAACCAAATAACTTTTATTACAAAAAAATCCTCAAAAGCAAATTATTACATATTAAAGAAACTGGGAAAAGAAGTGTATGCACAAGATGCTGGAGTTTTACATTGAAATATGGTATAACACACTAGAGATGGGGAAACAAACAAAATAATGTAAACTGCTGACACTGACATTGAATTGCATGCAAGTAGTGTTCTGTGCTAGTATTGTCTACATTAAAATTGTTTATATTAATAGAAAATGCTGTTATATAGTCATTCCTATTGGGTCTGAAAATGCAGGGGTTTTAATTTGGCATATAAATTAACTAAAAGTTTTAGTTCTGTTAACAGATGTACCCAGTTTCACAACTGCATTTGTTCCATTTACCTGAAAAAGAAATGTAGTGGTTCATTTTAAGAGACTCCTCTTTTTTTTCTACTTAATCAATCTAAAATAATTACCAAAATAACCAGGTGCTGCAGCCCTAGTTGCATTATAGATTTTTCACATATTAAATTATCTGTCTTTGCCACCTTGTGCCCGCAACACTATTTTGCCTCGGTTTTGTCTCTCATCATTTCAGCCATTAATTACAGGGTTGGGTACAGTCCCCAGTTTACTTGGTCGGCTCTGTGATGGATGAATAGATGGCACAAGGAGAGACAGAAGAGAACAAAGACACCTCATGGGGAAGGAGGCAGGCTCAGCCAAATCATAGCTGCTGGGGCCATCCTATTGCGTGATCTGTGAGGCTTCATTTGTTTTTGTTGTTTCGGTAATTAAACATGGGTAGACCCATTCAGTGGACTTTGGCTGTTAGCTTGGTTTCCCTGACCTAATCTTCACATAAGACTAGATAATTAATGGTGGAGTGACAGGAGAGCCTGCAGTCCTTCTGTTAATGAAAGGGATTCATCTTGTTTACTCGATTCACTTCTTGTTTCTTCATTCTGAGTGTGGCCCAGGTGCCATCACTGTTGTGGTCAGAGACATGGACTGTAGCATCTGTCAAGGACTTCTGGTGGCAGATGATACCATGAGAAGTTCTGGCACAGACAGGAATATTCTCAGCTAGGTTTTAGTTTTATCCTACTTTTCTGAATGAGCTTTATTGTTTATTTTCATAACATATAGTGTGAATAATCAAAGTGCAAGAAGTTCAGCAGCTGGATTTTTTTTTTCACCCCACACTTGCACAAAAGAACAATAATTATTTAGTTAAATTTTTTGAGGTAACAACTAATACTAATGGATTCTGAAAATATTGCGTATCATCTTAAATGTTTTTCCTGCATGATGTTGGGAGGGTGTAATTCAGTGGTGATTTTTATCCTTTTTTCATATTCATCATCATAAATGAGAGCCAAATTCAATTATTTGCCCAGATTTATCCCTGGAGTTTGAATCCTATATTGTTTATTTCTCAGTAAGCTGTCCTGCTTGCACATTGCTGGGTTTTCTGACACATTGCCACAACCTGGAGATCAGTGGAATTGTTTCTGAGTGGGATGTCATGTGTGTATTTGTGTGTGTGCGCTCTCATGGGTGTTTCTATTCATACACAAGATAAACAAGTTATCAACCTTCTCATAAAACTAAATCCCCACACGCCTTTTTATTATATATATGTATATATATAGCTGCTCCCTTTGACTAGCAATTATCTGGATTCACTCTCTCTTATTGACAAGTATCAGATTCAAACATTTTTCACAAACACCAGGTGTGGATGTAACCTGCAGGTAAACAGCTGTTTGAAAATGATAGCTATACTTGTTGTAGAAGTGCTTTCAGTGGACAACAAGCTGTTATTTCTACAAAGGCTCATAAGGAGCTGAGCTGTCAGCATCTGCCTCCTGACCAGACCCTCATTAGCCAACACAAGCACCAAGAGAACAAGCGTGATAGACACCTCTTCAGCTGCACTCAAAAGAAAATGCCTTTCTAACTGCAAAGTAAATTCAGGATAAGTGATTCATGGGTGAAAACAGGGTAGGCAGTGCCAGTGAAGTGGGTTTTTCTAAGTGACGTTTCACACAAATTCTCACAGCTGTGGGTCCAAGTAAAAAAACATAATCTCAGGAGTTTCTTTATGGTGTTACAATGGCATGGGCATGAGGAGTTGTCCCATGGCAGAATAGTTGTGTTTTATTGTCTTGGGATGTTTTAGTTTCAGTAATTAGCCATTTTTAAAAGGTTTATATATTATCTCTTTATGATTACCATGTGTATTAAATTTATATGGGTGAAACATTAAGAGACTAAATTACCAGAACCTCATTTGTCTAGAGACTGTCCTGCAAGGCATTAAAATCCTAGCAGGTTTCGCATCACATTATAACATTTCCAGGACTTAACAGCACATCATGCATTAGATGATGAAGCCGTCCTTTTAGATCTTTCAACATCCACATTCCAGAGATGGCGTTGCATCATAGTATTTGTCATCATTCATTAGTGATCTTACTTTGGCCCTCCCAGGAATTCAGACCAACAGTGTGGTGGTAGATCTTGAAAAACAGACAGGATTAAGTTTAGCTGGGGTTCACCATCCAGAAATAGCACAGGCTTTTGGCTAGCTGCACCGAGACAGGAGGGCTTTAAGGTATTTAGAGTTCTATCCATGTCAGAGTTTAGTTTTAGTCTAGTTTTGTATAATGAAGGTCATTTTAATCTGTGTATAATTGTACAAATGACCAGTGCATCAGTAGATTATTGTTTTTATCCCTTAAAATCTATTTGTAATATTCAGTTTAAACATCCAGAGCTATTCCAGCAGGTTTGGAGTGATGCACCTGCTTGACTTGATCACAACTAATTTTAGTAAAGAATTGATAACCAGTATTATTCATGTGATTATTTTTACTCTTTTTCTTTGGCACCTTTTTTTAGGAACTGTTTTTTAAAGAACACAGAATCGTAGTTTTGAATATTTGTTCAATTTCATTGAATGTATATTATGCTCGAGTTGTATTGCTGAGATTAGGGCCAGTAGTATGTTAGTTTGTCGCTAACACTTTTTCCTCTTCTTCCTTAGCCTGGCAGCTGCTTCTCCTGTTATGTGACTGAAATATTGATTGAGAACGAGATTGCAATTGATTGAGAAAGAGACAAAAATCACTGAATAACTGCATGTTTCTGCTCTCCCACCAAGAAGATGATTCATTCTGCGCAGGGTTCGTAAGGCTCTGTGGTGCCCTGGCAAGCTTGTCTGTGCTGTCAACAAAGGGATAGCTTGCAATAGCATGTTTGTGTATATATACTTAAACTCTTCCTCAAAGTTCCAAGAAGGATCACAGTAAATAGGGGTTTCCCGATCTGATATTGATATCGGAAATAGGTCCGATATCAGCCAACAACATGGTATCGGATTATATCTGCCTGCATAAGAAAATCTCCAACATAAGCACTCTAATATATGCAGCCCATTCCACTCTATTCCACTCCAGCAATTCTATTCTACAGAGCCCAGATCCAGCATGCAGAGGACAGATCACAACAGCACCACCAGCTGGTCTCTGAAACTGAAAGAACGCGGAAGCGAACTCTGAACGTAAATAACACAGTGTGAGGATGTTGACCTATGACAATGTTTGAAATGGACATACCTCAGTGTTTCGCCCAGGTTCACAGCCTTGAGGGGGCGGATCCTGTGGGGATCCATTCATCCATCCATCCACCCACCCACCCACAAATAAAAATTAGTCTATTTGTCTGTTTCATACTTGTAACTTAGATACAGGTTACAGTCATGTGCCGTCATGTAAAGCAAAGCAATAACATCAGACTGTTTTGGATTTTAATAGTCCTATATAAACCACTTCTGTTCAGGTGCAGGATGCCCCTCCAGTATAATGGCAGGGGAAACACTGTACCTATTTAAAGGAGCATAAATAGGTCGTAAGTTGTCACCAGCAATCAATACATAATATCAAGTGCCATGGACTTGCAGTTTACCAACAGCATTCTCAGAAAGATGGATTTAGACAGCATGTGCCCAACCCAAGGATACAATCTCCTTAACTGAGACAAAGCTGCTGAATTTTCCACCTTTGCTACAGTTCACCCATTGAGGAAGAAGTGACATATACTGTATTTTAATAAAGCTTTACAATATCTGTTGACACCAAATCAAAGACATACTATTGTGTTGACGGAGCTGCAGATACGAAGATTCTTCTCTCCCTCTATCACTTTTGTTTAGAGCATTAGATCTCTTAATGGATCTATCCTTCAAATGAAAATTGGACTCTTTATTCATTATGTTGCTGACCAGCCTCTGCCATGCTTGGTTGCCTCCTCTAGAACTACATAAGTATGATCTATAAAGTACCTAATTGCTTTTGTCCTGATCTCCTCCATGACCGGGCCATTTACTGTCTGCAGAGATCATTTCCTGTCCTATTTCTGCAGTATTCATCAGGGAGACTCAGCCACCGCGAAGTGAAATACTGTAGATGATATTATTGCAGTATTATTGTTTGGTTTATCTGTCAAATTATCGAATGCTTGTCCTTTGAGAGACGGCCTGGAATGTGCAAACAGCTGGGTATTTGCAAGTGCTGGTTGTCAGAACACATCATTCATACAGAATGAAGGGTATATTTTTGCAAATCAGCTCTGCACTAGATCAGACTAAAATTGTTTGTGGAAATGTTTATGTGGAGTTGAAACTCTTGATTTGGTAAAAATGAGTAGGAACTCCATATGTCTTTGTTCATTTTCAGTGGAAATTTTGTTAATTGGGTAATGCGTTCAGTGTATAAACCTCTTGCAATCACCCACTGGTTACGAGAACTGTTTTAAAGTTTTTTGTTTAACAATTTGAGGCTTTTGGAACTGGAAATAAAAAATACTTGGAAGAGATGGAGGAATACATAGTTATTATCTAATGATAGCAATCTTGATTTACCAGGGTTATTCCTGAAATAAATTATAATTTTCCTTTTCTTGTCAATACACACAAATGTGGGGCGCACATTTGCTATCTCTAAGGATAACTGCAAAATGCATTCAGATGGAGACCAAGAGAAAAATCTTTTTTTCATTCTGAGAGGGAGAAAGAAAGCTAGTTCTGTTCGAACATCTATTTGTCCAATTAAACAAAAAAAAAAAAAAAAACTGCAGAGAGCTAAATGTAAATTCAGCATTCTAGCATAACAAAACTGTCTGTGAAAAGTATGTTGTCTACTCCTCTGACAATTTACAACAGCAAAACAATAATAATGGATGAGAAACAAATAGGATGTGATTACAGCTTGCTGGTAAATTAACCATGTCTTGTCAGTCAAGCTAATCACAGCCAAAAATTAATCTTTGATGGATAATATCTACTTGATTATGGAATTATTGTCACAAGGGCCACTAGCACTCTAATCTGAGGGATCAAAAAGAACTAATGGATGACGTAACTATTGGAGGGAATTAAATTGATTGAAGATGTCAAAGAAATTGTGGAATGGGTGATAAAGGTTGTTTTATGATGGCCTGTTGAAGCCAGGAATGTTTTGGACGTCACACTTGGCAGCCATCAGGAATATCCTCATTCAATTTACTTTTGATGGGCGGTGTCCACCTTTTATTTGCAGTCCATGTCTATGTAGGTGATACACTTCTTCAGGGCTGACAGTCTCACTTTCCACTTTATCAATGCAGAGATAAAGTTTTGACAAAATTTACAGATAATGTTTGAAACGGCCATTTAAAACCCATTTTTCATCGAGGGTTTCGTATTCTACTCAGACACCAGACACAAAACATGCTATATTCTGCCACTATTTGGCCATGGACACAGGCAGCGAGGAGACAGATTTGAAACTGTAAAGCTGTAATTGAACATCAGTGGGTAGATGTGAGCACAGTTTCTTGAGTAACATCCTGCTGATCCAGAGTCTGTTCAACATTTTTTTAAACTTGATTTGAACTTCTGTAAATGAAGTTACCATCAGAGAATATACAACTCACTCAACACACATTTTTAATATATATAAAATGGCTGTAACTAAATAATACAACTTTCATTTTTGTTAATGTGTTCATTGTTTTGTTTAAAACGTCAGAAGTGGTGAAGAATACCCATTGAAGTTTGATTGAATGATGGTAATTAAACAGAACCACCTAAATATACTGAGTGTCCAGGTTTTTCCTTTTTATATGTACATATTCTAATACATCCATCATAGGATTAATCATGCTCAAATGGTGAAACATTCAGGGAGTCCAGGTAGCAGGAAAACAACGTTTTCATACATGGATTGGCCACCAGACCTGAATCTCACTGAGAGTCTTCAGTTAGCCATCCAACTCTCCAATAATCAACTCAAGATCTTGGAAAAAATGTAATTCAACTCTGGGTGAAAATGAAAGTTGTGACATTGTGTAAGCTTATTGAAAAAATGCCCTGGTGGATGCATGCCATGATCAAAATGAGAGTTTGTCCAAGTAAATATTAGTGTGTGATTCCTTTTTGGCCAGCAGCATAGTTGCCATTTTAAACAATGGGTAATAGTTAATAGCATAACATGACATGACATAGGAAACCACTGAAAGCTGTGTGCTTCATGTGCTCAGCTGTAGAAAATCAACCTTGGAATCTAGCTTGAGACAGGTGCTGTCACACATTTGTCTCCATTTCTGAACTGCTATTGAAAAGTTCTGTTATGATTAGGCTCTCTTTCAACAATCCTTTTTCTAAAGTCTGCCATCCTTTTCTCCAGTTGCTTTGATTGTAGTAGTGACTTATCTAGCCCGATTTACTAACATCAAATCCATTTTCCCTGCTTGCTGAAATGGAATAAAATCTGTTGTGGGGTTTCTGGAGACTTTTTTACAGCCTGGAAATAAAATCAAGTGGGGTTACATCAACCCAAAACACTTTAATCACAATATGATGAAAATTAGGGCTGGGCGATATGAACCAAATTTCATATATTGATATTTTATACCTGAATCAGGATATACGATATATATTTCTTTTTGTCAAGCAACCAAATAGACAGTTTAAATTTACGACCTTTAGTCCTAAATAATACACTTTTATTAAGGATCGACAGCACATCTGCATTAAAAAAATTGACTTAAAATAGCTGCACACTAAATTAAATGCTCTTAAACCAAAATGAATGAAAAATACTTTTCAGTCACCATAACAGAAATACAGTTGTGGAAAATGCAAAAACACAAGACACCTTTAACTCAAAGCAAGCTATCTCGAACAAACGATATTTATTCAATCTATATCGCATGTGATAAAGTCTCGATATATTTGAAAATCTCGATATATTGCCCAGCCCTAATGAAAATTATTATTTGTGCCCAGTTGTGGCCAAAACCTGAAGCTCTTCTTTTTATAAGCTGGAACTAAACTAATATTCATCAAAATTATTTTATATATTTAATAAAAAAAAATGTGAAAATTCTGTCTCACTCTCTTTGGACTAAATGTCTTAATCCATACAGTTAAGGTTCTCAACAATTGCGCTTATCTATTATTGATTAAATAGTTCTACTTTGTGAACATTTTTGTGTCTCCTGAAAATATACTATCGCGACACAAACTTCTAAACTTTATTATGGTCCGTATTTATATAGCGCTTTACTGTACCTGGGATGATACCCAAAGCGCTTTACATTATACATCACATTCACCCATTCACACACACATTCACACACTGATGGCGGAAGCTGCCATGCAAGGCGCTCGACCACGACCCATCAGGAGCAATTAGGGGTTCGGTGTCTTGCCCAAGGACAACCCTCGGGTTACAAGACGACCGCTCTACCTTGCTGAGCCACGCCGCCCCCTTATTAGCTGATTGGAGTGTTTGGAAACACTTAATATTAACCGTGATTGATCTTCTTCATACAGATCATACTCTGTTTCTGTCAGTGTTTTGATAAATATGTTAAATCTCCTAAGCAGAGAGACTCCTTATTAGAATGAAGTTGCTATTTAGACTTTGTTGTCTTGATTTTGATCCATTTCTGTACTACTTGCAGTGGCTTATCGTTATAGCAAAGTTTCTCCAGGGGTCATGTTAAAAAAGATGATTCACTGTGACCTTTGTCACGTTTCTTCTCTCTCTAAATGAGTCAGACCCTCACTTTAGCATGCATCAGTGGAAACCCAAGGCATTTGAATAAATCAAATAAATCAGTGCTCCTAAGTGGGTGTTTACTTGACTGAGTGCAGCCTGTTGTGACCCCAGCCGCTCCCAGCCTCCCCGAAGTATAACAAAGATGTTTTGCACTCTCGTGCCCCGCTTGGCTGTTTTCTTTATTTATGACTTGAATTTCAGTGTGGCAGCTTTTGGAATAGATTTTCCCTGACTTGTTCCCTCGCCATTACAGGAAAAAGTTTCTCTTGCTTCACTGAATAATTCCTTCTGGCACGCTAAAACCCTCTTTGCCACAAACACCTTTCCTCCTATTTTCCAGTGACAAAACCGCAAGAGGCTTCAGACAATGAGTGCTGACATTTTCTGCCACTGGGCCCATTAGCACTCTCATGTGTGACTAATTTTTTTTTTCTCTCTCCCCTCCACCCCCCTTTGGAACATTTACAGCTCCACTTGTTTGTATGTTTGTTCTCTGTGAGAGGAAAACAAGACAAAAAATAAGTGTGTGTGGAACTCTGAAACCTTCCATGTGATCACAGGCCTGCCACTGAGTTTAGTAATTTCCAAAGACCTGTTGAGTCTTGAATCTTTTGTGAAGACACGCGTGTTGACCGGAAAAACTTTACTTAAACTAGTTTATCTTAAGTAATAAAGGGTCACCTTTACATTTTAATCATGAAGGTCATCTTCTTGGTTCAAGCATGATTCTACAGATCTTCAACAAAAGATGTGAATATTAGAGGAATGGAAATAAAAAAATTGTGATGTTTAAAAATAACTTGTTTGATCTAAGGTAAGATGCAATCAGGTGGCAGAGATGAGTTTTTGGAGCTTTTTAAAAATCCTGATATTCATTCAAATGCTCACCAAGTTTTACCATTTTTCTGTTCTGTAAATGTTTTCTATATCTGCTCTATGCAAATGTTTCTTGAACCATTGAAATGAAACCGTCTTTTCACAAATGCATTTATAATGTTCAGCTTAGTTTAACAAAGGAAAAAAACAAGCTTTGTGAATTATTTATAGATACCTTGAGAGAATTCTTAACTTTTTTCCACATCTTTATCACGCTACTTTTTTGCTTTTTTCTCTTTTTAAACCAGCAGCAGTGGCTGTAGCTACTATTGGTTACTTGTAGGTAGGTAGTTGGGGACGTGCGCTTTGTGTGTGTGTGTGTGTGTCAACCCACTAAAAATCTGACAAAAATATGAGTTTTGAAAATTTTCCCAGGCAGGTCAAGTAACAGCTGGAGTGTTTCTCCTACTCTGAGAGCGTTGTGCCCATCATGGCAACGTACAGATCTGAACATCCAGATTCTGCTGCCACTGTAGTAATTTCTCAGTTGTATTACGGCTTAAAACAGATCCAATATTCTTTCTAGATTTTATTAACATCACCATGTTCTGCAAGATCTGAACTAAGAATGTTTAGAGCATCTGAATGAAATGGGTTTTTATCAGGACATTCACAAACTTTAACTTTTCTCTGTCCTGAGAAATAAACACCACACAGCTCAGCTAGTTCCAGTGGAGTCCCGTGTCCGCCTCACCACTGCTGGTTAAAGCGAAGGGAGTTAACCCCGATGCTAGCTGCACCCAGGAGGAATTGCCTCGCCTCAGCCTACCGACCTTGGTTTCGAGGTGGAAGCAGGAAAGTTTAGCAGCTGTTTCTGTCTGACTTTTCACCAATAGTGAAGGCAACAGACCAGAGCAGCACGGTTTCTAAACCCTCACAGAAATGTTGCAGGTCAGGAGTAAAAAGGACCAGACTTAAACACGAGGAAAATGACTGGTTTCACTGTTGCAATGCTCCTGTTGCTGCGGTGTTTAGTTCACCCGGCATAGCAGCCACCCCACAAACAGAGCCAGCCCAGGTTCAATCCCGACGTCTCCCTGGCCCACTTTCTCATCTACTTGCTGAACAGTAAAGGAAGTAAAGAGTCTACACAATGTTAAAAATAAAACAAAATAAAAAAAAAACACTCTTATATAGAACACAGTTATACAATAAACATCTCACACGTTTTACAACTCCTCTTTGGAGATAAAGTATTTTCCATTTTATTATTTATGACGTCATCATGATGTCACAACTAATCGATTATACTCAGCTTCAAAAACCTACTAAAATATCCTTCCCTAGCAGTAATATGAAAGCAGTGTGTGGCCTCAGATCGTGATCAGCGTCAGGCAGGACAGTGAGGAGAATTCAGAGCTCTGACTCCTGGAGAATGACAAGTAGCCATATGGTTATTCTTCACTCCAGACCTGCATGGCGGTTTCATCTCAAAATAGCATCAAAGGCAAAGAATTGTCTTTGAAAACGGGCTGTTGCAGCTCCAGCTCCAGAGATCTCAATTGAATTGTCACTTAGGGGGTCTGTTACATTTGGATACAGATCCAGTCACGCTCGTTTCTCATTTCAGTGGGGGGAAGAGATGTAAGCTGTATGCATAAGACAAACACAAACAACGAAGGAGCACTTTTTTTACAAGCCTTAATTGACACACAAGGGAATAAAGCTTCTTATCTATAGTCTCCTTGCAACTAAGTACAGCCTCTGGGATGTTCTGAAGCATACTGGCAAGGTGTGGGTGTGCTTTTCAAAATCAGTCTTTAACATGATTTGCAAAGAAATCTTGAGAATTTGTGACACTGGATGAGTTGAAAAACAACTGCTGCAGGAATGCTGATGTGGCCTAATGGTGCTCATTTTCTAGCACCTCTGGCTGGTGCCCAGTCATAATCACTTATTGTTCCAGACGTCAACACCTTTGGAGAAGGCAATTAGTAAAGAGTTGGTGAATTCCAACAGCTTCGGAGGGGAGAGAAAAACATTTGTAACAATAAAATAACCATATTGAGTCCATCCACTAACTATACCAGCTTCTTCGTTTATTTATTTATTTTTTTTAGATTTTGTTTTTATCATCAACAATAATAAAATAAAGCAATACCTTACTACGTAAGTTTACATGTACAAAAGAATAGTTAAAAACAAAAGTCCTAGTCTTGCAAACAACCAGAATAGAATACATGTCGCTGCTTTTTAAAGCTTGTGTCAGCGACAGCAGCTGGTCATCATAAATCTCTTGTCTTGTATGTTTCACTCTATTCCCTCACAAGTATGATATACTGGTGGCCTGAAACAAATTATGGAGCAGCTGAGATTTCAGAACAGGTGGGAAATTAAAAAAAAATAATAATGCAGACAGAGTGAGTCAGTGGGTGGCAGCTCAGCACTTGAAGAATGAAAAGGTATAAATGAGAAAAGACAAAGTGAAGAGTTCAAAAGGCAATGCTGAATAAGTTTATGGGTGATCTACATTTAAACCCCTAACAGAACGTCCACTCTGTCCTGAATGAATCCTGTGTCATTTCGAGTAATGACTTGCACGTATTAGCATGATGGCATCAGATAGATCCTCCGTAGATTTCAGTTGGTTATTTTGACAGACTGCATGTCTGAACTGAGAAACTTCCCAACTCTCTAGAGGTTTTGGCTTGCGGTGTGTGTTTGTTCAAGTTTCAGAAGGTTCAAAGTAAGCTTCCCGATATGTTAGACTCAACACATAATGGAGAAAGATAGCAGAGCCTAGTGTGATTTAAAGGCAACCATTCCCAGCCATCTATGTTAGCACTCGGACACACACACAGTGCACTCTGTGCGCTGTTGTTGAAGTACATTGGAGCCAGTGATTGTCTCATTAGCCAGGTCTCTGGAGCACAAAAACACATCAACATAGGCTGGATGGTTTTCTGACAGACTGTAAATCGCTTCAGCGACTATTTAAGGGAACAGTGAGCGTTTCCAAAGTCATTGGCATAAGAGTGCCAATTAAAGCAAATGCTGTGTTGTAATAATGATACAGTAAATACCCACATAGCCAAGATATTCATAGTACAGCAGCCTAACTGTTGATAGCTTGATATGATCATACCCCGCATGCATCATTGTAATCCTGTCTTTTAAAGAAGAGAACAGATGGTCAGAGTGTAGACTTTGTCCTTGAGGACAGTGGAAAAGAATTGGTCTCCTGGGAAAATCCTACATTTTAACTTCATTGCCTTCCACGAGCACTTCTTAGTACAAAGTTATGCATTGCTCCCAAAGGACAATGCACATGTGTTTGTAAGCTAACATGACCTTATCAACTGCTGTGTTGTCTTACAGGTGTACGGTTGTTCACTCACTGCATGGCAGAAAGAGCAGAGGCCTTTGACAGGAGAAAGAGGATTAGACTGCAAACCAAAGATTCTTAGTGAGTTTAATGGAATAGAGATGAGTGGATGGGAGATTTAAATAAATTAACCTTCAGTGTATTCCCCATGGCTCGGAGGAATGATGGAGGGGGTCTGAGGAGGATTTTTTTTCTCTTTTCACTGTCACTAATGTAATGAATAGTCATGACATTATTATGGCGCACAAGTACAAGTTAACTGAGCTGCTTTTTTTTATTTTTTTATTTTATTTTTTTTAGCACAGCAGGGGTGAGCATTGGAAATGTTGATCAACACAGAAGCAGAACAGAAAAATGTATCACCCTTTATTCACATTAACATTTAGCATTTAGCCTCTCTGTGTGCTCCTGCTCCGTATGCCAGTATACTGGTAGACTTTATGTGACATGCGGAGTAAGGGGGAGTTGGTAAATGCACGGTGAGATACACCAATAGTATTGTTTTAAAATGTCAGCACAACATCAGGGAATAGATTAACCTTTACCAAACTCCCCACTGTAAGGACATAATTCTTTCTACTCAATTATCAGGATATTAACACTGATTGGTGCTGCTGACATTTACTAAACATGCAAAACGTTGAAATATTCTGGATATTTTTACCTCTGATTAGGAGACATTGTTATATTGTAATACCTTTTTAATAATGGGATTTTGGTGGGGGGGGGAAGGGTTCCTTTTTATTACTTCCGCCAAGGCAAAGGTTATGTCTTCGGCAGTGCATTTTCTGTCTGTTAGTAATATAACTCAAAAAGTAATGGATGGATTTTGATTAAATTTTCAGGAATTTCTGAAGCGGAATAAGGAACAATTGATTAGATCCAGGATTTCTTTTTTAACACTAGAACCGCCAACATTCCACTGCCCCTTAGAACAGCCAGAGGGGGTCATTTTGACTCTTTTGACTTGAATCAGTGCCAAAAATCATTGTGTGACCTGGGTCATGTTGACATTCTGGATCTGGTGCTACATTTAAAAAGCAGTGAGTCAGTCATATTCTATGTGGATTAATACAAGCAATATTCATTTAATCTTTGCTTCTGTATATGTGTGTATACCAGTCTACAGAGAGGGTTACTTCTACACTGTGTTTAAGACAGACTGTGCAGTCATGATGCATACTTGAGTTTATAACTGAAATAGTCAAGTTGGTTTTTCAACAAGTGAAATTTTACCTTAATTTGAGCCCATATTCATACACTGTACAAGGGTAATTAGTTTGCATTCTTGTGGTTGCAAACAGGATTACCTCCTCATATATATGTGTACAACAAAGTTGAATTTACCCGGCAGAAATCTTGGGTTAGTCTTCATATATGTCTCCATGAAAACAATGAAATTTTACATTTTATACCAACCCAGTTGGTAAAGAAGTCTGTACCAGTGTTGCTAGTGCGAATTTAAGACTATGCCCAGAATTGAAGAGCTTGTTTGTGAAATCCCTTGGCAGCATTTTGTTGCTGCAACAACACACAGAAATATCATAAGACTTTGGCTCATGATTACTTTAATTGATTGTGTTTTGCCCTGGCATGCTTTGCAAGTGCTTGCAAAGGGTTTTCCCTCTCTTCAGAAAAAGTCAGGATGTATAAATGAACAGGACGTTCCAAACCGAATATATTTTTTGTAAAGATGAGCTTATCCTGGCAGATAATGTAGCTGTCAATGGAATGATCATGTCCATTGTCCACTTGTTTTGAATTGCCTGTTTTTAACAGCTCTTTGGTATAAATACACATGAAGTGAAAAGCTTCACTAATAGTCTCTTGAGAATACCAGAGCTGCTTGGCATTCTTTGCCATCCATTGCTAAGCCACATCAGTCAGACACCTTGTTTATGCATCTGCTAAGGGCACTCATAACTTCACAGTCAGACACCTTTTTAGGAAGCTGTGAGTTCGCATCCACGATCCCAAGCCAAAACTTGTTCTGTTGTTCCAACGAACACTGCAAGCTATAAATAGTGATGTCTCATTTCATTGTGGTGACTGATGTGCAGAAACTTTTTTAGTGAGAGCTAATGGGAGGTCACGTGACTTAAAGTTCACTAGTGGCCATTCAGGTTTCTGTATAACTAATTTAGGATTTGTAGACCTGCCAGCTGCCACCCTACATGATGCAGTTATATATTGTGGATGTTGCATTTCTTCCACCCACTCCAGCAAGCTTTGCAGCAGTTGCAGTGCATCATTTTGAATCTTTCCTTTTAACCTCAGCCACTTGTTCCACATTAAAACAACATGAGAATTAACCTCAGCAGCCAAGTATCCAACATGTTTTATTACATAACATCTCAAAGAAGGCTGGTATGACTGTCAATACAATGTCTGGAACATACCTACATTGTTGGTCATGTCTTGATACTAATCAGGTCTGAACTGAAATCCTCTGAGGGTAAGACAGAAAAGGAGCTAAAAAGGGAAGGAGGGACCCATGGCATCCTGTTTGTAATCAGATAGGGTAGGGGCTCTGCGAAGTGGTCCTCCTAAATCTCTTGCCTGTGTTAAGTTTAGGTATCAGATAAACATTTTCCTTTTACAGCTCACATTCTCTCCAAATGCGAGTTTAGAGCCGTGCAAAACTAAAGCAGTGATTGTGAAAGCATGTTGTGTATCTCTTTGTGTGTATCTGACTATGAACTAGAGAAATCTGGTATTTCAAAACAACATTTATGCATTTTTCATGACTTCTGACTATATTCTTGCAGAAAGAAGATAAGTCATGCATTCACACCTGTAGAATTTATATACATCTGATCATGTATAGCTTGAAGATCATTATGTGCTATAATACTACAGTACTTGTAGAGTTTTTGCTGTTTTGGTATGAATAGCTGGTGTTTATTTTTGCCATGATGGGTGGGTGCTCTCAGCCACTGTGCCTGTTTGATGAAACAAATCATTGGAGCAGAAAGTAACTTTGTTGACAGATAGAGAGGGTTTAGTAATGAATTGAAAAAGTCAGAGAGGCTAATTTATTTCTGAGGTTGGGAATCTGTTAATACAGTGTGCCACCATGCATTGCACAGATGAATTAACACACAGTCTGTGTGGTCTATACGTGTCTTAGTCCTATCTGGGGTTAATAGTCCACAGCTTAGTCCCCCCTCCCCCACCGTTGTCCTTCCTTCATACACTGAGCTGATGCACATTTCCTTATACTATGCATTATTCATACCATACTATTGTTCTGCTTTTTATTTTTAATTTTTTTTTTTATTTTTGATAGGATTTAGATGATACTTTTAAAGTTGAGCTATACACATGTGCTGGAAAGAAAATAATTACAGCTCAGTTTCATGCTGGATAAAAGTCCTGCTCCAAAAGATCACAGCTCAACTAATTATATAGTCATTATTTAATGGCTTTTGTTTCATTATTTGGTGTTATAACAAACGTGCGCTAAAAGACATTTAGTTAATTTAAAAAAATAAAAATAAAAACAATTATTCATAGTTAATATAACAAAACAATTATTTTTAACTGGGTGAATTATTATTATTATTATTATTATTATTATTATTAGTATTATTATTATTATTGTTATGTGATTACCCAAAGCCTTTAATGAGGAATGAATATATATATATATATATATATATTCTGCACTAATGAAATACAGTGTATGAATCACCCGAAAGGTTAAACACTGGGACCTTGTCACTTTGTCCTGTTTTGACAATAAAAATTCATATTTCTACATGATAATGCATCAAATTCTCAAGGGAAATTAACAAGATAGACTCTGGTTATACAGTGTTTTAATGATCCACTATCTTTCACCTTATATTCTAATGTTTTTGTATGTCCTAACTTACAGTACCATTTGAATGTAAGATCAGGCCAGAATCCTTTTGTTATGTATCTCGTATTGCATTCTTAGACCATAAACTTGTCCCTCACTTTAGCAGTTTTATTACCCTAATTTATTTTGCAGCCTGTTTGTCCTGCCTCCACCCAGCCTCCTGGTACTTATTTTGTCCCCCCTCCCGGGAGTGCTACTGACATCGCTCCTCCCTTTGGCCAGATGTTGAAATTTAAACACACCATCCATCAGCCTTTAGATTCATGAATAGCAACAGAGACATGGGCGATGACCCGGCAAAGACATTGTTAATATACAAACTTCCACTCACACAGATGCAAACAAACTCACATTTTTCATTTCACTTTCCCAATGTTATTACCTAAGAGACAGATGGTCTTGAATATCGTATAAGATCTACTGTAAATTACTTATATATGTCCAAAAAAAAAAAAATCTCACCTCATTTGATTCACCATATTTGTGATCCATTTAAGAAGTCTAGTTTATTCCACAAAGAGGTTTGTGAAATGACTGGATAACCCCACCACCATAAGCAAAAGGAAACTTTCTGTGCCTCATCTTGACTTGCAATAACACTTGTAACCGCCCAAGCTTAGTGGTATTTCCCCAGCAGCTGTTCAGTGCAGTTTCACTCTTTCCATGGCTTCCCTTTGACTCACTTCCTGGGAAGTCTTCATGTCTTTTGTGACTGAAAGGCCGTCTCTTTAAATGTAAACTGAAGCTGTTTATTGGTGGCAGAGTTAACATTGACAGGGAAATGGATTTATTTCCCTCTGGAGGATCTGACGGTCATCTGCAAAGAAGTGTGACGGATGGATTTTTCAGTAGTGATTGACTGACAAGTTCTGTGTGAGAGTGTAAGCCCAGACAGGAGATCTATTTAAACTGATTCTGCAGAAAATACAGGCCTCATTGTTAAACAAATCTCCCACCCACCATTATTACCATCATTACCGCACTGCCTGGCCAAATGAACAAAATAAGTAGTCACCGGTATTTAACCAAGCAAATATGTAGCAGCCTTCTATTGGATAATTACTTTATGTGCAATTATTTTTCAGCTGGCAACAAGCTATTTAACCTTAACTGATGCAATGAGTAGCTTCTCATTTCTTAATCAACCATGTAAAAAAAAAACATCCCATGAAAAAGATGTTAGTCTGTTTAAAAAGGGTCAAATCACTGGCTTGCATCACACAGAGGAAACATCAAAGGAGACTGCAGAGTCTACTAAAATTGGGTTTAAGAGCTGTCCAACACATAAAAACTGAAAAGATCTTGGTGAACCATCCTCTTCGAGGAAGAAATGTGGTCAGGAAAATAATGCTGGATGATGGCAATCAGCAATCACTTAAACGTTTGGTGAAATTAAATGGATGAAAAACACCAGTAGAACTCAGGGCTATGTTGAAATGTGAAAGTAAGAATATTTCCACACGCACAACGCAAACGGAACTGAAGGGACTGAAAAGCTGTGTAGCCATAAGAAACCCACTAATCAGTGAGGCTAACCAGTGAAAAAGGCTTCAGTTTGCTAGAGAGCATAAAGACGGAACTCTAGAGCAATGCAAGAAGGTCATGTGGTTTGAGTCCAGATTTACCCTGTTCCAGAGTGATGGGTGCATCAGGGTAAGAAGAGAGGCAGATGAAGTGATGCAGCCATCATACTTAGTGCCTACTGCACAAGCCTGTGGGGGCAGTCTGTGATCTGAAGTTGCTGCAGGTAGTCAGGTCTAGGCACCATTTCGTGCCCAAAGGATGAGGTCAGCTGACTCCATAAATATACTGATTTTTCTATTCATGTTTTTTTTTTTTTTTTTTCTTCCCTGATGGCACGGGCATATTCCAAGATGACAATGCCAGGATTTGTCTGGCTCAAATTGTGAAAACGTGGTTCAGGGAGCATGAGACATCATTTTCACGCATGGATTGGCCACCACAGAATCTAGACCTATACCCCAGATCTTCAGGATGTGCTGGAGAAGGCTTTGACTCTCCCATCATCGGTACAAAAACTTGGTGAAAATTAGTGCAACACTGGATGGAAATAAATCTTGTGATGTGTGCTGTATCAAAGCTAAAGGTGGTCCAATGAAATATTAGTGCGACCTTTTTCTTTGGTGGCGGCTTTTTGTTTAGCCAGCCAGTGTATGATTGACCTCCTTATTTTCCTAGATTGCAAACATAACTTCAGTCTATTGTCTGACACACTTTATAATTTTTTTGTAGATATATAATGAATAAATATTTCTATAATAAAAGATTTTGCATGGAGAAGAGTATATTTCAATCACCACAACCTGACAGTTAAGAGAAACTTAAAAGTCCGCACTCCTTTTTAAAATAGTCTCCAGGTTATGTTTTGTTCTTCGAGCGTCTCATTTGTCAGCAGGTTTTGAGCTAATGATAAGTCTTGTTCTGACTGATGGAAGTCATGAAAAATGATGACACAGTTGACACAGAAATGTATCATTTCCTTTGGTCTGGTGTCACGTGGAAAAAGATAATACAGTCGCTTGTGTCTTGATGGAATGACTCCTCCAAAACGGCAGCATTCAGAACATTATCTGCAAGTCATTTTTGGTGAAAAGTTCATTAAACAACCTTTAGTGACTAATAATGATTATGTTCTTGATGTTGAGAGCACTGTCTTAGTTAGATACAAACTGATAAGGGTTCTTCAAACCTTTGATTGAGCTGCAATGAAGTGGGGCTTCTGATCTGATGTGCCATGGGAGAAAAACAAATCTGAGCATAGAGAAATGTGATGAATGTTTCATGAAGATAGTCTGAGTCTCTACAGGACCCTGCACTGAATTATAAACAAATAGAACCCTAAAAAGCACAGAAAAGCTGACACATTCAGTGAAAATCACAAGTTAATTCGCAAATTATTTATCAAGATTTCAAAGGAGTCTCCACTTTATATATATCATTGTAGTACATGCAAGTATCCCCTTTGTCCTATTTATTATTATGATCACATATGCTTAAGGAAACCTTGCCTGGTAGTGTCTAATAAACCCGCCTCATTACACATTGTTTCTCAGCTTGAATTTTTCTAAGTGTTAAATGACCTTATAACAACTTCAATACATCATTTTTTGGCCTTGTTGTTTTTATCATTTAGACTATATTTGTGTAGCACTTCTCATACAAATTGAATGAGGAGAATGAAAACAAAAGAAAGGAGTATTAAAAACAAAACATCCCATCCTATACTACCTCACCCCGCCCATCTCATACCTGCTCTTTATTCTGTGTAACACTCACATTAAAAAGTGAAGAAATGCTGTTGTGTTTGGCTCTCAACAGTCTCATCATTTTGTGAGCAGAAACACCACAGGCAGATGAAGTTGCAGAATTGAACTAATGAAACTAATACACGTTATTGAAACAATTTAATGAATTTTAATAAGCAATAAAAATACTAAAGGTAAATTAATAACAGACAAAATGAAATACAGTGAAAGAAATTCATATACAAAAGAGAACAGGACGTCTAATTTGTGTGGATCAATAAACAAATAATTCAAATTTCATTGAAAGCTAAATGTTTATTATTTCTCATCTTGGTCTGAAGCTAATTTTATCCCTCCAAGCATGAATTTAGAAAACAGTCACTTTGAAGTCAATCAAGGGCACTCTGAGATTGCATACTTCCAACATGATTGAAGTACATCATCAAAAGTTAATCACTTTTAAGTTTTTGTCATGCTGTCCTCTCATACACACGTCCACGTAAGTCCCTACGTATTCTGTAATATAAAACAAACCATGTCAACCACACAGCCTCACTGCTGGAGGGGATTTCCTTAATCATATGCTGTGATGTCTACAGAAGATCAAGTTTTCTGTAAACCTGATATCAGCTTTCCTTCTCTTGTTTATGTTTTACAGTGTTTACTTGAGAGCCGTTGCTATATTTAATCTTATGTTGCGTTCCTTTGGGTCTGTCTTCCAGGACTCAACGCTCTGCCCTTTGATCCAGCAACTAACAACGACCCACTCCAGTTCAACAGTACCAGCGGGCCACTGGTGACTGAGTGTGTTCCCTTGGAAAACACTTCTGAGAGCAGCAAGAAGAGAAAGAGAGCCAGCCTGCCTCCTCCAGGTACCGACAACTATCTCCAAAGCCCCACCCCCCTCCGTCCACTGCTGCAGGGCTACTCTATAATCTCAGATCCTTATCATTTTGTCCACAAACGTATCAAATTAGAAAATGTCTAAAAATCTCAACTAGATAACACCTTCATTTACTCAGGAGAGCTTTGATACTTACCTTCCTCTTCTTCTACAAACATCAAATGACTTTGATGGGAATTGTGGCATAATCCTATTATTTGGTGGTAGTATGGACCAAAAGTAGCTTATTTCAGTATTTGTTGTTTTCCATTACCTCGCTATGTCCTGAGGCTCTGGTTGTCTGCCCTGTTTTAGAGGTCAGGCAGCTGCAGTGGGAAACTGCTCCGCTGAGATTGTGTGTGTGTGTGTCGGACTGTCTGTTACCGTGCCAACACCACCTGCCAATCACAGCTCCAACATGCCTTCACTTCTTTCACAAACACTGACCTTTCATGCAAGGAGGGGCACGCACAGATGTATGTGTCCATGTGTTTATGTGAGTGTGCTATAATTAAACAACAATCTGCATAAGTGCTGGGTCTCCTGGTAATGTGTCAAATTAAAGAAGGACTTTCTAATTAAAGAATTAAGAAGTACCAACTAATTAATTGCTTTGTAAGTGGAAAGAAGAAGGCCCTTTAGACAAAGAGGTGTTGTTGCATCTTCTGTGCTTCCTTGGCGATGCTAATTGGTCTGGATTAATACTCCACATTAACGCAACTCTAATCGACTGTTCATCTTTTCTTCACATCTTTACATGGATGAGTTCACGCCTTGATAACTTAAATGACTTTTTAATTCACAGACCAAGTTTGACTTTAGTTGGGCAATATATCATAGCTGATTGTCTAACAAATTAGCAGGATCTGTGCAAATGATGGTTCTTTTAATGTTGATAGATGCACATCATTTTTTTGGGATGTCTCCTGTTCACCGTAAATCAATATCTTATATTTATAGTACATCTTAATGGTATTAGAGGTAAATTTAGATTTTTTTTCTTTTAGTGGAGATTTTGCTTTTCGCTTACCTGAAACATGTTTTCATGTCTGTGAAACCTGAAACAAATGCTGTTGTTAATGTTTAAAAATTCAGTACAGTCCATATACAGGCAGCATTACAATGACTTAGTTTAAAAAAATGTGTGCATATTTAAATGTACTTTTCGATGGAAAAATTGTGTACCCTTATTTATATATGAGAAATAAGCACTCATCAGTTGTTTGATTTTTTCCTCTGCAGTAGTGACAACCAACTGTCATGCCATTAATCTAACCAATGTTGTGGAGTGGAGCGTATTTTAGGCTTGCCATAATGCAAGAAAAAAAGGAAATATTTAAAAAGCTGCAAGAAACAATTAGTAGCAATTACTTAGCTCAAAACAATAGCAGAGCATCAATATAATCAGCTCCACTAGCTGATAAAGGATTACATCTTTCCTTGACTCTGTCAGCCTTCTCAGAAATGCTGCAAATGATTTGAATTTAGCTTTATTTTTCTTTCATTTCTATTATGTTGCATGTTGTGAAAATTACACTCAAACCACAAATATAGTTAATGCAATGGATTAGTAGGTTTTATCTGTGATAAATTCTTTGTTTGGAGATTGTCGGATTTATTTCACGCTGCTGATAGCAGGACCCCATCAAAAATGGATGCTTTGTCCATAATTTAACTGATGTCTTTTACATTTTTTTCCTCTTTAAATGAAACCATTTGTAGTTTTACATCTACTTTCTCCATAAAGATGTTTGTAAAGGTTTGGCAGCTTGGTGGAGGTCTAGATCAACTGGAGTAGTGGATATAATTGCTTTGGATGTCTGATTTTGTCAAAGCCCTGATTGTTTTCAGTGAAAATGAAGTCATCAGCCGTTTGAGGGAGTGCTGACTCTAACATCTATGTTGACCAAGTGTTGTTAAAGGCTAATGGGGGGGGGGGGGGGGGGGGGGGGGGGGTCTTTTTTCTTTCTGTACACTTACTATTACACATGACAGTCTGTTATATGCATGTGTGTAAGCAACCATAACACCACACACACTTTACTTTAACATTATACAGTATAGCTTTACCTTCTGTTTGATGTTGCAGATAAGAAATTCAAGGCATTCTGTCCTTGTGATGGATTTTCTTCTGATGATCTTTAAATTGTCACACTAACACCAAACAACAAGCAGCCTGACATATGCAGTAATTAGGAGCCTTTACCTTCTGTAAACAGTCAATAGAAACATTTGAAGCTGACTTCATTTTCTGTTCACTCAGCCTCAAAATAGGCACTCACTTGACACACAGATTCGGTGTAACTAATTATATTTTAAGTAGCCGGGAATGAAAAGGTTCCAGAGGAGTTGCAGGAATGTAAATCATGGCTGCTTGGTAAGACTCTCTTTGTGACCAAAAAATGGCAGTGTTGTGCTTCTCTGAGTCCTGTTTTAATGTTTTTATCAGGCTGTTTTACAGACCTTTCCTCTACTGGTAGTGCTTATACACTTAGCCTCCATCTTTTCCCTATATCTTTTTCTTCTTCTCTGTTTTTGTAATAGTAGACATAGTGATAACAAACTTCAGAAAAAAAAGAGAAATACAGGTAGCCAGTAAACACAAGAATGATGCAAATAACAAGCAAATAGAATAATGGATAAAAACAGAAAATTGAAAAATCAAAGATTACTCTGTGTGTGTGCTCTTGTCTTTTAACAATACATAGTAAGTGGAGCCTTAGGGCAGGAGGACACAGTAAGGATTTTCTCAAGCTTTTTTTTTTCCCCCACAGTTTTACAACACAGACAGAGATGGCCATTTTACCCCCAGGTCCTGCTGTGTTTAAGCTGCAGGTGGTGAAGAGAATGAGATTTTTAAATGATACACATTTTTTAAGCAGAGCAGTGTTTCTGCTTATAATGAGGATAGATGTCCGTTTTAGGAGCAAATGCGCCATGCTGGATGCCATTATCTCATGCCTGTTATGTTAAAGTAATGCAGATGATGATCTCTGCATGTGGTTTTGAAAATAATATAAAGTGTGCTTTACAGTTTGAAGTAGAGAGATGAATAAAAGAGAAGTCTTGGCATGTCAAAATGGAAAAAAAAGGCAAGAACTTGACAAAAAAAAAAAAAAATGAGGAAATAGGAAAACATTTCTGAGAGAACATCTGAAAAACTTTGTATTTAAGACAGTTTTTCAGGCCAGAAACTGAGGGGGTTCCACAGCTGTGGGAGGTCCTGTCATCTTTAGTAATGAGGTGTTTTTGCTCACTGCACATGGTTTATGCCTGCAGCACTTTTTTAACTAGCGTCCTGTACCTATGTAGTCTATGACAGGTCAATAAAAGTGCACACATTCCTTTTTTTTTCTTTTCTTTTTCTTCTTTTTTATTTTTGAAAATATGGTGATAAAGCAACGCTTATGTTTGTAACATAACATGCATCAGTGTGTTTAACGTGCATGCTGCTTTCTGTTTGAGTCTCCCTTTCTTTGCAGTTACAAACTGTGAAAAAGCTCTGTGAAGGTGAACATTTGGCCTTTACCTGAACGGATTTCATGTGCTCCTTTTAACAAGGTAGTTAGACCGGAAAAAATATTAAGTAGTGATCAGAGCAGAGATACATTTTTAAAACATTGTGTATACATTTATCAAAAGCATTTCTAAAACTACAATTATAAAAATGGAAATCAGTTCAATTTTAAAACAAATTCCAGATAACAGGCATAATTTTAGCTAATGAAAGAACTGCACTCTTACTACTCAAATCTCTAATACAATAATGTTTTGTGAGAGCTTGGAGAGGAACTAAATGAAATCCCATTGATTCTGCATGCACGTCATTGAGGGAAAAACAGTATTACAATGGTTCTAGATGGTGGTAATATTTCATAGAGAGCTGCAACAAAATGAGATCTCATGTATTAGGAAGGTTGTATTGGTTCATCACAGTAGGAACATGTTGTAATGCTGATTAAACCTTTAAAGTTTTCTCTATATTCACTGCTGCATTCCAAACACAGATCAGCAGCGATAACCCTTCAAAACAACATTTAATGCATTTTGATTTGTTTATAGGCTTTTGTAAGTTTTGGACTCAGATAAAGTATGAAGGGAAAAATAGTCCAAAACAACACATTTTTACACTTAATTTATTTTACACTGTCAGGGACCTCAGCAGCATGTGGAAGAGCCATACGATCCATACATAGCAACAACAGCTTGGCACCTCCTCCTCATACTGGTCAAAAGCCTGGTCACGTTTGCAGTGTCCTCAACCAGGAGTTGTTGAAGTTCAACCAGTGTGGTCATGTTGGCCACTTTAGCATGAACAGCACACTCAAGCTGATCCCAAAATTGTTCAGTTGGGTTGAGATCTGAACTAATGGCAGGCCTTTCCATCCTTCCCATTCCCAAATTTCTGAGGTACTGTGATTATCATGGATCTTCACCCGTGGGGGGGGGGGTGGGGGGGGGGGGGGGGGGGGGGGGGGGGGGGGGGTGGGGGGGTGAGATTATTGTCCCCTCTGAGGTTTCCAGATTCTAGAGATATGGCAATGCCACATCTAACTTTGAAATGTCTGTTTTATGAGTTAGATACCAGTTAGCTGGCAGTCATTCATCTGTGGCTAAAACACCTGGCAGCACTTGAATCTCAAGACAAGAGTGAATACCAACAGGAGAATAATGCAGGGGATTTTGGTACATTTTTTGGGACACTATGCACATTTAGCTGTAATGCTCATTCCACAGAAGCATGATTGTTACAAGTTATACCTCATAGTAAAGGTGACTAATCAGCTTTTCAACGATGTATAGTACATGTATAGTGTTGTTAAAGGGGAGCTGCCTAATGTTAGCTAAAACATGCACTAGTCTACAAACATTACATTTATATATATATATATATATATATATATATATATATATAATGTGTGTGTGTATATATATAATCATAATGTTTGTAGACTAGTGCATGTTTTATCTAACATTAGGCAGCTGGTTTGAACGTTTAGCTCCCTTTTTATAATTAAGAACTGGTCTTTCTTGTCTTGAGTATTGAATTACAAGCACAAATTGTTCTATACTTCCCAAGCTTAGGTAGCCACAAGGGTCTGTGTGATGTAAAATTCATCATCCGCTGTTGTCCACAAAGGTCTGCACAGCCAAAAATGTATGACAGTATGCACCAAAGGGATCAATATAAACACGTTCCCAAATGCATACAGACACTGTACTAAGAACAAAACTTCCCTTTTGTCTTGAACCTCGACTACCGTGAAGCTGTATTTATACAAAGTTTAGTTGTCTGTGGAAAAATAATGTAACAATCTTTATTGTCAAGCAGATCAGTTCAGAGGCTCCCAGGGAAAAAAGCATTACTCTCCCTGTATAAAAGTGAGCCTGGCTCAGTAGGCGATCATCTGGCATGATGCTGCATTAGCCACCAAAAACGTTCCGCCACACTTTCCCAGTGTTCTAGTTTGTACCACAAACTGTGTTGTTTTGCTGTTTATTGTTCTAGCCATTGTGATGATTTGCTGTTGCAAACAATTGTGCTGTATTTTGGTATCTGATGAACACATTTTATAGTTGAGACCTATGTGGGAAATCTCTGCTCAGGCTTGGTATTTGAAATTGTCAGAGCTATTTTCTCAGTACAAGGTCTGTGAGAGTGTGTAGTTCATACCCTGTCTTTATACTCTGGCTTCCTTGTGATAAATGGTTTTCAGCCTGACTGAGTTTTTATGTGCAGAGCAACAAAAAAGCAGAAAGCTGCTCTTCAAAGAACTGAATGTGGTTTTATATTTGAGAAATTACTGTATAATAGTTTCTTTTTTTTTTTTCTTTTATATGCACCAGTGTTCTCTTTTTAGCCTCTTTTTGGGAAGTGATGAATTTTAGCCTTAAATAATGTGATGATATTCACACACTGCTGGCAGGCAACGAGTCATTGGAAGGTAAATAATGAAATGACATACTAAAACTGTCAAGGATGACAATCCACTGAGATCTATGACTGTGCCATAGTCTTATAGAGGTGAACGTCTGTAAGTCAGTGCACTGCTGTGATTGCTGTGTTCAGAGAACAGAGATCTACAGCTGGATGTTAGTTGTTGTGATGCTGAAGCCACAGAGTGACACAGAAGATTTAGAATTATGCTGATGGATGGGACACAAAAGAAAAGACTGGCATTAAAATGAAGGCATTTAGCTAACAAACAGTATATATGCAGCCATGCTCAGGACTATAAAGACCAATGAAGTGTTGCTGTCTGGAACTAGCAGCTGCATGCTTCTCATATGCTCAGTCACAATATGTATTTTAACTCAAAGAGAGAATGGTAACTAAACTGCATGACAGACAGCACAATGTTTAACCTCTTCTTATTCACTTCAGATTCCTCTTTCTCAGTTTCAACACAAAAGCTCAGCTGTTTCCACTGTTGATCTGGGAGAGACAATGACTGCACAGAACAGTGTGTTCTTAGTATGTACAATTGTGAAAACCATCAACTGCTTTTGATCCTGGACAAAATGGCATTATCAGATTTTATAATCTTGACATACTCTACTGATGATCAAGGACATTAAATTGGACTTCATGCTTTTTCCGATCAGCCTTTTTTTTTTTTTTTTAACTGTGCTGTTTTCCTCCCTGCCACTTTTCTTTATGCTACATTGGTCAAGCATTTACATTTACTGCCATTTCACCTCATCTTGCAAATCATACAAATGTGAGATCTAAATAATTCAGCTTCCAGAAGCCACTCTTGGTGTGTGTGTGTGTATACACTCAAGACAAGCTGAAGCCCTAAGCTAGGCTGAAGCTCTTCATATGGTCTTTATTTCATTTTAATTTTTATTTTCATTTTATGCATGATTAAAGCAAACAGTTGCACAGTTTCACATGGTCCTACTCATCTTTCAACTGTAGGGAAATCTCCAAACAAATTATCTTTATGTTCAATGAAAGCTGCATATTTACTAGACTTCTTCCTGAGTAGCATGGCACCTTAAAGCTGGACTTTCAGATTTTAGCAACATTTTAAGTGGCAGCTGTTTCACTAAAAATAATTAAAAAGGTTTGTGCACACATCAAATCCTTCAAAAAAAAAAAAGGCTGTGTATGACATTTAAAGTAACTGAAGCTAAAGCACATTTGTAGCAGAGTGCTGTTAACTTAAACTTCCTGTGTCTCAGCCTTCCCACCCTCATCATTACTTTAGCTGAAATAAAATATGCCATTTCCTCTTGAGTGCATGTTTTCTAACCAAGAAGACTGGCCCAAGATTCAAGGACTCAGATGGTTCAGTTACAAATGTAAGGGCTATTGAAAGGTTTTTATCTCCAGTGTTTTTCATCAAGACACCAGTGACTCAGATTTTACATGTCTGAGCAGACTCCAGAACACCAAAGAATTACCACGCTCTCTGATAGGTTGGATTACTTGATGAATTATTTATTTTGTTGATGCAGAATAGCCTTGTTTTCTACTTTTAGTGGATGAACATGTTTATGAGCGAACCTTAGTTGAGTTTGGAAAGTGAAGCTAGCAAAAACATTTTTGATTGTTTTGGTTAAACTTTTTGACACCTTTTATATATATTTTTTTTTCTTGTAATTGCTGTTCTAACATCAGTAACTTCTTAATACTCTACAGCCATGATACAGCCTCTACGTCCATGATTAAAAATGAAAAAATCACTGAGACACCCTGACCGATTAATGACGTAATGTTTACATGGTTCAACGAGCGCAAATCTGCACGCGTGCTATTATCTTGAAAATTACCGGAAGCTTTTACACTGCTCCCATGTCTTGATTTCCTCTCTGGCCCTATCTGAAATGCTGATACGCTCTGGATGTGTGCTCCATCAAAAATAGACTTGGCATGTATGTTTAGCAGAGATCCGCGACGCGGTGCTTCTGGGACGCACCCGGTGTGAACCAAACCATTGACTAAAATGGCCGTAAATTTCTGCGGAGGCCTCAGCACAAAAGGAAGGTGGCGCACACGCACCCGGTGCAAATTGGCCTCAAGACATGCAGGGAAGTTGGTCCTGAGGACCTGGAAACACTGCTCTACAGGAATGTCCCTATTTTGAACTAGTGTTGTTCTCACAATAGTATATTCATCATATTCTCCCTCCAGCTCGTCTCTTCGTCTTCTATCAACACCTCTTCCTCCCCTTCTCTGTTCCTCTGTCTTCTCTCAAAGCCTCCAGCAGGGGTAACTGATTCAAACTAGCTGCATCTCCCTTCCTGATATTAGTACTCCAAACCAGTGTGAGGAAGCATGTCTTTCCTTTTTCATTATTCTGCCAGCAATTTTTAAGAGCAGATCAATGTACGGCAGCTTCTTACAGGAAAGATTGAACAATGAGAACTAAATCAAATCAGCCTAATTTATAAGAGCGAATTGTGAGTCGTAAGATGAGCTGATCACTTGATACTTCCAGGAAAAATGCTTTATATCCAATATACAATACAAGAAAGTGCTCTACATCTTTTGATTTGGCTTTGGCTCTCTTGTCCATATTGTCCAAGTGCTTTTGAATATGTTTTCCAGTAAGAAGGACCTTAAAAGCTAGAACAGAATATGAGTCTGTCCTCTCAAGGCAGTCTGACAAAAATCAGCTGTTTACAAAGACATGTGAGCTAGGTCCAGATCAGCTCCATACAGCAGCTGGGTCATGCTTCTGTGTTAAATCACTGATGAGCAGTCAGTATATTATAACTGCAGCTGTTCAAACGTGACAACATGGTATTAAAATGTCCTTAATATTATTTATTGATTTAGAATAAATGGGTGTAATTATATACAGAATATGCCCTGAATTGCTTCTACTTAAAAAAAAACCTTGGTTTAAAAGAAGTTTAGAATAGCATAGCAGTGTCTGAAATTACCTTTTTGACCCACCGGCCAAGTTGGCCGGCAGATAAAAAAATCCACCGGCCAAACATATTTTTTACTGGCCAAATTATTAAATTATTTTACACACACATACCTCTGTGCACATGTTATTTTCAATACTACTATGTTGTGTTTTATCCAAACTGAAAGTGAAAGTCACAGCAACATTAAGTAAAGGCAACAGGAAACATGGTTTTATTTGATAAAGTGTTAATGTCTGAATTCATTAACTGAAACCTAATCAGACTCTTCCCTCTCACGCTTTTACACAGTCCGTGAAGTCTGGCCTCTTGCTTCTTACACAGCCACAGCATTACAGCCTTGGTGGGATCATACTCCCTGATTTTTGCTTTTTATTTCATTGTTTAAAAAATAAACTTAACAAAAATTGATAATATATAAATTTAAAGCTTATTGATCTGATTCATGACAAATCAGTAATATTGAATATAAATAGCTTATCAATAATCATAAAAGCTGATTTATAATAATGAACTTAATAACTGATCAATACAATAATAAGTATCATTATTATTATATCGGTCTCTGTCAGACACGTGACTTATCTAGCCAACTCCCCCCCCCCCCCGCGCCATGCTGGTTGCATCTTGGATATTAACAAGCTACAAACAAGCAGCATTTTAGTTAGTATTACGTTTTAAAACTGTTTACTCAGTCGCCAGTATGGAGGAAAAAGAAGAATGATGAGAGGATACCGTACAAGGACAAGCTTATCAAGGAGGCCCGGGATCGGTATTTGGCCAAATTTTTAACATTCAATAACGTAGATCCTTACGACCTCAAAGCTAAGGAATGGAGCTCCGATGCTACATTACTACCTCCAACCTCGTCGCTGGACATGACAAGCTACTGCGTTTGTGGTATCAGTGCTTACAAGTATGAACAGTTCAGAAACTACAAATCTCTGGAAGCTCACAGACGTTTCAGGAATGGCTGGGTGCAGGATCTGTTCACACTTCCACCGCAGGGCTGCACAACACAGTCTCACTGCAAAGGTAAGCTCACCTGCTGTTAGTGAAGTTATGACTGGTGGTTAGGGTTACTTTACTTGTTTTGTCTGATTTCTTTACTTATTTTAACTCTGAGCATAAATGATTAATGTGCATTACAATGTTGCAAAAGAAACTTCATATTTATATAACATAACTCAGAAAAAGTTTTAAGTGATCTAATAATCCTACCACATGTTCATACAACATAATTACTCAGCTAATATGTCAGTCTGGCATTAGCCTGTAAACCAGAAACTGTAATAATATAGACGTCCTTATAAATGAAGTTAAACATAGCAAATGGTTAAACACTGTTATAAATGGTTGTTGTCTGTCTACCAGAGTGTGTCTACAGGTCCTGCACTCCCAGCACCTGACTCACCTTCCACTCTGGGTCATCATGGAGGTCTACAGCCTGCAGCAGCTAAAGAAGACTTCTGGATCTGCTCTCATTGTTCATCTTGTTGACAACTTTACACATCGTTTGTTTTTTTTTTTACCACATTTGCATGTTGTATTGTTTCAGTGTTGAAATTTCCATGCAAAGATGTGAAATTCTCTCTACATCACTTGAAGATATTACGCCACAACTTCAGTGTTTTTATTATATCACAAGTTTTCTATTCAGTGTTTATCTCCAAGATTTTTAATGTAATTTTCATGATCAAAACTGACACTGGTTATTTTTGTGCTTTAGAGGCAACGCAAAGTCTAAATGTTTAAAAAAATGACTTTGACACACCTTATTATTCATATTTAAGCCATGTAAAAACAAAACTAATATAATATAAAAAATAATATAAAAAAAAAAAAAACGTCCAACTGTCTGACTGTACACATACATCATCGTCATCATGTGTGTTATCCTCTGATCAGCTGATCACCATCTTCTCCAGCATCAGGTGTCCTCTTCATGGTCTGTAGCTCTCCAGTGTCTGCATCCTGGTGGACTCATCTCTGCTGCTTGCAGCGTCTCTTTCCTCAGATGATCCGTCTTCTTCGTCTTGCAGAGCGTGCAGCGTTTGTGGGTGTAACTGATGTGTGTCCTAGAAGCAGGGATGATGCACAATCTGAGCCAGCCTTCATCATTTCTTAAGCTGGTTGACCTGCAATCACATATCTGGTGTTATTAAAAACTAGTTAACATTGTGAAATGTAATGGAAGCATCCAATCTTAACCACTTAATCCAACCAGCTAACCTCCCATCAGATCTCACAGAGCACTCTTGGTATTTACCTGTATCTCTAAAATCATTCACTCTGTGACTTTTTATATAAAGATGATTAAAAATAAATACTGATTAAACACAAACAGATTTCCCTCCCTCTTTGCCTGTAGTTTACAATAGAAGTTAGCCAATGTTAATATAGCGACTTTAAAAAGCCAAATAAAGTATATTCATTAACATTACTTACGCAATAAAAACAACAGCAACAACAAAAAACTCTCCTACTTGCCTTTATGAAAATGCCGAGAGCAAACACACATGAAGGGAGATGGTGGTGAAAGTGATGTCCTTCCCTCACGCTGCGACCCAGCCATCCGATGCGTCAGTTACATCCTCAACCTGCTGTCCAAAGCCTCTTTTAAAAGTGGGAAACCGAAAGAAAATCTAACGTTGTGGCCGACTTTTCTACCTTTTTTAATCGTGTGACTTAGTGTGGCAGTCTTTCACACAACACGAGACTCCCATTTTATCAAAGATTATAACGCAGCAAAGTCGACACACAGTCCTTTATAACGAGGATGCAACCAGCATGGCAATCGACTGCGGCTATCCCGAGTGTGACGTCAGCTGACATAGACCGATAGATAAGTTAATTCGTTCACAGCTGTTTGTAGTCTCGCAGAGTCACGCCACACCCGTTATTCAGCTGTCGTCACCTTTCAGGTTGTAAACAGCTAAGCTAACAGGCTAACATCACGTCCAACAGAGTGCTGCTGGGCTGACAACGCGGCACACGCAGGTGTTACCGCCTACAGTCGGCGCGTGAGAAGTGAGCGGCAGACTGACTAAAGCAGACAGAAGGCGTCGCTATATCCAAACCATCACTTTTCACTTAACTTTCTGGTTGGGGCTGTAAGCCCTGCTGATTTATCCTCCAGTTCACCGTGCTTTCTTTTGGAAAGCTGGAAAGCTTTACTCTACTTAATTAGCCTGAGCTAAACGGTAAACAGAACTGAAACAATGCAGCACCTTCTCATGTCACGTGAGAGTGTTTGCGTCAGTGCACGTCGCTTATAAATGCAGACAGCAGAGGAACATAAAAAAGAAATCCTCCAAAAGGAAGACTGAAAAACATGACCAATTTGGTACACACATTTACTCTCCATTTGGTGGATAGCCCTCTGAATTTACTCGCCAAATGAAAAATTTACTCGCATTTGGTGCCTGGCGAGTGTTAATTTCGGACCCTGGCATAGTTATCAGTTTAGAACACATTCTTGTTCTTCTAGCAAATATTTCAGCTCTGCATATTTTTTTACATCATGTTAGCAGCTTGAAAACTTGTGTACTGCTTGTATATGAAATGGCAGTGATAATTATTATCTGAAGTTCTTGTAGAACCAGAAAGTTATTGTAGACTTTGTCATTGTTGCAACCGGCCAGTGTTTGCTGGCCTGTCAAGTAAACATTCATAGAAAGATGCCGTCTAGGTATTTATCTTTAAAGCATGGTTTTATACTCACGTACAACAAACTTAGGGAGTGTTTGGTGTCAGAACGCTTTAGCAGTATGTGTAAAAAGAAAGGAACTGTAGGAAAGCCAGCAAAACATTAGGTGCATTCTGACAGAGAAGTTCTAAGAACGCAGTTCTAATAACTGTCCTAGTTCTAAGAACGGCTTTTCTCCAGGGGAACTGTTTCATGTTGCATTCGCACATAAGTTGGGGGCGGTAGCGGGGCCGATATGACGCATACGTTTGCGACAGTGGCGTGTGACTTTAGCGCCACATAACAACAAAACAAAACCCGCTAAAAACAAAACAACACGGCAAGCTAATATGGAGAATGAAGAGATCGTAGTGTTCATGCTCTGCTTGATGGAGATGTTACTGATGGACGATACAACCAGGCGTCTCACGTCGAGGCTGGAAGGCTCCTGAAAGTCAGAAGATGAAGAATCCAGCAGCAGGAGATACGCCGCAGACAAAGGAGACGACGTGAAAGTTTAACTTATTAAACATGCGCTGATTGTATACGTGTCTTATGAGTAAACATTTCAGACGGTTTTCTACTGTCTGTGTTGAGCAGATTACAAGAAGTAAATACTTCAGACGGCGGGTTTATTGTAACTCGTGTTCTGTTTCAGACGTTGCTGCAGCTCATTGAACCTCCTCACCGTCCGGCTGGTCCGGAGCAAAGCTGATAACTAGTGGGAAAAGGTTGTTCTCAATTTTACTGATGAGCAGTGGATAGAGCATTTCTGTATGTCCAGGGAGACATTTCAAAACATCTGTGGCCGCCTGAAGCTGCACTGGAGAGGATGGACACAACCACCTGCTGCAGATACTGAAGGAGATGGAGAACAGCCTGAATGCTTTACCTCCTGCCTTCCAGCTAATCACAACAACACCTCTTCATAATAAGCATCATGTTCTGGAAGTTCAACAGACAGAACATACATGTATACATGATGTACACATTTAAAGAGAAAATGTTCCATAGAAAATGCATCATTTCATTTTTTTTTGTTTTTTTTTTTTTTGTTTGTTTTTTTTCATTTTTTTTTGTGTGTGTTATGTGCAAAATAAAGATCTCATCACCTGCTTTAAGCTTTGTGTGTTTTATGGAATCATCAGTAGTAAGGTGAAGGAGAAATCCATCACTGGAGAGTTGGTTATGACTGACTTATGGTTTAGAATTATGAGGACATAGTCACATAGATTTAGCGTATATGAAGGTAAAAATATAAAATGGGGTGGTGAAATGTTTACAGGTGTGTAATTTGTGTCCGCAAGTATTTGATGCCAGATCTTGGTTAAACATGATAAACTTAGTTCTGTGACATGGAGCATAATATAAAGTTGATAAACTAATGTAATTTACACCCAGGGATAAGACTTAAAATGTAGTGACCAAAGATGGATTATTTAATATTTCATAGCTGTGATAAGTTAATAACTACTCAATATTTTTATTAGCTAATATTTTATAGATGTGGCCAAAGCACATCTAACAGACACAAACTGAATACTTCAGACTCTTTACAAAGTCATTTATTTTTTTTATAGTGAATACAGCAGAGCAAAAATAACTATTTACATGTGTGTATATGCTCTGCATATCACACTGGCTTCTCCTGCCGCACGCAGGAGTCATTTGCTGCGGCGTTGCCCAAGTAGGCATGTTGGTAGTAGGCCTACAAGCTGTCGTATTTACTGTTTTTTCGGTTCGTCCCACTCCGGTTGTCGTGGTCCATAATTTATTTGTAGTCTTGTGTGAGTTTTCTACGTGTGCTGCTTCGCGTTATCCCGCTTTCTCTGACTGAGAACTGATCGTCAGGAATATTTTTATATTTCGCTCCGAACCTTCAAAACCCCTCTGAAAATCCTCTGTGGCGTAGATGGTCAGAAGAGCTTCGACCTCCTCGTCGGTCCATTTATCGCTTGCTCTATTGTTGTTTTTGTCCGTACGTGCAACCGTGTTTTTTAAATGTGGCGGGGACACAAAATGCGGAAATCTGGCAAGAGGCGTAGCTACCAGTCACGTAACACCTACGTCATGAGGGTTCCTATAGAACCCCGTTCAGACCCTGCCTCGGTGCAGGAGCTAAAATGGTTATAGGAACTGAGGGCTTTGGTCCCTAGTTCCTATATGTCGGAATGCGCGAAAAAACGGCCTGGTTCCTGAAAAGGTTATAGGAACTGCAAAAGGTTCCTACAGTCGGAAAGAGCCTATTTACACGCCACACTTCTTTAAGAGCACAGAACACTTAGAACAGTTGTATACATAAACTAGATGTGCGTGAGTTAACATGTTTGGATCCGTAGGACAGTTACAATAAATCTATGAAGTATTCACATTCTTTACTTATTTACACACTAAGTGTTGTAAATAGAAATTTTCAAGGCAACGAAAACCATTTTTTGCTGCATAATCAAATTCACAGCAACAATTTTTTTTGTTTTCTATAATCACCATCATTTCTAGTGATCCTTTTTTTTCTTTTAAAGCCACCATTGTTTTTGTTTTTTTTACTTAAAACTCAGAGGAGCATCAATTTTACAGCTCCCTAGTGATTGCTGCTTAAACAAACTCTGAATTACATCACATGCATCCTTTTGATTTTATAGTTTAAACAACCTGACAGATTATAAAGAAAGTCTTCTACAGTTCTGGATACATCTCTTTTTCCTGCTTTACTCATGCAGCGTACCAGACATGTAAGAAAGACTAATATACTAGTGTGATTATGTTATGTCAATGAATTTGATCAGTCTTGTCTTCTGCTTCCACTTTACTAAGTTAAATATTCTTACACAGTGTTTGCAGAAGTTTTGCAATCTGTAATGCAAAATTTTAAATGGGACTGGAGTTTTCTGCAGGAAATGTAAATACCCTCCTCACAAACTAAATAGATGGATTGGACATGAAGCTGAATTATAGAGAAACTGTTGTGACTGAAAGAAATGTAATATAATTTAAAAAGAATAATAAACCATTTAACTGAAGTACATTCAAATGTTTGTCACAGCATTTTTTGATAGACTTGCAAATGAAGCTGATCAGATGAGTTTGACCAACTTAATTGTTGAAACAAACCTTTGTTTTTCAAGTGTCGGCATATATATGTTGTGAAAGCCATCGAGTGTTCTGGCATTATCAAAGCTGCATCACAAAGCAGTGGGCTTATTAACAGCCTCTTGACTTTGCTATGCTTGGCCACAGTTCCCCCTCCGGTGTTTGTAATGTATAAGCAGTGCTAATGGATTTGATCTAAAGTCAGCACACCAGGTGATTAAGGTTATTAAATTCACAACTTGGCTATAATAACATTGACTGAGTCATTTGTCAAAGGCAGTGTGAAGAAAGTTTTTTTATTTTTTCATTATTTTTTTTTTTTTTAGCAGCTTCACACTTTGTCAATTTCATGTTCACTTTTTCTCTCCATCGCTTTGTAACACCTTGATATGTTTCAGCTAAAGGTCTTAATCTTTTCCTGTATATTGCCAAATTTATGTATGTTTGGATACTTAGCTACCACCTTGATGGAGGTGTTTGTGTGCCTCGAAGATCCTAGGAGCTATGTTATCAGGGGCTTTATTACCCTGGTAGGGTCACCCATGGCACGCAAGTTTCTGTGGAAGGTACAGACAAGGCATGATTCAGATTACCCCTACGATTTCTAAAAACATTGGATCCAGGTTTCCCTTGCATGGACACAGATCACCGGGGCCCCTCTCTGGACTCACAAGGGTGAGAGTCTGCAGGGAACGTCTGGCAGAGTCCTCTGTCAAAAAGAGTATAAAACTCCATCTTTGACAGAGCTTCAACCATATCCCGAGAGAGATGGAGGACATTGAGTAAGAGTGGGCTGTGTTCCACCTTTGTTGAGGTGGCCAACCGAAGCTGTAGTCATCAGGTCATCGGTGACTAACATGGTAGTAATTCCTGAATTCGTTGGTGGACACCAGCAGTGAGGAATGGCGTCAAGCTGAATGAGTCCTATCTAACCTTTATGGGCTGTGGGACTCCAGAGGCAGTTGATGGGTATCGGAAGGCTAAGAAAAACACGGCTTCGGCAATCGCTAAGTTACACACTCGGGTGTGGGAGCAATTCGGAGAAGCCATGGAGAATTACTTCCGGACAGTTTTGAGAAGATTGTGGTCCACCATCCGGCAGCTCAGGAGAGGGAAGCAGTGCACCATCAACACTGTGTAGAGTGGGGATGGGGGGCTGTTGACCTCGACTCGGGATGTTGTGCGTCGGTGGAAGGAATACTTTGAAGACTTTCTCAATCTCACCGACACGTCTTCCTATGAGGAAGCAGAATCTTGGGACCCAGGAGTGGGCTCTCCTAACTCTGGGGCTCAGGGCTCTGAGGTGGTTCAAAAGGTCATCAGTGGTAGGCCCCTGGTGGTGGACGAGATATGTCCTGAGTCCCTTAAGGTTCTGGATGTCGTGGGGCTGTCTTGGTTGAAATGCCTCTCCAACATCACTTGGACATTGTGGACAGTGCCCCTTGACTGGCAGACTGGGGTGGTGGTCTCTCTTTTTAAGAAGGGGGGCCAGAGGGTATGCTCCAACTACAGGGAAATCACACTGCTTAGCTTACCTGGTAACGTCAATTAATTTGTCCTGGAGAGGAAGGTCCATCGGAAATTCAAATCTCGGATTGAGGAGGAGCAGTGTGGTTTTCGTCCTGGTCACGGAACAGTGGACCAGCTCTACACCCTCTTCAGGGTCTTGCAGGGTCTTGGAGTGGGCACAGGAGTTTGCCCAATCAGTCTTTGTGGACTTGGAGAAGGCATTTGACCATCTCCCCCGGGGAACTGCTGTAGGGGGTGCTCCAGCAGTATGGAGTACCAGGGTCCGATGTACAAGCTGTCTGTTCCCTGTCAACCGTTGCCAGAGCTTGGTCTGCATTGCTGGTAATAAGTCGGATTTGTCTCCAGTGAGGGTTGTACTCTGCCAAGGCTGCCCTTTCTCACTGGTTCTGTTCAAAACGTATCTGCGGCAAATAGAATGGAGGAACAAGGTTTTAAAGGTGAAGTGCAGAAGACTAAGGGAAATACGTTATGTGACATGTAGACTACAATGGACTGGCAAGGTGAAAGAAAACCAATGGGTATATATCTACACACATAGCAGGACTAATGAAGAACAGCTGAAGTGAATGAACAAATCAAACCAGGTGAATTAATGAACAGGAAACAGAAAGAAAAACAGAATACACAAGGGAAGGAACTACAAAAATAAAACAGGAAAAGTGATTTGCACCTGAGTGTAAAGCGACTGGGATTAGAATCAGCACCTCTAAATCCAAGACCGTGGTCTACCCTTACATATGATCACGAGCTGTGGGCAGTGACTGAAAGAACAAGACCGTGAATACAAACGACCATAATAAGTTTCCTCCTCAGGGTGGCCGGGCTCTCCCTTAGAGATAGGATGAGAAGCTCAGTCATCCAGAACAGGCACAGAGTAGAGTTCCTGCTCCACCGCATTGAAAGGAGCCAGGTGAGGTGACTTGGGCGTCTGGTTAGGATGCCCCCTGAATGCCACCCTGGTGAAGCATTCTGGACATGTTCCCCTAAGAGGAGACCTTAGAGAAGACCCAGGACACACTGGCGGGACTGTATCTCTGGCCTCCCCCCTAGGCAAGCTGGTGAATGTGGCTGAGGAGAGGGAAGTCTGGGCTTCCCTGCCTGGGCAGCTTCCCCCTGCAACCTGACCTTAGAGAAGCAGGAAGAAAATGGATGGATGGATGCTTAGATCTTGGGAACTGAACTGCTGATTTGCTTAGTGCTATTTATATATTCAAAATTATACTGAGAAAAATAACAAAAGGCTCCAAAATCAGAAAACCCAACATAATCTTTAACAAAGATATCAAATTTGTTTAAGGATTAATTTTGCAGATTCCAAATAACTGAAGCAGAAACCTTGAGGATCAACTTCCCCATATCTGCAGACATCAGGTACACACAGCAGAAATGGCTTGCGATATTAGATAATGAATGTAAAATAAACTGTGAAATCACTTTGCAGGAAAATTGAGAGTTCGTCTAGACTGATTTTATAGATAAAAATGTGCAAATGACTCAGCCAGTGTTGCATGGACGTGTTGAGTTCTGACTGCTCAGTCTAGGTTAATATAGAGTATTATCATTCAAGGTTTAATACTAGAGGTCAGCAGTTAACCTCTGCTGTAAGTGTGCAATGAAAATATGTACATGTCTTGCCACAATGGGTGGCAGATGTCTTTCTGCAGCATTACAGCCATTCTAACCACCTCTCATGGCTCCAATCAAGCATGCTGTCATTGGGGAAAAAATAAACTGAAATAACTGCAATGATCTCTAACCACACAGACTTATCAGAGAAAGCACCAGACCATGATTCATTCATTCATTCATTCATTGATCCCCATGTCTTTGGCTTTAATCTTGTATATGGTCTTAAGAGTGACACCACACACCATGATGCCCCAATGATGCCCCTAGACATTTTGGTGACAGTGAAAGCATCACATCCCAATCTTATTTTCTTTAGTATTGATTGAATTTTAAATTTCATACCAGTGTACCATCTTAGCTATAATGTTGTGCTGTACAGAAGGAAACATGTCAATATCAAGACACACATAGATGGATTTGATCAGATGCAGATTTATCTACAATAAAAACGATAAAATATAGTAATGTGATCCAACAGTTGTAAACGAACCATCCATTCGACAATAAGATAATGACACAAATACCTCGGGGCTAATGCAAGTACAGTCAGTGCATTTAAAGTCATTATGTAAGACAAAATGAAATCAGATAAATACTGCATAAGTAGATGGCTGAGCAGAGCCAATGCATTTGTTCTGGTTAAGGGGTCTCTGACTGCTGTGGAAAAGAGTTTTAGGAGCATGTAATTGATTCCTCTGTTGAGATTGTTCTACAGATATTAACAGATGCTTTATTTGGCTCCATGTGAATATGTTGGGAATAAGAAGCTTACTCTTTTTAACTGTATAAATCTGACAAACTTGTGCTAATTTTAGTTTTTAATATTTTCCATAAGCTTTGGTATTCAGTGGGGACACACACCCTTGTGAAGTAAAAAATGAAAGAATGCCTTAGGTTTTTTTTTTTAGTCATCAGCTGTCAAAAAAGGCAGTTCTCAGAAAGGGTGTCATCTTTCTGGGAGGCTTGCTCTTATGAGACCCTGCAATTCCTTCAGCCCTCCTTGTCACAACATCGCATTGGCAGTTTTTACTGTGACATATCCGAGGAAAGCCGTCTGGACGAAGAGGTGTGGCCAGATAAGAAACCTGGCAAGTTCACTGAGCTGTTGACATTTCCTCACAGCAACTCCCCAGGTTCTAATTGGCTACCGCTGATAAGATTCCCATGTTGTAATTGGTAGCGCCTGATAAGGTGCTGTCCGCTGCTGCAGTAGTCAGCAGCATGGTGAGATGACAAGAGCTTCGCTGTCACAGGGCCAAATCCAGGGCCAGAACCTCATTCTCCATTTTTCTTTTTTTTTTATTCTTTTTTTTTTCTCCAAGCTGGGGAATATAGAATATATTGACTAGCTTCTTAATATGAATAAAAATATTTTCATGCCCCTTTTAATGCCTCTGTTTCTCAATGTGCTGCTTTATTTATGCCAATTTCATTACTCTCAATTGATTATGAACAGATTAATTTGGAGTAGGAAATGACTAGACATGCAAGCCTGCTTAACGGTGAAAATTGGAAATGTGTGTTACCCAGACCATTGTCAAATACAATTAAACCACACACACAAAAAAACAATAACAGAAGGTGTTTGGTTTGTTTTATCAGAGAAAAGTATATTTAAATGTGTAGTAATTTCTTTTAGCTGATATCAAGCAGTAGAAGCAAGTTGGTTTGAGAAAACTATCCATTTGTGTCCTTATAGTTGAGACAATAGTTTAAGTGCAACAAAATTTCCTTTGAAACCGTTTTTAGTTTTCCAGAGAAAATCGACGAGAGTTGAAATCCTCTCTCTGCAGTCTGTTCGTTGGTTGTATTGCTTTGTGGTAGTCATGGTGACAGAGTGCTGATAAAATTACCCCAGCAACCAAATGGAAGTTGAGAGGGAAGAGAACGGTGGTTGTATCCATACATCTTGATATGTAGTATTTTGTATGATAGACCTAATTCTATTACTAACTACCTGAAATATTTGCAGCTTCTGGGGATTGTCCTAACCCAAAGAAAAACTAGGCCATTTTTTTTAGCTGATATCAGTCCATTTGTTCATTTTGCAGGCCAGACTCATTTATTTAGCAGATGTTTTTGCTGGCAGAAGTAGCCCAGAGCCTCCTGGGTATGAGCTGAAACTGCTGATGAAGACATTTTTTGCTTTATTGTGTCCTTAGTCCATGAAGTCAATGTAATTAATACACTCAACACTCACACTAAAGTTCCTTCTCCTCCCCTAACCTTACTTCCTCTCTGCCCACCTTGAGCTGCATCATTCCTAGTTGTGTGTATCATTTTTTATTGATCTCAAGGAAGTAATTATGCTTCTGTTTTTAGTAATGGAATGCACAAAAGACCTTGCCTGGCAGACAAACTACTTGATGTGAAACTTGCTACAGTCCCCAGAGCTTGTCTAATGGAAGGGTATGTGGGTGTGTGAGTTGGATGGAGAGGATATGAGACAAACGCCTTCACCCACAGTTAGTGCTCAGAGTCAGGGAGGCAAACCTCAGTGTCTCAGGAGTTTTGGTGTGAAGTCCTGACCAGCAGTATCAGGTTCATTCAACTGTAAGCGCCTAGATTTTAACTTTTAAACACCACAAAAGAAAAAGGGGGCTATTTTTTTCGCCATAGGGAGGTAATTTGAGGATATAAGTCCTTGTTTTATAGATAAATTTGAGTTACTTTAAGATTTACCAGTTGTACCAGTCCCAGTTGAAAGATCTAAATCTAGCAGTGCTTTTAGGATTATTTATTAGACATTTACTTTATTTTAAAGAAGCTGAATAGTGGGTGGAAAGTACTGGCCATCATAAAGTTGTAATACTTTACAGTTAGCTTGAGGTTTTTTGTTTTTGTTTTTTTTTTTCTCAGCTGTTTACTAACCATGACCATCAAAGATGTTTTCTCTCAAAGCATGAAATAATATAACAAGCTATGAGTACCTCAAGCACAGTTACAACAAAGAATGACAGTCCCACAACTTTTTTTCTGAGGCATAAGAATTGAATAAGACCAGGGTTTCTTATTCTGACAGTTTAAACTTCAAAGGAGACAGAAAACAGATTTAAAGAAGCGCTTCAGCTTGTTTTTCTTCCTAGAGGTTGTCAAACTGTCCTTCAGGCATCAATAAACACATTTAGTTTGTGTGTCTTGTTCTAAGCAAGGCTTTGGTTGTGTATTGAATATTTGTAAAACAGCAGAGTCCTTTAAGGCAGCTCAAGAATCCACTGATGTAACTATGTTCAGAGATTTAATGTAAAATATTAGTATTTTTATATTTTAATATTTCACCTTCTAAATCTCTATATACTTGGGAGGCCATGTTTTATGGGATTTGCAACATTTTAATCCCTTTCAACTGTCGGACATTTTAAGATCTCCCTCTGGTTTCATGATATGTTAGATTTCTGCATATTTTACTAATGTATTGATATATAGTATAAATATTTCTATAAATCCTTTAGTGCTGTCCGAGCAGTGTCTCATTTCATTGCACTGACAGCTATGAGGAGGAAATATATCGGGTCCTGAGTATCTGACTCCTGGTCGCTGGGAGATTTCTGCCTGTGAGTCTTTAGTGGAAAGGCAGTGGATTTCTTTGACTATTCTTTTTTTTCTAAGTCTTCCCCCCACTCTCATGGAACAATTAATCTCAAAAGCTGGGGATTTGCCTTCAAGCTTCCGTCTTATAACAATAAACTAAAATCGAAGACAAATTAGAGTTGGGAAGAAGGTAAACCTTACCAGAGGGGTAGTAAACGCACATATTAAGCACGTTCATGGCTGCGTTAAAGGGGTGTGTACAAAGGTATTAAAGGACACTGAATGGTAAACCAAGAGAAGAGTGGAAGGTTTGATTTGTAAAAATGAAACCTTCGACAAGCCACAATTGAGGTTACTCTATTGACTGCAGCTTCCCGAATCTTTCCAGTTGGAACTTTATATTGTAACTATGGCTTTTAATGGAATGGTAGATCTTAATGAATGTTAGGAACAGTAGAAGCTGCACAGATGAGTGGAAGCAGATTCTTATCCTGAATTTTAGCTCTGGCTCTGAAGTATCAAGCCACACATCAGTGAGTTAAATGTTAAATCCAAGAATACTAATCTCATAACCCTGTTGTTCTGAAGAGTTCTAACCACTAACAGAGCTTTGCACTGAGAGAATGTTTTTGTCGGAGTTGTGTGCTTGATGTTACATGTGGGATCAATTAAATTGCACAGCTGTTCGGTTTCCCATCAGATTTAACCAGCTCTGAAGTTCAGCTTTTAGTTCAGTTTGGGTCTTATACACAGTTGTTTTTTGTTGTTGTTTTGAACTGCATGTTATTCCTTTATTCTCCTCACCCAAGTCACTGGTTTGATATATCCTTATTTGGCGAGCAAAGCCTGCAGCATTTCTATTGATTTTTTTTTTCGCTCTCTCTTTTTTTATATATATATATATAAGTTTGGGTCATTATAGATGATTTCAGATGTAATATAGGAAGCCAGGCCAACTCGGAGAGCTCCAAGATTACTTTTTGTCTGTCACTTATAGATAGTAGGACTAGACTAATAGTATTAAAATTACAATTTTTAGTTCTGGTTATGTATTGGCATTCTGAAATATAACCAAAAAGCATTCTTTGTTTTAATGTCAATATTTTGCATTAATTGCTGTGTGGTTGTTCCTCAGCTGTATGGTTCATACAGATGGTCATCAGAAATATGGACAACTGTAGAAAGTCCAGCAAGAAATTTGCTTCTATTTAGATGGGTGGCTTGTTGACCCCTTAAGCCCTGTCCATATTTACATAAAACAAATGCCTAAAAACATTCACTCTGACACTTTGTGGTCTGGTTTAAACAAACCCTGGTCCACATCCATGGATAGTATGGCTCATTTGGAGGAATTTGAATGTCCATTCATTTTCTACTGTGGATCAAAGAAGTTAACTCTGGTCTGCTTGAAAACCGCTTGAGGCTCTTGGATTCTTACCATGTAAGTGAACGGACCATCTACATTACCTATTGATGTCTTTTTCCATTCATGAAATTTAAAATAAATTCTTTCTTATTTTTTTTTTCTAACAGTGTTTTGTCCTTAACATACGAACCTTAGGATCTGCAGTGTTTGCCATCTGTGCAGTCTGCAGGCAGAATTTAATGTCACAATCGGTGAAACGGTGCCTAAATAGAATAAGAAATGGTAGGCAATAAAATAAGAAACATTCAAGCCTCAGCAAGTGAAACCTTAGTTTCAGATTTCTCTCCTGATTTTCTTCCTACTTTCTTTTCTTCATAAATGGTTGTGAATCCATTGAGATAATAAAAGATTTAGCATCAACTGCAATTATATTAAGCCGCCTGTTGGAAGCTGTTTCATTTCATGTTAAATTAACTCGTGTTTTTGCATCACTTCATGTCTTAACAGGCCCATCACAACTCATTAACGGGCCCATCCTCCACTGGTCTGTCTGTAGAAGCATTTAACCCACTGTAGTGTTAAATGGTTTCTCCCTGGTATGAATTAAGTTTCTGTGGCATTATAGTATTTTTTGTTTTAGAATAATGTTGGAGTGCAGCTGTATTATCGTATATAATTCCATACCTTTTGGAGCCAAATTAAGCTGCCTAACCCAGCGTTTAGCAGGTGAGAGGCAGGGTACACCCTGGACAGGTGAGCACCATTTACCGATGACTAATCTTTACCAAATGTGATTGGTATGTGTCACCCAGATGCACCAGACATATACAAACAGTGACACAAAGTCACATCTACAGGAATGTAACCATGTTTCTCAGTTGTTTTTTTTCCTTTGTTTGTTTTAATAAAAACTAGTCTTTTTTTTGTTTTGTAGGAAATGAATGGACTCTATTTATGGATTTCAGTTTGATTGTTGTGTTGTTGTGTGGGTCTATCTTTGCACAATGCTAGAAGATATACCTGGAGAAAACAGACTTTAGAACATAAATATTTGCCATATTTATAATGTTTGAAGTAATACTAGCTTGAGTACAGGACACATTTTTAAGTTAACAGTCACTGTTCTTAATTTATGGGTTTTAAGATGTGATAAAAGCCGGAAATCTAATAAGAGTTGCGTTAACATCCATCAGAAACTTAATCTTATACTGCTCTGGTCATAGATTGTCACTTTCAAAGAAAAAAACAAGCACTTATCTCACTGTAGCTTAAAAACTGCTTGCCTACTTTACTTTTTTTTTTTTCCTTTAGTTGGATAAAAGAGCTAATCAACTCAGGTCAAAACAGGGACATTTCTCCTTTTTGTCCTTTTTCTGACTTTTTTTTTTCTTTCCTTTTATCTTATCATTTAATATATAAAAATTGGATAATGAAAATAACAGTTTCTTTCAGCAACAATGCCATAATCATGATTTAACTCTTATTGGGGAAGCACAGTATCTTCTTTGGTCATGTTTCTGTTGTCGAAAATGTAGCTGTGTCCATATGAATGCAGATGAGGTTTAGTGTTGAAGCCTATTTTCCATAAGTCTATGAAAGTGATCTAATAAAAATAAAATCTTCTATTGAACCCTGGTTGATTGCACTTTAAACGCCTGCAAGATAAAACATAGTTCATCGTGTTGGAGCAGTTTGTTTTTAAGCACTTAACCGTCTCATAAATTGTTGGCTCAAGTCCCACAGGAGTCGGTTTAATCTTTTCCCTTCGCTCGACTTGAAATTATCAAATAGCCTATTACATCTATCCCCTTTAGATTGATGTTTTGGTAATAGACTGTGTCTTTACATCTGTACTATCACATTGACTGCTCACAAATCAGCATTTAATGATGTGGCAGCCTTGCTCGCTTTAAGAAATATTTCAGTCATAGTCTCTCCCCTTGTTGCTCGTGTTCCCTCTCCAGGACAGCAGAAGCAGTGCTGTATATCATTTGCACATTAAAATGAGAAAGCATTTCTTCTGCTCAGTAATGAGTTCTGTGGGACTGGTGGTATAAATGTAAGACATGTATCTGAAATTTAATGCACGTCGCAAATGTTACTTGTCCTGTAAAAACATGTTTTGCTACATGAAGCTTCACATACTTGCATGTAGAGCTGCTGCTTCATTATGCATAGTTGAATTAATAAGCCAGAGGTTTCATATCATATAATGCTTCAGCGATTTATTGTTTATTTTTTAATTGATAAGTCATCAGCTGACACACATAGTATAGCCCTACTTCCACTTTTAATATTTGTCTCCCAGATACTTCAGCCGTGTTGTATTTGTTTCCCAGATGTGACAGAAATGCAGGACAGTTCCTCAGGAATTGAACAGATTTTCAGTGACAGCAGAAGCATGTCTGCCTCGTCCTCCAAGATGTTCTTAAAGTAACTTCCTGTCTCTTAGCGCTAATCATCCCTATAGATTAGCAGCAGCTGTTTTTGAGACTTCATTTGATCAACCAGTTTGTTCCTGTATCCCATCAAACACCTTCATTAAGGAATCTGTCATTAGGGGTGTGTGCAGTAAGTCCTCAACACATTACAGAAAACTGGACTAGGAATGAACAAAAGAAGAAGTAATAGGTATAAAATACGTACAACTAATGAAGATTGTGTAAAAAATAAAAAAAAAATTTCAGAGGGAAATAAACAGGAAAAGAAAATCCTGAGGACCTGAGAGATGCATCTGGCCCTTTAGGTTATCTACTGTTTGCTGAAGCCTCATCAGAAATGGTCTCTGTGGAAGGGCAGCTGTCAAAAAGGCATTCTTAAGGAAGGGAAATGGGGAGAAAAGCCAGATGTATGCCAAATTACACAAGAACTGGGGCCCTGACCTCAACATCCTAGAAATTGTGTGGCATAATCTTGTCAGAAAATAGAGGAAAAAGGCAGGCAGCATCCAAAGAAGAGTTTTAAAATGTCCTTCAAGAAGCCTTAAGAACTATTCCTGAAGAATACTTAAAGAAATGACAACAAAGCTTGTCCAAGAGACTCTAAGCAGTGTTGAATATAGATGCTCATACCAAATAATGTTTTGCATGCCGGTGTTGCCTTGGATGCTGAATTTCCATTCATGATTGTACATATTTCAGTTAATTGAAAGAAGTGGAGGTGGCTCAAGTTTTACATTTGGATCTGCAGTGGTTATTGATCATACAAGTTTCACCTTGTTTTGTGAGGATGTGAGAAGTTGCATTAATCAGTGTTAGCTCATCATAATGTTTCATTTGTTCTGACCAATCAGAATGATCCGAATCTTATAAACGTATATGTGAATGAAAATTGTTTTATGAACTGTTTAGATCTTGAACACAATTTGTCAAAGCTGAGTTTGCTGTCTTTTCTTTATCCTCAACAATCTGACCATCTGAGGGATCCAAATGTTACCATGTGACAGATCATCTTCAATGATTTCCTCACCAAAAACAGGCTTTTCAGACACGCAGCACTATATAAAAATGTTTGATTATAAATTCCACTTACAACCTCACTTCATTATCACATCACATTATTCAGAATGCTTTGATAGCATTGTGATGAGTTTACACCCCTCTTTGTGATCGCCCTTTTTTCTCCTCTTTTTATACTTTTTATCTCTCCTTCCTCTCCCCGCCCCCAGATATCAGAGTAATCTCTTCTTGTCTGTCACCTCTCAGCCCGATAAGGCTGGAAGAGTCATGCTCCTGTCCAAGAGCAGATGCTCCTCTTTGACAGCATTGACACAAACACAAGAGCCTCTGCTCCATTTGGATGAAAATGGCTCCTGATAAGCCAGTAGAATTTGAGCTTGTTTACAATAACTAATCTCCCTATCAGGAAAGTGTTCAGTAAGACTCCTCCTCAGTGAGATAAATGCTGATGTCAACTTTGCTTCTTTGTGTCTTTATCTTTTCCCCGACACTGTAAGTTGTCATATCAAATTTTTGGCTGTCAGCCCTTGATACACACTAGTTTGGCACATTTACTGCATTGCAGAATTCAGTCATGCAAATCTTTTTTTTTATTATTATTATTATTATTAAGATGCAACAGCAGCAGTGAGCCATTTCAGACATGGAGATGAAACTCATTTAGAAAGTTAAAATTAAGCATTTAGCTGAACAAAGCGTATTTGAGTCATGAGTGAGAAGTTGTAATTTGTTAGTTTAGTATCTCAGCACTATTATCCAGTCCCCTTTCAGTGTGGTTATGTTGGGATGAATGAAAATGGGGATGATTTTTGATCATATTAGTGTAAAAATTGTAGAAACAGGAACATCTTTTGTGGAAAGCAGGACTTTGCAGGGATGGTTGAATGTTGGCCCCTGCACCACCTTTGTGTTCAGGGAAACGATTCTTTATTAATGCTATTGCAAAGCTAGAATTAGCACATTAAAATGTAACTACAGCCTTACTCGTGGGTAAGGACATGGTTAGCCCTTGATAAAATAGAATGTTACTTCGTATTGAAGGACAGCAGAGGCAGCGTTCATTTTCTACGACTTAACTTTCAGTTTAATTGTTGGAGTCTTTGTGGTAACAGATGAATGCAGAGTTCTAAATACCAAGTCTGCTTTTCAGACTCTTATCTGCTTTAAATCTATGAATGCATTTGCAATCTGCTCCAGTGGATTTACAAATCATGTGGAAGACATAAATAAATGTAACGAATCTCATTCCAATAAGGATCAAGTAAGCTTGTTAATGAATTATTTCCCTTCTGCAGTGGACGTAGGATTTGGTGCCCCTTTTGACTTTGGATTCACTCTCAAACCCAGGTGTTCTACATTAGATATGCATTAGTCTTGTGGTATTGAATTCTCAGCTCACCTTTGTTAAGGATTGGGTTCGAGCTAGTTTATCCAATCCTAATTTTAGAGTCTGTAATTTGACTACCGCTGTACCCATCACCTCACCAAAGCCATGGTCACCTGTTGGACACAAGGACAACATATTTACTACCAGCCGTGGAATTGCACATGATTCATATGCAGCAGGCAACAGTTGCTTACTTACAAAGCTCCTCTTGTTCAGGTTTTCTGTGCAGTCAAATGCACAAGCTTTTTTTCATTCAGATGTACAGAGAAATTAACTTTTTTAAAAGCAGTATATAACCTTCAGTCTTGTGGTTTCAGCAATGAAATTACAGACGCAGCTATTCAGCCAGAACCTGCCAAAATTCTTAACATTATTTGGCCATTGTAAACTTCTTATTGTTGGCAAATAAAACTATATTTTTCTTGTATCTTTTCCCTCAAACAAATCTGATGTTGATGAAAGAGTAGGACAGATGACAGTGTACCATCTTGAATACAAGAAAAGAAGTGAAGAAACAAAAGTGAAATGTCAGGACACCACTGAACCAAGCATCCATTTGTGGATTCAAACTGACTCTTTTATTGTGAAAGAGAACAAATGTTCTTTTCTAGTAGCCATTCCCCACAGCTTCCCCCCATCTTCAGTACAAAGCTCCAGGGTTCCTCTCATTCAGCCTCTCTTCTGGCCAGACTTTCAACCAGGTCACACCTAAACTTTTATCCTAAACGATCAAAGTAGTACAACACCCTCCTTCAAGCTCCAAGGAACAGCAGCTCTACTTTCCTCCAGGCCTCAGCAGAGGACCAAACCTGGTAACTTCAACTGCTCTTAGCAATCTCCAGGTGTGTTTCACAGCAACAGTCCAGAATTGGGAATCTTCTCAGACAAAGAAGAAAGGAGCCGCTTAGTTTGTTCTTGGTAACTTCTCCAACTAAGAAGCGACCAGTCTCCTGCTTCTAAGAAACACTTAGCTCAAAACTCGATTAGCTGGACAAATATTCCCTTTCCAGCTCCCCCCTTTTTTCTCAGTTTCCAAATGAGAACGGTAACAAAAGAGGCACACTGGGTTTTAGCAGTTCTGGAACTTTCCAGTGGTACTCCATAGGTAATGCATTACATTAAAATTTAATTCCTAATAACTAGGCTCGCACCTTCCAAAACCCAACGGTAAAAAAAATGTGCAAAATCTACACTGTAGTGGCCACGGTTACACGGTGGTTTTTAATTTGGATTTAATTATTCAGAATTATTTAATTTGGAATTAAAGTATTCAAGTAAATTTGAATTGATGTTTACATTTGGGTAGGTTGGGAAGGGATGGACAGGGGGGCGGATGTGATGTACGTCTACTGGAAGAAACGAACTCCAGTTCCTGTTTTGTTTTGTGCTTTTGTTTGTTTGTTTTGTCTAAAACAATGAATACCACATAATAAGAACCATTTCACTTTGATTTTGATCATAGTTTTGAAGCAGCATCTCAACACTAGCATGCTACTTCACTTTCATCAGCCTAGGAGGAGAACGTACCATATATGCGTCATTGCGACAGGAGAAGTGAACGAGCATGCGCAGAATGACTGGAATTAATTTAAAGTAGATTGACCATGGAATTACGCGTTTGAGGAATTAGATTAAATCAGATTTAAAATTATAATAAACCAGCCACTTACTTTGGATTTAAATTTAATTCTGAATGGTCATTTTTATTTAGAAATAGGTGTTTACGTTATTTTTAAGTTTTTTTAAAAAAGATTTCATTTTTATTCTGAATGAAAAAAGATCAGTTTGTTCTTTGCCAGTCTCCTTAATTCAACTTCTCATTGGTGATTCTAGTTCTTAAAATGCATTGCAATGGTTGAAGGAGAAACAGTAGAGGAAGAGTCTCCCCCTCATCTAGTCGGGCTGTCTTCAGGCCTCCTCTGCCGTACTTATATCTTCACCTTGTTGTCTCCTCCTTCTCAGGTCCCAAACAAGACATGGTGCAGTGTAACACTCAGGACACTCTTGATTGTGCCACCATTAGACCACCAGACCCCCCTGCAGCTTTATCATAATTAACAGATCAAAGTGGAGAGAAGGGCATTAGTACATTATTAAAGAGACACTGTATCTCTGTGTATGTTGGATATGCAAGTAATGGAAAAATTATTATTATGAGCACATACTTTATATCCATTCTGAGTGCTTTCATAAGGCATTGTAGATAAGGTTGTACAAATTGTTCTCCAAATTAGTTTTTTTCTTTTTTTTAAATTCTTGCATACCTTTTCTATGTTCTTAAATTCTTGTCATGCTGTTGCATTCTCCAGAAGGTGGACTTTTAACCTACCTTCCACACCTGGAAATTCATGCTAAGATCCAGAGCTGCATTTAGGAAAACACTGAGGTCAGAAAGGCATCCTGTCAAAGAGTTACTTTGCATTTCATGTATTATTTTGCAAGCTTAATCTGTCATTTTCACAGTTTCAAACTGGAAGTGCCAGAGTTTTACTTTGCAATTATATGGAAGTCTCGTGATTCAACATCAAATAACTCAGATTTTAGTTATTAGTGTGATTCTATTTGTGTGTGTGTGTGTGTGTGTGTGTGTGTGTGTGTGTGTGAGACCTGACATCTGCCAGTAATGTGTAGACGCAACACCTCAGGTCCAAGTTGACTTGGCTGAACTCTTTGTTCCCCTTCCCGACCAGTCACTTCAGTTGCAGTGATGTTTGCCCGGGCTGGCTGGAGGTCATACTGCAGACTGACCCATAGTTTCCAACAGTTATAGGTGATTAAATAGAATAATTAATCTGTGCTTGAATAAAGAAGTAGTACACTGTCATACTAGTTTGTTGTTTTTCTGTAATAACTACTATCAAATCTTTGTACTTTATCCACTGCCACTGTTGGAAGTTCAGTTGGAGAGTAATTTTGTCTCGTTAGCATCACACTTGTCTATTTAAAATTGTCCTATTTATTCTCTTTTTATCTCCAGTCCTCATCTCTTTAGCTCCCTCTTGACTTTGCTCTCTAGGGACTGTAATAAACCTGTGGTTCACTGTTAAAACCGTGCACATTTTAGGCTAAATGAGCCCCAGCGTCTCTCTGCCTGCTGTTGGGTCTTACGGCCAGTGGGCCTTTAAATTACTTAATTTCCTATCTGCCTCCTGGGGGAGCTTGTAGGGGGAGCTAAATGCTGGTCACAGCCTGCAGAGAAAAGAGTATCGGAAAACCCTAAGGCTGGGTGGACCAAGCAAAATAAAGGAATGCTACCATTTCATTAGCCATGGGTGATTTCCTGAATGCAGATATGCATCGTGGTGATGAGGCTGACAGTTGCATACAGGATGGTGATTCAACAGCCTGTCCATTAGTGTCATTTGCTTTTTAATAAAATCTTATGCCTTCTTGTTGGAATTTGCTTCTTTTTTTTTTTTTTACTCGTTGGTTGTTTGGCTTCTAAAATCTAAAAAATAATTAAGTGTTTTTTGTAACAGATGGGGAGAAAATGAAGTTTCTCCAGTAAATGGTGAAAGATAGATGAGTATTTGTTGGATCAATAAATTGATCGACTGAGTGTTATGACCTGGCTTTCTGGGCCACTACATAAAATGAAGACTGAACACGGGCTAAGAAAAAAACAACGGTGTTTGTTATAAAAAACAATCAGCCAATATCAAAACTCTGAGCAACACACTAGAAGCAGCAGAAGTCGTGACCCCAACCCCCCCCCCCCCGCAAACAGCTCTAGGCATGCTCTATGCAAACCTTCATAGAAGCTAGTCAGAGCAATTAAGCCAATGCACCTCCCAAAGAGGATGCAGAGGAGTGTAACACTGAGCGAATCAATCAAATTAAAACACCCTGCCTCGTCAGAGATGGGGTCAAACACTAATATTTTTTCAGACACCTTTAGTTTTGAGCATGGCACTCATTTGCTGTTGACTTTGCGCTATGTGGTTTCCACTTTCCCTGAACTGGTGTTGCACAGTTTGATCCCATTGAATCATGGCAGTGTCATCCTGAAATATGACTGAAGATGGAGAGAAAAAACAGAAGAGGTCATTTTGCTTCTCATGTGACACCACAGTGAGTCTTTCCAGTCATCACATTTGGGAAACAATGATGGGCCATTCCATGAGGACAGAAAGCCGTGGTCTCCACTGTCCCTCTATTTAAAGGTCCCATATTATACACTTTATTCCCAATCTGAGACCATTCATTAATATCTAAATGAAATATTTCCGCCATGGTATGGACAAATCGACCCTCAGTTTGAGTGCAGCGGCTTCTCTTCACCTCCCTCTTTTTAGCAGCTTCAGAAATGTGCCGTTTATGGTGGGCGGAACCCTGGTGGAGCAGCTCAGCTGTTGGCTCCGCCCATCGCATCGCCCGTCATGAGGTGATTGACAGGTTAGGCCTTAGCGGTTACTAGACGCTGATTACAGCGTAGTGAAGGATAAACAAACGCCGGAACACCGGAACCCATTCAGACTAATAAGGCCGAAACGATAAAATAACTGCCAGCTCTTACCTCTCCAGCTGTGTCACGGACAGTTGGTATTGAACCTGGCTTCAGCTTCAAACGGTTGGCGAAGCCTGCTTTCCATGCACCCATGTTGTGGAAACAGTCCTCTTTGAAATGCTGGCCACAGACATGCAAAACCTTTGGAAGTTTTCCGGGTACATTTCCTCCAAAAATAAAATTAATCCACTCAGTCCTCGTTGGTTCAGTGGATGGAAGTAAAAAAACGTTTTCGTGTTCATTTATGCAGCCACAAACAGAACAGTGCTTCTGTCGCTTAGCCATGTCCGCTAACGAGGGTTGCCGAAGAGGGAAAAACACTGGGCGCTAGGTGATTTTTAGAGGGCGGGCTTTGAGAGCCGGTAGACGGGTCCATCGCTCTGTGGGGAGTGGTTATTGTCCCTTATGACGTCATAACGTACACGCTTTCAAACAAGCTCATTTCAGCGCTTACTTCCCTAGAGGTGGAGCAGGGGGGAGAGAGAGCGCCTGAAAGAGTTTCACACTTACGGGTCTCCTACACATGCGGGGGGACCAGTATGACTGTTCCAAAACCATTAAAAAGTGAATTTTGCATAATATGGGACCTTTAAATCCAGCCAAGCTTAACCAGACTTAGTTATTAAGTTCAGGTATTTAGAGCTCTAGATTTGAATATTTGTGTCATGAGCGCTTAGCCACACATGTTGAGATGTTTAGATTATATCATTAAATATGGCATTTGTATGAGCTTAAAGTGACTTGAGCTTAGAGCTAAAAATAATTTGGCTCATTTTTCATCTTGCTGCCATTGATTTTTATGTTCTTTTCAACTGGGTGTTAACATTTCATATAGGGTTGTCTTGATTCCATACACACTGTATCATTAGCTACACTGAAGTGTTCAAATTTATTATTTTAGTTAAAAATCTTTACTGACCTTGATTCCCGTAATGCTAGTTTTGTGCCAGTCTCCCATTCCTCTTTTCTGGCAAGGTGAACTTATCTACTTTGTGTCTATGTTTGCTTGTACGTGTGTGTGTATCCTTGTGTTGAAGTTTCAGGAGCTGTTTGTTATTCCTGCCTGAGCTCCATCTATCGATGTGGCGGTGTCGATTGGCACGTTTGGGGGGAGCAAAGGTTGACTCTTCTTCTCAAGGACACGTTGTTGTATCACAGTCAAAAGCCCTGACTGAAGTGCATAGGTTCACATCTGAAAAGTATAAATGATTTATGAAGGAAAGTGAGTATACATATGTGTGTGTGTGTGCTGGGAAAATGAGACTATGGATATCAGGATAAAGCAAAGGAGTACTTTCAACCCAAAAAAAAAAGCAGAGTTTTATATTAAAGAAAAAAGGGAGAAATTGAAGGCGCTAAATTAACGGGTACAGCAGCACAGACGGTGGAGCAGATCCAGAAGGCTACTAGAGTGGATATAACTTGACCTGTACTTGGAGTACACTTGAACATCTATGACCCTACCAGTTAAATGCATGAGGCTTTGTGAGCTGCACGATCAATAAGTGGTCTTTCTTTTAGTGAGGAACACAAATGGATTCTGTGGATTAAAGAATAACTGGACATAGGATTTTTTCCTTCTTTTTTTTTATTGAACAAAAAAAAAATCAGAATTTCAGGTTCAGCTGTCATTTTAATGCATCTTCTGTTTTAGTTGTTTTAAATTGGCTATAGAACAAATGGTGAACAAATTTTGATGGGTTGCATGATATGCTAATAGTAATCAGCGTTATTGTTAATCATGCCTCAGATATTAAATAGATGTACACAGGCTATGATTACAAATCTCCAGATTCTATTAAATTATTATGGGGGAAAAAGTTTTCTTTTACACCTGATTTATTTGTTTATTCAAGAAGAAGAATCAGACTGAGGATATCACTTGTAAAACACTGAGTGTGTGTATTCATCAGCTCTTCAGAGATGGCATTTAGTGAACTTTAAACTGTAATAAAACCTCTTGGGGGGGGGGGAATAAAAGGCTCACCACACTCCCCTCCTCTTTCATTTTAACTCCTGTAAAGTGTCCCCAGTTAATAGGGTTGTGTTCGTTAACAAGCCTGTGAAGTCCTCGTCAGCAGTATTATCACCTCGACACAGAGACACGCTCTGCTTTATCAGGCCTCTCTGTGGCACTGACAGCAGACAGCGCGGCAATTAGTGGCTCAGAGAGGGAAGCAAAGAGGCAAGTGGCATTATTGCACATGGTCAGCTTTGTCTGAACACCAGTACAGTAGTTGTTGTTCAGGCAGAAGTGCATACATTTATACATAATGGCTTTACAGTACACTCTACCTCAGACCTTCTGTTGTGTGGCGTGTTGGAGTCTTGTCATTTTTAACAGTAGTGTTGGTTTTGGCATTCTGGAAGAAGGCAGCTTGGCTCAGCCAGCAGTCACAGCAATTTAAAGGTCTGTCACAGAGAAAGAGGTCGACCAGAGGAGAGTATTAAAAAGCATTTAGAGCTGTGAATTCGACTGTGTGCAGACTGAAAGAATGAGCTGCCAGTTGATGTATGATGTGTTAGTGTTGATCCTACCGCAGGATTTTTATTGTCCTTCCTAATGATATTTGCTTTATTATTTATTATAGAGATTTTAGAAGTGGAAATCTCTGGGATTGTTTGTTTCAGATGCATGCATTTTGGTGGGATAAAAATGAAGATTTGTAAAGTTCATCGTGCTTTAGGATCTGGCTGTATGACAAGAGTCTGATAGCATCAGGATTTATGCTTAATGCCATGATAATCATGTTTTACACCTTTTTTTTTGCTTTTTCTTGCCACAAGCTATAATTTTTTAGTATACTACTCATTGATGTACATTTTATGTTTCTTAAATGGGAAATTGTAAATTGACTTGTAGTTATATAGTGCTTTTTCAGTCAGTTTGACCCCTCACAGTGCTTTACACTGCATATCACATTCACCAATTCACACACACACACTCTTACCCCGATAGGGGCAACGGGAGGCAACGTGGGGTTAAGTGTCTTGCCAAAGGACACTTCGACATGTAATCGGTTCCCATGATCCCAGATCCCATGACAAAACCATACTGCTATTTCAGGATTCCACCAAGTCTAGAACTTCTCATCTGGGAGGTGGTTTTTGCACCGTTCTCTGCTTGGCTGTACCTAACTACACCCTGTAAATGATGAACAAGGCACGTGACTCACAGAAATGACACTAAACACTCAGGCGTTTTCTTTTTGTTTGTGTATTTCCACAGAAGGTATCTGTAACATAACAATGGACTCCAACTCAATGACGATGCCCATGTCAGACCCCAACCCCTGGGCAACAGCCATGAACAACTTGGGGATGCCTCCAATGGGAATGACTGGACAGCCACTCATGCCAGGTATAACCTTGTCCAAACTCATACACAGACACACCTGATGATTTTTATCTGACTTTGCAACAAAGTGGTCTATCTATCTCTGAAAGTTTATTGTTTTAATTTTGAAATAGTTAAATCAGGCAGGCGAAGGTTTCTCAATATGAATCTGTGTCAGTCATTTAAAATAAATATGCAGGAATAAACAGGCTGAACTGAATCATCAACAGGGAATTGTAAGCTGAGAATCGTTATATTCTGGCATGCACAGACAGGCCGATGTGACTCAGTCTACTGAGATCAGTAAAAAAAAAAAAAAAATAAGCAGGAGTTTGTTTCCAACATGGAAGTCAAAGTACTGTAAGTTTTATTAGTGTTGATTAAAAAAAATTATTCTCATCTTAAAGCGACACTACACAACCTTACAATTCAGTGCTTTTGACTCATTTTGATGGAAAGCTGACATTCACGTTACATCTGTTTTTTTATGGCACAATGTTATATGGTAGCAACTGGATATCAACCCACTGGCCATCTTGGTCATACACCATGGTTGATTAAGCAAAGTAACACTAGAGACCATCACCAGAAGAGGGGAGGAAAAGAAAGAGAAAGTGATAGAGCAAGAGATAAAACAAGAGTCTACATCTGACTGACTTTCACTGGCTGGTGAGAGTTTAGAGAAGAGACAAGATTTGAGGTGAATGGTGAATTAGCCTTTGTAAAAGGGGTGCCAAAGAGAAAAAAAACCTGCCAAAGTTCAGTAGTGCTGTTGTAATTTTCATTTGCTTTTTCACTGCTTTAAGTAACATTTTATTTTCTACTCTTTTAGTGTTACCTGCACTTGATTGATAACATGCACATTCACATTTTCTGTCTATCAGTCCCTGATAAATGCAGACCTTGGGCTTCATTGCATGACATTGGCAACTTTAAGCTGTAAACTAGAGTTTTTATTCCGAAACCAAATAATTGACTTAATGTTTTCTTAATTTCTGAGCTCCATGCACTGTAATAAGACTGTCAATGGATTAATGGCAACTGTGCAACGATGTGGAACCACTGAGATTATGCATTTGTTAATTTCCCTCTCACTTTCGAGAAGTTCAACTACTATGTAAGGATGTAGCACTACAATATCCAAAGCTTTAACTGCTCTCTGTAACATTAGGTTCAGCTGCACCCTCCCACTCTCCATCTCTGAGGAGTTATTCTGCCACGTCTTTTCTGTCTCCTCAGTAGAAGCTTCTCCCTAAAGCCTTTTATAAATCACTTCCCACTTCTTAGCTGAAATGCACTTTCATATTTGAAATATGCCAGGCTTAAGTGCATGTGTGTGCAGCTGCATTTGTGTGTGTGTGTGTGTGTGTGTGAGAGAGAGAGAGAGAGCTTGGAGATGAGCAGTCTTCCAAATGCACTCCTCAAGAAATATTAGGGGAGATGCATGGACACAAGCATGGCATATTTCTAACATGGTAAATAAAAGCCTCTCCACTAAGGAAGGAGAAGTGGCAGAGAAAACATTTTCATAAAGGTGGAGACCTGAAAAATTTAGCCTAACGTAAGTGGGTTTTCCCCTGTCAGCCTCAGAATCTGTGGACAAGATGTAAGTGTACGCTTTCCTTGGTTCAGTCTCTTTTAAAAAGTCAACCTAAATGCATTCGTGTAAAAATGTTTGTTCTGCTCATGTGTCTGAGGCGACACCAAGAAAGTAAACACAGGAAGGACGTTCCTAAGAAAGTTCTGTTTTACCCAAATATCCAAAGATCAATGAACTCTGTTTCTTATCCGGGTCAGGCCCTGATTCACTTTCCAGCTAGCCCGAAGAAAACTTTGAACTTTCCTCTGATTTTAAGAATTGAAAGCATATTCAGCTCCAGGGGGTGTCCACCTCACACTGGCTTATGTTGAATCCAGTTAGAAACAACTTCTCACAATGGACTTTAGTGTGGCTTGTTGGTCAGAAGCCAGATACAATTCAAGTGCTCAGATCTGTCCAAACAAACCAAACTAGAGAAAAATAAAAAAAAAAACTGAATAACACAGGTCTAAAAATGTATTGAAACGAAGACGGAGGCTCTGTATTGGTGTTTCATCTTGTTGTTAAGCACTTTGTGATTTTATCTTGAAAGGTGCTATATAAATAAACATTTACTTACTTACTTACTTACTATTGCACATACAGTAAACACATCTTTGCTAGAGTCTGCAGTGCGTTTGATGAAGGGCTGATGATCTCCTGCAGAGATCCTCCCTTTGAACTTGATTCATTGCTGCTGAAGACCTTAATATAGCAGCCATTTAGCTTCATAGCAGGAAAAGCAGCAGTGCAACTAAAAACTCTAATGAAGGCCATGCCAGTGATCCACTATGCACAACATACGGGCAGTCAGACAGGCGAACATAGAATCCAGCAATTAGTGATGTTATTAGCTGCACCTGTGTTTAGTAAGTTGAGATGTCTGCTGTGAGGAAGGTCAATTCAACTGCTCTCCTACCTAATCAGTTTTTACCAACAGTCATACCAACGACTTGGTGCACATACAAGTTAATTAGGATCTTTGAAGGTTCTATGACAGAAAACACTTATTAAGAACAGTTTTCTATGCAGAAAAGTGTTTTCATTTGCCTGAGTTGGACATCTATAGAAGACTTGCCACTTGCCTGAGCAGAGTTTAGTTGCGCTGGATAAGATGTTCAACCTGTGGCTCGATCACCTTGAGTAACTAACATCGGCACACTTCTTGATCTTTTAGAGTCAAAGTGTGTGAATTACATGCAGATGTTTAGAAAAATCTGAGTCATCATCACTGCTTGGAAATCGTCACGAGTGCTGATTACAAGGGCAAAACTACGAATTACAGTCTCCAACAAGACGTCTGTGTGGCATGAGATTAAATGTTGGTTGAGCTCTGCTAAAGCCAAGTTTACTGATCTGATGAACTAATAGAAGAAATAAAGGTGTAATTTGTCTTAATAGATGCAATAAACAAACAGCAGAGTGAGATGGATGCTGGTCAAGCTCCATTAGTTCATGCCCACTCACTGAGAAAAGCTCTGATGAGAGCTCCTCCCTGGATCTGTGGTGTGTGTGTGGGCATAATGTTGGGTTGCAGACCTTAAAGTCTTAACCAGGCTGACTCATCAGTTTCCAGAAACAGATTGAGAAAGATGATAGGTGGACAAGATATAAGAAATTTGACAGACAGACATAAAAGGAAGAGATGCAGATGAAGTATTCAGTGGTGACTCCTCTTTTGGGTAACCTGAAGGAATGCTATGTTTTTTTTTTTTTTGACTTTCCTTCTTTCTCCTCCTTTTTGGACTCCCAACATTACAGTTGCATCAGTCACTTAAACTCAGAGCCACATTAGAAAACATGGTATTTATCAGGACCTCCCAGAGCTACAGTCCACTCACCTCCAGCTCTTAATAATGTCCTAGGCTAATACAGAATTGAGTGGTAATTATAATATACAGTGTATATGTATGAACAGTGTAAATGGGTAATTAAAATTTCTATAATCAAGATAAATTATCAAAATACTTGTGATACCTCTGTTAATTACATAAATGGGATGCATTTTTACTTGTCAACCTTGCATTTATCATTTAAATAAAAAGAAACTTTACTTTTGAGCATCAGAAGTATTATTTCTTTGGAAGAATATGCTCATTAAAATAACTATGTGAGGACAAAATAAAAAGCTCCCTGTTGGCCACTACACTAATTCCCTACATGTGTGACGTTAGCTTTCATGAACTCAGGTTCTGGATGAGAACATGCCACCTGCATCTGTCTGTTTTTGCTATTTGTAGTTTCTACTATCAGCCCCAGTTTCATCATAACCTCAACTACAAAATCTGAACACAAAGAGCACACACACACACACCTTTATATGTCACAAAGTCTTATGCTAGGCTGTCAGGCAGCATTTGTTCCCAGGGCACCTTTGGCTTTGAAGTAATCCAGGTGGATTAGTTATTGATTCCCCATCATGACAGTACATCATCTTTTTCTTTTTTGTTTCACCTCCAAACAACAGGGGAGGATTTGCTGTCACTCTCTTTGTCTTTGCCTGTTTGATTTTTGTACCACGCTTGTGCAGGCGCACATTTAGTCATACGCTGCCTAGCCTAAAAAAATTGTCACCGAAAAGTAAAAATTCATACTCTAATATTTCGTTGGACTGCCTTAGGCTTTGATTGCGGCAGCATTCGCTGTGGCGTTGTTTCGATAAACTTCTGCAATGTCAAGATTTCTTTCCATCCCGTGTTGCATTAATTTTTCACCAAGATCTTGTAATGATGATGGGAGAGACAAAGCCTTCTCCAGCACATCCCCAAGATTCTCACTGGTGTTCAGGTCTGGATTCTGTGGCGTTGTCACATGTTCCCTTAACAACTCGTTCACAATTTGAGCCCGATGAATCCTTGCGTTGTCAGTGAAATCAGGGAAGAAAAAGTCCACTGATAGAATAACCCGCTCATTTGGTATATTCAGGTAGTCAGTCTTGGGGGCCTGCGCCATGTCCACCCGCCCCTGACCTATGTCCGCCCAGCTGCCAATCTTGGCCTGCTGGGGCCTGTTCCCCATGGCAGCAGGGGGGCTCTGGCTGGGGACTTCCTTTGCAGCTTCCTGGGCAGATGTGTGGTCATCTTTGTAGTGTGGTGGCTGGGATTTGTGCTCCGAAATTGCTGCTAATCACCCAGGTCTTGAGGACCACTTGCTTTCGATCTGGTGTATCTTTATCTCCTCTTTCTTTTCTCTACTCTTTTTCATTTCTGTTCATTCTTTATCCTTTATTTTTTTTTGTTTTTTATTTTTTTTGTTTTTTTTTTCAGGTCCAGCACCATTATGTAAATTCAATAATAAAGAATTATTCAAAATAAATAAATGAAATGGGAATTAAAAAACAAACAAAAAAAGTAAGATTATCAAGAGGAGCCTTATACACATAAAGCTCCCCTTAGCAAAGCAAATTTGTGTGACACAACACAGCAGCCAGACCGTCATTCTGCAACTACCATGCTGGACGGGACAAGTTTAAAAAGAAAAACAAAAAGCTGTTTTCTCTGCTCAATGCATGTCATTGATTTGACCCCTCTTAAACAGACTGACATCTTTTCCACAACCACGGGGATTTGTCTTTCCACATGATTGTTTAAGAAATAAAAAGCTGCTCATTTCATCAGTTCGGGTTACGTAACTTCCTTGCAACTGAAAGATAACTGCCCATGGAGTGAGTATTTAATAGGAGGCTCCTACCTATTTGCTTAGTTAAATCCAGGTGGCGACAGGTTTTTTGGCCAGGTATTTCTTGAAGATGTGAATAGAAGAGTTTGTGTCTGTTTTTGGTTCATTCATTAAAAGACACTTCCAGTCCCGACTGCTTTTTATTGCACATGAAAGCTTGCTGTTGTCTCATCTACTGTGAGTTTGTATTGCATTTGTTTAATTTTTCCCCCTCTACAGTCTTTTCCTGCCTGCAGCCAGGTAGATTTATCTAGACAGACTGGATAAACGGACCACTGTAGGCACAACCTTCAGCAATGCAGCCTCAAAGACGCTGGTTCTCATCTACAATAATGACAGTTTTGTTTCTATAGATGGATGGAGAAATAAGGTGTATATGAAAAAGTTGTTTTGTGTTTGAGGATGAGATGAGACTCAGGCCACAGGCATGAGTCTGGATGCTACGTTTGTTGTACAGGCAATTTTTATTTTATTTTTATTTTTTGTAGGTGCACTTGTAATGAAGGCCTTTTGGCACCTAAATATTCTAATGCTGTAATTGTACTGAAGATAAGCTTGCATTTCGGGCATTTATTTAATCAGTGAATGTCCTACATGATGGATCATGTCTCTCTAGCTGTCTCTCTGTAATACTGTAGCAAGTGGAAAATTATTACAGCAGCATCAACAACAGATAGCCAGTGCAGCACCAGATGAAGTGGTATCATATTGCCACCAAAGTTAAATTTGGTTAAACCCTTTTGGCAGAATGGAGCAGATATTATGTTGTTAGAGCAGCATGCATTGATGGATTGGTTCCTTTCAAATAAATGAGAGGGCTAATTTATCCAGAGAAAACTTAAATTGAATTAGAACGCTAGGGAGTGTTCAAATTGGGAAGTTTCTGCATACTTCAAACCCCTTTGAGGCACATTTTTGATTTTGGGTATAGAAATTAAACAGATGTGACAAAAAGAGACTAATTCATTTATACCAGGACTAATACAAATGTAGAAAGTATAATAAATAAAAACAGGACCAAGTATTACATCCAGTTATCCACTCATCATTCAAGTTGTTGGGTAGGTGGAATAACGGACAGAGCAGCTTGGGGACCCGGCCTGAGGGTGTCATAGGGTGTGGACAAGGCCAAACTGATGGGAGCAATAAGACTCAAATCATCTAAGAGGAAGAGGCAGAGGGGCCAACTGCAGCTCAGCCGGGAAGCAATCTCCACAAAACATTATTGATCTGCAGGCCAGACCTCAGGACAGTTGACTGTAAGGAATCTGACCCACATGTGACGGGGAAGGTGGCATCCATTGTATCTCTGGAGAAAATATCGATTGGGCGCTCTGCTCTATTAATAGCTGCTGTTGAATTTTCTGCTTCTCAACTTTAAGAGGATCAGTTTCCTGAAGTTGTGCTGTTTATGTGCAGTCAGTTTTTAAACATCGACCCGATGGTGAATATTGAGTAGCAGATGTTTAACACTGTAGCTACCAGAAAATTTGTTCAGTAAAGAACTGAAAAGAGTTCCTGTGGTTATGAAGAATTTAGAAAGCTATGAAACTGGATAGCAGGATGTCTTAAGTTTTTTTTTCCCCTGTCCTTGGTTCAGTGCCACAAGAATGTATTATTATTTAAGATTGATAGGGATGCATGGTTTCAATTAGCTGTAGATACATTTTTGTGATTATGACAATAACAAAGTTACTGACCACACGGTGTCTGCGGTATGGTGAGTAAAATCGCAGAAATGGTGTGAACTGAATCGGCAGGAAAAGCATCTGATTTCAACATTTCTGAAAGAGAGGAAAAAATCTTAACATCCACTAGTGTTCACCATGTAGTTCCCCAGCCTTCAGTGTTTTTCTTGTACATCTAACCTATAAGTAGAAGCAGATGTATAGCTGTAGAGTTCCTCCTTCCTTTCTTTGCAAACATGGTTTTTATTACCCAAGATGGTATATTTGTGTTACTGTTCTCATACTCTTGGCTTGATCTGAAGCTTACACTCATAAAACCTATCATGTGTGGCTTGTAAGTTCTTAAAGTGTTTATTTAACATTTTCTCTATGAAATAGGAGGTATTTGTAACATTTTATGTAATAATGTTGCACTAAAGTTGAAGTAAATGGTCATTTAGCAGCTTTAAGACAGATTAAAAATAAAAACTGGCCTATCATTTTAAATGAAATACTTTAAAGATTACACTGTAACTCATAGATATAGCTTATCCTGGATATCCATACATTCCATTTTTGTTTCTTAATCAAAATTAACATTTTGCAGAAAAACAAAATCGCAGAAGTTTTTCTCCTCACTGTTTTAAGTGTGACAGATGGCTACATTTAATCTTTTTTCTCTTTTAAGTAGTCTTGTCATTTCTTTTGCTGCTGTCACAAACAATCTAACATGATGCAGGAAAAAAGGAAAACAGCAGTGTTTGCAAAATCATTATAAGACTGGGATGGAGCGCCTCAGCATTTTTTAACAGCACCTAAGCAAAATGAACTGCAAATAAAATGTGCTGACATGCGTTTTCCTGTCATTTCTGGTCACTCGGCTTCTGTCCCTTAGTTACAGAGAAGCAATTCAGCTCTGACGTCTTTCTCAAGTCTAGAAGGTCGGGTTTGTTTTTTGTTTATTTTATTTTAATATTTTTTTAATATCCTTGTTTGTTTTTTTTTTGGGGGGGGGGGGGGGGGGTGTTATTTGATATAGTATGTTTTTGGTTTTTTAATATTGCAATAAAAGTTTCAGCTTTTCCTATCAACCTTTTGTTGTTCTTTGACTAGTTTACTCTTATAATGTAAGTAACATTAATCAGTGCTCATGTTGTCCCTTTAAAAGTAGTTGTAGAATTTCAGAAATTACACAATTTGAGCAGCTTCCAGTTGAGGAAGTCAACAGCAGTTCAACAATGTGCAACCTAATAAATGAAGAAAGGAAATGCATGAATTCTTTCTCATCTGTGTTGTTTATTATCGGACATTTACACACTGACTGCAGCATAGTGAAGAAAATGATTACTATTTCCCAAAACTGCCAAAATGGGACAACAGTCCATTAAAAACCTTAAACATTACTACCATCTAAGCTTATTGAGGCTTTACATTTGCTAACAGTACTGGCTTGTGTTTCACAAAGAACTTCCCATTTATAAGTTTATCCAAGCTTAAAATGTTTATTTTGATTTGTCTAAACAACAACTACACAAGGGCCAAATACTAGCGTAGCATCTCAGGCAGGTAACGGTAATAACAGATAATCTGTTATCTTTGGTTTTCATTGCTTGTCAATACCACAAAAACATGTAAAATTGATGAGTATTTAACTTGTCTACCACCATTTCATCACCGGAAAAATATTTATCGTTTTATGTATTTGCAACGTTATCAGAATTTATTTAGATGCACACAGTTTTGGATGAATGCACACACATGTTAAACACTGAGAATAGGTAAGGAGCATCCAGGGGCAGACAAGTGTTCAGTGAATAAACAAGCGTCCTTTTGTCTGTTCCAACCTACTCGCCCTCATCTCTTCCCCACAGCCACCTCAAACCCACCACCACTGTACACACAGAGAAATATGTGAAAACTGGGTACCATACCTCATTACCTACCTACTCAAACAGTGCTTCTTGTATGACGTGGTGCTCATGCGTCTGCTCGCCTGGATTAACATCTGGATATACATTAGATGACAGTCAGGGTGGGACATAAAGCATTGTCCCTCTCTGCTGACTGCACAGGAGCTGTGCTGGGTTGGTGCCAGAGGTTTTTAGCTGCATGTAGGCAGACATCGTAGAGAGGCGAAGACTTCCGGGTATAGTTTGTAAGGAAAAAATATAAAGTCATAGTTGTATAGTTATTGAAATAACTATATATTTTTCTGTGTTTGTGGACATGTTTGCCCATTCTAAGCTAGATACTGTTAATCTGGTGATTTGTAATGGGAAGCTGAGTGTTGATATGTTAGAGAACGATGCTGGAGTATCAATTTACAGACGCTGATTCCTCCTTTAGATGTCATGAAATCAGGAGATTGAGTAACTTTTACAAACAGGAATGAGTTTTTCTTCTTATCCTGCAGGTTTGCAGCAGCAAAAAAATGTTGCTGTAAAAGAGATGAAGTTGAAGGCATTTATATGAAAATGCAAAGAGGCTGACTCTTGGCAGAGACTGAGAGAAGGAGCCACTGGTAAGGTTCCAGGTGGAATGGCTAGCTCGCCTCATTAGAGAAAATTATCCCGCATGCCTCATGGCCATTGCGTGTCTTTCCTTCAACCTCCCACCCACCGCAAGTGACGGAAGGAAAAGGGGATGAGGAGAGTGGGGGCTGACTTTAATAGCTAGGAGCTTCACACAATCAGATGTCAGAGTTTTGTTTGTTTTTTTTTTATTCTTATGTTTTATCTGCATGACGTGATTGACAGGCTGCTCAAAATATAATTACTTTAAACAAACCTTCAGGGTATAGACTGTTTGACATCAAAAGAACGTGATCAAGATGAACAAGTGGCAGAAAAGAATCTGGCCGGCTATATATACGCATACACACTTGTGCAAATAAACTGTATAAGGAAGATGCATTGGTATGAGATGATTGTGAATTTCAGTGTTTCGACATGATGGAAAATAGAAAGAAAAGCTCATAGACAAGCACGGTGAAACTGATCAGACAGATGCGTGGCCATGTGTGGGTGGACCCAGCCCCGGGTTTCTTTTGTTGTTCTTCTTCAAGAGGAGCCTTTTGCTCTCTTCCTCTCTGTGGAGTTTCTACTGAGGTAGACAGAACCTATCCTACCTCTCTCTCTCAATGAGAGCACAGAAAATTGGCTTGCAGTATAGCTGTTGTCTTAAGGAGATTGTTAGGCAAAGTCATAGCTTATCCAGTCTTGCTTTTATTGATTAGTGTTATCTGCTGATTATTATCTTTAATAGGTTGTAGTTTTGCCTTAAAAAAAATGTATTTTTCATTTCCAGCTTTTGGATTATATTTGACAGATTAAACACTGGATTAATAAAAAGATTATGTAATCCAACGAAGACCAATCTTTTTATAGCTCATTACTTTAAATGCTGTACAGTACACTCAGTGAGAGGTTCAGTCCAGAAGCTGCCAGTTAGACAAATTATATAATAAGAACCAAGGAAGTCTTTGTAAATGCAACAGTTTTGTGCAGCAGTTCATCTATTATATGTCCAAAAGATATATAGAGAAGTGGTTATGTGCCAATATCACATTTTCTTTTGCACCTTTAGATATATAGATATGGCTCTAAACGTGGCTGAACTATGATTTTAAGTACCTCTGTCAGCCACTGCTCCCTTTAGTGTTATGTGGCGAGTAAATAATAAAAGACTGTTTTACTCTGGATATAAGTGGTAATGTAGCCCATTGTTTAGTGGCAGCAGCTGCTAACTAACCTCATTCTACCAATCGTCTGTATTGTAAATGGAATTCCAGTATTGATTTTAAAATCTTATTGATCCAATGCAACACAACTGTTTTGTGTTTCTCTCACTGTAATGGTGAGAAAGCGATAGGTGGTGACAGGCAACAAATGACCCAGTCCAAATTAAACCCAGGACATTGCTATTACATGTAACCAATATTACTTACAAGAGCCATGTTGTCATTTTAGTTACTTTAAAAAGAAAAGCAAACTATAAAAGAAAATTGGTAATTAAGGTTTATTCATGTTCTGTTTGTGGTCAGCATTTCAACTTTGAACTTATTTGTTTAAGAAATAATTTCTAAAACAACTTTTTGACTGTTTTTACCCTTCTTTGCCTTAAGGTGGCAACAGCAACGTGTCAGCATTACAAGGCTGAGGTCCTGCATTTTGCACGGCCCTACTATAATCACACCATGGCTTTAAAAACATGTTTAAATCTTCAAACATGGACCTGTCGTTCAGAATCTGGCACAGAAATGGTATCATCAGTATAAAAGAGCGATGCAGCAATGCTATTTTTCATCCTTTACATATTTAAACCCACCTTTCTGAAACTGAGTGTGTGTCTTTGCTGTTATAAGAATGTAGTAATCTGTTTACTCAACAATGCTGACACTAGTGACTGAAATTTACCAATGGTGTCAATACCAGAGAAAACTGAAAAGAGACTAAATAAAAAAAAAAATGCAGCTGCATGAGATGAAACACAAGTTTCACCTTGAACTTTAAAACATGTCAGAACACAAATCTAGCACTTAAATTCTAACCGTAAGCATGTAGAAAACTGCATGTTCATCTGTGTCCACTGATAGCATACATTATAATGAGCTGCACTGCAGGAGGAAGTTAATAGTGTCTTGTCTGTGATGAAACATATCTTTCAGCAATTTTGGGGGGAAAAGGAGATGCGAGAATTCTGATGAAGCTGGAAATGCTTTGGAAGAAGTAAATAATCTGCTTTATTACACACAGCTCTGCTACACACTTGCTTCAGGTCTCAGCCTTTTAATGGCTGGAGATGAATATGCAGCAAACGCTCATACCCGCACACACCAACAGTCTCCAGTTGGAAAATGAGCAGCACTGCAGTGAAATAGAACCCTGATGTAACCAGATCATTCTCTCCATGTGCACTGAAATCTAGTTTGCTTTGCATCAACATAAAAGCTTATGAGCATAAATCTTTTTTGTAACGCTTAAACAGCAGTCAGACAGTAGAGTTTGATTTTCAGAAGTATGCCCTCCCAAGATATATTTACAGTATTTTCTTTTAGCAACCTCAAACAACACTGAATTTGGCTTTGGTTTATACCTCTGTTCAGTTCCCCCTGTTCTTTTCTATGCAAAGACTTTTACATTCAGGTTAGCTGTCACAGTCCTCGATCTGTTGTTTTTAATCTTCACTCCTGCTCTCCGTCTTTCTTTTAACATGCAGAAGAACTCATCAATCGCCTGGCAACAAGGGTGCTTATCACCCAATTCCTCTCACTCTGGACTCCTGGTGAGAAACTGATGGCAACATCATGAGTAGATCCATTTTCCTTTAATATAACTAGCTATGCTCATTTCCCCCCCCCCTCTTCCTTTTAGGACTCTGTTTTCTTTTGTCTGTATGACTTCAATTTTTCTCATCCTTCAATTTTGTCCTCCGGCCAGTTTTATCAGTCTAACATATTTATTATGGCCCTTGCTGCTCCAGGGTCCAATTCTGTTTCTTTGATAATGTACATCTTTCTTTAGTCTCCCGCACTTTGTGTCATTTAATTCATCATTTTTTTTCTTTTACAGTGTATTTAAAGGAAATCAGTTCAGAGCAAATGTTTCACTATCCATCTTGCTCCACTTAATGCGATGTACTGAAGAAAAGTCAAATATTTTTCTCTGCTTGATTTATTGCTATAAAGATCCAAACAATGAGAGTCTACACATTGTTTTTGCTGGGTTCTTTTGGAGGACATTATTACATTTAATATAAATATTAAATTACATATATAAAATCAATACAAGGTCAAATGTTTCCATGAAATTTGGAAAATGTTTTTTGGGGAAAATAATTGTAGGTGTGTTGCACATTTAAAAAATCTTATTCTAAATGTGTTGTAAGTCTTGTTCACATGAGCAGATTGGTCATGTTCAGTAGTGGTACACTTCATTTAAAACACTTCTACATGTGACATTAAGCATGTCAAAGTGGCAGACTGGTAATTACGGCTGTCACGTGAAATAATTGCTTTATGCTTGTGGATCAGAAGTACAACACATCAGAAAGCGCACAGCTAAGATCCACAATACTAAAATGATAAATCATTAACCTAAAACAATTTATATCGTATCATAGAAGCATGATTCTTTGTAATGTTCTAGGGGTTAAATCAAACATTTAACCAAAGAATTACACAGAATTAAGGTTTAGAATGAAAGAGTGTTTTGAACATCTGTGTTGCAAGTAATTTCTAATGAAGCTATGTTGGAAATCAGTATTGTAAAGAAATATATAATTCCTATAGTTATTTAATAATACTATCCACAAGCATTATACCCCAAAAAAACGAATCATTTAGGTGAGAGAATTTCCAAATAAAAAGTAATTTCTTTAAGTACTTTCCATAAGTTTCAGGTGGCAACTGGTTATTTAACCCGGACAGATGCAGTAAGTAGTGTCTCATGTCTCCCTTGTAAGAACACACATCCTGTGGTCATGGAAAAACAGCTTCTCTGTTTCAGAAGGCTCAAAGAAGAGAGGAAAGTGTCTGCATTGAAAATAAAAACCCCTAGAGAGATTGACTAAGCCACTAAAATAACTTTTAAATGATTGTGATCAAGATCATACAATGTTTGGTCAAATGAAATCATCAAAACTCAACAGTAGGACTTAAAGTGTGGCTTAAAGGGCTATACCTGTCATTCCACTCCCTGCTGTTCAAACCTGCGGTGGCAGCATTATGATATGGGGTTGCTTCAGTTGGTCTGGTCTTGGTTTAGCAATGTTATATAGCCAAACCATGAGGTCAGTTGACAACCTGAATATGCTGAATAAATAAGCACTTTCTTACAACAGTAGATGATTCTTACCTGATCCCTCAAGGCTAAGAGGGCAACATAAGGATTCATTTGACTCAAATAGGGAAGATATCCACTCATGCACTGGCCACAAGAGTCTAGATTTTAACCCTACAGAGAATTTTGACCGGCTCTCCCTTCATCAATACAATAGCATGACATAATAGTAATGCTAATAAAAATGGAAACAAATGTGGTGACTTGCGTAACTTTATTCAAACAGTGCTGTAGAAAATTGAGCTGTATTTAAAGCTAAAGATGGTCCTACAGAATATTCCGGTTTGTGACACAGGCAGTGTATCAAGCCATGTAATGTGTTTTGAAATATTAAACACTGAGTCCACATCTTTTGCTTGCTGCCACTGAACCTTCCAACTGAGTTGACAGAATCTCATTTACATATTTACAAACAAGCTAAAGAAGCTATTTGAATATCCACCTTTTGACATGAGTGTTGCTTCTTATTTATGCATGTTTTCTTTATTATTCTTTGTCTAAGTCAGCAAATACCACCTTCTGTGAAATAGTTTTAACTCATGCGTCAGAATGATTTTGTCACACACTAAGCATATTGCAGTGTGAATCTAATCTCTAGTGAAGGATTTGTTTTAGAGAGCAGCACTCTCGCATGTTCATACACAGGTGCATAAGCATTAAACATCCTGTGGCATAATTGTCAACTTCAAATCCTCTGCAGGTGACGTGGAGGCTCATGGTGGAGGGTAGCATCCTAATTTCCATTTCAAAAAGTTCCATACGGCACCACAAGTGTACATAACGTGCATGTGGTAGCATTGGATAATATTACTGTGTTTGTGTGTAGGTGTGAAAGTGTCTCCCCAGCCTGCAGTCTCAATCAATATTGCAGATAAATCTTCTCAGTTATGTAGGTTTTTGACCCATCTACATTATCTGTAGGTTCATCGTTCAAACAGCAGGGGTGACGGAGAAAGAGTGACTCAGTGAAACTTCTTAAAATATGCATGTTGTTTAAGAGATGATTTATTCATGAATGCCTGTGTATTCCATTATGTGTGGGCTGCGGGTGTGTCACTGATGTTGACAGAAGAATCTCAAACGGAATAAGCACACAATGTGAAATGCAGCTTAAAAGATTTTGAATGGGCTGCGGTGATATCAGACCAAAGTTCAGTTTGGGGGAGAATCCCTTGTTTAAAATGTCTCTGTCCGCGTTATGTCTCTCCTAGGAAAGAATTGCTATTTGACCTCATTCATATTTCTCTCCTGCCTCCAGATTTTGACCCAAACCTTAGCATGATGGCTGGAATTACCCCCATGAACCCGATGATGCCCGGCCTCGGTATGGTGCCTCCGCCCGTCTCCCAGGACGTACCAGTTGTAAAGGAGATCATCCACTGCAAGAGCTGCACCCTGTTTCCCCCCAACCCCAGTAAGATACGATGTCATACTAATCCTACACAGCCTTCTCACACAACCTTTGACATTTGAACACCTGTTGAAATTTGAGTGTGAAATATATAGATATGTACTTGTATAAAAGTTTAGTTTATTTTTCATAAAACACTCAATTTAGTTCTAAGCCTTTTAAGCTGTTCCCAGCAGATGTGCTCAGTCTTTATTAAATGCAAGAAAAGCATCACCCTGTGTGGTTTGTATGAGTGATTCATCTCAAAGTTGGCTTGAAGCTACCCATTTGGTGGGTGTTATGTCACAGACTTATATTAAAGTTTAGTTTTAGTTTAGTTTGTTTTTACTAAAATCTGTGAAGAATTTCTAGGGTCACTGTGTAATTTGAATGCAGGTGTGCTGCAACAGCTTGTTTATATTTATCTCACCACCACCTGCCAATTATTGAGATTGAAGAAATAAGAGCTGTGAGGCCCTTTGATTGATCCCACTTTTGCTTCTCAGATTTCCATCTGCAGAAAAGTTTCTGCATGGGGACTTTTTTTTTTTTTTAATCAAACCAACATTGCGTTTTACCTTCAAGGTGATCTAAAACAAAACCACAGTTACCTTTGGGACTTTAAAATTCTTTTACAAAACAAAACATACACTCAAGTGTTCTGTAAGGCATTTTTTTTTCAGATATCATTCTGCATGTTCATCCCTGCGGCACTGTGTACACTGTCACAGCAAGGTGCAGGAAAAAACTACTTAAAGTTTAACAAACTGTTAAAAAGCACTTATATACCTCAAGGCAAAGGGATCAGTCTTTTTCCCACAACTTTAAATCATGTAATAACTAAAATATTTTTGTTTGTCACATGTACTTTAATATGTGTGCATGATTGGGTAAGAGACATAATGACTTAAAAACACTGAAGCTCTTATCTTTTGTCTAACGTTCCATCTTCCCTCATATAAAAATCCTGAAGTTAGGTATTTTCAGTGGACTGGAAAACAATTTTGAAGTAATTCCTCAAAAATTATATGTATTAACTCATAAAAAAATTGCTCTAATATAATTGTGGTGTTTCACTGTGACCATGAGAGTTATGTTGTCAAAGTCTCCAGCTCATTTTACTGTCTCTTTAGACAAATTTGTCCAAAAGGGAGTTCAAAGCAATTCATAGACATCCATGTGTGTTTGTCGGGCTAAGCTGTGGTTTGTCACTTAAACGTAGAACTTTATCAAAATTTCAGCTTGGTTTAAAACTCCCTCTTATTTGCTTTGAAAGGAGCCAAGAGCTAAAAAACAAAACAAAAAAAATGACATAAGACAGCAAGAACAATAGCAGTTAAAAAATGTTATGAATTAAACATTGAGTAATCAATGCAAATAGGACATTTTAGAAACAGAATCTTTGGATTTAGTTGCCAGATTCACAGTGATGCACAAAGATGTCATTAGAAGTTGAGGTAATGTCACTGTGTGCTAAGTATTTGCTGCTCACATTTGAATTTTTAAGCATTACAGCATGGACGTTTTAATTGGCTGTCAGCTTTCCCCCCACTCTAATCTATTGTTGTTATATTGGCCATTAAAAATTCACCATCTGTCGACTTTAATTCAAGCCAGTGCTTTCCTCAAAGAGACACCAGAAGAGTCCTGAAAAATGCTGTAAGGATCATATGTCCCATCTAGAATGAAATGTCTGCTGACCTCTGCAGCCAGTGCAAAGCTGCTTCTACAGAAAGAGGATGAAAAGACTGTTTGAAGACTGTGCTGGATAGCTTTTAGGTAGAAAGAAATTTGTTTAAAGTTTACAGTCTCAATGGTTAGATTTGTTAGCACGATCCTTAAGCAAGAAGCTATACATGTAATTAAAAAAAAGCAGAATGTGGCTGTTTTGTGAGCTTGGTTTCTGAGATTATTAGGCAAGGTTTATTTGTATAGCACATTTCGTGTACAAGACTAAACTTCTTTACATAAAACATTAAAAGCATTATAGCCGAGTGCAGCGGGAACATTAACCTTAAAATTTTAAAAACTTTAAAACTCAGATTTATAGTTATCTATACACACACAAAGTAGCCCCTGTCTCTTAAATAGGACTCAAACCAATTAATTGCAGTGCCAGAAAGTCCATCCCAGTTTTTCAGCCGGTCTAGTAAGATTTTATGCTCGATCGTGTCAAATGCAGCACTGAGATCCAGTAGTACCAGAACTGAAATGTTCCCGCTATCTGTGCTCAAGCAGATGTCATTAAAGACCTTAACTAGAGCATCTCAGTGCTGTGGTGTGGCTGAAAACCTGACTAGTAGGCAACAAAACAGTTATTTAGTGTCAGGATGTTGTGTAGCTGTTGAAATACAGATTTTTTTATAATCTTACTAAGAAAAGGGAGGTTTGATATCAGCTTGTAGCTGCTCATGAGCGAAGAGTCTAAGTATTTTTTTTTCACTAGTGGCTTGATGACGGCTGTTTTTAGGGTCTGAGGGAAGAAACCTGAAAGCAGAGACGTGTTTACAATCTGTAAAATATCTAAGACCATGCATCCTGAAAAACCCTGTTGGCAGGGCATCAAGACAGCAAGTGATAGTTTTCAGATGGCCAATGATCTCATCCAGGTTTTTAGGCCTGATTGGAGAAAAGCGTGTCATGGTGTTTATGTGTCCTCTGAGTGGACACAGTGATGATATATGCCCCAGGTCTGATTTTCTGAGTTTTGTCAGTGAGGAAAAAAGCAAACTCATTACAGGCCCCGGTGGATTGAAGTTCCAGGGTTTACATGTGACAGGTTAAAAATTCAGGTTAAAAATTGTAAAAATGCTTAAAATGTCTATCATACACAGTTGGAAAGCATTTAATAGTGAAATTACAAGAGTAAAAAAAGTAATATTTCATAATGGGTTTTTCATGATTGTTACATAAAGAAAAAAGATTATATACAATATTACCAATTTAACAAGAGTTTAATGATTGCATGATCGATTGCTCTTGACCAGCGAAGAGTTGTGCTCTGCGCTCGCACAGTGATGACGTGGGATATTGGTTTTGGAGTGGAATAAAGCGAAATGGAGTGAAGACGTCCGCTGCGTCTCCGTCTCTTATTTTAGCTCCCAAAACAACTACGTACCTCTCCCAATATGACGGAGCGGAGGGCGCAACATACACAGGACAATTTGTTAGCCTGTCAAGAGTAACGAACAAGGGACGAGCATTATTTCTGTTCTTAGCAATGATGTCAGAAAAGAAAGATCTTGCATTTCTCAGCTCCTAAATCCTCTCTCTTAATTACTTAATCTGTCTTTATAAGGTTTTTATTTGCCTGTATTAGGTCGATAGTGTCAGCTTCTATAAAGCTGCGTGCTGTCCCAGTAGGACAGTGCAGACAGGTGGGTGAGAGGAGAACGTTGATGGTTGTGGCAACTCATTATTTAATACTACATGCTGTCAAAAGTGCTTTTAGATGCAATATAGTGATTTTCAAGGACAGACAGTAAGTGAAGAAAAAATGTTTGCATTATCTTCCTTGAGAAAATATTCAGCACAACTGAAGATTTTGTCAACTCTAAATGCAGTGACTACAATTTAATAGCTTTTAGAAATAGGTGGTCTTACATTTCTGTATAATTTAAATGCTTACATCGTAAATCTATAGTTCATTTTATTCAGTTAACAAAAGAAAAAAATTACTGTTGTCGATGGTTTGGATTGGTTTACAGCATGTGAAGAAAAAAAAATGGAGCAAGCAGGGAAAGTGCTGGTGTCTTGACGACCAGATTGCATATGGTGTCCATCACAAGTCGTCATTACCCCCTGGCTGCACGCTCTCAACCTGTCATCTCATGCAGCATCCTCTCTCACTGACCTTTTTAGCTGAGAGACAACAAGCCCTTCAGCCCTCCTCTTGCTTTTCTGCTGCCTTCCTCTTCTGTCTCATCCGTGTGCATAACCTTAACACATGACATGTGTGCATCTTCAACAGGCTTTTTTTTTTGTTGTTGTTGTTGCTGCTCTATGCATCCTTCTTCTTTACCAATCATCCACTTTCTGCTTTGACATTTGACATTGAACTTGTGGACTCACTTTAATTATCAACAGGGCATCAATGCAGCACTCGTCTCTCTTATTTAGACTTCCGAAGGTAGTCTGAATAAGAGATTTTATCATCCTAGAGAACAACTTTTTTTTAGTTTAGAGAAAACCAGCAGTGTATCCACATTTGCAAGCACCCTCCTTTTGCCTTGAATAAAGATAAATGTCTACACACTCTTCTTATTTGTTTTGTTGTCTACTAATAAGCTCTTAGGATTAGAATTAATAGAAATGATTGCTGTCAAATCCAAATAATTTTGGTGACAACAAAAAAAAAAAGAAATCTATATTGATGAGACAACTAACAGCAGAGAGAACAGGCAAATCAACAAATCGGGAAGTCATCACATACTCTTATAAGTGCTTATTGTTAATGTGTTATTAAAACACACAGCACAAAGTATTTTATGGACATTTTCAACACATATTGTATTTAATTTTTTACTTCTGTTACGAAATTAATGTAAATAGTTATAACTATGTATAAATTCCATCCCAGTATACACTGAATATAAGATACTGTGATCCAGCTGTGTGTCACAATTTAGACCTTGTCAAAGAAGCTTATATTCTTACATTTTGTCATTTCTCTTCCACTTCTAACACATAAACATGAAAGACAGGATTGTCATTTAAAGCCTAATATATCGAACACACTGTCAGGTGCTATAGCAGTGAGTTGATCATTGCTTGTAGTTTGCTTGGAAGTGGTCATGATGACTAATCAGTGTTTGCATAAATGCCATTTGTTGCTCTCAACCTCATGTTTCTTTTGTAATACATGTCTAACACGCATAAATCGTTCGACGTCAGTTATAAAAATGTTTCAAACTTTTTTAATTTGAGTGATAAAGTGTTAGAGCAGTTTCTGCTGCAAAAAGATGCTCCCTCTCTCTTCATTCTGCTTTTCTGAGCCTCGGGTTGTACCTGTTTGTTTGCATGCAAATGCAATCACTTTGTGCATTCACAGTACTTTGTATGTTATCATGTATTTATTGTAATCTGGAAACCATGAATAGTTAATCTGAGTCTTGTGTCTTTCGCATTTGCATAAACTGATCTGTTGCCATAAACAGTGGGATTCAGAACAGTAAGTAACCGAGAGAATTGCCAAAATCAGTCCCAGCCCTGAGTTTTAAAAACTACGACTAATCACCAGACAAAATAACACAAACATTTTATTACAAAAGAAAAAGAAAAAGGAAGGAAATATATCATTTGCAGCTTGGCACATTAGGATGCTGCTTCAGTGCATCTGCTCTCCTCTCCGTCCTCTGTGCTCCATCAGCCATTCGTGTACTGAAAAGGTCAATTAATTTGGAACTCTTTGTTGCATCTGCCAGCAGAGCTTTTTCTTGCCTCCGCAAGCTTTTTCTGAAACACCTCTTATTTTTTCAGTCCATCTCAACTCAAATCTAGTTTAGTCCACCAACTCCAGAGGTCATGTGATAAAACCTTAGTCAAAATTTTGCTAGAACAGGCAAAAAAAAAAAGGAAGGGTGAAGCAAAGGGCTTGATGTGTTTTTGTAGCTTGTATTTAAGGTTGTAAGAAAAGGCTGAAGGAAAATGACAGCACTGGGTGGGATTTAGGGACAGATTTTGCAGCAACAGACTGCTGCTTGCAAGCAGTTCTAGCAGCCAAAAAGAAAAAAAGGCTTCATCATAAATACAGTGTAATGATAACTAATGTATAGTTTTTAATTTTGTTATTTATATTTCTATTTTTCATTGTTTTTATTTAAAGTTTTTATTAGCATTAAATTTTTTTCTTTTTTCTAAATACCCACTTTCAACATCTCAACACACATACGATGATTTTATAAAAATTCCCAAAATTGTGTTAAAGTTGGGCTTTCCAGTTAATCTGTAAACCCATTATCTTATGACAGCTTTAACGTTAGCTGAAAGAAAACTTACAACGTCCGCTTACAACCAAGTCGTCTTTACACTAGGAGTGTTTCTTCACTGAGGCACAGCTCTGCTTAACCGAATGAGAGATGGACCAAGTGAGAAACTCTGAATTAGCTTTGTCTTTATTTCCGCTTCAGACACACAGACTACAGAGAGTGGGCAACATTTAGAGAAATTGGACTCATCTACACACCGGTAAAGTTATTTAACAACCTCTGTTAGCATGCATTTGTCATGTCCCTTCCTCAGTCAACAATGTGTCTTCATGGTTTTTTGCCATCAAATTCAAAATGAGATATTTCCCATGACACAGTAAAATGGTTTGAGCATCTGACATGACTCTTACAATTAACTGTATTTTGACGACACTAGGACTAAGGTCTTCCCAAAGTGAGCTCTTCGTCAGCCACCTTGCTAAGAATCTCCTCCAGGCTGTTTTCATCATCATCTCACTGTCTCTGTTGGTACCCAAATCATGAGCTTAAAAAAGTAAGAAACAAGATCAGTCACTTAAAAATATGATATGTAAAACTTACCAAAAGGGGGTTAAAAATAACAAATGATGTGTGACACATAAACATAGAGGGAAAAAAAAGGAATATAGAAGTTAAATCTTAAGTTTAACTTTCTTGATTTGGGGCTGATTGTTTGTGTTTTAGTTTTCATCAGATAATCAAAAGGAATGTTAAGAAAACTGAACCAGACATTTTTGGTTAAGAGGAGCTAGAAGACTGTATCAATGATTTTACCTCAAAATCATTGCTGTCTTTCCTTTTTTTTTATTTTAGTTGAACAGTTTGAGGACTATGATGCAAGGCCTCTACCACTGCAGCCAATACACCTAACAAGTGCATAGCTTTTAAATCCGTTTGATCAAACTTAAATAAGACATCTAAAGACATCAAAATGGCTTCCACTAAGCCCTCATTGCCCTAATTCTGCACATGCAAGGTATCGAGCAAAGATCAGACCAGTTCTTTTCAGTATTGAGTATCAATATCTTCTAGGATAAGAGCAGCAGGAACTGTGCACGCTAAGCTTTTTCTAGCAGACATCTAGCAATACGGCACCCTCAGCGTTCCACTGATTATTCGGTTCACTCCTCATAAACCCCGCTAATCACATTCATCATGGATGAGAAGCCTGATCTATTGGAGATTAGATCAGTCAACACTCATCTGTGTTGAATAAGTGATTTCTGCAGTTCAGGGGACCTTCCACATGAGAGGATCTGCAATCACTTTGTGACCAAAAGGATTCATTTTCATGCCTGGAATGCTTTGATTTTAACATTTATTTAACAAAAACTGATCTGAACATATTGCTCCAAGTTGTCATTATTCGTGCACTAAGCTTTAACATTTTTAGGTCGTAAGTTTTATATGTGACTTAATTTTGCCGCATCAACCTCCAAAATGTGACCTGTTTATGAAAAGTCTGATTCATTATTAACAGGTTGTGTTAAATTTTGTTGTGACATAGTCTTCAGTATATTTCAGTGTAATGGCCTTCTGGGGATTTACTATGCTCTGTGGTTTCTGTCTTTCTTCATCATCACTAAGGGATGGAGATGTTTCATTATGATGATTTTTGCAGTAACCATCCTGCTGATTTTCCATCTTTAGAGTGTAAGTGAACATTTAATGGATCGTTTTATCGTTCTTAATAAATTAGCTTGTATTGATGGCTTTCATTTCCATTTCATTCTAATAAAAATATAAACTTCTTTTGCAATTATAATAACATCCCTGCTCATAGGCAAAATAGATGGTATAAAAAAAGCATTCAGTTAACTGTACATTTGCAGCTTCGGTGCAGCAAGTACTTGTAGGTGTTCCTTTTTCTTTTTTCAGACAAAGCCTTTCTGCATTTTCTTGTGTTCAGACTTATGAACCTATATAAATTCCTTCTTTAGTAAACAAGACACAAAATCATCCCATCTGCCAAAATTGAGTAATGAAAACTATTCTTGCTATTTTTCACATTGTCATCATCTTCTCAAAAAGAATTTATTCATACATAAAATTGAATTTCACCTTTCTGAGACAGTTGAATAATTTCTAGAGTTGGGTGTATTTATTATCACTGCATAAATAGAAGTGCATAGAATTTCATTATTCAGCGTGTGTATTTCCAATTTTGGGTTTTAAATTTGGACTTACTTATGGTGCACAATGGTGCACAGCGAATTGCACTGTGGCCTCAAAGTGAGAAGGTTCTGCTGGCTGGCCCTCATTAGTTTGCTGTCTAAAGACATCCATATAGAGTTAATTGGTTTTATTCAGCTTTTATGAGCTGGCTGATTTTAAAGGCCTCTCATCCATTTCTAGCTGCCCCAGTGGCATCAATACATGTAAGCAGGCATAAGTAATGAATGGATGATGGTTCAAACATGCCGTTAACTGTTTATCCTTTTATTTGTTCCTCCACCTCCAAACAGACCTTCCTCCTCCAGCCACAAGAGAGCGCCCTCCAGGATGTAAGACAGTGTTTGTTGGTGGTCTGCCAGAGAACGCCACAGAGCAGATCATCATGGAGGTCTTCGGACAGTGCGGTGATATCACAGCTATACGCAAAAGCAAGAAAAATTTCTGCCATATCAGATTTGCCGAGGAGTTCACCGTGGATAAGGCTCTTTTCCTGTCTGGTAAACCTCTTGAATCTACATCTCTTCCATTAATTTTATCACTTTGATAGTTTGAAAGTGAACCTCATTTATAATTTTTTTCAAAAATATTATTTTACTAATAGTTGAAGTTCTTCAGGGTTTTGATGGTCATAAAATTCTTCATGTTTATGAAAGAAAATGTAGCTTCCTGATAAAACTCTGAGTTCTGTGAAACCAAAGAGAACTTGAGTTGAGTGCACCAGTAACTGAGGTCAGGATAATGCTGCACAGACACCTAATTTTGCAATCTGGAGCTTAATGTGAATTCGGGATGAGTACAACAGTGAAAGTCCTTGTTTCACAAAGCATTTTAAATTTGCTGGAGCTTTGATTTGCGCTTTCATCTGTGTAGGAAAAGTTGGCGAGGCTTATGCTGAACTCATGCACAAAAAATGTGACTTTTTTTTTTTTTTTTTAACTGAAGTTGAAATTAGTAAAACTTCTCAACAAGGGCAAATTTTAGATTTGTTTTTGGACATTTCTTTTCAGAAACATTTAAAATTTGAATGAAATTAGGAAGAACACAATGTACCTGCACAGTTTTCTCTGTTCTACACTCTTAGATTTGTAATTCCAGACACGAGTAGTTAAGAGTCAGAGTTCAGCTGCAGTCAACAACAAGCTCAGACGACAGAAGAAATAAATGTCTATTAAGTTTTAAAAAGCATCTCAACTAACCATGTGGGTGCAGTTTATGCTTTCTTATCTAATCTCTATTTTCTCAGCAGCCCACAGACCTTACACATCCCCAATCTCTTTCTGCAAACTGATGGCCACACATTCCTGCTTTCAAAACCCCACTTAGATAAGCGGCCGAATCCGGAGTATCCCCAGAACTGCTGTGCTTATATATGTGCAAATTCATGTGTGTGTTTGAATGAGAGATTCCTTGATTTGGACTGCCATTATTCTTAGTCAAATGTGGGAGCTGAGGACCATATATTAGAGTGATGACAGAGTCGTGCACTTTCCCCATAAATAAAACCCCACCCACACACACAGATGCACACGCAATCACACAGAGTCTGTGCAAACGACAGTACCCAGCAACAGCATGCACTCAAGCAACTCCAGCACACCGACATCTCCTGATATGAAATATTGAAGAAGTGGTAGATTGAGAGCCTGAAGCAGAGCAGACTTAAGTAGAAACCCCTGAACTTTTACTCATTTCTTTTCCTGTTTGTGTTAGGATCATCCAATATCCTCACCCCTTTCCCCCTATCTATATCTAACCTCATCACAGGGCACTCTCTGATCATTTCAAGTAATTAAATCTCAAAATTGGCAAGATTCCCCTTCAATCTACAACTGGCTATTAGTGAAAACTAAGTAAGGAGGATAGAGTGAGGATAAGTGGGAAGTAGAGTGGATAAGAGGAGTTAATGAGGGATATTGTGGTCTTCCAGTACCACCAGAGAAGTAATTGGCCTCTCTAGGTCTCTCTTGTGTATTGACAAAAGAATGCAGGTGGGTGTTGTGTGAAAACCTACAGCCATGGTATATCTTATCAAACAAAAAGATCCAGTAAAAATAGATTATGTATCCTCAAATACTGATCTATACATTAATTTGTTCTGTTTGTTTGTTTTTTGTAGCACAGAAAAAAAAAACTCCACAACACAAACAGTACTACTCATTTGGGAGCCCCATTGGTTTAATATGTCTTTTTCCAGCATTATATCGCGATTCAGGTCAATCAAATTCATGCCTCAGGTCATGTTTTTCATCTGGAGTGAAACACTTTATGGTGCCCCTAATTCATTTATAATAGTATTTTTTTCCTTTTTTTGTGTTTTTTGTATGAACGGTATAGAAGATGTAACACCACGCAGCTGGCTTTCCACCAGCTGCATGGCGTGTGCATAAAAGAAATACTAGGTCCCAGTTGTGTGTGTGTGTATTTACACCACTGACCTCTCTACTGCCTGCAGCGTTTTTATATTGTAATGCCTTTGCTAATGAACATCATTTTTTGTGTAGTCCATGGTTGATATGATTTGAAAAGCCAAGTCATAAAAGCTGTAATTTAAAAGAGAACATGTAAGCAATATTTTTCATGTCTGTATCCTATAACCTCCCACTGAAACAAGAGCACTATGTTTTATTGTTGCTGTTATGAGCTTAATATGACAACCAGCATTTTCAATAGTTGTGTATTGTTTCTGAGAGTCCTGGCCCTTACCTTAAGTAATGAAAAATAACTTAAAATAATAAAAAAAACTTTATTCTGCACACAGCAGCTATGCTTACATCTTGACTGGATGTGTCAAGCAGCTGGTTTTCATGCTCTAATCAGTTAAAATGGGAGCTGAACTGAAAACCACAATGTTCGGCACACTCGGCTAGTGGCAGCTGATGTGAAACCAGCCTAAGACATATTTTCACTGTGATTGATAAGTGAGCGTGGTTTCATAAGACACTGATGTGAACATGATGTGTGAAATTGACAGCTGTCCAAAATTACAAGCATTCAGGGCCTGTATCACTGGTGTGAAGCAATGTGATTTCTGAGTTTTACCAGAGATATGTTCTTCATATTCTTCTTTTTTTTTTCTTTGTTCTCAGCTGTCAATAACTAATTAAAATTCTAAAAGATTTTAGCCTTGCTAAAGCAGCAGTAGTCATGCACATTTACAAAAGCTTTCGTCACATTTCAATCCCACACTATGGTGCTGCAAAATAGATGTCCTTGTTAAGTAATTAAGTGTTCCTATTTTGTTGGTACATTGACCAAAGGCAGTTCAGTCATGCCTTGAAAGGACTGCTAACAAGCTGTTGTCAAGGAAGCCTTTATATGATAACTAAGCAAGCTCGGCTTTAGAAAGCACGTTCAAATGTGTTGCAAAACATCTTCATCATCTTAACAACATATATTTAAGCCTAGTACATATACACGTCTGCTGTGAATACATGCAGTGCATGCAAACAAGATAGCCTTGGGGCAAAAACAGCAACTAAAACACACATGAATTAAAAATGCTGTAAATATAGACAAGTGTTTCTGAGACGAAAAAGAGTGAAAATGAACTAAAATGTACCTACTTTATGGTTGATGTTAGTGTCTCACCAGTTAACCCCACTCTGTAATTTTTTTAAACATCCAAGAATAATTCCTGAAGCACATCAAGGACCTGCAGAATGAACAGCAACCAAACAACTATAAAAGTGACATTGGTGTCCATGCACACAGATTACCTCACTTAAATCAATAAGTTCCCTATCCTGCCATCCGCTGCTCCTCATATCTTTGCTTCTCCCTTTATTCCTTATCTACTGCTTTTTTGGTTTTGATTTTTAAAGTCAACACTCATCTGTCCCCAGGTTATCGAATCCGTTTGGGTTCCAGCACAGACAAAAAAGACACTGGTCGACTTCACGTGGACTTTGCCCAGGCCAGGGACGACCTGTATGAATGGGAGTGTCGCCAGCGCATGTTAGCCAGAGAGGAGCGTCACCGGCGCAAGATGGAGGAAGATCGCCTCCGGCCACCATCCCCTCCGCCAATTGTCCACTACTCTGAACATGAGTGCAGCCAGCTGGGGGACAAGATCAAAGGTAGACACCTGTGAACCATTTACCACAATATATGATGGCACAAATAGAAAAAGAGAGCATCTTCAAAAAGAAAACATTATACGTTGAAGAACAGCTTTTTTCGTCTTGAACAGCGGCGTCTTACTCTGACAGAGCTGCTGTGATGTTCTAACAAACTCTTGGAATTTCTTCTCAGAAGTTGTTACATAAGCCTTCTAACCATAGTGTATCAGTTCCCTCTACCCTCATCTTCCACCTCTCTGCTTGTTCTTTTCCATTTTCCCCTCTAAGCTCTCCTTTCTCACTCTTTCAGCTTTCTGTGGGGTTTCTGGCTGAATAAACTTATTTCACTAATGAGCGATGGCACTTCCAGATCTCAGTCACAGACGCCAGATGACAACATAGCTGTGACTTTCTGCCTCTCTACCATCTGCATGCGTCTTTTTCCGCTTTCCTTTCTTTGGTGAGAGGAACTTCAACCCTTGTGTTGCCTTGGCCAAGATTTTTTGTTTTTTCTTGATTGCTTTGAGCTGCTGTGAAAATCCCATCTACTTACTGCAGATTTGAGTGTACGTTATCCTGAGTGTTTATCCAGATGGGAAAAAGGGTTGTGGTGTTTACCAATGTGCTCCAAACTCAATTTTAGGCTGTGATAAAATACCACTTATAAATGGGTTTCATACTGTTTTTTTCCTCCCAGCTACCATTGCAGTTAGTGGTGTTGTTTTGTTGTTAAAAAAAATACTGTTTTACTGTTGTCATTTTCATCTAAAGTAATAGCACATCAGAGCTGTCCTTGGGTTATTTTTTATCTTTTCTGTATCACCTTGATCTACTTAAACTTATTTTTTTCTGTAATGAAAATAACTATCTACCAGAAAGAGGGGTGTACAGTACAGTTTCATGAGTTATGTCCTTCACAGTACATTTTCCCCCGATTTTATTCACCATCTTAAATCTCATTGGAGTGCATAGGAAATGTGTCATTTTTGCTTACCCATATCACCCCAGAACTCTTTATTTTACTGTGTCCCTACCTCTTGGACAGATGACGGCAAATTTCCAGAAGCGGTGCGTGTGCTGTTTACCTGGCTGGAACGAGGCGAAGTCAACCGCAGAAACGCAAACAACTTCTACTCCATGATTCAGTCCTCCAACAGCCACATCCGCCGGCTGATGAGCGAGAAGAGTCAGCATGAGAAGGAGATGGAAGAGGCCAAAGACAAGTTCAAAACTGCTCTGGCTGGCATACTCGCACAATGTGAGTTTTACCTCTAACATAAATTACTGCCTTGGATGTATGATGCAATATACAATGAATTCACAGTAAACAAAGTTTTGATTAGGACCAAGCAGCAACTGTCCTTATCAAGACTTGTTCAGGTCAGAAGCAGGGTGAAAAGAAATGAGTCAGATAATTTCTTTGCTGTAGCATGCACCATCTAGTATACAGCTAGACAAAGGAAAAAATCCAGATTAAGTCTCTTGCGCCTAAATCCAGTAAAACAAAAAGTAAGTGAAATTTCTCACAGCTTAATGTAGATTTTTGTGAATATGTCCTCACTGTACCCTCACGTTCTGGATTTAAAGGCTATTGAATTAAGTAGAATCACATGATCCACCATGTTTTATGTAATTTGTTGATTGGAGTATCACTAAATGGTAAGTTAAATTTCTTTCCTACTGTTGTTGGGGAGGTGTCCCTCTTGCTCATCTGGTTGGAGGGGAACACTAGTGTTGTTTTTAAGTAACAAATAATAAATAATCAGAGGAATCTTAACAGAAGATTAAGCTCGTCTTCAGGTATAAACCGTAAGTAACCCAAAGATTTTTTTTATTTTTTTATTTTTTATTTTGGGGAAGGGCTGCAAGAATGCAATGGAAGCTAAACATGGACTGAAAATGCATGCTTCGTTCATTTTAGCTCTTGGAAAGCCAAAGGCAAAATACTGTGCTCCTGCAGCCCCCACCTTTGACAGCTTTGGCTCTGCAGCTGCTTGTTTACACAGCCTCCGGCACTCTGTGTCCACATGTCACACCACATGCATGTTAAATAAAATGTAAACATCCTTGAAGAGATTCTTCAGTTGTTGTTTCATACATTGTTTATTAGGAAAATAATACACATTGAATACCTAGAGGATGGGTGCGAGTTTGTGTTTGTACAAGCCAGAAAAAGTTTTGTTTTTTTTTCTGCCCACCCGGAATGATGTTGCTTTCCTTTTCAGTGCATTTCGGGTCCTTTGCATTATAACTCAGAGCTCGTGGGGAGATTTAACAGATTTGTCTATAGAACAGCTGCTCTCACAGCTGGTATAGTTTGTTTACTGTCTGACTGACCCTCCAGATAGGCTGTCTGGGGTGGAATTTATCAATACTCAAATCACTAAAAAATACATTTCAAAGATTTCTGGAAAGAGCGTTCCCTTCCCAAACACAGTGTGCAAACCTCACTCTGGAGACTTTTTACATGAGCTTCTTTTTACTTTGTTGACAACAAGAAAAGTTAAAAAAAAAAACGTTTACATAGATTGTATTTGCATATGAGCACACTGGCCTGAACGTGGCCCTCTATAGCACATCACTTCTTTGCTTTCACCATCGATCTGCTCATCAAATTACAGGGTGCTGGGAAGATGCTATTGATCCCTGACCTGTCCTGGCTCTTACCACACTAAAAAAAAAAAACACACACACATTTTAACACTGAACCAGCAATCTTTATTGACTTCCTTGTGTGTACACTAGGACCTTAGAAACACACCGACCACCCAAACTGTTCTCCGTGACCACTTCTAACAGAGTTTGTAGCTGATAGGGGAATGTTGATAAACTGGAGCCAAGATAAAATCTGACCCAGAGCAGATCACAGCACATGTAAGATCAGTAAGGACCTCAGAGGAGAAGCTTTTGCCTACTTTTAATCAAACACTTTGACCCAAAGAAGCTCACTCAGCTGAATCCTGGCTCCTGGCTTAAGTTTCTACACGGTAACTGACTTTATAGCTACGGCTGTGCTGAAGGTTTAAGTACCGGGACTTGAAACATACTTTCGTTCTATTAAGATAAAAAGGGGCATCGGCTCAGGAAGGAAAAGTAATCAGGACCGCTGTATCACTGCGGTAAGATGGTGTCCTTGGGTAAGGTTCTTAAGAGCTCACCTCTGCAGTGGAGCTGTGCTGTGGTCAACAGTGGCAGACTCTGAAGAGGTTATTTTTGGCAGCTGGCAGTCGCTGAGCAAAGCTGACACATCCGACTCGGAGAGAAAAGGTTCACAGAAGAAAATTGAGGATATGTTGATGGCTAAATCAGCCGTAATCTAAAGACAGTAGGATGAACTCTAATCTCTATAGTGTCATGTTGAATAAGCATAATAGCCTACAAACACACAGTTGCCTCTGTGTCTCTGCCTTATTCAAACGTATAATAGCTATTATTCATGGCAAACAGTTGTTTAAATTAAGACCGCAGCCTTGTTGTCCTGTTTTGTGGTGGATGGTTTAATATTTAGCACTGCAGACAGATAAACAGTAGGCCTTTATTCCCACAGGATATTAAACTGACATTGATTACCTCTGGCTTTTGTCAAAATGTCCATTACAAACAGGTACAAATCTTTAGTTATTCAGCAAAATATGATTTCTGGCCTGTGATGGCTGTAAGGAAAATGTGATTTTTTTTATTCTATCATTTCTAATTTGTCTTGCAGTTGTTGAGATATTAGTCCTCTGAACTGTACAGTCTTGCACAGTCAGTCATAGGGATGTAATGTATTTAAAAGTTGTTAGATTTCATGTAGTCGGGCAGCTAGCAGCTGTGGAGCTAAGCTGCTGTTAGAGGCAACAAGGCTTCATTCTGCATGAAACCAGTTGGACACATTGCCAGTGTGTGCTGGATGAATGTAGGATTTATTGTCATTTTATATTGTGGGAACTATTTTACCAACCTTCCATACGATGATGCAGCAGCATGAGATGGTAAGTACAGCACACGCATGCATGTGCGCTCGCAAGTACACACACACAGATACACAAACAAGCACACACAGAGTTCTTTACATCCTTAGTTGACTCCACTTTCTCACTCCTCTGCTCCCTCCCAAATGCCCTCTGTCTTTCTCTGTCTCTGTCTCTGGATGGTCTCTGGTCCCTCCCTGCATCCTGCCACAGTTGAACAGATTGTGTCTGTATTCCAAGCTGCTTCCAAACAAAAGGCATGGGACCATTTCTCCAAAGCTCAGCGCAAGAACCTGGACATGTGGCGCAAACAAGCAGAGGTTGGTGCACCTTGATTTAATTCTGTTGTTCATATAAATTATGGATAGACTTTCTTTAGTTTTGCTCAGTATCTAACTCTGTGGAAAAGTTCCTAATTTTTCTATTGCTAGTTTTAAATTTTCTATTTGTGTCACATTATGAAACAAAGTGACATAAAAAGTGATTCTAAATAAAAAGGACTTACTTAAAAACTTAGTTAAAATGAAACAAGGCTACAGAAATGGTGTCTGCTCACTGCAGCCAGTGTGAGATCCAGATACAGAAGTCCAAACACCTGCCCTCTCCTCCAAACCCCCCCTCCCTCCACCTCTATCCTCCTCCATGAAGGAATACAAGATCATGGGTGAGTTTGTTTCCCCCTGTAACAGTGTCCCAGACACAGGTAAATGTCGTATTGCTCTAGTGAATTTTAAAATGGGTAAATAATGTAAGAGGAGCATCTTGAGAGCTGAAAGCATTTCCAAATGAAAAAGTGTTGTTGTCATCCACTGTCTGCTTGCCATTTTCTTTCTCTGCCAAATGGAACATTAATTGGCATGATGATGCATTGTATGTAATGGAGGGTCTAGATGGTGTTGCTGTCCTGGGTCTAATGGACCATTTATGAACATATCTTGATTGGTAAGTTTCTTTGAACCTCCATATGAAAAACAACTCATTTAAGGTGTCACATAGACTCCTGATAAGACATGCACGAACAATGATAACAGAGCCTGACACGACAGAAGCAACAGTCATCTTGAACAAAAAACCCTCTCTTGATAAGGTAGGTGTTGAAAAGCAAAAATGTTGCTCTAATGCTCAGATTTTTTTGAAGAATTATCCAAATAATTAACCTAAAATTTCTACCCATCCACAGCATCAGTTGTTAGATATTTTTGTTTTATAGCTGCTTGTGTGAAGGTCTCTTAACACGCACTTGATGAAGGAGGAAGATGGATGATGCATGTTTATATGCAAATGCTTGAGTACATGCTTGCTTGTGTGACATTGTTAAGAAACATTTTCTTCCCCCTCACTGATACCTTGAGGATTCCTTAGGGATGTATATACTGGAGTATTATTCTTGGTGGATGCATGTTGTGTATCAGGAAGATTTAAAAAATGCTGACTGGTCCACTTTATATGTACACCCCATGAAAAATGTCCTTAAATTAAAGAAATTCTTTTAAAAAAAACTTTTTTCCTCTACCTATTTTATACTTGGGAGAATAGACTTTGTCTTTGGAATATACGCATACTGCTGTACAGTTGTGCTTCTCGCAGCGAGTCAAGCAAATTATAAGTGACTGTTTTGACTTAAAGCAAAACTACTGATCTTTGACAGATTTTCATATTTTTGTGCCCCCTAACAAAGACTAATTCAACATCTGTCTTGCATCCTGTCTCGCATCATCCTGATGCACGTTCAAAACAGTCAGTTGATATCCAGTTGCTGGCGTGTGATGCAGTGCCCTAGGCTGGGGTGGGGGTTTTGAAGCGTGGTTTCTCAGCCTCAGGACGCTGCAGGACAACAACAGATCCAAGAATGGACTTAATATGCCATCAAAATGAGTCAAAAGCACAGAGTTTTAAGGCAGAAACTTATCTAATGTAACTTTTATTCATGTCTGATTTTTAAAGATCTTTTATTTGCAGTAAATGTAAAGGTCAGATATTTTTTTTAAATGCAGACCTTTAAATTAAAATTAAACTTCTCTAAAAGAGCCCAACTTAATTAAGAAAACAGACTAATGGTATTTGATATGAAGTACTCAGAAGATAGTACCCTGACTTTGCAGGTTGCAGCATCACCTTAGCTTCATTTTAGCTGCAACATACATCCTGTTAGAAAAATGACACTGTATACTGTTTGTCCTCAAGTTACCTGGTTTGCTGGTTATCTTATGGTAGCAGCTAAAGCACTTTTTAATAAGATTCTGTTAATGTTAATTGCATACTTAAAGATGTTTTAATATTTAGGGACAAATATGCAGGAAGCAGTGTTTCTTAAATGTCTTAATTTGAAACAGAGCCCTTATTCTCTATGGGTGAACAGTGTTGGCTTCTTTCTTATGCAAATATTTTTAAGCTCAATATTCATTTGCATCTGAGCTTTGTTTGGTTTGCAACAACTTCATAAACAACATCTTCATATCTCACTATATGCTTGTATTTTTTCATCAGCTGCTGTATTTCTGCTCTCTGTCATTTACTGCTGAGTGCACTCACCCTGTCTGAGCTGAAAGCCGCTGCCTTTGGTTATATATGAAGAGGCAATAAGAGCTGTAAGATGCAACCATACATTCTGTATGAAGGTCAGAGAACAATAATAACAGGCTTCAAGTGGTGGGGGGAAAAAGCTGCATTGAGCTGCAGAGGTGGATGTTTAGTTGGATTCATCTCAGCTGATATTTTTTTTTCTTTTCAAATCCGAAACATGGTGTAATGCTCCAAATCAAAGGCATGGTCTCTTGCCAGCCTGTTGTCACATTGATCATTTATACCTGCCTTAGAGGCTGCAGAGCTGGCAGCCACTGGTCAGCATAAAGAGCATAGGTGAGTAAAGTCCGTTGTTTTGGACTCATTCATCATCAAATAGTCACTGAGTTTCCCTCTCAGTCACATTGTGTATTCAGTTTGATTACATGGCAAGGAGGTGAAATATGGAGGAGCAGGCAGTGGTAAGTCGATGCAGCTCCGGGGCAGAGTTGGACAACAGCTGCTTCCTTCAGTCAGAATTTTTATGTGGTGTGTGTGGGTGGGTGTGTGCGCTCCATTCACACCAGTTGGTTATGTTTCCTCCTGTATTTGTGTATGTAAAGTACCTGTTTGACCTCTGCTTTGGGCTTTGGTTGATAACAACAACTGACAGATGGTCATAAGTTTGTTTACTCCCAGGCAACTCTGTGTTTTCAAACTTTCAAAAGTAGTTTTTACCTTCTTTTTATTTATTTTTTTTTATTTATTCTTAAAGACACTCATGTCTGTACTTGTAGTGTTTGTACATACAGAATACCATATATAGTCACAACATGGATCAAAGCCGAATGCAGTGAAAGTAAATAAGTAAATAGATTTAAAAACAATAAATAAATAAATTGCCAGGCTAAGATATCACACAGACACTATACTTCAAATAGCTGCAAGGAAATTTGGCTTTTTCAGTCATTCATTTTTGCATTTTTCAAAATTTCCTCAGCATTAGAGTATTACCTCCATATAGTGGAAATAACTTCAGGAAATCTGTGTAATTTTCTCTCTTATAAACCTGATGGTTTTGAACACTTGTCCATGTAATATTACTTAAGTTATAAAAGGTTAGAGGGGTTTCTTGGGTTAAAAAAAACAGAATTCTGTTGATCTTGGCATAATGACTACACACTCCTCAAACGAGATAGATCTACACAGCCAGATATCAGCAGTTTAAATACAACAGATTCCACCTGTTACTCCCAAAGACAGAGGAACAAGCCCTCAGGACTGGCAGGCTGAGATGGTGGTCCAGCGTTTTAAACAGGATGAGCAAGTGTGTTCCAACTTCTCGGCTTCCTCAGAAAAAATATATCAAAACAAAAATCAGAGTGCTGGAGAGAAGAGTTGAGCAAATGGTCAAACCTCTGATTCAGGAGGAGCAATATGGTTATCATTCTAGTTATGTAACTCTGGACATCTTTTCCCCCTCACAAAGATTGGCTGGGAGGTGTGGAGGAATTTCATGGGTTTTGCAGACAGAAAAAGTTTATGACATCCTTTGTGGTGGTGTATAGGGGTTTTTCAGGATTATGGGTTTTCCTCCTCTTCCGAATGGGCTAGTGAGGGCTTGGTTTGTATTTACCAGCATTAAGTCAGATACATTTCTGGTGTGGGTGGGCCTCTGCCAGGGCGGTTTTTTGTCGCATATGCTGTTTGTATTTCTTATGGGCAGTTTCTTGGTGCAGCCAAGGGAGGGAGGGGTTTTGGGTCTGTCATTTTAGGATTGCACTTTGCTTTTTGCAGATGATGTGGTCCTGTTGGCTTCATCAAATAGATACCAGACGTTAGCAGTCGGGAGTTTGAAGCTCCTGGGATTAGCATTAACACCTCCAAATGTGAGGCCATGGTCCCAGATAGAAAATGGTTGAGGACCCTCTTCATATAGGGGGTGAGTCACTGCCTCAAACGGAGAAGTTTAAGTATCTCAGTCTTGTTCATGAGTGTTGATAGAAAGGAGCGAACAATTGACAGGTGCAGCACCTTCAGTGATGTGGATGTAAGACTGGAGAAAGAGCTGAGTCAGAAGGCTCAATATACCAGTAGCTGTGACTTGATATCCCTTTGGAAGCACTGGTGAAGGTGGCTGGGGAGAGGGAGCTCTGGGGATCACTGCTTAGACTCTTGTCCTCATGACCCAACCTCATATGACAGTCAGAAAACGGATGGATCGATGGAATTTGTTTTCATTATCTCTTTTTTTTTAAGGACTTAAAAAAAAACTTCATACTTCTGCATATGCCGTATTACTTACCAGAAGGAGGACTAGAGTGCATCCCCAAGACATTTCATCTTTGTCTCCTGCACTCCTTTGTTCTGTGCTGGTGTGTTATTGGCAATCCTCAGAGCTCATGCTTAGTATTAACTTTAAACAAGGTTACTTAACCTGTGACTATACTACTTCTATTTCAGCCCCTGCTTGAAAGTGTGTATTGCCTATGAGTATTTGCAGTTTTCACCCACCCGTCCTTTCTTTGTGTTTGCAGGAGATCAGAAATATGCACAATGAGCAGCTGATGGGCATCAGACGAGAAGAAGAGATGGAGATGTCTGATGATGATATGGAGGATGCCCCTGACAGCAAGGACTCAGAGGATTCAGGTATGCATTTGCATGCACGAATCCGCAGTTCAGTGCTTCTGTCATCTTGACAGGACATATACAGATTGAGATCTCCAGAGGATAAGACTGATTGTTGAAAAACTGAGGTAGATGGCTTCGTTTGACTGAGATGACTGTGATCATCCCCCAAGCATCTGACAGCCATCTTACAGCTCTGCATGAATAAAAACATTTTCAAAGGACATCAAGATGCTGACTCCATGCACGCTTTACTGAGTTGATGTTGAACTTGACTGTTGAATGTCATTCGCCCCAGTAAATATACACATAGGAGTGTGTATCTTGAGGCATCTCTTCACACCTGCCAGTTGCCATCAAATTTCAGACTGGGGAACAACTTACAAGCAGGAATCTTATATTTTTCACTGAAAGCGCTTTTTGTGTTTGCTGAAATAACAAAAACTAACGGTGTTGCTTATCTTTCAGTACCCATAAAAATAACCCATGAGTCTAGAGTAGTCACCAGGGCAACATGTAGAAACAGCTCACCACCCCATATAAGGTTATCCATCTTCTTGTACTCTGTGCTTTTCCACGTGTTATTTCCTCTCTCTTCTTCTCTTTTAATCAGGCTGATCTCTGCCATTTGCTAATTTGACAGGATCTCTAATTAGCATGCAAATATATGTAAATTCAGTAGTCAGCTCAGCCCCTTCTCATTTGCAACCTTGCTATTTAGCTATCAGTAATTAGCATTGCTGTCAAAGACCTGTCATACTGCTTGATGCTGCAGGATTAGCTGAGGTAGTGGCTGTTAATGTGACACATCTTGGTATTTGTGTTAACACACCGAGCGTTACACCCCCTTCACTGACTTAACCTTTAAGAAAAGGGGCATGTTTACACGCCAACCTGCCCTGTTAAAAACACCTGTGTTCTGAGTGCAGCCTCTTTAAAAGTGAATCGATGCTATGCCTCTGAGTCATGCGCAGAAAAGCGAGCTCTTATGTATGACTGTATGCCCGAAGGTGTGTGTGCGCACATTCCGGCTCACGCATAACTGCAGGTCGATAGCGCTGCCTGTTATGTAACAGAATCTGGCCAAGCAGTTGACATCTCCTCACGCCAAGCTGATGAGGCTCTCAGATCAATACCCTTCTCACCTCAAACCTTCATTTTGCTTGGAGAGACATACACACAGACCCAGTGTGGACACACACACTCACCCAGCAAGAGTTCATTAACGTTGCCAATGGTCCTTCATGATAGACTGCAGGCAGCACTCATGAACACCTACACATTGCCTAACAAGAAACCCTTTTATGCACACACATACATGCACAAACACACTCATTCGCACAGGATGGGGCTTATATCCCTTTCAGTCAGGGTATTGCCTTTTTTTCTCAGAGCTTCTTCTCTAGCCTTGCAGGAGAGGTGCAAGCCGATAGTACTGCACATCTCTGGAGCTGAGCAGGTCTTATGATTAATAATACTTCCCTCTGTCTAGTCCGTCTGCTCAGTAGGTCAGGTCAGATGTCCAGCAGAGAACTATTGGACAGAACGCTCAAGGATTATTAAAGCTTCCAGTCATTGTATGCTCCAGGTTTTTGGTCTTTGGACACAGGATGTATATAGAAATATCATTGTTCCTCTTGCTTTAGCAGATTGTAATGTGAGAGCTCAAATGCTGATGTTATGAATACAAATGTCATCAAATGCAAATGTCCTTCAAAGTCCAGGCACCCATCAGCTCCTTAATTTAGATGATGGATATTTACTTCATGCAGATGTAACAGGGGTGCAGAGATAAAATTTTTACCTGATATTTATCAAGTTATGAGTACAATTTGTGTTTATTTCAGCAATATAAATGAGAAATGTTGTTTTGGATTAGTGGAAGGATGCTTGTTTTGTTTCAGTAACTACCACAATTTGTTTAGAAGTGCTTCATTATTGAATGTGTGTGATGTTTATAAAGCTTTAACCTTACAGTTAAATCCCCCTTGTTGATCATAGCAGCAGAGCCTTGTATCTGTGGCTTTTTTTAATGAAGAATGGGATATTTTCTAACATACACATCAGTCTTTTGTGCTGTTGATCTAGTGAGAGGATTGCCTATCTGAGTTTAAAGAAGTGCTCCAACTGTGAGTTACTGTGTATCGTGAAATACTGTTTTGGGGACTTTAAAATACACACAAGGGCATTTCTGACACTGTCCTTCAGGAAGAGGCAGAAATGTTTTTATAAGTACACACTGGCTGAATGGATGTTTTTAATTTGGGTTTCAGATTGTAGATTTCTAAAATACCAAAATTGGGTATGATTACACCCAACTGAAAGAAAATGTTCAGCTTAACAGCATTTAATCTTGTTTTGTTGAAATAAATAGTCAACCAAAAGAACCGAGTCAAGAAAAAAGACAGCATGTGAGGCTTGAATGAGTGGGTATCCACACTAACCAGCACATCTCATATTGTTCTCCATGTTTAACATATGTAGGTGTTTCTCAAGCAGAGGCCTTAAAGGAGGAGAACGACTCCCTTCGCTGCCAGCTGGACGCCTACAGGAATGAAGTGGAGCTGCTCAAACAGGAACAAGGCAAGAACCAACCAATCAGAAGCGAGGAGGACAGCACTCACTCACAGCAGCTCAGCTTCCTGCAGCAGGCTCTGCAAGGCATGCAGAAGGTAGTTCTGTGTTGTATATACACAAAGACAGAAAAGCACAAAACTTCCAGTCAACAGTGAGTCTAATATCCTGTCCGTTTCTGCTCTACATCGGCTTCTTTCATAAAAAAACAAGGTCGCTCGGGTTAACCCATTGAATTTTCCACACGAGATGAAAACCCTGACTGTCATTTATTCATGACCTGGTGTTTGAAAAAAATCTAAGTGCTATCTGGGAATGAGCAGAACATTACAGCTGTAAGAGCAGCTAAAAATATTTCCAAAGCTTGTTCACTCTTGTAAAGGGTTTTAGTTGTGTTGTGATTAAAAAAAAAAAAAACAAAAACAGTACTTCTTGGGAAAAAAGCCAAAGCTATTAAACAGTTTTTAGATCATTTATCCAAGCACATAAAAAATATTGAATTTCTTTTTGTCTTTCTTTGAAAACGTCCATCAAATCTCAGAGTAAGTTTGTGGGATTGAAAATGGAAAATTTTCAATTCCACATAAGTTTTTGTTCTAACCTTTTAAAAATCTACAAAATACAACAGGGACTGAACAATATTTGTTTTGTTTTGTTTTTTCCTTTTTGTTCTGATGTCTAGCAGTCAAACAACCTTTTAACAAGATGATCAATAAAGGATCCAATAGGCAGGTGCAAAACAACAAAGAAGTTGATAAATACGTGCAGAAGATCTACATGTAAAATATTGTCAGGAAGCAGTTATGATAAGAAATCTCTATGATAGAGACATGGCCTCCATGTGCTGCTGATGTGTACGGATCACCTGAAAGATGGCGCCAGTGTGCGTTTCTGCTCATCTGCTGCTCTCCCTGTGGTTTGTGTTTGTGCTATTTCTGTGTTTTGGCACAGCATACGGAGTCTCTGTTGGTGTATGAACGACAGTTTCTTTTAGATCTTCGGTATAATGTGACAGATCTATGTACGCCTGATTACAATGGACAAAACAACTTTGCCCCCGCTGCTATCGGGCCTTCCAGCTCACCTGTTCAGAGCGTCAGCCTTCCTCCCACGCCACAAACGCTGCAAGCCAGCTGGTGAATTTGATGGCTTCCTAGGCATACTCACACTTCCCAGTCAGAACTTTGATTATCTGTTCTGGGGTTTTCTGGATCCATCTGAAGTCTGCATTTTTCCTGTTGCTGGCTTTGATGAGGGATAGTAGCCCTGCCACAAATGCTCTCATGGGGTGAACCCCAGGAATTTAAAGATGCTCTCCCCGAAATACTCAGTCTGCTATGGCCCCGGCTAGGTTTGGCCTAGTGAACGCCAGATAGCTGGTGAACAAAACTTTTATTCTAAGGGGTTTCGTCACCTCCCGCTGTCTGGATTTCTTCTGTGTGACGGAGACATAGGCATCTCCCGGTGAGTGTAGTGCTTCTGTAGAACTTTTACCAGCTGGATGTTCTTATTTTAGCTCCCCACGGAAGTCTGGTCGCGGAGGAGGAACAGCGTCTGTTTTTACGAACAATTTTAATTGCAAACTATGCTGTGTGTCATCCTCAAACTCCAGCTCTGAACTGACTTCATCTGAGGTGGGTCACTCCAAGCCGGAATATCCAATAGTGTTGTCCTGATAATCCTCTAGTGAAGGACTTTTTAGAGCTCATTGACTCTTAAAGTTTCTGTCTGGAGCCACACATGAACAAGGACATTTACTAGACTTCACCCTCTCATATGGATTGTTTTAGTTTAATATGGAAATCAGTGACATTGCCATTTCAGATCCCGTGCGTGCCCATAGTGTTTGAAGTGGACTTTCATGCGCTGTAGTTAAATCTGGCGCTCTTCCTTGGCGCTGCAGGCTTTTTAACTCTTTTACTGCCAGTCAGATCTCTGTTGCTGTTAAGCGGCTTTTTAAAACCAACAGTTTGACTCGTTTTTTTTTAATTTGACAGCAGTTTTAAACTAGATCATCAGATAAGCTCAGTGGTAAAGTTTTTCATCTTCATCAAGTTGCTAAAGTAAAACCAGTTTTAACCACTCAACAGTTTGAGTTATCCATACCTTGATTACTTCCTGTATGGATGATTGTAACTCACTTTATCTTGGAGTAAGGAAGTCTTCCCTCCTTTGTCTCAAACTCTTTCAAAGTGCTGCAGCTCGCCTTCTGCGTAAGAGAGACCACATTACACTGATTTTCGCATCGCTCCCCTGGTTGCCGGTACATTAAAGAGCTGATTTTAAGATTCTTTTATGGTCTTGCCCCGCTGTGCCTCTCTGAGCTGCTCTCTCCGTATTCGCCTCAGATCTGCTGATCAGCTCCTTCTGGAAATACCGAGGTCTAGGCGGAAGCTCAGAGGGGACAGAGCCTTTGCTCCGAAGCCTTGGATCTATTTACTGCTGCACATTAGAGAAGCTCCATCATTGTCCTTTTTCAAAACCCATCTGAAAACCCATTTTTATGCACTGGCCTTCGACCCAACATGAGACATTTTACTGCTTTTAAGTTTAGTTGTTGTACTTTTATTGTATTTTGTGTTTCACTGCATTATTATAGTTTTAGTTTTCACATTTTTATGTATTGAGTTCAGCAATTTGTTTCCCATCTTGTTGTGGTTGAAGTGCTATACAAATAAAGTTAAGCTAAAGAAAAGGAAATGGCTAAATAAAAATATATTAATCATGATAAAGCTCACATTAAGTGTGTTTAAATACTTTACATGACCATCAACAGTTTGGCTTTTGTGCTCATTCTTGAAAACAGCAAACGATCTTACCTGAGGTCCTTTCAGTGAACCCATGATTGTCATTGGTTGATGGAAATGAAACTAAGATGGACAATATTTCCTACTACTTCCTTAGAAACATGTCACGTCAACAGGTTGAAGTACATCTGTTGGTTATGTTCAAAAGCCCCAGGTCAGCTCTGACATGGACTCTGGTGACATATCTTTAAGTTTACCCAGTCAACCAAAGGTGACCCTTAAATTCACCTTTGAGATCCTAAAGAAGTACTAAATTAACTCTGGCATTTGTCAAGCGTCTTCACTCAGCTAGCTGTCGCAGGTAATGGAAATTATGATCGACTCAATGTTTAGAAGAAGAGAATCCATTAAGACCCTGCTGTTCATTTCTGCTCTCAGAGAGTAATTACCTTTCCGATTTACGTCTCCCATGGCATGTTTATGAAAAGATTAGGTGAATGGATTAAATGAAATGGAAGACACTGAAATTGGATACCTTTCCCTGCCAGTGTCCACATGTTGTATCATGGCAGTCACTTAAATTTGCAATAAAACGTTATCAGCATGTACTGACAGCCCTTAACTCTCTTATCAGTGGAAGTGTATCTGGCAAAAAAAAAAAAAAAGTATTTGATGTCAGCAGATGGGAAAAAATGTGAATCTTTTTATCTGTGTTCAATAGATGACTTCAGAGGACAAATTGCAGATAAATATAGTTGTTAGCGCTCAAAGCTTCCCTAAAAGCTGTCCTCATGCTGCAATACAAACCGGCTCTGAAACCCAGATGAGTGATATACTTGTCATCACAACGCACCACAATAATGTTCACAGATTTTAATTTTTCACTGTTTGCAAGCAAAGGATTCGGCGAATTGCTGCTTTTGGACACACGGAAAAGTCAACAGTAGCTTTCTCCCTGAGAAGTTTTATTAAAGGCATTTTTTTTTTAATCCAGTTAAAATTATAACTACCTTTGTAGGGTTGGATGCTAAATAAGTAAATGACTGATTTTTCCTCTGCTTTTAGAGCACTTTGAGTTGATGTCAACAATTCCATGGCGAGTTAGCACAAAGTTTCATCAACGACTTCATGTTGTCACCTTTTTTTTTTTTCTTTTTTTTTTGTATAGCAACTGTTAAAAATGAGGGAAGAACTGAAGCAACGGGAGGCTGAACTGGAGAAGAGTTTGGAGGACAAACAGCAGCTGAAGACACAAGTCCAGAATCTGAAGGAAGGTCTTCAAAAATTGCAAAACACACAAATTCAGGTTAGTGTGAAATACGAAAAAGAAAAAAATCTTTTCTATGCTGGTTTCCTCGGAATAAATACAGAATAGAAATTTGGCAAAAGCAGCATGTTTACTAAGTTTCATAGCAGAGCTCATCTGTGTGTTATTGTCTTCGTTTGAAAGAGAGCAATCTGCACTTTCATATGAAAGAATTACTTCGAGCTGTTTGGGAAGATTTAACACGCAAAAGAAATTAAAGGAATAAATCATCAATGAACAAAAGGGTCAGAATATAAATGTTGTAACACGATGTTTCTGGGTAAGATAACGTCTCAATAATCTCTGCTCATCAGGTATCTCAAAATAGCCTGTTTGGATGGATCTTCATAATATCCAAACTGCATGAAAGGCTGACAGTGTTTGCATTCATTTAGCCCCTTTACTGTTCTCATTCTTATTTTTCTCCCCAGAGCATCTTTAATTCCTTTTTAACACACAGTACAATCAGCTCTTTAATTTGTAATCTTGCTCCAAAAAAGTTTGCACTGCCGAGTTCAAGTTTAAAGTCTCATGAATATGATCATTTGAGCTTCCTTTGTTTTCCCTCTATTTTTTCACAATAACAAGCTCCATCAAAAACACATGCAATTTTAAACTCTAATCATTTATTTGATTGTTTATTGTTTGTGGGATATGAGAAAGTCTTTTATGGCCCAGTTTATTAAAAAGAAAAATTCCACATTTGCACAGCACAACTCCTAAAGCCGGACTGGTTAGGATACATGCGGTTTGGTCTTTAGCTGTACTCTGAGATGTGTTTCACACTAGCTGGCCACTTTTTGGGTGCACCTTGCTGGATTGGACCCCTTTTTCCTTCAGAACTACCTTAGTACTTCATGGTATAAATTCAACTAGGTGTTGGAAACATTGCTCAGAGATGTTGGTCCATATTGACATGATGGCATCACACAGTTGCCGCAGATTTGTTGGCTCTGCATCCATGATGAGCACATCCCAAAGGTGCTCTACTGGACTGAGATCCAGTTTGGGGGTCAGGGGGGTCAATATGAACACCTTCTAGTTGGGTCCTTAGGCAAAGCCCTTAACTCCACTGCCTAGTCACCTTCAGATGTAAATCGCTTTGGAGAAAAGCGTTTGCTAAATGACTGTAGATTAGAATAGAGAATAGAACAATACTCAGTTAGGTAGTGGCGTTTAAATCATGCCATGCTGGCACCAAAGTGTGCCCAAAAGAAAATGTCCCTCACACCATTACGTCGCCACCACTAACCTGAGCCATTGTTACAAGGATGGATTAATGCTTTCACATTGTTTAGCCTACAGCAAATTCTGACTCTACCGTCTGCATGTTGCAGCTGAAATTAAGACTCATCTGACCAGAAAAAGATTTTCCAATCTTTTTTCCATCCATTTTCTAGACCCCTTTATTCCAGTTTAGCCTTGATTTTCTGTTCTTTGCTGACAGGAGAGGCACCTGCTGTGGTCTTCTGCTGATTCAAGGTTCTGTGTATTTTGATTAACAAGCAAATGAACAGGTGGACCTAATAAAGACATGTAACTTACCTGGAATGTGGGGAAATGCATTTTAATGGGAGCCGAAAAAACTTGGTTTGAATGGAATTCTATCAGACTGCATGTGGAGGCAATTAAGCTTGAACTGTTATTCTTCTTGGCACAGTTAAACAAATCTGAAGACAAATAACTACCCAAGAAGTTGAGCTGTCATCCACCTTTTACTTTAAACTCAGGCAAACCAGCAAAAGCGTAAAGGTAGCAGCAAGCAGTATTGTTTGCTTGACAATGATGTAAAAAAAAAAAAAAAAACAGAGCAGCATTCCTACGATTTATAAGGAATCAACCATGTTGAAGAAAATAAAATCAGCAGCCCACTTTACCTGTTTAGTTTTTTAATTTAATAGCAGGCCAAATGTCAAGGCTTGTGGTTTTTACATCATCATCCAAGCAGCGTTTGTGTGTAGGTGTAAAGATCTTAAAAAGCTTCCAGAAAAGATCCATGCCAACAAAATGATTCTCCCAAGATCATTAACTCACAATTAGCCCACATGTTGTATCCTCATCATCATCAAGAAGTGCCAGCATTAAAAAAAATCCCTTCTGCATGTGATCTTGTCTGTCTCAAAGTCTGTCTGAGATTATGAAATTTAGAAGAAATGTTGCTCTACCGTGCAGGATGTCCACTTCGCTGAACAGCAACCACACTGAAAAGCCTTAGAGATTTTTTTTCTCTCCTAAACTAGAAACATGCACAGCTTGGTTGAACCCAGTCAAATTTCTTCCTTACTTTTCTGCAGCTGAAATTTTTTGTGGAATCAAACACCAGTAACTTACTCATGCACCATCATTCTTGGATGCTTCTGCACAGGAATCACACAAAAGGCAGCGACTGACCGATCAGCGTGACCAGAATAAACTTCCTACAGAGGATATTTCACTAAAATAAAACACTTGTCCTCTCTCAGAGCTGCTACACAAGGACAAACCACCAGCTATGGCCACTCCTACGACATTATTCATTTGATGAATGTGTTGGGGCAATTTTTTAATCTAATACTGATTAATACCCAGCTATTTGACTACAGTTCTACACTCCTAAATAAATCCTCAGTCTTCAATTATTATTATTAATAATTTCAAGTTCCAGGGGCTGTTTTTCTCTGGTAGCCATGTCATGTTTACTACTGTCTTACTGTTGTCTCATATTCCCAGCTTTCAGGTGTTTGTTAATGTTCCCTCTGGCTCAGCATAATGAGTGGAACGGTTATTGTTAAAATGAGCCTCATTTAAATCACCTCTTAAACTGGGTAATAATCCAAAGTAAAGGTTCTCAAACCATGTGGGGAGCTTTGATGTGTGTGTTTGTTTGCTTTGAGATCACTTAGGGTTTCCTATAACACAGAGCTGAATTAGTAATGTGATAACAGAGCCCCTTTTCAGACGGACACTTGTCAATAGTTTATTAATGGTGATGAGTTTGATTAGAAATGCGTCCCCACGATTGTGAGCTCTGGGTAATATGCTAATTAAATTCCTGTATATGTGTAAACATGAATCATGAGAGACAGTCTCATTATAGGGAGAAAAAGAAATCAATTTTGGGGTGCGGGTTTCTCTGAAGATTAGCAGTCATTGTGGGATGATTTGTCAACTTGAAGAGATTTCTTCACGCCGTCAGCTCTCCTTCACCGGTTCACTCGTCACCGAGCTGTCTCCACACACTTCTGCCTTTCACGCAGGTCACTGACGACAATAACCCTATTATTATTATCATTCTATTGTTATTATCATCATAACAAACATCTTTATCATGTTTTCCATGTATTTATGCTGCCACCAAGTCATTTTAACGCCTGACTGAACCGTTGATAGTCTGTCTGATTAAATGGGTACCCGACTGACTTAACATGGCATTTCTGTAAAGTCTTTGACTTCAATGAGACGCATTAAGTGACGGTGCTGCCCAAATGTTCTCACTATTTGTTCCACATGTAAGCAAAGCCAAAAGGAGGGATCCTGCTCTTACAATAATTACAGTAGATTCTTTAGTCTTTTTAAACTCAAATTTCTAAACTTGCATAGGAATCCCTGAACCCAAACTAGGTAAACTAAATAACATCAGCTGCAATATTTTCCTATAGTGTGGAAAGCAGCTTTAGAATCTGCTAAAGCCGCTTTCCACCGACATTAAATACTTGCTTTCCTCAAGGAAAAGGTGTTTGTTTTTACTTCAGTGTGACCAAATGTCAGACAGCTTCTTGCGCCACAACTTTGACATAAAAGTTAGCAGATTATGAACTTTTCACTTTAGCTGCCTTTCCTGTAAAAAAAAAAAAAAAAAAAGTAATCTGTACACATATAAATGAAATCAGTGCTTAAAAGCCTTCAGAGGAAGATCGTCCCAAAGTATTTGCTGCAGTCCCAACATTTAAGCTGCACTCATCTCCAATCTCTCACTGACAGATGTTCTGAATAGTTTTTAACCCTCTTTCAATTATATATCCTGCAGACAGGTTCAGTGTGGAAATACGTACAACTTAACCTATAACTGCTTATACACTCATCTCTGAAAAGTTAAGTGCTGTTGGAAATGTAAATCAAACACAATTAGCAAATCATCCAAAGCCCATGTTCGATTGAAAGTGGTTTAAATGCATTAATTTAATAGCAAATACTAAAAACATGAAAAATAAATTAATAAAAAATAAAATTCAAAGACCTTTTTGAACCCAGAAGACTATTTCATAAAGAGGGGAAGAGCGTCCAGCTCAGTGTTGAAGACTGCTGTTAAACTTGAAAAGTTTATTGGCCATAATAATAAAAGATCCTAAAAATTTGCGGAAACATCTAAATGCAAAGAGAATAGTCAAAAACCAATTCTGAATGGATGTCCGTGAGCTGCTTCCCTCACACAGCACTGCAATAAAAATCACACTCTTCTGCTGCTGAAACTACTGCATGGACTCAGGTGCACTTCTGAAATCCAATGTCACTACCCAGTAGTTTATCACTGTAACCAATGCGAGGAAAAACAAGCAAGAAAAAGGGTACTGAAAAACAAAATGGCAGGATTCTGCTTCCTTCTATTGGGCCAAGTTTAGCGTGATTTACTAAAATAAAGAGAGAACTGAAGACAAATGAGGACCAAACTGTTGAGCAGCTCTATTCCAATAACAAATAAGACTAAACATTTCACTTTAAAATCCATGCAGCTTTTCTGACACAAATGTGGTCTGCACCAGTCTGCGAGGAGCCACCGCATCCGTCTGCAGCTGACGTCATGAGTTCAGATATTTGTAACCACAAAGAAGGAGCGCTTCAACTAACCATGCAGTCAGATTGATCTCAGTTCAGGCAGAAAAAATAAAAACAAAAAATTCCAGACAAAGAAGATGAACTGAACAATATGGAATTTCTTCTGTCTGCACCTTTTACAACATACTTCAGACTGATAACATGCACGCTGGGAGATTTGTTGCAGCAGACCTAAAAGGTTTTATATATAATGCACATTTGTACACATTTATGCAATAAACAATGTACTCTGCTTTAGTCTTTTCATCTTCCAAGTCCTTGATAAGCGTTGCTGGAAGAAGGATTCATGCCACACATCATGGTACACTAGGCTCTAACCTTTATCTTTTTTGACTAACACAAGTGACAGCAACGTAAAACAGGGGTCATTACTGAGGTTTTACATCTGACAAGCTGAAACTAGATCATTTGCTCCTTCTGCTTGATAAATGACTGTAACTGTTAATCACTTCATTTGCAGAAGATGAGTTTGCTGTTGCTTTTTTTTTTTTTTAAACGCATCATTAGAGACAAAATATTCAGAAAAATTAGGACGCAAACTGTTACATATTTAATAGATGACTTGTTTGTGCCAGTTTTGACTCATCTTTAGTTGGTTGTATCCATGTGGAGTTCAGTAAGTTTCCTCGTTTGTTTGAAATCCTCTCATTTTTGGACTTCAGTCTAATAATAAACAATACTGGTATTTCTTCTTTTCTTGAGTACCTCCTTGTACCAAGCCACTTTGCCCATTATTTTGTTACCATGTAGCATTCCTCATATTTTTCTCATGTGCCACAGCTGGAGACCTCGAAACAAGACGACAGAGGCAGCGAGGAGAGCATCAATCTAACTGGCGTAAGTGGAAAAACTTTGAGTCCTCCCCTGTCCTCCAGATATATCTTTGTGTTATCATTCTCCCTACTTTTTCATCTTTTCCTGACTTTCCTGTCTAACTTCCTCCAGTGACATGACAGATCATTAGAGGCCAAACTGCTTCAATTTAACCGCATTTGTTATTGAATAAATCACCCAGACACAACTGGGCTTGGAAATAAAGGAGACATAAAGTCAAAATGTCTTGCATATGTGTGCACTCCCACACACTCGCACTCTCTTGCAGGGTGTTATTGATATATTAAAAACTGAAGAAGGCCACCAGGCATCCCACACCAGACGCAGAAACTATACATGCAGTACTGTTTATGACAATAAATGAAGGGAGAATATCTGCGGCCTTTTTTCTGGCAGCTGTCAGAGATCTGAAACAAACAGCTTAATCATATACCTTCAGATGGCCTTCCCTTTCCCTCATTTTTTTTTCTTTTAAGCTCTCCTCCTTTTTGTGTCATTGTGTGTGTTTATGACATGCATTGCTCTATCATAAATATACCAGCCAGCGTAATTTCCTCCCTGGTCTTATCGTCCTGCAGATGGATGTGTTGTGGTGAAGCTGTCTAATGTGATTGTTGTACATATTTGTGTATGATTCTTCACATATTGTACGGCTTGCATCAGTTTACATACAAGTTTTACATCATAATCTAATAACAGATTAATTTATGATAGCTTTATGTGTATATGTGTTTTTTTTAGGAAGCCACAATGTCAACGGTGGTGTCCTGCAGTCAGGAGAAGGAAGGTCCCACAGAGAAGAGTCAACCAAGTCCCATCCACTCTGAGAGGGAAGCTCTGCTAGTTGGTAAGCTGACTTTCGTCTGGTACTCCTTTTATGCTGTTTATTAAACATAAATGTCCTAACCAATAAAATAAAATCATTAAAACAGAAAGTTTTCAGCCTCTTAATTTTTTTTTTTTTTTTTTTTACACAAGACAAAGCAGAGAGGCTTTTGGAGTGTCTTACAAATTGATCAAAGGTCATTTAAAACAGAAATAAACATGAGTTTGTAACATCACAGAAAAAATAACTATCCAGCAAACATGAATTAATAAAATAATCACCAATGACATAAATTAAATTTCAGCTTCATACAGAAGTGAGCAGTTCTGATGTCGCCTGACAGATCTCAGTCCAGCTTAAATTACTATCCCTAAGAGGGAAAACAAAGTTTAACCAAACCAAGCTGCTCAGATGTGAAAGCACAAACACACATTGGATATTTTAAATATTAAATTTACCTGCTAACTGAAGACCGTAACAAATATAGCTGTGCAGGTTACACCCACATGGCAGATGTGTCCTGCCCACAACTGAAGCTGAGATGGCAGCGTGGCATGAGAAGGCTAGTGGTGGAGAGTCAATCTGACTATGATACGCAGAGCAGAACTGTTTTCATTTATCTCTATTGTCCTCATAACGAATGTAAAACTATTAAAGGAAAGTAAAAATGATGAAGGTGTTGGTGGTGATCCTCAACTCTGTACTTGCACAAAACTGAGTGTCCACTTGATAGCCATGCTGCTTTCTAATCTTAGTGGTGCTGCATGTAAAGCCCCTCTAACAATCTCGTTGTAGCGAGTTTATAATACAGAAGTGTGAAGACCGAGGTTAAACACACTGCCTGGCCCAAAAACAAAGTTGCCAACAAAAACAAAAGGTTGCACTTGATATTTAGTTGTACCATCTTCAGCTTTGATCATGGCACACATTCGCTGTGGCACTGTTTCAATAAGCTTCAGTGTCACAAGATTTGTTAGCATAGAGTCAAAGCCTTCTCCAGCACATCCCAAAGATTCTTAATGGGGTTCAGGTCTGGATTTTGTGGTTGTCAATCCATGTGTGAAAATGATGTCTAATGCTCCCTTAACCACGCTTTCACAATTTGAGCCAGATGATACTTGGCATTATCTTGGAATATGGAAAGAAATCCATTTATGGAAAAACCTGCTCATTCAGTATATTCAGGTATCAGCTGACGTCGTCTTTCGAGCATATAATGTTGCTGAACACAGACCTGACCAACTGAAGCAACCCCAGATCATAGCACTGCCTCCCCAGGCTTGTACACCAGGCACTAGGCATGGTGGCTGCATCACTTCATCTTCCTCTCTTTTACCCTGATGCACCCATCACTCTGGAACAGGGTAAATCTGGACCACTTGACCTTCTTTCATTGATCCAGAGCCCAATCTTTGTGCTCCCTAGCAAAATGAAGCCTTTTTCTCAGGTTAGCCTCATTGATTAGTGGTTTTTCTACACAGTTGTTCAGTCCCACAGTTTTGCTGGTGTTTTTCTTCCATTTGATTTCACCAAATGTTTAAGTGATCGCTGATTACAATCATTCAGGATTTTTTTCCAACCACTTTTCTTCCTGGAAGATGATTCACCACAATCTTTCCAGTTTTTAATAATGCATTGGACAGGTCTTAAGCTAATTTTAGTAGATTCTGCGTCTCCTTAGATGTTTTCTCTGCTTGACACATGCCAATGATTTGACCCTTCTTAAACAGACTAACATCTTTTCCACGACCAAAGGATGTCTTTTTCCACATGGTTATTTAAGAAATGAGAAGCTACTCGTTGCATCAGTTGGGGTTAAATAACTTGCTGACAGCTGAAAGATAATCGCTCATGCAGTCATTATCCAATAGAAGGCTTGTACCTATTTACTTAGTTAAATCCAAGTGGTGACTTTTGGGGCCAGGCAGTGTTTTTGCATTAAATACTTGGGGCCCATCTTAATTCTTGCTCTTGATCTTACCAGTTTGCGTTTTGCGTTCTTACCCTTGCATTTACAGAAGTAAGGTGCATCATTTAGGAATGGCACACAAATGCAGAGGTGGTCTCTACTTCCTGGTAAAGAGGCAAAGAGGAAGAGTGGGAAAGCAAATCTGTAGGGACGATGCTTTACTCTTCTGCGTCATGAAGTCGGAATTTCAAACCAGCCCAAACAAACCTGAACTGAGAAACTGTTTAATGGCCTAAATCTAAATTTCAATCCAACACTTTTATCAGTATTTTAAGACATTTAAAGCTTTTATTTTGTTTTCATGAAAATGTGCGAATTTGCTTTAGACTAACAGAAAAAATACAAAAAGAAATTCAGGCCCTTCACTTTGTTCTTGGTTAAAACACTTTTTGAAGCAGTAGCAGCTTCAAGTCTTCCTTGGAATGATCCTTCAAAGTTGCTCCATTTTTACCTTGGGAGTGTCAGGAAGTAAACTAGCATAAGGTATTTTTGTTTTGTTCTGGGGCTGCAGGTGCTGCACTTGATGAGAGACTTAGTCTGTAGACTCATTAGTTGTTATACACAAAGGAAGAAACGAGGTGCAGAATAAGCAGAACAGCTGGAGCTTCTCTTAATATCTGAAACGTGAAAGTCGTCATTATTCATATTTGATTGTAAGACATGGAGTAATAATTAGTCCTAGTATGAGCTTCAAGATGTATGCATGTTGTGGGTGATTGCTGCCTGTTTTCAGTTGGAGAACCTTTTCAATTGCTTTTTTTTTTAAACGAATGATAATGAACAGCAAAGCATTTGAAGTGGGTGAAGTCAGGTTAAATAATTCACAGTGAGATTTAGACCTGTTCTTCTATTTGAATGCACCGTTAGCCATTCAGCAGAGCAGCTCCAGAATAACTTGTTGTTTGTTGTTGTTTGTGCTCAAGTATTGATTGGTCCCCTGCAGGTGGCAAAAATGAAGCCTTGGAGTAGGGTTTTTCCTCTTAAAAGCCTTAAGTGACTGTTGTGTTATTGCCCCATGGAAAGCTTTGTGGCTTTAACTTTGTATGCTTGTCCCAAATGTTTTTTCTATATGTGGTTAGCAAGCACAGACGGTAGTATTAACTCTCTCCTGGTATTTTTTGTGAGCTAATAGCAGATGGTTTGTTTGATCTGGGGTAAATTATGACTTTGATTAGAGACAACAGCATCAAAGCCGTCATTAAACACTCCTTGTAATCTGGAGCCACAGCATACAAGAGGATTCTCAACAGGGATGGGACTCTGGGAAAAGTCTCTTGAAGCTGGGGATCAGCCAGAGGAGATATGAAGGAGCTGGATAAACTGGTGTTGTAAACGTCTTTTGGTAATTTGTCAATGTTTTATGTGTGCATGTAACTGGGGGTATGTGCCATGGTTTTATGTTAACATCTCGACATGACTTCTTTGTTCTACCTCAGGAATCATTTCAACCTTCCTGCATGTCCATCCGTTTGGAGCCAGCATCGAGTACATCTGTTCCTACCTGCAGCGCTTAGACGCCAAGGTAACGCACTCCCGTAAATCAAAACTTTCTCTGTGGAGCAGTTCAACCGAGCTGGTCTCCACTGCAGATTACATGCACTTTTCCAGTGTGTTTAACTCCCCTGCAGAGCTGACATATGGACTCGTTGTGTCAGAGTCCTGTTGTCCACCTAAACTTAATGCAAGCAGTTCTTTTTAATGCTTTTTACAGGCCTTTCTGTAGAAATGGATTTACCAGAATTGTTCTAAAGCACAAGCACTTCTAGGAATACTTCTACATTTTGATAAATGCACATACCAGCACCCCTGCTAAGATAAATGAGCAGATAGATGGCCCTCATGACTGTGAGAATGGAAGAATGAAGGTAGTTGAAACTGTCATTTAACATAATTCAGTATAAAGTCTGTAATCAGTATGAAGAGCTCGCCTACACTATGTATGACATTAGTTAATGCAACCTGTAATTTTTAAGTTTACACATTTATGTTGAACAAATTTTCACCTATATATAATAAATTAGGGCTGGCAAGTTATTAAAATTTTTAAACATATTAATCATATCTTACAAATTAAATTTATCATGATTAATCAACAGAAAGAGCTAACTATTGCTTACTTTGTTTTTGTTTTTTTTCTTTTTTTTTACATAAGACGATCACTTTAGTTGTAAAAATCAGTTCAATAATACATGAAATCAAGACCTTAAAAAATATATCCCATTTGTGTCCCCCTTTTCCTGCCCAGTGCCCCTTCCTGGCCCCCATCTAAACTTTTCTAGACCCGCTCCTGCATAGCTGAAGTAAAAATCCTTTCTGCCACCTGCCAGCTACTTTGTTAGAGAGGAGAGCTCCCCTGATTTAATCTCAGAACCTGTTCACAATTTCTCTCACTACATTCATGGCCTCTAAATGATCAGACTTGTGTCTCCAACATCTGATCAGCACCAATAATTTAGCGGCGACGCCCCCTTGTTTCCATGACAGTGACATGGATCTGATTGACATGAGACTGATAAATGTTGCTTAATTATCCAGTGCGTCCAAGAACAATACTTTTGGGTAAATATGTGCCAGTGTGAACCGCAAACCACTAGTTTCCACCTTCTAAGCTAAATGATAAAGAAACACAACAAGAGTGACGTTGGTAGCTACGGAAAAGCCGATCAGCTGATCACCAACAGCCATCATGATTCCCAAGAGGAGAGGGAGGGGGGAGAGGAGGCTCCCACGCCACGACCAGAGCAGTGACGTTTGTGCAAACTACATGTAAAGTTGTTTTTGTTGTTGTTGTTGTTGTTGTTGTTTTTTGTTTTGTTTTGTTTTTTTTTCGGGGGGGTGGGGTCTTAATGTGGTAAAAGTTGAACCTTTTCTCCAGGAAAAGTGTGGAATTATTTCCCACGGGTTTGATGCCCTCAAATCCATGCGTAGAGCCGGTCGACTCACTTTTTCCACATTGCCTCTAGAAGCCTCCATGTTTCGCCATCATTAATGACAGATGTGTTAAAAATTTTAACACAATTAATTACACAAATTAGTTACGGCCTTTAACATGTTATTTTTGACAGTAGGGAAAACTTTGATAAAAATTTATCTCTCCTTATATGTAAGATGACATGTTCAAAGACATGATGTATTTTATAATAAAATCAGTATGTGTCAACAGCATACTCCGTTAGCAGAAACTATTCATATGTTGATCAAATAGTTTTGAAATAGATTCAGAAATGAAAGGTCATGCAACAGCATTGATTTGAAAGTCAAAGTTCACCCTCCGTTGTCCCCAAAAACCTCCTCATGCAGCAACCAGACCGTCTGATCTGATTCTGATGAACAGGTCTCACACACGTCTGTTCAGCGTATCCTAGAAGTTTTTATCTATGAAATCCAGCTTTGGAGTTCTGGCAGGGAAAAGCAGAAGCTCAGTGTTCTTCATATTCCAGCCACATCTGATCTATCCAGTGTAGTTATCTTAGAACATCTTTGTCCCAAGAACTGGATATCTTGAGACTTTATTGGATAAACTGCAGGAGGTCAATGCACATATGAGCATGGTGTCAGTCCATAACACAAAAACTACTTTTATTCCATTTGTGGTACAAGAGTACCATCCATCCTGAAATGCTGGAGAATTCTACAGTAGGTCGCTGTTGAACTGTCCTTCGGCGAGTGCTGTACCGCTGCTGTCTGTCCCATGTGATGCCAGCTGTGAGTTCAGGACCGCTGGATGAAGAGTACAGTCAGAACCCATAATCACACAAACAGATACTCAGAGCGACTTCACACTGGCAGCTTGGTTTGTGTGTGTGTGTTGCAGCTAAATGTGTTTAGTCATAGTCACACCTTCAGCCTTTGGTAGTGGCCATGAATAGTTTTGTGAAATCCATGGTTGACATGACTGTGTCAAAGGATCTTTCCCATACAGCTGCTGGTGATCTGAAAGTTAAAGAAAATAATCATCATAACAGATAATATATTTTTGTCTGTGACATATTTCCTATTAAAAGTACCATGAAAGATGGACTTGACACCTACACAACAACATAACATGCGGCTGTAGTTTGAGATTTACATGTCATGCAGACGGTGAGTATGCTGTTATCTGAACACTGAAGCTGGATTGAAAACCATGATGTCTCACACATGCATCAAACAGCCATACAGCTGGTGTGAAGCTGGCCTCACTGTTCTTCCAGTCACAGCAGCTTTCCCACATAGTAGCTGCAGTTTGGGATGTTGAGGCTGAATCTGTTTCACTGGTGAGCATGACTGACAGTCACCAACATCCCAATAACACGGGCACTGCAGACACTGAGGTCAGGCTCTGATCTTCTGTGGTTCTGTCAACTGTTGCATTGAGCAGATATAAGGAAGATTTAGCTTTGCGGTCCTTTTACAGTCCCGGATCAGACATTTTCAGTGGTCAAAGGGTTTGTCTGTCTACATGATGAGTGAGAACTGCTCTAATGCAGGTCTGTGAAGCAGAATATAAGAAATTGCTGTTCTTAGATTTTTCCATCAGTAAAGCAGTGTTAATAGCGGTTATTTAGTAAATACTATCAGCATTTACACAAAATGTTTGAATGATTATTTAATTTGTTTTGTTTGTTTTTGAAGGCCAAGAAGGTAAAGTTGGAAAAGAAATCCAAACTTTCGTTCTCTTGTTTTCAACAGTATTTCTTACTTGAATTTTGCAGCTGTATCTGCAGTTTCTCCTAAGGCTAAAATATATTTAAATTGGATCGTTTATGTCTGGCACTTGAAGCCAAGCACTACCCGTAGTCCTCAAACAGTCTGATGTTGATCTGTTTTATCCTCACCTTTCATGGAGCTTTAAAAATGCCAACATCACAGTCACATCTTCTCTTCTTCCAACAAAATGGTCTTTAAAAAAAAGGCATCTTTTTGGTCTGATTAGACCAAACATACATCTCAAATGAAACCTTCAGATCTTAGTTTACCTCACTCATTATTTGGGAGACTTAATTTATTTCTAAAAACTTTCAACCACTTCCAAAAAAAGTAGGACAACTCTTTGAATATTGTCATCACCAGCCTGACTCATTTTCACACATGCAGTGAGTGTGATGGTCCTCGCTCAAGCCTTTATTTCATTTCGTCTAGTGTACGTTCATGTGTTGGCTCATGCACCCACGCTTCTTTTTCTGTGTGCGTCTGATTTTTCTGTGCATCTGTTGTTCCCACGCTGACTCTCCACCACACACACCAACCAACAGTTTTGTCAGTTTCTCTGGCCAGGCTCCCTCAACACCAAGCCCCATCCTCTCTGCTTATCTAATGGCTCCACACACATTGCTTCATTGCAAAATGACACACAAGCCCTATCTCAACATGGTGGACCTTAATGCATCCTGACACCAGCACCGGGCCTTGAACAATCTACTTATTATTTAAAAACACTGCAGGTTGTCCACAGCAGCTTGTACAGTGGATCTTGGAAGCGTCACCTGGGATTTCGGCTGACTGACTGATCCTCAGCCCACCCGTGTGAGTGAACGGTTTGTGAGTGTAGATGTGGCGTAGAATAAAAGAATAAAGCGTGAATGTATGAGCAATGCTGTGGGTGACTCTGGCTGGTGATGAGCATTTTTCATGGCTATCTGAACTCATTTACTCAACAGAATGTGTGTCAGCGTGAGAATTTGTGAACAGAAACGGCTGAAAAAAATAAAAACACTACATATAAAGCCACAAAACCGCAAATGTTCATGAAGAGTTCCTCAACAGATTGTTCAAACTACAAAAGGAAGGATATATGGATCACCTGAAGCCCACACTGAGTTCATGCTCATACAAAATTATCAAATCAGACATAAGCATAAGTCTGAGCTCGCAGAACTTTTAAAAACCAACAGGATAATCATAAAATCAACTAGCAGGAAGCCCCTTAGATACGGTGAGGACTGTGCTAATGTAGCAGATTCTCTCCAGCAGCAGCTTTTAATATGTACCTGCAATTTAGAAATACAAGAATGAATGACCTCCAAGTCTGACGGCCAAATAAAACACTTGATCTTAACTGTGTGTGTCAGCTGATGCAAAGACTGTAACACCACCCCAGCAGCGCTTTCAGATATTTGATTTCCCCTCATAAGGATAATGTGACTGGGTTGTTATGCATATGTGCAGACTACTATGTCTGAAGCATCCTAACCTTTGCGTTTCTGTATCTTCAGATCAATCCCAGTGAGGTGGAGGCTCTTCTTTCTCGGCTACCCTGCACCTTTAGACAGGAGCTGACTGGTGTCGGAGCCAGTTTGGAGAAACGCTGGAACTTCTGTGGCTTCCAGGGCATCAAGAGCACATAGACTCTGCTGCTGACACTTCTGGGACGTGGAAGAGAGCGACAGGCAGACAAGGCAACAGAGACTGTGTAGCAATGTGAGAGACACAGTATAAAGCCCACAACTATCAAAGACTCGGGACTGTACCTGACTGTACAAGGACACAGAGAACTGATCTCAGATCAAATGTGTTACACAGTATGAGCATTTCAGGGACTCTGCGTAGGTGGCAGAGACTTAAAAACTTGTTGCCATGGTTACAGGGATGTTGATGCCAAGCACAAAGTAATAGGAGTCCTCACAAGCTTGAACTTTGAGTCTCTCAGTGTCTGCAACACATTTTTCGACATGATGACTCCCTGGGAGTCACAGATGAGCACCGGTTTCTGCCGTCACTGGATCATTGTGTAGTTTTGCCCACAGAGGCAGGGCATTGTACTTTTTAAGCCTCTGTATGGTATCATCGTGGGCCAGATCTACAGGGCTAATCAGGGGAGGATATTGGGGTCTACCTCGGATCCTGCGAACCCTCTGGCCTCCCTCTCTTCTCTTTTAGCTGTTCCCAGTTTGTAACATAGATCAGAAATGGATATATTTCTTCATTTTATGTAAAGGCTGTCAACAGTTGCATAGAATCATTTGTTGTTATACTGTAAATGCTTGGATGATATTTTTGATTATAAAAGATGTTTGAGTATAGAGAAGTCTTTGAGTGTATTTTTGTATCTCTGCTCCACAGACATGCTTCGTAACTTAAGTACGTGTGAGTGGCGTGCAGCTGTTTAAGCCTGCAAATATTCAAGCAGCACACAACACACACACACACACCTGCACAAGACAAGATTAGTGGACCACCTCTAAGTTGGTGCTCATTCTTGTTTGACTGGTTATATATTTTTTTATTTTTCTTCTTCCTGAAACTGGACTCAAGGCTGGCTTTTGTACCTTACATATGGGCATTTGTGTCTTTCAAATGCCAATTAAACCCGACTGTCAGTCTGGCAGAAGGCAGAGTGTGTTCATATCACACTTATACACACCATGGGGATCATGTTAATGATGTTTAATTGTTGAGTTATTTGTTATGTTTGTGTGGTTTCTGGCAACGACCATACTCAAAATCTTTGCCTACTACTTTTTTGGATCCATATATGAAATAGTTACACAACAGTGTGCACAGGGGTGTTTTCTTCTCCACTTTCAGCAGATAGAGAGCTCATGTCGCCAGGACTTGAGGTCTCCCCCCTCCCCTCCAAAAGCCCAGTCAAGCATCCTTAATACGCCTCCACAGGGCTGTTTGGCGGGCCGCTCTCTTCCCCCGTTGCTCTGGGAAACAAAGGTTTATTATTATGCATGATTTGCTCTCATTTGGACTCCTCAATCTCCTACAGTCACTGCTTTTGAAAAATTAGGGCTCATGCACTTCTTAGCCTACTATTCTTGTAGCTGAATTCATAATAAGGCATGAGTATGTTTTGCCTACAAGGCTGTTGTTCACTACGCATGTAGGCATGCAGTGATTTTAAAGGAAGGAGGTTGTCATTGGTTCGTGCGCGGTAATAAATCTGTCAGTGGAGGAGAATTGTTTACAAGTTAAATATAGTATGTAATCTCCAATTTGTGTCGTCTGTAGGTCTCTGGAGTGATTAGGAAGGGGTGAATACTTTGCACTGTAATGGAGTTTTTTTTGTAGTCGGAGGCATTTAAGAGCTAAAATAAGGACGTCTCTCTTCTTATAAGACATGTAACATTTATTTGTTATGATAATGAAGTTGCTGAGGGATGAGGAAGTGTAAATCCACACATTTTAGCTTCTGTCTCCCTGGCAGTGCGCTTGGGATTGTGAGAGATGTTGTCTGTGCATGGTTGTGCATCACTACACTTCCTCTCCACGCTCTAAGACTTGATCTCCACAGAACATCCCTGATGACAAACTCCAGCACACCTCACGCCAACCTCTTCTCTGACTCGCTACGTTTCCCTCCTGCTCTCCCTGACACAAACAAAACACTAATATGGTGTATTCTCGTCTTTGAGAAGCTGCTTTCTGTCTAGTTTCCTCCCAACTGAGCTGCCATTCCTACGCACTGGTAGACTAGAGGCACTCGCAATTTATCTCTTTTACAGCTGTTTGTGTCTGAGCATGCAGGAACAAACATGCTTGTGATTGTGGTTTAGGTTCTCGGGCGTCACACAAGGAGGTAAACACAGACTAATTAAATCCACCAGCAGTCCCCTGTGAATGCCACTTTCCATTCACACATCTTTCTCATCGCTGAGACACAGTGGGAAGCATCCTCATTAATTCAGTTCAAGGTGTATATAAGCAAAAGGGTGCGACTCACCCCCTCCCTGCCCCACAGCGATAATGCCAGAGGACCACTCCCACCTTGTAAAGTCACTAACAGAGACGTTAAAGGACGCCTTTGTGCCTCTCTTAGTGCTGCACTTCACTTCTGTTCTATAAATTCATTTGTACGTACTTGCATCATGCTACAGACAAATATAACTGGATGTGAGGAGATAGGCGGGTTCTTTTGGGCGATATCATGAAGCTCCAAATGCTCTTAATTACCCTTGCTTCTCATGTGGCTTCCTGACAGCTTCTTGATTATGATTATGACCTCCCTAGAGCAAGCAGGTGAGAGGATGTTGTCTTTGTTTCTCTTGAACTAGATAAACAACTGCCTAAGGACATGGATTAGAAGGACACAGGGGGGCTTGACCATGTTCGAGTCATGACCTTGCAGGTTTAAGATTTGAAGCACTCTGACTGGTATCTCTGACCATTGTGCTGCTGATGTGGTTGTCAGATACATCTGCATCTCCCACGGCTCAAACTGCCTCATGACAGGAGGTGATGAGTAAACAGCTCCTCCTGTTGAGCTCAACAGCAACTACAGCTCGTACAGTAGTGTTTTCCACGCAGCACCATTAGTGATTTGCATTGACTTGACAGCAGGTATTATAGACACAACTCTGGAATATGTGTTCATGCAGGTTTCTTTCTCACTAAAAGCTGCACAGTCCTCATTAAAGTGTCCATGCGTAAAAGCTGCTAAAATTGACTCCTTGTCCAGGGGACAGAGCTGCAACACTTCTCCACCTGGAGCAAAAAACATCCAAACCCACTGATGATTAAATCTAGGACAAAAGCGGGTTTTGTCTCTTTGAGAATTGTTACACAGGCATCAAATTGTGTTTTGTTCTTTCTTCCTTTCTTTACTGCAGTGAAGTTGAGAGAACCGCATGTACTTCTAGCTTATGAATGTTGAATGTTTGAATAACTGCTTTACATTTTGCACTCTGGCGTGTCTTGGTTCTGGTTGGAAGCTGCAGATTTCAGTGAAATGCATTGAATCTCACTGTTTCTAGGCAATCATGGTTCTATTCTCTCCTTTACACAGATCCTCATACAAAGTAGGCAAGACTTGAAAGCACAACGCTGAATACCCATGAGGTATTTAGGCCCGCCAAGCAGCTCTCTGCAACATTAAATACTTCCCTACAGGTAAGAAGAATGGTGTGAAATAAATAACATTTGACGGGAAATCTCTTTGTACTTAGTTCAATGCATTCGTCGCATTCCTCCAGAAACCTTTGCATTTTAACTCTCATCGCGGTATTAAACTGCAGCATGTCATGCCTCTGCAGTGAGGTCCTGCAGCAATCCTTTAGGCAATGAAACCTTTGAGCCTGATCAGTGCTTGATCTGAATGCCAGCATACTGTGACCCATGCCAAGTTAGGTGGGACAGTGATAGTCTCTCCTAACGAGCAATAGCCTCTCATGCTGTTATGAATCGAGTGACCTTTAGCAAAGACGAATTGCTTTGCACCGCCAGCAATTATCTGCACAGTGAACATTCAGCTGAGAAAAGTTTATTTTTAGAAATAAGAAGGGGTCAGGTGGGTTTGCTACTTTGCACACTGGCTTTGTCCTTGCACACAATTTTAAGTATTATGTTTGCAGCAGAGCAAGCAGATCGTTCTCATGGTATTTTTGGGTTAAGTGGTTGTATGATTTTCATCAGCTTCTTGTTTAATTACAAACACCTGAAGGCCATCAAGGATGTGTGCGGTGTGAAGGGACGAGAGTTACGCTTAAAATATGGAGGAGGTAGCAGTCCCAATCATAACAGATTCATCCAGCAAACAATGTTCTTTATTACACTGATGCAGAAATGAACATAAACTCAGCTTCGACATTAACAGCCCTGCAGCAATGCCCACATTAAACCTGGCATCACTTGCTCTAGGCATTAAAACGAAGACACATTCATTGTTATAAGCTGCAAGACGTGCAAATTTAGTGTGATTTTTTTTATTTTTTCCATCACATGTGTACATGAAGAAGTGTAAATAACTGAATGATTATTTACATTACATAGAAAGAGAACATCTGTCTATGTCTGGATGACCAATAAGATTTCCTCCTGGAGACACCATCGACTTACAGAGGAAAAGGTGAATTATAGCTCACCAGACATTTATACATTCACACCATGGAGAGAGCGGAGGTGTGAATTTGATGAATGGTGAAGAGTAACAACTGAGAAACATCAGGCTTGCACTTAAACTGACAGGTGAAAGCAGCCAAAAGAGAAGCATTTTTACAGCTGCTGTTTAACTGAATAGCAGGGTATCTACATAAGCCTATTTATTAGTCAAAAGTACGGTGACTTATGTGACACTAGATGCATTTATCCTTCTGCCTTATTTTCCTAGTTTGAATCCAATTTTCTCACTGCATTCACAAAAGTTCACATTGTGTCTTCCTGAACTATAGTTATTGAAAAAGTCACGACAAGCAAAGCTACAAAATCCTGTTTTAAATGAAAAATATTTATCGCCACTCTAAGTGTAATCAGAGAAATGTTGAAACATTTAGTTTCTTTATTAAAGAACCCAAAGAGACGTTACAGATCTGTCAGCAAACCCATCATTATGTCTCCTCTCATAATTACTGGAACTATGATCACAATCTTTCTTAATCTAGGGATGTTTTTTTGTTTGTTTTTTTGTAGAAAATTGATTAGTGGATGAGTTGTTCTAGGAATTAAAGTGAGTGTCGTCGCACAATTAGCTACTAAATATTCATATTCTGGTGTAATCTTATAATCGAGGGGCCTGACAGTGTTATACTGTTTCTTTAACAAACTATTGTGTTCTTATAAAGCTGTTTGTTCCAAATGGGCTGTTCATGAGTGTCTCACTTTGGAGATTTTATGAGGTGTCCATGAAATGTCCATGACATACTTTGTAGAATGAAAACAAAGAGACTACCAGCTCCTCTTATAAGCATGACTTTATTCATACCTGTGTTCATACCAACCAGTTTTTGGCTGACCCATTTGACTTCACTTCCCACCTCTTTTCTCTACAAAGCCAAAAAGCAGACAGAAAGGTAGACATGAGAGGGGGGGTACTTAAACCTGGGCAAATTGCAATGAGGACTCAACCAGTTAAACGACCCGGCACCCCTGAGTCAACCACCTCTGAGATCACTTCTACTTAGAATCCTTAAAAGCATGTGATTAACAATGAGAGCACACAGCAAACTGCCTGTCAGCTCATGGAACTGGTAATTTTCTACTCACGTACTGTCCTTGGTCTGCAGTTCAGTCAGGAAAAGTTGGAAGTGAACCCGTTTCAGAAACGTTGTCGTCATCAGAAACACGTTGAACAGTCAAAGCGCATACAAAATCTGAGATGACATAAAAGCTCATCGGCTGATAAAACACCAGTGTATAATAATTAGGTTTAAATTTTCCACTACATATGGACTCCATTTAAATTAATTGCTGGTACCTTTCTCAGTTTCATTTATGTTTTTGGAGGCTGATATTTAGAGTAGGAGCCGCTAAGGACAACGTTTAACTGTTTTTATGGAGGCAGGACACTATTGTAGACGGTGATCTTAATGACAAAGTCACATTTCTGATTTCCACCATGTGTCTAGATAAAATCAGAAATCCACAACAAGATGTCCAATTTCCTAGTTTAGATATAGTTTTCTTGACTTCTTCCTATCAGAAGTGAATTTTGTTCCTGCCAAATAAAATTAGTAAAACCTAAAAGAATCTGAAGTTTAGATTTCATACTTCAAAGATACAGTAACAGCAGCATTATTTAGATTTAAGTTTGTCATAAGGAGACTGAATAAGTCAGTTCTGAGCTGGGCCCCTTGACTACAAGTGATATTTATGAGCTCAGTATTATTATTAGTAACATTATTATTGCTTTAATAATTTTTCCACTTTATTTCTTTGCTTGTGTTTTTATGTGTCCTTGATTTATAAATAAAATTTGAGTTTTCATTAGAAAAGTGCAATCGGAGTAAATAAAGCCAAAGAAAAGCAAATGTTTTTAATCTGAGACGGAAAAAATCTTTTCATAACATGATGCCTTTAAAAGTCACTCCATGAGAGCAGCCGCCGGTGTTCTTTTCTCTGCCAATGTTCTGCTCCGTGACCCACAGATAAACATATTACCACCACGTGGCTCTACGCCTCCAAAACCAGTAAAGTCGCAGTTTACATCCATGTATAATCAGACCTGACCTTTGAGTGTCAGCACATAAAATGTCATAGCTTAACCTTAAATCCTGTTAGACTTTTGTGTGAAGCATCATTCTTGTGTTAGTGACCTTAACATTTAAACACCAAAGTCTCAACATCATCCCTGAGACTAACAGGACATTTTGTGCCAAGTTTGATGAAATTTCCTCCACATGTTCATAGGATGGCATCTATGTGAGGATGGAAAGGTGGATTGATGTACAGCTGAAGAGTATAGCCAACATAAATGGTCACCTGTAACTTTCTCAAGCAGTTTTGCATGGAATTACAGACATTCAACAAATTGTCAACAAAAAACCTGTTGTGTTTAACTTAATGTTTATGATTATTTTGATAATGTAGTTATAAAATTGATTATATTAAAAAAATATAACAGCAGCCTGTTTTTTGACCCTTTAAATACGGCTGTAAGGAATATTGCATTTGTGGGATGAGAAGAGGAGTTGAGTATGTGTGTTGCACCCATATAAAACTTGCCAAATCTGCTCAGAGGTGCCGATCAGCAGCTGATTGTCACCTGGAGTACCAGAGGAGTTAATATCAGAACAAACTGTTTGGCATTGGCAGACTCTGCTGCTCATCACACAAATGTATTTTTCTCACAAATGTGACACAATTTAAATGGAAAATGAACAGGCTTGCCGATGCTGTATCTTTAATTGTGAGGACGCATTATTAAAAATAAGAAATAATCCACAAAACACAAATTAAAGTACTTTTTATGCTACGTTTAGATACAAACTGCTAAACATATTGCCAGTGAAGTATTCTGGTGTATAATCACAGAAAAGTGTACATTTTGATCAAATGGGTGGCAGCTCATGGTTGCATAGCAAATAGAAAGTGCTAAGACAATATTCCTTGTTTTATGTAAGCGTACACACAAATGGAAACTTTAAATTAAACCTTTTTCAGAATGACTTTAAGAGGAAAAATAAACACATCTACTTAAATACAAGAACAAATTCTAAACGTCCCCCTTTTTTTTCCTAATTTTCTTAAAAAAAAAAAAAAATAACGACAACAATTTCTCCTGTACATCTGTGCAATGCAGTATTGGTTACCATAGTGACCTAAATCATTTTAATTGGTGCCATCTTTGTGATAATGACTCCTGTGGGGTACAGCTGAATGTGCGGGTAGATAATGCTAATACATTAGCATAAGATAATGCATCGAATAATCCCAGATCTCAATAAAGCGACTTTGTTGGTCACCTCAATTTTGTTATTGTCTAATTTAAAGAATTTGAGTTTGTCCAACAGTTTGTTAAACTGCCAGCAGTTTAATACCATCCCTAAATGCATGCATTTGCATGCTAAAACTAAACTGAGATGGTTAGCATATGTTGCGACTTTCAGCATGTTAGCAAGTTAGCTTAGTTTTGGTGTTGTCAGTTTCAGGTTCAGCCCCTGCTGTGTGGAAGACCGTTAGCCCAATTCGCTGTTGTTTTGTCTGTTCTGTTCTTATCCCTTACAAATGTATAATTATTATAAATTATAATGGTTTCAAGATAAATTTTCACACATTTTAGCTGAAATATGTCTTAGTTATCCTCTTAATTTTCTTTAAATCCAGGTTAAAAACATTTCTTTTCTCATGCGCCTGTGCATGAAATGTACACTGTAACTTTTTTTTTTAGCTTATCTTGCTTTTAATCATTTTAATGTTATTTATTATTTTATTGTGATTATGTGTTGATGCCTTTTACTATTCTAAAAATCTGTAATGTCCTTGTTTTATGCACAAATATACAAAATATACAAATAAACTGCCTTACCTTGCCTTCTAACAAAAATCAGTAGTTCCAGTTATGATATTATTTTGATAAATTATTCGCATTATAATTTCAACCAGGAATTAATAAGGTATTTTTACTATGATTTTATTTCATTTTCATTATAATTCATTAGCTATATATTTTAAAGTTAGCAGTAAATAAGAAGACACTTTGTAACTGCAGTCACCTTCAGTGATCCATGAGGCTGACTTTGTGTCATTAACTGAAAACTGATTTTTATTATAACGTCTCTTGATCTCTTGCTGCACAGCTTGATCAAGATCCCATGAATGCATTCTAGCAAAAATCGACAGTGGCAACCCCAAGAGCTTTCAGTGCATTATAACACCTCAGCTGGAGATGTAAAGATTTCAGAGCTGCTGAAATAAGCTTTGTACATTCATCAAATGAGTAACATGCTAATAAATCTAAATACATTAAGTGAGCCTGAGTAGCAGGGAGTCGTTCATTTGTATGTTTTAGACATGAAAGTTTTTATTCCTTTTCAACTCTTGGGAAAGTCAGTAATGAATTTGCGAACTAAAAGAAATACCATAGAATGTAAAGGAAAATTATTCACGATTAGTTTGTTACCTGTTATGGTCATTAGCATGTTTTTTTGCTCCTGTACAGCAAAATCCACCAACATACATCTGTGTTCTTCTATCTTCAGTAAAAAGTAAACCCATTTATTACATTCTATTTTGTGCAGAAACGTTCCTATACTAGCTTACCTTATCTGGTCTAAAAAGTCATTACCGATAACATCTTTGTCACAAGCTGCAGTTTCTGAGGCTTGAAGACTGAACCAAGAGGAGGTGCAGAAGTCTAGTTTCCTCTCAGAGATATGCTTAAGTGTGAACAGGAAAGTCTATCTGCCCCTGCTTTTACCCTGAAAACTACACAGGATGGCACCAAACTCAACAAAATAGAAACTTCAAAACTTCTTTTGGGGGAAGTTATGAGTCTTGCACAGATAGAGATTTATTTTCAGATGAAAAGCAGGCCTGTTTCAGACTTTTACCCAAGTACTCCAGTCAGTGTTTATGAGACATTAACTACAGCTGTGTGTCATTTACATAAACAGAACAACTCTTGCACAATTTGCATTATGTGAAGCAGTATTTAAATACCAAGTAATGGGAATTTGACAAGTTGCTTCTAATTTTAAGTGTGAATATAAATATTAATGCATTTTGATAACTCCAAAAAGCCAGCTGTTCTCTGCATTCACCTGCTGGAACGTTATAGGCATCATCAAGGGGGAGTGAACCGGCAAACCCCAGCGAGCTTCCCTTGAAAATATTGTAAACTAATTGTTATTAACAATTTGTTGATTACTCAAGCAAAATCGCAGATGGTAATTAAATGACAGTTGTGTAAAAGTCTTGAGCCACCCATCATTTCTTCACACCTGTCTCACCCCATTAGCAGCAGCAGCAGTGTTTCTTCTTTAAGAAAACCTCTTCGTATTGCTCATATGCTTCAATAAGAACCTCTCGCTCCATTTGAGTAAAACAACTAGCTTTTTGTCAGCAGTTGCCATGGTGAATCCAGTGGTGCCATATTGATTATGGCTCTTTGTTGTGGTTCCCAAATCTGGGAATGTGAATCTTCCCCTCAACATCAAGAAAGCAGTTTTGGATCATCTTGTCAGAGAACGGAACAAATGAAAGTGAACATCCAAAGAAGAGCTGTAAAAAGAACAATTCCTGATTTTAGAAAACATGTCCAAGAGGGTTTAGTTGTGTTTCCAAAAAAAAAGAAAAAGAAACTCTTACCAAATATATTGACTTTCATCTTGCTGCAATCTCTAATTTTGCCTCATGTAGCCTACTCTATTTCAGTTTATGTTTGCAGTCGTCACTGGGCAGGAATGACCTGTAGCTTTTATACAAGCAGAGCTAAAAAGCGTCCAAATGGAAACTCTTCATTTTTCATCTGTATATTGTGTGCATGCTGTGCAGTTTTGTTCATTGTGTTTAGCGGCTTGTTAAACTTCCATCCATCCAACCATTGTCTGTGTTGCTTCATCTGAAGGGTCGCAGGGAAGCTGGAGCCTAACCCAGCATTTAGCAGGTGAGAGGCAGGGTACACCCTGGACAGGTCACCAGTCCATCGCAGGGCCAAAACAGACAGACAAACAACCACTTCTGCTCACATTCACTCCTAGGGAGAATTTAGAGTGACCAATGTTAAGTTACATGCATGTCTTTGCAGGGCAACTTTTTTGCTGATTTTTGTTGAGGACAGAACCTTCTTCATAAGATTGTTCATTTTCCAACAGATGATTGCACAGAAAATTGCACTTTCCACTACAGACTTCTAGATAAAATCCAATGTTCAGCTGTACATTTTGAAGGATCTATGCTTCCTCAAAATACATGTCCCTTTTAGTAAACATATATATATATATATATATATATATATATATATATATATATATATAGTTTTCCATCTTGCAGTTAAAGAGAGACCAATATTTTTTAACATAAGCCTAAATTAGTAGAAATGCCAACCCCAATGGTAAGCTAACTCGATGGTAAAATAAAGTCCAGACATGAACAACGACATGAAGCATCACTAGCATAACATAATATCTGGAGAAATTGACCTTAAGTTTACAATCCAACAATTTCAGGAGGTCATAGCTTTAAATGTAAGACTTTTTCACATCTTAAATTCCCTGGTAAAAGTTACATTTGACAGCCCTTTCACAAAAAATGGCTATCAGAAGCAGCATTCCCTTTTAAAATCATGTAATGCTGGTCAAAAAGTAGAAATACTGTGATTGTAATGTGCTCCAGACTCAACTGCAGCTTAGCTGTTATCTTAAATGTCTCAGGGGGTTGATAGTGAAGTCCACATTCAGAGCATTGATTGCAGAAGTTCAGCAAATTTCCCAGCTCAGTAAAGTGAGACCATATTGATGATTTTCTTCACTGTTTCATGTATTGCTTTTTTTCCCCCTGCCAGCTGTGCAGAGGGGGCTTCCAGCAAGACTGCAGCACTCTATCACATCTTGTAGAATAAGAATTTTTTTAAATAAAAAAGCAGTATCAACAAATTCTTAAAATTGTTAGTATTAATTTAAATATTCATTTAAATAAACAGAATTTAATTTATTTCCTGTTTCTTTAATCAAGAGTTGAATTATTTAAGATGGGCCTAACCACTGTGAACAAGGCTGCCCCAAGTGACATTCATTCTTATTTTGTTTACCTTATTTCATTTTCATAATGACTGCTTAGGAAACACTGGTTGCACTCTGTCAGAAACCTTATTAGTAAACAGATTGACAGGTTTGGATTTGAAATGCCATCAACAAAAAAAGGATGCATTTTAACAGAATTTGGTGTCTTCACATGGGTAAATGTTGCATTCATTTCCAGTCATTTGCAATGATTCTACACTTCCATGTTCCATGTTCAAAAAACGTACCTATTTCTCTCACTCTGCCTCTTTGACTTTGCTCTGTAACTGACAAGATGTATGTGCATTTAATGTTCATTAACAAACAAAAATAAGGGTTTACATGCTATAAATCTGTGAATTTTCTTTTAACTTTTTTTTTAATAACACCTCTTTTATTGTTTCCCTAGCATTAAAGAACAAAACAAATTGTATAAACAAAACTAAAAAAATCATTTCTGTTTATTATCCATAAACCGAATTATTGTTTTTTGTAATGTATTGGCCCATAATTTCACAATTAGTCCCTGTTAATTAATTAAGCTAGTGAAATTTATATTTCAAAAGATCTATAGGGGAAATAATGACATAGGATAAACTGTAGGAAATTTCAAATCCTTGCAGCATCTGGGTAGATGTTATAGTCAGTTCCCCTCATGAACGCTGGCTGACTGTCAGCACTGCTGCTGCGTTTCACCTCTACTCCTTAAAGCTTCTTCGTCTTGGATGGATGAATAAAAACATCTGGGACACGCTGAGAACAGTGTTTTGGATGATTTTCTTACTGCCATGGCAACTCAGGGACCCATAATGTTTACAATAATCTGTCATGCTCATTGTGGATTTCAATGCATGCACTTGGATAACAGATTATAAGCAACTAGAGAAGAAAGCGATATAAGTAAGAGAATAGCTCATTATTTCTTTATTTTTGTTAGGTAGGCTCACCTGAAAGGAGACTTGCTCACTGGTTAACAGTTTTTCTCTCCTGTATGTAGTCTAGCAGATGGGGTTCTATTATTGTTTTGGGTGGTTTTATGTCTGTCTTCACAGCAAGGAGGTTCCTGGTTCGAACATTAGCAGGGTCCTCTCTGCGTGTAGTTTGGATGTTTTCCCTGTGCCTGCTATGCAGGAAATTATTTACCAAGAGTCTGGATGAGCAGAGATCAGACAGAGTTTTATTACAACTTGTACAAGTCAGAGCAGTTACGCAGTCAAAGGCCACGTTTCCAACACAAAGTTTCCACGCAAAATAAAAAACGTTTTCCTTTGTATGTTTGAAAAATAAAATTGCATTTACCCAACAGTAGAATGAATCTTTTTCCATGCAAGGAAAAATGCAAATAGGACCAGAAAAGATGTAGTGCGCATGCCAGCCCTCTAGTGGAAAGAGAAACTTTGCAATGACAGACCCAGGTGTGCACCACATCCTCAAAAAACCGGGAAACACAAAAGATCATCAGAAGAGTTGTGCACCAGCCACTAGTTATTTTACACATGCAACCTCTGCTCATCACCTACAGCATAAATACTCTACCAGAAACAGGTTTTGCTTCAACAGACCAAATAAATTAAAAAGATGTGGCAGCACAAACATGACGCAGAGGTCTGCCATCCTTGTTATGAATTTCGCTGGTTACGTGAAAGACATCATAGTTGCCAAAAGATTCCAGTTCCAGTTTACACTGACAGGACTATCTTTGAGATGCGAGAAAGTTTCACCATGGAGGCCGTTGTCAAATCTTGGCAGTTTTATCCACCCAAAACCCTGTTACCATGTAAACAAGAGGCCAGATCACAACCATACGTTTGCCTTTTACTGTCTCAGCGTTTTGTTGTAAACCGAGTCTGAGTGAGGCTCTGCAAAAGCAGAGCTTAGTGAAATATTTAAAGAGTGGATCACATAAGAACAAGAAGGACCAGTTTTGAGAGGAAAGTTACAAAGCAGAAGAATCATCCATTCACACCCAGAGTCTTGATGGTTGTTTTCCTGTTTGACCCATTATCTTTCTGGTTAGGGTCCAGCATTGCTGAGTCTCAGGTGACGTAAACCTACAGTTCTTGTTTTACAATCACTTCTGCATTCAGTACGCTTCCACTGGGTATAAGCTACTTTTAAAGTTTTACACAAACATGACAATGCACAATGTATTTGCATAAACGTGACTATATGAAAATTTATTTTACAGTGTGTGGGTTCAGTCCAAAAAGAAGCTTCTCAAGTTTTTTGTTAGGTTAATTGGATTTCTAAATTCTCCCGAGGAGTGAATGAGTTTGAGTGTTTGTGTGTCTGCGTTGGCCCTGTGATGGACTGGCTTCCTGTCCAGGCTGTACTCTGACTCTTCCCTGATAGCAGCTGGGATTGTCTCCAGCCCCTCCTGCAACCCGGAATTGGAATAAGTGGGTGTAGAAAATGGATGGATGGTGGTTTATGTCTTGCACTGCTGCACAAGGCTGATTAATTTACATTGGATTACTTTTTTTGTCACATTAACACGTCTTGGTAAAAATGTTATTTGCAAAAGCCAGCTGACCTTAAAGTCTTATCATTGAGAAAAATTTCACCATACAGTGAGAGAAAAAGGAGAAAAAGTAACCAAAGCACAGTTTGAAAGTTGTAAGTTGCTCAGTTAATAAAAAGATTTTTGTGAACACCAGCAGAAGAGCTGAATGATTTTAGGTTACTAAAACATCAAAAGCCCCTCTCTGTGCTCCATAGTTTCTGTTTCTTTTTTCATTTTTACAAATTCTTTTTAACAAATTATTTTGTTAAATGTGCACAGTGGGTGATAAGTAAAAAATTAAGCAGTTTCCTCAGTCATTTGGACACAAAGGTATATTTAGGACACAATGTTAGTTATAGATATTCATAGTTTCTCTGAATTTTAGACAAATGAATGCAAAAATTATATTGGTGCTTTGTGTGAGTTCATATTGTACAAAGACCACAAAGACAAATGTACTTTGTTACACACCAGGCAAATTGTTTTATCAGGATCAGCGCTGTTGTTGAGCAAATCTAGTTCTGACAGTGAATTCAAAATGTTAGTGCAACATAAACTTTTATCTATAACAAAAGAAACAGAGGCTCTGACTTCCCCTGAGATAATGCATAAGAATGATTAATCAACTAAATTACAGGAAGAATTTCCCCTTGCTCACTTGGATATATTTGATTTTCAAGAAATTGTGTGAAACAAATAACACAAAATGACAGCATCCAAATGCTTTTCAAAGTGGTGTATTATCCTCCACCAGTGCTGATCTCAAGTGTTACATAGATCCACAGGTTTTGCATAATTTGTTAACTCGTCCTCACTGATCCCACGCCCTTACCCCCCATCCACCTTGTTGTCAGCTGACACAAAGTGGTGCTCTGTGTTCCTTAGTCTCTATCTTATTACTATCTGATTCTGTAACGCACATTTCACCATAGAATGTGCCGCATTGTGGCAGCGAACTGTAGTAGGTCTGACCGTACTGTTTAATTGCAATAAACATTTTTTCCCCATCACTGTCAAGATTTTTCAAGAAGATTTATTCACTCTGGTTTGGAGGCTGTGCTGCTCAGGTGATTTTTCAGTGTATTTTGGACAGAAATTCTCTAATGACTCTGCAGGTGTAGGATGTATCAGGGGATGGACAAGAAGGCAAGTACAGAGAACTGGCCAGTCAGTTTGTTAGATGGTGCTAAAACAATAATCTTGAACACAGATCAAACAAAATAGGTGATTGTTGACTTCATGAATAACAAAAGCAATCAAAGCACTGTCTCTATTTTGGGAGAAGAGGTGGAGGTGGTAGAGGATAAAAGTACCTGGGCCCTGGGGTCGTGGTGAGGCGGGACAGGTAGGGTGCGGATATGGTCTGTAAACTGTGATCTCTTTGCAGGCAACTGTAACCTCACCTGATATGCAAGTATCAGCTGGACAATGATAGATGCCTCAGTTACATAATAGCTTGACGTTACCGCAGACCAGCACCTAAAGTATGACCAAAACATGACTCAGAAACAAAGGAGGAGAATGGTGGTCATCCAACAGTTTGTGTTTGTTCTTCTCGGCTATGCTTCGTAATTCCATTTTAGATGGAAATTGAATCAACAAAAAGAAAACGTGTTGCTCTAAACAAGGAGCCATTCCTGCTTTGTTTTTATGCCAGATCGCACGTCACACAACTTTTTTTTCCAAACCAATCAACGAATTGCAGTGTGTCAAGCTCCACCTTTTCAGGCCGGATTGATTAGATTGGTATCCCAATGGAAGGGTAACAAAAAACAGGTTGGGTCTGTCCCAGTTTTTGCATGTGGAAATACCAAAAAGGGAAACGGGGCTCTAGACAACAGACTAGACTGGAAATGCATCACAGAGGCATCTACAAGAAGCGAAAGAGCTGACTCAACTTCTACAGAAAGCTGAGATCATTCAATGTCTGCACCAAAATGTTGCATGTCTTCTGTAAGTCTGTTGTGGAAAGTGCAATCAGCTTTGCAGCTATCTGCTGGGGCAGCATCAAAACCAGAAACTCAAACAGAGTACACAAACTGACCAAGAAGGCTGGTTCTGTGCTGGGGGTAACTCTGGAGCTGATTGTTCAGAAAAAAATGCATGACTTTTTGAATCTTCTAATACACAACACAGTGAAGAATTGACAGAGTATGTTCAGTGTGAGGCTTCGTGAAATCCAATGGAAAACAGAAAGGTACCGGTGTTGTGCCGAAAAATGCACCCCTGCCAGATATTCACCCCTTCTATATCTGACTCCCAATCACTTGCAGCCCCCAAATTCACAACAGTTATTGATGATCATGGTATGAGTATACTCTGAAAAGATCAAAGTGCTGAGACTAACAGGGACAGATTTACTGGGGGGGGACATGGGGGGGCATATTCTGGCAGACTGTGTTGCCAGAATATGCACCCAGCGTTTCACAGCAGGGATGCTTTTTTTGGCACGACACTGGACATCATTCCTGCCAGCAGCCATCACCGTCCAAGAACGAATCACTATTTTCTTCATCTTTCAATTAATTGTATACATAGTATTTTCAGGCTTTTTTACCTCCAGTCTTGGTTCTTTTAACTTCTGAACCTTATTTGCATTGGTCATGTTTCAGATTTTGTTATCATGGCCGTGTGTCGCTAAGCATTTGAAGCTTTCTGGTCACATTTATGAGCTACAGTTCAAAACTTACACTGTGCTTGGATGCTGGTAGATTTTTTTAAGTCTTTTGTAATTCATTCCTTACTTTTCTAATGTGCTTATTCAAAGTCTGATTACTATTCACCACAAGTCATTTTATTTATTTCTTTTCACTCATCTTATGAGTGTAGCTAATTCAGCACATCTGGTTAAAATCTGTCATTAAAAATGTTAACATCTAAACTTTGACTATTAATTAATTTATTTATTTTGGGATCCATCTTACCTTAGTTAGAAACTATATTAATATTAAGAAAATGATAAATCATTCATTTGGTGAGAAAAACTGTAGATAAAGGGAAGTAAGTCAAGTTCTGACGTTTTCACACTTATTTCGAAATGAATTATTGCATTAAGTACTTTACAATATTACAACAGTAAATCAACAGGTTACTGATAAGATAATGGTATCTGACATTCAAAAATGTATAAATAAAATAAAAACAAACCCAATGGTTGCCAACCTTTCTGACTTTTGACATTATAAGTTATTAGAAAGCTTATAGGCACCTGGCTTAGTTCATTATATGTTCAAATACTATAATATTTGACCCAGAAATACATGATTAGACATGAAATCTGAATAAAAGGAAAATAATGTGTTTATCAGCACTCTGATTTTCTTTCTTCCCCTTTCTGTTAATCATTTCTCAAACCCTCATGTTTACCTGCTCTCCTTGTGAACAGAGCTCGGTACAAAGTACTGCAGTTGAAAACTAGATTACTTTCCCTCAGCTGGAAAAGTTGCATGTTGTTTACACTTTCAAGTTCAATTATTCATGGCATAATGCCATACACTCAGAGGGACCTTTTACATACTGTAACACTTTTAGCTGCTAAGAATTTTTACATAGTTATCTCTGTACTTTTACTGACATAGAAGAGCTGAAGAGCTCTGAAAGGTTGTGCCTGGGGGCTAAGCAAGGCAGTGTTTACTTATAACCATGTACCAGGTTAGCAAGAAATGTTGAGGATTAGAATAAATACCTTAGGTCTACAGGCCCACACATAAACATGCATTTTCCTCTAAAAGTCACCATAAACTCACATGTTCAGAAAAAAGTCTTACATAACAGTGATGTCCAAACCCCTCCCCTTTAGGAACAAAAATGAATTGTCATAAAATAACACATTATACACATCCATAGACAAAGCCTGCGAAGAACGAAAACATACATTCGCAATAGCTATCAATAGGCTTTTTTGTTTTAATCTTCATAATGATGTGGTTACACAGTCTCGTTTCTTTTCTTTTTATTTTTTTTCCTTTTCTTATTTTTTGTTTTGTTTTGTTTTGTTTTCTTTTTTCCCTTTCTTTTCTTTTCTTTCCTTTTCTTTGCTTTTCAAGAAAAAAGTAAAAAATATTTAACTAAAAAAGTCTCAATGTAACATCCTCACTCAAACTTCAGCCTGATGGTAGTTTGTTTCCCCTTCATTTCTGTTTTAATCTGTTTTCAGCCCTCGGCCCATCAGCAGAGAGAGAGAGAGAGACCAGTTTACTAGCTCATAGACAGCCAATTAGAATCTTTTCCTTATCTATGCCCCGCCCCTTAGCGGAGCGCCGACTTCCCTTGAGCTGCAGACTTCCTGGTTATTACTGCCGTTGCTAAGGTGACAGCTGAGCAGTGTTAGCAGTTGGTCGGGCCGCGATGACATCAGAGGGATATCGGGAATTCCTCTCCCTGTAGGGTTGCGTGTGTGAAGTCGTTATGTGACAGTACAGCGGTCCCGCGGACGCTGCCGGGAGGAAACAGCACGTACTGCATACACGTGAGACGTAAAGTTAACTATGTTCCCCCGCCGTGTTTTCATCCACTCCTGAGGAAGATGTGTCTATGTGGAGACCAAGTTCAGGTTTAATGATAAAACTGAGAGAAAATGCACCATGGTCATCCTCATCTTTGCTTCCTACTCTTGAAAACAACATCTGAGACCCAAACTGCTACCAAGGTGACCCGAGCCTGGAGGAATTGAATGTGAGTGTTGTGATGAAAATCTGAATTCTGACGTTTACTCAGTCATCTTAAAATTTCAAAGAATATAGCATAGTTATAAGTTATTGTAATGAGAAATGTTGGTTGGTGAGACTTTTAAGGTAATAAGTAGCATTTCTAACCAGTGTAGTGATATGTTATCAGTGTTGACTTCCTCAGTTGATAAGACATTGATAGATATCCGCTGTTTTTATTTAAAATTGAAATTGAGTTTAAAACATAAGGGGAAAAACATTTCTTTGACTTCTCTAGTTTATCTTTGGTAGTGTGGGTGAGTTCATTGTGTACCTTCACTGCATTTATTAACTTTTTGCTCTGATTTCTGGTTCTTTTCTTTGTTTTGAACCTCTTACTAGTAAGCTTGTTTTTATGTGACTGCTTTACACTGGCCAGCTTTATATTTTCTGACATTTTGATGAGACGTCACGATGTTGACTAACAGGTTAAATTGCAATCTCATGCAAGCATTTTGTGTGATTTATTTGACTTTGTCTAAGGAGCTCTGGAGTGCATGGCTGCAAAGTTCTTGGCTATAATGAATAATGGCTAGTCTTTCCCTAAAGCTCTGAGAGTTCACAGCCATATGACAAACTTCACATGATATGAGCACTGAGGGCAACAGATGGGAACACGCACACATGCACACAAAAACAAGAAAAAAAAAAATAAAAAAAAAAAAGTTCTCAGCACCAAAGTTTGGTTACCATAACAACAGTGACTATGTGTTGCAGTATATTTCTCTGTAGAACTTATGACTTATGGTATGAACCTATGGTATGAGTTTCTGCTTGTGCCCCAGCTGGGCTATCAGAATTGAATCTCGTCACTGAACACATTCCCAGGACGGTCTGTCTGCACCCCACACCAAGCAGGTCTGACCTTGTCATGGAGCTTTGCTGCAGAAGGGATCAGTGACAGTGTATGGACGCAACAGCAGCTCAGATATCTGTTCCTGTACTCCCGGGGTGGCTAGCAGGCTGTCTTTAAATAGATAAGCACTGTATGCCAGAGAGGGCCCATGACCTGTGAGCAAGGTGCTTTCTCAAGTCTATCTGCGTCTCAGAGGGTGATTCAGCAATACGCCGCCCCTCTGTATTAGCTCTCTAGATTAAAGGAAGACAAAACAAGCAGATTACTGTGTTTTATCTGTCCTGCTGAGAGGTTTGCTAAGTTTAGAATATTTTCTTAGAATTAAAGAGCTAACAAAGATAACCTGTAGCTGTTGTATATCCATTCATTGCCACAGATTTTTGCTACTAGGTGATGAATAACTGATCTCCTATCAAAAAATGTATCTCCAGTGATTCTGATAACAGAAAAATCGAGCGAAACTTTGACTTTCACAGCTCAAATGTAAAGATTTTAAAGATTAGGATTTTTATATAATGTAACATCTGATCCAGATTATCAACACTGGCCAATGCAATCAGATCTTTAAAATTACAGGTTTATGAAAAAAAAAAAAAAAATTAGAAAGAGTCCTCAATGTCTAATTAAAACTAGTAGTTGTAGCTTATCAAGCTGTTGCTACAGTTCAAAAACTGTTTTTGTGATGAATTCATGTTTTTTTTTCTCTCTCTCTGTTCAGTGGTCTGTCATGTTTCCAGATGCCTTGGAAGCAGCTGGACGGGTGGAAGGCCTGTCGCTGTCATCCCCTCAACCACTGCCGGAGCTTGAGGAAGAGGAGGCAGACGCATCAGCGGATAGGGGTTCGAAGAGACGAGGCCGTTATCGTAAAAGCCTGCAGCTTTTAAAGCCCTTCAGGATCACTCACAAGTAAACAAAGCTATATTTAAGTTAGTGACGACTAATAAAACATAGATATGATGGCAGACAGTTGTAGACCAGCATGCAGAAGGTTTGTTTTGTTTGCTGCCTAATGTGCTGACTGTTTGGGTGTAGCAGGAGGCCTTGATAAGGGATAGGAACTTATCCCTCAGCAACACACAGCACTGTGTTTGAACATATGCCACCTGATAAACTACCACTGACCTTTATTTTCGCTGCTCTCTTAGATTTCTGTGAGCACTGTGCAAATTATTGTCCAAACAGTACAGGCATGATTCACCTGCCAGTGACTCTGGCGAGCAAAGGTGCCGCTTATATTTCAGTGATATGTGTGGGCTGCTCTGCCAACATAGCACCTCTTTGTGGCCTTCGCTTTTTTAGAAATCTCACCCATTTCCACATCTTCACTCTATTTCAGGCATCAGCACCCAGTTGATAATGCTGGCCTCTTCTCATTCATGACACTGCACTGGCTCTCCCCACTGGCACTGAAAGCCTATAAGACATCCAGCTTGTCTATAGACGATGTGTGGGGACTGTCTTGCCACGAAGCTTCCACAGTCAACTGCCAAAGGTGAGGTAACTGTGCACTGCTTTGATTAGCCTCGTGAAAGGGACCTGTGGTCTTAAGAAATCTCAGCATGATGCTGACAGACATCATCCCCAGACTACTGGAAATAATGGGAATGAACTGGCACGATTAGGTTTATGTCTTTGGTAAATTTTTCAGAACTTTAAGAATATAAATTTACTTGTATATTAATTAATTAGAAAAGTCAGGTGATGCACATTTAACAGCTTTATAAATTATCAAAATCTCAAGATTTTTTCCCAACAATGTAAAGCTATACCATGGGCCTCTCTAAGCAGCTAACAAGCACTTAAAGTCTTGTATTTATATTCCACCCAACAAAACGTGTTTGTAGATATTTCCTCAGCTGTGAGCATGTTTAGTCAAAGCTTGAAAAAAACTGGATTATTGGCTCAGTCAGACCAAAATCAGACTTAAAATACTTGCAAACATGTTAATCTTACTGAAATCCTTCAAAATTACAGCTCTCAGAACTCTCAAAGCTGGACTAACGCACCCAGCTAATGCAGTTACAGGTCCTCTTACTCCTGCTTGTATACTCTTAACTGTACTTTTCCTCTGTGCAGTGACTCATATTTATGCCCCCACAAAATTAAGTGCCAGAAGTTTTCAGATCTTAACAAGTTTGATGTTTTCTGTGGAAAGTTCCTGCTGACTCAGGCAGCGAAAATGCAACTTTTTTACTTAATGGGCAACAATATGTTTGGAGAAAAGGAGACAGAGTCTAAAGAAAAGATCACCTCTCAGACAGGGATGGATCAATCATGCTTTTAGTTAGCGGTTCAGCCAGTTGCACAATGAGGATTTCACTGGTTTAGAAAAGAAAAGAGCAAATAATTCTAGCAAATTCTGGGAGCAAACACCACACTTTTTTTTAGCATAGACTACAGCAATAAGATGAAAAGAGTTTGGTTTTCTAACAGGATAATGAATCAAAACACATTTTAAAACCCACAGTAGACTACATTAGGTTTTACATCATCAAAAATCTAGTCCTGAAAAGAGCAGTGCACACAAGACAGTCTGAACATCCCAATGAACTAGAAGCTATTTGCATGCAGACAAGGCAAACATTTCTAAAACAAGAAGTGAAAGACTTGCTAACTTGAATGAGTCCCTGCCCAAAGTACTCACAATGCAGAGTGCCTCAGCATTTCCTTCAAATCCTTTTCCATTTTCTTTTGATTAGGAAACTTTAAGGTTTGGAAATAGGCCTTTAATATAGGCAAGAAATATATCACCTTTAATGTTGTGCTTTTTAGAAATCAGCTCATGTTTTATTCCCTCACAGAAACAGAACCTTCTGCAAAACTCTGTTCTTACTTCAGATTTGTTAGGTGCTCTGAGAGCATGTTGTCTGTTCACCACGTTGTGTTCAGTGAGACTTAATGGATGAACAGCCTGTTTGTCTTTGCTAATACAGGAACATTGTGCTGTGTTGGGATGGAGGCTAAGAATAGCAGGGATTAGAGATTATAGTGAGAGTTGGGGCCTGACTTGCTTATGTCACTCCTCTACCTGTGGCACATGGTGTCTCCCTGTCACGCTAATTAGCTGTCATTGACTGTGATAGAAGTCACTGTCTGCCACGAAACAGTAGCAGACTAATTCTCTGAATGAACTGTCAAGACATATAATAAGCTTATTAGTAGACGTATGGATGCTTTTACTTATTAAAAAGACAATCATTGTTTTTTCCATTACTAATGCACTTTCACATCTCTGTGCCATGACTGGGCAGTTCTGAGGAGGCTGACTATTTGAGGAACTTCAGTCTTGTGTCTGATGACAACTGCTTGGGTTGTCAGTGACTTCCTCTATTGAAAATTGTGGCTCTGGGCCTGGTAGCTTACGGCTGCTGTTTTTTTTTGTGTTAAAGAGCAAATAGAAGGGAAGCAGGAAAAGAGCACAAAGCTATCACGCTGGAGACAGAGCGGGGGGAGGTTTCATCCGTTTACATTGCAAGAGCCATTACGCAACCTCGATGCAAAGCAGAGATGATGGAGCGAAGGGAAATTGGAAAAGCACCCTGGGAGAGTTGACACTTGTTGGTGCTCAGTGAGGTGCGAACCTTGAACGCGATGTCCCAGCCAACAGGCTCTTGAAACATCAGCTTCACTTGCCATCTGGCTGGTGGCTGTTAGAAACATTTCAGGCCTTTTTAAACACAAATAATTCCCACACTGGAGCCCACACTGTTGCCGTGGTGTTCTCATCTCCATCTATGTGTGTGTCTTTGCACACACTTTAAGATCTAGTGTTGCATCATGAAGTTTCTAAATTGTTAAATTATGTTAAATGATTATAAAAGCTATAAATATGCATAACCTTTCATTCCTATTTTATTATGTTTTTAATATTTTGGCAAAAGTTATTCTGAGAAATGTTTCTCTTTGTACTTTCTTCACAGTTTTCTTGCATGATCCATTGATGGGAATTAGCAACATTAAATACACTGTTCTCATATAGTCTTATTATTTTAAAAATGAAAAGAGGAAGAAATTAAGGGAAACTTTCAGCATTTGTGGCAGTTACAAAAAAAAAAAATCAATGAATCAGGAGAAAATCGGGTTTTTTGAGAGGAAAGTCTAAATGCCAAGAACCTGATATTTCCAGATTAAGCTCAGACTTTACCGATCAAACCAGTGATCAAAATACTAACATTAGTACTTATAATAGAGCAGAAATACGTCTCTGTGTAAAAGAAAAGACAAAAGAAAATAGGCAAAATTGTACTTAAACATTTTAGCAACATAAGAATAGTTAATCTCTCCATACACTACCTTAGTATAACATTAGAACTTTGAAGAGATGCTACCAAAAGTTCACATTTGCACTAAGAAACTTTTTGGTCATCCTTGTACTGTAATACGATAAACTAGAGGAGTTAACTGTATTCTCAACATTATTACTGAGAATAGAAGTGATTGACTTTGGTGTTAACATTTTTAATTAATCCTTGAAATAAAAAAAATAAATAAAGATTATTTTTTTTGTTTTGTTTTTTCCTCAGCATGACCCTAACACTTTCCCCATGTTTCCAATGAATCAAGCTGCATCTGTGCCACTTTTGACTGCAGTTTAATTTTCTATATTCAGCACCATTTGACTTTAAGTACTAATTATCAGGCATTATGGGAGTGTAGTTGGCATAATGCTCTGTCTGTCTCTGATACGTTTTTAATAAAGTCGTTTGGGCATAAATTACTTTCTGCAGCTGCTCTGCTGCTGCTTTATGGCATCATTAGCAATGAAGCATTTGGCCAACAAGATATTTACTCACTTCAAGAGGCAGTATTCTGCAATAGAAGTACATTAGCACGTCTTTAACATGTTTAGTACCTTTGCAGTCTAATTATGCGATGCATCATTCATGATTGTATATTGGAGGTCACCTTTGCATTATCATCACTGTGGCTGCTTTAATTTTTCTCTGGTGGTTTTAAACTGAAATGATTGCCTTTCAGCACATTTATACCCCCTACTGTGCTTTTGGGCAGTCAGATAAATTACTTTTACATAAATTTAAGGAAAGAGAGCAGTACATTAAAAAAATCCTTTTCACTTATTATAATTTTACCCTTCAAAAAGTAACTTTCACATTTAGTTAACTTGCAATACAAAAAGGTTTGACACAGCACTCGTATCGCAGAGAAGATAAAACAATAGTTTGACCTGATGTTGAGTGTTTTCACTCTATGAATTAAGCTCATTTACATTGCATGTGATACATTTCTGGTTTTGGTTTCAGGCTTGAGTTTTTGTGGCACGATGAGCTCAAAAGATGTGGACGAGAGGGAGCGTCCCTGACAAGAGTCTTCTGGAGGTTCTGTCAAACCCGCATGCTGGTGGCCATCTTTTCCCTCCTCCTAACAATGGTAGCAGGCTTTGTTGGGCCCGTGAGTATCGTCCAAATCCTTTCCTTTTCTGTTTTGTGTATTTGGCCAATATGCCTATCAGCACAGGAGCTGCTTTTAACATGCCTTTGATGTGTATGAGAATACATATCCACAGTGGACATATTTCTGAAACGTCCTTATCAGAAATTAGGAATAATCACATTGAACTGAAAGAGGTCGCTAAGCTGGAACTCCCAATTTTTATTGTATATCTGAGTTGGCTGCATTGTTCTTTCTCCAAAAGGCAGTTTATTTGGTTGTTTTGGTATGTGTGCCCTGTGTCAGCTCTACTACCCACATCTAATAGCATTAACTGGATTTAGTTGTGACACAATGACGCGTTTGTCTCACTTTCCTATCTGATTTATTATTACACATCCTGACAAAGTGTTAAGTCAGTTCATTATGCAGATTAATAATTTGCATTTGGTTTCATGTGTATAACTAAACACAAAGCATTTAGTGTTATTCTTTTAACTTCTTACTTTTTTCTCTTTCCATGTTGTCTTTATCTTTCTGATCTATATCTTTGGCATTTCCTTAATTGTACTCTTTCCTTTCTCTCCCTTTCATTTTTTTCTTTTCTTCTGGTTCCTCTTTATCTCCTCCATGTCCTGCCCTTTTTCTTTGTTCCTTTCCTATTACCATTTCTTCCTTTGCCTCATTTTTCCACTTCATCCCTGCTATCACTATCTGTCCCCAGGCTCTTCTTGTTCGAGCTCTACTGGAGTATTCTCAGAGCTCGCAGAGGTCCATACAGTACGGCTTGTCTCTGGTAGCCGGGATCTTCCTCATGGAACTGATGCGCTCCTGGTCTCTGGCGCTCATGTGGGCCGTTAACTACCGCACTGCTGCTCGCTTGCGCGGAGCTGCTCTTACTTTTGCGTTCCAGAAGATCCTCCGCCTGCGCAGCACTAAAGACATCAGCCCAGGCGAGGTAGGTGATGTAACCCTGGAAGAGACTCATCTCCAAATTAACAAAATAATCCAGAGCCTCTGAGCACCACTTGCAGATGATTGAAATGGATTTAATTTAGGCTCTCATGCCATTCCTGCTTAGATCTTGACAAATCTCACAGCTTGAAAGGAAGAGGTGGGTTGGTTAAGATTAGTCCTTCCACAGCTTTAGAATAATTTTCCAACAAATTAACGTCAGTAGAAAGACAACTTAAGACAAATAGCTAAGCTCATAAAAGATTTTTAATGTAAACTGTGTTACAAATTGTCTCCCTGCCTAGTTGATCAACATCTGCTCCAGTGATGGCCAGCGGCTGTATGAAGCAGTGTCAGTGGGCTGCCTGCTGGCAGGTGGGCCCCTGGTGGGAATACTTGGTCTGTCCTATACTGCATACTTCCTGGGCCCCACTTCTCTGCTGGGGTCAGCCATTTTCATCATCTTCTACCCTACCATGGTACGAATTCTGCACAGACATCTGGGAAAATGTAAAGTGTAAATTACTCTGAACAGTAAAGTGTAATTTGATGACAAACTTTATTAAGAGAATTTACACTAAGTAATGAGCACAGTCATTGTAGCAGTAAGAAGCAATAGATGATCATTTCTCAACATTTCACCTAAACTTAATGAGCTGAAACAAATATTATTGTTGACTCATTATTTTCTGAGCTGGAACTTTTATGAATTTGGTTAGCAGAAGACATCTCTTTACAAATTTAATTCAGGCAATTAAAGAACCCCCAAGCACTTTTTAAAAGCATCATAACTCTGTGGCTATCTATCTCCTGTCAACTTTGTGGCTGTTATTTTCTAATTAAACTCAGCCGAAGGCATAGCCTGACAGCAAGAGACCTGCTACTGATGCGGAAGGCGTTTATCACAGTGGTTCCCCGGACAGGCCTGCAGCACAGCAAATGTGATTGTGTCTTTCATTTCCTCCACTGCCACTTATTTCTCTTGTCATCATTTTCGCTGTTCCCGTCTGGACAGATGCTTGCATCGAGGCTGACTGCATATTTCCGCAAGAAGTGTGTGGCGGTCACCGACCGGCGAGTGAGGCTGATGAACGAAATCTTGAGTTGCATAAAGTTCATCAAGATGTATTGTTGGGAAGATGCCTTTGCACAGAACATTCACAGTGAGTGCTCCTAAACGACTCAGCGATACATTCAGTGCTCTTTTCCTGTTTGTGGTCAGCAGCTGCTGCTTCTCCAGGGCACTTTGTGCTGTTACTACTTTAGTAGGCATCTGTATGCCCAACTCACTCGGAATAATGTGCCATGTTGTTTAAACACCTGTCACTTGCAAATAGGGAATGAGCATTACCCCCCCACCCCCCACGTTAACTGAAGTTCATTGTCTTCAAGGTTAATTTGCAATATGATTGTGGCTTTATGATACATTGAATGTCTGTTAAGGCTGTTCTTGTAATCTATAAATTAGTGGGGGCTTTTTTTTTTTTACGTGTTTCTGGCTTTAGGTTGTGGATAAGGATTTTTTTTACTTTTTTTTTTTTTAATTCTTTTAATCACTCTTTTAATCATTCTCCAGATTAACCAGGTAGGGCTCAGTTTTACTGCTGTTCTGTAATAACCTATTACAGGGATAATTAATTGGTATTCACTTTAATGGCCAATGAGCCTTAAGGGTTACAGAGCCGTTCCCTTTAATTAGTATCACTGTTATATGGATGATCAGTGTTTTTTCCCAAGATGTGTGACTCATCCTTTGTAGTTCACAGAGAAACACACTTACCATCTAGAGGGAATCCAAATGGAAAATAAGATGTATTAGGAGGAGGGAGTTCTCTTGTTTCACACACTGTGCTGTTGGGGCTTAGGATACTCAAGCATTTTGTTCTTGTGTTTGCACCCAGTGTGCTGGGTTAACAAAGCAGCCAGTGCTTGCATGTGGGAGATACAAACATGGACCAAGGGGTCAGTATTTTGGCATTAGGCTTGGAGAGTTATCAAGGCTCAGCAGGTTTTCGAGCCTTTTTCAAAAAGGAGGCTCATGTCCTCCCTCTTCTATTTGTTTGTGTATGCATGTGGTGTTGGTTAGTGACTCTGGGGGTGCTGTTGATTGAATGTTCATTGGAGAACCTTTGGGAGCCACCCAGCCCCTACTTTTTGTTTTTTTTTTCTTTTCTCACTTTCATGTGTCCTCCCCAGCGGTGCGATCAGAGGAGAGAGGGATACTGGAGAGAGCTGGGGTCGTCCAGAGTCTCACAGTGGGTGTGGCTCCCATCGTCGTGGTGATAGCAAGTGTGTGCACGTTCACCCTACACATGGCGTTAGGCTATGACCTTACTGCAGCAGAGGTATTTATATATGGAAACGCATAATGACCACAGTCCCTTTATATTTACCATTTTACATAGATTAAACCCATTGAAAACCATCCTTAACATTAAACTAATGAGCATTTTTTAAGTTTGTATCTTGTATTTAAGTTGATTTTGGTCCATTTTGGTTTTAAAGTCAGATGCGGGGTAAACAATTTTGCAATTAACTTTTTCTATCCCTCCACACCCTACATCAGGCTTTTACTGTGGTTGCCGTTTTCAACTCCATGACATTTGCCCTGAAAGTCACGCCACTGGCCGTGAGATCGCTGTCAGAGGGTGCTGTAGCTGTTAAAAGATTTCAGGTGAGTAAGGCAGAAAAGTCTTCTGTATAGACAAAACAGTGATCCACTCCTCTTCTACTTACATTTTGCTTCCAGTAAGACATACTTTATTGTAATCTTTGAAAGTGGTCTCGAGCAATAGTTCTTTTCTGAAGACTTTCTAAAACAGAAACTCATGGATGAACCAGTGTTGTGTCTGCACATCACAGCCAACTTAGCAAGGAACCACTTTCACACTGTATCTTTATGCATTTTGTTTATACATAATTTGTCCCAGTTTCTATAGATATTTCTAAAAGTTTGGCAGACACACACGTGGACAAAATTGTTGGTACCTTTCGGTTAATGAAAGAAAAACTCACAATAGTCACAGAAATAGAAAAAATTCTATGAAATTTAACCAATGAAGTGATTGCCTCAAAAGGTTGTGCAACAAAATATTAAGTTAAGGGTACCATAACTTTTTTGTCCAGGCCTGTTTCATGAGTTTTTTTTTTAAATAATTCTGTTGAAGCATGGTTGAAAAACAATGTCTGACTTTCATTGGTTAAATTTCATTGAATTTTTATTTATTATTACTTTTGTCAGATTCAAGTTATTTCTGTGACTATTGTGAGTTTTTCTTTCATTAACCGAAGGGTACCAACAATTTTGTCCATGTCTGTAAATACCATTTTGATACTAACGTGCTGATTTCCAAAGAGCTCTGAAAGATTGGCATATTTCAACATGTTGTGTATGGTTATCAGAAATGGTTTCCATGGAAGGGTGAAAATATGGAATACATTCCTAATAATGGGAAATTGGGAGAAAATGCTGAAGTATGCCACCTGACACAAGAACAGGACTGAAAATCAGTGGCAACATCTTTTTCTGAGTATTGAATCTTCCCCAAAACTTCTACCTTAGAGAAAAACACACGTGTTTCACACTTGATCCATATGTGGTCTACACATGTGGAACATGTCCTCCATTATGTAATCCCATGTAGGAAACGTGCGGTTTTCCTGTAACAGTACTATTGAAGCAGTGTTAGATCATCTTGACAGACAACAGAATAAAAGGCAGCCAGCATCCAAAGAAAAGCCTTAAAATGTCCTTCAAGAAACTATTCCTGAAAGCTACTTAAAAAAGTCACAAGAATGCCTCTAAGAAGGTTTAGACTATGTTGAAGTATAAATTAGTTACTTTCAAGGATAATTTCAAGGTCATTTGAATTTTACCAATTATGTTTGTCTCATATTACTGTTTACCCAATTACTCTTTCAGTAAATCAGTCCACCTATTTCCTGTTTTCTGATGGATGAATCCAGACTTTTGCACTGATCTGTATAAACAGTATTTGATAAACCAAGATGGCTGTTATGATTTAAGAAAGATACTTTGTGTTATCACAGGTTTTTAACATTTCAAAACTGTAGACATGATAAACGTCTACCTTTATTTACACAACTACTTAACTGTCAAATCATACATGCACTTATTAAAAGGCATCAGAACAAGTGACTCATGTTGATACAGAATGAGAGCTGTCATGCAGGTTTTACCCTGTTGCTAAACAGCCCTCCATCCACACCACATACTGACATTTTTGATATACTATTTCCCAGCACATGGTAAAAGTCACATGCTGGTGGGAGAAGTTACACAGAGCCAGCTAAGGTTAAGTAAACAAGCTTTCTGCCAAGGATGCACCAAAAGACTCAGGCTCTTCTGTGATTTACACACACGTGCGTTACACACTAATGGGCTTAAGTACAGGCTGGACTGTACTTAAAGCATTAGACTCCATGATGCAGTCATCACTGTAGAGCCAGCATGGTATTGCATAACTTGATGTTAAGCTACATAAGAGCCTTGTACTTTTGCTGATGTTATTTTATATTGTCATGTAAAATGTTAACTTGTAGTTTCCATAAATTTGGCCATGGCAATGTGTAGTTTGAATTGAATGTTGTGTAACCCATCCTGTTTGACTTCACAGAGGCTCTTTACGATGGATGATAGAGAAATGATTCAAGACAGAGTGGAGGATCATGTCAATGTAGTAGAATTTCAGGACGCCACGCTTGCCTGGGAAAAGGCGCGCTCCCCAGTTACAAAGCCAAACCCGCCTCCCAAGAAGAGAGGAGGGATGAAGCGTGTGCTGCGCAGGGAGAAACTTAGCCTGTACATTTCCACAGAGGACAGCAAGGGAAACAAAGAAGGCCCAAATGGACAAAGTCTCCTCACGAACATGGAGCAGGAGAGCCCACAAAGCACTATCTCTTCCACCCAAAGCATACGACCCCCACTTCATAAGACCCTGCACCGCATTAATCTACATGTCAAGAAGGTAGTTACACAAGGATCTACATAATCACAAATATGTTGATTAAATGGGTGCATGAACCTCAACCTGCTTCATGTGGTTAATTTTTCAGGGTTCTCTGGTTGGAATCTGTGGAGGCGTTGGGAGTGGAAAGAGCTCTCTTCTTTCTGCTCTACTTGGACAGGTCAGATTAATTGAATGTTCATGTAGATGTTTCTCCTTAAATTGCACAAACATGAAAAACATTTTTTTCCTTTATTATTCTATTTTTAAAGGACAGTTTCAAGTGTTCTCTCTTCTTCCAACCTTCTGTTCATGTGTTGCAGATGACCCTGTTAGAAGGTAAAGTAGCTGCCAGTGGGGGCTTCGCTTATGTGTCCCAGCAAGCCTGGATTCTCAATGATTCACTGAAGGAGAACATCCTGTTTGGAAACAAGTATGACTCAGACAAGTAAGATCAACGTTTGTGTAATGATGCTACATCAAAAGAAAAAAGTGTTCTATGTCCTTGATTAATCCCTAATTATTCACATTTGTTTTCATATCAGATACAACGCTGTGCTGGAAGCATGCTGTCTCGTCCCAGATCTTGCAGAGCTTCCATATGGAGACATGACAGAGGTTTTGTGTATTGTCTTCTTTAAAAAAAACTGCTAACTGTGGTTTCTCAAATATCACATAGCAATTACTTCTACTTTCTAGATTGGGGAGAGGGGTGCGAACCTGAGTGGAGGGCAACGTCAGAGGGTGAGCCTGGCACGTGCGCTCTACAGTGACCGGCCTATACTTCTACTGGATGACCCACTCAGTGCCGTTGATGCTTGTGTGGGTTCCCATATTTTTAACAAAGCCATCCATGGGGCTGCTAAAGGGAAGACAGTGCTCTTTGTAACACACCAGCTGCAGGTGAGGACCTCCAAACAGTCCAAATTGCTCTTTAAAAAAAAAAAACAGAACTTCCTGTTTTAAAACAAAGGTGGATACACTGATTAAAATGTCTGTGTAATGTTGAGATTTATATATATATATATATAATATATATCCCTTATCATTTTTCTGTTTTTAAATCTGTTCCCTTTTTAGTATCTGCCTGAGTGTGATGATGTTATTTTGATGAAGGATGGCCAGATTGCTGAACACGGCACCCATGCACAGCTAATGGGTAAAGAGCGTGACTATGCTACCCTATTCAGCAGCATGCAACAGGAGGTACGGCCTGGAGCGTGTGAGCAACAAAGGCAGCTTTTTTTGAATAAGGCATCTTTGTCCCTGCTACACAGAAACATTGAACATTACAAGCTGAATAATTCATGAGTGTAGATAGACAGATCCAATAGTAGGGAAATGTTAATGCATACAAGGCCTTTCATTATTTATGCGTGCATTGATTCACTGGTGAGCTGCTGAAGACCATGTAACCAATACTTCCATTAAATTCACCGTGTTGTTGTTACGGCTGTTCTGATTTGTGTTGGTGGCATGTTTTAAAACTAGTCCTCCGTTCCTGTTTTTATGTCTCAGAATCTGGTTAAAGAGAATTTAAAAAACAAACAGCAAAGGGACTTTGCAAAAAAGGCTGACAGCACTGTTGATGTTGCCATGGTCGAACCAAAGGTGGAAAGCAAGAACAAAGGTGAAAGAGCCTGTCACTTTTCATTCTACACACATAAAATCAAGTTAAATGCTGTTTTCCTTAAGAATGCTCCTGATGTAACTTCTTTCTGGCTTTTTTTTCTCTTCTCTTCTGGATTCAGAGCAACTGATGAAAGCTGAAGAGAAAGGCTCTGGTGCAGTCGCCTGGTCTGTGTATGGAGCTTACATCAAAGCAGCTGGAGGTCCCATAGTCTTTATTATCAACGCCTTTTTCTTCCTCTCCACCACAGGCAGTATTGCCTTCAGTAACTGGTGGCTGAGCCACTGGATCAGACAGGGCAGTGGGGTAAGTTGGGAGATGATCCTGCTTCATTATAGTTGACGCCCCTCTTTAGTGTGTATTTGGCCCCCAAAAGAAAAATAACTACTTTGCTTCAGTGAGTTGTGGAAGCAGACTGAGCATTAATCTGAATGTGCATGATTAAAAAAGTAACAGCACCTCAGTAAACTTAATTAAAAGCAAGCACAAGCAGCAGAGAAACAGATGTGCAGCAAGGCAGACAGTGGCTGCTGGTGAGAGATGTGCTTGGAATAGTAAACGTCACTAGGCTGACTTTTCATGGTTTAAATGTACTTTTCCTGAGCCAAACTATGCTTTTCCCAATTTCATTAGAAGCCAAATGGGGGGATTTTTCTAATTTTTCCTCTGTTTTTGTAATTTGTTGCTCCATCTGCCCTTAGAACACATCATTAATCTTGGTGAATGAAACAGTGGCGAGCAACAGCATGAGGCTCAACCCTCATATTCAGTACTACTCGACTGTTTATGTCATCTCCATGGGAGTTGCTTTGCTGCTGAAGACAGTGAGAGGACTTGTGTTTGTGAGGGTAAGCATCTTTCTGTCACATGCTTTATCCTTTTAACCGCTGATAAACTTCTAATTGATGCTAAAATTTGATATATTATTAGTGCTTTACAGTCAAGTGCTCCTCCCTAATTGTCTTTGCTGTCGTCTGTTCACGCTTTCATGGTTCCTGCATTGTAATGGAAAATGGCTGCAGGCCAAATCCATTTAGTATTTGTCCACTGCTACTCCTCACAGCTTTACAAAGGCTGTGTGTGTCTATTTGTCTGTCTGTGATAAAATAAAAAAGAAAGCCAGGCGCTCGTGGGTGTGTGTGTTCATCCATGCCAGAGCCCCCTCGGGTGTGTTTCCTCTTTTTCACACTAACCCAAACTGACATAGCATTGCAGAGGTTAGTCCCCCATGTTAATGTGTGCTGCTTGAAATTGCTAATTTTTCAAAGATGGCTAATCCTTTTTTTTTACCTCTAGCTGTGATGGGATCTTTGTGAGTGTTAAATATTACATTAATAGAATTAATTTGTTCTCTGCTGCCACATGTAATTTCTGTCCAATTCGGAAAATGTCTCTTGTGCATTGGGTCATGACCTATATGTAAGCCTCCCAGAAACCCATTATAAATGAGGATTTGACAGCCTGCCTTGTGCAAAAAAAAAAAAAAAATAGCCAACCACCCCTATACACATGCACAGCATATGGTTAGGCCGTGTTTGTAACTCTGCAGGCAACATGCGAGTGCCACTGTATTGTGCGATCACTGTGCGATATTCTTCCAAATGTCTGTTTATCTAAGTCATGATTGTTTCCATATGTTTGTAAAGTTGTTTGTTGACACATGTCAGGTCTCATGTTGAAACACAGGATGTTGTTTGCATTGACAGTGCTCGGTGAAGGCTGCCTCTGCGCTCCACGACAAGCTATTCCGCCAGCTCCTCCTCAGCCCCATGCACTTTTTTGATACAACACCTCTGGGTCGTATCCTGACCCGCTTCTCCAGGGACATGGATGAGGGTGAGGTTTGATTTGTCTTGACTGTGAACCTCTCCCTGAGGAGAGCTCTCAGTCAGTGAAGTCACTGTGGTTGACAAGGTGTAGTGCCAAGACACAGTGTGATTTGACATGGAGCATTTTCCCTTGTGAGCTGCTCTCTGTTGTCCACTTCACTTGTGTCTTTGCATGACATGTCGATTTGTGAGTTTGTTGATTCTTTTTTTTTTTTTTTTTTTTGTGCTTTTGGGTAGTAGCATTTGTTTTAAAGCATAGGTTTTGCTGTTGCCTACATACCTTTGCCTCTGTCATTCATAAAAAGAAAAACAAAACAAAAAAAGGAAAATAAAAACACCAGTATGGGGCTTTCTGGCCAACAGAGAACTGATTTGATTCAAGGTTGTGGACTAGTTCTGTTTGGGAACCTGGAAACAATCAGTAAATGTGCATGCTGACAAATTAAAATGAGTACTCATCCACTTGTCATGATGCTGATGTTGTCACTGTCCCTGTTCAGACCCAAATGCCATCTGGTAGCTAAGAATCACTATTTGAGGGTCTGAATCAGCCTATTTTTGATCAAACTGCCCTGAACTTTGTATGTAAATGTTAACCAAATGGGTTCTCTGTAGGTTGAGGTTTCCTTCAACCCATCTAACATTCTGTTATATCTGGTCCTACCCACATATCTGTGTTTCTTTTGTTCTCCCTGCAGTGGATGTTCGTTTGACCATGCAAGCTGAAATGCTGCTGCAGAACCTGACCCTGGTGCTGTTTTGCTTGGGGATGGTGGGCATTGTCTTCCCTTGGTTCCTGATCTCAATCCTCCCCCTGGGTGCCTTCCTTTGCATTGTCAACCGTGCGTCCAGGTCAGAATCTCATCTCACCCTTTTTTTTCAATAAAAGTTTAATGTTTTTTTTTCTTATCTACAACTGGGGTTGATATTAGTGATTAGAATGAGGTTTTTGATAACAGTGGGACTAAAAACATTTTCAGTAATCATTGTATAACTTGTAGAGCTTGTTTACTAGTTACATTTTTACTTCACAAGAACATACTCACATGGACAATATTTCCACTACAACAAATGAAACAGTTTGATTTTAAACCAGTTTTTGCAAACTATTCTAATCACGATTGATTATGTAATGAGAAGACAACAAAAGAAGCAGTGCTATAACCTTTATTTGGAAAACTGAGGAAAGTCAAGGGTTTCTGTATAGTGGTAAATTTTGTAGAAGTGCCCTGAATGATCCGATGACTCTACTTTGTCATTATTTATATTTTTGCAGCAGCTGAGCAATAAAAATGAATACACCAAGGGGAACTACAGCTTGCTTGCTAGTGTCTTGGGAAATAACCACAGAATCATGTTATTTTCTCTTTATATGAGAAGAACATGACTCTGTGTTATTGTTCTGCTGATGTAAAGTCATGAATTTCAAAACCAAGATTTTTGTCTGCATAAAGTATATACAGTTAACATCAGTGTTTTTGAATGTTGGATCCTGTAAAGATACAACCTCAATTCCAAAATTGTGCAAAATGCATAATTGTATATTGTTTTGTATATTGTATATATTGTATATTGTACATGTAGATGGCATGGAAAAACTGGAATTTCTGGAAATTAACCTGATGCCATTTGACAGAATCATGTCTGTTTTTAATGCAGTGATGTCTGAGGTCCAGAAATGACAATATTCAATATTAATTTTCTGCATGTCCCTTGTGTACAGAGGTGTTTCCAGTCTTTTGATGATATTATCTGCTGTATATTCAGTCTTTGTTATTTTGATTTGAAAAACATTTTAAAATAGTTTCAGTATGTAGACACAGTTTTTTGCAGATTGCTTAAACTATGTCTATTTTGATCTCTGAGAGACACTGCCTCTCTAAGGTGCCCTTTTTTATACCTTTTTTTACTTGTTAACCTGTTGAAAATTAACCTGATTAGTTGTAGCATTTTCATCCAGCTGTTTCTTTTTGTGCCACTTACTTTTCCAGTTTCCCATTCCTGCCATCACATTCAGGAGAAACAAATATTTTTTTAAAAATAGTAAAACATCTCACTTTAAGTATTTAATTTGTTTTTACTGTAAATAAAATCAGGGTTTCTGAGATTTTTAATATTTTAATAATTTTGAATAATTCACAAAGCATCCCAACTTTTTGTGGACTGGGTTTGTTAGATATATTATAGTGTTGGGATTGTTTTTATGTAGCAAAGTCTGGTGATATTTACAGGCAAAAGGTTAAACAGATATCTTCTCTTCCTTCTTTCCATGTGTATTACTTTGTGTCTTGTCCCTACTTAAGTTGGAGTGCTCAATTTCTCTAATCTGATACCAGTTTGTCTCTTTAGACATTACTTTCATTTAGATGCACTTAGCTGGTGTAAACTGCAAGTGGAATTAAAGATATACTTTCATAGAGTAAACAGAACAGGAAGGAGGAGATAATCCCCAGTGGTTAATGAAAAGTAGTGATAACCCTCAGCATCGCTGTTCAAAAGGAAGAAGTACTGTATCTTATAGAGTCACAGGATATGTGTGGATGTTACGTCAAAGTGGATCTCCCATGTAAATTATCTGCTTTAAAGCATTTTTTTATTGAATTCTTAAGTGAAACTGCCCAGGGCATAAACATGTTTGTGTGCATCACAGCCTGGAAGCGAGGAAGTGTCATGTTCTTTCCTCATCTCCTCTCTGCTTTTTAGAGAAAACCAAATGATTCATGGGAGACTTGTTATCCCCATGCACCATTATTCTGTCAACAGCTAAAAGCAGACATACGCCTCACCTTTGCCAGTAAATCTTCCCTCACCGATGGCTCATTTGGCTACCGAGTGTGTGACTTCCTGTTTCTGACCATTGCTCGTAACACTGCACATGTCATATGTCAGGAGAAACAGAAAGAAAAACAGATGCTGTGTTATGGGCCATATCTGTGTATTGTCTCATTGACTGCAACACAGAATTATTAGAGCTGAAGCATCTTTCAATCCCACACTCCTCGGTTCTGTTTCATTACTAAGACGGCACAAGATTTTAAAAAACTGTAACTGAAATGTGGCAAATGTGCTTCAGTTATAAAGTGGGTCAAATCACTTCCACAGAGCTTTATGTTTCATGCAGGATTTTAACATTCTGCTTTTTGTACATGCTGTGAATTGCTTTAAATGACTTTAACTTAAATGTAATCTATTTCATTTGCATTTAAATGAGAGTGGCATGAGTAGAAACTTTTCAGTTCCATCGTGTCTCGGACTTGGTTGAAATGGATTTTTATCCACAAACTGGGTAACAATTGAAGCCAGAACAGTTTTAATGTAATATCAGAGTCTTATTTGTAGTAATCATTTTTAACAAAAAGTAAGTTAAATATAGATTATTATTGTCTCTTTCCAGGGTTCTGATTCGCGAGCTGAAGCGTCTGGAGAACATCAGTCAATCACCATTCACCTCTCATATAACCAGCAGTCTTCAGGGCCTCTCCACCATCCATGCCTATGGAAGAGGGCACAGCTTCCTCCAAAGGTGAGCACAATGGTATCTGTCAGCAACGGAAAACATTAAACTTGAATTTAATCTCATCTCCCCTTGTAGTTTATGACCACATGCTAGAAAATTTACCCTGAAGCTGCGAAGCACAGAACACTGCTTGCTTTTGCTTGGCTAAAATGGGTTTACAGTTTCTCCCTTCATTTTACAGATATCAGGAACTGCTGGACACCAACCAGGCTACCAACTACCTCTTCAGTTGTGCAATGCGCTGGCTGGCTGTCCGCCTGGACCTCATCAGCATCTCTCTTATCACTGCTGTAGCACTTCTCATTGTCTTCATGCACAATCAGATACCACCTGCCTATGCAGGCCTGGCTATATCGTATGCAGTGCAGGTTTGTAAACAATCACAGTGTAGAATCACAGAAAATATCTAGTTGTAGTTTTCTGAAAGGCTAAAAGGTTTGTAGTTTGAAGCTTCAGATAGCTGTGCTTATCTGTTTGACTGGATATCTTACCTGATACACTTTTTTTCTATTGAGCACATAAAACTAAGACTGTGTCACATTTCACAAAATGGCTCTCAGCCTACATTAATTTGGCCTGATAGTTTATGGTGGTCAGTTGGTTAAAGTTGGAGTTGGCAGGAAGTTTTATGTTGTCACTGGGCATAAATGCCATTGTAACTTTTCAGCGTGGTGTAATTTATGTGGTCGAGGAGGAAATGGAGCCTCTAAAACTCTTGGTTCTGTTATAAGGCTCCAGAAAATCTGATTTGGAAAGGTTTGGCCCTTAGTGGGTTTTCAGACCAGATACATTAAAGAATTGATTTAAAAAAAAAAAAAGAATAAAAGCCTGTTTCACAGAGAGGTCACGGTATATCACAACAAAGGAGAGGGCCTTGCTATGCTGTCACTGGTGGCAGTTGCTCTTTTACATTGACCAAACTTTCAAATTACATACCATATATCTACAGCATTATTATGCTCCATATCTTAAAAACAACATTCTGTCCTTGTTAAACAGGCATTGAGAAATAGTCTAATGTCATGGGAAGGAGTTGTTCACAGTGGATGAATGTGTTAAACCAAGAACTTTAATCCAGAGCAACAAGATTTGTGTTCTGCTGATGCAGTAGCTTATTTCATTTTCTGTCTCCAGATTTCTACCTACCCCAGATTTATTGTGGGTAAATCTTACTTAATTATTCACGTTACCAATTACTGATTTGCCCATTGACTACGCTGTCCTTGAGGTATTAATGTTTTTTAAAACATTTAGTGCTTCACCTAAAGTTTTAATCAACATAGTAATGAAGGTCATGGAAGATAATTGAAATCAATTTTCAGCACTGTGAAGGAGACGTGTCAGCAAATCTGTTTACTTCTCAATTGCTGAAGCCTAAATAGCCAGTGCTTCATTGTAAGTGGTGGGACAGTATTAATCATTAACATTTAAACTCTCTGCTTGTATTTCGCTTCCAGTTGACTGGCTTGTTTCAGTTTACGGTGCGCCTGCTCGCTGAGACTGAAGCTCGGTTTACATCTGTTGAAAGGATCAATCATTATATAAAGGTAAGAGCATTCATTAGTGCATTCGTTTGTGTGGGGCACTCAGAAAAATTGTAGGTGCTCACACTCACTGAAATCACGCCACCAAACCAATGTGATAGAGCAGATTAACTCAGGACAGGTGGCAGGTCCAGACATGTGTTTGTGTGACTGTATGTGTGTGATGGACTCAGCAGGAAGTAAACAGAAACTCGGTGTGTGGTCTTTTCACGCTCTGAAGCACATGACAGGGCTTGTGTTAGACAACAGCCATCAAACCACAAAGATACAAATATCAACTCAGCTTTTTCTTCTCAAATATGAAGTAAATCTCAAAGAGGAAATAATCATTCCAAACAAGTTAGGGATTTTACTCCTCTTTAGAGATTTAGTCTCCTTTTCAGAGAGATTAATACCAGTATACCATCACCTTTATTTATTCCAGAGCCTTGACAATGAAGCACCCAGAAAAAGTCCTGAGGCAATCACTCCTGCCCCCTCCTGGCCTCAGCAAGGGAAGATCACCTTCCAGGATGTGAGCATGCGCTATCGACATGATCTGCCACTGGTGCTTAAGAGCCTGTCTTTCACCATTCTGCCTGAAGAGACCATCGGCATTGTGGGCCGCACAGGATCAGGTATGACTAACCTTCTCTGTTCTCCAGCCAGCAGTGTTTCAGCTTAAATCTACATCTCTGTTGCAACATACCCACATTTGTTAACACAGCATCTTTTCTGTATGTGTTTGCAGGAAAATCCTCTCTGGCTGTAGCTTTATTCAGGCTTGTGGAGCTGAGTGGAGGCTCCATCATCGTTGACGGGATCAATACTGGCCAGATTGGCCTGGATGACCTGCGGAGCAAGCTAGCCATCATTCCGCAAGAGCCTGTACTCTTCATCGGTACCGTCAGGTAATCCAGTGATAATTACTTTCATAATCAATAGTTATGAATAATGTATTTTTCTGGATTACCTGATTATTTTTGGACTAAAAAGCACATCAAAGCAAATGGGGAAAAAACACATCTGCACCACAGCAATAAAATCCAGATGTTCTAATGGAAACTGTGTTTCAGCATGCAGTCAGTTGGTTAAAACAAAATTAGCTTTTTCATTCGTACCTGTGCAGATGTTGGTTCATTTCGTCAGCCTATAACAAGCTGCATTATGTTTCTGCATAAGCTTTTAAACATATAGTTGCTGAATTCCTCTGGTCCTTGTACTTAATCTTAGAACATTTTTGGCTCTTATATTTTTTGCTCAGTGTGGCAATCCTTGTCTATTTTTTTTATTTATTTTTTTTATCCTACTGTGTGTGATAAGAAATAAAACACATAAGCCTAATTTAACAAGAAGAAGTGATTCAGTTACATTATTTTCTGAAAATAAAATAAAATAGCTCATGGTAGCTTTATGGACATCTATCAATTAAGTTTCATATATCCAGAGAATATATCCATGTCATTGAGAGTTCAGAGGCCAGCAGTGCACCACATGTTATCTTAATAAAAAATATTTCACTCAGTAATGAATATCATTGTTCTGGTTTATATCCCAACAGGAGCAATTTAGATCCATGGGATCAATACTCTGATTTGCAGATCTGGGAAGCTCTTGAGAAAACACATATTAAAGAAATGGTGAGTGATAAGATCATCCTATCTGAAGTTATATTTTCTATGTGGCTGTTTTCATATCACTGTGTACTCCTCCTACCCTCCTCAGGTCAGCCAGCTGCCTCATTCACTCTACTCTGAGGTGACTGAGAATGGGGAGAACTTCTCGGTGGGAGAACGGCAGCTACTCTGTGTGGCCAGAGCCCTGCTGAGAAACAGCAAGGTGCTGATTGCATAATGTTGACATTCTGTATTTATATTTTGAGCATCTTTTAGTTAGAATGGGTGATGAGCTCAATTAATGAGAACATAAAAACATCTTTGTGTTTTATCCTGCATGGGATACCACTGCCACCTAGTGGTGTACATGTTGACTGCATCTTACTGATATGATGTTTTCTTATAGCAAATGCAGCAAACACATACGCCATGATTTCACACCCATTCTTGTCTTCATTATTCTGTACTCTCGCTGCAACATTTACTTTTTTTCATTCTTTTAGATACTTATATTGGACGAAGCAACAGCAGCCATTGACACTGAGACGGATCGTCTAATCCAGGAAACCATTCGCAGTGCATTCGGTAGTTGCACCACTCTCATCATCGCCCATCGTCTCAACACAGTGATGAGCTGCAGCAGGGTCTTAGTACTGGACAACGGCCAGGTGTGTATAAATGCAGTTTAGCTGATTGCACAATTCAGCATTCTGATTCAAATCCATCCACAAGTTGAAGTGACTACAAATGTACAGTGCGAATTGATCCCTTTGAGCTGATAAATGGCATAAGACACTGGACATTTTACATGAGTGATGCTCAAGCTGACATGCATTGCAAGTAGAACCCATAAGCAGTTACAGGGTCATAGTAATTATATAAATGGGGTAAATTTACAGAATTTCACCCTCTGCTCTAATCTCTGAATCTAGGTCTATATGTAGATAAGGAAGGTAACTACTTAACAAAGTTAAGAACATAAACTGGAACCAGTAATCACTGCGCTCATTTTGTCCAAGTTGCTGGTAATGAGACAGTTTCTGCATCTATTTTTATGAAACTGACCATTTTATTTTTCATTTATAGATAGCGCTAAACAGCCTTCCTCTTTCCATTTCGGCTATTCCCTTCCCAGGTCACCATAGCAAATTATCTAACCCTATAATCTGCATCCTCTTCTCTTACACCAACTAATTTCCTCTCCTCTTTCACTACATCCATAAATCTCCTCTTTGATCTTCCTCAAAGCTTCCTGCCTGGTAGTTCCCACCTCAGGATTCTTCTACCAATATACTTACTATCTCTCCTCTGTACATGTCCACACCATTGAGTCTGGCCTCTCTGACTTTGTCTCCAAAACATCTATCATGTGCTGTCTCTCTAATGTACTCGTTTCAGATCCTATCCATTTTCACCAGTCCCAAAGAGAACCTCAATGTTTTAATCTCCACAACCTCCAGTTCTGCCTCCTATTTTTTTTTAGCCCTAAAGGGTTTAATATTTGTTACAGATTTAGACAAATTCAGTTACCAGTATGTAAAAAATTAAGCATATACTTGTTTAATTTGACAGTTTTATACTGTATACCAGAACATAATGAAAAATCTTTTGATCCTAATGATGTCTGAGCTTAATTCAGCTTCTGATGAACAATGACTTATCAGCCTGCATTGCAGGCAGTATCTAAAGACTAAGTACACTTCATGATTCAGAGGTTTTTAGGACCACCCTTAGTATCAATAACATGAAGTAATGATTTTCTGTATGATGTTATCAGTCTCTCACGTTGTTGGGGAGGAATTTTGGTCCACTTTACAATGTTGCTTCAGTTTATCTAACTTTCACAGCTGACATGCTAATTGGAGTACTTTTTTGGCATTGCACATTTTGACCTTGGGGTGAACTTGCAGGAACATCCACTCCTGGGAAGATTGTCAGCTGTCTTTGAAGTTTTCCACTTGTAAAAATATTTCTAACTGAAGAATGATGGATTCCAACTGCTCTTATAAAACTACCCAGAGAGATAGGCAGCACAGTTGCTTCTCTAACATCATTACTGATGTTTTTCTTCCTTGGCATTGTTTTAACACACACTTCAATGACCCAGTCAAAAAACTGCCCAAACTTCTGCTTTTGTTAGCCGTTGTTCACACTCACTGATGTTCAATTAATCAAATGCATTTGATTAAAAGCATCTGGCTGCTACATAACTTCTCAAAACACTGAGATATACTTTTTTTATACACTGCTTTGGTTAAATAGAAAATTACATGGTGTTGAGGTTTTCTTCAAATAAAAGATGTAGTAAGAACCAAAGAATTTTTTATAAAGTCTGATAAAGCCTTTAAACTGACAGAGTGTGCACTTTTTGTCCACACGACTAGCTTCTACTCAGAATTAATGATCATGAGTAACTGTTGTCCATTTTTAATATTAGCCAACAATAAGTTTTTAATGCGTTGCAAAGTCTTTCCAGCCCTGACTGTCTGTACTTTATCATATTCAACATGGCAGAAATTACAGTGCCAACACTTGAGTGTCAAAAGTAGAGAAAAAGTATGCTTTCTATAACAATCAGCACTGGTCATACAGTAAAAACTTCAAAGTGTAACAAGGCTGTCGAAGTACAACATTTTCTACATATAAATTTGCTTTTCATACACTGCCTCTGGGTTCCAGTGATATATCCAGATTTAATATGCGGATACCGATTTTGTTTATTCTCTTTTGTTCTTATAGATTTTGGAGTTCGACTCCCCTGCAGCCTTACTGGCAGATGAAAATTCAAGATTCAGAGCCATGATAGAAGCAACGGAAAACCAAAGCAGATAAAACACACTGAATGAGAACTGTGATCCAATAAATTATGCAGTTTAATATGTTATTGCATGAACACACACACACACACGCACAAAAATAAAGACACACTAACAGTTAATTCAATCCTACCATGATGTGAAGTAGTACATCTCAAAATACAATGATGGCTACTATATGTAACAGTGTCTGTGATTTTTTTTTATCACATCAGAGACCCAGGGACTACATTTCTGTCACAAAATACATCAAATCTCAGTATGCAAAGTAAGGCACAGCTGACTCCGTGTCACTTCTGTGCCACAAGAGTCCTTTCTTGAAGGCCAAATAATTAACTGCAAGTGAAGCAGAGTTAAAACTCTGACAGCAGCACTTTATGTTTCATGTGGTGCTTCCTTTTCCTTTGGAAGTCTGTTAATCAGTGAGACTCTAAATTAGTTTTAGTGTTTCTTTCTTTTCTGTTACTAAGACCTTACGGTACAGGAATTACATGCTAATCAGAGAATGTTGCAATATTTATAGTGTTGTTGATATTTTTAACTGCAATTTATTTGTTTGAAGGCACTCAATACAGTGTACGTTTAAAGAAGAAAGTCACGTGTTATTCATTGTTAGAAGATATTGTCTAAAACATGCAGAAAATTCTTGTTTTTGTTGTTGTTCTTCACCTTTCACAGGTGAGACATGTGTCCAGAACTGTCACCATGTTCAGGTTATTAGCCATGCAAGCAGGCGTGTTTTCTTTTTTGTTTTGTTTTTGTTTGTTTAAAATACTGGATTCAAGTACAGTACTGTGTTTTGAAGTTAGCGAATATTTCCAAAATGCTGAAGATTAAAATCTTCATATTTTACACTGTTTCTAATGTTTTACCAGCGTGGCAGTTCTGGTGTTAAGCAAAAAGTATTATTGCATTACATTTGGAAGGTACAATATATTATCTGCAACATGTTGAAGATGATCAACATTAGGATGTGTCCTTAATATTATGTTTATAAAAAAATACTTTGGATTGTAGTCTTCTGCCTTATAGTCAAATGTGCTGAACAATCATGAAAAGGTGCAATATTTTCCTATTGCTTTGATACATTTTCAAGATTGCCTTTGTACACTTGAGATTGTAATATTGCAATGTTTTTGTTAATATTTGATTTTTAATATAAAGTTTCTTTTAATAAAATATTTTTATAAGTCAGTGCATCTGTGTAAAGTGTTTTGCACATAAAAGGGAGTCTTTACATGAATGAATGAATAAATTAATGCTTTTATCATCATTGCACATTGATGATATTGTGCACAATGAAACATGGTTTAATGTTATATATATATATATATATATATATGTAATTATAAATATAAATGTGTGTGTTTGTGTCTGCCTTGTTTTGAGTTTCTGGCACACAGCAGCACCTGTGATTATGGACCCTGCAACAGTTGAGATTATGAAGATGTGGAGATGGCTATTCTGATTCTGATCGGGTAACAACTTTTGGTGGCGGTAGTGTAATGGTGTGGGGTGGTATCTCTTTCACTGGAAGTAAACCTTAAAGAAAAGAGGTTTTGGGATGCGATTCTCCAAGCAATGGAAATCCCATAACTACATAGTCTGGGACCGAACTCTTCCAAAATGACAACGCTCACTCCTACAGAGTGGGGTTTATCAAGAGAGGATGGAGAAAAAGGAAATGGCTTGCCTGCAGACCTGACCTCTACTCCAGTGAGCACATGAGGGATCAGCCAGGACATGCTGTTTGTTTAAGAGTGACCTTACCACACTGGCTGATTTGCACAAATGTTGGTTGTAGAATGGGACACCACCCCACAGCAGTGTGTGACCAAGATGATAACCAGTATGAAGAGGAGGTGCCAGACTGTTGTGGCTGGAGGGGCATGGTTCTTTTACATGCTACCAAGGCCTCTGTTTGTTAAATGAATACATTGTTAGCTTGCCAGCTTAGACTTCAATCATCCAATCCAATATCTAAACAGACGTCAAGAGCAGGATAAACTGCCATTGGCAGAGAATATTGGCAAGCTTCAAGAAGTATTTGTCTGCAGACCCCGAGACCACTTCTAGACAATTTGTCTTTTTCCAACAGGATCCCCTAATTCATTGAAGAACAATGTGCATGACGATCAAAGAGTAAGTGTTGAATGTGAATCTCATTGCTTAATGACATTAAACTATTTTGTCTATTTGAAATTAAAAAAAAGAAGTTAAGGTTTTACTGTGATAAGTTTAAAATGATTTGACAATATTTACTGGGTCCAAACACCTGGGTCCTACTGGACTCACAGCAGTCTGACTACCACTTAATTATGATGTCCCATGCTGTTTGAATTCTTGCTCGTGTTGTTCTTACTCTCAGATGTAAGTTGCTATGGAGAAAAGCGTCTGCCAAATGACTGTAGAATAGAATAGAATTTACCACCATAGTTTGAAAGATAGCAGTCTAGGTTAGGTTAGTACTTAGTTTAGCTTCTTGGAACTTAACAGTTTGACTCGCACACTTGGTTTAATGGAACTGAGGCTCCATGACGAGTTAAACATAAATGAATTATTAAAGTAATGAAGCGGATGATATGATTAAATGTATACAGGTCAGCGATTTAATAGAAGTATTCACATTACAGAAACGAATATTAGCAGTTTGTACTGAATGCTAAAAGTTAATTTTGTATTAGCCTACATCATGTACAATATTCAACATGAAGGATAGTATTCATTCATATTGGTTTATCAGTATTTACATGTATATAACTATATACCTTATATTTGGAGGTTTTATTCTTGAAAAATATTCATTTGAACTAATTAAGCACTCTTTTTAAGGTGCACAATGCCTCTGCCTTGGGGGGAGGGGCATTCCTCTGCGCCCTTGAGGTAAGTCCGAGGTAGTCTTAGTGGTGGGGGGGCTTGGGTTTGTGCTCTCGGATTGCTGCTGATCATCTGGGTCTCTGGGCCGCCCTAATCTGCCTCTTGCCTCCGTGGAGGCGTGGTCAGATTTGCATGATCACATTCATCTCTGCTCAATCCTGACTCCTCTTACTCTACATGCTGACACAGTCACTGAGTTGTCCAGTGGATTATTACACAAGCCATTTTTGTTTAGGGTTTTTTCTTTCTTTCTTTTTTTATTTATCTATTTTTTTTTTTTTTTATTTATTACAGTTGTTGTGGTTATTTTTTTTTTAGGAACTCCTAATGATTGTCAGCTTAGTTTACCAGTAAAAGCTGTGAGAAATTTTCTGTTGTGTTTCTGTACAGGTGTAGCAGTTGGTTGTCTGGTGTTAAGTTGAACTGAAGGGGCATTGCTTCTATCTGCTGTATCTTTGTCTCTTAGTTTTGTCCACTTTCCTTTTCGCTTATCTCCTTTGCTAGCCTTTTTTTGTGTCCCTTTCGGTCAGGTCCAGCAAGATTACACAAATTCCATAATACTTGATAAATAAGATAAAACATTATATTTATACAAATAAAGAAATAATAAAACAAAACAGATTAACAAGAAGAGCCTCATACCCATAAAGCTCCTCTTGGCAGAGCAAATCTGCTCTACGTAACACAGCAGCCAGACCATTATTCTATTGGCTACAATGCTGGACGGGACAGGATAAAAAAAATTAAATTAAAAAAAAAGTTGCACAACAGTTCAGCAAGAGCAAATCTCTTCAACCTGGACAGATGCAGTAAAGACAAACCTGTCCAACCTATGTAGGGCCTGCTGTAAAGATTCTTCCGACCTTTCTGACTGATATTTACATAATATGGATAACTGTTTTCTCTCTCTCTCTCTCTCTCTCTGTCTGTCTGTCTGTCTGTCTGTCTCTTTGCAGATTTACTTGATTTGTGATCAGTTATTAAAACATTTTAAACTTGTTGAATGTTTCAAATTCCAAACAACAAAATGAAGACTGGACACCAAAGACCAGACATTTCCTGTTATATGTTCAGTAAGTTTGAAGCACATGTGTGGAAGCTATATAAATGTACACAAGAAAACATATTTCTGTGTGATAAAGAATAATAAAAATGTATTTAGATTAAACAAACTCAATCAATTGCAAGTGTTTTATTAGTTTGGTGTAATAAGCCAAACTCATAGGGGTGAGTTAAACTTTTAAACTTCTATCATTTATGTAGTAATAAACTTTCAAAGCTGTTGTAAGAATAGATTTTTAAGCTTCATCTGAATCTAAGTATTGATCTCAACATGGAAATTCCTGTTTAAAGATTCTTGAGCAATTAAATAACCAATTAGTATTTTTATTTGGGTGAAAAGCAACTTTTAAGCTCTGAACTTCTAATATAGTTTTAAAAGTATAGATTTTGAAAAAAATATTTATTTAGCATGGATGCTGATTAAGTCGTTTCAGTTTGGTCTGGAAACCGCAACTTCATCTGGGGTATGGAGGACATGCTCATTTAGAAATGCAGTTGCGGTTCTACACTCATCCAGTAGGTGACACTGTTGCAAAAACATTAGGGGCCTGGAAGCGCGGGTCCAGAACTGTGGGTCTGAATCTGCATGTCTCCTGGTCTGCAGACACATAATCAACTCTACTGCTCATCCCACAAATGCATTTCCCTACAATTGTGACACTATTTAGGAGGAAATAAACAGGTTTGCCAACAAGATTTGTTGCCTACAAGGATCGTTTAAAACAAGAACGGAAAAGAAGAAAAAAGTCAACAATACACAAACAGCCTTATGTGCTAAGTTTAATTAAACGTGCCTTTGTGAATATAAAACCCTCTAATAGCTTTTATGTAACAGGTGCATTGCCTTATGTTTTTTGTTTTTCATTATTTTGTAATTTAGTCTCTTACATGATCTCTAATGTATATTTCTGGTGATTTGTTTGGTGTCTGGTTATTTTGCAGTTTCTCCAACTTTGGCTCCAGTTTAGCATTTTTGTGTTAATTTATCTATGTCCCATATTTTGGCATATTAAAAAAAATCTCTGTGATAGTGTAGTTTTATTTCATGTCCCAGGTTGGAGGGGGGTACCGGAAGTGTGTGTCGTTGTAGCTCGAGTCTGGCTGCTTCTGGGCAGGAGGAGAGTCTTGGCTGTGATGCCGCTGGATGATGGCTGCTTTCGGGATCTTAAGTTACGAACACCGGCCATTAAAGCGGCCCCGGCTCGGCCCTCCGGACGTTTATCCCCAAGATCCGAAGCAAAAAGAGGTGAAGTCTCACGATGTGCAATATGAAAGTCCAGGAAGGATGTTTTATTGGGAAAATTCTCAGCAAAGAAGCTGTGCAAGCTAACATTAGTTAGCCTGTTTAGCAACCCTGTAGACGTTTTGGGCCTAGCCATAACAATGAACAGCTCCTAGTTGTCAGGTTGTTAGCCAGCTTGCCAGCTTACTTGGAAAACAGCCGGCTCATTTGATAATAGTTGGCTAAGCTAACTCGTTAGCTGACGGCTTCGTTAGAATTGGAAATAAACTTCACTATTTTGCTTTATGGCGGAGAACATAAAACGATAGATTTTTAAATTGTGCGTGACTGTTTTAAGCTTATTTTGATCCCTACGAGTTAACGTTAGCTAAAACAGCACAGCTAATCTTCATTTTTTCAAAGTGTCATTTATGCTAATTGCTGTGCTTAGTTTTAATTGGAGTTTAGCCTAGCTAGGCTAGGTAGTGCTGCCTGCTCTTGATGTTTTATAAATCCAAATGTAACCTGGGATGTTGATTGAGAATCTATACCTCTGCGCTCATCGTTATTTATTTATTTTTAATGAATTTATTTACTAACATTACGTTACAATTATGTCACTCATATTGGTGTTTGCTCAACTAATCCAACACATATCCTCTAAGGTCAGAGTAGTACTAGCTAGTTTTGCATGGGTTTTTTTTTATCCTCTAGTACTGAATTAAGTGTATGTACATTGCAGGATGAGTTGACTGCTTTGAATGTGAAGCAAGGATTCAATAACCAACCAGCTGTGTCTGGTGATGAACATGGCAGTGCCAAAAATGTCAACTTCAATCCCTCAAAGGTAACGACCCTAGCATTTTAACCACAGTTTCTGGTCTCCATGAAAGTTTTTTTTACAATTATTATTATTATTTCTTTGCTGTTTTGCCCATGCTGCTTTACAGATCAGTTCAAACTTCAGCAGCATCATTGCAGAGAAGCTGAGATACAACACGTTTCCAGATACTGGCAAGCGTAAACCACAAGTCAACCAGAAGGATAACTTCTGGCTTGTCACAGCAAGGTCACAGAGCTCCATCAACAACTGGTTCACAGACTTAGCTGGGACCAAACCTCTAACGCAGCTGGCTAAAAAGGTGAGAAACTGGTCTCTCTCTTTTTTTGTAAGAATAACTAAATGATGTCTTCCTTTTAGAGGTGTAACTGCTCAGGTAAATAAAGTAGAATAATAAGTAATTTGCTTTAATGGTAATAAAAATAGGAGAAAACATTGTTTTTCACCATCTGTATTGTGCATGGTTGAATTTCTCTGTACATAATTTTTGTGATGTTTCTGTTTATTACTACAGTTTTGCAGTTTGGATAAATGGCATGGCAGTGGTAATATAGAGGAAAGAAAACTTAACAAGGTCCGATAATGTAGCCCTACACTTGACAAACATGCTTAAGCTGACTTCCTTTCACCTTGTCCCATTTGTACTTAATCACGCTTACATAATGATGTGACGGCACCAATTTTTTTCCAAAATGGATTTTGTTTGTATTGAGAATGAGAACTAGCATTATTAGCAAGCTTCATAGTTTTATTAAGGCAAATTTTGAGATGCTGAATAAGTTTTAATTTTTTGTAGCCTATTATAGGCCAAAGCAACTCAAACCTAAATAAGGATTAAACCTGCTTTCATTTTAGGCTTTGTAAATAAATTTCTGTAGAGGGTGACTGAAAGTGAGTTTCTTTCGCATGCTTGAAAATGTCTTCTTTCGTTCAGTTATACAACTTGGGGATTGCACTTTTTTCAGAACTATGTTTTGTCTGGTAATACATATTGCTTATTAAACTTTTTCAACATTTCTTAAAAAGCTGTTATTCCACTGTTTGCAACGGCTGAATTTATTTGGCTATATACCATATTACACTGTCAGTCAAAGAGTGCTAGCAGATACCATCATGTTTTTGTTGACTCACTCATTCAAAAGAGTTGGCATAAGCCACCTGCTGAGATGGACCTGCAGCTACAACTTCTACTTCAAGTTGGTGAACTGACTGCGGTAGAGAGTATGAAGATGACTTTTCAGATTTATGATGTTGGGACTGCTGACTGCCATCTTTCTGCTACCTGTCAGTCAGTTGGCTTCATTTTGTACTCATTCCATCTTTAATGAGCTTGGACCAGGAAAGGCAGCAGCATTTGTATAAAAAGCTGTGTTAGGCGACAGGTTTCTGAGCCCATGCTGTGATTTCTGCTATGCAACCGTTCGTTTATGACACAGCGCTGTATCAGCCAGAACATCATGGCCATTCAGTATTTGGGTTTAGCTCTGTTCCTTGCATAAAGGCGTTTGTGTGGGTTCTATAAATCAAGTGATGTAGAGGATTTTGTTCATTTTTTCATATTTTAAAAACACTATTCCTAAATTGTTGAATTTCTTATGTATTCTGTTTTAATCCTGCTTCCACATTCACTGTAAAAACATAATACATTGTTTGCTCTTTATATTTAACTTGCTTTATTAATGACTCAAAGAATAACTTAACAGTTTGATAACAAAGTAGATTGATGATTTAAGTCTTTAGTTGCATTCATTTTCCAAATAGATTAAGCATTTTAAAATATAAGCACCTAGTTTAAATGGTTAATTTTGTGGTTTTTATGCTATAGTTATGTTAAATATTATTGCTAATACTACTACTATCAGATTTTTGGAAAATTATTACTGTATTTTGCTTGAAAAAAATTAAATGTTTTAGTAATTTTATTTTTTGCTTTTTTTTTTAAAGAGAAATAATTTTTTCTTAATTTCTTATAACTGACCCACATGATATGTTTTTGCCTCAGGTACCAATATTTAGCAAAAAAGAGGAAGTTTTTGGATATTTGGCCAAGTACCTTGTCCCTGTGATGCGTTCAGCATGGATGATCAAGATGACCTGTGCATATCATGCAGCCATCACAGAAACTAAAGTCAAGAAGAGACATGTAATTGATCCTTGTATAGGTAAGTTAATTATCTTATCTGTCATTATTTTGTGCTGTTAGTACCTAGGTCAGATAGAGGATTTGTTGTGTGTTTTGGTGTTTTGTTTTTTTCAGTTAACAATCTTTATTTAATTTTCAACCAAATTAACAACATAAAGAGCACCTTTGTACATTACACAGCCACATAAAATAGGGAAAAGTGAGCATAAATTTTATACAGACTATTTGTAGAATGACAGCCCAAAATCAGGTTTCTTACAAAAGGCTACAGGCTAAGAATGTCGTCTATTACAGAGCTCTGAGAAGCCTCTGGAAAACCTGGTAACTGGCTTTAGAGATAATGCCAAACTTTTAAATATCTGAAAAGTGTGTTCTTGGAATGCCGAATTTATTTAAGAGCTGATCAAAATAAGGAAAGTTATTAATGAATAAATCCTTAAATACTTTATACCCAGAAACTGCCAGTTTTTAAAAGCCTGATCCAAAGATGAAAGAGGGAAGAGATAGTCAGATAAAATAGGACTTTGATGGAAAAAACTAAAATGTCTAAAACATTTTCTGAACTGAGTCCACTCTGAGGGTTAGTTATTGGGTGGGGTATTGAGAGGGTGCGAGGTGTCTAACAAGGCTGCCAAAGGGATGCTTTGAGCTGAAATGACCTTCGGGACCTTAGACAACCAAGATATACATCTGCTCTGTCTACCATTAGCCCAGTACAACAAAGGTTGGATGTACAGACAAAAATTGGGTAACGCTTGCCCACCATTTGGCTTGGACTTCTGTAGGTGTATTCAAGAAACCCATGGGTGTTTACCTTTCCATATATATGGAAACAAAATGTAGAATCCAAACTATTAAAGAAAGACTTTGGGCTGAAATCTGAAACTCATTTAAAAAGGTACAGAAGTTTAGGGAGAACCTGCTCAGGTAAAGTGATGAATAGAGGTGACCATTTTGATCTGATTTAGAAGTGTTGGGAAGTTTTCCAGTAGTTTAAGCTTCCTTATAACAGTAGCTCCAAGGTAGGTAAACAATTACTTTGCTGGTTTAAAGAGACAAAGAAGAATCTAAATAATTTGCTTTATTGTTTAAAGGAAATAGTTCACTTTTGTGCCAGTTTAATTTGTAATCTGAAAATCTACCAAATTCAGAGAACAGGGATAGTATGGTAGGAAATGTGCTACAAGGGTTTTAAATAAAGAGCAATAAATCATCAACATAGAACGTTTTTGGTCATTTTAAAATGTTTTTGTTGGTGTGCAGAATGGACCCAGATCATTACTAAGTATCTTTGGGAGCAGCTTCAGAAGGTGGCAGAGTTTTATAGACAGTTCCCTAGTCAGGGCTGCAGCTCACCTCTTCCAGCCATGCCCACGGATGTGGACACAGCCATGAAGCAATGGGAATACAACGAGAAGCTGGCCATGTTCATGTTTCAGGTCAGTTCACTACCTTATGTCTAAAGCTGAACACTGTCAGGATTAACACGGGACTGTTAATGGTAGTACTTTGGTATTAAGGGTTGTTACTGGTTGCTGGCAATAGTTTTTCCATATACACTACTTACAAAAAGTTGGGGATATTTGGCTTGTTGTAGGATGTCAGAATGTACCTAAATTGCACTATAACCTGTACAGGTGATCTTACTTTGACTTTCTCTAAACTTTTTAATGTACATGCACAACTGTTCAATGTTAAGTACTAATCAAGTACTAAGTACTAATATGATGATCTCTAACAAGGTGATAAGCCACAAAAAAAAAAGGGGGGGGGGGGTGTCTGAACCATAAATTAAATTAAATTAACCACTAAATGTTCTGGTTCAATGGTAACTTGTTTCTAATCAGTCCTCTTCTTCAAACTGTTCATATTTTGACGACCCAGACAACACCTAATACAAGACAAGTTGACATTAACGTTTTTATGCTGTGGAGTACCCACCATTGTTGTTAGCTTTTGTTTTATTAGTTGTTTAAAAGGAAGACATTATTATTGACTAATTCTACTTAAATGCCCTACATTCATTATATAATGTCAGTGTCACATGAACTATTTACATTTTTGGTAACTTTCACCCAAAATTTGAATATCGCTAACTTTTACATAATAAGAGTATTTAATCAGTTTCAGTATAAACATTTTCTCAAGCTGCTTATGCAAACAACTTTAGCTATTAAAGAATATGTTTTCTTTTTATAACTAGGCATTGCTAACTTTTTAATCTGATTTGATTACAAACACAAGAGGCAGCTTTTATTTTTTTGGAGATTTTTAGAGGAGTTGTGTTAGGGCTGGGCAATATATCGAGATTTTCAAATATATCGAGACTATCAGATGCAATATAGGAGGGAATATTGTTTATATCGATATAGCTTGTTTTGAGTTAAAAGCATCTTTTCTTTTGCATTTTGTAAAGCTGTATTTTTGTTATGGTCATTGAAAAGTATTTTGAATTTATTTTGTTTTAGGAGCATTAAAATTTAATATAAAGGTACTTTAATTTCAGTCAGCTGTTTTAATGCACATGTGCTGCTGATCTTTAATAAAAGTATATTTAGCACTGAAGGCTGTAAATTAAAACTGTCTCTTTGGTTGCTTGACAAAAAAAAAAAAAATATTGAGATATAGAATAGAAATAGAATAGAAATACTTTATTAATCCCTTTGGAGAGTCCTCAGGGAAATTTGGGATATCGTATATCGTGATTCAGGTAAAAAATATCGAGATATAAGATTTGGTTCATATCGCCCAGCCCTAAGTTGTTCAATAAGTTGATCATAGGATGTTTAATTATCAAGTTATCATTATGGGGTATGGAAACACTACTACAAATCTCATATGATCAGGCGAAGATTTCAGGTGACTTGTTTAAACTCTCCTAACTCACTGGCATCTTCCAAGATATGACGTTATGTGTCAGATGTTCCAAGGGAATGGTGTCATTTCTTAAGTCCATCTGATGTGGACTTCTGCGCTCTCCCATCATTTTCAAACAATGCCGTTGTGTTGTATTTAATGAATGATTAATGAATAAGTTCTGTATTATCTTTGTGTTTTTCTTCTTGACATGAAAATAATCTTGTTTTTCTTTCCGTGTCCAGGATGGTATGTTAGATAGACACGAGTTCCTGACATGGGTGCTGGAGTGTTTTGAGAAGGTCCGACCTGGTGAAGACGAGCTTCTCAGACTTCTCCTGCCCCTCCTACTACAGGTAAACACAGCCCTTTTCACATCAGGACTCATGCACAAACGGGTTACTTTTGGGAAACATGTGGTCCAGCTTAGCGGCCCTGCAGCTGTACAGTTACACAAAGCAGCACTGTTATGTCAGGCTTCCCCAGCTGTCAACAGTCTATCATGTTCTGTGTCTTCATCTGGCGCTGCTGACCTTTCCTGACAGCACCCACAGGGACTCGCAATCACTTTTTTTTGCTTCTGCTTGCAAAGCTGACTGGTGTTAATGGACACTGAGTGCTGTGGGTAATGCTGTGAATCTCTCCTCTGTGCCACAGTACTCAGGGGAATTTGTACAGTCTGCTTACTTGTCACGAAGACTGGCTTACTTCTGCACACGCCGACTCAACCTGTTGCTAAGTGATGGGAGCCTGGGCCCTGGCACAGGTGGGCATCCAGCCCATGGCATCTTGACACAGCAAGCCAACGCTCTGCCCCCCACCCCAACTTCCCAGCCAGCAGGGGGTAACCAGCCCCAGACACCTTTCACTGATTTCTACATCTGCCCTCAGCACAGGCCTCTGGTGTTTGGCCTCAGCTGCATGTTACAGGTACTGTGCTCTCTCCAAAAAGAAAGTCTTAGTAAAAGTTATATATATGCAGTTGGTTAAAACATGCAACCCACCAACAGTCCAACATGGATAAAGTACATAAAGTTTTAAGATGCATTTGTACAAATGAGCACATGCTCTGCAAGTGGTATTTTGATTGTTTTTCTTTCTGTAATGAGAGATTCTCCAGTTTTTTAAAATTACATGGCTGACTTTTTCCTTTTTATTTTCCTTTCCTCTGCTGTTTTTGTCTTTTTGTTGTTACAACAGAGCATAGTGTTATGCTGTCCCAGTGCTCTCGTGTGGCATTACTCTTTAACTGACAGCAGAAACAAGACTGGTTCACCTCTGGACCTCCTGCCCATTGCCCCCTCCAGTTTGCCAATGCCAGGAGGAAACACTGCTTTTACACAGCAGGTACTGTATCTCTGTTGGTACTTTTGGTATGCTGTTCACTTTTTTTTTTTCCTCTCTCTTTTTGTACTAGTTGTGTCTTTCAAATTGAATGCTAGTGTGGGCAGCGATTGGCTTTTTATTTGCACATGAAGTTTTTTTTTTCTTCCCCAATGCATATTAAACAGTGGTACAAAAAGCAAAATGTTAGTTAATCAATGACGACACAACATAGAAAATATGTCAGTTTAAATGCTTGAGAAAAAAAGGTACAATCCATTCAGTGCCCAAAAGGTTTCTCACCTCAAATTGAAATTCTTGTTTTGAGAAACTTGACTCCTTAAAAATCCAGTGTTGTAATTTTTGAATATTTTTACTTTGTTTTTTTCCAAACTGAAGCTCTTGGCCATCTTTTTTTCTCTCTCTCTCTCCCTTTCTCTTGGCCATCTTATTAGATATGAAGTACTTTAGTTTTTCAACATGACTTTGACAGGAAGATGTTTTTCTGAATCCATCATTTGCTGCAGGTTCGTGCAAAATTGCGAGAAATTGAGGAGCAAATTAAGGAGCGAGGCCAGGCCGTGGAGTTCAGGTGGTCATTTGATAAATGCCAAGAGACGACAGCTGGTAAGAAATCTGCATCCCTTCATCTTCTCACCAGTTCACAAGTTGTAGCAACAATTACAACAAGATAATGTAATCTTTTGCCAGGGTTCACCATCGGGAGAGTTCTACACACCCTGGAGGTTTTAGACAACCACAGTTTTGAGAAGTCTGACTTTAACAACTCATTGGATTCACTCTACAACAGGATATTTGGTTCAGGCCAGAGTAAAGATGGCCATGAGGTAAGGATTGATTTCTTTTGGGATTTTGCATTAAACTTAACTGCAAGTCTCTGCAGTGAGGCAAGGTTACATGGATTAGAAATATACGCTGAGCATTAAAGTTAACCTCATGGTGTTTTTATATGCTGATTGAATTGAATTTTGTTGCAAGCTTCTTTGCTGTAATCTTGGGATCAGCAGGTAACAAAAAGAGGCAGCTCATTATTCCATTTTTGGCCCTTGTGTCATATGATGTATGTTTGTGTCCAGATGTCACCTGATGATGATGCGGTGGTGACCTTGCTTTGTGAGTGGGCAGTTTGCTGTAAGCGTTCTGGCAGACATAGAGCCATGGTGGTGGCCAAGCTGCTGGAAAAGAGACAAGCTGAAATAGAAGCAGAGGTGAGAAATGCACCACCCGCCGGCTGAATACTGCCACGTGTTTCTGTCTGTAAGCTGGCTTAATCTCTGCTGTAAGTTGAAAGGTTCTCAAACTGAGACTGGATGGATGAAAGGATTTATAAATGTCTAAAGGAAGGAGTTTTTGGTATTTTACAGAAAAAGTAAAAAAGCCAGGGTATTTAAATTTTCTTTCATTTGCCTTTTTTTTCTTGATTTAACTTAGACCCCCATGGGTTTTGAAATTTACTCATCAAAACTGAAACTGTTACTTTGTGGTATTGGTTGTTTCACACAAGCATTGGTCTTAATTTATTTTCTTTCACCACATCTTTATGCTCTGGTGGTCTTACAGAGCCATCAAGCCACCCAAATGTGATAAATAACATTTAGAATATACCTACTCATAATTTTAGATTCTTTTGCTCTATCTGTAAATAAGCTGTAACCCCAGTGATCATGCTGAAGGGGAGGTTTGTAAATAGCATTTCTACATTTAGCACTGTTTCTGACTGTTGTCTGTTGGTTTGCAGCGCTGTGGCGAGTCTGAGGTGGTGGATGAAAAGGGCTCTGTATCATCCGGATCCCTCTCAGCTGCCACATTGCCAGTCTTTCAGGATGTACTGCTGCAGTTTCTCGATACTCAGGCCCCCACGCTAAGTGAGTCTTTCTTTTCGGTTATCGCTTCCTGCAGCTGGTATTCTGAATTGTGTCATACTTGATCTCAGTCTAATATTTTAAGGAACTTTAGATCAGTTTGTCTGCACCTCTGATTCCATTACTCACTGCATATTTATTCAGAATGCTTCAGCAGGGGGGGAAACCTGCTATTAAATTATTCAAAATCCTCTTTTACCCATTTATAGCGGAGCCTGGAAATGAAAGCGAACGAGTGGAATTCTCCAACCTGGTTCTTCTTTTCTGTGAGCTCATCCGTCACGATGTCTTTTCCCACAACATTTACATGTGCACACTGATCTCCCGTGGCGACCTGGCTTCTGACTCCCACCTGCCACGTCCTCGTTCCCCCAGCGACGAGCCCTCCGATGAATCAGAGCGCAAAGAGCAGGATGCAGGCAGCAGTGTCAAGATGGAGGCATGTTGTTGTGTAGTGCTGAGAAGTAATGTGCTATGAAGTGCTATGAAGTAAGTAATAATATAAAAGTGTAACACGAGGTTGTTGTTTGTCCAGCAGGACACTGGACTGTCTGAGTCAATGGAAATTGATCACAACTCCAGTGCTAATTTTGATGAGGTAAACAAGTATATTTTATCATAATTGATGCATAAATTGTGAAACTGTTTCACAACAATCACCAGTTTTTTGTTAAACTTTCTTAAATGATCTGTTCCTTTTCCCTCCAGATGTTCTCACCTCCAATGCACTGTGAGTCCAAAGGGAGCCCCTCTCCGGAGAAACCTGCTCCAGAGCAGGACAGCAAGGCCGGTTGTAAGGACAAAGGCATGGACCCTGCCTTTCCCCAACTGTATGAGCAACCCCGACACATTCAGTATGCCACTCACTTCCCTATTCCTCAGGTGAGAACACTCACAGCCTTGAAACCTGAACCCTCAGCTAGCTTCTCACGTCTGATTTGGAGACTGTACATCATTGTTTGTTAGACTTATTTTACATAGTTTAATCTTTTATTTATATATATATATATATATATATATATATATATATATATATATATATATATATATATATACAATAGAGGTTTCATGATTATGGCTAACCTTGTTTTTCAGCCCCTTTAGTTCAGTGGATTTTATTTCCTTTTCATGATTAAAAAGAACAAAATTTACTTACATTAATACAACAATGAAAGACATTAGTTTAATTTTTCCTCAAACCCCAGCATGTATGTTTTTTGGGGTTACTTTGTTTTGTTGCTGTGTTACTCAGGGTATTGATTGAATCCATTTTTTTCTGCATCTCCTTGTTTGTGTCTTTAGGAGGAAAGTGCCAGTCATGAATGCAACCAGCGTTTAGTGGTCCTCTACGGTGTAGGCAAACTGAGAGATGAAGCACGACACACCATCAAGAAAATTACCAAAGACATCTTGAAGGTGCTCAATCGCAAAAGCACAGCTGAAACAGGTAGGGATGTACCTCACTCACCTCATCTAGTGATCATGTCTTTTTCCCATTTTCTTATGTTGTACTGCTCACACCTGGACATGCAGTTTGTCTGGTCTATAGAAAAACATTATTTGACGTAGTTGCCCTCTTATACAATAAAAAAGGAGTCTGAGATTTTACTTAAAGCTTCATGTTTCTTCAAGAAACTTCAAGCTTCTTTTATTGGCTGGATCTCTCCACCTTCCAGTCAATTTCTATGCTAATAGCATCGTATCTCATATACAAGTGACCTTATTAAGGTTGATTTAAGATTTTAGACTGTTTTTTTGACCAAATTCCTGCAAGATCATGATGACCTTTAGCTCAAAATTGTGTTTCTCTTAAATGAAAAGTGCTGCTATCTTTTGATTTTATTTTTTATTTATTTATTTTTTGTGCATTTATGGTAACTTTTTCTCTTTTTCTCTCCTGTAGGAGGGGAGGAAGGACAAAAGAGGAAGAGGAGTAAGCCGGAGGCCTTTCCCACTGCAGAGGACATCTTTTCCAAATTCCAGCTCCTCTCCCACTTTGACCAGCACCAGGTCACCTCCCAGGTTAGAACAAAAAGCTTGATCTTATGTTAAACCAGTCACCTATCTATGGGAACTTATGTAAATATAATTAAATATGGTTTATGGGTTTATTTATTTATTTATTTATTGATAATTTGATAAGTTTAAACATAGGTTGAATGGATAAAGTGATCAGATGGCAAAACCCAATAAATCATAGCATGTTTAGGATGGTACAGGTTGTGAAGAAGAGCATAGTTGATCCTGCAGAACACAGTGCAGCTAATAATAATCCAAAGATTTTAAAATGTATAAGGCTGTGGAATCTGCAACTCATTCAAAAGGCTCAAGAAGCCAAAAGGTGTTTCTCTGTGGTCAGGGATTTCAGATCTATTTATGGAGATAACTTTTCAACTATATGACTGAGCTGCTCACATAATTTTATTAAAGGGATAATGTGACTTTTTCTTTTCCTCTCTTTTTCTTTTTTCCATACTGGGTTAAGTAAGATGATTGATAGTGTTGTTGTTTATAAAACTTTTTTGTAAGAGCCGGTTCCTCTGTCTTCTGGGTTTTGTGCAGTGCACTGTTGATCACCCTTGGGCTGCAGCCTCATATTAATGCGCCGTACTCTATTATTCATCATTCATTCCAATGAAGTTTATGCTGTTGTTAGGGCTGTCAAATGATTAAAAATTTATAATCCGATTAATCACACCGTTCAAATTAATTAATTGATTAATCACGGCTTATAAATTGCTCATGATTAATTAACGTGAGTTTTTATATGCCTGAAATTTGCCCGTTTTTACTGTATTGTATCAACAGAACGAGCCAATGCTACCAATATTTACTGCTTACTGACCTTCTCTTGGGTTAACATCAGATGTCCGAGGGTCAGTAAACGCAGCATGTAAAGTACATCTATATGTTGTTCTAAATCATCTCTACCATGTTCTAATCATAATTCAGAATTCATATATCATCATCCAACTTGTCTCCATGGTGATCATGTAATGACTGAAGTTAAACTGCCGACATTGATGAAGAAACTGATAAAACTGATTATCTGGATAAAAACACATTTTTGCTTTTATCATTGAAGTGTGAGTGTTTGTGCAGCAGTGATAAAGTCCTACAGGAGCAGCACCCAAAGTAAACACCTGTTGATAAAATAAATCATTGGCTGTTTGCTTTACAGGTTTTTCTTAATTTTTTTACATTAGATGATCACTTTAGTTAATTAGTTCAAATCTAGACCTAAAAAGGGTCTCATTTGTGTCCCCCCTTTTTCTGGTCTGTGCTTCTGCTTGGCCCCCCATTTGAGCTTTCCTAGACCCGTTCCTGCATAGCTGAGGTATAAATCCTTTCTAAAGCTACATCCTTTCAGCTACTGTGTTACAGAAAATCTTGCCAAAAACAATACTTTGGGGTAAATATGTGACGATGTGAACCACGAACCACCACTACTAGAGTTAAACTGACAAGCTGATCACTGACAGCCTTCGCTGCACAAACAGAGAAACCAGAAAGCCACTAGAGCAGACACGGTGCAAAACGCAGCAGGTTGCTCTGTTAATGCTGTGTTTATTCTCAAGTGCATCCATAGAACCACCCGGCTGATCTTTTTCATTGTGCTTCTCAACGTCCCGCCGTCATAACAGAGAAATGACGAATGTATGAGGCTTGTCATGCGTTAACTGTATTAAATATTTTAACGTAATTAATTACATAATTTAGTTAAAGCCGTTAACGCTTTATTTTTGACAGCCCTAGTTGTTATTAGTTTAACACTATATTTAGAATTTAACAATTTGACACGCTTAAATTTTATTCAATATCTTAGTTCGTACATTTTAGGAAAGTATTTGTTCCTAATTTGCTGAATGACCACGCTTTTTTTTTGTCCAGTCACAAAACGAGCTAGACGTGGTTTGAAAAGAAATAATCTTCTCTGACCATTTCCTTCATTTCATGTTTTCTTTCTTTGCAGGTGTCCAGAAATGTTCTTGAGCAGATCACCAGCTTTGCCTTAGGGATGTCTTATCACCTTCCTCTTGTCCAGCACATTCAGTTCATCTTTGACCTCATGGAGTACTCCCTCAACATCAGTGGCCTCATAGACTTTGCTAATCAGGTATTTGCAACTCTGTCATCAGTGTCCTCGCGTCTATCAGCAGTAAAGCCAGAGACATCCCTTTTAATTTTTTTTTTACGCTTTTGGGTGAAACCTGACTTTTTATGTTCTGCAGCTTCTGAACGAGTTGAGTCTGGTGGAAGCCGAACTGCTGCTGAAGTCATCCAGCCTGGTGGGCAGCTACACCACCAGCCTGTGTCTGTGTATTGTAGCTGTGCTGAGGAGATACCATTCCTGTCTCATTCTTAACCCCGAGCAGACAGCACAAGTTTTTGATGGGTATGTAATGTATCAGTAAGATAACTTATAGCTTATACTTATAGATAGCTAAATTTGTAGCCACTTCGTAAAGTATTGCTCAGATGCTATTTGGTCCTTCAAATACGGTTTGCTTTGAAATACTTAGAAACACATATTTGATATGTCCTTTTAAATGGGATATTTTGTAGGTTCGAGTCTGCAGCCTTAATTAAAATGGTTAAAAGGATGTTTTTGGTTGTGACCGCAGGTATAATAATAACTTGCAGTTTGCTTTCTTTCATGAACTCATTCTGTCGACTTTTATCAAAAATGTTATTTCACAGTGAAGCTGACGAGCGCATCTAACTCAAGAGCTGAGCTAAAATAGAAAAAGCCCTGAAGTAAACAACTAAAGTTCAGCTTTTACAGCAGATCTCAGTGTTGTCCATTGTGTAATTGTTTTCTAAAAAATGGAAGATAACTTCATGAAAATAGAAAAAAAGAATATTAGATAGTAGATTTTCTTATACTGGACAAAGTGAAGCAAAAATTTAGCTTCAACATCAGATGCAGAACCTACAGTAAAAACTAAGTGGTCTGAGCTTGTGTGAACATTAATACCTGTGCAGCATGTGTCTGCATAAGTCTGCAGTTTAAAGCCCCCAAACAGACAGTTTTACTGAAACTGATGCAGCACAGAAAGTTGTTGAATGTATGAGCATTGAACGGGGTGATCAGAGGAAACAGCTGCAGGCAGAATACAGAAATTACAGCCTTTTACAGTGGACGTTTGTGTTCCACACCACAACTATATTTGAATGTGCTGTGTAAACATGGACAAAGTGAATCAATTATAAGTGTTATGGTCTGTGCCGCTGTAACTTTTAGTTGCATGTATAAAAAGGTGCATGTTGAGAGTAGACTATCTGAAATAAAAGCCTTAAATCTAGCTGGTTTTGCCCATTTTTAGTCTTTATGCTAATTCTATAAGCCAGCTGTTGGCTAAAGCTCCATATTGAGCTCATATACTCAAGACTCAGTCTATCATCCAAGCAAGCAAAAAAATGTGTAAAGGAAACTTTTTCTTCAAGCTTGTAGCTGAAAGAGCTGCTTTTGAATTATTTGTATAAATGTCTTCACAGGTTGCGCATTGTGGTGAAGTCAGGTGTGAACCCTGCAGACTGTTCCTCTGCTGAGCGCTGTATCTTGGCCTACTTGTATGATCTCTACACTTCCTGCAACCTCAAGAACAAGTTTGGAGAGATCTTTAGGTGGGAATAAATCAGCTGTTATGGAGTGCATTCCTGATTTCTATTGGCCCAGCAAAAAAAAAAATGTTAAACTGGTTTATTGTCCTTTAAGGATGCTCGTTTTTTATGAACAAATACATTTTTTTCTAGTAAAATTTTAAGTGATTAGTACTGATGCAGCCGTTTATTTTCTGTCTTCTACGTCCTCACAGTGAGTTCTGCTCTAAAGTGAAAAACTCCATCTACTGTAATATTGACCCGTCAGACTCTAATATGCTTTGGGATCCTGCATTCATGATGGAGGCCATCGCCAATCCCTCAGCTGTCAACTTCAATCACTCCATGGTGGGCAAAATCCTCAACGACAGCCCAGCCAACCGCTACAGTTTTGTTTGTAACGTACTCATGGATGTTTGCGTGGACCACCGAGACCCTGAAAGGTGCGCTGCTCATGTTTAGATTCGGCTGAATGTGCATATGGTTCAGATTGCTCTCTTTCATTGGACCGCTGTTTCATACCATGTAATTTGCTTTCAGGGTGAACGATATCGGGATCCTGTGTGCAGAGCTGACGGCATACTGTCGCTCTTTGAGTGCAGAGTGGCTTGGCATCCTCAAAGCTCTTTGCTGCTCCTCTAATAATGGGAACTGTGGCTTCAATGACTTGCTGTGTAACGTGGATGTAAGTTGTAGTTTCCTCTGAAGTATTTATGTTACTCTTAAATTAGTTATCAAAAAGTGTTTTATTCTTCTGTACAACTTTAAGCTTATATGTCTGTCGCCATGTATTTGGCTGTTACTTAGTCATTTAAAAGCTGATCTCTACACTCCCTCAGGTTAGTGATTTGTCCTTCCATGACTCCCTGGCAACCTTCGTAGCTATTCTCATTGCTAGACAGTGCTTGCTCCTGGAAGACCTAGTCCGCTGTGTGGCCATTCCCTCCCTTCTCAATGCAGGTAAGAGGTATTTATATACATACATAAAGTGATTAGACTAAAGCAATGGTTCTTTGATTGGAGAAGGGGTTTACCTTTTTTTACTCTCTTTTCAACCCTGACTGTACCAGTAGATGAAATGAACTATCTTTTGCTCAGTTTTGTCAAACTAATACCACTTGAACTAGCTGTCCTTTAGTAAACTAAGAAAAAACTTAATTTATACTGGATGTACTGGCTGTTGGTTGGTGCTTTTATGCATTTTAGTGTATTTTCTCAAACCTGAGGTTTTTCAGGAAAAAACGTCCAATAAAACATTACTTCGCATAAACTAGAAACATTTTTTATTATAATAATCATGTGAGATGTTAAATCTTTTTGTAAACTTTTGACTTTGCCCCCTGTCTTTATAAATATTTTTTATTATTATATTTGTTCATGTGTCTTAAAAGTTATTAGTCACATAGTCTGAATGACTCAAGCCCATTTCAGTTAAACCCTCTTACATTTGTTATATTTGTATTGAGTGTTATCCCAGGGTCTCCATAACATTCCTTCCAAGCTGTTTAATACTTTGCTTCTGTCAGAGAGAAAATGCAGAGTATTTTATCTGGGAGATTCGATGCTTTGTTGCTGAAGCCTCTGTCGGTTAATCTTTTCTTTTTTTTTTCTTTTTTTTTTATCCCACTGTGGAGACAAAGCATCATTCAGCTTCACTGTTGGGTTGGGTTTGGCTCATTTTTATAATGCTACTACACCTGCCAAATGCTAACGGCTCTCACTTGTAAATATATTGTTCTCACTCCCTTTTTCAAAACACCAACTTCATGCAAATTCCACTTGATTCCGCTGGATGAGGAGTATATCTAGGACAAGGTTTATATTTAGACGTGTGACTTTGATGTAGTGGGTTGTGTTGTCTATCCAAAAACAGTGTGAATCTCCTCAATAAGATGTGAAGAAACCCAATGCTAATGAATGCATGTGTGTCTGATCTCAATTTCAGCCTGCAGTGAGCAGGACTCTGAGCCAGGAGCCAGACTCACCTGCAGAATTCTCCTACATCTTTTTAAGACACCACAGCGCAACCCTGTCCCCCAAGATGGTGTTAAATCAGGTAGTGAACTCAACCTGAAACATTTCACTATTTGTTTTGCTCCTCATCAGTAATATTCTGACTTGCTGTCTTATTTCACGTCTTTGCAGACAAATCCTCTGTTGGAATTCGGTCATCTTGTGATCGCCACCTTCTTGCTGCCTCCCAGAATAGCATAGTAGTTGGAGCGGTATTTGCTGTCCTCAAAGCTGTATTTATGCTGGGTATTAATCTTTGCATTACCTTTCTATAATTAGGAAAACATGATCAAAATGGTTTCAAACATGATTAAATGGTTGGACTTTGTGTCAGATTATTATTTTGTTATTTTACTGGATGTTGATGATTTTGCTGAGTTTTCACTGGTTTTATTTGTTCCTCTTGTGGTTGTAGGTGATGCTGAGCTACGAGGATCAGGTCTGTCACATCCTGCTGGCCTCGATGACATATCTGAGGGGCGCAATGTCTCCATAGAAACAGCAAGCTTGGATGTATATGCAAAGTATGTTCTGAAGACGATCTGCCAGCAGGTGAGGATATGAGCTGGAATAAAATTAATATATTACAGCAGTTGACAACAGTTCACACAGTTAGTGAAATAGGAAGATAAAAATGAAGTTGTTGAGATAAACATTCAATAAAAATGGCTTTCTTTTGTGAGGACCTGTGGACATTTTTCTTTGTCTTGTTTAATGTTATGCTCTGTGTTGTATTTTCTGCCTGAAGTCCTCTTTAAGGCACATAGAGACGTAATTCTGAGCTTCTTGTTCGAAGTGTTTGACATGCCCTGAGGCCTCATGAGACTACTCTGCATACCTTTGGCATGTGCACGTCCATTCCTCAACAAATGACCCTCTCCCCTCTTATGTCACCACCCACCCCGTCTTTAGTCAAGCTTGTTTTGCACAACTGAGTTTATCTTAATTCTTGAATGTAAGCCCTAGGATCTCAGAATTTATTGAATGCTGACACATTTGCTTGTTCCCCCGATGTGGTTTCATGCAGGAATGGGTTGGAGAACGCTGCTTGAAGTCCCTCTCCGAGGACAGTAGTGCCCTGCAGGATCCTGTTCTAGTAAACATTCAGGCCCAGCGGTTACTGCAGCTTATCTGCTATCCCCACCGCCAGCTAGACAGTGATGAAGGAGACAACCCTCAGAGGCAACGTATCAAACGCATCCTTCAGGTATGCAGAAGAAAACAAATACATTAAAATACACACCTATATGTGTGTATTTTGTTTCAGATGAAACATTGTTGGGTATTCAACAGCTTTGACTGTGTTCATTATTATGCTTTATAATCACTGCTGAGCTGTTTCTTGAAATTAAACAGTTGGGTTTTGCTGCCCTCTTTTGGCTAAATGAGAAGCTGAGAAAATACATTATTTAAGGCATGACCATGTGTGTAACTTGTACTGGGCATCTTGTAAATCTAAACCACTTGTATAAACTTGTACAACAATCCCTGTCCCTGATGCTTGTAGAATATGGACCAGTGGACAATGAGGCAGTCGTCTCTGGAGCTGCAGCTGATGATCAAACAGAGCACAAACAATGTAGGCCTTCCTTACTGCAGTTGTTACATTTCCAACGTGTTGTTGTCCCTAGTGTGTTATTTTTGTAACTAGAAATATAAGATTCTTTCTCTTTTTTCTTTCTTTTCCAATTTAGGAGCTTTACTCTCTCCTGGAAAACATAGCTAAGGCCACTATAGAGGTTTTCCAGAAATCAGCTGAGATAAACTCCAGTAACCCCTCAGTAAATGGAGCAGCAGCCCAAGGTGGCCCTGCATCCAATAACAACAGCACCACGAGCAAGATGAAACCTATTTTAAGGTGTGTGTCAGTTAAAGATGCATTTTTAGTTGTGCCTTTTTATATATGAATTTCTTTTAAATTCTGTAATCAAGATAATAATATGAATCATTAATTCTCACATGGAGGTTTTAACTCAATGATGCTGAACTCAAGCACATATTTGTGTGACTAACTTTCAGCTCATCAGAGCGATCAGGTGTTTGGCTGGTGGCTCCATTGATAGCCAAGCTGCCCACCTCGGTTCAGGGTCATGTACTGAAGGCAGCTGGAGAGGAGCTAGAGAAAGGACAGCACCTTGGTTCTTCCTCTCGCAAGGAGAGGGATAGGCAGAAGCAGAAAAGGTATGCAGCAAACTTACTTTTCCCTTGATTGGTTTTTTTTTTTTTTACTGCTGGTTCTCGAATGACTGTATGGCTCTTCCCTTGCAGTATGTCTTTACTGAGCCAGCAGCCGTTCCTGTCTTTGGTACTGACCTGCCTGAAGGGGCAGGATGAACAGAGGGAAGGCCTTCTCACCTCCCTCTATAGCCAAGTGCAGCAGATTGTCACCAACTGGAGAGAGGATCAGTACCAGGATGACTGCAAAGCAAAGCAAATGATGCATGAGGCTCTAAAACTACGACTGAATCTTGTAAGCATCTCTCAAAAGCTTTATTGATTAAATATATTCACAAAATAAAGTCCCCTTCTTGTTTACTACTTTTTGAGAGTACAAGGCGTGAACCCTGCCATCACATGAAAATAACAGCTCTTTACCAAAATGGTCCTTAAATGTTCTGTATTCTAAACATCCAGAGTTATTTGTTTGGCTTTGCAAGTACAAATCAATATATTTTCTTTCCTTTTAAGGTCGGTGGCATGTTTGACACAGTGCAGCGCAGCACTCAGCAGACCACGGAGTGGGCAGTACTGCTCCTCGACATCATCAGTAGCGGTACAGTTGACATGCAGTCCAATAAGTGAGTGATGACCACAGAAATAACCTGTTTCACAGTGCAATCCATATGATTATCCTCTATCCAGACACTTGAGGGGTTATTTTCAACAAAAATACAAGTTAACTGTAAAATTGTCAGTCACCACTTACTCTGACTGACTTTAACTTTTGCTCCTCTCCAACAGCGAGCTCTTCACAACTGTGCTGGACATGTTGAGTGTGCTGATAAATGGTACACTAGCTGCTGATATGTCCAGCATCTCTCAGGGCAGCATGGAGGAGAATAAGAGGGCTTACATGAACCTGGTCAAGAAGCTCAGGGTAAGACCTGCCAAAATGTTAAATATGTAACTTTGCTTCAGATTTTAAAGTTGTAATATTATACTTGTAAGTGTAGAATACTTTCATGAGCTTATTTTATGGGGAAAACAAAGACCAGATGAATGGTTAAGCATCATCAGTAAAAATACTTAAAATAAAACTTCATTAGATAGAATTTGAATTGTAAAACAGGTATGAAATAAAGCTTAAGTTCATGCTGAAAATGTCAGGTTGACTAGAATAAAGCAACTGAACATCACCTAGTGTGCAAAAGCCTGTTATACTTGCAAAAACTAAAAAGGAAAGTCAGATTTCTTTTGGCCAGGTGTGGTTGATTATTTCACAAGAGCAGGTAAAATACATGTAAACAATGTCTTCCTTTGGTAATTAGGCAAAGAAACTTCACTTTATTCTTAAAGAGTTTATTTTTAAACATTCATAATTGTTGCTTCTCATCTGTTTTCATTTCACAGAAAGAGCTTGGAGATCGGCAGTCAGAAAGTTTGGAAAAGGTTCGCCAGCTTCTGCCACTGCCAAAGCAAACTCGTGATGTCATAACCTGTGAACCTCAAGGCTCGCTAATAGACACGAAGGGCAACAAAATTGCGGGCTTTGAGAAGGAGGTAAACAGTTAGATCTGGCAGCAGTTAACAGTCTGATGAATGCATACAAGCACTTAGCAGATTTATTGGTGTGGAGGTTGTTTAGAGTAATAAGTTACAGGAAAACCAGACTCTTTTCTCTTGGTCATGGTATGTCTCAGAAAGCAGTGCTATTATAAATCTTTTTATCTTGTGAGATTTCTCTAAAAAAATATGAGCCTTTCTGAGAATTTCCTTAAGTTAACTAACCTACATGGTAACCTGTACATTAAAGATTGAGTTTATTAAGACTGCTTTGTTGCTGTTCCATAAGGGTCTCCAAGTATCAACCAAACAGAAGATTTCTCCATGGGATGTCTTTGAGGGTCTAAAACACTCCGCCCCTCTTTCCTGGGGCTGGTTTGGTACAGTGCGCGTGGACCGCAAGATCACCAAATTTGAGGAGCAGCAGCGTTTCCTGCTTTACCACACCCACCAGAAGCCCAAACCTCGTAGCTATTACCTGGAGCCACTCAAACTACTCCCTGAAGAAGAGGAGCCTCTAACACCCGTTTCCCAAGAGCCAGAGAAGAAGATAATGGAGGCAGTGAAACAAGAGAAAAATGTACCAGCTGTCCCCTCTGAGTCAAAAGCAAAGAAGAATAACAAGAAAAGGAAAACTTCCACCAAGACAGAGGTTGGTTATCTGTAAATTTTATGTTCTCAGAATAGTACGGCTTTACAAACAGAGGATTTCCAGATTGGAGAGGAAACTGATTTTCCTTTTTCCTTAGCAGGACTATAGTAACCGCACAGCGAGTGGTGTAACCTATGCGCCTAATATGGCAGACTTGATGCCGAGCCACACATATGGCAGGCCTACCCTATCCTATAACCCACAGACCATTGGCATGTACACACAGAACCAGCCTCTTCCTCCAGGTCAGCCCACAGAATCTTGTTATCATACTTTCAGCTCATGATTTGTCTCCCTGGTTGAAACAGGAAGATGTTTAACACCGTGTTTATTTGATTTTCAACAGGTGGTCCAGGTTTAGAACCTCCCTACAGACCTGCCCGTAACCCACAGATGAACAAAATGATGCCCACTCGGCCCAGCTATCCAGCCATGATGTCTGGCATGCAGGGTAACATGACTGGTATGATGGGACTGGACAAGCAATACCCACTGGGTTATAAACCCCAGCCTAGCTTGCCTCAGGGCCAAATGCTGCGACATCAGTTACAGGTCAGACTGGTGAGTTGGTACCCTCTGACAACTCAAGCAACTCCCTTCAGTCAAGAAAACATGTAGCTTACAAGCTAAGTGAAAAAAGGATATTTGATTATTTAATGTTTTTTTCTTTTTGTGCATAAATTTCTCTCTCTCTCTCTCTCTCTCTCTCTCTCTCTCTCTCTCTCTCTCTCTCTCTCTCTCTCTCTCTCTATATATATATATATATATATATATATATATATATATCTATATATATATATACACTTTTAAAAGTTGTACCTAAACCAATGCAAATATTGTAATCTTTATGAATTCTTTTAGCAGAATCAAGGCATTATGGGGCAGCAGATCAGACAAATGACACCTAACCAGCCATACCCTTCAATGCAAACATCACAGGTATGTCTTTTTTTTTTCTTTTTTATATAATTTGCCAGCTTTTCTTAGGACAGATATTGTTATTGTTACGTATCCTGAAGCTTCAAATGGTTTTTGGTGACTCTACCACACAAATAGAGCTTGTTTTAAGAAAAAAAAAAATCTGTTATAGTCTTTTTCTCTCCTTGTTTTAATTATCAGAACATATCTCAGGGCTATACCACATATGGATCACACATGGGCATGCAGCAGCATCCTTCCCAAGGTGGTGGTATAGTTGCCCCCGCCTATGGGAACCAAAACTTCCAGGGTACCCATCCTGGAGCCAACCCAGCTGTGGTGGATCCTCTTAGGCAAATGCCACAGAGGTCCAGTGGTTACGTTCACCAGCAGGCACCTGGCTACGCACACAATATGCAGAACACACAGAGGTCAGTATCGGGGAGCTGCTTGATTAGATCTGAGTAGCACTTACACATACGGATACATAGAACTGTTGCTGTGTTTAAATTCGAACAACCGTTTTTGTTGTCTTTGATTTTCATTGTAGCTACACCTCCTTCACTCCTCATTTTTCTTCTTGTCTTATAAACTTAAGGTTTGCCAATCAACCCCTCCAGCAGAATCCTATCATGCACAATCTTGGTCATATGGGAGCCCAGGGAGTCCATCCAGGCCTGAGGCCAAATCAGATGCTGGCAGAGCAGCAGCAGCAGCAACAACAAGCAGCACAGCAACAGCAGTACCTCAAATTCAGAGTATGTCATTGATCATTCCTTTATTTTCCCCTTTATTTTGTAATTTTTTTTGCTTGGGTTTATGTCTTATCATTGGTAGAAGTGGTTAATCTGATCAGAAAATCAATATTTTGGATATTTGGAAACATGATAAAACTCAAGTTGTCAATATTTTTATATTAATTGGAGCTCCTACTGAATGGTTTTTTTTTCAGCCTTAATATCTATTGATTAGATATTATTGTGTAAACATGTACTTAAAACTTAAGTATTCATGTGTACAGTTCTATTTGGAAATTTTATTGGCTAGGCATTAGCTTCTCAGGACCTCTCAAAGACAACAGCTAGAACAAATGAGGTAATATCAGCATACAGAACTTCATTCCTTCAGCACTTGATTGCAGGTGACTTTGCTGGAGCGAAAAAACAGCTGGTTCTGGAGTTCATGGTTCATTCCTGGCACTCTTAATATTAATCCACGCAAAGCAATAACAGAGTAAACAACAGTTCCTTTCTTAGCCTACATTTTCTGTGTTCCACATCCAACTTCGTCTGTAGTTTGCTAGTTTTCCATCTCATTGGTTAAACACAAGCTGTACAACCAAACAGCTGATTACATTACATTAATAAATTATTAATTTAATTAATAATTTCTTGGGGGGCACTACTGAGCACATGAGAGAGTAGTCACATCTTGGTAGGCTCCTCACCGATGAATGAGACTTATTATAAAAACGCTTTTTCACCAAAACTTTCTTCAGACATTTGCAGTCTATGATATTACGTAAGGACCAAAAAGCATCTGACACTTAAAAAATGGCCGAAGGAGCCCCGGAAGATGAGTCACGTGGAGATGATACGCTAACTGAACCACAAGCTAGCCGAGCACCGGAGACTATTGCAGCTGTTCTTGCTGCTATACAAGAAATGAGCAACAAAATGGACGAAAGGTTCAACTCTTTGGAAACCACCTTGAAAGCCATCCAAGCTACTCTGACAGAACATTCAAACCGAATCGCTGCAATGGAGAACGTGAGTAGCGATCATGATTACAGGCTAATCAAATTCGAGTAGCAGTCGGAGCTGCTAGAAGCTGCTAACAAAACACTACATGAGAATGTTATCGACTTGGAATCATAGTCCAGACGTCAAAATATTAAAATAGCCAGCTTGGCGGAAAATATAGAAAATGGAAGACCTGTAGTAGCACACTTGTTTCCCATTCTGTTTGGAAGAGAACATTTTTTAAAGCCGGTGAAAGTTGACCGCGCACACAGGCTGGGAGGCCTAACAGTTAGCAATGCAAATCGGCCCAGGGTGTTGATGGCTAGGATTCATAACGAATGTACAAAGGAACTTATCTTACAGTTAGCAAAACAACGGGCTACTTTAATGTATGAAGGCAAGCAGATTCATGTCTTCCTGGATTTTCTTACAGAAGTAATGAAGCGACATCAACTCTTTGAGAATACCAGGAAAAGATTAAAAGCTGCTGTATTACGTACAGGATTCATCTACCCTGCTCGCTTGATTGTCACCCATGGCAACGCTATATCCTGGTTTGATACCCCGGAGGAAGCGGCACAGTTCACAGAAAAAACAGCTTCCAAGGTGGAAGCGTCAAGAGTGCAAGCTGAACACTAGTGGACTCACTGACTGTGAAAGTGTCTTATGTTTAACTGGTAATGGTAACTCAGGTAACAAATTCATAGGCTATAAGCATCAAGTGTACCTCTTCAAGTTCAATTTCTGATATTTATTTTAATGACTATAAAAAGCATATCTCTATAACCTCAGGAGTAAAAGTGCATGTTTTGGTTTAAATAATTTGCTAACTGGTGGGGGAGCAGAATGTTCATTGTTTTGGTAGTTTAGGGAAGAGCCAAGTTCTGTTAAACCCCCTGTTAGTAGTATGGCAGTTTGGGGTTTTTCCTACCTTGTTTGGGATAATGGGGAAGAAGGGAAGGGGTGGGATCTGCATAGGTTTAGTACACAGGGTTCCTGCGGGGTCTTAAAAAGTCTTAAGTCTTGAATTTACAAATATGCATTTAATACCTTAAAAAGTCCTTAAACAGTTTTGTTCTTAAATTTTATATGGTAGGTCTTAAATTATGTTGGTCTAAAGTTCTAAGCTGTATTGCGTTAAAATGTGTCAGGGAAATGTCCGAACTGCGAAGTGACAGAAGTGAAGTAATTTTCTCCTGTTCCAACCCGACCATTATATTGAAATTAGGAACCAATTATCGCTGACTTTGCAGGGAAAAATTATTGGGGAACATTTAGCCCAACACACACGAAGCCTTTATTTTCGCATGAAAGAAAGCTAGCTGACAGTGACTTGAGAATTTTGTGGATTCGGTGAGTAAAATGGGAAAGTGCAGATGTACTATTACATGGCTGTACAAAGAGTCATTCTTGGCCTGGTTGACACCGGTAGAGAACCCATTCAAAGCTCGGTTCAAGAAGAACATCAAACTGAGAACGATGGGGATCAAAGCTTTGAAGTCACATGAGCAATCAGTGAAGCATATCGCCGCCTTAAAGGCGAAACAGCAAACTCCCTCCTTGTTTATGTCTGAGCCGTCAGGTATATGTACCTCGCAGACACCATCTGGCAGTGTGACAAGTTCAGCAGCAACATAAACTAAAACTGACCTCTGCACGACGTTTGGCTGTACCCCAACCCTGAGAGCTGAAGTGCTATGGACATTAAACACCTTTACCAAACACATGTTGTACAAGACCAACGACGGAGTTGCAGATCATATCCCAGTCTGGCATAGCAGTTTATATTAACACCAAATTAATTTCTTGAGTGAACAACGGACCCTTCGTCCTGATGTTTGGTGAGAGACGAAAACCAAGCCGTTGGATGTCCACATTCGTTTCTGGGATGAGGGACAGGTTCATTCAAGGTACCTGGGGTCTCATGGGGACACTCGACAACACAGGACTTGCTGGCCAATATCAAAGTAACTAATCTATTTTTTATATTATTTACTATTTTATTATTATGATTATTTTCATTATTATTATTATTTGTATTATTATTAGTAGTATAATTATCGGTGTTGGTAGTACAGCTTTCCCCCAGGTTTACAGCCTTGGGAGTGCCGGCTTAATAACATACAGGCTTAATAACCAGAATATAAATATCTACAACCTTAAAATGAGTACTGCTGAATTATTTATTCATGAACTCTGGAACAGGTAACCTACCTATTACAGCATTACTGTTTTAACATGACACATGTGGTAATGACTAAATCATTTAAAGATCATATGACAGCTTGCTTTGAAGTCACGTCGTTATTTCCAAACTTCATTGCTGACAAATTTTCCATAAACGACTGAAATGCGGTGGAAAAAAACTCTCCGGACAAAAAAAAGTTACATTTTTAATGTCCTGATGAAACTGTTATTCAGTTGTTAAACATATTCTTAAAGTTCAGATATTAGAAAACATGGTGACTTTTACAAAACCTGTAAACAGAATAGTGAATTCATTTTAAGCCGTAATACGACTTAGAAATGAAAACAATGACGGTAGATTCAGCCTGTTCAGGTGTGCGTGTTCCTGTGATGTGCACGGCTTTATCAACGTAACACTGCAGTGAGAGAAATACTCCGGTTGCTCCTCGATGGAGAGCGAGTGCTTCATTTCCTGGTAGGGTTAAAAACAAAAGAAATTGTGTCAGATTTTCAGGTGGTAGATGATTGTATGCAGTGCTGGCAGAAGTCTGCTCACCTGTGTGCACGCACCGGTCTGTGTGCAGTCACATCACGGCCAAACTCCAAGAGCATGATACAGAGAGTAGCTATGACATACTTCCAACTGTTTTGTTTTATTAAGAGAACTCAGTATAAACCTTCTATCTAGACCGAGACTATAAATAAAACGCTGTGTAGTTTTAAACATTAGTTCAGTCAAGTCCATTATTCCAGTAAATTATTAGTCAGTTGCTAATAATAAACTAATTCAAAGTGCTTTTTATTAATTTGTGATGTAAGGTGCTATACACATTTTCAAGCAGTTTAGGTGAAGCACTGCACTTTACACGCACACCCAGGTCATTGTAATATTCAGTCACTGCTGATGTAAATATATGCATTTTCTTAAATTCTTTTTTTTTTAAATTAGATAAAAAATTTTTGCCCAATGTGATTGACAGTAAGTACCATAATATACTTATCGGATCATGCCCCTACTACATTTATGTTCGATTTTAATCTGCCAAAGTCAGACTTTACATGGAAGTTGAAACCCTCATTAATTAGTGATGGTAATTTCTGTATGTATCATACACAGAAATTAGATGAATTTATACAAACTAATGACACCTTAAATACATCAGATTCTAATTTATGGAAAACTAAGGTAGTTATGAGAGGGCATATTATTTCGTATGAAGCAGCACAGAAAAAAACAAATTCATTTTTTAGAGAAATCGAAGATAAACTAACCCAATTTAAAACTCTTAATGAACAAGTAGGTAACAATCAAATTTTGCAGGAAATTGCTAATCTGAAATATGAATATAATACTATCTTAACAAAGCAAGTGAGTAGTTAAATGTCCCGGCTCCACGTACGATATTTGGAACTGGGTGACAAACCACATACATTGTTAGCCCAACAGCTGAGAGGGCAGCAAAATAGTCGTGCAATACATAAAATTATATCTAATATGGTGATACTCTCACCCATCCTAAAGTGATTAATGAACGTTTCTTAGAGTACTATAAACAATTTTATAAATCCAAAACAAAAGGAGATGTCGACATTTGGCTTAACAAGGTCCCATTTCCAAGACTGGTTGGTGACTCGAGCGAATTTGAATAATCCAATAACTAAATGAAATTATGGTTGCAATTAACTGGGTGACTTAGGTGACCCTTTTATCTCATGTGTTCAACTGGCATACCTTAACCCACTGCCTCAATTATTACTAACCAGGAATAGTCTTCACCTATTCCGCTTGAAAGAGACACTCGACAAGGGTGTCCTCTGTCACCATTGCTGTTTGCACTTGCCATTGAACCGTTGGCAATTTGACTCTACGCAGATGACATTGCTATTTTTGTGTCCGACCCTGAACAGTGCCACATTTACGAGAACAAATAAATTCTTTTGGGGATGTATCAGGATACACCATAAATTGGCAGGAGATTGATCTAGTTGCATTGGGAGCAGAACTGGAACATGCTTTTATAGCCTCAGCTCAATTTAACATCTCAAACATTGTTACATATCTTGGGATAAAAATGACTAAAAACCCTAATTTGTTATTTAGATGTAACTTTATGGAGAGATTAAATATCCTGAAAAAGACTGTAGAAAATTGAATAACATTACATCTATCATTGATAAGTCGAGTAAACACAAATAAAATGGTCTCCTTGCCGCTATTTCTTTATTTTAGAATATCCTAATATGTATCCCAAGATTTTATTTTAAACAAATCGACTCTGTTATTCTACCTGTTATTTGGGGCTGTAAAGCTCATAGAAAAGCCAAAGGAAGATGGGGGACTAACAGCTGAAACTCCCCCCTGATTAGCAACTGAACACAGTCTGACTGTAAAATCTCTTTTTGGGCAATTCTATTTTCATCACCCAGGCCAGCAGTAACTTGTAAAGGTGAACATCATATATTAAATAACTGAAAAAATTTGGTCACAAATCAAAAAGTTCTGTCAAATTTCAAACATTTCAGTACATGCTCCTATTTGGCATAATCATGCATTTCCTCCCTCACTCAAAGATAGGGGTTTCAAAGAGTGGAACTCTAAGGGTATGAAATCCATTAAGGAATTTTATATTAATGAGTGACTTTACTCATTTGAACAATTACAAATAAAATACGCTATGCCGAAAACAAATTTTTTCCGGTATTTGCAATTGAGAAATTTCATAAGACAAAATTTTTCCTCATTTTATCCCCCTTAAGAGGAAAATTGTCTATTTAAAAATTTACTTCGTTCTCCACAAGCTAAAGGATTGATTTCATTGCTAGTTAAACTTTTTCTACAAAGAGTTCCTCAACATGCAATGAAGATCAAACAAAAATGGAAAGAGGATCTTAACATCACAATTAAGGATGAGGTCTGGAAACAATCATCAAATAACCTTCATTATTGTTCTATCAATGTAAGACTCCAACTAATACAGTTTAAAGTTTTACATAGGTTACATTATTCAAAAATCTACATAAAAATTTTCCCCAGACTTCACCTCTTTATAATAGGACGGCCCAGGGTACATTAGTACATCAATTTTGGTAATGTCCGGCACTTTGGAGTTTCTGGAGTTCTATATTTAGATGGTTCTCTTGTGCACTGAATGTAAACATTGATCCTGACCCTGAAACTGCTGGAAAGTCTGGATTATAATTCAAAAATGGTGATAGCATATGGCATGGTTATCGCAAAAAAAGTGTATTTTGAAACTTTGGAAATCTTACTCTCCCCCTCAGTTTGGAAATCGGCTCGGAGAAATCATTAGTGTTTTACACATTGAAAAACTGACATATGTGGTTCAACGTGACAGAAGTTTCATGAAATATGGAAACCAATATTAGCTTATTTGAAACTATAGACGACCCCTACTGTTGAGCTTTTAGCATGTTTCTTAATGTTTCTCATGAATATTTTGTCAAGATGTGTGTGTTTGTGAGGCCATTGGATCTTTGCTTCATATGTATACTAATGTGCTACATGCCTTGTATAATGAGAGCATTAATACATATATGTTTAAAATATTCATTTGTTAGAATATCTTCAAAAGAAATCTTTTCCATTATCCTTTTTTCTCCTCCATTTCCACAGCAGCAGCAACAACAGCAGCAGGCCCAAGTTCAACAACAACAACAAGCCCAAGTTCAACAACAGCAGCAGGTTCAGCCACAGCAGGTTCAGCCACAGCAGGTTCCTCCTCAACAACAAGTTCCACAGCAGCAGCAGCAGCAGCAGCAGCAGGTGTCGACGGTGCCTCCCCCAGGACAGGCACCAAACCAGGGCCTGAGCATGCAGCCGCTGCCCCCCCAGCAACCCATGGTAAGTCCAAACTGGATACCTCTGCTCTGGAATAGTCTTATTTTGCAGAATATATTTATAGATTTGCATAAATTGTATTTGCTGATATTTAGATGCACTGTCTGCGTCACAGGTTGATTTTCTATCTTAAAATACTCTATGAGAATGTACTTTTCAGTGAAGACATTGTAATTCTAAGGCTGTGTTCACAACGCAAAATAGTCCCAAATCCAGTTTTCTTTTACATATCTGACTCTTTATTTTTCAATAATAGTCCGAACCAACCACACGAAAAATGGGATCACCAACCTCATACTTATATGCATCTTTTACGTTTCCATGGGTAATAAGTCAGTTCATCCACAAGCGGACAGTGCCGAATTCAGAGTTTACTTCCGCATTTTGACCCTGGTTGGTAGTGGTGATACACCACGATAGAGATCTTTACAACTGTGAAAACACCAAAAGAAGAAGAAAAGTTGATGATATATAGATTCATATTTCATGATTTGATGTTAGTCTATATCACAGATTTTGCCACAATATGATTTCTGTTCAATTTCATTCAGGAGTAGGTCAATATCAGGTGGTGAACAAAGCAAACTTTATCAAAGTTTTAACATTTTCAATTTGCATTGATGCAATTGGAGAGTAAACATGTTGTTCCACCCCTAGCATCCGTTAACACTGCAACCTTTGAAATGCTGTAATTACCAAGTTTGTGTAAATCTGTTTTAGTTTCCACGACAGGGCATGCAGCAGACACAGCAGCAGCAGCAGACCGCAGCTCTTGTAAGACAGCTGCAGCAACAGCTTTCAAGTAAGTCGACCTTCATTTGTCCATTTACAGTGCATTCTTCTCATGCCAGTGTTGTTTATCTTTCCCCCTTTTTTCCCCCAGATACACAACCAGGACAGGGCACCAACTCATATTACTGATCATGCTTGTTTATAGTAGTGTGTGGAGATGATGCCCATTATGTGGGGAGAACGGGAGCGCCCTGTAAAAATTGTCTTAGAGGGAAGACAGTTGAGAGTGCAGAGGACCACCAAACAGATTAACCAAATCTCAGCTTTGACCACTGAGGCAACAATGTGAAAATATCATGACTTCAGTTGTGTAATCATGGATTATGAAAGGGGGGGAGCCTCATCTGAAGTAAACACTTAATGGTTAATGATGGAAAAGTCTATGTAAAAAAAATTACCACAAATTATAAGAATGCAATTTTTTATTTTATTTCAATTTGTAAATTTTTTCAGTTTCATGTATTTCTCATTAAAAAAATCATGTCAGTTTTCATGTCTTGTACTTGTGTTGACTGCCTGTTGAACACTTTGATATTATGAGAGAAAATAGCCATCCCAGCATGATGCAGTGTGAGAGATGAGTTTGTAATAACGCAGGTTGGAAAAGTTTTACAGGATTGTTTTTGTTTCACTTTATTTGGCAGGATTGTCAAGAAATAAGTTTCTCAGTAACGGGTAAAAAGGATCCATCATCCTTTACACCTGGACCCTGCAACTTAGATATTTACAATGTTGTCGTCGTTAGCTTTACTTATATTGTTTTCCTATTGTGATGTCAATGTGCTTACTGGTAAATGTTTTACACTTGTAAAGTGGAGGATTATCATTTCAGAGTGAGAAGGTCCGTGTTTTACTTATCCTCTTGTGTTCGGTAATGGTATGCTTGAAAAAGATAGTCCTAGTACATGGTTTGGCACAGTGCAGCAGAAAATGTACATCTGTAATTAAAACCAAATTTAATAGTTTCTTTCATGTGAGGTTTCAGAATTCTCCCTTGTCTTTTTTTTCCCCTCCTCACACAAATATCCTCAATCCTGCACATGATTTAGAAATCAACCTCAGCTGGGTATTTAAGTGATAACACTGGATGTATCTGCAGAAAAGGTTTGTTTTAGGAGCTAAGAGCAAGGGTAGACCAGTATATATGAAGAGCCACTGACTGGAACATGCGATAAGGGGATGATCAGGCTGCTGTGTATACTTGCTGCTTGTATGTTTCGGATATAAAAGTCAATATAAACTTAACAATGGCTGAGGTATGGGTGAAATTACCATCATTTTAAATGTTCAGATTTAGTTTCCTTTGGTTTTTGTTTATCTACATTCTGAGTTTCCAGGCGGCTAAATAGCACTCCAGAGTCTGATCCTAGTGCTCTCCCTTCAAAGGGACAGTCCCGCCCCTGAAACCTCGGCAGGAAGTCCAGGGTTTTCCAGCTCCTCTCACCTGGTTGCACCCCGAGTCTGCTCAGCAGCTTATTAGAAATCTCTGGCACTACTGGCTGGATGAGTGTGCCATAAAGTCTCAGACATTCAAAGGAGACATGGATGATAGTGTCCAGCCAACGTTGGTCTTTATCGTCCCTCCTATTCAGCTTCCAGGGTTTGTGGCGCTGAACAAACCCATTTGTCTGCCTCACACAGACAGCAATAGCCTCCAGAGCTTTATACACATGCATGCTCTCATAATGCTTCTCTACCACAGCTGGTAGGCTTTTCACAGCATCCAACATGTGGTAGTCTTCAATCACAGCTCTGCCTCCCTGTTCACTGGGGAAAGACTGAGAACAGAATGATGGGTAGACCTGAGCTGGGTTAAGAGCTGGAGCTGTGCAGCGGTTCAGCAGACCACCCAAGGAGTCGGCAAGCTCTGCATTGAGCAGTTTTATAACTTTGTCATAGGTGTAATCACAATCCGAGTCTGGGACTCCCTGACGCAACAGAAAGTATCTCATACCATCAGTTGTAAACATTCGTGAGTGTTCAAAAGGATCTACCACATTACCCAAACTTTTAGACATCTTCTTTCCTTCAACTGTCCAATGCGAGTGTACATGTATCACCTGTGGCAGAGGCAGTCCAGCTCCAAGAAGGAAAGCTGGCCAGTAGATGGCGTGGAATTTTAGGATGTCCTTTCCTATAATGTGGTGGGCCACATCCCACCATTGATGATGTCTTTCTGGGTAACCCACTACTGTGAGGTAATTTACAAGCGCATCTAACCACACATAGATGGTCTGTCCTGCATCGCCAGGGACTGGGATGCCCCACTGGAGACGGCTTCTCTGACGGGACACCGAAAGGTCGTGCAGATCTTCCTGCAACCACTGCAGAACAGCATGGTGGAAGCGCACAGGCTGTATAGCTCCGGGGTTTGCTTTTAACCAGTCGAGCAGCTGAGACTGAAACGCAGACAGGCGAAACATGTAGTTCTCCTCTTTCATCCACTCCACCTGCAAAATAGTGGAGAGAATTTTGACAATGATGTTCAGAAATTGTGCAACATCCCATTAAAGATGGCTCTTATTCAGACATGACCTTAGTTACCTTGTGTCCACTCTCCAGTGATATTTTTATCTCCTTCCCTGATGAGTCCAGAGCATCACCAACCTGCGATGGCATGAGGAAGCTTTCATCTTGTGTGGAGTAATAGCCTTCATAACTCCCCTTGTAGATAAGTCCTTTGTTCCAGAGCACTGACCAGAAATGTTCCACCACCTGACGGTGTCTCTGCTCAGTGGTTCTTATGTAGTCTGTGTATGAAATGTTGCAACTGCTGAAGAGGTTTTTGAACTGCTCAGACACATCAGTGGAGAAAGTCAGGGGATCTTTTCTTGCAGCCTCAGCAGCTTGCTGGATTTTCAAGCCATGTTCATCTGTTCCTGAAATTAATATTTTTTTTAATTATTATTATCTTTAAATGTGGATATATCAACATGTATCATTTTTGTGAATGGAGGTCTTACCTGTTGCAAACCTTGAGTTAAATCCCTGAAGCAGTTTATACCTGTGTAAGCAGTCTGCTATCACAGCTGAATACAGGTGTCCCAAATGAGGAGAAGCATTGACATAAAAGATGGGAGTTGTTATGTAGTAACTCTTTTCATCTTGGTACAACTGAGTGCTGTTGTGTCTCAAAACAGTGCACCATTGTCTTGGAGCTGGTGATGAAAACTGCGTTGGTTGAAGTCTATGAAAATGCTTCCAGCTTCTAGACACAAAAAGAAAGGGGAACTTCATCGTTAGATATCGGACAATACCAACAGGAAGCCTCCCGAATTTAATCCTGAGGATGTGGGTAAGTGCTAACACTGACCATTAATTTATCTAGCTAAGTCTTCGCTTTCAAAGAAAAAAAAATGGGGGGAAAATATGTCCGAGGATCTGGACGTAGTACCGTAAAATATTTTAGTTAAACTGGATTAAATCAATTAGCTTGAAGCTCTTGGCGTAAACGTTAAGCGCATGTTGTGCCTGCTTGTCAAGGTTAGATTTTCTTCCGGTTTCTTTGCGCAACAATCACGTGTCCAATCAAAACGCTGCATAGTCAGCGTCGAACGCCAACCACCAATCAATTCGCTAGATTTCGCCTGGCACCCCCTCTAAATTCTTGCTCTAAAATTCTCTTGCAAGTTCATACTACATCCTAGAATATTACACACTTGCTAATTATTATACACTCAGACTAGATTTCTTTCTTTCTTTCTTTCTTTCTTTCTTTCTTTCTTTCTTTCTTTCTTTCTTTCTTTCTTTCTTTCTTTCTTTCTTTCTTTTCTTTTCTTTTCTTTTCTTTTCTTCCGCTCAACAGTGTTACTTGTGGAAATATGTGTTGAAGAGCATAAAACAATATGGTTAGTGTGGGTACAAAACATGAGTTAATGGCTGCTACAAGATCCATCCATATTGAATCCATACCAAGAGTGTTAAATGGATATATTTGAATGTTTTCTTGTTTTTTCTTTTTTATTCATATGTCCAGTTTGAATTTCACATCAGTAAAGCATAAAAATGCTTGAATGGGCATGTTACACTGTGATGTATCACATGTTTCTCATACTAGTACTTTATAAGTTTCCAGGAACTAAGGAGAACAGATGCTGACATTTAGAAAGTAAAAATGTTTTCCCAGTTTTGCTTAATATACAGTTTTATTGTAACAACTGAACAGTTATGGTTTTATTTAATCACATTTTTCATTTTCATACTTACTACAGCTTTTTCTTGTGTCATGACACCAGACAAGATAGTTTGGCACCAGGACTTCCAGAGAATGATGGATTTTTAATCCCTCTGTTTCTATCTCTCTCTTTTTTACAACACCGTTACAGAGTTTTTATCTGTTAATCTCAAGTGGGTTATTTTATGTAAATATTTGTTCCGGTTTTCTCTTATTCTGGCCTTTAAAAATGATTTAAATACATTTACAAAACAAACAACAAAATCAGATAACTTAATTATTGTTAATTAAGTACTCTTTTACAGATCATTTCCACTTTTTCAGAATTTACTTTAATGTGTCAGGAAGGTCATAGTGAGACAGTATTTTACACCTTTTGTTTCAGAAAACATGATTAAAAATCAAATTATTCCGCTTTAAGTAATCCCTAACAAAAGGCAGGCTCATCGCAGTTTTACTAGTGTAACGGTTTGAAATAATTGCAGTTTTTAGTTTTCAAATAGGAGATATAAAAAATAGGAAAAGCAGTTAGAGCCCGTTACAAACTCCTCCCACCAGGAAGTATCAGGATCACAGCCAACCAATCAGCTGCTTTACTTCCTGCTCTCACCTACACGCGACGAATGTGGTTAACTTGATATCCGAGGTAAAACATTTTTCAAACTCTAACTTTAAATAACGCTCAAATACCGTTTTTAAATTAATTACATCTAAGTACATGAAAGGGGTTGTGTTTTTGTGTTCTGCATCTTTAAGACGTTACAAGAGCTCTAGATCACACTAGTCGCTGAAGCGGCTCAGTTATCATGTGATGTTATACGCGCCCGTTGCTTAACTTGAAAAAGTTTTCTATACCAATTTGATTATTTCATCCGCTTTAACGCCACTTTGTTTTATAGATGGAGGTGAACCGCTTGGACTTTTACATCGGTCTCTCTCTGGCTGTGAGCTCCAGTGTTTTTATCGGAGCAAGTTTCATCCTGAAAAAGAAAGGCCTGCTGCGATTGGCCAGCAGAGGCTCGATGCGAGCAGGTAATGAAAGTTTTCCTCTAAACCTGATGAGTCAGCCATTAAATAAAACGCCAGGAGCTTTATATCTAACGCATCTAAATGTAACAAGCACCATCCTTCCGTTTTAAAAACAATAATAATAATTAAAAAAATGTAATTAAATATCACAATATGCGCGCAGTGATGCGTTTCTGTAATGAATCGATGGACTGGGGCATAAAACTATCTGATCAGGTAGGAAAGATCACAGTAGAGATTTGTTAATTAATAAGATTACGTTTGCACCTGCAGTATTTGTCTTTTCCAACCAAGCATATTTTTCTTTGTGACAGGTGAACAACCATTTATTACAGAGACAAACATGTCATGGTGTCACTTATGTATGCATTAGAAGACTCGTCATTCATTAATCATCAATATACAAGTCAGTTTTCACTTAATTTGTCTTTTATAGTGTTATTGTGAAGCATTACTGAAGCACCGAAGTTTATTAAACAGTTTACTGGTGTAATTTAATGGCAATAATATTTTATATTTAAATTTTATCATCCCAAGACTCAGCCCATTGACTGCTGTTCTCTGTAGGCAATATTTTCGTTTAATGAACTTCCTTTTACTTTTGGAGATGCTCAGTCAGACCTTGCTGTATTTGCTAATGGAAACAGAGGCAAAGCTGTGAATAGGAAAGTCCTTTGTGAATCAGAGGTGACATTTATGCTTAATTTAGTTCTAGCTTAAAAGTAAAGGTATAAATACATGGATGTAGGTCTGAAAAGCATGTGTCATCCTAAGATTTAATGAAATTATGTATTTGTATAACTGCACTGTGATCTGTAGAGTTTGTTTACATGTTTACATGCCATGCTCCCTAATGTACTCAATTGAAGAGTACTTTTTAAGCACTTCTGCTTAAAGAAGCTACTCCTGAGACAACTGCGCCCATGTGGGTCTGTGTTTAGCTAGCGACAGTATTTAGATAGGTGCTATGTATTAAAGAAAAATCCACCTAAATGCCCTTTAAGTTCATCAGGACATTGACTTCTTATAGGATTTCAGCTGTTTTGATATTATGGCTAATGGGTAAAAAAAAAAACCTAATCACCCTCCAATTTTTTTTATTTTTTTATTTTATTTTATGAGATATTTGGAATTGATACAATCACTAATTTTCCTGTCTATACCTTACAGGTCAAGGGGGGCATGCTTATCTCAAAGAGTGGCTATGGTGGGCTGGACTTATTTCAAGTAAGTGAATTATTTAGTTTTTCTTTTCTTTTTTTCCCCCCCTCTCTGACCAGTCATGCCTAGAAACAATGTGGTCTTTGTTTAAGGAGAAATGAGACTCTGTGGGTTTGGTATTTTTGTTAGTGATGTTGCAGTATGTTCAGCACCCACAGACTGCACAAAAGAGCACATTTGCATATGTGGGATGAAAGAAAGTAATTTCTCAGTGCTGAGAAAGTTATGAATCTGTGCCTTCTAATGGAAATTTTGATCTGTTACAGTGGGAGCTGGAGAGGCTGCTAACTTTGCTGCATATATATTTGCACCAGCAACACTGGTGACCCCCCTTGGAGCACTGAGTGTGCTTGTCAGGTAATAGTTTTTGACATTTATTTGATCTCATTATAACATTGTGTGTGCTGAAAACCGGCATCCAGTTAGAAAATGAAGTTAGTTTTAAAACCAGTAAAAAAAATCTTTTTATTAAGAATAAATGGCATGCTGTCTTGGTTGAGGCTTTTTAATGAGTTTGATTAAATATAATTAAGTAGTTGCACATGTGCTAAAACAGCCCCAACATTTTTATTTTCCAGTGCTGTACTCTCCTCTTACTTTCTGAGCGAGCGGCTGAACGTTCATGGGAAGATTGGTTGCTTGCTGTGTGTCTTGGGCTCCACAGTCATGGTGATCCATGCACCGCAGGAAGAAGAGGTTGCTTCACTCAGTGCGATGGCTGAGAAACTTAAGGACCCAGGTTGGCCCATATTTTTATCAGTAGAAAATTATTAACCATACCGTGGAAACTCATGGTACTAACTCACTCTTAAATGCTTCCACTAGGGTTCATTGTGTTTGCTGTGTGCGTTGTGGGAAGCAGCTTGGTTCTTATTTTTGCTGTGGCTCCACGCTTCGGACAGAAGAATGTGCTGGTCTACATCCTGATCTGCTCTGTGATTGGCTCCCTCTCTGTGTCTTGTGTGAAGGGCCTGGGGATTGGCATTAAACAGCTGTTTGCTGGGACTGCAGTGCTGAAGGAACCCCTGTTCTGGTCATTACTCATCTGCCTGGTAATCTGTGTCAGCATTCAAATCAATTACCTGAACAAAGCTCTTGACATTTTTAACACCTCCATTGTCACTCCAATTTACTACGTCTTTTTCACCACATCTGTCATGGCCTGCTCTGCCATCCTCTTCAAAGAGTGGTTAAGGATGACCGCTGATGGCATAATGGGAACAATAAGTGGGTTTCTCACCATCATTTTGGGAATTTTCCTCCTCCATGCCTTCAAAGACACCATATTTAGTTGGGATTCTCTCCCTCTCTTTTTAAAGAAGGGTCCTCAGGGATTCCCATGGGGCCAACAGCCTTATGTGGCTCTTCCCAGCCATGATTCACTAGCAGAGGATGAGGTGAAGCAGCCAAGAGAAGGAGGCTCAAACGGTGGATGGGGAACACACCAAAGAGCCCCATGAAGAGGACCAAACGTCTTATCAGGAAAGAAAATATTACAAAGCTTTAATGCACATCACAACTTTAAAATGTGACTTGTGTTCTTAAACATGTTTTCAGGTGTGTTTTACCAAATTCAGAATACTCTGGATGAGCAAGTTGTCTAAAGTTTATCTTATGTTGCAGCCACTGTGGATTTTATTTAAAGCGAATGTCGTCAGTTTGACTTGATGGTGCAGCCACATTTTCTTTCACTTAAAGGAAAATACAGAATTAGGATATAATTAGTGAATGTGAATGTCTGTTGCACTGTTGAGTAAATATTTTTTACAGTATCTTACGTTTAAACAATACATAGCCAGATGTTGCCTTTGTTACTGAAACGTATTCATAGTTAAGCACTTTTAATCTTGATCATACATATAAATATGATTAATTTCCAACCAGTGTTAAGGCAGTTACTATAATTCCTGTGATGAGCTACTGTAAAGGTTTAGTATTATATAAACAAACTGCACCAAAGAATACTATTTTTATGTACAGCTTAATTTCCAACATGTGCCAAGTATTAACAAATCTAATGCAACTGTATTTTTGTGTGTTTGATAATGCTGATTAAAACATAACTACAAATTCAGTTTAATACAATTTCCAAAAGAGTGGACAAAATTATTCAGCATTTTGTTTATTGCCTATGTACAGTCCAGAATCTTTAACTATTGAGCTTGTCTCTTCATTCTTGACATTGAAGGGTCTTTTATTTGACATCAGTGTATGGTGAAGTCCTTGTGGCTGTCACAAGCAGCTAGCAAGCCAAATATTCCAGAAGCAACTACCTTTCAGTGAATGATGACACGTTCAAACCGGGCTTCACAGTTTGAATGTATACTTACTCAAATTAAATGAATTGACATAGTCAGCAAAAGACTACAGTCTAAACATTTTATAACACTCATTTTCCAGCAGAGGACGAATAAAGCACTCAACTTTTACACGAGTCCAGTAATGGTGTTGATCTCAGGCACTTGTATCCAAAGTGGCTCTTCACGTCGCTCCCAGTTGATTGGACAGTGAGGGTGCTGTACAGACAACTGTCTCCGACTCAAGCTGCCGCCTCACAGACAGTCGCTGACCTTGTGTGTGTCATACATCTTTTCAGTGGTAGTTTTCAGTCCGTCATGGTCTCCGAGAATGCCCCCCTGCTCCTTTGTGTTTGCTCCAGTCTATTTAGGATAAACTGGCTGGTGTCGATAAATCGCTCCACGCAGTTAACGAAACACATTTCAGTCCTGGAGTCGAGCTTTGGTCCGGGTTTATCCATACATTTTTCCTATGGATACAGGCAAAACAGTTCAGATGAAGTACAAGAAACACCATTTAGATTTCTTCAAATGCTTTTACACATGAACACTGGAGAAAGTTTAGAGAATTTGGCTGATTTTTTCATTATACTAATAGATTACTCTTTTTTGTATTATTTCTTGTATTATTAACACAAACGTTTATCTGTCTATGGCCAGACAACAGCAAATAATGGATAAAAAAAAAGGTAATATATAAAGCGCATGACTCCGGCTGTGACCTCAGCACGTAATAAGTTACTTTATCACGTAACATTACAAATAAATGTTAAAGGACAGGTCAAAATGGTTTTTTGAACGTATACTAAACATATCGCGTACTTTAGAGTATTTGCATTATCAGATACAGTAATTTATCTTTAGTATGACAATCTGCATAAGACGAAGCTGAGGTTTAACAGCCAGTATTTCTAAATTCTGACGCTTCATTTAGCTTCTCTTCAGGGCACTAGCCTTACCGGGCTGGGCAAGAACCCCTTAAAAGAAGCACGTTAAAAAACTTGTATTTTGTAATAGCTGCATGCAAAGAGTAAAAATCTTTATAACATTACTGCTGACGACGTAGTACGGCATGTGTCTGAATACCGGAGTGATATACATGGCTCACAGGCGGGGTTGATATTTGGCTTAGCTAACAAAAACACACGAAACTGTTACTTTTCTATCAGTTAAAGACTTAGCGGCAACGAGTCAGTAGCCAAACACACATGTCGAACGGCAACCTGCTGAACTGTACTTATTTAAAAGATGTTCTTACCCAGCAAACCTCTGTCATTTGATGCACCAGCTGCTGAAATCTCTGTTTCTGAGACTCGATTTCAATAAAGTGTTGAAGCTGGGGGTCTGCTGTCGCGCTTTGACTGTCCATATTTTCTAAAATTTAATGTTATAATACTATTTCTTTGAATTATCTTTGCCGAACGGCTTTCTTTGCTGACCTTCACGTGCGTGAATGAACGACAGGAAGCAGGAAGTAGTTTAACCAATCAGAAGGCACGTTTGTGTGACAGCACATTATGTATACGTAACCTTCTCTATGGCCACGTTCACTTGATAATTATATAAATATATATAGATAGATAGATAGATAGATATATCTATCTATCTATTTATCTATCTAGATAGATAGATAGAGAGAGAGAGAGAGAGAGAGAGAGAGAGAGAGAATTGGAGAACAGCATATGTTTCAGATACTTCAACAGTCATGCTCCTTTAACATCATAATAATGACATTTCAAAGCCTGAAATACTTGGCTTTAATTCATGCAGTACATGTGAGCTTACAAAGCTTGTTTTACATACAGAGATGTCCACAATGATTACACACAATAACACACAATATAATAAACAGAATATATTAAAAACTGATTTTAATCCTATAATCGTCAGTGAAATATACACGTTAAATTATAGGACTTTATTTCTACTGATGTGATTTAAAGGCTAATAAATGAGCAAGTGACATTCACATTACACATATTCACATTACATTCAAGCTTTTAACTTTTTTCAGACATAAGTATAGATGTTTTTCCGTGGAGATCAGACTGAGCTGTTTGTGTGAATCGACTGATTATTTTGAAGTCTACTGGAGCTCATAAAGCAAATCCTGAACTGCCAGTGCCAACTCCTGAAATGTAGGTCGCTCATCTGCTTTCTGAAAATAACACAAAGTGAAAAAATTGAATTGGGTTCTAAAATGTATTTTCATACACCATTATTTACTGAGGCACAGTGTGACAAAATTCACTTACCTCATGCCAACAGCTTGTCATAATGCTGTAGACCCTATCATTGGCCGGCTGGGGGCGGTAGAGGCGCAAGCCTCGGGGCACCTGTTCTCCTATTTCCGTGTTGCTGAGGCGTTCATACGGAAGTCGGCCCAAAGTGTACACCTCCCACATTAGAACCCCTAATAAAGAACGAACAGTTAACACTCGAAATTGGTGCCGTCATAATTGTAGTTTAGTCCTGTTTCAGTCTAAATTCAATCAATAAATGATTATTTAAGAACAAATAAACAGTATGACTTAGGCTTCTCACCATAAGCCCAGATGTCTGACTTGCTACTGAATTTGGAGTATAGAAGGACCTCAGGAGGTGACCAGCGAACTGGGAACTTTGAACCTACTGAACTTGTGTACTCATCATCTAAAACATACCTGAGGGCATTGAAAGATGATTTTAATGTCACAAACTGCATTACTAATTACTGTATGAGTGTATTTTGCTTTTGTTTATTTTGTAACATGAAATACCTTGACAGGCCAAAGTCAGTCACTTTGACTGTGCCATTTGCATCTACTAAGCAGTTCCTGGCAGCCTGAAGATAAAACAAACACATCGGTTACAAGCATAATCATTAAACCTCTAGCCTTATCTCGCAAAACCAAACCACAGTTTATTTTAACTCTGTAGGAATGCAGTAGAATTTGTTTTGCACTTTCACACATTAGATTTTTGCCTCTTACCAGGTCTCTATGAATGTACTGCTGTGACTCAAGGTAGGCCATGCCCTCAGAGACATCTTTACACATCTCAAGGAGCTGGACAGGTGATGGGTGCTGCTTCATGCCCTCCTTGAGGTATGTCAGTAGACAGCCATTTGCAAGGAACTCAGTCACTATATAAATAGGTCGCTGTTTGGTGCAGACACCATACAGCTGCACCAGGTTCTCGTGGCGAAGCTTCCTGGTTTGAACAAAAGTATGTTTGGTTGGTTTTATTAAAATTTTATAATTTTTGGGCATACAATTAATACAAATTCAGTTTTGATATTCAGTCAGGGGTGAGTTGTATTTACATCATGATTTTGGCTTCTTCTATGAACTCCTCTTCTGACATAGAGCCCTCTTTAATCATCTTGATAGCCACATCATGCTGACCCTGCCACTTTCCATACTTCACCACTCCAAACTGACCAGTGCCCAGCTCCTTGATGAAAGTGAGACAGTGAGGGTCGATCTCCCAAGTACCTAGATCAAACAAGACAAAATGAAGGGGTATCTCTGTACCGAAAGCAACTATAGTAAATAGAAACTGCTGTGTCTAAACTGCTCTTATAAAAGGTGATTCACCAGAGATTAGGATCTATGAGTGAATGTATCAAGAGTCAGACATATTTGAACTCATATTCTTACCATAGCCAAGCCCTGCTGTTGATGGAGGCTGTGCTCGGTTAGATACAATGTACTTCAGCCTGCTAACCATACCTAGAGGTGGGAAAAAACAAAGCCACATTTCCTTGTTAGATCAACACATAAGTGACTTGTATGATTTTTTATTTTTTTATATATGTATGTCTTTACGGAGCAGTTTAACTCAGTAAAACTCAGGAATATAAGCAGAAAGGCTGCTTTAAAGTTTTAAATACACAAAATGCAAAATGGTTGATTTGTTTCAGTTAGCCTATGATAAGCCACAAGCAAGTAGAAGTATATATATATACATATATATATATATATATATGCACCTTCAGTTTTCAAATTTGAAAGAGTTGTTCTTCATTTAACATGGATAATTTACTATCATATCGCATTATGATGAAGCCACCTTGGATTTGAACAAGACTTTGTAAAGGTAATCTTCATAAATCTCTACCCTGGTATGGGTATGCAGAGTCTGACCGCAAGGATCAAAATTTTTTCTGCTGAAAGTTTGTTTAGTTGTTGTCAGTTTGTAGTTTTCCTAATACTGACTAATCATGTTTTAGTGTGTTTTTTGGTCACATGAACGTAAACAAGTCATAATCATTTTGTTTTAATAGTACTAAACTAGTTTGAATAACATTCATTTATAAATTTTTAAAATAGAAACAGCAAACCTCTATAGATACATGGTGTCAGTCTTTTTGTCACTTTGTATCCAGTTTTATTTTTATACATCACATGAAATGAAACGTTTATTGTTAGAGTAAAAAGTAAGAGCAGGTGTCATTTCCTAGATACACATGCTATAAATGTTAAGTAACAACGTGTGGCTGTTATTCATTGTTTCCAATGATCAGTAAAATTTGGACATTTTAAATAGATTTAACTTGAAACCTTATTATACAAACTATATAAACATATGAGGAAAATATGAATTCATTCCACCATTTTTTTAAATTTATTTATTTATTTTAGTATTGCAGGCTTGTTGAGTAATTTCCCTTTTCCTGTTGCCATGACCACATTTTATTTGTTTGTGTATGTTCATCTACACTGTTGCATCTCGTTCACTCATGGCTGAAGAACTAACCTGCTGCATTGTGCTGATGATAGTTGATGAGCTCTGGGATAGTGTTGAAATAGTGCTTCTCTGCCAGGTAAAACTGGCCCTGTGAGGTTGTACAGATGTTATAATGTTTGCAACTTCCACCTGTTTCCCTGTGGAGAACATAAGAAAATTAACTGTCAGCAGATCAAATCAACAGGTTTTCACAGAGACAGGAAACAAATATTTTGTCACGCATGCACGTGCAGGTAATATCTGTTCAGTGTTATCCACAGTGCGGTTCAGTTTTAGAGGAAAAAGGTCTGCAGACAGATTAGTCCCAGTTTTGCATGAATAATTTACATCTCTCTCCCTCTGTGGCCTGCAGTTTCCGCTTTCATTACATGCAGTTCTCCTTTTTATATGTTCACACATGACTAGAGCCAGTGGATTTACTATATAAATGGCAGCAATGTTTTACTCACCCACCAGCCTTGGTGAACAAGGACACAGTGTATTTCCCAGCTTTGCTTGAATCTCGTATCAAGAAACCTCCATCTTTGTTCTAAGAATGGGGAACAACATGCAAACATATACTTTGTGAGTCTGAAATTCAGCTTCTAATTTATGGGTCCATTAACATGTCAGGATCAGTTACCTCCGACTTTAACAGCTGTTCTGCTTGGCTGCGGTTCATGTTCTTGCAATACCAGCTGTGGAAATACGTGTAATGATCATTTTTCTGCATTTATTAATCCAGTAGTTCAAGATACATCAAGATAAAAACAAAAAAACAAATAAAGACTTTATCTGCTTATATAAAAAAAGAAATTTACAATCTGGAAATTATACACAGGTCAATGGAAGTTCTACTCACTCAAATCTTTCAAGCCCATTTTCTGCTTCCACAACATAATTACTTGGTATATAGCCTTCTTTTCTGCAAAAGAAAACCAAACATAGTTTGAACCATGAAAACTAATATGAACCATTAAAAACTAATATCAGCATATCCCTTCTTACTTTTTACAGTTAACTTGTGGTTTCCAAACTGGGGGGTGGATCGTTATGCCAGGAGGGGACGCAGCAAGGCTAAATAAAACTTATAGTTTTTGCAGTTTTTGCAAAACACGGCTAAATTTGGCCAGTAGCCTCACACTATAGCAGAGGAATTTGTCATTCCTTACTGCCACTGACATGGCTTTAACTATCAGACTGAAGCAGCAGCCGGTAAAGTAAAGACTATTTCGTGGCACATTTCTTCGTATGTTTTTTTTGTTTTGTTTTGTTTTTTTTTTTTTTTTAGGTAAGCATTCGGGTGCATGAAAAAGTGGTATTGGAGGGGTTTGACATTACTTTTGTAGATGAGTGAATATGATAAAAAATATCTAGCTTTTACAATTGAAATCCATCAGGAAAACTTCTTCCTTTTGTGAGCAAACTTCCCTTTTTACCCTACATGTTTTTTGGATGCAGGATTGTTAATGTCCTATGTAAACTGATTGCTTTTGGCTTTCCTCTGAGTCATTGGTGTCCTAGTTTTTTTTTTTTTTTTTTCTGACTCTCACCCATATTTGTCTCGGGCTTTCCACCAGTTCTGGTCAGACTTCTCTAGGATGGTGTACTCTTCATCCTTCCTAAGCTCCAAGTCCTGGGCTGACATTGGTGTGTAATCATACTCAGCTATAACAGTCATGCTTGAAGAGGAAGCAGGTGACTCAGGTGGTTGTGGGGGCAAAGGGCGACTAACCTTTTCCTGAAACAGGATAGGATTATTAGGTGAAATGTAAAAGAAATTTGTCTGTGATTGGTTGAGATGAATATGAAAAGGAGTTTACCACTGTAGGGGTTGGGGTTGGAGGAAGAGGTTTCCTGGATGGCCTTCGATTTGATGCTCCAGATTTAAAACCTATTATTGATGTTGTTTGATAAATAATGGATTAACTGAGAAGTCCATTTGTTAATTTTTTTCAGATTTCAGACTGAAGGAAATGTTTTTCCTACCATTTTTAGTATCCAGTACTTTGCAACCCATTGCTTGTTTAACTTCCTGATGGCAGCACAGCCACACCCCATCGACCCAGAAACAAGGATGATACTTCTGCATCAGGTCTTTGTTGAAGCGCACCACTATGCACAAGAATAGACACACATACACACAAAATGTACATTAAATCACATTTGCATTAGCATAGACATCCACCACTGCTATTGTACAAGATGGAAGATGCTAAAATATGGGTTGCAAAGACAATGAGAAAGCATTACTGACAAGACACATAAACCCAGCACGTGGAAATGAATCTGACTGCATACTCACAGTCTTTTAGCTTCTTTAGCCAAACACACCGAATATCTTCAGTCTTTGAAAAGATGTAAAGTGGCCCTTCATCATAAATGATCTTTGGCAAAGTCAATGGAAAAGATGATTGGTACATGTTGATTAGTTAGTAACTGCTCAGCTTCATATTCTTCAACTGCACCGATACTGAAGACATGAACTGTACAAACCTTTACTTGGGGTTTCTCTGAGGGTAAAGCGTTCCTTGCTACCCTTACTTAAATCTTATGACAATGACAACACCTGCACTGCCACTGAAAGCCCCTGGTTAATCTCAGTTTCACTTCTTAACAATGGACTTTCAGAATGTTAACTTTTAGAAGTTTGGACAGTTTTCTTCTAAGGAATTACAGATATCATCCTCCTTTATGTTGCAACATATAGACAGGATAAATATTGTGATCTTAAAGATGTAAGTAGAAAACCATCTCTAAAAATCCCAAGTGAAAACAAAAGTATGCATATGTTGAAATAAGCTGAGACAAGGAAGAACTCAAATAAATGGAATTATTTATCATTTGACATATTCTGCAAAGATATTTTCTCTGTCTGAAAAGCAGATTAAAACAAGTTTACCTGGAACGCATACTTGCGCTCCAGTGGAGCGTTTGGCTCTGGCTGGACCACCTCCACACACTTGATCTTCTCAATATCAACTGATCCTTTCAGACCTTTTTTCTTCTGCACAAGAGATGAAGACACATCAGTTTAAAAAAATATATGATTCTGTTTCAAGCCTGACTCCAGCCTGATATACGTACCCCTTTGTCAGCATCGTAGTCATAGTATGCTATTTTTTCCTGAGTAAGAACAAACAACCTCTCCTTGTAATTCAAAGGGGATGTTTTCTTCTTCTGCTGCGATCGCTTAATGAAGACTTCTTCCAGTATACTGTCTGACATGATTCAACCTAAATTGGTCGACACTGAAACAAGTAATGAATTAAAGAAATTTTAGAGTGAAGTTTAGCAGCACAACACTTTACTTCTTAATGTAAAACAGCACCAAACAGCATCTTCATTTTACTGGAAGCTTTAACAGTTTCATCCATTCTCACTCAGCTCGGAAATCAATAGAGGGTTCTGTTTGTTTCAGCTTTAATTCCTTTTGCAAAGTTTTTTAAATAAATACTTGCCTGCTGTTCGTACAGTCAGAGCAATGCCAGTATAATAGGTTAGAGTATAGATCTGGAAAGAGATTAACAAACAGTGTGAACACCTATCAGTAAATGATAAGGCATAGTTTGCATATCGGCTCTGCTTCTCGTGCCAGCTTCATCCTCTGTTTACATTTCCATGTTTTCCTGCAGATGTTCAATAGTGTCCATCATCTTGGCCCAAATGTACAATTTTCCTTTTTGTTTTCTTTTTATTTGCCAGAGAAGCCATATTCTAGATCACAAACTTTGCTATCTAAAAATGCACTTTAACAGACAGACGAAAGCTTTTCCGTAATTGTTTTTTAATAACTTAGGATCTAGTGGTTATGAATAAAGCAAATACAGAATGAATCCAAACTGTGAATGCTTGTCTTCTTTGTGTTTACATAACTAACCGCTATGTAAAATGTGTCCTCCTGCATTCATTAGTCTAAAGAGCTCAGAACTGACCTCATCATTGAAACTATTTCACCATCACAAGGCAGCCATTCTCTTTCATACATGAACTAACACACATATTTACCATTTACTGCATTCTGAGAAAAGTAGCAAATTAAAGAGACTGTAATTTTAGTCTATGGTTGTGTTTGAATCTTGTTTTCAACACTTTCTAACCACCAAACTTAAAATGAAACTTGCACCTTCAGAACAAGAATAGGCCAATGATGGTGTGTTAGCTAAGGTGATAATGAAGCTTCTGTTAGAGCACTGAGACAAAAATGTCTTTATGTTATAAAAAAACCAAACCAAAACATGCAAACTAGTGGAAGTAAATTTAAATAGAACTATATCTAGTGCAAATGAGTTTCTTTCACATATGAAAGGAGGTAAAGGAAGAAAGCTCACAAAGTTAGACATCATTGAGTAAGTCACCCCGATCCAATAGACAAGAATGGGTCAGTGTGATGTCAAGTCAGCTTTGGTTACAACCAATGTAGAACTAAAATTCAGACCACATCAAATTATCAGCTTTGGTTAAAAGAAATATTCTCTGATGTATTCATCTCAAACAACAACATGTTAAAAAAAACATTCATTAAAGGTTTCAAAGTCAGAGTAATGGTGTTTAATCACATATCGACTATCGGATTGTCAAACTTACCCACCCGTCACCCGGCTGAATGCCTACAACCAGTCTCTGTCAGATGTTTTTGCATTTTAGCTCAGCCTATTTTCAGAAGTGAGCACTTCCTTCTGTCATCTGCACTGTAACTGTGAAACTACCAGAAACTTCTGTCACTCCCTACTAACCCGGCCTCTGACATTTCTTAACACCAGAATGATAAGATCCATTAGCTTTGTTTGTGTCATCCCAACTAGACAGCGATGTTCCCTATTCTGTGAAACATTGTTTACTCGTTTCTCATTTGTCACCACCTGTTTTCTCACATCACTAACTTGGTAACACTGAAAATCTAAGTACTGGTGTACTCAAGCCTGTCGACTTAATGGCATAATTTTTCTAACATGATTTACCATTTCTGTTGAAAAGAGGTTGGTTTTTTTCTTTCTTGTTTTGGTCTTTTCTGACAAGACTTTACTAAATTCATGGGGAAGTTGCATCAGTGTTACACAGCAATGTGAAGGGAGAAAAAACCTGAAGTGCCCTGCAGATCTATAATTTACACATTTATAGTATATATTTCATACATCTGATGTATACCTGTTCATGTCAGGTAATCTCCCACAAATACATAACACTGTATGTGCTTTTTATTTTCTTGCACACCACATCAGAAAGAAGATTTTCTCTTTTTTTATTTATGTGGTCTGACATAAACAGGTTGGATCATAAACCAGACTACACACTGGCATTATGCAAGCTGTGTTGCTAAGCAATCAAATTTGAAGTTAATGTAACTGCAATAAATACATAAAAACATATATGTACATTTTATTTGAAAAGATGAGCTCTATTATTTAACAGCATGGTATAATACTGTACTGTGTATAATACCACAAACATAACCATAGTCGCAATACTCTTACTCAAACAGGAACCTATCAAAATGCTCTCTTTCCTGATGTTTCCTGACAGATAAGTAGTTTGTGCAATAAATTTGCCCGTGTGAATATGTGTGCATGCATGAGTGAGAAACGATGAGTAAAAAAAGTCATGAAGTTTGGCTGCTCTACCTACAAATGTGCCACATACATTTACATGGATGTGATCTGTCAAAGTCACTTCTCATGATACTTAATTGAATTGCATTAAAACTTCATTCAATACATTTATCATGCATTAATTGTAGATTTGATAACTTCAGTTTTATCAACACCCACAAACCAAGTAGTGCATGACTGTCTACAAACTACTCAAACGAGATGTGTTTCAGTAGATAAAGTCACAAAGATATGATCAATCATTAAAAAAAAGAAAAAGAAAAAAAGTGAAATCTTTCTTATGGATTCAGATAAACACACAGTACTGGCAGTTTTCAGTTAAGTGCTTGCACAAATTGACATAACATTTAATTCTCATTTTATATCTTTGAGTAAATATTCAGTATTCATAGACTAATTCAGTATATTGCGTCCCTGTAAACTAAGAAAGACCAATAATACCTCTTGACCTTATAGCAAGGATTAAAAATATTGTCACTTACCAAGCACCTGAAAAAGTAAAGCATTAGACAAACAACCGCAGATGCTGTGGCATGAACCTTTGCCTCAGTAGTTCGCTTTCCATAAAATGTGTGTTAGTCTGTGATGCAAGAAGTTAAAACACACCCACAGAGAGGAATCGAGTCTGCTTACTTCCCTTTTTCCTTCCTGCTCATTTTCATATCAGCCTTCTGGACAGTTTTGGTGATAAATAGACTCTAGCTCACAGGACCATGTTTGGATACTGCATATAGTCACACTGTGACACCTTTCTTGGGTATCTTGTCCTGTCCACTGCCAATTTGACTATTGTAGGAGGAAGATAGAAACTTCAGGATAACATGAGTAAATCTCCATCAGTGGTGGGAAAAAAAAAAGAAAAAAAAAAGCCAAACACATAGTAGCAAACTGAAATCCCACGTATGAATATTACACCATGTTCTTACTGTAGTTACTGGAGGTGGAGTCGATTAAAACTACTTTATAAACGCTCAGGGACAACACATCAATCAGAAATGTCATGGAATTATTAGTGGAAAAAGGAAGAACAGACAAAAGAAGTTCTGACAAACAAATCAGATGTCAGGTTACAGACTTTCCCCTTGCCCTCGATTTTTAATAGGGCATTTGATCATTTGAATGTTTAAACAAACCCATTAATCTGAGAAGTTGAGGTGGTGTTATGGTGGAGCAGTTGCCGAACAACAGGAGGATTCCTGTTTGAATCTCAACTGGGGCCATGCTGTGTGGAGTTTGTACATTCTCCTTGAGCCATTGTGGGTTTTCTGCAGATACTCAAGCTTCTCCCCACTGTCCAAAACATGCATTGTTGTTCATGTGTGTTGACTTTGTGACAGGTTTGCTGCCTGTTCAGGGTATATTGCAGCTTTTGCCTGATGCCTGCTGAGATAGTGACCCTGACTACAATTTCCTGTTTACTAGACATTAGAAAGAGGCAAAAATATAGATAGATAGATAGATAGATAGATAGATAGATAGATAGATAGATAGATAGATAGATAGATAGATAGATAGATAGATAGATAGATAGATAGATAGATAGATAGAAGTAAAAATATAATAAGAATTTTAAAACGCCAATTAAAGCAGCAGTGCCTGAGAATCGTACCGACTCAACAGTTAATTTGCAACTTTGTTAAATGTTCTTTTGTTTGCGTCCACCTGACATCTCCCACCGCTAGGGGGCAGACCGCGGCATTGCCGGCGTGTTTACTGCTGAGGTCTACTTCACGAAGTGCTTCCGGATTCGGCCTTCCTCTTTTCCGCTTCATCGGGGCGCAACCATGGTATGATCTTACTACACGGTTACGTTTTATAAAATCTCACACAATCTTTTCAGTTAAAGCATCATATGTGTATATGTTCAGCTGAGATGTAATGGTAATGTTTTGATAAACGCAATGATGGCAGTATTGGGTTACATGTAAGCGTTTTAACACAGTTTGATCGAAGTGATGGTGACTACAACGTATGAGGAATAAAAGTACTGGTATTGGCATTTCCTGTCCAACTAGTGTCCACATTTGGGCAATTCAAGATAAATATAGAATCTAGTTACTGAAGTGGCAACAGTACTTAACCATATTTACAGTAATTTGCACATTTACACTGTTCACGTTAAGTTGCTACCATGCTAACACGTTAGCTTACTACAAATGACTGACTAATCGTAGTGCCAACAGTTAATAAACGCGTTTTTGATTTGCTAGAGATTTTTTAAAATACATTTTTGGCATTGTTCTGAACTAATGCTGTTTAAATTTCTGGCGTTATATTAACCGGTTGCTGTCCGTTAGCTCTGTTAAAAAGGCCTGTTAATTGACATGTTTAATGGCAACCTGTATCTTTCCTCTGGAATGTCGAAATGCATCAGACATTTTATTAGCTGATATACTGTCCGTCTTCTGTGTTGTGCAGGTGAATGTCCCGAAGACCCGCAGGACTTACTGCAAGAAGTGCAAGAAGCACCAACCCCACAAAGTTACCCAGTACAAGAAGGGAAAGGATTCCCTCTATGCACAGGGTAAACTAGTTCCTTCAGCGTTCAAATGAATCACATATCTAAATGATTTGTGGCTGAACTGTAGTTGTCTTGCAGGTAAGAGGAGATACGACAGAAAGCAGAGTGGGTATGGTGGTCAAACGAAGCCAATTTTCCGGAAAAAGGTAACTCTTCTTTTCCGATGGACTTTGATCAATGTAATGGGCAGTAGAAATGTGATGTACTCACCAAAACACATGTTTTTATTCAGGCTAAGACTACAAAGAAAATTGTGTTGAGGCTTGAGTGTGTGGAGCCCAACTGCAGATCTAAGAGAATGCTGGCTATCAAGAGATGCAAGCACTTCGAGTTGGGAGGTGACAAGAAGAGAAAGGTAAGAGTTGTGCATCTTTAGTGCTTTCTGTGTGCAATTGTAATAATTGTAATGTTTCAATACTAAACTTTTTTTTTTTTGTTGTATTGATGCCCTTTGAAATTAAGCAAATAATTTCATCCTTTATGGCTCATTTGAGGTTGATATGGTTCATATATATATATATATATATATATTATAAAATTTCCAGGTGGCATTGGTTTCTAGGGAAAGAGCAGACATTGCATAAAAATGGTAGTTAAACTACAGAATATGCTACAAAACTGGGGTACATTAGAGGAAGGGCCAGTTAACAAGATAACTGAGTATAAAAGGGCACTCAAAAGGAATACATAGAAATTTTACCAGTTATAAATTTGAATCAATTTTCTATGTTTTTTTTTTTTTTTTTTTTTTCCTCTGTTTGGGAATTTTATCAAACTGGATTTAGATTTGAAACATGTGGGTAGAGTAACTGAATAACTAATTGTGGAGAATTGCATAGATTGTTGCAGACTGAAATGCCAGATGTAGTTGGGTGTTAGAGCCGGACTGCATGTTTTAGTTTAAGTTACATACTGGTGTCACACAAGGATATAATGAAGGGAATTATTTCTTAAAACATTTAAATGCAACTTTTATGTCCTTGATCCAATGATTTTTGCATTATAGTGTTCAGGTGGTTATTTTTGCATTAATTTCCCCCCTGTTGATCAAGTCAGTAGGCATAATTTTAGCCTAGTTGGCTAAATTGTTTATCCGAAACGAGGCATTCTTGCATCTCATTTGAAATAAAATAATTTTACAACATATACCTTCACACTGTTGTTGCCATGTAATTGTAGGCAGATGTAAACGCCAAACATTTCAGGTAATACTAGACTTGTTAAACAATTCATGCATATGCTGAGTACTAAACGGCTTTTGGGAGAGCCAGCAGTAATGTGTGTGTATCAGAAAAAGATATTGCAGATTTAGCATCGATCATTGGTTTATGGAGGTGTTTTGATGCCTGGAGTTCAGCATTTGATGAAAAATACTTTATTCTAGAGGTAAATTGCAACCACTGTGCAACAATCGTAATTGTTCCCATCTTTAACTTAAAGGTGTTTGAAGCAACCATAAATTGAAGAGAGGGTGGTAGCTTCAGAGTAATGAATTTAGCTTAGGGACAATGTTTAAACTTAATAGTTTGAGGGAAGTTATTATCTGCTGGTAGCCATATTGGCTTTTATTTACAGACAGTATTTGCTATATACAGATCACATAGCCAGCAACTGTGAAAATATCTTGATTAGCAAGTTTATTCTTTTACAGTGCAAAAGTCATTCAGAATCCTCAAACTCAGCAGAAATAAATCACATATAATCAAGCAGCATTTTCACTCGTGTTTTCCCTTTTGTTTTCTTACAGGGCCAAGTCATCCAGTTCTAAACTGTGGTCCAGTCTTTTGGATGAAGCTGTCACTATTTTCAATAAATGTGTCAAAACATTTTTGGAGTAAATTGCTTTCTTTAACCTGTTTTTATAAAACACGTTTGGGGCACAGAATTGAATGTTTCTTACAAATAGTTAAACTTTGCCATTTGTACAAGTCTGAGACTTGTGACTTAATAAACATACTAATGTATGCCTCCAATGTGGTAGGCTTACTTAAAACATCACAGTATTCAAGCAAACACGATTATAAAATGATCAGTTTTGAAAATGTATACATGTAACCCCGAAAAGATAAAAAAAAAACCCTAGATTTTTCCATAAATCCATAACCTGAGGACTACAAAATGGTGTTTTGTTTAATGGACATGGGCTTCCAGTACAGCTTGTAAAGCTTCTTGTAGTAGCTGCTGATGGGGGTTACTGTCAGCAGAGCAGTGCCTGTAGGGTTGACAGATAACACGATGCTGCTCCGTTGAGTCTGAACACCCATCTCTTTGTACTGAGGCAGGATCTGTGTGACGTTGCACTGAGGGTTACAGATCTTCCACCCAGGAATGAGTCTGACGGCAAACCCTCGTGCCCCACCAATCTCCTGCTTGTTCAGCACAGCGACAGCCAGACGGTTCTTAGACAGAGGCCTCTCCCACACCTCAAAACTGTCCATCTGTAGAACAAGTCACGTTAAGTATTTCTAGACAGAAAGTCAAAAGCAGACAGCTGCCACGGAAAACGTTTTAATGCTTTGTGTCAGCTCTTACACACCTTGGCAGTGCAGTATCCCTGTTTGCCCAGTGGGTCCTGGCTGATTTCTATGATGCGACTGTTCTGCAGCAGCATCTTGGAACGAGGACAAATGTTCCGTAGATCATTAGACATGAGCAGGGGGGCTGCCATAATGGCCCATAATGCCATCTGAGTTTCCTGCTGGTCATGGCTCAGGCCGAAGTTCCCAATTACAAGCTAGAGAAATGGAGAAATGTCATGTAAATTTACAAGAAAGTTCAGGCCTTTTGAGCAACTGAAACGTTTTCTCTTAAGTCTACTTGAAGAAAACCATAAATTAAAAAAAAAGAGATGTAATTAGCATTAGTCATTACATTCCAAGAAAGCAAATTAGTGTATTCAATAAAACTTTCAAGTGGCAGACAGTAAGCTGTTCTGTCTTGTACAGAAGACTAAAACAGATTGGTACTTGAAGGCCACTGGCTCTGCTTAGTTAAAGGTCAGATGAAGGAATGTTGTGGAACTGGAGTAGAGCAGAGTACCATATCGGGGTCATTCCAGCCCCCAGGTCCAGCTGAGGGGACGATGATGTCCTGATAAAAAGTGGTCCAATTCAAGATGGACTTGACCGAGGTCCATGAGTCGTACACGTCATCAAAGTTGCGCCAGTGGTTACACGTCTCACGGATTGCTGTGTAGTTAGGCTGGAGGCACAGAAATGCTCTTTACAATGACTGAACAAATAATGACTGACCACAAGGTTAATAACGATCTTTTGTTATTATCATTTATCAATCAGATTACTTAATACTGTACAAGTTGAAATTTTCTCTTACCTTATGGAAAGCCCATTCATACAATGGCCACTCGCAGGAGTACAGGATACTTTTCCCGGTTTGGTTTAGTGCTTTTGACATGTTCATGTAGCCTTAACCAGAAAAGGTAAGTAGTTAAAATAAACCAAGGACTCACAAGTTTTGTAGAAATTAACTATGAAAAAGCTCCACATCTGTGATAAAGATGTGGAGCCCGAAGATTGATTTGTGCAAAAATATGTTTACAGTATTATTGGCTTTTTATAAAATAGCAATCAGGAAGTTTATCAGCAGCTCATACACAGATCTCTGCTGTCTGACAAGTAGACATTTGAATTCTGAATGGAAGTCCCACCTTCTCCCAGTAACGTCCAGTTCATAAAGCAGCCATCAAATTTGAGTAGATCCACACCCCAGTCTGCAAAAGTCTGAGCATCAGTCTCATAGTAGCCCAGACTGCCAGGGTACCCAGCACAGGTTGTTTTCCCCACATCTCCATAAATACCCAGCTTCAGACCCTTAGCATGGATCTGAAAGGAGAAAACATGTCTTTTTAAACGTGCTTGTTAAACCTGCAAGCACATGCTAGTTATATCCTGTAATGTATTTAAACCAGCAGGTGGCGATGTTACACAGCAGAAAACTTCATGTAGGCTTTGCTAAATATATCTCTCTCCTGGTGAACATCACTTTTCAGCCGTCTGTGTTGCTATGCTGTATGTGAACTCTAAGGTGGTAATCAGCCTGTCCGAATAGTTTATACTCCTTTCCACTGCGAAGGTGGCGCAACATGATAAACTCCAACCGAAGGTCTGCACTTTTTGCTCTGATTCAGGTGCTCCATTTCTATCAAATGAAATTTGAGACCTGGGTTCCACATCTGGTTCTTTTTCACCTCATTATGTAAATAACTGCAGGTGGACCTGGATGAATATGTAATCTGACTGTGTAATCACTTTTGCCTTTAGACTTATTTAACAAGGACTTCTTCAAACTTTTTAACATCTGCAAACTTAAACATATATATAGCAAAACCTGAATAATAAAACTGCACAAGAATATGTCTTAGATAGATAGTTTACCATTCCTGAACCCTGCAAACTCATTCATGCCGTCGCAAAACTGGAAAAGATCATAAAAGCAGCTATATCCTATCACATCCTTTTTATTTGGCTCCTTACACCAGGTGAACTAAAGAAATGTATTTCTCACTTTTCTTAAGTCTCTCTGAACCCCTTTCCCTCTTTGATGTCTATGGAGGACTTATTGTGCTAATACTCTTGGTGTTCTCACACTCAGCCTTCTCATTCCTGTTTTATACCAACCACTCACATAGTCGGCCAGTTTCTTAATACCCCCTGGGAATCTTTTGGGGTCTGCCTGCAGGCGGCCTTGAGCATCGCGCTGAGTGGAGGGCCAACAGTCATCGATGCAGACGTACTCATAACCGGCTTCCTTCCAGCCCTCCTCCACCATCACATCTGCCATCTGCATGTACAGACTCTCGCTGCCAGGGCAACAGGAGGAGACAGGCGGAGCTGATAGTATTAGTTGGATGCCAACATTCAATGTCATTTGCAACAAAATGGCACATGCAAATATAGATAGTACCTTAATGTTGGTAACAAAGAATGCTCATTGTCAAGAAATAGAATAATTAAGATTCATCCAAGCATTTGGTGCTCAGTTACCTGAAAGGCTACTTGTTCTGCACAGGTAGCCATGTGTATTTGTTATGAAAGAGGAGATAAATTAATCTTTTTAAATTTATTTATTTTAAACTTCTCAGATCCTGTCACAAAAAAAAAACTTCTGGGTTTAAACATAGGTTGATGCACTTTTATTATTATTTTTTTCCTTCATTATTATTATTATTAATAATAATAATAATAATGAAGGGAAAAAAGTGAAGTGTGACTGACATTAAAAACAGTTTACTTTTTTCAATCCCTACATAATTTTCTACAATTTGTCTTTGTCAAAACTAAATTTTCTATAAAACACATTAAGTCTGATACCAAGAATACATTTAAGAAAAACTAGTACAGAAGCAGTAAAATGCTAGATAACTGATTAATAAGTGGTTAAAGCACCTGGTATGGCATCTCACAAATAGCTTAATCGGTAACAAGCATGGCAGAGATGGCGTGTATTTCAAAGGTCCACATGAGGGAATGAATTTATGTGGGCAACTAGTTTGCCAGTTTCCGGCATTTATCACAATAAAATCTCAAATAATTTGAGGATTTCATTGTTGTGGAGGATTGTTGTGAGATAATTAAATAACTTACTGAATCTGGACAAAGCCAAATATATACATGTGTGTACTGATTGGTCATAATCTTTGGATCTTCAGGCAACTCTGCATTAGCAATGACACCTTGCACATCTGGAAATGCTTCCTTGAAGCTGTAGGATATCCTCTTATTTTGAAGTAACATGTTCTGCCAAATGGATAACATGTTTTTCAGGTAAAACCAAATTACATTCTGCTGGCATCACAACAGCTGTGTAGTACAGTTCAGGTGCTGAAAGTCCCCTCTGAATCTAGCATCTTTTTTTTCTTAGTTTCTTGTACAGCTCAGCTAGAATGCTCAACAAGTCATATGAATTTAACAACATAGCAGTACCTGCTGTATTTCTTTTGCTGAATCCAAAGAGATTTTTATGAGATGTCAGTGACTGTTGATCACTTCTGTCTGTTCATTTAAAAAATCTTGAAATGTTTTATTTTTTAAACCCTCACATTTTCTAGCGTGATTTAGTTTCTATTCAACAAACACCCCTTTTTTGCCTAAAAATGGTGGTGTAAACTAATTCATCCAAACAGAAAGTGAAAGTCTGCAGTGTTGTTGTTGTTTTTTATTTATTTATTTATTTTTTTTACAGCATCAGTAGGTCTGTTGAGTCACAGCTGATCACTGCAAGCGCCCCACTGTTGATATTCTTACCTGATGCAGTTATTGGGGTCCGTGTCACAGTTGGTGTTACACAGGAACCTTTCCCAGTGCAGCCAGCCCATACTGGGTTTCAGCGCGAGGCCATTATCCAGCGCTTCAGCGGATGGACACAGAATACTGATGACCGCCAGGAGAAACACAATTCGGCACATTTTCACCCACAAATTTACACTAGTACTACCAAAAGGAACTAAAAGCTACTGTGCTTATTTGCTAGATCTATTTCCTCGTGCCGAACTGTCAGCCCACCTCCTCTACATGATTGACCTAAAATTTAACCAATAGGATCAAAATGCGTCTGTTGCTGACCAATGGCGTTTCGCTCATGTTTAACCTCAGCAAACGAGGAAGTTCCCTCTGTTCGCAAGGCAGGTGATAATGCCGGTGGTTTCTAGTCTTGTGATTCCTCGTGACACCGATAAGCTAAAAATAGCAACAATAATTTAGGGACATTTGCACTTCTTTTCCATTGTAATAAATCTGTTTTATGTTTACCTATCTCGGATAAACTGTACCTTTGTAAGTTGGACGCAAGATTTTTAAATGGGGTCCAAAAACCCAAGACCCCATGAAATCATGTTAAGAAATGAATATTTGATATTTTGTGATGGATCCACACCCCTAAATTAAAAGGAATGCAGCACTGTTAATGTTAACTTTTGTGAGTAAAAAGTGATGAGTTGTACTATTTCTTTAAGAAACTTTGGATTTAATTATTATATTATTAATTTTTAATTATTAGTTGGTGCTATTGGCCAGTTCTAAATATCAGTGCCTCATGTTTCCTCTGAAATACTGGCTATTATGTTGCATCATTACAGAATAATATATTAAATTGAAATAATTTTATTAGTTCCCAAATGGCAATTGAAAAAATATATCACCAATATGAAGGGAAATCACATCAAAAGTTTAACTGAAAATACTCCACCCGTCTCTAAGGAGGAGCAGCTTTCAGTTCTTCATAGTGGCGCTACACCTTTTGGTTTTATATTTGTGATCAATTTTACTGCAGATACCAACTTGTTCTGGGTTTAATTCAACAGTTAATTACTTTACCTGCTACAAGTTTGTTTTTATAAAACTTACATAATGTGAAAAGTAAAGAAAATGAGACAGCACTGATTTGCAAATCCTTTAAACATTAAAAAGTATGTTAATGAGTTCATTATAAATGCTGAAACTGTAATTTATTTTTGGACAAAATATGTTCCTAATTGAAATTGAATGTACAGATAACATTTAAGAAAATTTGCTATGCAGCCAACAAAAGTCTATAAAACACATTGATAGGTTTGCTGACTGTGCCTCCAAATCACACAGTTTCATGTGTCCACATTTAAACAACATATTTTTACACATACACTACCGTTCAAAAGTTCGGGGTCACTTCCCTATTGAATCCCATGGCAAAGTGACCCCAAACTTTTGAACGGTAGTGTATATTTAAAAATCCGATGATCAGAAAGATGTCTGTATAGTATGACCATAGACCATTATATAATATTCTTCAGCAATACTTTAAAAGCAGGCACTGTTCTGTGGTGGAAATCACTTAAGAAACATCATAAAAAATAATAAAATAAACAGAGTTGGCACCACAAATCCAATTTTACTACAAAATTGCTGCAATCTAAAAATAAATAAATAAATAAAATAAAACAAAAAGAGAGAGAAAGGGAATACATTAAAATGCAGGATTCTCATTTGGAAATCATGGACATCCTCCAGGGTAAAGGGTGGCGAGATCAACTGGCTTCTGTTCTCTGGAGCATCACGGTGGAGCATAGTCACAGACATGAATAGTCAGCATCATATGAGAAGGAACGAGTATAGGTTTACAATAAATATATACTAGTTTTGAACTGTATGTTGCTATAGATGATTGTTTTTAGAAAACAACTTTATCTCAGCAAGACGAAACCAGCCTCAATCTGGATCACTACAGAGCTTAAAAAGGTTGGCTGCTAACCTGGCCGTCCAAAAATGAGCTGCTTTATGAAACGAAGATGGTGAAAATGTTTACGACAAAAATATGCTGAGGAACTAAAATCTTAATTGTCTCCTTTTCATTTCATAGCATGTTTTATGGAAAATGGGTTATATGATCCAATGGGATTTTGAATGAACATTAAATTTATTTTGTTTTAATCCTTCAAGGATTAAATGAATTGTTCTGTCCTGTAAAGCATCATTTAATCCTTTAGTTAAAATAAATTATATTTGGAGATCAGTTTTCCATGTGTAATGACAATAAACCTCTTCATGTAGCTTTTAGACAAACTTGGGGATTTGTTGTCTGTTTGGAAATCCAGCCATGAATAAAACAACCTCAACAGTTTTTTATGCAGACATTGGACCATCACTTGTGTCCAAACAAAACCAGTTTTCATATGTAAGTGAACACTTGATAGTTATTTGTATTTGTATTCTCACTGGCATCAGGACTGATGGAAAATAGTCGAAATTACCTTGCAGGCTCCTGAGGAGCCTGGTTAATAAAATGCCACACACACACACTATCAGCTTTTACACTGCTTCTGACTGTGTAATACCTGCAGATGCAAGACTAATTTGACTGGAGCTGATGTTAAATAAATTAGAGATTGGTTTCTTAATTCAGTTGAAATGGTAATGCTACCACAGACTCAAATTTATCCTGGATGTTTCCATTTGGAAAATTGTCAGAGATCTTCTCATGCAGAGTGACTGATGAGTTTTGCAAATACTGTATTACTTCTTTCTTTTGGAGAAAATGAATGTTTTAGATTGTTTATGTACAGATTAGCTATTTTAGAGTTTGCTCAGAGTTACGAAATGGTTGAAACATCACAGAGGTGACAATGCTTGTATCAGCATCCCACCTCAGTGAAACCATCATGCGATCTTCCTCCGGTAAGTCTATTTTACTACGTATTACTCTAATCCTGATATTGAGAGGATTGGAAATGAATGAAGCAGCACTTGTGAATTGGGAGACCTATATTATGACAATAATCCTCAATCCCCACAGCTGACTTTATGTAAAAAGGGGGCATTAATGAACACAAAACATGACCTTTATGTGAAATGTCAAGGATGCCCATTTCAACTCTAAATATTATCAGAGGCTTCAGCCAGGGAGAAGCCTGATACAATTTGTCACATGCTGTAGTTCATATCAGAGCCAGTGAGAAAAGGCTTTGAGGCTCTAAATGTCAGATTTCAATTTGACTCTTGCCACCCCCTGCTGATGGATAGGCCAATCCTGCTCATCTAAATACAGTTTTCTCATTGTAAAAATGGGTTGTTGCCCACTGTTGTGACAGAAACCCTTGTTTTTTTTTCTAAGTGCTGCATAAAATAGCAGCGTGCCTGTATCTTTACAGCGGTTAATTGAAATTGTTGACAGTTGGGGCAGCCCTTGCTTGCTGTCTAGTTTATGTGGCTCCCCAGAGCTTTGACACCAATCCATCATGCTCCTTTCTTCCTCACTGTCATGTAATTGAAGAGGCTGTCATGGCTGACTTATGCTGGCAACTTTGTTATGAAGTGTATGGGGATGAAATAAAAGGGAAAGCTTTGTTGTGGCGAGCCCTCTTTCCAGAGAGTTTCATTACTGTATTGATCTATAAAGACAGGTAGCAGCACAAGTAAATGTCATCAAAAAGTTGTGCCTCCATAAATAAAAGCTCTCATATATGGCTTGCAGGGAGAAAAATCCCTTATTGTTGTGCAATTAACTTCTTAAGTTGTTTATGTGAGTGTCACAAGGGAAGGAGCCTACATGTACTGATGCTGCTGCTATAATTAGGTCCTTGTTGGACCAAGTGTGTCTGAAAAGGCTTCTGGTAATAACCTGTAGAGACAAGCTTGACCTGTAAATCACTGTTTTATTGACAAAATATCTCCTCTTGGTTATGTTTGAACATTTAGCTAATGATTTAAAGAATAATTGAAGCTTAAATTTCCTTATTTTTAATACGAGGGAATCTATTTAGATTTTTTTTTTTTGGTTGTTTACAGAGCTGCTTTATCCTCAGTGGTTTAAACCACAGAGTGAAGTGTTGCCTCACTGTGCTTAATTACATTTTAGACTTCTGCAAATTCAGTTTATCATAATTGCATTACAACCAGTCAGATTGATGACTCGAGCTATGTGTTGCAATCTGGTCATCTCCAGACAGAAATCCATTTAAGATGCCTACAATCATGGGAAGAAGTAATTTACTGGAGTGGTGTCACATTGCAGGGTAAAGAAACAATAATTTAATTTTTCGTTTGTTTTATAGCCATTTCTTCCTTCATATGACATTAAAAAGGTAAGAGGTGACTGCATAATGAAGTGGGCTGAACATTAAGAGCAATGAAAGCAGACTCTCCCATATAGTTCCATTTTTATTTAATATTTAGTCCGTTTTAAAATGAAAGATGTCCTTAATTACACTGTGATTAGAAAGAATGATTCATTAGATTATTCAAACTGAGCTGCAGATTTCATTAATTACATTCTTCATACAACTTTGCCCTTCATTCTTACAAGTGAAAGTGTAATTAAAAACGTAATTGTAGCACCTACTATATATTTTAAACATATACGTGATCAGTCACAACGTTAAAAAACCTTCACGGTTTAAAGTCAGTAGCAGCTCATCTTGTTAAAATGCAATGTTCTGCTTCCTGGTATTCACATGGAAGTTTCTTTCACTTTTGCCACCTACCTAAGCATTTAAGAAAACTTTAGAAGACTTCCGGAAGAGTTTAAACCATTTTCTTTCTCAAAGACGAAAGCATGAAGTGCAATGATGAGCTTTTCCGCTTTTCTAAATGAGGCTAAATGTGGTCTCAGAAGGAGGATCATGTTGAATGTTCTCTAAAAGATTAAGATGTGAGAAAGAGATACGTTTTATATAAGGTTTATAAAGTTTCGTCCCTTCATTTTTTTCTTCTTTACTGTTCTCTGCAGATGCTTAAACACTGCTGTGAGGGCAAGTTGTTCTTATCATTAGACCTTCATGATAAATTATTTACCAAATACATTATTCACTGCCTTATAGCCACAGGGGTTTATCTAAGGAGGTACCCCTCTTTCCTTGTCTGTTTACTTTCAGATATTGAGAATTGTTTTAGAGAAAGGATGCCTGTAGCTTTAGTTGTTTTTGTTTTTTTTTTGGAAAATGATGTGCTTGATTGTGAGTTTTATTATCTTCTAAGTGTGAAAAAGGAGGTCGGTAATAGTTTTTCCTCATGATTAAATCTAAAATGATATTGCTACTGATCTTGAAAAGAGCCACACCAGCGTAGGGGGTCAGAGTACCTCAGCACAAGCTGTTTCAGTATATTTTGAGAAAATCCATTTTGATAGGATAATCAATAAATGATTCAGTTGTAGTCCTTAAAGTCAGTGAGTACAAAAAGACTGACCTTTTGCTCTGGCTGCTTTAACAGAATCACTGAGTACCTGCCAGCATTAATCCTACCTTCGAGGAGTTCTTATATTGATACAGAATCTTTACAGTAATTAGATGGAGCTGTGTGTAGTGTGTAGTGTACTGTAAAATCAATATAACAGCAAAAGAAGGATGTATATTTTTAATGAAAACGGTGATTTTTTTTCTTCTTAGTACCCTCCACATTTTCTCAGTCGACTGTTTGCTTGTGCTTATATTGTTTTTGTTTTGTGGCATGTTATCAAGTCTAAACATACAAATTGAAGGACGCATCAGATGCAGGTTTGCTGAGAATCTCATTAAAAAGGCTACTTTAAGGTCTCCCAGCTGGAACACAGAACTCCAATGAGGATTAGGCTGCTTGACCTAATTTAGCAAACCAAATGATGATATATTCAGTCCAACATAAAGCAATTTATTTTATTCTATTGGTTGAAGTAAATGATTTTAGGCACAGTTTTAGTGAAGGATCTACCACATAGGGGGATTTTCTCAAAATATACTGAAACAGCTTGTGCTGAGGTACTCTGACCCTCTACGCTGGTGTAGCTCTTTCCAAGATCAGTGGCAATATCATTTTAGATTTAATCAAGTCAAGTCAAAAGTAAATATAAACTCATCATCTCAAAAGGTGTTGATTTTAGTATATATTTTTGTCCAAAAATGCCTGTAAAGTAAGGCAAGGCAAGGCAGTTTATTTGTATAGCACATTTCATGTACAGGACAATTCAAAGTGCTTTACATAAAACAAAGACATTACAGATATATAGAAATAGTAAAAGGCATCAACACATAATCACAATAAAATAATAAATTACATTAAAATTATTAAGAGCAAGATAATTTAAAAAAAAAGTTTCCGTGCAGATTTCATGCAAGAAATGTTTTTAACCTGGATTTAAAAATGTCTACATTTGGTGAAAGTTTAATCTCCACTGGCAGTTTGTTCCATTTGTTTGCAGCATAACAGCTAAATGCTGCTTCTCCATGTTAGGTCTGGACTCTGGTCTGGACTAGTTGACCAGAGTCTTTGGATCTAAGAGCTCTGCTAGGTTTATATTCTCTGAACATATCACAGATGTATTCTGGACCTAAACCATTCTGGGATTTGTAAACAATCAGAAGGGTTTTAAAATCTATTCTGTGACTGACTGGAAGCCAGTGTAAAGATTTCAAAACTGGTATGATGTGTTCAGATCTCTTAGTCCTGGTTAAAACTCTAGCAGCAGCGTTTTGGATGAGCTGCAGATGTTTAATGCTCTTTTTAGGAAGTCCTGTTAAAAGGACCATTACAGTAATCCAGCCTACTGGAGATGAATGCATGGATGAGTTTCTTTTGGTCTTTCTGGGAGACTAAACTTTTAATTCTGTTGATGTTTCTGAGCTGGTGAAAAGCTTCTTAGTGACAGCTTTGATGTGGCTGCTGAAAGTCAGGGTGAGTCTATCAACGCTCCAAGGTTACGAACTTGGTCAGTGATTTTAAGAGCCCGAGTCATCTGGTGACAGAGACACATAAAGTTGTGTATCATCAGCATAACTTTGATAATTAATGCTATAGTTCTGTAATATTTGACCCAACGGGAGCATATACAAGTTGAACAGAAGAGGTTCAAGGACTGACCCCTGGGGGACTCCACAAGTCATGGCCACTCGCTCAGATTCATAGCTGCCGATCGTAACAAAATAACTCCGGCCTTCTAAATAGGAACTGAACCAGTTAAGGACCGCTCCAGAAAGTCCAACCCAGTTTTACAGCCTGTGCAACAGGATTCTGTGATCTACAGTATCAAATGCACCACTGAGATCCAACAGAACCAGGACTGATACTTGACCAGAATCAGTATTCAACCTAATGTCATTTAACATTTTGACCAGAGCTGTTTCAGGGCTGTGAGTGTAAGGACATCCTTTCAGCTTTTATAGCTGCCTACAAGTAACTGGGCCAATTCTGAATACACTGTAGTCCTTAAAGCACTGAGGGTTAACATTGCTGACCATGACAAATCCTTTGTTCAAAAGGGTGCACCAACCCCCTTCTTCTTCTTTCTTTCACTCATATGAAGGGACTCACTTCATGAACTCCCAGGTGGCAAATATAGCATGTAAGTGTGGCTGTCTTTAGCACTATTGAAGTTCAATGTGAGTGAAGTCATAAGAAAAATGAAATGGTCTGTAGTTTAAACACTCCAGTTTTTTAACAGGCACTGTTAGACTGTTGTTTTATTTAATAGATTTACAAAGCCATTAATGTTGCGTAGCTCATGTTTTTACCTTGTTTTCTTCAGAGCCCAAACTAGGAGTTGGATCCACAGCCTTGTAGCTGACAGTTTCAGGGAGAAATGTCCTATTAGGACAACATTGTACACTTCCTGGCCAAAAAGAGTTACCACCTACATTTAACTATGCAAATACAGGTACGAATCTCCTATTGGATAATGACTGCACGAGCGATTATTCTTCAGCTGGCATCAAGTTATTTACCCTCAACTGATGCAACAAGTGTGATCAGAAAAAATACTTAATGAAAAAGCTAAAGCTGGTCCAACTTTTTATTTTTATTTTTATTTTTTTGGCCAGCCAGTGTAGTATGACCTATTAAAAATCTAATGGAGCATACTACTTCCACTTTTTATGCGAGAAAAGGATTTTAAATTCAGCTCTGGGTTTCACAAGGAGCCTATAAAGAGAAGATATAAGATTAATTTGATTATTATAATTAAACTGGAGGTCTATAATTAAATTAAAGAGTACTGTGATGAACAGACAGTGGCTAGTGTTGATTTTTTTCTTTGAATGCCCTTTGTGCTAATTTTTCATTATCATACCAATAGCTCCTGAAAATAAGAATTCTTACCATATATGCACTGTTGTTCAGTAATGTAAATTCTGACCTTTAAAAAAGATCAGAAATAGCGTTATAAGATGTTTTCTTTGTTGCCATGTCAGAACAACTTAGAAGTTATGATATATATGATTATATTTACTTTCACTATGCCGAAATAAATAAATAAAAATTAAATAAATTAAATAAATAAATAAATAAATGGGGTTCTTTACCTTTTGAGAAAAGACACAAGTCTGAAAATGAATTAAATCCAGTGTTGAGGCTGTCCTTGCAAAGGCCTCTACAAGGATAGATCTGGCTGTTGCTGAGAACCCTAAGTTGGATAAGAGTAAATTTGAAATTAAATTTTTAAAAAGGAGAAGCATCAGGTTGGTGGTGCACAACAAGAAACAGACGTACCTTTTGTTTTGACAGTTTGGGTGTGAGAAGCTCAGGAGGGGTTTTGAATGAATGATAACTAAGTTTAGGTCTAAGGTAGATTAATGGGTTTAAGAGAGAGACTGCTGCTACTCCTTCTTGACTCCTTGTGACAAAAAGTTTGTATCAACTCTAGATTGTCATGTTGGAGCCCAGTTATCCAGGAAAACAAACATGTTTGTATCACGCATTTATTAAAAGAACTCTTGAGCCACAACTTCTTTTGTTAGGAAGCCCACGTGGACTATCTCTAGTTATCCTTGTGTTAAGAGATTTCTGAAGGATCTATTTCCCAGCTGTCCCTGAATGCATCTGTGAGGCGTTTCATTTTCTCCTCAGTAGTGTGGCAGTGTGGTATATCCTTCTGGCATTTTTCTAATGTTTCTTACCATTTCCACGACAGTGAGTCAATGGGAAGAACCAGTGGAACCAGTTAAACAGGCAACCAGTGTGTTTCTTGAATACTATAGCTCAAGCCATTCCACTACTAGCTCACCAGAGATCCCACATCGCCTTTTTATCTTTATATCACCAGAAAACACGAAATGGGTGTAATTATTTTTGCAAACATAAATACACAGCATACAAGGCAAAAATTTAGTTTGTACTAAAAAGCTTGAAATTCAGAATTTAGCTTGGCCGCCATTTTATATTCTGAAACTGTTCTCACCAAAATGTGCCAATGCAACTCATTAATCCATGGAAACACGGTCTATAATTGCATTAAAAGAAAATGCGACCTCTGGTGGTTGTAAGAGCAACTGCACGTGAAGGGTAAAATTGCACCCACTGGTTGCTTTATATGGTGTAAAATTGTAACCAAAACCACCTAAAACCAACCAGGAAATGACAGTTTTGTTATCACATATTGTGCTAACATGCAACCATGGTAATCTGTAAAGTTGCACTGGAAATGAAGGATAAGTGTTTCAGCCCAAACTATGATAAATTCATAACTCTACCAAAGTAATGGTTTTGTCTAAATACAATCAAGTAGAGAAAAGTGTTTGAAGTGTTACTTATGGAAAGTGTGTTGGTTCCAATGTCACATTTCACAAATGTCACATCTAATGCCAATTATAGTGGTGGTTTACTAGATAAGTCAGACAAAAAGGTATGAACACATATGACCATTTCAGTTCGGAGGACTTATTGGTCATTACAGCCTAAACTCACTTAGGCATCTGTTTGTAATGTCTTTAAGTAGTTTTCAGGAATAGATTTCCAGGCTTCTTGAAGGACCATCCAAAACTCTTTAGACATTGGCTGCCATTTGTTCTATTCTGTCCATCTACTCAACACTGCTTCAGTAATGTTGTGGTCGGGGCTCTGGGGAAAGTTTATCAATCCACAAGACCAATTGCCACCGATTTTCAGTCAGTGACATTACTCTTTTATTGTTGTTTCCCATCCTTTATAATGGCTTCTTGATATGATAGCCATCCTTATGTGCAGACCATTTCTAGTGAGGCTTCATTGAACAGTTGAGGGATCAACTAAATGCCCACATCTATCTCTCAGGTCCTGTGTCAGGTCTTGGTTGGCTTTTTTTCCCCCCATATTTCTTAAGGACATCACTTTAAGATGCTATTCATCTGGTGTAGATAGTTGGTGTAGGCCATGGATAGGCAGGTTTGGTCCTAGAGAGCTGCAGTCCTGCTAGTTAGCAGACTTAGCAGATTTGCAGCTCTTTAGGATTAAACCTGCATACCCTGGTGTACTGTAGGCCTGCCACTTTTTTTCTTTTCTTTTTGTCCTTGTCAATTTTCTCAAATGTTTATTACACAAAGTATAGCATGTTAAATATGTTTTTTTTTCTTATAAGAAATAACAAGGTGGGAATCACCGTGATGATGTGTTGTGTGTGTGTTATGTTGTGTGATCTTCAGCATTTCTGTATATATTGAACTTTAAAAAATAGAACTAATTATCGGTCTTTGTGACAGGCTGTTACTAATAAAGGGCATGAAAATATGATTTAAAACAAGTTCTTGCTAAGTTGTCTGTTAAATGCAGACAGGAGACCTGGATTATTAGTTAGTAAAAAACAAACAAACAAACAAACAAACAAACAAACAAAAAAAAAAAAAACAGGTGGGAGCCAAAAGACTTTCAGAAAGAACTGTTGCTTGAGACCACTTCAAAAGAATTCAAGAAAGACTGGTCATTTGAAACAATTTATAAAGAAATGTGGAAAGTCTTAGGACTTTTGCAGTGCTGCATGTACATTTCTCAGCTAAAGGAGCCAAACATTAGGGTCTGTATAAGTTCTGTACTTTATACAAAAAAAAAAGAAATGTTTTCCTTAAGCTGGTATTTTATTTCCTCACCCTTACCCATATATAAAATAGCTGAATAAAATGTGGCTTTGCATGTTGTCACCAATCAGATTTAACAGCTGTTTGTTTTGGATCAGTTACCTTTTAATTTAAGATTAATTCAAGTGTGAGAAATATAGTGACGTATCATTTGTAGGGATGCAAACTTACTCATTTGATGACTAATTAGCTGTGATAAAGAGTGATAGCAGTGGGGTGTAGATTTCTGTGAGTTGGGTGTATTAGTAGGTTCAGGAAAATGTCTTAAAAGAAGACAAACAAGCACATAACAAGCTGTTATTATGAAAGAAACTGTGTCCTCTATCATAACGTAGAAGATCTTCATTACTGCCTCTCACTGTGCTTCTTTTTTACTGTGTTCCACAGTGTGACCTTTGTGCTTTTTCATTAATAGAGGCTCTACCAGCAGGTTATGATTTCAAGGGGTTATTAACAGTTTTATAGCAGCAATGGGAAATAAACAAAAAGGGCTCTTACTATGGATAAAATGTGAATGAAGTAAACCTTCTTACCAGTTCAAACTCATCTCTTATGGTTCACATGATGCATCTGTGTAATGGATACAGTTTTGACCTTTTCACATGGTGATAAACTCTGGAGCCAGAGTTACCACATCAAGCTTGGATAAGCCAAATTGACCATGTTATAAGCAGTTGGCAGCATGAAAGCAAACACCTGTGTGTTGAACTGAAGATCTTTCAAGTTTTAATGCATTTTAGGTTGTAGCCGAGCACCTTCTCCAGATTCAAAACTTACTAAATCATTAACTTTATTTGGGCTGCACTTGTAAATATTTCATTTGGTTGTTGAAACATTTAGGGTGTGTTTTCTTTGAGACACAACCTTTTTTTTTTATCACCTAAAAATATAAAGAGAAAAAAAATTCTGTATAGCTGTAGTTCAGATTTCTAAGGTTACGATGAACCTACATATTGATTTCTCTGTGTGAATTTGCAGCCCAGAGCACATCTTTTATTCTCTTTGCTTTAGGAAGAAAAACAAATATTGTCAAAGCACACCAATCTTTATTAAATGAAATGTGTAGCTACATGGCTCTATTTGGTGCTGGAAATGCAGAATACCCTAAAAGTAAGAGATTATCAAATCATTGTATTTTAACTGGTCATGCAGAGTATGGTAGAGTCATTGTTTAGACCTGTGAAAAAAGAGGCTTTGGCTCAATACCGTGTCCCACTCTGATGAGCAATGCAACACTTGAATCAAACAGCAAAAACATAATCGGATTAAAATTAAATTTGAACCAGTTAGAATGGTTGTGAGCTGGGACATGCCAAAAATGGCACATTCTTTTTAAATCTTTTATGCTAAAGAGGAATGTGTGGATAAAGCAAAGCAGCAGTTCTTAAATGATCTGATACTGAGATTAAAGGTTGTGGCTTCACTTGTAAATAAACAGTACAGTATTTTCGTCTCCACTTCTGATCTTTGAGTGATATGATCCTGCAGGCTTTAGATGTTTCCTTGTTTGTGCAAGAAAGCTGTTGTCAAGTTGAGGACTTGGACATTTGGCAAACTACATTAAAATAAAATCGGAAAGAGAGGCAGGGATTAAGATATTGGAGGAAATTTGGCTGCTCCGTCATCCAAATATTTTGGAATTAAATTGTGGAAGATATTAGCCATGTGATACGTTTCAATTTGAATCAAGATTTTTGTACTATTTACCTGGGCGATATCCCTACCAGTACTTCTTATGGTGACAGATACCTGATCAATATCCTGTCGGCAGCTAGCAGAAAAGCCGTTACCACAAATTCTAGTAAATGTTTTGGATAGAACTTACAGTATTTGTTTCCGAACAACTCTCTGCCCATAAATGCTTCACATGAATGAAGCGTGTTGGACATCAGACTTCTGTGATGTCATAAATGTGATGAAGGCAGTGTTGAAAATTTGTATATAAAAAGAATGGCTCACAAATGAACGGATCACAGCTGTGACTCGGTTCCCATCGTTCATTTAAAAGAGCCGTTCAAAAGAATCGATTTGTTCATGAACGTCATCTCTAATTGCAAGAGCATAAGGAAAAGTGATGTGGGCTGATTTATGAAACTATGCTGCATAACATGTATATTAGAATTTTAATGTATGTAACTATGTAACTCATGTAGGCACTACAATCTGAATATCATTTAGATAAAGGTGAATTGTCAGAATCGCTAACAGTTTCCTTTACTTGGTTTCACAAATTCAGCTCAGCATATAAAGTTAACATAATGTTTCTGTTAAAGGAAAAGTGGAGTATCTACTGTAGTTGAGGACATTGACAGTAAACCAAAACAGTAAAATAAAGGACAAGAAAAAGCGTCCACAAAGTTATGGAGAACTGTGTTCTGTTGTTGTTCTCTGTGGGTTTATCTTTAGTCACAATTTTGTTTACCTTTGGATCTGTGTCTTCTAGAAAATGTAATCTATAACAGCTTTCCAAATTTTATTGTGACCTGCTCTTTTCTCTCTAAACTGACTTGAGAGAAATGCCAGTGAAACATGAAAAAGCTTGCAATAAGATTTAACATTTGACAAATGGACATGGCTAAAGACATTTTATGACATTCAGCTGTATATTTAATATCTATATATCATGAACAGAGGCAGAAAATGGAAAAATACAGCTCTGCACTCTTTTTTTAAACCTCTGCAATGACACATTAAATGAGGTGTGTGTCTGTGTGGTGGGGGATAACTTGATGGGACAGGCTATCATTCAACAGGAAGCAGATAGTAAATAAAAAGGTGAAGTAACACCTGCTGAATGTCCTGTGACTATCATCTTTCACATTTTAGAGTGTCAGATGTGTTCACAATGCAGGTGGTGCACTAGAGTGACAAGGAATGGTGTGATATGTATTTTTGATATTTCTGCAGCTAAGATTTTGAGGGGCGGGGTAGGTAAAAGGGAGACCTGGATTACAGATTTTGATCCTGATGCAGTTCCCTCAAACACCAAGTCCCTTCCTTCAAGCATACATGATGATAAAACACATTCATACATGCACACCTTCAGCCCTCTAACTTGTCTCCACTTCACTTACATCCCTATGTGACATATGGGGATGTAACCAATTCACTCGAGGCTTTTCAGTGGGCTTTTGTTTCCAAGGCAACAAGATTCGGAGGATGTGTTGGGTGTGTTGTGTTCTAGCCTATCAGCATTTCTAAAGTTCCCCAGCTTGAAGGAAAAAAGTTAAAAGAAAATGCAACGGGACTAATGTTTAGTAAGTTTGTTAACCTGATACTGACCAAAAATTGCACTTGGTCTTCTCATAAGGACAAAGTCTACTGTAATGGTTCATGCATTCAACAATGCTGTCGATTGATTGTGCTTAAGGCAGTTATAACAGCTTTGTCACATAGCTTTGGTTATTGCAGATTAAAAGCCCTCCCAAGGCACACATGGCCTCTTTGCACACTTAATGTTTTATGCAAATTTCAGTAATGAGCACTGTGATCACAAAGTGACTTATCCCCATGGAAAGGCTTGAGATGAATCCTGATTAATGTAACATACCACTTAGTAGACTCATGCCAATGTGAAGCAGGGGATAAGATTCCCCACATTTCCAATCCCATGTCTGGAAAACCTGCTATTTTATGGTTTATGTTTGGCTCCACTTAAGAATCTTGTCTATCAGACATGGTTCACCCTGTCAGGAGGTCCATAACAGATTCTTCTTAACATTGCACTGCAGCTGTCCAGTGCATAGCAACATTAGGTCTGTCAGAAACAATGGCCTCTCCCACTAAAGTTTAATGAAGGTAAGGAAGACTTAAGCAGATAACCTGACCGCTTCACTGACGATCATAGTGTCAAATTAAACTGGACCACCTCTCCTCTGCCCATGATGTTGTTCTCTGGATTCTTCATGTGTATTTTAAGTGCCACCATGCTGACCTGCGCTCTTAATTTTTTTAGTTTAATGAGTTCTTTAGAAGCTCAGCAACCCCATGTGAGCACGCTTTGTGTTGGAATATTAATTACTCACCATGATGGCATGAGTAGTTGTGCGTTCCAGTTCATGGTTCTGCAGTTCAGCCATGTGTGATCATTATAAGTAACCTCATTATTACAGATGTAACCCTGGTTAAGGTAAACAGACTTGGGAACAAGTCAAGAACAAGTAAAAAAACATACTTCAAAGCGGTCAGTGACGAGGCTTGTTTTTTCTTCATCAAATAGATGCATCTATCCCTAAAAACTTTTTCTCTCTTAAGCACTCCTCTCATGATTTGCACACCAAGGTCGACAGAATGGTCAAGCCATTTTCTAAGAGAAGTGATTGGTCAGGAGGTGGTGCTTTTATACTCATTGATCTCTGATCCAGAACATAAACTGATCCAGAACAGGTTAGCTGTTCCGCGTAAGTTAACATAATGGTATACCCTGGTAAAAAGTTAATCAGCGCTGTAGTACAGAAAACCCTGGGTTAACCCTAAACTTACCTCGATAAAAGAAAATCTCTCTTCGTCGTACAGGACTCAGGGTGCACATTAAAACCAGTCTAGCATCTTAGTCACATGGATGCATGCGGTGTAGGTAAGTATATAAAACTTGGATTTTTACTTTGTGTGTGTGTGTGTGTGTGTGTGTGTAGTTATTGTGAATAAATTAAATGAGAGTGATTGATTGATTCCAGTGTTCCTTTTAGCTTAGCATGGATAAGCTACAAAAGCATAGCCAGTAGGGTTTTAGCTTTGATTTGAGTGTCTAATGTGGTAATCAGCTAAATGCTGATTTTATTCATTGTCGTTTTGTTTGTTGTAAAGTGTATTTGATTTTTATAAAAGACACTAAATAAAATGTATAATGGCTTTTAGTTTAGTCCCCCCAGTAAAGCGGCAGGCAGGAGCAAGAATAAAGGTTTAATGATAAGAACTGATGGTAAACAGACTTACAAGGATGACAATGGGGAAACAACAACAATGTGGCAATGAACAAAAGAAACCAAGGGGTAAATATACACTAAGGAGAACAAACTAAACGAAGAGCAGGTGAATTAGCAAATGAAACCAGGTGTAGAACAGGAAGTATAACAGAATGTAATAAAGAAGGGAATGAACTAAAAAGTGAAACAAGAAACCAGGACCGCAACTAAGGCTACAATAAATTCAACAAAAACCCAAATTGAAACCCACAGATCCTGACAGATGGAAGCTAAACAGTTTAATGGACGGATAACATCAGGGCAGCATGATATAAGTCGATTTCTAACAGCTCATCTCTGTTAATTGACTGGATGCATAAATGGAAGAAATTCTTTAGAAACCACATACATCTTCATTAGACTTGTTTTAGAATACAGAGTTTAGCAGTATGCAGTGCATGGTCGGTTCAGAAAAATACAAACAGAATTTATGATAATATCCCTTGAGATTTACAAAGTGGATCTGCTTATTTGCATTGTAATTTAGAGTAAAAACAATATAGCAGTATTATTAAACTGACAGCATCCTGTAGTCTCAGCTTTGGTTTGAGCTGGTACTGAAAACAAGATGAAGATAGAGGCTCCATCCATGTGAAACATTACAAGTATTCATTATCATTCTCACTGGCATTCTCTGTGACACTGTGATATTTAACAATGGGACTTTTCTTTGTCTTACTTTTAATTAGCGCAGAAGAAAATGACCTTTTCTGAATGATCGCAACCCGTGTCATCTTCAAAGATCAAAGAGGAACTTGAATTAATTTATTTTTCAAATAATACATGTATACTTCCATCTTTACCTGTAGCTTAGAATCAGACAGATTTACTTCTGTAGTCCAAGGATAAGCGTTTCCCATTTTGCCTTTGCTAAAACAATAGAAGGCAGTATTTTGGATACAAATGATGCAAACTACTCACAGTTATATTAATATTTCAGTAAGTGGTGTAGCCACATCTTGATTTGGGGTGAATGTTATATTTGCCCCAATATGGTAGCAATAAATGTTTTTATCTAAGTGTATGATGTTGGGAAATTGTGGTTTCGGGGGACCTCTCGGAATACCCCTACCACAAATTTAAATTTAAAGGAATACTACAAGAACAAGAACTACAAGAGTCTTAAAAGTGGTACAAGGACAAATGGGCTGAGCACATTAGGGTCAGTGTTTATGGGGAGAAAGCTTAACTCTATGTGATTCAATCTTACAGTGAGATAATGTGTTTTACCACACTGCAAACATTGTTCAGTGAACTCAAGATTGTTCAGCGTAATCAAGATGCAACGTTTGCATAATGTCCTGGAAGAACAAGGTAGATTCATGGAGGCTCAAACTTACAACCCTACAGGACTTAAAGGATTTAACAGTGTCGAGTCTGTGCTTTGATGGGTTGTTTATGTTTTGTCTGAGAGGTATGAGTCAGGTTAATTATTATGCATCATGTAAGTTTGTGCTACATTCCTTTTTTTCTGTGTTGTCAGATTTGGAGGACAAGTCAAACAAAGCCTGGATGCTACACTTTAATATAGCTCAGCCACAATGTAGAGAAAGTTCAAGCAGTCAAGACTCATTAATGATAAACATTACCAAATCCAAAAGTCAAAATGCCAATGTGTTCAGGTAGTTAACACAAATGAAGGTAATAATCACCCGCCAGACGATTTAACTTTGGTTTGGTTTGTCTTTTTCCACACATGTGGCTATAAGCACACATATGCGCATACACATTTATTGTCTTGTCTCCCATGAAAACAATTAATTTCCTTCCTGCCTCACCTCGCAGAGCAAACCTCCACAATCGAGCTGCAGAGTGAAAGAGCTACAAACTGTCTCCTTTGTTCTCGCTTGGACATTAGTGGTAATGGCAGCTGTGTCTGATGGACAAGCCAGAGGAGGATATGGAGAAAATCCTGTTAACTTAAACAGCAGCAAAAGGGGAGAAGCAGAGACGTTTTCCCATTCTCAAATGTCAACTTTTAGGTAGGTGGTTAGCTACTCGGAATCACTCTGAACAAAAGAGGAAAATGAGATTAAGTTTGAAACAAAGAGAAGTGATAATAAGGAAGTGCTTTTTAAAGTTGTGCAAGAATTATTCACACAGTTTAGTTAGGCCAATGAACCAAAATAGTAATGTAAAACGTCTTTATTACAAGCTTCTCTCACATGATAAACTCTTCATGCTGCATGCTTTAATCTCGGTAGAGCACTAATGATGTGGTCCCCTAACCTCACCCCACACTTCTATCTGGCCCTCATATGAGTGAATATTATCATAATACTGAAATGGATAAGTGAACAAATTTTCCTGCTTTTTCAAAGTTTTAAATTGCAACACAATAAGCTCAGGTGCAACATCATTCCAAGTTACAATGTCAATTCTTTTAGGTCATTTGAATGCACCAGTAAGCTAACTCTGCTAAAGCAAACATAAAGCTACTCTTCATTTTGCCACATTTATTTGTAGCATCTCTATAATCTTCGCTGGTTGGCATTTAGCCACACCTAAACAATACTGCAGTCACAGAGCAGTCATCACACAAGAACCTTTCCTGTTTCTTGTGTCCTCGACACAGAAAGTAAGTATTAGACATTTGCAAATGAACAACTAAATAAACATGAGAAATTTCAAGACTGGCTTTTGGGACCAGTGAAGTTGGTAAAACTTTTTTATATTAATGAGAAAAATATGATTGGGAAACCTGTCCAACGTTCAGTAGAGGGACGAATTGTTTATGCATTTGGCTTGTCTTACAGCCAGTAGCACAGGAACATTTACTGGCCAAGTGAAACATACTCACACAACAGAGGATATAAAGAGAGTAGCTTCTCCTGCAGGATAATTATCATAAACACACCTGAAATGCATTTAGGAACACGAGGTGTGGAATTATGCTATTTTATTGTTCCAGGGCACACACCATGGACTAAATCCAGACATAAAAATGTGCATCCATGATGGCTATAGGAATGTCATCATTTCACAGAATTGTAGGTCTTTTGCAGGAATGTGAATGTGTTTATAGCTGTATGTTTTCCAACTCATTCTCCCTCCTTCTCCCTCCACTGTCATGTCTCCAGAATGAAAAGCTACTACACCACACAAAAAAGGGAAACTAATAAAATGGGAGCCACTCATCCCTCTAGGGCTTGTCCCAGAACAATTTTGCTTATCGTCATTTTGAAACTATAGAAGCTGAAACCTAAGTAGTTTTTTTCCCCCAAGATTTTAAAAATGTGTTTAAATGGAATGTCTTTTGTATATTAGGTCACCATGGTTGTCTTCACTTTAACTTAACATTTGCTAATCTGACTTCTGAGTAACCGATGACCACAATCCAAGATCTAAACTAATCTGATTTTATAAACCTATTTTTCTGTGAAATTAACTGTTTACCGGCATCACTTATACTTCATTGAAGAATCATGACATTCTGTAGGTGCTGCAAAGACTTTTGTTTATCATACATTTATATGCTTTGATTTGAAATATTTTACGTGTACAGATGAGTTGAATCAGTACATTGCACTACATAATAACCACTGCAATTATTTTAGCATCATGTGCGCAGAAGTGCTGTTATTCTGACTTAAATCTTCCAACAAGCTTTATCCCAAGAAATTATGAATATCTCCTAAAGCTAGGGCATTTATAAAAGAGAAGTGATGTAATTTTGACTGGTGCCCATTCTCTCTATATATGGACTTGGAAAGGAGCATATTGTTGTTTCTCCGGTTTAAAAAGAAAGAAAATGTCGTCCACAGATGCATCTATATCCATTATCCATGTAAACCCTGAGCTACAGTATTCCCAGCTGTGGGGTTTCTCTCAGATGTTGGAATTATAGAAATGCAGAAGCACAGAAAGGGATTAGTGGAAATGAATCCATGTTAAGATTTTCTGCATAAGTATGCACAAGGGATGAGTTTTTTTCAGAGCTGCTTGAAATGTAGGTTGTTCCTGTTGTATTCTTGAACAGATCTTCTGTAGAGGCATGCTTACTTTACTTCATAAATTAAAAATTTCTGGATGTTTAGATATTGTTCAAGTTGGGAAAAGGCTAATTAATGGTCAACCTTAATGTATTTGTGATTGTCTTTGAAAGTTCCAACAACTGGTGCATCAAAGCTCACAACTGTCTGGACTCATGCAAACAGACTTCAAATAGGGTGGAGCTGTCAGCTCTTCTCTTCCTCTTCTCTTTGGTTATCAGGCTGATGATTGAAATTTATCTCTCAGAGGTATCCGTGTGCATGTCAAAGTTTTATTTTACGAAATATACGGAGCTTCAGTCTATACAACTAAAAACCACCAACCAGGCCAGAAATCTGGGTGTACTGATGGGCTCAGACCTTAACTCTGAAAAACCCATTAAGGGAATTACAAAATCAGCCTACTATCACCTTAAGAATATATCAAGGGTAAAAGATATGATGTCTCAGCAGGACCTGGAAAAACTAGTCCATGCTTTCATCTTTAGTCGGCTTGATTATTGTAACAGTGTTTTTACAGGTTCTACCTAAAAATCAATTAGACACCTGCAGCTTATTCAGAACTCTGTTGCTCGAGTCCTCACTAAGACCAAAAACGTGACCACATCAGTCCTGCTCTGAGGTCTTTACACTGGCTGCCTGTTCGTCAGAGAATAGTTAAAGTTCTGCTGCTGGTCTATAAAGCTCTGAATGGTTTAGGACCAAAATACATCAGTGACCTCTTGACCCAGTATGAACCTGCCAGAACCCTCAGGTCTTCTGGTTCCAGTTTCTTATCAGTTCCCCGAGTCAGTCTGCACAGTATGGAATCAGATTTAGCTCTGGATAAACAAGATATTGCATGAAATCTTTGCGCCACCCACACAGTAGTAAAATTTAAAGCAAAAAAAAAAAAAAAAAAAAAAGCATGCGGTGAAAGAATATGTTTCCATATTCTGGTTGACATTTACAAGGTTTGCATCCACAAGCAATTTCCTCTGTTTACACTCATATATTTAAAGGTGACACATGGCATTGTGTCATCAATACATCACTGCCAAAATAAACCAATATTTTCCCCTTTAGCTGTTATTTGTGGGCATGTTGATTACCCACAAAGGACCCAGCGAAAGCATGTCATGGACATGACGACCAGTGGTTTCATAAAAGGCACATTCTTCACTCTCCAGTTTATTGTATGTGTATTTATACCCAATCACATAGCTGGTACATGTGTCTGAGTCATCATCATTGTGCATCCCCTGGAGAAGATTTTTGAATAGGCATCTACACACAGAATAGCACTGGAGGCATCTAAAGCTGGTTGGAACAATGAATATTTAATGTTCTCATTTGGCTTCATATTTCTGCTGGGACCAGTATATAAATCAGAAAATTGATAGCTTTTGTTTCCTTTTGGGTGTCTTGTGACAAGATGTGGGTTAGAGATTGCAGGGATATATTTATTTAAGTCATCACGCCCGTGGGATTTTATCATAATGAAAGTTTGAGTCTGGTCAGCAAAGTTAAGGTTTTGCGTTATTGGAATCCATCAATCTTTCTGTGTCTTCAAAACAAAGCACATTCTGAGGGGATATGCTGCTTTCTGGAAGAGGTGATGAAGCATAAGTACCAGAAATCACGGCGTCTATTCTGCATGTGTCACTCAAGGTTTGTGGATTTGGAAAAGCTTCTTATTGTTGCCTCAAAATATGCTGCGGTTGATTTTCTTATCAGTCTCGAAACAATACCATCACTTATTTACAGTAAAACGAGGGTACTTGTTCAGGTGGATGATGCTGCTCAGGATACAGTTCTGCTTTGGCCGCTTGCTTTCTGCAATGAAAATTCATTAAAATCTTACTCTTTTCTTTGAAGCTCAAAATATCAAACCAAGGATTTCTGCTAGGCAAGTTTTCTCAAATGGTACAATATTTATAGATTAAACAACAAAAAAGTAACAGTAAAAGACATAAAGTTCAGAATACAACTACACCATCTTCCAAATGATTTTGCTTGTAGGATTTCAGTTAATTAAACATGTGGGTTCAAGTTTTCTGTTGAAGATTTTGTTTGATTTGTTTCTCATGTCTTGCTTAAAGTAATGCTTAATTGAAGAGAAACTAAGGAGGCTGTTCCACATTATTAAGCAAGTCACATGTCATGTCACGGTATAAACCGGAAATCATTCAATACTCAATCATATAAAATACAAAAATAATCAAACACTCTTTGTGTCTTTAAGTCCTTTATTGTTCAAGCTTTGCGTTCATACTATAAATAATAACTCTGGCAATTTGCCACCTCTTTCAAATGTCCTCAAAAATAAGCGTAAAAAGCTCCAACGTATTTTCCCTTTCGTGCTCATCAGTGCTGTTGCTCTAGATTTACTATGATTTTTTGTTTTCTTGTTCAAGATTTGGGTCCACAGTGTTGTGTTTAAAGTGCTCTGTAAATAACTTGAATTGGACAGTTACAATGGAGAAATCATAGGGGCCCTCCAGTACAGTGTACATGGCATAAAAAGAAATAAAAACTATTCAATATAAACGGGTTTACTGTCAGCAGTATTTAACCAGACTGTGTCCTGCCCAAGGTTATTATAGTTAACGAAAACTAACGAAAAAAACGAAAACTAAAATTAAAAAACATTCTCGTTAACTGAAATAAAAATAAAAACGAGTTTTTTAAAAAACTAAAACTAACTGAAACTGTATTTTATGTTTACAAAACGAACTAAAACGAACTAAAATTAAAGCAAAAATGTCCTTCGTTTTCGTTTTTTGTAAATTTATTTCATACATAAGGCCTCGGGGTTGATATGAAATCTGTTTACTTCGCTCTTGCCGTATTTACTCCAGAGGGGTATTGCACGAAACCAGAATAAAGAAATCCAGGATAATTAAGCAAGCCCAGCTTGACCTAGCTTGCGCGGCCTATCCTGGCTTAATTGGTTGCACGTTTGCTGAGCCAGGATGAGAAGGTGCGGCTAGGTTAAGCCAGGTGAAGATAGTTGGGATAAGTGCGTGTGCACGGCACACTGAAGCAGACCTCGCGATCGCTCACAGAATCACCGATGGGGAAATGGATAAAAGTCGCGCGTCCTACGTCACGGCCGCTGAACAACAGCTCCTGACGGAGTTCTCTGACGAAGTTAAGGATATTATAAGGAAAAAAGGCAATACCAATGCCATAAGTAAAGAACGCGAGAGAGCCTGGCAGACAATAGCCGACCGGCTCAATGCGTAAGTAGTCAAAAACTGTACAATTAATAAACAGTGCTCCACTGGAACCGTCATAATTAGGCTACAATTAAAGGAGTTACTTTTCAAATCCACTAACTGTTGTATACTTTAAGAGTGACAAGCAGGTGCATGTTACTCAGGAAATGTAGAGTATGATTAGGTGCAAACAATTATCCACAATGTGTCATTTAATCTATTTTCCTCATGTAACGTTTTTATCTATTTTATCTTTCTGTCCTTCATAAAGGACAAACCTGTCTGGCCATAAAAGGACCTGGCAGCAAGAAAAAATTAAATTTAAGAACATTTTGCAGGCTGGTAAGTGACTCCAAAGTAGATAACCGTGAACAAATGAGGTGAATAGATGAGGTGTCTGCTGACATGTTCAATGTCTGTATGATTGTAGCAGTTAAAAAATGGCCTATAGAACTGGCACAGGGGGCGGCCCACCAAGCCAGGATGTGACTCCAGCAGAGGAACTGGCCTCCATTTAAATAAAGGGAGGCCAGTGATGGAGGGGATCCAGGGAGGGACAATAACTGACTCTGTCCCAGCCACAGAAACTGTCCGCTTCATACAAGGTACATCACGTACTGCAATTCTACTGCACATGGAACACAATCAAATATAATATAGTGTCTGACTTGGGATAACCTTGCAGTGTCTGGGAACACAATTACACTTTTGGAGCCACCAGAAGATGATCCGGTTAGTACAGTGTCTCGAAATCACAGGCTTGGTATGTTCTGTGAAATCTTAATCCAAGTCCTCTCGCTGCATGTATACGGCAGGGGGAAGCACATCTGCAGCTGCAGAATGCACATCTGCAGATGAGGAGACTGTGTCAGTGGAGTCCAGAAGGCTTGAGGCATGTCAGTTTTATGGGATTGGCCTGCTTATTTATTCCATGAAGGATATGAAGTCAGGGATGTGGTGCTAATAGAAAATGTGTAGCAGGACCCGGATGCTGCACAGTCTCCTAAGCGGCCTGGTAACATTGTGAGTATTGGCTAAAGTAAATCTACGTTATGCACAAATCCTGCTGTGCTAACTGACATTTCCTTTACAGACTTCACAAACTGTCAGAACGCTTTATTCAGGGCACCTGGAGAGAGAGAGAGAGCTGGCAGATGTTAAAAGCAGACTCAAAATGAGCAAGCTCCAAGGAATGGAGCAGGATCTTGAGATTAAACGCCGGACACTCAGAAATCTGGACCTGGAAATCCAGTAACCGAAAATCTGTATCTCTAAATGACATAGTCATCTCCAAAGGCCAGGGGATGTGAGCTGTCCCTGAAGACTCGTTCACGTCTGAATGCTCTTCTGAGGATGGGGGCTTCCTCGTCCAGCACATCCTCCAAAAAAGGGCAAGCCATTATGAAGAGGGAACAGGTGAAGGGGAGTTGGACTTATATATTCTACATTGCCCTCGTCACGGATTTCTTTGAATACACCTTTGTAACCTCATCCGCTGTGTTTTGTAATCTCAATTAACGCAATAAAACACATATTTATAAAACCTCTGACAGCAATTTGACGAGCAGTCTTCATTAGCATAGCAATATAACACTTGGCCTGATGAAATCATGCACTTATGACCAAGTTGATATTGTGTGATGAAATCGTGATCCTGTAATTAAATAAAATGACAAAAAAAAAAAAAAAAAAAAAAATTATATGCACTGCACTAGCACTGCACGACAGCACCTGGGTCTAACTGGACTCAAAAGCGGTCTGACTAACACTTAATTATGACGTCCATCTTGTTTGAATTCATGCTTGTGTTGTTCTTACTCTCAAATGTAAGTCGCTTTGGATAAAAGCGTCTGCTAAATGACTGTAGAATAGAATAATAATACTACAACTCGAATCCATATAAAAAGGCTGTTGCGATTACGAACAGATTTGGATTAAATGTACAGTGACTGTATATGTAATATTTTAATACTGGATGATTAAAATGACGCGCCATACTTAGGAAGACCATGGACATGCTGTAAAACACATTAATTCCTCATAGAATTGACGTTGGACATGCAGGTGACTCGCTAGGATTAATCTTAGCAGTTAGCCTGGTCTGGAGCAGGCTAGCTGCAGCGGATAAATCACCACAGTAACTTGGCCGGGATTAGTTTGAGCTGCTTTCAAGAAACCGACTTAGGGCTAAATTCAGCCAGGATAACCAACATATCCCGGCTTAATCCCTTATCTTGGTTTCGTGCAATACCCCTCAGGTGTCTGCGTCGTACGGCCGTGACGTCACGTGTCAACAGCGTGTCCGCCCGCGCCGGCTAGCGTGATGCTACGGAGAAAGTTAGGAGAAAGCGAGGAGAGTCCTGTTTGGGGTTTCTTTCGTTATGACCATGTCAAAGATAAAGGGTCTTGTAGAAGAAGCAGGTGGTTCAATATGTGGAAGGAAAAAAAACGATTCTGAAAATCCATTTGAAAAGCTGCACATGAAGGATAACCAGGAGCACCTGGACCAGGTAGCCTTTCTGCCCCCCTCCACGGATTGATAAGCTTCAGCCAGGCCGAGCAGCATGGGGAGGGAACGTGAGTCACAGACACACCCTCAGTTACACACACACACACGCGCGCAAAAACAGACCTACACACACAGTCACCCACAAAATCTTGAAAAGCTGAATTTGAGAGGCTTAAATTAGTTTTTGTTTACAATGTTGGACAGCAGGTTATGTACGTTTAGCATAGAAGGCAAAGCAGTTTATATGTACAGCACATTTCATGTACAGGACAATTCAAAGTGCTTTACATAAAACAAAAGCTTTACAGATATTTAGAAATAATAAAAGACAGCAACACATAGCAAGAATCACAATAAAATCATAAATTATATTAAAATGATTAAAAGCAAGATGACTTAAAAAGTTACCGTGCAGATTTCATGCATGAGAAAAAAAATGTTTTTAACCTGGATTTAAAAATGTCTACTTTTGGTGAAAGTTTAATCTCCACTGGCAGTTTGTTCCACTTGTTTGCAGCATAACAGCTAAATGCTGCTTCTCCATGTTTAGTCTGGACTCTGGTCTGGACTCTGGTTGGGACTCTGGTCGGGACTCTGGTCTGGACTAGTTGACCAGAGTCTTTGGATCTAAGAGCTCTGCTAGGTTTATATTCTCTGAACATATCACAGATGTATTCTGGGCCTAAACTGTTCTGGGGTGTAAACAATCAGAAGGGTTTTAAAATCTATTCTGTGACTGACAGGAAACCAGTATAAACTGGAAAACAGTGTAAAGATTTCAAAACTGGTGTGATGTGTTCAGATCTCTTAGTCCTGGTTAAAACTCTAGCAGCAGCGTTTTGAATGAGCTGCGAGTGTTTAATGCTCTTTTTAGGAAGACCAGTACAGTAATCCAGCCTACTGGAGAAATTCATGGATGATTTTCTCTTGGTCTTTCTGGGAGACTAAACTTTTAATTCTGAAAAGAAAAGCACATCAGCTTCCAGCTGAAATAGACGAGTATCTTAACCAGCTGCTGGCTCTGTGTTCTACCAGACACGTTCACTTTCAGTATGTAAAATATTCACAGCTTTATCATGTCCAGTATAACATGTGAGGTTCTGTACTGTTAAACAGATGCAGTAATTTGTTCTAAAGCTGCTGCACCTTTAGTTCAATTCTTTATGTAGTTAATTGTGAATTGTTTCATCTGAATGAATTAAACCCCTGGTCTAGAGTTTGTTGGGTTTGTTGGGTTTTTCAGGTTGTTCATGATTAGTCAGATTTACCTCCTTTAGACTCCTGGCTACCAAGAACTGTAAACTGTCTCTTGAATGGATTAATGTTATGTTGTTGTGTGTCTTAAGTATGTTGGTTATGTTGAGTTTTAGCTAGCACACTAGCTCAGAAGCAGCATTGCACACATTTTTTAACTTAAGGCTGTTGTCTTATGGGCTGTTGTATTTGATTTGTCGTTGGCTGTTCATGTTTCCTCCTGATACAGTTTTTAAAAAGTGTACGTTTTTATTATACAGTGCTCATTCTGATTATTTTGAATTTTGCACTTGGCAAATACTCTAATTTAGAAAAAACAAGCAAAAAACTAAAACTAACACTAAAACTAATAAAAACTAAACTAAAACTAAGCATTTTTAAAAAAACGAAAACTAATAAAAACTAAACTAAAACTAAGCATTTTTAAAAAACGAAAACTAATAAAAACTAGGAAATTTGCTCTAAAAACTAATTAAAACTAACTGACTTTGAAAAGAAAAAGTCAAAACGAAATAAAAACTAAAACTAATAAAAAACTATTATTAAACTATTATATGAGCACAAAGATGCAACAGTCATTCTCATATGGTTGTTCTGGAAAATCCTAAGAAAGGAGTTTGTAGATCAGTGTGTTTTCACAGTTCTGTTAAATTTAAATAACCCTTGCTGCAAAGTTTTACCTGTATTTGCAAACCAGTCACTCTTTCCAGTTTTCCAGGATTCAGTGACTGTGAAAGTTTTCTAAAATTGAAAATAAAGCTGCATTTAGAACCAAGTAGTTCAAAACAATAAATATTGATGATATCTATCAACAATAAAGTTAAAAAATTAAATAAATAAATAATTAGCCAACAAGAACATACACAGGGACACACAAATGTCATTTTTTGATTAAAATAATTACCTACTAAGGGGATGGCATTTTCTATAAGCACGTGGAGGTGACGCTGGAGCCTGGATGACATGGTTGGATTAAAGTTTGGACACAGTAGACAGTGATAGAAGTTGCAGCAGGTTCTGCATTTTTTTAATTGCAGGTTTTCCATTTGACAAAATAGATGGCTTCATCTATAAAAGACAGAATAGCCGTTGGTCATGACACATAGTTGAAACTACATATCAGCTGAGACGAAATACAACAGTCCAACAAGATCTTTGCAGGCTTCTTAGTTGTAAACGCTACTTATTTCAGTCCAGGCCTGCATTTATGAAATGACCAAAGCCACTCTGAAGACAAACTGAAAGTAGGGTCAATGGAAAACAAAAATAAAACCTAAATGATGAAATTGAACTAACCCTGCTACAAGTTCGAGCTAAACAGTTTTATCAAACCAGGCTCACTAGTTCATGAACTCCTAAACATCTCCAAACAACCAAACCTGTTCAAAGCTGTAACATTCACTAACCTTACTTACTTTAAATGTAATGCAATTTACACAACAGATATGTTTCTGACAAGCATAAAAAAGCCATACATTTTAAGTTTTGCAGATTAAGCTGTAGAGCAGGGGTGTCCAAAGTCGGTCCTGGAGGGCCGCTGTCCTGCAGGTTTTCAATGTTTCCTGTTTCAACACACCTGACTCAAATCAGATAGATCCAACAGCCTATTAAGTTTTGCACAATGACTCATTAATTTGAGTCAGGTGCTTTTGGAGCAGGGACACATTGAAAACCGGCAGGATTGTGGCCCTCGAGGACCGGAGCTGGACACCCCTGCTGTAGAGGAACCCACCACTGTTGCAGAGTCTTGTGTGTTCAATCTGTTCTTCTTCATCTAGTCGCCTCCCAGGGGAGGGATAGGGTGTGGTAAAGTTTGTTTCTTCTTGCCCTATGGTGGAGGTGTCCTGAGAGTGGATACTGCACCAGAAATGTCTCCATATTGGAGCCCTGCAGCCAGGCTCCTCTCGTTTCCATGCAAACGAAAGGTGTGAAATAGTGCATTTCCTTGTGAAAGGAAGGAAAACATTGGACATGTCATGAAATCTTAAATGAGCTCATCGACAAATTGGTTTGTTCAAATAAAGGCATAACAAGGAAAGTCTCTGTCAGGCAAATGTGCCGTATTAAGAGAGCAGCTCTTAATGTTACACAGCTGTAACATGTAACAGTATTTTGACATTCAAGAAAAAAAGTACTTTTATTTGAGATGAAAAGACTCGTACTAACCCTTTGTCAAGCCAACAGCTAGCAACCTTGCATGAAGACTGGGAACCACGGTAATTGAGCTTGGTCACTGTGACAGATACCAGTTGACATTTCACTTTTCAAATCTTTGTATTTGTTGCAGAATGAGCAGCATATAAATGGACTTGACAATAAATGGAGTAAAAAAGTAAATAAGCACATTGCCCAAAATCCTGAACTAATGCCTCAAGAGTTGAGTTTAAAAGACGGTAAAAGCAAAGCCAGTGACATGCAGCAACCAATATTAAAGATATTTGCATGCCCTCACATTCTGTTTAAGAAATCTACTCAAGCTGTCAGGGGCAAGTAAGGACCTTTAGTCAACGCGTCAATTTACTCCTTTCTTAAGCTATCAGAGGCAATAAGCAGGAACCTCTTTTTTATTTCTGTGATCACAAGATGAAAAATCCAACCAACTTTTTCTGTTTCTCTTACAGTAGTTGTAGGACTGAGGTTAAAAATGTAATCTGTAAAATGTATGAGTTAGCGGGTGATAATGGAATAGAAGCAAAGGTAAGCATGAAAACACTAACAGATTCTGGCATACTTTTTCATTAACAGGGGACCCACACAATACAGAGGGGTTGATTAGGATTGCACACAAAAGGACAGTAGGCAGCAGCAGCCCCTCTGAATTCATTGTCATTAGCAGAGGAACACCAAGCCCTTTTCAAACTCATTACTTGATAAAACAACCCTCTGATTTCCCATTAAAAAACCTATTCGTCCTCCCTCGCTGGCGATGCCTCCCCCACCACCACATCCCTGCATTTGTGCACCTTCAAAGTAGCTCCTTCAACTGGGAAAGAAACACCAGCTCTCCATGTGCATGTGGTTGTTTTCATACAATTCAACAGTGTACAAAGACCCAGTCGCTGATGTGAGCTGATTACCGGTTTTACATCTGCAACTTCTACTTTTTTTTTTTTTTTTTTTCATTGGGAAAATTTGATTTCCACCTTTACTTTAAGCTTTCTTTCTCTCTTGGGATATTTGAGCTGATGAGAGCTATTAAGAGACTGAAATGGAAAAGTAATTGTGTGTGATGCAGTTGGTCTGTGACTCAATTTGTTATGTAGTTGAAAAAGCACAACAATATCTAAAGTAATCAATTAGATTTTCAGATTAAAAAAAAAAACAAAATCTCTTCTGGTTTCCTGGCAGAATATCAATTTATTTAAATTTTGACAAAAGGAAATACACATTTGTGCTTTGTGCAGTTTAACAGCATTGTTTATATACACTTTAATACACTGTTGTACACCTATATAATTTCTTGTCACACATACCTAAATTGAATGATCAATTATTGAATATTCATACATTTTTCAAGACCCCTTCCTCCCCCAACACAAAACTGTACCCTTTTGATAATCTAAAGTAGTTTTAAAAAAAGGTATTTTTTAATTGTCAAAAACATTCATTTAAAGCTTTGTAGAGTCAAAATTCAAGTCAGAATATCTCATTCAGCCAGGATCAACATCAGCTTCTGAACTCTTTTATCCATCACTTGAAACAAAGCCCACAAGTGTCATCATTTTTTTGTCTTGTGATCCAGGCGAATCAAACCAAGATGGATACGTGAGAACAATCACAAACATCAGTCTCTGCGCGTAGCTTAACCTAGTCTTTTCTCTTCATCACTGTATGTCTGAGATCCTGAAGACGCACCTGAGCACATAGTTTTTATTTTAAACAGTGACGCCTCTTGACACATTTCCTCATTGTAATATATTGTGGATCACACAGGCAGTTTTGGTTCTGGGGGGATATTTAATGCTGACAAAGAGCGCTTTTACAAATTTGCATGGATGTCTTCATGTCGCAACACTTTATAGGTGACCCAGTAAAAGATGTTGAATATGAGAAAGCTCAGCGGAAAAACAGCTCTGGATATGGTGTCGATCCGTTTGGCCCGGTCCACAAAACGCTTGTGAAGAACTTCACCGTCAAACATGGTGACTGGAGGAGGTGGGGAGAACACTGTGGCCCCTTCCACAGCGGTGCCATCTTTGGTCTGCAGGCAATGACCGAGTCCATAACCCCGAAAGTAAAAGCCGCGGCTCTCCCTCATCAGTTCCTCCTCCTGTGGAGCCAAGCAAAGGGAAAAATGGATTAGCTTCTTGCTGTCAATAATAATCATCATACAGCTTTTTACATTCCACTCGGTGGCTGACTCCCAAATGTGTTTTTAGTGTGGCAAGAGAGGGAGAACATTTTAACAGTGACGATACACAGATCAATTATATACCAATTTGAATAAATTCAACAAGAACATGTTTTTAATTCTTTTCTTTTCCAGTTTATCCAGGATATTGGAAGTGTAAGATTAGTCACATGTTTTAAGAAATATTTTTTCTACATTTTACTAAGACTGGCTTGTTCAGATTTTTTCATACCCTTTTTTTTATCAACAGTAAAGCCTTTATTTGCTTTTGGTGAAGTGAACTGGTTTCTAGTGCATTATCCACTGCTAGTGGGTAGTGCAGGGCTTTTTCAAGGAAGAGGGATAAAAATATGTCTAATCATATACACCTTAGGTTGCCTAAAATGGTACTATGTTTGAAAACAAAGATAGCATTTTGAGGGTATCTTCATTTAAGGAAAAAAACAAAGTAAATTGACATTCTGAAAGTTAATGAAAAAAATGAACCTCCATCTGTCCTCAGCAGCTCTTCTGCAGAATGACAGATTTTTCTTAATGTTTTCTTAACATTACTTGCTATTACGCTGTGATGGATAAATGTGCTTTTTTTGAAACAGTGAATGAGACACTGTTTCTGCCCTTTGAAGAGAATATTAATAGATGCACAGCTTAACTCTGACAGCGCCCTGACACTCAGACTTTCACTTTAGCAGGAGACAATTAAGATCTTGGATCAAAATTGGATGATTAGTAGTTGGCATGAAAAGCCTTGAAAGATCCCCGTTACCCACCTCTCTGTTTCGTTTACTGACCCTGGCAGATCTGTGCTGAACTCTTTGCAGAAACTTGGTAAAGAACTCCTGTCAAACATGTCATGCTACTAAAGTATTTAATATTTTTCTCCACTTAACTCTTACGTTTGCATTTGTCCTTTAAACCCCATTCTTTTACAACCTCAGCCATTTTCCCTTGCATGTGTAATTTCATGATTTACCACCCTGTAGGCACCCGTAGTTGATATATATAGAGTGCGAAATGCCTATGGTTAAAAAAAGTTTGCAACATGTCATGCTGATAGCATCTGCTTGTGATAAGAAAATAAAGCTGATCGTTATGGAGCCCAGTCTGCAGGTATCATATATATATAATAGCACGGAAAATCAGTGTTTTAACTAAGTTGCTAACTTAATTTCCCTTAACAGCTTCCTCACAGCTGCCTGGTTGTGAATAACTTTATGGTTACTATGTTACCTGAATGATAAACTGCACCATAGAGCAGTGCAATAGGGAGTCAAAGCTTTTCCAGCACAGCTTAATTACCCCTCCCACACTTTCTTAAATGATACAGTACATTATGTGCTAAAGTCTAATGGTGTGTTTCTCTACAGATAACAGATGCTCATCATTGTGCTCTAAGCAGTGACTACACACTCAGTGATTTGTTGACATAAGATCACTTGAACCTGATCCAATGATCACATTATGATCTGAAGAAAATAAAGCTACTTTCCCCCTTTTTTCTCAGTTTCTTTTAAACTGTTTTTGTGTTCAGGTGTCAGATATTAGGAATACCTGTTTTTAAAGTGTTGCTGAGAATATATCAGCCTAAAACTACAATAAATAGAAAGTTATAGGAAGCAGCTTGAAAGGTCTTAAAAATAAATTTCTACATTGAACACCAGGACATGTTTAAAAATGCTGTTTTAATGGTTTTATGACCAAAGATGGTCAGGAACAAATTTCAGACAATGCCAGATATTTAGGATCATCGTCCTGCAGTGCGACTGACCAAGAGGAGTATGGCATGAGTGATGTGCTGATCAAACCAATACTGGCTCCATTGTATAAAAAGAACAAAAAGAGGCACAAAGAGGCAAAACTGCTTTAGCTGCAGCAGCACAAGTCTCATTCATATGATGTCATCATGTTGAGACAATAATCAAGCCAAGAAAGATGCATCATGAAAATTCCAACTTCTAAGTAGTAAAACCATAAAAAATAATCTGTATCATATTATTCTGTCAGCTACTTTCAGTTTCTGTGACGTTCAGAAATGCTGTTTCTCTTCAGTTGCAGCCTGCTCTATGTCTTAAGCCTGGTACACACATAACGATTTTTTAAAACTTGTGAGATTTTTTATCTGGTCGAGACCTCACACGTGAAGATAAAAAAATCAGTTTTGATCGTACTGTGTGTGGTGTGCTCTGACAATGTAATCACGGAACAACACACACTTGACGATGCTGTCCAGCAACTCATCTACAATCTAGTCCTCTGAGCCGGACAAACATTGAAACGTAGAAGAAAAACCATAGCAACAACCGGCAAAAAACGTAGAAGAAGAACCATAGCAACAACCGGCAAAAAACGTAGAAGAAGAACCATAGCAACAGCCGGCAAAAAACGTAGAAGAAGAACCATAGCAACAACCGGCAAAAAACGTAGAAGAAGAACCATAGCAACAACCGGCAAAAAACGTAGAAGAAGAACCATAGCAACAACCGGCAAAAAACACAGAAGAAGAACCATAGCAACAACCGGCAAAAAACGAAGAACCATAGCAACAATCTGCAAAAAATGAAGAACCATAGCAACAATCGAAAAACACAACACACAGCATGGAAGGGGATATATAGGACGAGGGAATGGTGGTGGTCTTGGGACTATTGTTAACAGAAAAAGCCAGAACTGAAAAAAATAACAGACTGGAGACGGCGTGAACAACGACTTTATTTACTTCCTTGTTCCTTAGCCAGCTCGCTCGCTGATTGGCTACATTCTGTGCCATGTCACCACCCACGCAGTCACAATGCACGAGTCGTCGGCGTTCTTCAGAAATCAGCACTGAAATATTAAACATGTTCAATGTTCCCAATTGTCGGCTACAACCCGTTTCGGAGTGGATTATCGGGACAAATCGGCTCGTAACACACCACAGACCAAATGATGATTGGACAGGGAAATCTCATGATGACCGGGCGTTTGCCATCCAAGGTCGGGGGGAGGCAAAATCGGGACAAAAACAGCCCAAATATTGTTATGTGGGTACCAGGCTTTAGCTAAATTCATCAAATGTCTGTTACAGTGTGACAGTGAACTTGTGATACAGCTGAAATTGCACAGTGTAACTAAACTTTCTCCAAGAAGAGTTATGTAAGCTCCTTACCTTACGGAGAAAACCGTTGCAATAAATTCTGCATCATATGAAAGGGTGCTGAAACTAAATACTATCAGCAATACAGAGAATAATGGTTTCCCAAGTTATACATTTTTTTAAATTAAAACTACACATTTTATGTAATATAAACAATTCATACAAACAAACAAAAAACAAGTAATGCATATTTTTAGTAACTTTAAACATTTATAGGGTATCCTGAAAAACAAGATCAAAACTTTGACAAGGAAACAACAACTGGAGGAAAGGTGTGCTGAATCTGAAAGAACTTTTTAAACAGGTCACAGATTGGGGAAGAATAAAGGGCAAGAATTCCAAGTTGGTAATAACAATTGTATAGTGGAACAGAAGGTCAGAAGTAGAGGGCTACAGAGACGGGGTGAGATCAGCACAACGTGAGTCTGGATGTGAGAGAGGTGCCGGGATAAATTCATGTTTGAGATGAAGGTTTCACAACACACTCAATTTAGAAGGCTGGAGGCACGGACAAAAATTGGGTTGGAAGGTCAGGGTTGACACAGGGTTCATTTTTACCCTTGCACAGGCGCTGCAGTGCTGACTCAGATTCCTGTAGGCTGAGTTGTTACCAGGGTTGTCACTGGCTTTCCGCAACGACTCAACACTCCCAACCCGACTGCCGATATCCTCCATCAGAGAAAAAGGTAGAAACATTGAAACAACAATTACTGCTCTTTATTTATTATTAGATAAGACAAACTTTGGTTGATGTTTTTGTTATAAATGGACCCATAAAAGTTAAATTTACAAGTTTAATAAAGTTAATGGGCTGCATGGTGGTGTGGTGATTAGCATTAAGGCCTCACAGCAAAAAGGTTACTTGTTCGAGCCTCAGCTGGGGGGGAAGTTCGAACAGTGGAGTTTGCATGTTCTCCCCATGTATGCGTTGGATCTCTTTGGGTACTTCGGCTTCCTCCCACCATCCAAAGACATGCATGTTAGATTAACTTGTGACTCTAAATTCTCCCTAGGAGTGGTCCTGTGATGGGCTGGTGACCTGTCCAGGTGTACCCTGCCTCTCACCTGCTAACTGCTGGGATGAGCTCCAGCCCCCCTGACCCTGAATTTGGTTTAATAAAGTTAATAGTGGAAATAATATTCATGCAAACTTCAAATCAAATGTATCTGCAACTCAAGAGAACTGTTTAGAGAAATCAGAATCAGTTTTATTGTCATTGCACATGCCGTAAGTGCTTTCAGTGAAGTCTCAGTCTCAGTCTTAGCAATCCTCGAAAAATCAGTTCAAATTCTTTATGTAAAGGAAATCGCAGAATAGTTTAGTTTTTCATAATTTTGAAGATTATGTGGATAATCTACAGTATACAAAGGCTGTTTGAATAATCTGATGTTTTCTGAGCCAAGCAAAAGTTTGGGTAATTACATTGATTGTCTGTCTGGGATTTGTACGCTCCATCAGATTCACAACCTTTCTCCAGTTCAGCACATCTGGTCAAGTGTCAATAGCTCTCAGATGGATGGTTTGTGACCTCAAACTTCTCAATGGGAGTAATTGTGCAAGTGATGTGGACAGAGGAAGTCTTTTCCCCTTAAAAAAATCATTATTTTGCAGAAGAGCAGTCTGTGCAGGAAATTCTCTGGATGCTTCTGCATTTACTGGGAATTTGACTGCGAGTCTGGGAGGCCCCTCAGCCTGAGTTATTCAATGGGATTTTCAAAATGCCTCGAGAAAAAAAACAAAACAAAAAAACTCCCCGTATATAATTTAGGAACACATTCTAAGTTAAGAAGTATATATGGTTGACAGAAACATGATACAAAAACAACACTTTTAAGGTAGTTGCAAACTTCATAATAGAACATAACAGAAAATGAAGAACACTCAGCCCTTAACAAAATTTTCACCAACAAGCGGTTGCTTGCCTGATTGCTTAATGGATGTTCATGGTCATTTAAAAATATTTGCTTTGGAACTTTATAATAAAACATTGGGTTTTCTACTGTTGATGTTAGTAAAAAAAATGCAATAAAACGTTCTAATAATTTATAAAATTATTATTTAATTTATTAAAATTTGCATGGAGTGCTGGGCTGACCAAATTCCCTACGAAGTCTCCCTGAAGAATTAACTCATAAAATAAAAAATTAAATATGGAAGAGGTGAATATACTGTTTATATAAAGTTAAAGGTTTCTATGTTTTAATGGAATGGCAATCCAAACTCTTTGCATACAAACTGAGCGTGAAGAACCCGATACCTGGCTGAAGAATTGGTTAATGTGTGGTGTGCTTTGTAGTGAACAACACACACTATAAGATCAGAAGAGAGAAATCTTGTGTGATGTGTCTTTTGTTATCATCAAGTGTGTGGTCTCTAAATCTGTATAGATTTAAAGAATCCTGTGATGTGTGCCAGCATTGATCTGTACTCTGTAGTACTAAACTTCCAGCTGTTGGTCATTTTTTCGTAAATCCTTTCTTTAACCCAGTGATGTCCAGTCCTCGAGACCAAGGGTAGGCAACTCCATAGTCCTGCAGATTTTAAATGTTTTGCTGCTCTAGCATGCTAGATTTAAATTAAATGGATCCACAGCTCATCTGGTTCTTCTCAGTGACTCATTAATTTGAATCAGATGTGTTGAATTAGTGAAACGTCTAAAACTTGCAGGACTGCAGCTCTCAAGGACTGGCGTTGCCCACACCTGCTCTAGACAGAGTCACTGTCCTGAAGGCTTTAGATCAGGGTTTCTCAATCCTGGTCCTCAAGGGCCCTGCATATTTTAGAAGTTTCCCTGCAGTACATCTGACTCAGATCAATGGGTATTTAGAAGACTTTTGCAGGGCTTCATATCAAGTTCTGGACAAGTCTGAGTAAGGTGTGTTGCAACTATTACACTGCAACACACCTGGGAAGCTTGCCAGCTCCAACTACACTGGTTTAAATAAAATAGATCTCCTGACAACTTGTTGGGACCAGAATTGTTTAACCACTCAGTCCTGGGTTCTGTGGACAGAAGCAGGTTCAACATGTCCAAGGTATCTATGGTATCTATGGTTATCTGGCTTAACCATTATCTTAACATTAATGTGAAAATATACAACATTTATTTGAGAAGAAAAAGCTTGTGTCAATCTATCTAAAGCAACTTTTTAAAATTGTAATCATGCACTGAGGCTTGAAGTTTGTCCCCATTAAAGAAGGATATAGCATTTGAACATTGCATGTAATAAAACTTTAAAGGAGACATGCCTTCTTTTGTCCACAAGCTGATAGTTTTCTGGGGTCTTAAGGAAATGTCTGAAACATGCTTTGATATAACACACACAAACATGACAGCTCCTTTTTCTTTCAATAATTTACACTTCCATTCAAACAGACTATTTTAGGAGCTACTTGACTCCACTCTGTCCCTCTCTTCTTTAGGGTATTCCTCTTTTGAGATCTGTAATACTCAATAACCACTGGAGCACATTATTATGGCATGAGAGGGTGTTCAGTAAATGGCATGAGTGCTCAGATCACACACCAAACTCAGTCAGAAAAATACCTCATCTGCAATATGTTCATATCCTTCCTCTGCATTTAGGACAGCTGGCTGTAGATCATTATTTTTGTCAAGTTCTTAGAAAAATACACCACAGAACATAAAGGCTGCTGTCAGGTTACAAACACCAATGAGAACTTAATTCCTCTTTCACATATTAGCTTCATAAACTGGATTTCAATGCTACCATAATCTATAGCTCAGGTTATAAGTGATGCTTATACCTATATGAGAAACATTTCTCAGATGTTTCTTTTGGCTGCTGCTTGATCTGTACTGTTGGTGTATTTATTGGTAAATGAGGATGTTGGAATTTTTAACTATGTGGCAAAAAATTTAAGAACAGCAACTACAATTTTTTTTTCCAGAATGTAAAACAACAGAAAAAAGAGAGCACTGGTGGAGCATTATTAGCTTATTAATCATCATCTAAAGTCGAAGCAAGGCAGAGATAATAAAACAAGTGGATGGAAAACTTGACAAAAAAAATGACAAAACTTTACCCTGCAAATCTGTCATTTCTTTGATGAAGGGGACTTGGGCCAGGGGTGTGTACTGTCTGAGTTTTTTCATTTGTGGTGACTTTAGACACCCAAATATATGTCCTCAAGCACATAAAAAGAGTTTTGTTTTGTATTTCTCTGTTATAATATGGTCCTTTTAAGGTGCTGCTTTGAATGATTGCTTCACATTGTCATGTCACATAGAATGATGGTTATACTGGGTAGAGCAGTGTCAGAATGTGTGCTTATTTATTAAATAATCCCTTCCGGCCATTTGACTGTTGGCCTTCTCTTGTTTTGATAGTTTTAAGTACAGCCAAAACAAGATCTGCATGTAGTCATAAATTAGTATTGACTCCAGTGTTAGCCCACTGTAAATGTATTAACCAGTGTAGCACAGCTAAGGGTTCCCTGTGCCATTAGACTGGTGAAAAGGCTGTTGCTCTGTGTCAAATGCTGCGACGGAGATGAAGGATCACAAGGCTCTTCACAGGTCAGTGCTCAACATGGAAATGAGCGGAACTGAAATGAGCAGATCTTCCTCATGTAATATGACAGCCAGCTGTAGCGTGTTGATGTTGTCAGCTCCTGAATATACAGCATGCCACAATAACAAGAGGCATAAGTCAATGTTATATGGCCTGACAAGGACTTGTGCGTATGTGTCTGGTGTGTGCACCTCATGCTTACTTTTTCTGGAGTGGTCTACAGTATGTGACAGTGTCAGTGCATATGTTTCTCCTTTTGGAAACCGGCTTTAGCTGAGTTGGTGTCTGCATGTTTAACACTTACTATCCTCTGCTGCCGCTGCTTTTTCCTCAGCCTGATGAATTCCTTATGTTGCCTTGAGACAAAGTTAACAGCTGCGTACTCCAGCAGAGCAGCGAACACAAACAGAAGACACACTGCCATCCATATGTCAATAGCCTTCACATAGGACACCTGAAAACAGACAAGATCTCAGAATAATGCACAGCTAATCAATACCGCTGATGGATAATTTGTAGGTCATTCATAATCGACCTGTTTCTCAGCTCTGGCTTGTACTGACACACAGCTTTAGCATGACCTAGAATTGGAATGAATCAGTGGGTTGTGGGCAGTTGACACACAGCCATAAGACAAGTCACGGCCAAGACTTGGGGAGTGCCCCAGCTGCGTCACTTATGAGAGAGGATTTGTCACAATGCATAAGCCATGCCCACTGAGCAGGCATTTCATGGAAACTTCACTCAATTGAGCAGCAGTTTGCTGACTGTTACAGATATAAACAGAGAGATCGAAAAAAAATACAAACAGGAAATGACACGTCCATCGTGCTCACCCTGACTTGTGTCTAGTCTTGTTCTGGATCAGGACCTGCCTCATGCAAAAATCAGCATGTCATGACTAAATACATAGTTTGTTGTCCATGTGAAATTTACTGGTGCAACTTTTTCAACCCGTCACTCTAATTTTACTTTTCATATCTGCATGATGTTTGGGCAACCAAATATACCAAAATATAATCCTTGATAATGGCCACCAGTGTGCACACTCACCTTGGGCAGTGAGGCTCTTGACCCAGAGCTCTGTGTGGTCATTGTCAGCACGGTAGTGATACCCAGACCAACTCTGGCTGGTGCAGCATCCATATTTATCCAGAAAGACACCCATGAAAGGATAACAATGAGGAGGGAAGGGATATACATCTGGATCAAGTAGTAACCCATCTGCCGTTCCAGGTGGAACTTCACCTCAATGCAGGTAAATTTACCTGCAGGCACAGGATATACGATGATGCTCTAAGGTCTGTACATGAGGGGCTTAAAATGGGACTGAGTGCAAATAAGGAAAGTATGGTATAAAGGAGCTACAAACTTCATGACATCATGCAGCAAGTTTTAGATAAAGCATAACAGACACCAAAACTAAGCAGAGTTTTTTTTTTGCAATAACTGGGTCATTGGTTTTTAACTGGAATTCTTAATGTACCTGTATTGTAGTGCTTAGTGCAGTAGCCCAAATCCTTTTCTTCCTTCAGCACAAACTGGGGGAGGGTAAGATCATCAGCTACTTGAACAGGGTTTTCAGCCAGCCATTCAAAGAACAAGTCATTCATGGTGTAACCGACTGTAAAAAGAGAACAGAGGACAAAGATAATATTATAACAGAGATGTTGAGAAAAAAGCCTTTATTTATTTCTTAGGTTTGCTCCCATCATTTTTATACCAAAAATGTTTGTGTATATCTGTTTTTAAAGTGGTTACAACCATAGAAACAACATCACAGACTTCTTTGTTATTGACAGGAGCAGCGTAGTTTACCTCATTCTGTTGGTCTTTTCTATGGACTACAACAGCAAGGGATAGCATTTTATTATCTTGCAGCTGAACTGGACCACAATTTTTAACAAGCATGACTTTCTGAGAAATTGCTTTTAACTGGACTCAGTCCCACAATAAAGGACAAGCTGTAGTTTGTGGGTTTGTTGGTTAACAGCCAAAACTGGTGTGTCCACTCATGCTTGCATCACAAATGGAAGCCAATGGATATCTACTAGTACTGAATAGTAGTTGTACAATTATGAAGAGTTTTGGGCAAAAATGTATACTATTATACTGTTACTAAAAATGAGAAGTGCACTACTGAGTTGTTTTTGTTTTTTTGTTTGTTTGTTTGTTTTCTTGTCCAGCCTAAAAAGACAATCAATTCTATCAACAAGTTGAAGGGCCAGAGGGAAAGAAAGTATGTCTTAGCAGGGTTAGTAAGGTGGACCCCCATATGCCAAAATAACAGCACCATTGCATCTAAAGAGTGATCTGTTGGAAGGGTGGAGTACTCTTTTATTCTAAAACATATTCCCATTTTTTATGTTTTGATAATTCTGTGGAAATTTTGTATAGCATGCCTGTCTAACATAAGCTGTAAATATTCAGAAGAGTTGGTGACTGAAAGCCATAGCACATGATTTACATCATTACATCATTCTCCTTCCTGCCCTATGGATGGGGTCATTGCCATTGTTGAAGAGACTTCTCCCATAAGGATACACATTTTTCATTATAGGATAAAGGTGAACAGTTAGAACAACTTTGCATTGATTTGCAGTGACCTCTTACCTCTAAAGGCCCAAATGGACCTAAACCATCCTCGTAAAATCCATCTTAGAGGAGGATATAATTGAGCCACCAGATCCCCTTGCTGTTAGGGTCAAGGGATCAGGTCTTTAATATGTCACTTTTCTGAATGACTTTCTCTCGTATATTTTTCATTTTAGCTGCCATTAACTGAGACTGTGGTGTGTCATGCTAAACTGATATGATGGAATAAATGTTAATATTAAACTCCATGTTTTTTTTTAACATACATGTGAGTAAAGTACCCTGACATAATTAACTATGATTTGCTGCAGTCCAGATAAAACTGAATTTAACTTTTAAAGAAGAGTGAATGAGGATCAGTAGTTTTACTTTTCCAAGAAAGCAAATGTTCATGCAATACTTTGCATTTTTACTATTTAGCCAAGCTATGCAGGGTGTACTCTGCATCTTTTCTAATAGCCTCCCCGCATTGGATTCAGTCAGTCAATCTTTATTTATAAAAAAAATTTTCATAAAAGGAAATTGCAATACAAGGTGCTTTACATTATAAACATCTATCCATCATCTTTACTGCTTCACATTATAAACATAATAATAATAATAATACAAAAAAAAAAAAAAAAAAAAAACAGAAACAAAAAGCCAAGACATCTTAAACCATCAAATCCCCCAGACCACAAACTCACAAGTCCCACATATACACACATACACGACAGTACCAGCCAAGAGTTTGGACACACTTTCCCATTAGATTTATTTTACTTGTACTGTAAACCCACGCAAACATATAAACATACTCACTCTAAAATCGCTGTCCTAACCCTAATCAACCACCCTGGGAAACTACAACACTAGAAGTTTAAATAAAAGATGTTGAGATGAAAGGATATAATAAATGTAGGTATAGTCATAGATTGGACTATTTAGCTTACAATACTGGAAATGTGTCAAGTTCTCAAATTTTCACAATTGAGATTTTGCAAACTGAGGTTGCTCACATTGAAAACATTATCATAAAAAAAACAGACAAAACTGTCACAAAGCACTTGAAGTAGATGTAAAAAAAATGGCTTTTAGTCACAGGGAATGGCTGTTAATGCTACTGTATTTAGATCAAATCTGTTACTGTGGGCTTTTGTTTTTTAAGTAACCAACTGCATTAGCTTTTAAACATTGTCATTATTATTATGGTTATTCTTGCTTGTGGTGCCTATCCTTAACTATACTTTTCACTGAGATCTTGCATGAAATCTTTTCATGAAAATCTATCAGAAACTTTAGCTAATGAGACTCAGAGAGAAAGAAACTCAAACTGGGATGACTGTGGTAACGTAATGGCCCTCAGCTGATCTATCCAGCAAGCTACCCTTTACCAATCTGTCCTGTAACAGTAAAGGTCACACACAGCACAGCTACAGTTGATATATACAGTGCTGGTATATTTGTTTAAAAACTGTATGGCATGAGGAACATCTGTCAGTGACAGTGATAGACGTTGTATATGTTAACATACACTCAGCTGATAAGTGTTGGTACTCTAGCTAGCTACTAAATAAAAGCTGTAAATAATAATGGAATATATTTAGATGAATTTTGCAGCTGAATATACATTAACTGTTCACTTTACACTTATGAAATTGCTTGTTAATGTAAAATTATTCAATCAGCTGACAGCAACATGGTAGCAGCTAAAAAGATTTTATTTTTAAAACACTGAGCTTAAAAACAAGACGTTTCAGTGTTCTTCAGGTGAAAAGAAAGTAGCACTGGCACTTGTAGACGCAAAGGAGTCACATGACCTAGGTCACATGATGGGTGTTTATCCAATTGCGTGCCAGAAAAAATGGTGTCCCAGCAGCCTAAACAGATGCTCCTCCCCCCACCTGTGAGGTAGTTGGCTGATCTGTTAAGTGCTGTGGTAATATTCTCAAAACAGCATTGTACGATGAGAACAGATGATGTCGCAGGACATCTTGGACTGACACCTGTCATGTGACCTAGGTCACGTGACTCTTTTGGTTCAACATTTTGCCCGGTGTTGAAGCAGTATAGACGATTGAGGAGGGTGAATCAACGTGAATGTTTAGGCTTCCGAGTACCATAATGTTTGTGGATGTGGGACCGAATGTAGATAGGAGGTTTGAAAAATCTGGAAAGAAATCTGGATTTGGTTTGGGTGGTCAGTAGATTAGAGCAAATCTCATTGGGAAGGGGGCTTGGATTTATTGAAAGGAGAACAGTTAAGGAGAAGGTAAAAGAGAAAAATCCAGGTGTTTGTGGTAGATGGCAGATGGACCACCACGGAGGCCAGTGCTGTGGGCTGCCTGGAGATAAATGTAACCAGCAGGGCAGGCTATATATGACCATACAGGGTATACATTACATAAAGTTTGATTTACTTGTTTTTTTTTTTTTTTGTTTGTTTTGTTTTTTTGAGAATTGTACTCCTCACAGCTGTTGTATTACCAGTATATTGAAAATGCATGCCTTATCCAACAACATGGAGTTTCTTTCAGATCTCGAATAATATTGATGTCTGCTGGAACCCTTCTGGGCCTGAGTTACAAATACATCAATTATTCATAATGTTACTCCCAGTTCTGAACCACTAGTCTGAAAACACCTTCACTAAAACACAAATCTTGCTCCTGAGTAGAATTCACTGTGTCATTCATAGTCATTCACATATTCATTGTCATTCAGACATTCTCTGGCAACAACCAAGGGGAATACCAAAGCTTTCCTAAGATAATGAAATGTTTTTCTTTTCTTCTGCCAATTATAGCTGAAAGGCATCAAAACATAACTCACAGTTTTTAAAGAGCAATAAAAAAGAAATTCATGAGGCAGAATGTCTGGAATAACTCGGCAGAGAAATCATCATTTGTCACATGCCATCTCTTTTCTTATGTTTAATAGTCATTCAGCTAATGAAAGCCTAATGCAGCTATGGCTATGCTTCACATTTACCGTCTCGGTCTTACTTCCTACTTATTGTATATGGTACAAAGTAGATTTGAGGTTACTGCACATTATTGACTCAAGGCAAAGCAGTGCTGTGTATATTAAGCTTTGATGTGTAAGAATAAGGCAGAATCCTGTGGTTAGCTCTTCTTATATATCTATATAAGCCCATGGCATGAAAGGACAAGAAAGAAGATTGGCCTTGGCTCACTCAAACTCTCAAAGATAACTCTTCTTTTTTCCCCCAATCACACTCCTCTCTTGCTCATTTTTCATGCTGAACAGATGGTGTTGCCAGCTCAGCTGACAATAAAACCAATAATGTCCTCTTAACATTAAGTTCTAGCCAAGGTGATCACACCCTTGGGTGGTGTACTAGCACTTGTCAATGCAAGGCCAAGCACCCTCACTATGGCTTTAAACAGAAAATATTACATCTCCTCTAATGGCAGTGTGATGGGATTGTTACTCAAAAACAAACGCACACCCTTTAGGCACACATCTGTTTACCTGACTCCTTTCGTCACACTCCACAGGGGCAAAATATTTGACATTATTACTCTAATTTTTATTGCCTACCCTTTGTTAAATTGTAGAAATAAATCAGGCCTTATGTTGCACGAAGAAGGAATTTATTCTATTAACACCCCTGTGACTTATTGAATCCAACAAATAATTGGGTTTAATTTTCTTTTGTTTTCCCAATTCTCTTCTTGTTTCACCCTCTACTAAACTTGAATCCTCTTGTCCCTCTGATGGAGAACTGGGTCACCTTCAGGCACAGGGGGTGGGTCACATATAATAAAAGGGACACTGAGTTAAAGTTTTATTATTTATATCCTGGAAATTGGTTTCATGAGGGTAGATACTATCTCTGCCAAAGGCAAGGAAGAACTGAGAGAAGAGGATATCATTTCTGGCCAGAGTTATCAGTGTTAAGGTCTCAAATGTTATAGGATATTCATTATAAATGTTCCATAAGCAAAAACAAAAAAACCCTTCCTAACATTAACTCCCATTCTAATTGCTGCTAAAACACCTGTCAGATTTTTGAGTCTAACAGTGCTCATGTGGTACAGCATATGCTGCCCCCCTTAATCTTTTATGATTTTTTTAACAGAGTATCCTAGATTTCATATGTGGGTACATGCAAGCAAATTTCTCATTTATAGCCCTTGGCCATCTTTTATACTCACTAAAATGACAGCTGTCAAAGCCCAGTCTCACTCTTAGCACATCATATATCATATCTTAGTCATGGCCCTTGGCATCGGTACTGTAATGCACTGCATACCCTTTAGCATTTTTGTTTGTTCAAAGAGTAGGACTAAAGCTTGGAAGGGTCTCAAAACATCACTGTTTCCTATATATCAATAAATATAATATTTCAATACACCTTCCCATTAACTGCTAAATGTTGCTTGATGTTGTGATGCTAATTAACATATTCACTTGCCTGTTGCATCTGTTTGCTTCTCTCCTGCTTTCTGAGCTCACACAAAATCTGTATCAATGCAGCCAAATTCCCAGTGAAGTTGCTGTCATCTACATATTTTTCTGTTTTTCTTATCAGGTAGCCAACAAGTCTGAAATAATGACTGAAAGGTGCACCATTAAGACTATATGTCAGCCTGTCATACTTTATACACACTATCAAACAATTATAAGATAAAACTCATATTTTTTCAACATATTACCTGACAAAAGCTACCATTCACATCAGTTAAAGTCAATACCTGATATTTAAATATACAATGTCCCTGAATGTCCAGAACGTCACTTGTACACACTCCATGGTCTCCTGATGTACCACAGAAACAACACTATGTGTAAGTATCTCACAAGGTGCTTCTGCTGACTGAGGAAGAAGAGAAAGCTTTTCCCCCAGCTGGAGAGAGACCTCTCTTTTGTGGATCACTGCAGGGAATTTTCTCCTAAAGTGACTCTAACCGTTGCTAGCTGGAAAGCAAAATATGTTTGGCCCTCATGTGGCCTTGATTTACAGTGTTGGCTGAAACTGAGCCACATTGCCACCAGATGTAGTCCACAAGGAAATTGCCATAATCTATGTCCAGGCAGGCTGTAGTAGGGCCTCTTCTGGCCCATAAAAAACACTTGCCTTAATGTCCAAACCAACTACTGACTTCTGGACCACATGGGGCCCACAGGAGACTTGCCATAATCCCAGTCATGCTGGCAACTGACATCTGTTCACTTCTGGCACACACAGCACTTGCCAGTGCCATAACTGAACCATACGTGCCAAAAGTAGACCAGATTTGACCCAAGCATGTTTTTTTCTTTTTGCTTTAGTATAGCTTAAATTAGCAAAAAATAGCTCAACGTCTCTAGATGACATTGGATGCTAATTATCATATTGATGATGGCATTATGTAACACATGCATCCTCCCTAAATGTTTCTAGATGATGTCATACTTATAACAAATTCAGGACATAATCACATCCAATTTCATACTGTTGTGTGCAAGCCTATTATATATCTGCTTGCCTCCTACTCTATTTTTCCAATAATTTCTGTATTAATCTTTTAAAGATTTTGAGATACATACATAAAGACTGGAATATAATGAACTTCACCCATATGTAAAAAAAAATATAAAAACAAACAAACAAAAAACAAACAAACACACACACACAGGTGTAAAGCCTCCTACCCTGGAACCTTTTGATTTTGATTTTAGGTGCTTTTATTTTGAGCAGACAAAACAAAAATACTTTCTACTATTAGAGTTGACGTAAATACTTTTAGAAAAAAAAAAGAAATGGAAAGATGAATATATAATACATAACCAGAAATATCTAAGAAATTAAATTTAGGAAAAATAATAATAAAAAAATACATTATCAAGCTTGAAAAGGAGAAGGATGAAATAACCACTTATATATTCCTGCCCCCCTTACTAATTGCGGTATACTCTATTTAGACACTGTCTCAAATCGCATTAGTCTTCAAGAAATCAAAATAAGTACAAAAAAAAAAAAGGAAATATAAGTTCTTCGACATAGAGATATTGTACACTCCTGTGCATATCTACCACCCTACCTATACCTGTACATATTAACATATACTCATACTCCTTTATACTATACATTTGACATACACACCCACATTACCCACATACACGTTTTCAACACAGACATACATATACAAACGTACATAGCCATATACCCCTATATATGTATACATGAATACACATACAACAGTGAAGTGATAAATTCACATAGTTTGCTTTCTTCATACTTTTTAAAAAATATTATTTTTATTGTTTATATTATTTCCTCCATCTCAATTAAAAAACATCTTTTGTATGTAGTATGGTAGTTAATCATTAGTTACTTTAAACATTGTTGTTACTATTTCTAACTCCACCAAATCATAAAACTTAAGAGTTCTTAACTCTATGTTGGTATGTTCCTAATATCTCATCTTACAGACAATTCTATAAATTCTTTTTGTTGTTGGTATATGGTAAAAAATATGTTTTATAAGTGTTTCCCCATATTCCCACACAATAATTCAGATATGGCAAGATCCTTGAACAGTAACCTCACATCAGCTCCATGCTAATACAGCTGGATTCCCAAAGTATTCAGCTTTTTGTTTCATTTTATTTTCTCTTTTTGTTGTCAGGGGGTGAAACAAGCCTGAAACTGAGATTAAAATGCTCTTATTAAGTATTAAGTTGTGGTCTATTTGAAAGTACTGTAAAGCTACTACTCTGCCCCTAATTTTATGAGCACGGTTGACATCTGACAAACTCTTCAACCAAGTCAGTTAAAGATGATGTCAGCTACATAAACGATGAGGCAGAACGCCTCAAACATTTCCTCAGACTGATAGACGTGTGTCATCTGTCGCATGGTGTCTGCTGCTCCTTTTCCTTTCACTCTGCCATGCCTTTGGCACTATATGCAAAATTGTGAGTCTGCTTACTACTTCTCACTCTCTAGAATTAACAGTTCACGCAGAGTAGACAGGTAAACTCTGTCCTTGTTGTGCTATATTGGGGAATCTTCTCTAGGAAGTAGCTGAGGTATTGTAGTGGATGTCACAGGAATTGTTGCTGGTCAATCTTTGGAAAAAAAACCAAACCAAACAAAGACAAAGACACTAATTCTCAAGCTTGTAACACTAAACAGAACAGCAGCACATAGTTTGCAGTATGACTTACTAGCATCATTTACTGGCTCTAGCAGAAACATACCAAACATTGGATGTGCTTTTCATTAGCGTATATATATTTTTTTACTTCCTTCAAAAAATATCTGGATGTTCTGCATTTTCTTAAAATTTTGGGACCACACATACATACATTAACATCTTTCTCAAGCTGTTGGAGACTAATGTCTTGTACTTCTGGCTTGCTGCAGGAACAAAAAAATCTTTTATTGTTGCTAAGTTACGCCTTGCTTTGCTGTTTGGGGGGAAGATGCTTCAACACCACGATACAAAGACTTGAAAGCCTTATTGTAATAATCACATTTCCACTATTAGTAACAACTACAAACACGTGTTGCAGTCAAATAAACTAAAAAACAACAAACTTACAGGTCTGATAGTGAGTATTTCTTGGAAAATAAACAAGATACTTTGCAAGCCTAGAAAAAGATCCAAGAATTTGAAATCAAAAGGAGATAAAAGCATGGGAATAAAGGAAGAAGAAATGAAAACTCACAGCTTTCAAGCTGCATGGTACAGGTCTGAATGTCCATTGGGAAATTCTTCAAGTCCATAGGGCAAGACAGGGTTAGAGTCAGCCTGAGATAGGAAAACAGATTGGGAGAAAGAGTAGGAACCAAAGAGGATGTTAGAAAGAACAGAAGGGCTTAAAGAAAAGACACCATAAATATAGAGACATGACAGGTTAACAGATTGAAAGGACAATGAAATCAATCAGTGGCAGGTTGGATTATTTAGCCATTTTTAAAATATGAATCTTTATTAAATTATTTCACTTTATATATTAGGAATAAGGAAAATAAAATGAATCTAATTTTCCTAAACAACGTTTTAAGTTACTCTGCCTTTTGATCGCTCCATGAACCACAGTAAATAGGAAAGTAATTGGTGTAGGCTTTTATTTGTTACGGTGTTGATGCATTAAGCCTTCAAGGATTCTTAGAAAAGAGAGAGAGATAGAAAGAGAGAGCTATTTGGGAGTCTGTCTGGAGGAAAGCTGTGTAATTACCTGCTGTAATGCATTGCCCACAGGCGAGACAAGAGCCACCAGCTCTATGCACAGAGGCACCCATTTGATAATGTGCTATGATGACACAATATATTTCCACCAGCCAAAGAACAAACTACAAATACCTTTGTGATTCGCTTTTCTAATGCTGTATAAACAGCGTTGTGTATTAAATGCAAAAAAAGACAATCAATCTTTAATAACCAAACATGGTATGCAAATATAGGGGATGATGTAAATCAGCAGAGGTGATTGTTTTTGGCAATATTATTGGTTTGACAACTTATCAACTATCATGTATTGGAAAGTATTACTCCTATGCATTAGTTAATTTAAAACTATGAAGTTACATCAAAGACTTGCTAACATAATTTCTGTTTGGCATTTCTATTTATTATGTTTTCCAGTGCTCCCATTCTATTAGTATTTTGACGACCTAAATGGAATATATGCATGTCACTGGAAATTCAGCAATCTGCTGCTGTTGCACAGAAGAGGTCTTGCATGTCGGGGATTTTTTTTTTTCATAATGCTTGTTTGGATGGCACTGAGTCATAATTTGGTTTTGACTTCTTTTTAATTTATTCGGTTAAAATGTAATTAAAATCTCCAACACCTAGGTAGATTACGTTACAAGTTTATCATATGATCGTATATCATAAGGGAATACTCTGCAAAAATGCACGTTTTGTAAAGAGACATAATGGTACATGCATGAATTTTAGTAGAATTACTAAATATGCAGGAGAAACACACAAAACGATCAAACTGTACCATCAGTATACAACAAATCTTTCACTTGCAATAGTTTAATTTTAGTGGCTGGAGTTTGACTGAGCCACCCATGTCATTCCCCAGTTACTTATAACCCAGCAACCAGTGGCTCTGTTGGAGTTTTTTAAACATTATCTTTACTTACCTGATGCTGTAAAGAACGCTGCCATCTTGGAAAATCCGTAGCAACTTGTTATCAGTGGTGACCTCATGGAAATTGGCTCCTTTCTCGTTTGCAAAGAATAAATCAGGCTTCCAAATAGAGTCCAGCATGGAGGGATCCAGATCTAGGGAGTCGTCTGGGTATTCACTATATGCCAGACGAGGGTCATTCCATTTTTGCCGTAGAAATACATTGAGCCTGTAGTCCTGTGGAAGAACTCGGATAGTTAATGGAAAATATATCATCAGTGGAGGTTAAAGTTCAGAGTATGGAGGGCTTAGCAATGGATTTTTATGTTATTGTGGTTTGAAGAGCAATGAAAGATAAAGGTATGATGAAAGAGTTGCTGTCTTTGGTTGGAACATCACCAGAAACTATAAGCAAACATACTGTATGCTATATCAATCCACGATAAGAAGAGTAGACAGGGATGAATGTGATCACTTACATTACTGACCACAGATGTGGATGTGGATGCGAATGAGCAGAATTATGAGGTATATTGTTGAAAGAAAACAACAAACTTTACTAGAATCAGCACTAGATAATCCATCTTTTAAATTTAACATGGAAAGCTGAACACAAACACATCAATTTTACTTAGTTGTAGTCACCAGACTGAGCTAAAATCACTGAAAACTGAATAATCCTGCCTGCAGACAACACACATCAAATCTTTTTGATTAGATTACAAACAATCTTTCTGATTTCTTGCTAATCAGAAAAGAACTATGTCTCATCAGTACATACAGCGACATCGTTGGTGCTGTGTTTCTCTGGGGTAACTTGGCTGGAGATCCAACCCTCTTGAACTCCCCAGATAACCTTAAACACTTTGTTGCTGTAATGTGCTGACCCAGCAGCAGTAACACTGTAAATGCAGACCTTTACTCTCCCCTTTGACTTTTCATTCATTTTCTCAATTTTTCATTTTAATTGCAGAGTGGACAGTTCATTATCAGCATGTCAGTGACCCACTGGTCTCTGAAGGTTGCACAGTAATGCTCCAGGAAACAGAAATGACGGAATGGCAAGAGGATTAATAAAGAAGATGGTAGAGAAGGAGCTAAAAAAAAAACATCATTGAAAGGCGATCTTTGAAAGATACCTTCAACTTGCTTATTACGAACCACAAATTACTATCATTTTCGGAAACTCTAGTACTTTAATTGTATTTTTTAGAAAGTTCTTCGTCATGGTTTTAAGAAAACACCTTAGTATTCCTTGAATACTTTATACATTCTACTTACCATAGTGGTTTCTGTGATCGACCCAAAGCTGTTGATGAAAATATTGCAGGTGACATTCACAGGAGGGCCTAAGGGAAGAAATAACACACTGAATGTATAGATTGCTCCCCTTAGGAGGAATTTATGATATTACATTGGTGTCTGCATTAAAATAGCTATTATATTGTACATCTCCTGAGGCTCCTGAAAAATGTCAGTTTCTTCATCACTTTTCATCCTTGCACTACATATACGACTGAGAACAGCTCAAGACGCTCCAGTTCCAGGTTTGATTCTGAGGAGACTGGTTTTACAGGCACGCACAGTATTTTTTCTTTTCAGGCCTGTCACTTCAAGTGCACGGAAAGGTGAAAAGTTTGATGAGAAATTGGAAGGGAATAGAAAATGTTGGGATTGTTAAAACTGTGAATAAGGAAGGTAACAGATGTGCTGGCCCACATTTTGTGCCTGCAAGAGTGTTTAATCTGTGTTTAAAAAAAAAAAAAATTCTTAGAATCTTATCTATCATAAGGTTCTGTTCAGGTGCTCAAAAAGTCTCGGGAAATCCAAGTGCTGCTTTCAAAAAGTCATTGCAGCCAGAAATCTTTATAGATATTGTCAAGAGAGCATGTATCAGATAATGACATGTCTAAAACCGTTGTATAAGCTTTTGTGGGGTTTATAGACATAAACCTTAGTATAATACTATAATGCTCAAATGAAGGCCATTTATAAATAAGGCAGGTGTGAGATTCAAGATGAGTATTGTGCTGTAGAGCATTGCAAGAAGAAAGCATACAGGCTACCAGACAAAAAGAGGTCAGTTTTAGCATTGATACTTGTACAAAAGCATACTTAAAAACGTATACTTCAGAAACTGCTCTACAATTTGTAGCCAGTTTAAATCTTAATTTCTGAGAGACTTCCTCTGAAGTGCCTTTTCTTTTAATATCCAATCATGTTACTGACTTTTTGCCGATTAACCTCATTAGTGTGAAATTTTCCTCAAGCTATGACTTTTAAATACCAATTACTTTTCCTTTTTTTTTTTTTTTTTTTTTTAACCCTTTTTAAACTCTTCTAAGACATAATGACACCTTCAAATTCAAGAATGAAAATGATATTTTAGGATCTTTTATAAAATTTTGTTATTTTGTTTTTAGGCAACTTTCTGAACCACAACATCCACCTTCCCTAACATTAAAGCAATCACACAAACCCGTAATTACAATTTTTTAAAAGTAAGACACTATCAAGATTTTGGTATATAGTTGGATTTTAAATACTCCTACCTAAATTTTTTATCAAATGCAAGACTCTACTGATTTTAAAGTTCTGTGTTTCATACTATCCAATAATAACGCTGCTTCATGCACTGGAAAAAAACAGTTATTAAAACAGTTTCTAGTACATGTCTAAACGTAATCTGGTGAAAGGTGAAATTTCATCCCTATAATAACAGAAACTTTACATTGTTTGGAAAGAGCATACATCATGTACACACACACAACAGAAAGCTGTTTAGCTTTCACATCATAGATCCACTGGTGTTTGTTTTGATTTTTTGCTTGCACTGGATATACTTAAGGGCTACTGTGATGGTGTGCCTTGGCATACACTGTACCTTTGAAGTTGGGTCTAATACGAGCATCGTATCCTGATGTTTTCCCCATGAGCTTGTCCAGGAAGTCAGAAGGTGACAGCTGTGGTCCGGCCCTGCTGGGGGGCTTTATCTCCTCCTTACAGGAGCTCAGTCTGACATTTCCCAGGAAAGAAGCAGAGACAAAGAAAATGAAAAGAGTGATGATTTGAAAACAATAAAGGAAGTGTGTGTGTGTGTGTGTGTGTGTGTGTGTGTGTGTGTGTGTGTGTGTAAGATGTAACAGTAGGAGTTGTGAAAGAAATAATGAGAACCCAACAGAATGAGAAGCCGACATCTATCAGTAAGTCAGTTATCAGCAAGAAATACCCAGTGGTGGATGGGAAATGTGGGTAAAAGAATACAACTGAATGGCTTGCCTCAGCTAGTAACTAAGAGCTCATCTATTTCGCATCATGTCTTAGACTTATTGTGGTTGTTATGCTCTAACTACAGCGAAGCAAAACAGAGGCAGAGGTAAAGTTGTCCCTTCCTTGTGCTTCCCACTGCTGGCAGCTTAGCAGTGGTAAAGGCTGACGGATTGATGGCTCAATTGTAATGCTATGAATGTCACGCCAGGGAGAGGAAGGAGTTGATAGGAGCTCCAGAGAGGCTCAGACAACCACTGACAGAAATAACCAAAAGGCCAGCAAGAAAGTAAAGGGAAGGAACACAGGGAAATCTTAAGGGAAATGCAAAGAAAGGAAATGCTCTTTAAACCAGGAAGTTCTGGTTCATAATGGATTTGATTTTAGTTTGGTCCCTGCTGAGACACAGCATATCGCACTCCATGATTTTGATACAACTTTAAACAATTCCAAATCTGTCATGATCTACATTCTGATGGATTACAGATTTTGGTGTAACACCTATCTTTGTAATTGTGTTTGGGTAAACTTGTAAAAGTGTTTCACTGGATACAAATGTGTATTACTAAAATGCAAGTGTTTCACCCGATGTAATATTGTTTTGCACTTCCCAGCCACCGTAGTTGAGCCCTATATGTTTGTTTAGTAAATGTGTAACATAAATTAAACTCAGATATCTAAGACACTGATGGATGGCTGTTAGTGTTAGATGAATTATGTTCATTGTCTGCATCAAAACAGCTACTTGCATTGTTACTGAAAACATTTGTTCCATGTCATCTCATCAGTAATTTTCTAAGGATGGAAACTTTCTGATGGAAAGTGGACCTCTGCCAAACCCACACTTTAATGCAAGAAGTGTTGACATCTCTTGTCACTCCTGCAGATAGGTATTTTTTTCAACAAAGACAAACATCTATCCTCCAAAAAGGGGGGGGGGGGGGGGGGGGGGCAATTGATTTCATAGCAAGGAGGGAAGTGCTTTGTTGTTATGAATGAACAATGCACAGCAAAGAAGAACAGATGAAATGCACAAACAGCAGCTGCACTAGATAATATTTTTTATTTAACATTTAGTTTGCCTACCTAATAAAACAGATTTTTGACCTCTTTGACTTCTGTCTTCACAAGAGCAGAGCAAAGCTACAGCACCAACAACAGCAAGAACAGACCACAATTCAGATTGTTAAAAATACTTCTGATACTGACCCCTACTGAAAGCAAAACAGTATAACATGCAAATGTGCATTTGCAATATGTTCAGTCTCCAAGAATGCAGAAATGATATATCAAGACACTAAGTGCAAACTCTGCACACTGTAAACTGCAAACTGCATCAAGATGCTCAGGCATGACAGTGGAAGAATTCATTTATTATTTTTCCCTGGGCATAATATAAAATACAGTATATAAATCATTGTTCTTTACAAAAAGGTCATTTCTGTAATTTGCCAACACAATAATTTAGGCGTCTTCTTCCCTGTCCTACGGTCTGAAATGGCGTAACTAAAATAAATATATCTCCACATCCACAAAGGCTGAATATGTCATCTTGGTCTCAAAAGAAAGCCAAGACATGTGAGATTAACGAAGTGTCAGAGTCAGGATAATTTATTACTGTGTCAGAATAAATTCCGTTGGAACACAGAAGAAATGGTTATCTTCTCTTAAAATAAAAGTGAAAACCAGAGGAAAGCAGCCCAGTTCATCTAGGATGTTTTATTAGAAGTGTTACACAAGTAAATATATTCAAACCAATCGGCCAATTTTGATCATTGACTCTGTCCACTAACAACAGCTAATTTGGCATCCATCTTGCAACCTGTCTCTTCTCTGAGCTCTCTCCAGTCATTAAAAATCTGATGTTAACTTTTGTTTTATCTCTTCCTCTGTCCCTTTCTCTCATTTTTGTCTCTCTTCCTCCAATAATGTTCTCTTGTGTTTCTTTGAATAAGCCATGGTGTGTGTTCCAAATGGCCAGTGTGTTGTTATCCAGTTGTTGCCATGGTATGTAAAGCGAAACTCAGCTGCAACGTGACAGCGTCCTGGAAGCAAAAGTTGTGGTTTTTAGTCTCAGGGTTGCTGCTGGGCAATGATGGAAATGTATATGATAAATGTCACTGTGCCATCAAAATAAGTCAGAACATTACATAGTATTACTTTAATGATCAACTAATTGCACAAGTCCATCACATCCTAACGTTGCACTCATGGTTTAATGGTCCTTGTTTAAGAATGGCAGATCAAGAACAAGCTAATATTTTCAACCTTCTTTCTAAATGCATTTACCCTGTCTTTAACTTTTATTTCTTCACTTCTGTTTGTAAATTGGATATGTTTATAGTTACATCATGTCATCAGTCTCACCTTTCTTGGGAAAAACCTATACATTTCCCTTTGTTTGCAGATTTAAGATTGTGCTGTAGTTCCAGTTGGGAATTAACACTGGTCATAGCTCATGAGTTTACTTTCCTTCTGGCATGATGGGGCAATGCATCACATCTGACAGCAAGTGGACAGTTCTGTCAATTGAATTTCTCCTGTTAATGTATTAATTTGTTTTTCCAGTCCCCAGTCATGTTTTTATAGTTCCATAGTTACTTCTGATAAAGCTCCTGTCCTTCAATCTTTATTGCATTTGAAATGCACACCTAGTGAGAGCGGGAGAATATTTCTAAGTTCACATAAACAAACAAACAAATAAATAAACAATAAATAAATAAATAATTAAATTAAAATTAATCATGTCATCCACCCAGCTTTGATTTTCATAATACAGTGGTGCATTTTTGTGTCGTTATAAGATTATGTATGTGATTATGTGATTTCTTTAGATTCTGTGTAATCGTGGCTCTGACAGAGGTAGATGAATTGTAAAGTCTGATGGCAAGAAATCGTTCCTAACTTCTGCAATCAGACTTTACAACTCATCTACCTCTGTCAGAGCCACGATTACACACCTGGTCTAATCCTATCTGCCACCTCTTGCACTCTGAATCCCATCACATTGCAGTTATGTATCTTCGCATACGTTGCACATACTAAATATATGTATATATAGGCATATGTGTATATATAGGAAACATGTATATCTGCACATATATTATTATTATTATTATTATATACCGTTGCTGCTACCATTATATATGGTTAATGTTACACTGTTGCTTTTACTATTATTATCATCTCACAAGTGGCCTTAAAGTGTATTTATTCTATTTTTCTACTTTCAATATTTCATCCTATTTTGTTTTTGTGTATTTTGGGTATTATGTGCACTATATCGGACTGCTATGACAACCTAATATTTATACAGTTGTTACTTTATGTTGGTACCTCTTTTATCACTATCTGTCTCTGGCAAACACTGTTACAAACACACAAAGGTGCACAGGGATATGGAGTGACGGGCAGACTTATTTGCAGCGAGGTAATCTCTCTTCGGTGATGTTGCTTTCAGAAACAAAACAATACAAATGATCTAGTTTGAGCTAGAATTGTGACCCTTACTCTTCTCTGTCAAGACTGATGAAAATGGTTATTAAATGATTCTGACAGTTAAAGCTTTGACTTTTGAGGAATCCTGACAAAAGAAGTATCTTATACAACAGACTTGTGAATGCATTTCAATGTGTTTTGCTTAAGACTTATGAAACACTACCACTTAATGTTGATCTATGAAAAGGGAAAATAAATAAATAAATAAATTAGATTAGCTGGAGTCAAAGCACTGTCTCACCAACCTGTACAGTGCTCTCACATCAAATCTATGATCAAAAACACACCAATTTCCAGCCTGGTGTTACAAAAGACATGTAACTGTGTTACGACCCAACTTAAGGGGTAGGGAAGGGTGTAACAAAGACACGGTGAGGACAGTTATTTCAAAATAAAAGCACATTTATTTACAATTCCCGTGCAAAGTGATGGACATCCTGTAACACAAAATAAGATGAGCTGGGGTTAGCGGACCTGCAGAAAGAAACAAACTAAAACCTATACCAAACACACACCGAGTGCAAACGAAACACAACCGCCACTCGGTGGTGAAACTAAAAACCCAAACAAAAGCAACAGGCCCATAACTAAAGTGACCGTCGTCACAACACAATAAAACGCTAACCTAGCCCAGCTCTAACACAAACACAAAGTAAACTTAACTCAACACTTAAACACCTATTGTGGAAAGGAGGTGGTCGCGACACACACACACCCGGTGCACAACATGAGGGGGAGAGCGGCCGAAGCCTTTCTGGCATCTCCTCCTCCAGACCTGCCCCGGCTGCAGCCTCTTCAGCCTGAGCTGTCCTTCGGGCTGCAGCCTGACTGGTCCAGAGGGGTGCCAGTCACACAGGGGCGGGGACAAAGGCGCTAGCCCTGGCCACTCAGGGCAGCGCTCTGCCGCCCCCAATCAACACACAAACGGCCTCAGCTGTCTGCAAACAGCAGGGGCCGTAACACACCCCTCCTAAAGTGTCAAAATCCTCACAAGGATTTTGGCACAATACAAAAACACAACAAAACAAAATAAACACACGAACACAATTGGCAGTGCTGCTCCTAACCCAGCCTGTGCCTCAAAAAGTTCTCCACTGAGAACAGGGTGGTACGCCAACCCTCGGGGACTGCCCTACCGTCCCCGACTAGGGACATCAACCCGGCGGGACCCATCCCGCAACTCACGCTCGCGCAGTCCAACTGCCCAATGGCTACCACCCGGCACAGCTGGCACACAAAAACACAACACTACCACACACGAGCGCACCCTTCGGCCACCACACCCGAAAGGAGGCCGACGGCGAGTTCACCCCACCACGCTACAAATGACAGGCCCACACATGAGCAGCTAAAAAGGCAGAAACAAAAGGAGAGTGTCCGAACACACGCAGCCTCCACATCCGCGCCGTCTACACCTTCACCAGGTGGCAGAACTAGTGGCGACATTTCAGGAGAGGGCAGGCACTCAGCCTGCAACGGCCTCTCAACCCATGAGAAGGTCCGCCACCTCACACAGGGTCGCCCCTAGGCCAGAGCGCCCTATACAGCTGCAACTCCGAGTTCAGAACACGTTCACCTTTACACAGACACGCTCCCGCAGGAGCCATCTCCACAACCGCTCCAAATGCCCGTCACCAGCATGTAGTGAACTCACCTGAAGGCACCACGCTCCACCGGAAGCTGCCAACCGGAAGCTCCCCTTCAAAATAACAGCGCCCACTCACGCACACAAGAAAAAAAAATAAATGGCTAAATTCTCCACACCGTGCAAAAACCCCAGGAGATCCTCCAAGATGGTAATAGAAGAAAGCTCCCGGACGAGCCCCCACTTGTTACGACCCAACTTAAGGGGTAGGGAAGGGTGTAACAAAGACACGGTGAGGACAGTTATTTCAAAATAAAAGCACATTTATTTACAATTCCCGTGCAAAGTGATGGACATCCTGTAACACAAAATAAGATGAGCTGGGGTTAGCGGACCTGCAGAAAGAAACAAACTAAAACCTATACCAAACACACACCGAGTGCAAACGAAACACAACCGCCACTCGGTGGTGAAACTAAAAACCCAAACAAAAGCAACAGGCCCATAACTAAAGTGACCGTCGTCACAACACAATAAAACGCTAACCTAGCCCAGCTCTAACACAAACACAAAGTAAACTTAACTCAACACTTAAACACCTATTGTGGAAAGGAGGTGGTCGCGACACACACACACCCGGTGCACAACATGAGGGGGAGAGCGGCCGAAGCCTTTCTGGCATCTCCTCCTCCAGACCTGCCCCGGCTGCAGCCTCTTCAGCCTGAGCTGTCCTTCGGGCTGCAGCCTGACTGGTCCAGAGGGGTGCCAGTCACACAGGGGCGGGGACAAAGGCGCTAGCCCTGGCCACTCAGGGCAGCGCTCTGCCGCCCCCAATCAACACACAAACGGCCTCAGCTGTCTGCAAACAGCAGGGGCCGTAACAACTGTTATGTTTGTCCACGTGTCCAAAAGGTATTAACGTCACAATTAAGGGCTGAAAAATAACTGTACATATGCATTGTAGTTTTCTGTATTTCTGTATGAAATTAAAGTAACTTGAATAATGAGAGTAAATATTTTTGCTCCGAACAAAAAGACCTTTTCTTGGAAGCTGTTGAGACACTAATGATAGTATATGTCAACTATCTGAACTTCTCATCCCAACTGCTGTAGTCTCTGGAAGATCTCACATGTGATAAAATAATCTTATAGCAATGGCAGTATATAGCAATTATTGCACAGTTTCTCAAAAAAAGAATATTCCTAACAATTATTTAAACCTCTCCTGGTAATCTTGTATGGTATATTGGCATAGCTCCACCTTTTTGAAAATGTGCTTACTTGTATTCAATCCCCTGATTGCAATTAAGACACAATATAGTCTTCTGAAGTTGCTTTTGGATGTTAAATATTTTGAGGTTAATGTATTAAATATCAGTAAGTCTTATAGTTACTGTAAATCTACGGTTTTCCATTTTATTGACTATAAAACTACAACTGTAACTGCAAAGAGCTCCTCAGAACTCTGTGCAACACAATTATATTTTTCCTTGTCTGAATGATCCAATTATTAAGATGCTCTTTGCTGACATTTAATTAGTTTGACCTTTTGCTTCCCTCTGCATCCCTTCTATTTCAGCATCCATGCCAGACTACTGTCTATATTATATAATGACTTTCTTTCTATCTATTATAGTGGAAGTTTTGGCTGTCACACTCACTTAGCAAATGTCTTTACTTGGTTTTGAAAGCTGGAATCACAGGTGAATATAACTGTTGGTACAAGCAATAATATACTTAAGGAAACTTACTATCTTTGAAATTCCAGCAAGACTTGCAATAGCACTATTTAGCAAATTAAAATGCATTTCAGTCTTATATCTTCAATCTTATCTACAGACAGGATTCTTAGACTTAGACAAAGAAACTCTAGTCTAAGTCCTAGGACCTTTCATTTCTTCTCTACATTTGTGTGGCAGTTTTTCATCTTCATGTACTCAAGCCAATGCTGTCTGCAGCAATGAGAGTGAAACAACCATAACCAACCTGTCAGGGCTCCACTTTCAACCACTGAAACACACTGTATGTGCAACTAATCTGAAAAGCTAGTCAGCCTTTGATTACCGCTCCACTACGCTTGACTTTGTATTCAGTCAGCCATTAATTTTGATCAAAGTAACCATTTTGCTATTTGTACACATGATGAGCCGTTGGGCACAGATGCACGGAGCAGTGTTGGCCATGGTTGCCTTATTTAGTAGATTTTCATCCAAGCAAAATACTCCCTTAAGAGTCAGCAGCCTTCTACAAATTTCATTAATCCAAACTCTTTACGCTAAGTCCAGATCAGCTTCTGTCCAGCCTGCATCTCGAAAAGGATCACTGACATGATCAATTACGATAAAAGTTGTAATACTGTATTCTTAAACAAGACTGTTCACTTTTGTGAACAGTAATTAGTAATTATGAGCTTGGGGATGGAGCTTGAAATGGGGTGGTGTTAGCGTAACATCTGTGTAGCAATGTTGGTTTTCCTGCCAAATCCACATTTATTTTTCAGCCTTAAAAAAAGTACTGACAAATCATTGCGTTCACAAGTACATTGAATCAAAACTGCCCTTGTGTGCCCCTAGAGGGCATGGACAAATTTATCTATTGTTTGATTTGACAGGTTTGTTGTGACCTCCACACATTTATTTGCAGCTCACACATTAAAAAGACCGTTCTTTTTTGCACTGCCCTTGAATGTTGGTGCTATATTTAAATCATGAGGAGTGCATAGAATCACCCATACTGATCTAATCCCACGAAACACTGTTATCAAAATCTTATAAATAACATATAAAGATAGCTTTCAGTGACTAAACAGCTCAGGCTCAGAATGAGAAGCAGCAAAACTTAACAAAAATATCTGTTTTCTTTATAGTGCATCGTTTATAGTTACAAGAAATATATACAAGCACACACAGGAAGATAAAGAAGCCAGTATTTCTATATAAAATATAGCTCAGCACTAAGAAGACATGGAGGAGGTTGGGGAGGTGTAAAAAGACAAGGTCAGGAGGGAACCAGCATTTCTTTACAACATCAAAATTCATTGCTTCTTCCTTTTCTTAGTTTAAAGCAATGGTGGGGAACCTTGGCCCACATCCTGTAAGTTTTATATGTTTCCCTGCTCCAACAGGCCTGATTCAAAATAATGGGTCACTGTGCAGAACCTGATAGGCTGTTGGCACCATTTTATTTAAATCAAGTGTGTTAGACAAGGAAAAAATCTAAAACTTGCAGGATTGCGGCTGTCTAGGACCAGGAATTCCCACTATTGGTTTAAAGCATCTGTGGCTCAAGATACGCAATGAGCCATCTACTAATTACAGATAATAAATGCTAAATAAATGCAGCCATATACCATACAAAGCATTAATATGTAGATCTTTAGGTTGACTGGTTTTTACTCAGTAATCAGTATGATCATATCTGTTGCTGCTCTTGCACAGTACTTGGGCTTTTGAATTAAATTTGGATGCACCTTTTTTAGATAATCAACAAAAACTTTCAGCAGATCTAGATTAGCACCAGTGACAGGCCTTCTATCAAAACAATCCAACTATACATGCTTTATGGTAATATAATTACATGGCATTTTTGTCTTTAATGACTTGTGCAGCCCATGTCTTCACACCTCTGTATATGATGGCCTATAGCTACTGCTGTCTCCTTTTGATCAATAGGCTCATTGGGGAACGGGATTTGGAGCACACTGCAATTTAACCTTACACATTCATCTTCAATGACATGACTACTGCCACTCCTGGATTGTGACACCGTTAGGTATGGAAACATGGATACAAGCACAGCTTCCTACAGGAGCAGGATTCTTGTCTAATCTCCACTTGAACCACATGAACCACATGTGGAGATTTGGTAAGAATCTACTTTACAGTGCAAAGTAGAGACATAAATCGCAGTTTAGGACTTGGAATGAGTGAAGAAACATATGAAGCCTGCCGAAACTGATTAGAACCGAATGCTGTATCAAAACAAGTGCTGACTTTGTAGGTAACAGACTTAAGTCAGAGTTTAGAAGGATCAAGATGAAATGGTAACCTGTGCAGATTAAGAGCTCAGTACAGAGGGCTGCTTTGCAAAGTAGCTAATGGTAAACTGTACATCTTTTGTTAAAAGAAAACAACGGACTATGATTAGTTTTCTGTTCCTCTTAAAGCATAAGGCTTTAACATTTAAAATTTTTCCAATATTGCGGATGAATAAAATACAACCAAAATTTGTGATGCAAAAATATTACTAGAAACCAGACATTTACATCCATCCACACCACTTGTCTGATTCATCGTGAATCATGACAGTGTTACTCAGGTTGATTAGCAACGCAGCAGGACTAACAATTTGCCAATCACTGCCACAGGCTGGACCAAGAGCAATGTTGAGCTAGGGGAACAAAGATGAGTATTCAGTCAGCAATTTTAAAATCAACAAATCAATTAAAATTCTTGGTATAATTTTGAACTCTGAGATTTTAATAGCCATATTAAAGCAGTGACCAAATCAGCCTTTCGCAACTTGAAAAATATCGCTAGAATAAGGGGACTGATGGCTCAACATGATTTAGAAAAACTAATTTACGCTTTGTTTCCAGTAGGCTACTACTAATGGAGTTTTACAGAACTTTAAAAAATTGATGCTGGTGTACAAGGCACTGAAGGAATCTGGGCCTATAAATATATATATTTATATATATATATATATATGATCTGCAACCAAGACTTCTATTTCATATTTGTATAATATGTTACTCACTGTATGTATTCTCTTGCCTTATCTATTAAATGTGTTATATAAATAACCTTGCCTTGCCTATTGCGGAGCATGCTGAAGCTGTTTATCAGACATTAGTCATTAAAACATCTAATCCTGCCCCCATGTAAACAGGTTTGATAAAGGATATGAAGATTTTGCACAACCAGATCTGTTTTTGTTTACGTTATATCATGTAAATTAGTTTCTTTGTAATCCAAACCAAATGGTACATCATGAAGTCTCAGACACAATCACCTTGCCTTTGTAAAATTATGTAATGTGGGAACATGTTTTGGTTGAATGGGTGAGAAAACCCAAAAGAATGATGGTTGTCCACATACTTGTTTGAAAAAAATACATTTTTATTTTTCTGAAGATCTGTGCAAGTCAATGAACAAATTAGGCCTTGGTAAGGAATTTGGTATTTTCAAATATTTGCATCAGTGTTTATTCCTTTTGGTTATAGCTTCTTACACTAAAGGAGATATTGATAATGGTAAGACACAGTTATGAGAAGGAGAGTGTAATGCTGTATCTGCAGTAAAAGCTCACTTTCATCATCATAAATCAATTAGTTAATAGCTTGTGTGGCCTTCAGGTGCCTAGTTCTTTAAAGCAGCTGTTTTATATACATAAAGGGGATTTCATAGATGCATAGTTGAATAGAGCATATTTTACATTAATTTGTTTGGCAACCTTGTCACAACATTTATACACATCAGTGTATGTACAAAGCATGTTATAAATTCTTTCTCTACCTTATAACTATTTGTTCTCTTCTCTGCATTGTCTTTTATCTTTAGCTCTAAAAATTCAACCATTATCATAGATTTTATCATTGTAAAATGATAAAATACACCACTTATGAAAGAACTGTGTGTTTCTCCTTTATGCAAACTCTCGGGATTAATGATTTTGATTAATCTACACTAACCCAGGGTAAATCACAACTCATGCATAATAATTGTAATGCAATCTTTAATCTTGCGGGAGTAAGTCTTGACATCTCTAGAGTACCTAGCAGAAATGATATTTCCAGGCTTATGCTATAGTAATACCAAGTCCACAATGAGCTGCAACTCTATGACAGAATTTATTCATATTTCTACAACACTGATCTCCAACTACCACCCCAGGCTTTTCTCATGTAGCTTTAACTAATCTTCAGCACTCTAATTCATTCTAGTCTAGTGACTTAAAATTCATATTTGTGTGCAAATTAATATCCTTATTTTAATTATTTAATTCATTTATCTGCCAGAATCATGCTGTGGTACATTTGAAAAAGTGGATCCACACTTTTTCTAAACTCTCACTGCTGTCAAAATGTCACAACAGAATGAATTCTTTCACCCACACACATTAGAAAGTCTCTCTCTCTAATTTAAGCTCAGAAACATTTTTGCTTTTAAAACTTGGGAATACACAAGTTAAAGCTGATGTGCCGAGTCTCTGTCTCCTGTATGCATTTGCATAAAATTCAAGCACATTCAAGATCAAATAAGGATAAAACTAAGCTGTAAATTCTAATCCTAGACTATAATGCATGGTCCAATAATAATAATAAAACTGTGTAGACGAATTCAGTCTAAAAACTCATTGTTTGACACAGGGAAGCTATGGAAGGTACAATTTTAAGGAAACACCCTCTGATTTACCAGAGTAACATGTTCATTTTGACTCTTATGAAATAGAAATGCAAAATCTGATTCTCATTACATAAAATGATAAAAATTACATTACATAAAAATAGTTAAATTTTCTTTTTGTTACTGAATGGATTTGATTGGTAATATGCAGGCAGATGATCCTTTTGAAGATGTCAAACTATTGTGCAAATAAGGGCATGTTTTGTCAAAGTTTTGTCGCTGTTAAAAGAGCAAATTTATATCCCGGTTTCTGTCTGTCGATATAGGGCAAAATCAGCTTTTTTTTTACTTAAAGCCCAGAATGATATCTGGGTTTTTCACAGGTAATAGAGATGGTGTGAGAGAATAACTGCCACTTCAAATACTTGAGTCAAAAATGACATAAGATTAACTAAAAACAGTGTCTGGAGGATTTCTTTTGTCCACCATTCTTACTACAGATTCATTTGTCCTCTTAGTGACACCCTCCAGTCATCACTGACTTTTGAACCAGCTGTGACTCAGCCTAGTTCTTCGACTACAACCCTCTTTTCAAATGACCATTAGCATTGCATTTTAAATGAAAAATCTTTTCAATCAAATTAACAATAAGTTTACAACATAGAAAAGACATAAGTAAACTCTGAAATAATCTGGAGGAACTGAGATTTTCCTCTTAAGGAGATGGAACTAACAGTTTCCCTGTCCCAGGCCCTTAGAGGTCTCCTTAAGTTACTCTGTATTCAGACCACCTTTTTCACTTTTAAGATCTTATATCAGTCCTGACTTTCTCCTGTCAGTCTTTGTGAATCAAAGCCAGCAGGATTTCTGATAGGGAAAGAGACAAAACTGCAAAACTGACTGCAAAACATTACATTGATGTGTCTGCTTGAAATGGACTGCAGTTTATTCTCATACAATAGACCACTCAAAGATCCCTACAATGATAATAATATTAATAATAATAATAATAATAATATAGTAATAACAGGTTAAATATATTTGTACATATGTATATAAATATATACACTACCGTTCAAAAGTTTGGGGTCACTTTGCCATGGGATTCAATAGGGAAGTGACCCCAAACTTTTGAACGGTAGTGTATATATATATATATATATATATATAGTACTTTTTTTTTTTCCAACCAGAGCTGTCGTTGTAAGGCCATTGGTGCTTGCTGTGGCGGAAATCCGGAAAATCGTTGGTGGACATTAGCAGAGAGGTTTGCCCTCAAGCTGAAAAAGGAGACCAGTTAGGTCCAGTAATGTCAAGTATGTGTCGAGCATGTGACACGGATGTGTTGCGAGCATTGTTCCAATAGATTGATTCAGCATGACAAAATTCACATGACCACACCAATCGAGGCCTTGTCATGATGTCTATACGTGTTGAGCTGCTCCTGGAGATTTTGAAGGGACTAAAGTTGTTAATCAGTTAATGGTTTAAAATGGATTTAATCGCATTGACGACTGTCGCTTTATGTGTGGCCTGATTTCTTGGGTTTGAGTGACAGATCCCTAGAGTTGGGCATTGAGCATTGATTGGAATCAGTAATAAAATTCCAGGTATGCTGGACATGTTTTTATATTTTGTGTCATAATTTAACTTGGTGTTATAGTTGATAATGGCACACTCATTGAGAAGAAAATTTCAAACTGGCACTTCATGTCACAAAAGTTTACTTTCCCCCAGGATGACAGATGCACATATATTTCTCACTTAACAGATCTGACTTTTGTTTGATGAGGCGAATCAGTTCAGGTGGTCAGAATTACTACACAGATGCGGAAATATGCATTTATGTACACTTAAAATAACTTCTAGCTCTTCAAAAGCTACTCTCAACATAATGTAAAATACTGTATTTTTTGTTCCAGATACCTGTGATTATATCTTTTCCAGATCCTTTGTAATCTGTATGTTGTAATGCACGTGGATTTAATAAACTAAAAGCTAAATTATGAAACTGCAGAAATTTCTGGTTGTTTTTAATATGTTTTCTTAAATGATAACTCATTCAAATGAAACATCTTGATGTCGTACTTTAATGCACTGAAACAAAAGAAAAAATTTATTATTTTACTGATCACGGGAGGCAACCAACGACAACGACAGGCGAAACTCATCGCAACCTTCAGTGTGAAACCGAACACACGGGACGCGACAAATGGCAGCGACGGCAGCAGTGCCGTGCATCGCGCTCTAAGGTTGCTTTTCTCCAAGAAATTTGATTGGTTATGATATTAGTGGGGATTTTGACATTTTCAAACCAGTCCCTGACGTGACAAAGTATGACAGATGGAGAGTCAGAAGATTTTGCACGAATTAACAGAAATCTTGCTGTTTACTGTATCAAAGAAAGACAACCCTGGGTTCATCCAAGTTTCCAAAAATAGAAACAGCATCGTGAATATCATCATTTGATGGACCTCAAGGCTGGTCCAGATAAATCCAAAACCTACGTTTAGACTAATTTACTCTGGCCCCACGCGACTGCCTTTTATTAAGCTAAAATGATCTTTTATTCCATGTTCAAAGTGTTTGCAGACTGCGCTGTCTAGCCTGCTCTCATTGGTCAGTCCATGAAGCCCCTCGCTGGTTGGTTGTAGTGCCAGGCAACAGCGACAAAAATGGAACATTTTTCTATTTTCTTGTGTCGCGTCGCAAGCCCCATGTGCACGTCTACATGAACGAGCGCAACGTTTCACAAGCACGAATCTCGCCTGTCACTAGGCTGGAGGAGGGCAGCAAATTTTTGCCTAAATATGCAGGTTCCATAGGAAATGAATGGAGAAGGAGCGACGTCACCTCCCGTGTGTTGAGCCCATTCAGCGCGAGTTGCAAACACCTCACCAGTTGAGGGCTGGACACACGGGAGGCGACGTTGCTCCTTCTCCATTCATTTCCTATGGAACTTTCGTTCACACAGACGTGTGACTAAATATTCCACCAGCTTCCAGAGACACAGAGAGATAACAAACATTATAAAAAAACAGAACTGTTTTCTCAATTAACACAGTGAACAACCCGGGATTTAAGAAAGTCATCAACACTTTGTACAAACAACATCACTGCCATCTCGACACCATGCTAGTGGAGTGTCTCGGGTGGTGGGGTTCTTGTGAAGGACGTGGCTACAGTCCAAAGTTTTGTCGCTACGAACCTGGGGTCAAGCTGCACCATAGAGCTGTATATAAATGTTGCGCCGCTGTCTTGATGACAGTGGCATCTGCGTGGTTATGTCACACTCTCCATACAGTGGCTCATAACCTTCTCGCTGGAATGGCCGTTTCTGCAACCTTAATGAGTGATATCTGTTATAGACCGTTTTGTAAGTATATTAAATTTTATTAATTAGAATAAAAACATTCTATTCTTATGCAATATAAGACTTATAATTTTGTAATCTGTGAATAAAATAATTTGAATTAAAACTGATGTTTTACATGTAAATCACTAAATCTTGATCTAAATCTAGCTTTATTTCAAAACCCCTGTGGTGGTTAAGTGAGAAAAATACCAAAACTTGTGGACCAAATTCTTATAGATCCAACTACATACAGAAATGTTTTCACAAACACAGTTCAAACACTCACACCAAGACAATCACTGCACTCTACATGACCCATATTTGGACATGACACAAAAGAGGAAGGAGGTTGTAGGCATAGCCACTGGCCTGTTTCGCTTGATCAAGCTGCTGGCAGGAACCAACAGAGTCATGACAAAGCCACCGTGGAGCTGGGTCTTCTAGGGATTTACTGAATCAGACCCATAAGGAAGAAACTTATCACTGCTTTGAGAAATGCAAATGTCTTTTATTTTTAATTCTTTTTACTAATGCAGTTAATACAGAACTTTATTTGGACTAAAGGCAGACAAAGGTTTTATGCGCTAAAGCACATTTTTACTGCAGTGTGAGGTTTTCTGAGGTAGTGCTCGGATGTTTTTGTGCTCAGTAACACATGAAATGGACTTGAATCTGTAAGAATGAACAGAATTGTGACAGTTTGGAAGGTTTTGCTGCTGGAGGAAAACATTTTCCCTCAACTCATCATATAGTGACATTTCAGGACCCCAGCATTAATTGTAAAGCACCAGTTTAGCAATTTACATCAGCATCTGTCAAGGTAGGGACGTCTGACATCATGTTTATGTCTGAAAGTTGAAGAGACAAAAAAAGAATGTCACAGTTTACCCAACGTATTCTATTGGCAGGAATGACTTAATAAAACATCAGGGTTTACATATAAATAAAAACATTTTAATTGTTAAAGAACTGAAGTGGAAGTGGAAGCTATTTCTTCCATTCAGCTTCACCTGACTGAAACAGACAATAATTATGATTTTGTGCTTATGTCAAGCAAACAAACTCTCCAACAACTTCTAAAAAACATGTGTGAGTTATAAGTCTTACTTCAGCAGTAGTGCAAAAGCACCACTGTTACTGTTACTGATTAAACTTGTATATTGGCCAGCTGCATAAAACTGTGTGTGGTTTTCATGACTGCACCAGGACCTGTATGTGAACCAATGGAAAAAATTCTTCGTTACATACAGTATAACATGATCTGACATATAGTGGGGAAGTAGATGCCTCAGACATGGTGATCACAGATATGTTTAATTGCTGGTCAAACTGACATGTAAGCTGTACTCTGTTTTGGATTTAAGATAGTTAATGATGAAAACATGTGTAAGTGTACTTATTTCCCCATAGAAATCAAGATTGAGAATCAATAAAGGAATTTATAAAGAATCATACTGATAAGCATAATTGATAATAACATTGATATCAATAAAATCTGATCAATTCTTATCCCTGACTAGAGAACCGTATCAGTCTGAGCCGATAGCGCTGTTGTGCTGACCTATCAGCAGCTCCAGCATCTCTGGAAAACTGTGGTTACTTGCAGCAGGTTGTGAAAGCTGCAGTAAGTGTCGCCGTAAGTTGCCGCTTCTACGATTTGAGCTGCTGCCTGTCGCCAGATGAGGATCAGCAGGCAAAGAATAAAGTTTGGTGTTACATTTACACCCCTCAAAAGCACAAATCCGTCCCATTGCAGGAATATTTAATCAGAAACTCTGTGAAAGAATAGAAGTCTGAAACTAGCAAATCTACACCATATAAGCTCACGTCCCTTCATATGCATTGGTGGGCGTGGCTTTCTATGCCTGCAAGACAGGACCCATCTATCTGAATCTGGAGGGAGGGGGATGTGGGATTTTAAAAAATTTCTCGTGACGTAGAGACGGCTCTACATCACGAAAAACAAAACCTGGTTTTACCCTGTAGAGGGTGTTATGAGCCATTTTTTCCCCACAAAATCCCGTTTTTAAATAAATTAAAAAATGCAAATTTTCTCACATTATGGGTGGTTTTCATCACAGTTAAGTAATACAGTGTTGTTTACAGCTACAGTTGTTTTAGCACATGGGGGAAGAAAACAGAAAATATGTTTATGTATAAACCTATTTGTAGCGAAGCTCATGCAATAGTGAGAGCTTTCACTTTAGATTTGATGCTGTCTACTTCAAATCACTGATTATTTCTCAGTAAAGAACTTTGTGACAGTACTAAGCTGATGCTAGGTAAAAATGTTCAGTTTTCATCCTCACAGATGTGAAAAACCCATAGACAAAACACACTGGCTCACTGAGATTTATTTGTCCAATAGACATCTTAGGCACTGCTCCATTTGCTTTGTACACTTTTTCCAGGGTGATGTCTTATTCACAAGAGCCTCTTGGGGTGCTGGACACGCACTGCATGTCTTGCAGTTTTTCCAAAGAACAAAGGCACATGGCTATGGTAATCCTTTAGCCAATTAAGGAAAAACAAGATCAGACAGACTGTGAACTAATCCTGTTTGACATACACTGTTGTGTTTTCCTCATGTCTTTTTATCAGGTGGATTTAATTATTCCACTGTAAAGGAGAAGCAAATATATCCAATTTGGAAAGTTTCTTACAAGTGTTATACTCTCTTCAGTAAATTACAAATAATCTTTAAAGCATTTACTGAGGTATGACTGGAGGAATAAATCACAACACATCATAAGGTTAGTGAAAATCCAGCATTTCTCATTTAAAGAGAACCACCAGATTTAAACTGTTTCAGTAAACAATGAGCGCGTCTCTCGGGGATATACCAAAAAACAAAGCAAGTCTCAGTGGTCAGGCAGCAAGGTGAAAAGGAAGAATATATTCCAGATGCTGTCTGCTTGACACAATAAAAAATGTATCTCCAGCTCCCATTATGGATGGTTGGGAAGCTCTGTGCGAAGTGTGTGGTCTGAGATAAACATGATGAAAGTGTGTTTGTGCATGACTAATGCATTTTGCATCAGCAGGTAAGAATAAGAAAGAACATGTTTTGAACACCCAGTCGGACATTGAAGTCATGTCCTCCAATGAGCCATAATAAAATATCCAAACACATTCTCCTTGAATGTGATGTGTACATTTTTATTGCCTCAGTGTGCCCCCTAAATATGACATCATTCAGAAGTAAAATATTATTTGGCTTACCTTGAAATGACCACTTCAACCACTTAATTAAATTTTACTGCCATCTCAACATGAATCACTTGAGACCACTGGTGCTCATCTTGCTGGTAAACAAGCTAACTTTGGCTTATCTTCAAAAACTACAACTCCACTAAAGTTCAGATGCTATGTATGTCAATCTAAAAAATGCAATGATTAGCAGATCTCATAAACCAAAATTTTATTCACAATTGAACATTAACAATATATCAATAGAAAAACATCTACTCATCCTAAATTTGATGGCAGCTAAACAGAAAAATAAAAGCAAAGATAAGACAATATTTACCACTGTTACTGGCCAATAACCCACACAGATCCTATGGTGGCCCTGAAGTTCCACAGCAATACAAAAACTCCCCAACTACAAAAGCTGCAACAGAAGTTACTCTGCCTTTTTGTCGGAATTCACGTTCGGAATCCAAGGACGTGTAATAGATTAACTTTTTGCTGCTGCTTGCATTATCCTGTCACTCCACGTTAAATGGTTATTAATGCCACGACAAGGCAGCTAATAAAGCTAACCACATTTGTTGTCTATGCAACCAGAAGTTTCAGTTTGTTGGTTCTATAACCACTCACAAAGTAACCATAATATGCCGTCGCTAAACCCCCAATACACTTGACCTGTTGTGCAAGCCATTAGCAACTTAACCTTGGATAACAATGGGAGAGTATCATCGCTTTTCCAGATACGGTATTTACAATAAATGTTTTCTGCCACTGATAGTATTTTACCACAATTCCCACATCTTGCACATAATGATTAGGGGTGGTGAGAAAATGTTTTTTTTTCATCTGCACCGCAGTGCAGATGTGGATATATTGGAATCGATGTACAAATATTAAAAAATTAATTTTTTTAACTGTTAATTAATAACTCAAAGGACACATAAAAGACATGATGGTTCAGTGTGAAATCCAACTGGCACCCACTGCATCAAAAGCTAGCGTGTGGAAGTTCGTTAGCTTTTATGGGTGGATTTGTTTGCTCAGAAAGTCTGGTTCATTTGGGGAGGTGTGAATGCAAAGCCTAGAAACGTAGCTATTGGTTTGTTTCAAGTGAACCAAATGCAGGAAGCAAACTACAATACAAAGGATGCTGAGGGCACAATGCAGAGCATTGTGGGTAAACAACCAAAACATACCTGCATGTCAGACAACAGCCGGGAGAATTTACTCAATAATTCCCTCTAATGTGGTCAAAAATGAAGTTGTCTAGCATTACCCAATAAAAAAAGCCAGTTTTCTTCTTTGCTGTTTTTCATAAAAATATTTGAGAAACCATGTTACACGTTTCCACTCAGAAAGTAATATCAGTGAAGTTGTCACGTGAGGAAAAAAGATACATCAACAATTGTTTTATAATCACATCGCAGCCATCTAAATTGTAATGTAATCGAGTCGTGAGGTAACTAAAGATTCCTACGCCTAATAATGATCATGTTTAAATAGTCATAAAATAATCAACATAATAGCTACAAAATGAATAAATACAATAAAAATGACTAAATACTTATTAAATTATGTAAAAAAATAAAATAAAATAATTAAAATCATATTTTAAAGGTAAAAGAATAAAAAGAATAAAACTAAAACTCCTAAGATTAGTTTTACTGTTCCAAACTTTTACTTCAACTTGAGTAAAGTTGTAAAAAAGAACTGCAACTTTTTAATTGTTTTTACACCATTTACTCATTTATATATGCTAGGGTGATGCTGCTGATGACTATTACTACAAGTCAGATGTAGTATTAATAATCACTGCATGATTGTTTCGCCAATCAGATGCAACTATACAGTCACATAACTGCTCACAAACCATATAAACACATACTCTTCACATATAGCAGACAAGGAATGACAAACATATTAAAATTGGATTACACAACTGTTTCTAATATTAAAACTGAGGAGGATAAAGACTCCTGGATTCATATACAAGGTTTCACTTACACACTGTATAAAGCTGGATTTATACTTGTGTGGTGTCTGCGTGCGGTAGGGCCAGCATAGCTGACCGTGGTGAAATGTGCTCATACATTTAAGAGTAGGGTTACAGCACCATGTTGTAGTTTCTCTTCCAAAGTTACCGTACAAATTCAGCAGGAAGCTCCAGAAATCTAAAACATGTCATCACAAGCTGACCCATCACAAGAGAGTACTTCCGTATAACCGTGCTGCAAGCAGGGGCGCAGGTTAGGTCTGAAATAGGTGCATGTCAAGCCTACACAGACTATGCGCCGCCTACAGCAGCACAGTTACATTTAGCTATATTCCTTTTTTGCTGTGGTTAGATGGACATCAACCTTGTTAGCTACCAGAATCCCATTCTTCAAGATGTCTTTCTACATAGACCCTTTTAGTGTTTTTAAGGATTTGGTTAAAGGTTCCATATTATGCAAAATTCACTTTCTAAAGGTTTTCTAACAGTCATATATGCCCTTATAGCCTGTGTATGAGGCCCCAAAATGAGAAAAATTCTGTCACCTCTTTCACTTGCTTGCTCCACTTTTTAGTGACTGTGTGCTTAAACACATGAGCCTGAGATCTTTCCCTTTGTGACCTCACAAATGGAAATAACCTCTGCCCCCGGTAGTGGATACTGTCATTGACCCGGTCCCCGGCTAGCTGAGACTTCCTTCTAAAATCACAGAGCAAGTGCCAGCAAAAGCCGGATCCTCTCCCAGAAAGGGGAGTGCACAGGCTCCAGTCATGAACATTTAAAGGTTCAGACACAGAAACAGCCTGTTCTCAGTAGAGCTCACTAGAGTCACATTTGGAATGGCTGACATTAAGGACCAAGGCTGAATTTAGGGTAATACACTTTGAAAAAAATGTTGTCAGACCTCTGATACCCATATGAAATTGTTATAAAAAATGTTAAATATGGGCCCTTTAAGTGATGCATAGGCTAAGCAGACCACTATACATTTTCTATGGAGGAATTAATTATCGTAGCTATCATAAATGATGAATGGTTGAGATGGTTTTGGTAACTTACATCATTTTTTTAAAAATGAATCCCAGTACTTGAATATGTTTTTATTTTTAATATGTTTTGTTTTTTTTATAACTATAGTAATTTTTCTGATGACTTGTTTTTTTTTACTTCTACTCGGATAACGTTTGAAGTAACTTACGCTGCCAACCTCTGCATGCTGTAACCTTCCAGACTGGATGTGCAAGTTTACAAGTTACCAGCATGCCTTTTCCCAACCCTCAGTACATCTCTAGGAATTAACCAAGAGGTCACCAAGAAATCCTCTCATTTTCAGGAAGACACTTTCTTCAGGAAAAATGTATCCTTGCTTCTGAAATAACTATTACTGATTTGGAATTATATTGGATGAAATGCTAATCTAAAAAATTAAATTGATAAAAATTGTCATGCCCGAGCCACTTTAATCAATTTCAACTTTAGCATGTGAACTAACATGATTCTGGCCTTTGAGGGAAAGACAAAGGCCGTGCAGGCTAAAGTTAAAGTTTCGGAACATGATCTAAAAGATGTGCTTTTGTAGAAAATGTCAGATATTAGACGCCTGTGGTCTGAGACAAAATCAAACTCAAAAATCACAACACCCAGCATACCGGTAATGTTTCCTTTCCTTCTTTTAAAATAAGTGGTTTTATACATAGGTGTCTCTCTCTTCCTCCAGATATTGTGTCATATGTTTATCTATTTATAACTAAATATGTCCACAGCATTATTAAGCACATTTGAACATGGCAACAAGAATTTGTTCCTCATTTCTTAAATTTTGTGTGCATATGTGTTACACTCAATATGTGCTCAGCAAATTTATAAACCTAAAAGCTTCAATGAATTGATATAACAACATATACAAGAAATATGTTAATATATTGTCTGTTGGCATTATTTTGTTCAACAATTCTTCTTTCTGCAGCTTTTGATTTTACTTGCTTAAATAACAAGTAAAACAATAAGGAAGTCAGGCTAAAAATCTCTAAACCTTAAAATAAAATAAAATATTTCTTTAGCCAGGATTTCTGAGCAAAGACAGCAATTTAAAAAAAAGAAAGAATGAAAAAAAAAGAAAACAGAAAAAAACACTTCACGGTAGTCTGAGCTACATTTCTTTTTTTAAAGATTTTTCACTCTAGCCAAGAATATCCTTGGGGATTAGCAACAACACCTCTCAAAACACAGTGTTGTGTTCTCCTTCAGCAAACTTTTTTTTAAACTTGAGCACAGCAAGGTATCACAAAAGTGTGATACTGTGTCTCACCTGTCAAGGACAACAAGTCATTTCACTAATATGAGGAGAAACGTTACCGCCAGTGAAGCAGAGGTCAGGGCAGGGATTTGTTGAAGTACATGATATGAAGTGTTTTACCCTTGAAGCAGCTTTGCTCTCTATAGAAGAGTCACCTGCGGGCCACTTACAGCAAACAGACCACTTAGATTGCAAAGTGTTAGATAATGACCACCTACAGTATGTCCACCTACCAATAGAAAGCAATTTCAAAACCCAAAAGGCAAAAAAGTTTCTCAGAAGGCTTTTTACTTGCAGGTGAAACAATGATAAGTGCTATTGAATCTAAATTGCTTCTTCCTGTGTGAGATTTAAGGTGAGTCCTAACGTCAGACAGCAATTCCTCCAGTGTGTCAAGGATTTACACATTGTGGATGTGGACCACCCTCATTTGATGTTACTGAAGAGGAGAGGCCCTCTTTCTACCAAGTGTTATCTGAGAAACACAGCTGTAATCCCCCTCAACCGCACTCTCAACCTCCTTTACCTGACAGATTCTGCTTCGCTGCTCATGCGTGACTTCAGCTGTGGTGAAATAGAAGACGAGGAACAATTTGTTGTTTAGGATTTTATTTTTGACTGCAACTAGCCTTCAGTTTCTTCCATTCGAGAGAGCTGGGTGTTGCAACGTGAAATCTCTGAGAGGATCACAGTGTTGACATGAGTCATACTGGCTTAATCTAAAGCCAGTGAACAATTTAATTTGGTAAAACTGGCTGCAACTCTTAATGTAGTTCAAATACATAAATACATCACATGTAATACATTAAAAAATTCAATCTGATTGTAAAGATTTTTTTTCTATAAGTATTTTTTTAATGGATACAAAACAAAATGAAAAAAAAGTATGCAAATTGTTTATGATTGATTGATTAATAATTAAGTATACCTTATACTGTTAACTGTAATATATGGCTCATAAATCCCAGCTTGACAAAATTATCATTCTAATGGCTTAGTTAATGAGATTTTGATTAATTTACTAAACAAATCCCCAGTTTGAAGCACTGGCAATGATTTCTTTTACCTAAATGTGGATTTTTATCAACATGGGCCTTATGGTCAGATATAATGACATGATGGAGGGTTTCATAATGGTCCCCCACTTCATGTTCCTAATTGCAGAAAGCATAATGACCCACAGTTGTGAACCTCAGAGCCAAAGTGCTGCTGTAGTCAATAAGTGGCCATTTCAATCTGCAAGTGCAACACAAGAGAAGCAGAGAGGTCCACTTAATTGCATTACCTTACTGTTGTGTCACACATTTTTGTTTCCTAGATACTGAAGAGATTCATGCTGAAAGCTGCTCATGAGTTTCTGGGCAAAGCTGTGGGTATTTAACCCTGTCAATGCTACCTCATTTCAACTGGTTTCAGTTTTAAATAAACTTTTTTTCATTTTCGTCCGCCTTTTGTTTACATTCTGTTTAATTTTGAAGATAATATTGTCCTTGTCCTGTAACTCAGGAAGTCCAGCTCTGTCCTGGGCTGGACTTCCTCCATTTTTCTCTGTACTCCTGCACCGAGTCCAGAGAAAAATGGAGGTCACATCCCTTGCAGAATGCTCTATCTGCTCTAGAGAGCAGCTTCAGTGAGACTGATCCATCCTCGCTATGCAAGGAAAAGATGCCGCAGGTCTTTTCTACCTGCAGCTGTCAGACTTTACAATAAACACATGTAAACGGTGTTTACATATTAACATTTGCGCTGTCAAAAATAACGCGTTAACTAATTTATGTAATTAATTGCATTATTATTTTTAACGCAATTTACACATGCACGGCATAACAAGCCCAATATATTCGTTATTTCTCTGTTATGACGGTGGGACATGGAGGCATATAGAGGCAAGATAGAAAGGATGAGCCTGTTGACTCTATGGATGGATTTAAGAATAAAAAGAACATTGATGGAACAACCACATTTGTGTTACCCCAAGGGTGTTTATACACCTAGACTTTTCCCATTGAGAAGGTTCCACACCTGCACGTTTATTGTGTTATTTTATTTTTCCTTTGTGCACAATCGTGGCTTGTCTAGTGGCTTTCTGGCCTTCTCTGTGTCTGCTCTTCCTCGCCGTCTCCTGTTCTGTGAATCATGATGGCTGACGGTGATCAGCTGATTGGCTTTTCTGTCACTAGTACCCTCTCTTGTAGCATTTGGTTATTGTTCAGGTGAGAAGGCGGAGTTCATGGTTCATACCAGCACATATTTACCCCAAAGTATTGTTTCTGGCATGATCCTTCTCAAACATAGTAGCTGACAGGTGGTAGAAAGGTTTTAAACTTCAGCTTCAGGGGCGGGTCTAGAAATGTTTTGAAGGGGGGCCAGGTAGGAGAACTGGCCAGGAAAAGGGGGGCACAAATGAGACCGTTGTGTTTTTAGCCAGATCGTTAATTTGATCAAAGTTTCTTAATCAATATCAGCTGTTTAACTTCATCTTTTAAATTCTGGTGGTTTTATGGCAAATATTCTCACTATATGATCATGTGTAGACAGTTGATGAGATGTTTTTGTATGAACTCTGGATTATGATCTAGAACATGGTAGACATGATGCAGAACAACATACAGAAGTACATTACATGCTGCATTTACCGACCCTTGGAAATTTGATGTTTACCTAAGGGAAAGTCAGTTAACATTAAATATCTGCAACCGTTGGCTTGCAGGAAAAACAGGCTTAGTCGTGAATGTGATTAATCATGATTATTTCATTTGTAAGATGTAATTAATTTTATTAAATAATTTAATCATTTGACAACCCTCATTTTATAGACATATTTATGTACACAATTATATACTGTATATACTCACCCTGCCAGATCATATACTATTACTTGTTATTTGTGTGTTCTTTTTTATATCACCTGTGTGCTTCTGTTAACTGCACCTGTACTGTTGCAACAAAGCAATGTCCCCACTCAGGAACTAATAAAGGTTTCTTATTCTATTCATATTCTTATTCTTTTGATTCTTCTGTTAGCTAACCAAATATTTTGTCTTAACTTGATTTAATCTAATTGATCTGTTCATGCTATTTAAATCTAGTTGTAATCAGTCAATATTTATTCTTTATTTGGGCTGTAAATCTTTCTTCAAATCTGTAAAATTAGTCCTTCATACCCTAGGTTGTATAACATAAGTATGAGACCATTAGAAGTGTGCCTTGTAATTTTGTGATTTAGCAGCAGGTGTTTTAACATCAGGTCTAATTTACAGCCATAGCTTGTGGGTTTTTGGTTAAGTTTTTCTATTGTGTACTTAGTTTCTGGTTTCCATTGTCTCCGAGTCCTCTGTCTTGTTTCCTTTTTAAATTTGTAAAGTTCATGAACTTGTGTATTTTGTACTATTTATATCATGCTCCTTGATTATGCTTCCTAACTGTCACACCTGCTTTTCGGTTTGTAATGAGTCCCTCTGTAGTTACAGCCAAGTTTTCCTGTATTCATTGCCAGTCCATCCGGCTGTCCTACCATCTTAATTTAGCTTTCTGTTAGTTCTGTTCCCAGTCTTTACCTGCTTCTAGTGATGGCCAGATGAAGCCTCATGAAGCACTGAAGCTTTCCAAAAAACTGGTTTAAATCTGGCCACTTTTATGACAAACATTTCTACATTTGTTTAAAGACTGTTGCCAAAAGTGCTCCATAACCACCAGAACTTGATTTCCCTTCTATACACTTAAGTCAATGCTGCTGCAGCAGTGAGTTGCACATATGAACAACTTTTCAGTTATTTTACATGTAAATACAGCCTGAACCAAGCCAGCACCTTGTCTTTTTCTTGTAAAGGAAACTGCTGATTGATTTTTATTCTTAACAGGTTAATTTCCACTAACATGTCTGAAATAAAAATATATGTAAATGAGTTTCTTAGTAATTCAAAAGCATTTGTATACAGAATAGAAGCAAGCTGATGATAAGAAGTAAAAAACGTATTAAATTCCAAGATATGTATTATGTAATGTTTTGTCCAAAGATAATGAGATATTATATATTGTTTTGCCTCCAAATCAGTTAAAGGGCTGTGAATTTTATCATAATAAGCTTAATATATGTTAATACGAAATGTAAAATGTATCCAAAAGTTACGTAGTTTTAAAATTTGCTTGCTGCTGTTTCATAGAAAACCCAAATCTCTGGCTGAAAGCAGAGATTTAAAATTGCAGCATAGCTTCATGTGGTGCAGTCTCAAAAGACGGTGGAGTGAGGGATATACTTCACATCAAATATGGGGCAATATATTTGACAATAAATTTAGTCATACAAGCAAATATGTACTTAAATTAATGGTAGTAAATTTAAACAGAAGATTTATGAAATCATCGAAGCTTGACTGAAAAGTTTTTGGGTATTCCTCCTTGACCAGTGGATCACATTTGGCTTTCAGCTTAGCAGGATCCGACTACATATCCTTAAAGATTAACCCTGATTTGGTGCACATCATACACTTCATGATGCATTTATTATTTAGTGGCTCAGGGTTTTGATTTCAGCTGGCAGTGGCAGCATATCATAAATACATGGTTTAGTGTAGCTGGGAGAAGGCTGGGTAAGAGACCCAGTTCTCATCCAGAGTGGAAAAACTGTCTTTTGAGGTGTCAATGATTCTAGCTTTTTAATTTAATGCGGAATTTTTAATGCGAGAAAAGATGGCTTTAAAAAAATGTGAATATTTTGGGAGGTAAACCAGTTGATAAAAACACATTTTGTCCTCAAGCATCAGTTTCTCAGTGACAGCTGTTGTGTTATGATGGTACAAAAGAGGCTGTTTTGTGCATTTTATGAAGCAGAGACAGGGAAAGGTCATGTGGTTTGATTGAAATACGTGGAAAACCATCACTCACCTCTCTCATCCAGAGTTGTCAGTCCAGCACTGAGGGTCCTGACTGACTACTAGAGACCATCAGTGGGCTGTCACCTCCACCATATATCCAATCACAAATTCGATGTCCACAGAAGCAAAGGGCCTCTGTGTGTCAGGCACTGCTTTGTTCTAAGGGTTGTGTGGCCAAAGCTCTGTGAACAAGTCTGTTTTTATTTAATGTTGCTTATGACAAGCGCAGGAGGAAATGTTCATTTTACTGAGTGTTATGATTACTTTCTCTGGCAGCACAGAGAGGTAATATGCAAAATTAAACTATTCCTGGAGAGGAAAAAAAAGTTTCCACAGAGGACGAGCAGAATAAATATCTTGTTTGAAGTTGTTTTTAAGAAGGTACAAGTAGGTCTTAAACATATCCTCTTTGGAATTTAAAGCTTAAAAGCATCAAATAAATAAATTCTTTGTTTATTGTTTGATGAATTTTCTTTGTGTCCCTAGTTGTTCATTGATACGTACACCACTACTGCTCATAGTTGAGGTAGCTGTGAAGAGCAAACCGTCTGTTCATCTCTGCTCTCCTGCTTGGCTCATTTTTTAGTCATTAACTCACATAAACATCCCATCTGTTCTCCTTTCTTTTTGCCAGCACTCCTTGCTGCTCCAGTCTGTGCAACGGACCAAATGTGTGGGGGTTTTCTCTATTTTCGAAAAAGTGTAAGAGAGCCTCATAACTGTCTGCAACAGTCTGACTCAAAGTAAAAACCACTGATGAACTCGAATGATATTTATTTTTATTTTAGTTGTTACAGTTTAAAAAACATAAAAAAAGTTAAGAAATGCTGAAGATGAACAAAAACATGATTCATTATTCATTTCTTTCATGCCTCTATTTCACTGCACAAGGTTCATTTATGCAGGTTTTCACCAGTATGTTCCCAACCACATTTAAATCTCGTACTGGGAGATGAAACATTTAAAATGAAGTTCATGCAGGCTTTTTCTCTGTACTGTTTACAAGCCTCCAGATATTACTTTGCTGTTACAGATGCTTCTACACCAGCAGGGAATACCATCAGAATTTAATTAAAAGCTATCACAGAAAGACTGTGTCCTCACTCAACAACTGAGCTTTTGAAGTTTGAACTGGTTAGATTGTGTTTACTTCAGCCACAGTGTTTGCTGTAAGGAAAAGGGAAAAGAACGCTACTAAAATATTTTGTAAATAATTAGAAATTGAAATATATACATCATAAATAGAAATCCTCTGTTTTACAGTTAACTTAAAATTCTTTGTTTTAGTTTAAGTTCTTGATGGATAACTTTAAAGGCCAATTTCCAGCAGGTGCATGTGCGCCACATTCTGGCTGCATCGTGGCCTCTGCAGCTGTACGCAGCGGTTTTAATCAATGGTTTGGTTTACACCAGGGGCGCCACGATGTGTGTCAAAAGAGTCCCAGGAGCACCTCAACACTGCTCTCCGCTAAACATATGCACCAGTCTATTTTTGATGGAGCAGAATGGGTCAAACTCAGCATTTCTGATAGGGCCAGACAGGAAATCAGACATGGGAGCAGAGTAAAAGCTTCCAGCAAATTAAACAATAAAAGCTCCCGTGCAGATTAGAGCTTATGTATGTAAACATTACATAAACATTACATCATTAATCAGTCAAGGGGATTCAGTATCTTTTTTTTTTTTTTTACCATTGACGACTTGCGAACGAAACCAAGACGCACACGCACCTGGCGAAAATTGATGGTAAGTCCTCATAAGTGATCATAATGTAATTTGGCATTGTGAGTTTTCTAACGCATAAGTGTACTGTTGTGGACTGGGCCAGTATAAATATTTTCTGGCATATCTGCAGACTTTTCTGAGACTTGTTCATGATTCATAGATAAACATGGTTGGTCTGCCCACACAAAAGGTAAACACACCAAACACAGACGGCGTATGGAAGAAAAAAGTTTGTGGAGTTTGCATTTTCAACTTACATAGAATGTATTAGGTCTTCTCCTTTACCCTCAGCCAGGCGATGGCCTAGGGAGAAGGGTATGACGAGTGGCGGAGAAGGAGTTAGCCGGTGGAAAGAGGCTTTATCAAAACAAGAGACGCCTGGAGCTTTCTGGGGCGAAATTTATCATAAAAATAACAAAAATTTAATAATAAGAACACGAATTTATATGCATTTTTCAGGTTGTAGTCTGCAAAGTGCAACAGTGTCCATTAGAGGTCTCTTAACATATAAGGATGATTAGTTGGATTGGAACATAACTTCGCAGCCTAAAGCAGCTCAAAAGAACCAGAAAACTTTAAAATCAGCAGTTGTTTAAGGAATCATATTAATGCAAACTTATCTAATGAACAAATAATGGCCAAACATCAACATCATTTATCAAGTTGGAAAATTTTCTGTGTTTATCTGCAGATGAGCTCTGATTTGTTTGTTCCACCCATGGGGTTAAAATGTTCTTGCCAAACAAGCACATCTGAGCGGGTCATCTAGCTGATTGTCCAGTTAAAATGGAGTAAAAGATCAGCCCACCTGGCTCGTCGCTAGGACCCAGTGTTTAGATGGATTTTCCTGAATTCTGTTAGTTTGTTAAAATGTATCAAATACTTGTGTTAAAAGCAAAAAGAGGTTAAATGCAGCTAAACCGTCATAGTAACAACTTTTGAATATAAACTGGAGACATGTATTTTCTTTTTTCAATTTATTGCAAATTCTTATCTCCATGCAACTATGAAAATGTGTCATACTCCAACATTTTATACCTGCGGACTATATGTTAAAACAGTAGTGAATTATGTCAGATTTTAGCACTTTGATGCCTCCAAACTAAGGCTAATTTGACATCTGTCTTGCATCCTGCCTTTACTCTGAGCTCTCTTGAGCCACTAATAGTCAATACAATGTTGACTCTTCTGTTATTTCTTGCTCTGTCACTTTCTCACTTTCTTTTCCTTTTCCTTTTTTCGGTTATGCCTTCTTGGGTTTCTTTGCTAAATGAGCCATTGTGTCCAACATGGCTGGTGTGTTCATGTGCAGTTGCTGGCGTGATGCAGAGCTGTAAAGCAAAGAAGCTGTCACATGATGCTCCGGGCTGGAAAACAAATTTGTGAAGTGTGGTTTCTCATCCCTGGGATGCTGTAGGGCAATGACAACTCCAAGAATGTGCATAGTAAATGTTGGTGTGCATCAAAATGAGTCAGAAGCACAGAGGTTTAAGGTCAGTATTGCTTCAAGGCTACATGATGCCTCCTAGTATGACACAGTAAAGAAAATGTAAAGGTACAGTCAGCCAGAAGGGGGTGACTCCTGTGATTGCAAAAAGAAAGATAATTTTTTAAAAGACTGTGAAAAAACGGCCAAACTTCTCTATAAATCTGTTATCTCAGACATTTGAGTTTTTTAAATATTGCCTCGGGAAAATAAATGATGAAACATTTTAATGGTTATCTCTCGGATTAGTTTTAATGTCCAATTTCAAAGAAGAAAGGTGCTGAACTTAAGATTATCAAGCTATAAATTGCCTATAAATTCTCTAACTTTGCATTTTTAGCTTGACTGTTTAGCTTAATCTCTTGCACCTGCACCCTCCGCTACTGGGAGTTAAGGAGTTAACATCCGGTTTTAGGGTCTAACGTCAGGTTTGTTATGTAACCATATATATGTGTAGTATCCCCAAAAATTCCAAAATCTCAGCTAAAACTCAAAACCATTTCTATGACCATTACCACTAAAAACGGTTAAGACGATAAACAATTAAAAGACCAGGTACACAAAGTCTAAAAACATATGTAAACACAAATTATGGCTCCTCATGTCCACCCAATGGCATTAACATGGACAAACCTCACCTCCACTGAAAGCACACATCTCACAGATTCCAAAACAGTAAGTTTTATCTCACTATGACCAAGATTCACCAAACCAGAGGCAAAGAAGGACAGATTTATGCTTCAGATTTGTGAAACAGTCATAAAACATGTCTTACCTTTGTTGTCTTGCCTCAAAACATATATCTACCTTTTTATTAATTCTGCTAATGACTATATTTCCCAAAGATGTGATAACTTTGGGTTTATACCTGAGTAAAGGTATCTGTTGCAAATAATTAAGGTTACACACACACAAACTATCCTCCAGGTCTATATGAATAAGACAATTTCTTTCATACTTTCAGTTCTGACTCATGATCTTTTTGTGACTGGAGGTAAGGACAACGAGAATCATTGGTGCCCTTCAGTTCAATGTAATCCACTAAGCTTCATTTTCAATTTACCATTGAATAGATACACATCCAAAACCTTGTAGTGTGAACACTGTTTGTCCTTGCCTTCATGATGTGATTATAAAAACTATAACCAACTTCTTTCTTATTGAAGATCTTATAGTGAGCCAAAATGAACAACAATCAATCCGGATGTGATTTATTAGAAATCGGAGCTGATGATATGACAGGTTAAGTGTCTTTTAAGTTTACCGTTCTAATTCTGCTGTGACAATAAAAAGCTAATACAGTTAATTAAAAAATGTATATATATATACATATACTTAAAATAAGTCTTGCCATTAATGTAACTGAAAAACCCCTCAATTTTATAGGAAATTTCGCACATTTTTCTACAGAGTTGATGTGTGTAATGCCCAAAAGGTGAAAATCTGTGTGCAGACAATTTAGACTTGACATTTTCTGCAGTCTTTGTTCACACAAGTGTGTCACAGCAGGTTTTCTACTGGGGATGTACTCTCTGAAAATATGAGTATTGGTCTAAGAGCACAGATAGAGGAACACTCAGTGATGTCACTAACAAGCCTATATTGGACATACAATACCACTCAGAAGTTTAGGATCAGTTTTCCATTGGATTTGGGAAAATGACACCAAACTTCTGAGTGGTAGTGTACTTCTTTTTTGTTTCTGTTGTCAATCTGTTTGGTGTTTCACTTACTGAGAAAGTGTGGTATTTAAGTACTTTGCATTGTTACACATAAAAAGTCTTTTTCCTTTAAAAGAAGGCCTACTGCTATATGAAGAAAATGCTAAATCAGAGGTCTGCAATGTCCGGAGCCGAAAGAGGCTCTCTGACCTTCCACGATGGCTTCTAATACAAATACATCATTTTTCACAAATATCTACATCCCATAAAAGAAAGTCTGTATACTGCAAAAGTTTTGTTTTGTTTTTCTTTATTTTAAAACCTAAAAATAGTAATAAAAATGTGGTTTTTCAAAATGACAACAAATTTCCTATAGTAGATATTCATCAAAAATTATCAACGTAATCTTTTTCCAGAAGGTCTTGTAACATTTGCAGCTCTACATGAGTTTTATTTAGCTGGGCTGAGGGAAAAATGGCTCTTCGCACTGGAAAGGCTGCAGACCCCTGCACTAAACAAATACACAGATTTTAAAGCAGTTTTCTCATTAAACAGCTACAGCTAAAATATTTCTTAATATACACTGCTAAGATAAATAAGGGGAACACTAAAATAAATCCTAGATTTGAATGAATGAAATATTCTTATTAAACACTTTGGCCCTGATCTATTAACGCTTTGCGTGTACTAAAACAGGTGCAGACGGCTTTGCTCCGCTAAAATCGGCCCAAGCTTATCTATCAAAGCCGCAAACATGGAACTGCGTCAGTTATCCTGGCAAAACTGCGCCGCTCTCCACTTTGCGTTTCTGAAGCTACTGCATATGCATTATGGGCGTTCCGGCCAGAAAGTGCACATTAGTGGGAGGAGACTATGCAAATAAATCTGGTTTGCGCAGCAGTGGGATTCATGTAGCCCGCAAATAGTTTGCGGTGTTTATGTTTGCTCTAAAAATAGCGTTTCTGAAAAGCAGGTGCTAATTGGCACAACAGTATACGCGCAATGGCTGCAGTAATAATTTTAAGGAGGAGGCACAGACACCATGAAAGGCGACTAAGATAATGCATTTTTTTCTATTATATTAATATATTTAGAATGCCAGAGAAGAGGATTGTGGAGACGATCCAGCGTTGCAATATTAGAATTGCTGGATAAGTTTAAAGACTTTATCATGCCTGTCTTTTATTATTATTATTATTATTATTATTATTATTATTTCTTTATAGCTTTTAAACCTTTATTATTTCTTATTTGTTCCTTGCATGTTTTTATATGTACAATACCTTGGTTCCTAAAGGTTGTTGTTAGTGTGCCTTATAAATAAATTGAACTTGAATATGAAACTATATTGCAGCATTTCTGGTGACATTTAGATTTTTTTCCTCGACTTCCGCAATATTTTTATTTGTCTCCTTTATTTGTCTCAACTTCTATCGGATAAAAGTTAATTTTGCGTTTGCGGTTTCCTTGCTCTCCAGAACCTTACATGACAGAGCAAACAGCGCCGCTAAATCCTCATTTAAATACTGCTGTTTGCTCCGCAAATGATAACAGGAGCAGTCTTAATAGATCAGGCGCTAATCGTAGAAACATAACCAGAGCAAAACTGCGCAGCAAATGTTAAATAGCGCAGCAGTTTTGCCCTCGTCATAACTCAGCCCCTTTGTTCTTTACATAGTTGAATGTGCTGACAACGAAATCATGGAGGTCTGATTTGGAGTCACTCAAAATGAAAAACACACTACAGGCTGATCCAACTTTGACGTAATGTCCTTAAAACAAGGCTCAAAATGAGGCTCAGTAGTGTGTGTGGCCTCCACACGTCTGTATGACCTCCCTACAACACCTGAGTATGCTCCTGATGAGGTGGTGGATGGTCTCCTGAGGGATCTCCTGTACTAAAGCATCCGCCAACTTCTGGACAGTCTGTGGTGCAACGTGGCATTGGTGGATGGAGCGAGACATGATGTCCTAGATGTGCTCAATTGGATTCAAGTCTAGGGAGCAGGCGGGCTAGTCCATAGCATCAATGCCTTTGTCTTGCAGGAACTGCTGACAAACTCCAGCCACATGAGGTCTAGCATTGTCTGGCATTAGGAGGAACCCAGGCCCAACCGCACCAGCATATGGTCTCACAAAGAGGTCTGAGGATCTCATCTCGGTACCTAATGGCAGTCAGGCTACCTCTGGCGAGCACATGGAGGGCTGTGCGCCCCCCCAAAGAAATGCCACCCCACGCCATTACTGACCCACTGCAAAACCAGTAATGCTGGAGGATGTTGCAGGCAGCAGAACGTTCTCCACGGCGTCTCCAGACTCTGTCACGTCTGTCACATGTGCTCAGTGTGATCCTGCTTTCATCTGTGACACAGGGCGCCAGTGGCGAATTTGCCAATCTTGGTGTTCTCTGGCAAACACCAAACGTCCTGCACGGTGTTGGGCTGTAAGTACAACCCTCACCTGTGGACGTCGGGCCCTCATACCACCCTCATGGAGTCTGTTTCTGACCATTTAAGCAGACACATGCACATTTGTGGCCTGCTGGAGGTCATGTTGCAGGGCTCTGGCAGTGCTCCTCCTGTTCCTCCTTGCACAAAGGTGGAGGTAGGGGTCCTGCTGTCCTCCTATGGCCTCCTCCACATATCCCGATGTACTGGCCTGTCTCCTGGTAGCGCCTCCATGCTCTGGACACTACGCTGACAGACACAGCAAACATTCTTGCCACAGCTCGCATTGATGTGCCATCCTGGATGAGCTGCACTACCTGAGCCACTTGTGTGGGTTGTAGACGCCGTGTCATGCTACCACTAGAGTGAAATTCACGCCAGCTTTCAAAAGTGACCAAAACATCAGCCAGAAAGCATAGGACCTGAGAAGTGGTCTGTGGTCACCACCTGCAGAACCACTCCTTTATTGGGGGTGTGTTGCTAATTGCCTATAATTTCCACCTGTTGTCTATTCCATTTGCACAACAGCCTGTGAAACTGATGTGTTGCTTGTAATGTGTTGCTTCCTAAGTGGACAGTTTGATTTCACAGAAGTGTGATTGACTTGAGTTACATTGTGTTGTTTAAGTTTACCCTTTATTTTTTTGAGCAGTGTATATAAAATCAGTGTCAATATATATAAAATCAAATGCCCTATGATGGACTGGTGACCTGTCCAGGGTGTACCCTGCCTCTCACCTGCTAAAAATGCCGTGATAGGCTCCAGCTTACCTTCAACCCGTAATGGACAAAGCAGTACAGATAATGAATGAATATATTAAATCAAATATTTAATTATTTAAAGAATGCTGAAATGTTCAGAATTTACTAACTAAAAGGTAAAAAGTCAGCAGGATGAATCTGAAGCTGTGAAGCTGCTTCCTTCTAAACACAGAAGAAACAATATCTGATGAATATCAGCCATCAGGTAAACAGACAGAAAGCAGGATTAGAATCTCACAGCTTCCAGATAAGGAGCGATAAATATTCATAATATGCACAACAACTTCCATCCATGCACCTTTGGTGATGCAGGATTCAGATTTCCTGACTATAAACTCTAACTTTGCGTTCTTAGCTTGACTGTTTAACTTAACCGCTTTCGCCTGCACCCTCAGGTACTGGGAGTTAAGGGGTTAACATCCAGTTTTACTGGTGTAACATCAGGTCTGTAAATGTAACTATAAACGTGTGTGGTATCCACAGAAAGTTCAGAATCTCAGCGAACAGCTCAGTAAACCATTTCTATAACCACTAAACACAGTTAAGACAACAAACACTTAAAAGACCAGGTACACAAAGTCCGAAAGAATATGTAAACACAAATTATTGCTCCCCGTGTCTATGGCATGAACACGGACAAACGACACCTCTACTAAAAGCTCACACCTCACAGATTCCAAAACTGTAAGTTTCATCTCACTATGACCAAGATTTATCAAACCAGAAGCACAAGAAGACCCAATATATGCTTTATGTTCGTAAAACATAGTCATAAAAGTTTTAACATTTGACGTCTTGCCTCAAAACCTATATTCATCAGGATAAAACTGCATTCAGTTACATTTAGTTGTCTTTGGCGAGCAGTTTCCTGTCCTATATAGTTATATATATATATATATATATATATATATATATATATATATGTATATATGTAAGTATGTATACCTGTAATTCACGTCAAGAAGCCTGTTTCACTTGTAGCTTACTTGATTAAGAATGTAGCCCTTTACAAAGTAAATGATGACCTCAGTAGCAAAAATGAAGAAACAAAGACCTAAAAAAACAAAACAAAAAAACTCTTGAAAGTCTTAACAAAAAACAAACAAAAAGAAGAAACTGAGTCCTTGTGAACAAGAGAAAATCTATGAGGTGGTGTTCAATAAGAACAATCCTACGATCCTGCAAAGGAACAAAATGAGGCTCTCCACAAATATATTGAGGGATTCATTGTACTGTGCAAAGAAGTTCACATCCTGCAAAATGAAAATAAGAGTGTGAGAAATTATACCAATAACTTCCAAGATACTTTTGAAACATACATAGAAGGAGAAAACAGACTTGCAAAATGAAAAGGAGGCCTGAGAACAAAACATTGAAGTGCTGACCCGGAAAAGCAATGAAGCCAAAGGGGCAATTCTGCAGATAAATTTTCCAAGTTATGCAGATGAACAATGGACTGAAAAATCTAAAACCTCTTCAGGTGAAGCATGATTTACAAGAAAAAGTGAAGGCCTTCAAAAGTCTATCAAACCACATAATGATACACTAGAAGCATAGGTTGATCTTAAAGTCATATTAAAACAGGGATAAGACAGCATGAGTCACAAAAATTAAATACTAAAAAGAACTTGATTAGGCAAAAAAATAAATAAATAAAAGACCGGTGACAGTTCAAAGTAATTGAACACTAAAATGAGTTCTGAAATGAAGCAGTAAAATGCTTCTGCCCAAAATAAGAACCTGATACAAGAGGATTTGGAACTAAAGGCAAAGGTGGAAAATGCAGAAAAGACAAGGTAAGATAAGACAATTTAATAATGAGCCCTTAACCTTTAAAGCTTCAAAGTATACCAATACTTTAAATACTTTATAATTCACAATGCATATATCACATGATGGTAAAAGAAAATGTGTCATTTAAAAAAAAATAAAAAAAAAGCAGACCTGAGCTAAACATCAGGCCAGTAAAATAAGCAAGTAATGCAAATATCTGCTGGCAAAGAAGCTATGATTAAAAAAATACAAGAAGCCCTTAAAAGGAATGCACAAAAACTCATAAATCTTTTAGAACAATTAAAGAGTTTGGAACATATCAAAACTATGTATTTAGAAAACTAGTCACTCTGCCAACAAACTCAGGCCCTTAAGGAGCAACTTGATGAGGCCAAAAACCTGCTGTGAATTAGAGAAAAAAAAAAAAAAAAAAGGTGAGGAAAAATTCAAATGCTCCAAAATGTTTAAATGAACTGAATAAAATAGAGTACATACATAGTTTGGAGGTCCTACAAAATTAGTCACTCCACCAACCAACTCATACACATACAAGAACACATATACTTAAAGAATAATTAGTCTATTTTTACTTTTCAGTGTTAGTTCTAACTTACATTTAGGCTTAATTGACAGGATGTAAATCTCAGCAACCTTAAAATCAGCTCTCTCTAAATCATGTACTCATGAACTCTGCAGCTGTAACAGGTAACTATACACATTTCTGCATTACAGTGGGAAGATGACAAATCTGAGCTGCACTCAAATGTGAAGTCACATCGCATTGTTAAACTTCATCACAGACTAATTTCCCATTATCGAACATTCTCCACTGCTCAAAATCCTTTTGAAAATATACATATTTGTCTTCTGCCCCCTAATAAATGCAAGGAAGCAGAAGATTACACTGTAAAAAATTATTGTAATAAATAGTAAATCCCCCCTGAAAAAAAATAGTTACATTTTATTAAATGGCCAAATGAAGATCTCATATTTAAAAGTTTTGACTTTTCTTAGCTGATTCAATTAGCGTTTTTAAGTTATCAATTAAAAAATGTTTATTTGTACAGTACATTTACTACAACCCCAGTTGCCCAAACTGATGAACAATAAAACAACTACAATGTGAAACAATGAAATCAGTACAAAACAAATGACATAAGACTGGAATAAAAAGCAAAATGAAGCAATAATCAAAAATAAAGAAAAAAAATGTCAAGCTCTGCGATGTTTGAAGGCTAGTGCAAAGAAATGGTTCTTGAGCAAGGACTTAAAACCAGAAACAGACTGGGCAGCTCTAATGTGAAGGGGCAAACTTTTCCACAACTTTGGAGCAGCAACCGAAAACGCACTGTCAGCCCTGGATTTGAGCCTAGAAGAAGAGACCTTCAGAAGGAGCTGGGTAGGAGACCTCACAGCCCAGGTTGGAGCATGCTGGTGCAGCAGCTCTGACAAAAACAAGGGTGCCCTACTGTTTAAAGCAGGGCTACTCAATTCGGTCCTACGAGGGCCGCAATCCAGCAGGTTTTCCATGTATCCCTGCACCAATACACCTGAGTCAAATTAATGAGTCATTGTGTAGAACCTGATTGGCTGTTAGAGCCACCTAATTTGACTCAGGTGTGTTGGTGCAGGGATACATGGAAAACCTGCTGGATTGCGGCCCTTGTAGGACCAAATTGAGTAGCCCTGGTTTAAAGCTTTGAAACAAGTCATAAAATGTTGTACTGTGACCTAAAACTATCATGAATCCTTCCAGGACTCCTCCCTGTAGACAACCAAGCAGCTGCATTTTGAGCGAGCTGCAATCTGTACAAAGACGATTGATCAAGGCCATAATCTAGAGTTGCATTAATTGAACCGAGATGTGATGAGCAGCTGGATGACTTTTTCTGGGTCTCGCATAAGCAGGTAGGGCTTCATCTTGCCAAGCAGCCTCAAATAAAAGAAAAGACTTTTTACTACTGAGCTGACCTGCCGATGAAAGTTAAAAAAGCTGTCAATAATCATAATTTTTCACATGGGTTCGACAGTGTGAAGTAAACCGGCCAAGAACTCTTACAGAATCATTCAGAACATCGAGAGACCACAATTTCAGTTTTCTCCTCATTTAAAAGGAGAAAGTTTGATTCCATCCTGCATTTAAATCTTTCAAGCGACTGAGCAGATTAGTAAGAGAATCCCCTTGTGGTTTTAAGTGGACATATCTGTACATCATCTGCAAAGGTAATATTGAGTTTTTTAAATATAGACCCCAATGGCAGCATATACAAGGAAATGAGTAGTGGATCTAAAATGGACCCTTGTGGGACCCCACTGAGGAATATTTATGAAGATGAACACAGGAAGACCGATCTGACAGATAAAACTGGAAGCAGTATGGGACAGTTCCTCTGATACTGACACATTGCTCCAAGTGCATCAGGATTTGATGGTCAACTGTGTCAAATGCTGCAGTTAAGTCTTAAAGAACCAGGCCAGCAGGACTTCCAAAATCAGTGGTTCAGTAAATGTGATATTATTATCTCTTAAGATTTTTTGTAGATGCAAGTTGAAGGAAATTAAGAAATTAAATTTCAGTAACTCTAAAGTTATGAGTATTAGGTAATTTAAAATTTAGCTCATTTTAAAATAATCCAGAAATGTATCCTTGTTCAACTAAGTTATGAAACTTGTTTAAAAATCAAGGAACTTTCAGAACTTTGGTGTCAAGTTGCCTCTTAGTATAAAGTCAACATGATGAACTTAAGATGAAACAAACACATTTCTAAAGCTGAGCTTGTTTGCATTTTTAAGGTAGCAGGGGAACGTGTGTTTTCAAGTCAAACTGACTTCAAATGTCTTATAGTGTATCTTTTCTCATCATTTAATTGCTTAAAAAATTAATTACTAATATAAATAAGACGCAGGTATTTTCTCCTCCTGGTTGAGTTATAATCAAGTTTGACAGATCTTTGTGTGGTAGCCTTGCCACACTGTTGATTTAATGTTATTCTATTTCACTAACTTTTTAATCTTGTGTTGAACAACTTGGACCACACACACACACACACACACATAGAAACATTAATACACACCATTTATGCACAGGCAGGGGTCCAAAGTGCTAACATAACACACTGAGAACAGTAAATTGATTCCACTTTGTTTGGAGTGAAAAATGTTTACTCTTGTGATCATTTACATGGAGATTAATGAAAAGTAGAAACATATTAGTTTTAACTTTGGTTAGTTGTGCAACACTGTTTTTATTTCTCAATTTAAGATAAATCAGTTTTTGTCCCCTTACCACTTAAAACAAACACCACAAATAGATGAACAGAATCCAAATATGATTCCTCCAACCTTTCATGTTTATAAAAGAAAGCATTCTACGGATGAATCTTGATTAATTGAATACTGAACATTGATCATCTAGGTGGAATTCCACCTCATTCCTCAGCACAGAACCCCCTCATCTTTGGGATGAAGGTGGGTTTCCCTTATATGAACTTAACTTAAGGTCTCTTCACAATATTTTATAATTTTATATATTTTATAACTCAGGTCCAGACAAATCATTTCTTAAACTAGTTGAATTTACAAAATGCAATGTAAATCCACCACCGGAGGAGAAGTAACAGAAGGTTCCTACACTAAAACAACTAGAGGCTGATGCTCCATCCTTCCTAATACCTTAATGCCAGTCCATAACAGAGAAGCTTTGATTTTGAACTGAATGGTAAATTAATATTACCTCTCTTAGTACAACTTTATGCTTACTTTACATGTATAAATAGGTATGTCAAATATTACTGCCAACTTAATCCTATAACATCCTTTACATTAGCAAGGTTGCTAGGCAATACATCCACTACAGTGGATGGTACAGAGTTCGAATTTGCTTCCAAGCTCAGATGTTGGGTTTATTAACAAAATACAATAGCATGCAATGCGCCAGTGGAAGAGAATGTGGATAGTTTTCTGAAAATAATGCTCATCCTCAGATAAAAAGTTAATTCTGTTGTTGTAGTTGCTGCCGATTTCTTAGTATCTTTTTGCTTGTTGGTCACATATAGTATCAAATTTTGATTTGAACTATAAGAGTTTTGTTTGATTTCATTACTCTCAAAACAATTGTTACTTTTTTTTTATCTTTAATACACTTTACATGTTAGGCACTGTGAATGAGGTCCTATCACACACTTTCCTCTTACTTTGATTTTAGTTAGTTAATCAACTCTGTGGTGAATTGAATTTCACTTGGATAATCTAATTAGTTGTTCTTTATTCCATTTTGTGAGATTTTCTGAAAATGAAATCAAATATGGACCCCCTTGAAAATGAGATGTTGCATCTCAAGGGGCGATCCATTAAATAAATGTCAAATTTCAAAATCCGTCCGTTACTTTTTGAGATATGTTGCTAACTAACCGACAGACATATGCCATTGAAAACAGCTTGTAGAAAACTCCAAAGGATCCTCCAACTTAGCAGTGCTAATTAGCAGGCGCCTGCACATATATCTTGCTATTATATCTATAATAATAATAAGAATAATCAGAAACCTGGACATCATGTTGGAATAAATCAATGAGCCGAAAAAAAAATATATATATATACATATATATATATATATATATATATATATATATACAGACTACATAAAAGAAAAATACCTTAGGCTGACAACGCAACCATTTCGATATCAAATCTCTAAAGCCACTACATGCAATGGTGAACAAGGAAAATGTTAATAAAAAAATGTTTTGCCCAATTCAGCCGGCCTTGACTGAAGATCATTGCATATATGAAAACAACTTTGCATTTTAGATTTCTTTTCTTTTTTTCCTCCTGGAAGGATCTTTTACAGGAATAGGCTGAGATACTCCACAAGCAAATGAACTGAGTGGCAGAATAGGTTCAGGAAACCAGACAGATTGAGGCTTTTCTTTGGAGCTGATATTCAAGTTGAACAGACTTAAACTGCACATCTCAACACCGATTCTTTTTACATGCACACATTGAAAAAGATATCTCCAAGCTTCTTATCCATCACACTTCAATTTTGATATCTGTATTATTCATTACATCCTTTGCCTGTTTCCCATTTACTCTTGTTGACAACCATCTAACACTTCTTATATCCAAACAGTTTGAACCCAATCTTTTCTCATATCTCTGACAATACTTTCCGTCTCACACTCGCCTCTCTCCACCTCATCTCCTCTTCCCAATCGAAACCATTTCTCTCCATGTACAAGCCCCATTCTCTACTTCACTAATCTCCCTGCTGCCTACAACTAAATGCATCGACCTCTCAGTTTCTTGTTAGCATGCATCCCAGGTTGCTCCATTCTCATTTTCACCCTCCATAATTCCCTCAACATTTGTACAGTTCCATCTGATTCTGCCTGTCATTTACACCTGCCCTCCTTCAGACGCTTCCTTTTCCTTTTGCCTCCCCTCCCACTCTAACCGCACAGTGAGCAGTAAGGCTGGCAGGAGACCATATAATTTCTCCGAGGAGGTGCTGTCAGTTGACTGCCTCCCCAGGCTAAAAGCTGCTCTCCTCGCCCCTGGGTTCACAGAGTCACAACTCCGTTCCGCTCCAGGATTATGCAGATCTTAATTCCCTTTTGCTCATACCTGAGGGTGGCAGGGCATGAAATACGGAAAGTGTTCAGTGAAAATAAAAGTTTTTTTTTTTTACGTGCGGAGGGGGCTGGGCAAGAAAGTGGGAATGAGCAGTTTAGTTCTTTTCAGAGGGTCTGAGTGTATTAGGGAAAGAGGGGAGTAATAAGGTGTGTTTCTGGGAAAATTCAGAGAATGACAACGAAGACAAAAGAGAGGACAATCTGTGACCACACTTTCCCTCACAGCTGTGAATATGTTGGAGAGTGAGCTTTGTAATCACACTTTATTGGCTTGATACAAGGAGTCTTGCCGCTTCATTTTACGCTCCTCACAAAGCCACTCAGACCCACCATGAGTGAATTCCACAGGTAGCCTAGTTTGAAACCAGGAGAGGTTTCCTCAGGACAAGAAGTGCACACATTTTTGTAGATTGTATGTCAGCATATTAAAGCGATATTAAATGTTGGGATATATATATATATATATATATATATAAAGAGAGAGGGAGAGAGAGAGAAAGAGAGAGAGAGAGAGGATATCTGGTTCCTTTGTGCGTCAAGAGTTTTTTCTTCTTTTATGGGAACTGCGCGCATGTTTGCTCGAATTTACCACTCTATCAAATACTGTTATTTCTCTCGTTGTCTTGTTGAATACCGATACGATTATTTTCTTTATTTTCTTTTCTTCTTTTGTTTTAACTAATTATTGAATAACGCTCTGTTAGTAGCGCGCACTGTGTTCACGCAACGCGCGACATCAACAGACCGACTTAAAAAGTTTATGTTAAGCAGCCGATAAGAGAAATAAATAACTTGCAAAAACAAAATAATAAACGTTCGAGCGGCTTACCTGATGAAGCCTCCTTGGAAAAAGCAAAAAGACAAGACATACAGAATCCAAATGACCTGTGGGAGCATCCTCTGGCTCAAAATATCTTCTCAACCCCGCTGAATAACTTGGAAAAGAATAGTAGAGAAAATCAGCAAATCCACAAAGCAGCTTCTGAGACTCGTCTGGAAGAGAAAGGCATCGTCTTTCTGAGTGATCCAGGCTCGTCTTCGGGGAAACTTCTCCCCCTCCCACCAAGTCCAGAGGGCGGCACACATCCACACAGCAGCTGGACGACTCTGGCCAGTCTGACAGTGTGTGTCGGTGCTATGATCAAGGGGAGTGTCGATTCCACCGCGAGTTTATGTGTGTGTGTATGTGTGTCTTTCTTTTTATTTATTTATTTATTTTTTTCATTTTTCTACTCCTTTTATTGCTTCGCCTTCCTTTTCTCCGTATTTCCCTCCCATCACAAAAAATTAAAAGGGGTGAAAATTTAAAGGAGCAGTAGCTTTGTTTTTTTTTTTCTTTCTTTTTTTTAATGAAGGCTGCCTCATTTACACAGAAATTAGTCGTAATTACTGTGGAGAGAGTGACCGATTATAATTGAATAAATTGCTGTGCTAAGTTAAAGCTGGTTATAAAAATAAAGTAAAAAAAATAAAAATAAGAATCAGATACGGATGAGTGCCTTAGGGTTGTGTGGAATGCCACTATCCTCTGCACTAAATGCCAAGTTAGTTTGCCCTACCTAATCTAACTTAATACAGTGTATACAGTGGAACAAAAACATGAACTTGATTTTGGACAATGAAATGGAAAATAGCCATGTAAAAAAATAAATAAATAAATAAACACAGGGTTTGATAGTTGACCTACTGTTTAACAACTAAAGAAAGATAAAGTTGGTTGTAAACATGCTCTTCTTAATAGCTTTACTGTTAATAATACTACACTGATATAATATTTATAAAATTACCTGACTCATGACAGTTTTTCTAGATGACTATTTTTCAATGCATTTTTCTTTTACACAGTTTTTCAAGTGCCCACATTTCAACTCAAACTAACAGTTGACCCAAAGTCTGGTTGGGAGACGGTCACGTCGAGCCTCTGCAGACCTATGTAGAGCCTATGGCGATGACAGCATAACTGACCTGACGGAGATGCTGATTAGATTATCAATGTATTACAGTGGATAAAATCCTATTCATCAAGTCGTACGCACTTAAAAAGTCACATTAAAAACATGAAATCTTCATTAATTGTCAGTAATACGGGAGTGCCACAAGGATCAGCATTGGGTCCTCTCCTGTTCAGTTCATACATTAATGATCTTCCATCAGCGTGTGATGGGGTGGATAAGCCATTTGAATTTTTTTTATAGTTATGAGTTTTATTGTTGTGGGTTGTTTAGTGACATTTGTATTGTTTTAATTTGACAGTATGTATTTTTTTTTACCTGTCCTGGGACCACAAGTGGAAATTGGTTTTTGACTAAATCTGGTACAATTCATCTCTTCTCTTCTGAGATTGTTTTTTGTGAATGGTCCACGACAAATTAAACAATAAACAAACACACCATTTTCACCTGTGTTTATTAATAATATTCAAATAATATTTTTCTTCTTCATATGCTGCTTTTAATCACTGCAGTAAAAGTAAAAATGTGTTCTCCAACAGCGGTGCAACTGTCATTTTCTACTGCTGTGCATTGCAGCTGCATGAACCTTTGAGACTAGCTTATACTGTACTGTAAAACGTCTGCGAGGAAGAGGAAGGTGGAGATGGGGTTAATTGATACATAAGCAATGGTAAAGAGAAGTACAGTGGAGGAAAACAAGTGAGGTATTCCACTGTTGGCAGTTCATCTGTTATTAATGGTTCTTAGTGAGTAGCAGTGGTGCTATGACATGAGTTATGTGGGGAAAGAGAATATGTTCCCTACTGCATATTACTGTCATCCACAAGGTTTTCATGAAGGACAGCAGTGCTCACTACGTTAAGATGACTATTAAGCCCCTTTCAGACATGAGCTCCTTTCCATTAATATGAGGGCAGCCAAATGTGTCAGCTTCATGTCTGAATGAGCACACTGGTCACTTTGCTGTAAGAGTAGCGAATACAATCTTATTGAAGCTTGAAACACTTTTAACTTCCACACAGTACATGTCTGAACTGCATGCAGTCACAATAACATTATGCTTTGATGAATAGGAAAGGTGATTTTGGACATTGTCTGCTGTTCTAAGAAGAGCACAATCCAAACTTTTCTTCCTCTTGGTTTTCCTTTGGTTCACCTGATTATGGGGTGCAATACCATAGTATTTTTCACAATGCTTGAACTAAATATGTGAGTAATAATAAACGTTTTCCAAGGGGTTTTGGTGTCATTTATGGCTCTTGCTGCAACTTCTCTGTCTGAGACACTGAGAAATGAGACCAGACTGATGTACAGTACATTCATTATAGCATCATGACTTCAAAATTAGGAGATGGGTCTTTTTTCTTTTTTTTTTTTTTTTTGGCATTTCTTAGGCAGTTGTTTTGTGCTGAGTAGTATTGCATTGTGTGACCAGTGGGAATAAAACATTGTAGTTCATGAATATTTGCAGTTAATTTTTTAAAAATGCTAATCGTGTATTTTTATAATCTAATCTTAACCACATACTTTTAAGATGGTGCACAGTGCCACAGTTGGCTGCCTCTGTATTTTGGTGTGGGTCTACTTTATTTCGTTTTATGCTTGGGTGATTCCTACACCAGAGAAGACCTCATGAACATCTGAGTTACTAGTCTGGTAGACTTATTTCCATCTTTTCTGGCTTCTGCTGTGGATTCATGGATTTTTTTTTTTTTTTTTTTTTAGTTTTTTGTAAGTCATTTTGTTTAAATACAACATCACGATTTCATCAAACAATATCAGCTTGGGCATAAGTGCCCACAGCTTTTTGGCTCAACCAAGTTTGATGAAATTGTGATGTTGTATTTAAACAAAATGACTTACAAAAAAAATAGAATGCATTTTGATAAGAAGGCCTGTAATAAACTGAGATCCTGCAGAAGTAGAAAATGCTCAGGTGTGCTTGTGCATCACTATTGTAGTGCATAGTGATTATGTACCGCAATCCTAGGAATATTCCTCTCTAATGTGTGCTCACTTTGCACTAAAATGAGCTGACCCTGTTGCAGAGTCTTTTCTACATCTTTTCTATGTGTTTTGTGCTTTGCAGAACCTTGGCTGTACGAACTTCTTCTGGACTCTGCACTAAGGATGAGTGGCTTCCACCTCTACAGAGCAGATTGACACACAGAGCTTACCAACAAAACAAAAGGTGGTGGAATCTGTTTTTATATCAACACTGGCTGGTGGAATGGTGTCACAGTACTGTTTTAGCTCTGTTCCCCAGACCTGGAGGCCTTCATCATAAATTGCTAGCCCTTTTACTTGCCCTATGAGTTTACTTCACAGTTTAGGGCAACGTACAAGAAGCACAGGCCTGACTGATGACATACTGTGTGTGAAACCGTCAAATCTGGAACGTCTTGGTTATTGTTCTTTTGGATTTTAACAAAGATAACAGTTTCTTAAGTGCCCAATCAGAGAGGGAAACGTACTGGGCTACTGCTACACCACCATCAACAGTACCTATCATGCTGTCCCTCTCTCTATCCTGGGCCAGTCGGACCACATCATGGTGCATTTGATTCCTGCATATATGCAGAAATTAAAAATCTATTTATGAGAACATCAAAGAAGGTGGCCAGTGAAAATCTGGGGCAATATCAGGATTGTCTGGACAGTATGAACTGGGATATTTTCAGGTCTACCACCAGTAGTCTTGATGAGAAAAACTGTGACGTCTGTGGGAACAGCATCATTTCATCACGCACCAGGGTGGGTTACAGTAAAGACAAACCCTTGTTAACAGCTAAACTGCTCAGGTCAAAAAAGAGGCTACGTTCAGATGTAGGGACAAAGACAGATACAAGGAAGCAAAGCCCATATTTAGCAAAGAGGTGAGAAGGCACCAAAGCCGGTTCAGGTGTGAAAACGGTGGAGAAAACTAGGGGAAAGGCTTCAACATCCCCACGAAATCACTGTAGTACATACTACAATGCTGTGGGGAGCATTAACGATGATCAAAGACTAACACTCCAGAGCTAGAACAAGACGTTGTGCATGCACAGTTAATGACATATCTGCTTTCTCCCGCTATTGCTGGTACAGTAGCGAAATACTGTGAGTAAAAGCAGTGCATTTTGGTTCTAAAGCTGTACACAAGCCAGGACTGTCTGGAGCAGCACCACACCACAGCTGGTCACGGACACCATTATTGTTGTTGTGTTTGGCGCGAGTTCATCACACTGACATCATATCCTCTAGTGGTGCGGTTACGCTGTCCACACAATACCACAGACGATGGAGGTTTCAAACCTATCCACCTTGGTACCTGGTTTCAAACATGATTGGTGTCATGGAGGCTAATCCCTGGTTTCATGGGGATGAAAGGGTGGTTTGCTGAAATAATTCTTTTTACTGCAATTCGGCGTCATGGGGACGGCCCCTAAATCACTCCACGGTAAGAGAATTAACAATTTTCAACCAGCAGTGCCACCTCTCTCTGGAAAGGGCTGAAAGTAATCAGCAACTAGAAATCTAGAGCCCTGCACAAATAGTCTGAGGCCCTGTTTACACCACAACACTGAGAGAGTCAAATGTAAAAATTTAGTTGTGTTTTGGCCTCTTGTTTTGGGTGGATAAAACGCAAAGATTTGACATCGGCCCCTCAGAGTGAAAATTCCTTGCAATGCAAGGTGAGTCCTGTCAGTGTAAACTGGAACTGGAATCTTCTGGCGACAATGACGTCTTCCATGTCATCTCTAACTTGTGCCCTCAGACCCTGCGAAAAGCACAACAACTGGCAGACTTCTGTGTCATGTTTTTGCTGCTGCATCTTTTTAATTTATTTAGCCTGTTGATGCAAACATCTCTGGATAAGACCTGGCATCACCAAACTCCACTATTCTCCACCCTTTGACAAGCAGCAACCCCTACACAGCTGCTACACCTGGATCAACCACACAACCCCATTCCACAGCACTCCCTCCCCTTCATCCCTTACACCCATCTCCATCAAAGAGGGAGGTGTGAACAGACTCTTCAAGAGACTCAACCACTAGAAGGCTGAAGGTCCAGATTCTGTCGGCCCCTCCACCATGAAGCATTATGCCAGTTAGCTGTCTCCGATGTTCACAGACATTTTTAACACCTCACTGGAGACCTGCCATGTGCCAGCCTGCTTCGAGACCTCAGCCATTATCCTAGTCCCCAAAAAGACAAGGATCACAGGACTTAACAGACCCATTGCCCTGACTTCTGTGGTCATGAAGGCTTTTAAACGCCTTGTCTTCCCACCTACCTAAAGCTATCACAGATCTTCTCCTAGATCCCCTACAATTCACCTACAGAGCTAGGAGATCTGTAGACAATGCTGTAAACATGGCTCTCCACTTCATCCTCCAGCATGTGGACTCCGCAGGATCCTATGTCAGGATCCTGTTAGTGGACTTCAGCACAATTATTCCAACTCTGCCCCAAGACAAGCTCTTCTAGCTGAAATATGTTGGACTTCATGTGAAGGATTACAGACGTCCTAACAGACAGACAGACAGCAGTTTGTAAGACATGTAAGACTGGGTCAGCATTTCTATCTCTCTGGGTCTGTCAGTACCAGATCAGATCCCGTCAGGGTTGTGTCCTTTCTTCTGTGTTTTTCTGTGTACACTAAAAGCTGCACATCTTGACACGGTCTGTCAAACTAACGAAGTTTGCTGATGACAGTTGAAGAAGTTTGTCCTCCCCGCTAAGCTGATGGTGAACTTTTATATAGCCATCACTATATAAATGTAGCATGTCATCCACTCATTTCTCCAAGAACTGCAGAAACTGGTTGTATAATCTGAACTGAGCACTGCTCTTGGTTTTGTTAATGTTTTTGTTGGTGCTTTAACTTTTTCTTGCTGTAGATATAAATGAAGACAATGTGGAAAAATATCAGCTTTTTGTCAGAAAGTTAAAAATAACTTCCAAATGAACAGTGAAGATTACCTGGTGCAGCTAATAACAGAGAACCTGTGCTCTTTGCTATCTATCAGTTTTCTGTGGGGCATTGTCAAATGTAAAGATTGCAAGTGATGCTAACAGATACCTCTGTGACAGTTAATCATAGGCCTTAAGTCGTCTATTTATAAGCTAGTTAAAATAGGGCATCTCAATTCAATTGTGTGTTATTAGTTTGTGGATGACAGTAGAGCTGCATGACTCAGTAATGGCTGTTTATGCATGTAATTAATTAATATTTTTCTTTAGCTCTTTGAGTCTTGACTGTAAATCAGTTTATATGTCGTTGTGTTGTGATTTGTCCCACCATGTCAGCCATTTCCAGGGTTTGAATTACAGGTGGAGCTCCGAGGAGCTCTGTGGAAAATACTCACCAAAGACATGCCACTAAGTGGGGGCTCTAAAGGTCCACTTTCAGGATATATTGAATTTTCAAGGTTCCTGTTGTTTCAGTTACAGTAGCAACAACATGGTTTTGGAAGTAACCCTGTTTTTTAATTATTTTTTTATTTATTTATTTATTTTTTTACTAGGAAAGGTAATCCAAAACCAGTTCTACTAAGAAGCTGGTTCCCAATTTATCCAAATTATCAGAATGTGCGCTACTGGGCTTATTAATACCTGCATTTGTGTCAACAAGCTGGCCAGCTAACTTACTGCAAATAAATAATGTCGTCCTGACTCAAATTAATGTGTCATTAACAGGTTTACAAAAGACTTGAAAACAAGTTGTTGGACACTGGCTGACACCCTCTTGGGGCTGCATTATTTCTGCCATCAAGACCAGCTGTTGTAAATCCAAATTGCTGACAATAAAATTTAATATATTGAAACTGTTGAAGCAACGTTTGAAGTGAATAATGAAATTGTCAGCTTTTCATGCCAAACCATCTCTAATTGCTCTAATTATGATCTTTTTAGTGAGGTCAGACTCCAGCAATAAAGTACACTTTCCAACCTATTTCTTTTTCAACTTTGAAACCAAAGTGAAACTCTTCTTTAACAACTGTACCCTAACCATGAGAGATGTTTTGTTTTCAATCATTGTCACATAACAAACTTAACCTTTAACCCAGTAACTTAAGCTAGCAATGTTTAAAGACTGTCTATAATAGCTGACCTGCACAATTCTTCCTTTACGTGTTTGTAAAAGTAAAAGAAATCACTGACACCAATATCTGAGGACGGAGCGTGCTGTACCACTGTAGCTGAGTGGAAAATGGTTCAAAATTTGATTCAGTGCTCTGACTCTTCATTGCTGCCAGTGTGTTCAGCAATTGTACATTTACCATGAGGGTTATTTTCTTTCCTAAGGGTTTTTATTTCTTCAGTCCTAGAAAAATGACTGCTCAGCCCAGCACAAAATCTCAGTCTCATCCTCTCCTCCTAGAATTAGGCCTATGGCTGGAGTAGCCTATTAGTGGTCAATAAAGCTTTGTGCAGTGGTTCATACAGCCTAAAGAGGTAATTAACCCCCACCAAATAATAATAATTATAATAATAATAATACATAAGTTTATAATACAATAAGTTTACAGACACTGGAAGGGATAAGTTAAGGTGCTGTCCTGTCTGGTTTCCACTGTGTGTTCCCTTTCACTCATGTGCTCTGTGTACATGGATGCATTCTTAACAAAGTCAAATGATGGTTAATGATGCTGAAGAAAAAGATGAAGTGGTCAGTAGATCATTACTGGTCTTTGATCTGCAGTGATCTGCATTTACAGAGATACATTTATTTAGCTGAAATTACTGCATAAGCACAGAAACTGAAAACAATTGTCCCCCTTCTCCACATGCAGAAACCTAAATTAAAACTTTCACATGCATGAAAATAAGTCCACCAACTCAAACTCATTTGATCATACCCTGAAATATACTTCAAAATTAGATGACTGTTTTCGTTACGGACGCCATTTGTACGCTCAACTTTCACTTGTTATCATGATGACTTGTTCGTAAATGTAATCATCCGCCTGCATTCGCTTACACCACTTGGGAAGGTTTTTCAGAGTAAACAGCCTTAAATTAGCTTTAGTAAGATTTGATGCCACTTTAGAGTTTGCCTCTGTCAGGTAAGGTCGTCCTTATTTCAGTAAGACAAAACTAAACTGTGTATTACAAAATCAAGTTTCTGCAGTTCAGCCTTGTCACTCCTTTTAAAACATTTGATACTGTGTAAAAAAAAAAAAAAAAAAAAAATGAGAGGAAGTAGATAAAATCCTGCATGAAGGAACAATAGTATTGTTTCTTTATTGACATTGCATACCATTTTCTGTTCATTTTCTTTTTAATTTTCAATCCGTTAATGTGGTTGGTGAGTTTTGTTAGTTTCTTAACAGGATTACTTTAAAACTCAGGAGATTTGCATGAAACGATTTGTCAGAGGTAAGATGTGCTCCAACTTCTGATAAGGTGTTCTAAGGTAGGATGAACTTATTCAGAAACTACCCACCATTAAATGAAGAGCGTGCTTGGTCAAATATCACCTTCTCATGCATAAATATGTGCCAAAACCCATTTCAGCTTAATCCTTGTGGCCTTTATTGTTTGGCCAGTCATGTTTTTGATCCCAAACTTTATTTAAGAGAAAGTGTTATTTGATTTTTATCCTTGTAAACAGATATAAGACATACAGTAGAGATAAGACTTTTAAAGTCTTTACAGATATAAAACATGAAAGAATAATCCAAACAGACATGACCATCCGTCTGCATGCATAAAGCATTCATTCAATTCAAGCTGCAGCAGACAGCCAGGCCAAAAGAAAGCTGATAGACTTTGACATACAGACAAGGTTGCCCCAAAGGAAATGACAAGGCAATACAGAGTCAGTGCGAATCACTGAGCCAAATTATTGGAAGATCACAATGTCAAAGTTAGTTTAACACAATATGGGCTCTCCGTTTTATACATTTTAGTGTTAGTCAAGGGTTGTTTTGATTCCCAGGCATGTAGTTTCCTGCAACTGTGAATTCTGATTTAGTCTCCCTTAAAGACATTTTCAAAGGAAGTAATGGCAAATTAAAACATTCCTGCTGTTTTCAAACGACTGAAATAATCTCCCAGTTACAACAAATGATGTGAGTTATTTATTTTGAGATGAAAACAAAGATCTGTGTCAGTGTTATTAGCAGCACTATTGTTGCCTCCTATTTCTCCTCTGGCTTAACATATTTGCTTGTGTTTTATGATCCTTGACGTTGGAACGTGCACTCCCCTTGTACAGCTATATTTAACACTACTGTACCCTTGTTTTACTGCTAGTGAGTAGAGTTATTGTTACATGAAAATATGAAAATAGATCTCCAGAACACAAAGAGGTAACTACTTATTGTGGTGTAATGCAGTCAATGAGGCTGAAACACCAGGAGAGAAAACTCAGAACCACTGCTTTCTTCAGACTCAACCAAAGGTGCACGAACCCTGGTGGAATAGAAATAAAATTTCTATTACGTGTTTTCCATATTTTCCATATTCCCCTATTTGACCCCTGTCGGAGGAGGATGGCATCTCCTGATATCAGGAAACAACTGCACAGAGCTAAACAGAGGCTGGTCAGTGCTTGACTGAGTGCCTGGCATGTTTAACGGTGGCATAAATACCTGAACAGCCAGAAATGGAAAGAAAAGGTCAATCTATGAAGTAAATATGGTGAAACAGTTTAGGTCACTAATGAGTACCCTGGAGGCCTACGCCAAGTGTGTTTATATCTCCTTTCTTAGGTGTTTGTTTTTATGCTACAGAGTGCAGAAGCCTTTTTCCTGACAGTGTAGCACATTCAGAGTGAACAAACACTAATACTTTGGTCTTGCACACACTAGTAAAGTGAGCACTTTCCTGAATTCCAGATAAGGGTTTCAACTCTGAACAGACACTATCACAGCTGTACCTTTGTATTCTTTTTGCAGCCTTATTTCCTACTGAAGAGTCTGTCTTTTCCTCTGATAACACTGCCACGTGTTGGGCCAAGCTGAATGACAGCTCTGGACACCACGTACCCTCGTTTCATTTTCATTTGCTTTCTTTCTAATTCACCACACTAAACCTCGTTTCTGTTTTTTTCTTATGGAAGTTTTTTCCCCACAGAAATAGCCTGCTTGTTTTGATTTGTTCACCTTTCACACAACAATCTGACCTTCAAACTTTAAACAATGTTGTCCTGGTGTGAATGTACATGCATGTAAAGGTACTTAAAGGCATTCTACGTGCTCCAAAAGTATAGGTGATTTGTTTAAAATAGGAAGAAAAAAAACAAAAAAAACAAAAAAACAAACAAAAAAAAAAAAAAAAAAAACAGATTTTAAATGATTACCAATCCAAGATGCTTTGACAATAGACTGTTCTCCCAAGAAACATAACAGCATCAATCAGCAAGACAAAACCATCAGTTTATGGAAAATAAAAAGATGTAAAATCATTTTAAAGTAAAGATACAAATTTTACAAATGAAGAAAGAGGTCAACATGTATGGATTGGCATATTAAGCTAGTATGGCCATTACCATATTCTAGGGTTAAGCAAGTGCACAAGCACATCATTACTTTTGTCCATTCTTGGAAATGGGTAATTAAAGCAAGACCACCACATTTCATCCTAAAACAAAGATGTACAGTCATGAAAAAGTCATTCAGTTCTTAGATTTTACATTTTGGGAAAGAATAAAGAAACATCTAGTCCATACCAGGTCCTAAAATGAGCTAAACACAACATGAGATCAACAAAAACACAAAACTCTGTCCTCATTTATTTAACAAAATATTAGTCAAAATGCAGAAGCTTGAAGTAAGACTTATTTTGAAGGGTTGCCCAGAAAAATCCAATTGTCTCTATAAAAACATTGCAGCACAGCATCAGTTTAGGGAATTTGTATCTAAACAACCTACAAGGGTTAGGGTTAGGGTCTGCTCAGGACCTGTGCAGACCAGCTCTGTGAGGTGCTCAGGTACATCTTTAACCTGAGCCTCAGCCTGGAGAAGGTCCCTGTCCTGTGGAAGACCTCCTGTGTGGTTCCGGTTCCTAAGATATCACACGCGAAGGAACCGAACCATTACAGACCCGTCGCCTTGACCTCCCACCTGATGAAGACCATGGAGAGGCTCATCCTCGGTCACCTCCGCTCCGTGGTGTGCACCGCGATGGACCCGCTGCAGTTTGCCTACAGGCCAAACATCGGGGTGGATGATGCTGTCATCTACCTACTGCACAGGGCGCTGGCTCACCTGGAGACCGCTGGGAGCGTCGTGAGAGTCATGTTTTTTGACTTCTCCAGTGCGTTCAACACCATCCAGCCGGTGCTGCTGCGGGGGAAGCTGGAAGGAGCTGGTGTGGATGGAAAGCTAGCCGCGTGGACCATCGACTACCTCACCAACCGGCCACAGTACGTGCGTCTGCAGAACTGTGTGTCTGAGGTGGTAGTCTGCAGCACGGGGGCCCCTCAGGGAACAGTGCTCTCACCGTTCCTCTTCACCCTTTACACCTCGGACTTCACCTATAACACCAGCAGCTGTCATCTCCAGAAGTTCTCTGACGACTCAGCCATTGTGGGCTGTGTGTCTGAGGGGAACGAGCTGGAGTACCGGTCAGTCATCAGGGACTTTGTGGACTGGTGTGAGCGCAACCACCTGTGCTTAAACACCAGTAAGACCATGGAGATGGTGATTGACTTCCGGAGAAGGACACTACCCCACACACCGGTGAACATCCAGGGGAAGGAGATTGACCGGGTGGACAGTTTCAAGTACCTGGGTGTTCACCTCAACAGTAAACTGGACTGGTCACACCACACAGACACCCTGTACAAGAAGGGCCAGAGTCACCTCCACCTCCTGAGGAGACTGAGGTCCTTTGGAGTATGCAGGCCTCTGCTAAGGACATTTTATGACTCTGTGGTAGCCTCTGCTGTCCTCTACGCCGTTGTCTGCTGGGGAGCGAGCAGCACCGACCGGGACAGGAAGAGACTGAACAAGCTGGTCAGGAGGGCCAGCTCTGTCCTGGGCTGCCCGCTGGACTCTGTGGAGGAGGTGGGTGAGAGGAGGATGTTGGCCAAGCTCACATCCATCATGGACAACACCTCTCACCCACTGCACCAGACTGTGGGGGGGCTGAGCAGCTCCTTCAGCAGCAGACTGAGACACCCTCAGTGTAGGAGGGAGCGCTACCGCAGGTCCTTCATCCCCACTGCTGTCAGACTGTACAACTTGTCTGTATAGTCATATTACTGTGTAATATTTATTTATATTTTACTGTGCAATACCCCCCATTATCAATGTCATCATATTCTTCATATCCCACCATCACCATGTAAATATGTATATAGTCTGTGAGGTTGTTGTTATATTTTATTTTATTTTATGTATGGATGTAGTGTGTGTGTGTGTATGTATATATATATATATATATATAATGTATGTGTGTATGTATGTATGTATGTATGTGTGTATGTATGTATATATATATGTATGTATATATATATATATATATCTTTATATTATAACGGTACATATTTTTGCTTTTCTTAGACTTGTAAATAATTTCTATTGCACTTTCTTGCTGTGATGCATGTTCACCTTATTTTGCCTCTCTGTACTTTATTCTATAACAAGAGCTGCTGTAACAAGTGAATTTCTCCACTGTGAGATAATAAAGTCTAATCTAATCTAATCTAATCTAAGACTTCTGAAATAACATCCTTCAGAAAGATGAGACCAAAGGGCAGATTTTGGTCACAAATGTACAGCACCACATTTAAAACAAAACAAAGGACCACATATCAACAAAAACACTTCATACATACTGTAACTGTTGATCATGGTGGTAGAAGGGTGATAGGTAAATGTGGGCTTGTTTTGCAGCCAGAGGACCTGGACACCTCGCAGTCATTGGGTCAACCATAAACTCCATCATCACACCATCTGTCATACAGCTAAAGCTGGGTCAGTTTGGATCATGCAATGATCCCAAACACAGTGGCAAATCTAAAGAAACTGAAGCAAAGTTGTAAAGAAGAACGGTCCAGATTTTTACTTAGTGATGTGAGACTGATAACATCATAAAATCAAAGATCATCATACTTTAAATTATTAGTCATTTTTCAGGCACTGCTTTTCCATTATGACTTAACTTTAACTAAATATATAAATAAAATGCACCATGATGTAATATGCCATGTTATTAGATCTGTTTATTTTTGTTTTTTATTAATAAATATTCATGCAAAACCTTAGGATTGTCAGAGGGTACACTTTAATTTCTTTTTCACTTGTGTATTTATTTAGCTAAGAAACAGGTCAGCTGTTAATATTTTTGATGTCTTTTCATATATTGTAAATGTGTATGATGAAAAATGTACTTTTAGAGAGAATAAATACTTAGTGTTTGCAGAAAGCTCAAATAAACAATTGGCTATGCTTTCATCCTCTTATTTTCATTGTGCAAACAAACAATCCATCCACGGTTCTCCACAGATCAATCGTAATGATTTGTTTACTGAGCAGACTGAAATTGGTATGGTTTGAGTCATGTTACGACTACATGTTATGGGGTTTTAATTGTCGCATCTTCATGACACAAGGCCCTGTATCAAAGAGTTGTAATAATGAAATACTACCCTGGCTGCGCTGACTTGAATGTGCAGCTGGATGCAGCAACGGGCAGCTTTATGGCTTAGGAACATGCAGCCATAAATAAGGTGCTCTATACAGAACTGTCTTTGTTTTCTTTTTAACTTGCTGGGGAAAACATACATAATTGGCAGAAGAAACAATTCTTGTAGAATATATTCAGATCTTATTTTTCTCTTAACATGAGATGCCTTGTAAAAGAGGTGTTTGTAGATAGCAGTTCTAAATAGTGTTTGTGTGACTCATTTCTGTTGGAATGGATTTTAAGGCGCGTTCAATGGCTGTCCTATTTTCCATGCAATGCCCGTGACACTTGCAGTGATAGAAACGGTGAGAGACAACAATACTATGCCCCATGGCTTTTTTTATGTTGCTGTTGTGAGTTTATAGTGGAAATGAATGGAATGCTAAGCAATGTGGTAAAGCATTAAATTTTAATTAGCAAGCAGAAGCAGTGAGGGATCTTCTGGACCATAGTACCCTCATTTTCTGCAGACATCCTTTAGACTCATGTTGAGCCTGTGTCTTGGCAATGTTTTATAATTAATAGTGAATGTTCTAAAGTTCACGCAGTCTCCAAAGTGGGATTCCTAAGTCAAGCTAGAAGATATTTTTCTTATCAATATTTTAAAATCTACCTTTTGTGGAAAATCAGAATTATTTTCCTGACAATGAAATGCTGGACTTATCTAAGTTTAGAGTATTTTCCAAACAATAAAGGGTCTGCAGCTTTAATTTAAATTGGTCCTCTTGTTTTTCTGGTAGTGTGCACATCCATTTGATTACAAAAAATCTTTGGATTACATCAATAGAGGCTTGAAAACCTCTTGTCTATTTTAATAAAACACACACGTCATATTTAACCTTAAAAGAGGTAAAAATCACTATATTGATCTCTCCCTTTCCATCCTGCTATAAAACTCTTCATTTGTAAGGCAACCGCATAGCAAAGAAAAGGGAGCTGATCTTACTCCCTACATATTGCAAGGAAGTATTAAGATAAATAGAAACCTTCCCTTCAAAACCAGTTACATTAGGTATTTTGTGTGTTTGTGTGTGTTCAGGGTTTATGAGGTTATATATCAGCAGAATAATTTGGCAAAGTCTGATTGAGCAGCTGTCTTAGCTGGGAAGTGGGCTGTGATGTCTGGACATGAGTAATGGTCTTACTCGGCCATGCAAACCTGCACAGATACAGTAAGCATCCCCGGATGGTATCCACCTGAAATTGGTTTAGTTCCATATGCTCACGAGTAAATGTTTCAGACTGAAGTACAAAAAAAAAAAAAAAAAAAAAAAGAAACACAATTGTTTCTTGGGGTTTACGTCTTCGTTCATGGTCACTGAAGCACAACAGGCCAACATGTTTGAAATGAACATTACTGTATAAACATAAATTATTGATTGTATTTCACAATGAGTTAGCTTTTATTATTAATTTTCTGCCACAATTTAAAGTACATTTGAGTGCCTCCTGAAGATGTTTTTTTATATTTGAATGAAAACTGAGCCTGTTATACAGCTGATTTAAACATTCCTGATAAGGACTGAATCTGAACAGATGAATTTGTCTGCTCTCAATCATTTTCATTCAACTTGCAGGATTCAATAAGAAATTTGTATGATGTAAAGCATAAGGAAACCATGAGTAAGAGCATTTTACTTTTCTGTTGTGGAAAAGGTTGACATGTACGTATCTCACATAAACAGACCTCATAGGTTAACTTACCCAAACATCCCTTGCTTTGCACATTATATAGCTGCTCCTCAGGGCTAAAGAGAGGACAGAGGACAATAACCAGCAACTGCTCTTGAAACAAGAGAGGAAGAAACTAAGTGTTGTAAATGCAAAGACGGTGATTCGTGGTGCAGTATGAGAAATATGCTTACGTGAGGTGGCATGGGATGTACCAGACCACCACAGAAGGTTATAGATGTGCTGAAAGGATGATTTATACTTAAGCATTCAGATGATTAATTGTGTTTTACTTGCAAGCCTGTGGGGTCAGTCCAGTTCCAACATACTGCACAAAAAGATTTGTAAGTTTTATTATTTTCAAGACCCCAAAGTTTAGGTCAAACTACCCCAGCAGCGAGCAATTTATAGTTAGTGTTTTACTTTTCTGACTGTGATCATCTCAGAATGTACAGCCATGCATTATTCCATTTTGTTATTATCTTTCTCTGAAGATAAGTTGGTTCGTCTGGTAGATAAAAAGCAAAACAGAAACCAGTTTAGTTTAGGCCTTTGGATAAGATAAGAATTTCTCAGGAGCAATAGCAAACACTTTACAGAGACACAGACCTTTCCTGCAGAGCAAAGGGCTAAAACAGCTACATCTGCACTATAATTCAGAATTTTCAGTTAAGTTTTGTTTTTAAAGTTATTTCTAAGTCTTCTTCAATGTTTGTAGACTGCTGCCAAGTGTTATTTCTATACAAGATTTTTAAACTGAATGTATTACAGCTCAATACATTCTCTTTAAGGAGAAATTGAGACAAAAGGTGAAAAACGATTTAGAGCTGTTTACTTAACTGACTCAATTTTTTTCTCTCTCTTGCTCTCTCTTTTTTCATGGGAAAACATTTATGAGGCAATGAGCAACCACTTGCCTTTAAAGCATGCTGAACTATTCTTTCAGAACTGGACAGCATGACCTTCATCCATCTTGCTTGCATGTGTTCTCACACTGGCATCAAAATAAGCCCACAGCTGGAATACAGCAGGAGATTCAACAGTGCTGTAAACAACACGAGTGCTCTTTGGTATTTCAACAGAAAGGGAAGAAATTCCAAGGAAATGTTAACTCTCCTTCACACTCAAAAATACAGTTGCAGTAAAAACACATATTTTAGTCCAAAAACTTTACTTCTTCCATTGCAGCCGCATTATACTTCTCTTCAAATAATGATTTAGTTTGACATAAACATATAAGTTTACAGAGCTCCTGATTTGAGGTTATCAAGAAATACAACCATTCAGGCTGTATTTAGGTGCTTAGGGAAACTTTTATTGTCATATTTAAGTTTTTCTGTTTTTTTCCAAGTTATGATGGCAGGATCTAAATTTGTATGGAACGGCATGTCTTCACATTGTCCAGCCTATCTTTGCAATAGCTTATAGCCAAAGGCTGGCATATTCAAAAAGCTTCTTTGGCCAGTACTCCAGGTATTAAAAATGTACTTTTAATCACTCCCCGTCATGATTTATAACCTCAGTTCCTAAAAGTTTTATACACTATAAAATTTAATTTTCATTTAATTTAATTCTATGTCAGACGTAAATAAGTAAATAATCAGAATTCAATGATTTGCAAATATCATAAATGCATGTTTTTTCCCCAATATAACATAAACATCAAATTTTGAAACTGAGGCATTTTACCATTATATAAAATATTAGATAATTTTTAATTTAATGTCAGCAACACATCTCAACAAACTTGGAAAACTGTGATGTTCACCATTGTACAGCATCCCCTCTTCTTTTAACAACTCAGTAAATGACTGGCAAGTAAGGAGACCAGTAACTGAGGTTTTAAAAGAGGATTGTTGTCCCATTCTTGTCTGATGCAGCATTGTAGCTGCTCAACAGTGCTAGTAGTATTTCATTTTATGATGCGCCAAAACATTTCTATTTTTGAAAGGTATGGATTGCAGACAGGCCAGTTCAGCACCTGAACTCTTCTGCAAGGCCATGCTGTTGTGATGGATGCGGTATGTGGTTTAGCACCGTCTTACTGAAACATGCAAGGCCTTCTCTGAAAGAGATGTCGTGCCTTCACAGATGTGTAAGTAAATGGTAAATGGACTGTACTTTTCTAGTCATATGTTGACACTCAAAGTTCTTTAACACAATGTCACATTCACCATCACACACTTTCATACAGCACTTCTATTGTTATTATTCTAACTGCTTTTCACTATCACACACATTCAGACCCTGATAGGAACAATGGGAGACAACGTGAGGTTCGGAGTCTTGCCTAAGGACACTTCAGCATATAGTCTGGGGAAGCCAAATACCAATCCACCTACCCTCTTGTCGATAGACGACTACTCTTCCACCTGAGCTAAGCTGCCCACACCATATTACAATCAGAAATAAAGGCGTTTGAACTGTCAGCTGAAAACAAGCTGGATGGTCTTTTTCCTGTTTAGTCCACAGGACACAGTGTCCATGGTTTCCAAAACTAATTTCACATTTAGATTCATTTGACCAGAGAACAGTTTTCCACTTTGCTTCAGACCATTTTAAATGATCTTTGGACCAGAGAAGACATCCAACATGCGCACAGAGATTCCACTTATTTCTCTGAATCTTTTGATAAATACATTGCAGTTGGTGGGATCTTCAAAGTCTTTGCAATTTCATGTTGAGGAACATTTTCCTGAAATTGTTCCACAATTTTTAGACGCAGTTTTTATATCTTCCTCGAGTTGTTTTTGATTTGTGCCTTACTTTACTTTCCAGTCTTTAGATGTGCTGCTATCATCAGGTGCAAAATACTCTCCTATTTTCCATGAAATGGTAAGATGCCTCAGTTTCAACATTTGATGTTTATGTTCTATTGGGAATAAAATTTGAGTCATAGAGATTTGCAAATCATTGCATTATGTTTTTATTTACATTCTACACACCATTTTGTATTTTCCCTGTGTGTTCCCAACTAAACAATAGGGGTGTTAAATTTAATAATTTCTATGATGCACCATGATGTGAACGAGAATGATTCTGCATCAATGTAGCAATAGAACATAATCAATTATAAAAATGTAATGTATATATTCTGCTGCCGCTTGCATGTGGGGCATGATCTAGCTGCTCAGCAGCTCTGAGGCTGAATCCTTTTTTAAATGTTCACATAGGAAAACTGTAAAACTAAGCAAGCATACAGAAAATATGACAGTATCTCACTAGAAAAAAACATTCATTGTCTCAGGGAAATCAAGATTAAACGTGAAAATGTATAAAAACTGATAAGTTAGCTGTAAGGCTAACGTCTATGGAAAAATATGCAAAAATGTTAAACCAGCGCAATTTTCTGCATTTTAGCAATGAATTATCTTTACTTTTTCATAAATAAATTTATTAAAAAATTAGAGCATCCCACCATAAATAGACTTGAAAAGTCTATTTATTTTAGATAAACGTACCACCAAGAAGTGATTTTCGCTACACAGCTGAGAGCTTTCTGACAGCTTCCAGTTATCTTGTTTGATGGCAGCAACACATTTAGCCCGTCGTTCAGGGTCAGCAGGCAGTCTGTAAAATGAAAACCCACACTTTTTATTATTATTATTTGTTTAATTTTTACATGAAAAGCTAGCTGTAGCAGCTGAGCCTGCTTTGTTTATCTTTTTGTCACCCATGAATATGGGCGACGTACAAGTCACGTGATCAGTAACAAAAGCTGAGAATGGTCCATAGGAGAACATGAAAAACAATTTCTTAACTTCCATATTCTGGCTGAGCAGACTACGGAAAGACTGAAGGGACAAAACACACTGCTTTGATGCAAGAAATTTTGATAACATTGTCACATTATAGTAATGTTTCTTGATTTTCCAGCAATAGAAAAATAGAGTTCAATAATGAAGCTGAAAATAAAATTATTGTTTGTATGATGTGTACGATGTTTGTCAATACCAGGACATTCAGATTGATTTATGGAATGATTATAAATAAACAGGGAGTACATAATTATCATTGATGAAGAAAGTAATGTGCAATAATAAAGAAAACTGAGGATGCAACACATAGTGATGCATCGCTGAACCAAAATGAATCATTGACAAGATCATCGTAATATAATCAAATTGTGAGAGTAGTGAAGTTGCAAAGCCTTGCAAAATAGTATGTGCTCCAGGGAAGGTCTGTCACCGTGACAACGAAACAAGGGGAAAAAGGATAAAAGCGAAACGTTTTTTTGTCTTTTTAACATAACATTTTGTTCTGTTGTCAGGAGTGGTTTTTAAGCAGTCAAAACCTGTACAGCACAAGATATGATTCTGGTTTAAATTCTTCGGAGTGTATGATTCTTTGCCCCCTTCATCAGCTTCTTCTTCTCCCTGGTTATGAATATTTAAGACAGCTACAGACCAACAGCCAAGAGCACACTGTAGAGTAAAAGCTGAGCGAGAGAGAGAGAGAGAGAGAGAGAGAGAGAGGTTTACAATTTGAGTTTGAGAATTAACATCAGGTACAGTGAAGGGTGGAATTTGGATGGTGGTAGTTAGTTTGATGGCCACATTTTCATCTTTGCAGTAGACAGCTAAAGGCGGATAGGTCAGTCAAATGCAAGATCTCCACACACTGCTGAACAGCTGCTGCCAGAACTGCCTTTCATTGCTCATTTGCACCTCTTCACCAGACCAGTTCAACTTGGGCTGAATAATTTATTTTCCGTTACAATTTCAGTGTTTTACCAGGTAATGTGCTGCTAAGTCACTGTCAAAGTCTAACATAAAATCAGTACACTGTAAAAAGAGAATAGTTAAACTAACCTAAATTAATTGTTTCAAATGGTAAAAGTGATTGAATTAAGCTAATCCAAGTTCAATTACTGGGTTTGCTGGAGCAATACTTAGACTATACTTCAACAATAGATGTTCATGAAAATATTCTGCCAAATAACACAAAAACCACTGTTACTTGATGGTAGATTTCTCTCCTTGCACTGTCCTTCACACTCATGGTGCCAACTGTAACATTCAAACAGTACAAAATATTTCAAACAGACAGTAAAGCACATAACTCAAATTTATGCAAAATGTTAACTTCCTGCTGAACATGCATTTTGTAAATCATTTGAGTAGGTCTGACTGTCAACTTTAAAACTAATTTACCTAATTTAATTACTTGTCACAAATGGAAGCAATTCATTTAACTTAGTTCAACAATTATCTTCATATCAAGTTAATTGAGTAAACCAAAGTAAGTTTTTCTCTCTGACCAAAACAATTAGGTGGGATTCATACGAAAAAGTGTTTTTGATTAAGCACAGCTCAAATACTCTTTTTAGAGTGTAAATCATTTGAATCTTTAATACAAAATACAAACAAATCCATATCTTTCAGAGATATCAGGTTATATCTCGAAGAAGTGTTTGGGCTCAGAATTAAAGAGAGGTACGGAAAGTTCAAAACATAACTATGTGGTAGTTTGCACATTTATAGTCAACGTCGAAAATTCTCAGTTTTGTCATTTTGAGGCGTTTGGTTTACTAAATCATTATTAATAATTATGCAGGATGTTGTTGTTATACCCTCAGATGAGAAGAGACAATTAGTAACCTCCAAGTCTTCTTTTGAAGAAATTGTTTCTGGCTGTTAAACATCCAGTGTGTAGGAGATAGTAAAATGCATAATTACAAACTTGGACAGCTGATTACTTTTAGCCGCCATCACAGTCTTTCTGCAAAATGAGAAATGTTAATACGAAGTAACGGGTAGTTTGCAGAAACTATGAAATTGTTACTTTGTGAAAAAATAGACTGAAACAAAAATTGACAAACCAACTGGTAGATACCGCACAATGGTAATGACAAATTCACTGTCTTTAAATAAAATGCAGATGGGAATTAGAGTTATTTATAATAGAAACAAAAATTACGTTGGGTAAGAAAACGTCATGTAGATTGCCATTGACGTTGACAGCTGGAACAAGGCTAATTCATTTTCCGCTACACTATAAATTGATAAATTCTATCAACTCCATCTTTGCACTGCAGCAGTTTTGACTGCAGCAACTTTAGAATAATGTAGGAAGCAGCTCCTATTTCTTCTTCCCACTTGGTGCTCAGGAGCTGGAGGGCTGTGGATGGTAATTGGTTGGATTGGAGGTTCAGTCAGCTGGAGGAAGAGGTTTGCTGGTAGTGATAACTGCATCTCTGGCTTGCAACTCTGTCTTCATACATCACTGAGTAAAATTTGAATAATTCATCAGCATGTTGTGGGTTTATTTTGTCAAAGAATCCCCAGATATGATGAAGGGCAGAGTTTGGGAGTGAGAAAAAGAGGAAGCTGCAAACTCTCTGAGAATGATTAACATAGCTAATAGTTCTTGTCAGAAACTTGTCCAACATCCATCATGGTTAATTAGATTTATGACATGCCAAAGCACAACATCTTGTTTAGAAAATGAAAGGGAAAGCAATCCTAACACATAGTCTGAAAATGATGCCTGGAAATAAAAAGTTTTATTTTAGATTCAGTTTTTTCCTTTATTAATCTGGCTGCTCTCTCCATCTTTAATTCACCCTGTTGTGTAAGATGTGTTTTACTCGTGGGAAACTTTTATTTTCTTTTCACTGACAAAAGAGATACTCACTCATATGTATGAACCCTTTTAATCACTAAGTCTGTACGAGAACATTTAGGTCATCCGTTGTTACTTTGGAGCCCCGCAGCCACTGTCTTTGTTGTGGGATGTACCACCCACTCAAGACGAGCCATAAGAAATTGAAGCATTTTGCTTCCCTAGTCATTCCTTATTTAAAGTTTGTTTAGGATTTATTAAAATTCAAACAGACTTACGCTATTTTTGCCTGTCAACATGAATATCTTTTTTAATAACAACCATACCCTCCTACTGCTCCGTATATCCAGCATGTTTGCATCTTCTTCAGTGTCACTCTTCTCCTATTCAATCTAAGAATAATAGGTTTCATGCATCAGAAGTAGCTTTGTATGTTTTACTTCATACCAGATAAATCACAGCAACCCCCTGGGAGTTGTCTTATAGCTTTATTAAACTTTCCAAAAATAAAAAAAAAAACTTCCTACTTTCCATGTTCCAAGAAGTTGTGTCTTAATATCTGTGACTACTTTTGATGAGGGTGAGGTACGCCAGCTGATTTGGTGTTGAAAAGAAATCCTTCTAATTTTAACTTTATTTATTTATTTATTTAAATATGAACTCTTATGTCAGGTTCATTTTCTTGCTCACAGAAACTTTGCACCTTCCCTTCAGGCAACAGACTTTCATGATGTTCTTCTCAGATATGACTTCCAGGCAGGGTTTTGCTAGTTTGTGCTTGACTGTCTTGAAGGCTTCCTTTAAACAGCATCCTGCTGAGACACCAGCGGGATCTTCTTTTCAGAGAAGCTGACATTCAGTTGTGTCTCTCAGGCTCATAGCTAGCTCTCTGGGGAAGCTGAAGAAACAAAAGCCCAATGCAGCATGGATCCTGACTAAACCAGTCTCTGTAGATTGATTCTGGCTTCCCTGCTGTGATATATATGTATATATATATATATATATATATATATATGTATAAGAGCTGTCAAGTAAAAATTTTAAATAGATTAATCACAGCTTACAAATTAATCATAATTAATCATCGTTTGCGACTATGTCAGAATTATGCCCATTTTTACGTGTGTTGTGTCAACAGAATGAGCAAACCAAGGCTCACTTGGGTTTTTATTCATTTTTCTAAATTAGATTATCACTCTAATTGTAATAATCAGTTCAATTCTTCATAAAATTAAGACCTTAAAAATATATGTAATTTGTGCCAACCTTTTTTCTGGTCAGTGCTCCTGCCTGGCCCCCCTTAAAAAATTTCTAGACCCATGCATATCTGAAGAAAAATCCCTTTCTACCATCTGTCAACTACTTTGTTAAAGAGGAAAGTTCCCCTTATTTGTATCTCAGATATAAAAATAATTTTACAAGCAGTGATCAGATTTGAACTTTTTGTTTTCCTAACAAGTGGAAAGAAGTCATCTAAAATACAGTTTTCAAATCAGAGCATATCTAATGAGATAACACTTTATTTACATATTTAATGACACCAAAGCAAATCAGGGAAAGCTGATAAAGGTATGGACAAATGAAATGAACAAACATAGCTTTTGTACATTCTGGCATCTGGCTCACTGATCTTAGGCTTCCTGTTGGAGCCGTCTTGCCACGAGTAGCTTGCTAGATACGGTAAATAATCTTCCTGTCTATGATACGATATATATACACAGAGACAATATAAAGTGAAAGCATTGGCCACACATCAGTGTAAATCTGAAAATATTTAAGCCAATATATGTATTACTTTTTGGAGATTATTTCAGTGTACGGTTGATGGGTTTAAACAGTGTTTGAATAACTTTACAGTTTGTTTTACAGTGACAACTATTTTTTTCTTGAACATAAGCACATGTCTGTTGGTCGTTCAATAGTATGATGGACACATACCATAAAGATACAGTATAACATAAAAAGATGCTCAGATGGAGTTGCTTTAACCATGTGTTCGGATGCACACTGACCCCCTCTTTTACCCTGTAATGAATCCAAACTGCAGAGTCAAACTTAAAACAAATAATGAAAGGGAAAATTCAGTGAGATGAAATACATGAGTCTCTTTTAAGTGTAGCTAATCCTTCAATTAGACCTGACCTCCATTTTGTGTGCGTCCATATACAGTATGATGGTCATATTGAGTTGATCCAGTAAAGAGAGGGTGGGAAATGAAAAATAAAGATAGAAGATGGTTTGATACACACATGCTAGATTTGATATTCAAAAGGTTATCGCTTTAAAATGACAACTTTATGAGGATCTACATAGTGCTCTTTAGTGTTTATTACTCCCTCTGGTGTGTTTGGGATGCTTGTAGCCTTTTTCTTTGCTTTTTACCTTTTTCTCTCTCACTCTCTCTTTGCAACACATAAGCTTCACAAATGTAATCTGCTGCCACATACTCTCTTTGACGCCAGAAATATTTCATCTTCAATCACATATTCTTCATGACATTAGGGTTTGTGGGGGTTGGAAAGTGGAGTAAGGATGGAAGGCCACATAATGACTTTCATGTTGGCCAACAATGAAACTGGCCAAGACTAATGGAAAGATAGCAAATGACACCAGGGAGCACAATATTGCTCCTCCTGCCTTACAAGTGAGGAATTGCACAATAAACATGGTTAATGGGAGCTCAGGCTGGATCATATACTGGGGTGGTGTGCTAACAGAATACTGAGCTATGTGTAAAACAGAGGATTAGTAAAAGGTGTTTGGAAAGTGTGGCAGCCACATGGAGGACATATCTGACTCCAAGGATACTGGAAAAAGAAGACAATAAATGAGGGAACAATAACTACACAAACAGTGGTGATGTCTCCCTTAGTGCCTGTACCCATGCTGGTCTCTATGGCAACAATGGACTTTTTAAAGCCCCCCCCCCCTCCGTCCCAGTGCAGACACACAAACCAGATACAAACACATACATGTGATATACATGGTTTAAATCCTTTAATGGGAAATTCTACATTAAATCAGACCTTTTTTTGGAAATATTCTTTCTGCTAGGATGAAATTATAAATACATCTGATACTGTGATAATTTATTTTGCATTAAGTAAAGAAATTTGTCTTATCCTTCTTTTCAAGTAAAAAAAGATAATAATAAAAAAAAAATCCAATCAAGATTTCTTGATAGCAAAAGTCTGTGTAGTTTAGGATTGTGTATGTTGTAAAATATGCAGAAAAGGAGAGCATGTAGCTCCAGATACAACCGAGAGCCTCATGGGGGGCATGAAATGAGCAGAGGTAAGATGCTATCTTCTAATAATTCTGTTTACTTGATTTGTGTGCCACTCCGGCAATCATAATGGAGGCACAGTAAAATGAAGGATGTTCAATCAAATTCTTGCCTTACAAGTCCTGTAGCAAGACTCACAGAGAGCCAATGTCAGTAAATACAGCTTTGTGAAACATTCACCTCAGAGGTGATGTAGACCCTGGAGGTCCAACGATAAGGTTGGCTTTGCGTTGCAAAAATTTACATATTCATCGTTTTAAAGCTATTTTAATTGGATACCAGTGCACCAAGATGGACGAGGCAGACAACTAGGATAAGAAGCAAAGTTTAAAAAAAAAAAACAAAAACAAAAAAAAACAGGTTTCCTTTATTTTCATGCTTAATAATCCCTTTGAAACATGTGCTCAGGGGTTACACTAATCACCCTGCTGACAGCTTCATTTCATCCTCATTTTACTATAAGCATCTTAATGACAAAGTCTCCACTATTGCAGTGTAAAATTTGTTAAAGGTGTTTAGATCAGGTAATAATGTAGTGAAGATTGGCTTCAAAGATAAGTGGGGCAAGTGTATTCAGTCAAAACTAGTGTATATTTTTGCAAATTTATCTTCAATCTGAGTTTAACAACATAAGCACATTACATATAGAGCATTTTACGTAATCTAAAATATGCCACAATCTTGTTTATAATAGTGTTGATGCTCAGTAAAACCAAATACAAGGTTTAAAATGTCAACCTTTATTGAAAATAGAAGCCTTACAACACTTGTAATCTATGAGGGATTTTTTATTTTTTTTTGTATACATTCACCATTTATCCTCAATCACAGATGGCAAAATATGTCCTGAACGAGCTTGTGGGTGGTGAAATAAAGGTTTATTAAAGTCTTAAGGTTAAGGGAAAGCCTCAATGCTGAGAGTGTGCTTGTATTTGTTAATGGAGATAAAGAGGTTTCAATTTGAAAAATATCTTAATGTGCAAGCTTGTGTTTTCCTGTTGGCCTTTGTTTACTGTCTGCTATTTATATATTTGTGAATTAGTGAAACATCAATACAACTGATGTTTTTAAGCCTCCCTCTCACTGCTTCAATCGATAGCACAGTGACCATGATGTGCAAACATTATTTTCCCAAGGAGGAATCATAAAAATAGCTATGGGTGCCTCACAAGGAGGCATTAGCCCAATACTGCTGTTAGTGTGAGGTTAACATTAAATGACTGAAGAGTGCGAGATGAGATGAGATGTTTTTACAAATTGAAAAAAAAAGAAAAGAAAAAACATCACACAAAAGCTCTTTTACAACCGACTGTAACGACTCTGAATACACTTAAATGCAAAACACTACTTAGAGTGACAGGTTAACAAAATGCGAAACTAATCACATGTTTGCAGCATTCCAGTTAAAATTAACTTAGAACAAATAATGAACAACACTGCGGAAAAACAAAGTTTCCCATTTTATGCTTCCAATTAACTGAGCGCTTACACAGATGAGCGAGCAGTGAGCGATCCACTTAATGTCACTTTAATTATTACCTGGAAAAAGAAACAAACACTTCAGGCAAAGTGTGCTTTGCTTCTATCAGTGCCACTGCCAAATGAGCGATTTAAACCCTGAGAAGTGACGATATTACACACAGAAACAAGTAATGGGAGGAGTATAATTTAAAACAGCAATTTTATTAATAAATTCATCAGTTAAAACCTGAAAATCCATATCATTGGAAGAAAATGCTGCAACACCTTAGACTTCATTTAGATTTGATATTTTGATCTTTCAAAAAACCTCGTGGTCTGGCTTTAAATGGTTTAACAGTCTCCCTAGGCAGTACGCAGCTGTGAATATATTTCAGTTAACTCAGTCATTTTTGATAATTCCATCTTACTGGGAATCATACTGTTTCATGGGAGCTCCCATCAAAGTTCAGCAGTACTGATAAGAACATTAGGAAAGTTAAACCCACAGAATACTGTAAGAACTGGATCATAATCTCGTGAGCCTGAATTCCATCACCATGATACATACATTATAAAGATTGAAACGCCTTAAATCGCCCTTACAATCATTATGCAAACAGAAATTTTCCTTATGACTAAGTGAGATGTAACTTTGATCAGTTAACATGTAATTTTATTTTGCCCTCACTTACCACCTCCCCTTGCACAACAACGTTCTTCCTTTAACTGCACAGCGGTCATTAGATGGGTTGAGAAACCAGTGCTTTAAAAATATAATTAGGCATGTTATGTAATGGTATTACCTCACTTCAAGATTAGTAGGCCAGAAAAAGAAAAAGACTGTCTTCTTACATTTTCAGATGAAAGGTTTATTACATAAGGCTTGAACAGCAATAAAGAAAGGTTGTATACCATCAAAAGAATTCAGTCTGACTTGAAACGAATCCATCATTTTTCAACAAACCTCAAGGCATTAAGCTTTCATTCAAAAAAAAGAGATGGGTTGGTCATAAGATGTTTTTTGTACGTTTTTGAGATCTGTTTGTATAAGTATAAAATATGTCTTTGCTCTTTCCCAGAAATCCTATAAATGGCTACTGTTTCAGAGAACCAGTTAACATAATTCAACTAAATGTAAGTATGGCTGGGAGGGCCTGCAATTCAGTGGCAGAATGGCAGGCAGAAAGAGGTCACTCGGGCCAGACAGTGATGGATGGGAGTGTCTGGAGCCATCGGCTTAGTGTTAAGCATACGTTGCATCTCTCTCCATCGTCCTGCTGCCCTTTAAGGAGAATCAGCAGGGGCTCCATAACTCAATGGCATTTTGGAGGCGAGGAAGGTGGGACACACAGCGCTGCTCTGGACTGATAAAGGTCTGTGTCCTTGAGAGGCGAATAAAGAGTAAACAGCACAAGATGATCCTGTCTTTGTCATTTGGACATGGGAACCTTTGTGCATGCAGGTGTGTGTCTAGGTGTATTTGTGGAGTGTGACATGAAGAAGAAATGTTGACCAGGGATAATTAGACTACTAGTAGCACAGCAGAAAATGTTGAGCTTGATCAACACAGTGTCAGGCAATAGGTCTGCAACTTGAAATGCATTTGTCATGAAGGCAAATAAGATTTATTCACCTCAGTGCAATCAGGGTCAAGCTGAATGATTTTTTTATTTAGATCAAGATATATTATTTTAAAGGGACATTGCATATGAATTACTTCCATCTAATTGTGTATTGCATTCTAACGTATAATGTATTCTAGCGCCTCATTTTCTCAAAAACGTATTGCAGCACCGGTAACCACCGTGTCTCAAAAAGCCTCAACAACACCAATGAAAGCATGTCATCCGATAGTTCATGGAGTGTTCACCCAGGTAGAGAGGTTTGTGATTTCATAAATATTGCAAACTGCATCCCGTCAAATTGTCAGTTATCGTTCCTCTGTGTGTCCTTTGTGTTCCTCTAGTTCTCACCGCTTTTTGTCACAGTAAAAGGCGGATTATAAAATTTCTACTTTTATATTTTCAGCAGATTAGCAGCAAGGTCCACTTTTTACATGCTGAGTTCTATTTGAAGACATTACATTGCAGGATGTAAAAACTCAGCTTTTCAAATCTCTTTGTATACTGCATATTTAAATAATTTCCCCATTTTAAATAGGACAAGTAATAAATAACTTTTTAAAACCATTTTTATGTCAGAAGTTTTAGGGTGTATGTTTTGAATTTTAATATTTTAATAGTTGTTCTTTATCTTTTCATTCATTTATTTTACTTTGTATTTAAAGGTCTTTTTCAGCGTAAATCTATGGCTATTGGACTGTCCACTTGTTTACTTTCTCACCCACTTTATATTGTCATTAACATCATTCTCCACAATACTAATCTAAATTTTCTGACAAAACTTTGTGAACACCTATTGTATCCACCTACACAAGCATTGACTGTAGCTGTAAAAATATAATAATCTTCAAGATACTAATAATAGATTCTTATTACCTATCAAAAGTAATCAAATTACTCTTCTTAAACCATCTTTTTAACTTTAGATTCAGTTATTTCAAATGCCCCATTTACACGTCAAACCTAACATGTTTGCTGTTTAGACTTAACAACTTAAGTGTAATATGTGGTTTGAGTGCACTTTTTTGAAATAATGAAGTCCTCTGTCTCAGACAGAAAAGGAGAAGACACTCATGGCTGAGTGTGAGGAATATTATTTGGTCTCCATGCATACTCAGTAGGTTGGGAAAAATAAAAAAAATTAACTGCTCAGACTTGCTAAGGCTGGATGGCTAGCCAAGATAACTGGCCTTGGAGTGACTGGCCTGTGCATGAAAGCTGTAAGGGACTATGTCTAGTTTCTGTAGAACACTAACTACCTTCATAAATAAACCAATCCATCCATCCATCCATCCATTATCTATATCGCTTTGTCCAATAAGGGTTGCGGGGTTGCTGGAGCCTAATCCAGTATTTAACAGGTGAGAGGCAGGGTACACCCTGGACAGGTCACCAGTCCATCGCAGGGTTAACACATAGAGACAAACAACCATTCACACTCATGCTCAATTTAGAGTCACCAGTTAACCTAACATGCATGTCTTTGGACAGTGGGAGGAAGCCAGAGTACCCGGAGAGAACCCACTCATACACGGGGAGAACATGCGACCTCCACACAGAAAGGCTACTGTTTTAACCTTTCCCCAGTCCCACTGAGGGAACCACACACCAACATGCAGCACAGATAAACCCATAGGTCTGAATTTTAGGAGCACGTGTGGTGAAGGATGGGCAGAGATGAAGTATTCCCTCAGGATCACCAAATTTATTGACAAATAATGTCATAAAACCACAATTAAAAAAAAACCAGTCCGAGAACCAGCACTAGTGATCACAGATAAATAGCAGGGGGAGGAAGGAATGGGTGGAGTTAGGCCCAACTTCATCCCATAAAATACAACACTTAAATATGCCGAACAAAAGCAAACAATAAGTAAAGCTAAAAACCTGCACCTCATTCCACACGGGTTGGTAAAAATGATGGGGATGAACAAGAAGGGTGACGGCACCAACCCAAACTTAGCCCTGCCAGCTGTCACCACTGCTCTGGCCAGAGTTTCACAAATCAACCCCACTGACATACAGAGCCAAGTGGAACAAGTTTTGCAGCCTAAAAATGGTAACAAGGTAGATGTAGACATTTGCTCCATTAGTATGCACCACAAGATAGGGATGTAACAAATACAAATTTTCTTGGTATGATTATTGTCAAAGAAATAATCATAATTTTACGATTATCACTATTATATGTAAAATAATTTCCCAGCACTACAGTGTGTAAAATCACCTGATTACTCCTTATTTCTAATAGTTTTTTTCATGCCAAAATAACTAATTAATATAATAACAAGTAAGATAACTAAGAAGTCTCAATCCAGTTAAATCTCCTCTCCTGTGTAAAAAAATAAATGAATCTTACACATTAACTCTGGATTTCCCTCAGATGGAAAAGAGTAAAGTTTTTTTCTTAAACCACATTATAAAAATAATTATTGAACATTTCTTTTCAACCTGAGTAGAGAGTTTAGAAACACAGGAAAAACATCCAGTTAGCTTTGACTTCCAGCTGTCCTTTTGCAGAATAGCTGTCATTTGTTTGGGACCTAAATAAAACTACAGTGGTGAAAATAATAAGACCTTATATCTGGAATTAAATGCTGTTTCTTCCACAGACTGTGACTATTTCACACCGACAACTAAAAGCTTAGTTTTACTGAAGCATAAAAAGCTGCTGGTTGTCCTGCAAGTGGTGAAACGTATTGGGTGCGTTTCCTTCTTTCTCTGCAACCTTTCAGTAACAAAGAAACACAAGCGGAATTATTTGGCTTATACATAATCTTTTATAGAAAGTGACAATTTTGACTGCTCTTTACAATTGATTAATCATTGCATTTACCACTGTGATTAACTGTAAAGTTAAATAATTGTGACATCCCTACCCCAAGAGTGATCACCCTGCTCTTGCCCTTCAAGGTGGTGGGCTGAGTGAGGAACAGCAAAGTAAATTGGCAGGTCTGTTGCAGAAGTGAACTCATATCTTTGCTTCCCATCAGGAAGACTATGGACAAACTTGTGCTGTGTTGCACTTCATTCCCACAGGAGATGCTCCAGTGGTAAGAAAGCATTATAGGCCCATTCCGCCAAGCATTTACTCAGAATTGCGCACCCTGCTGCAGGGGATGTTGGCCATTGGTGTCGTCACTGAAAGCTTGAGCCCTTGGGCTGCTCCTGTGGTGTTCAGGAAAATAGATGGGTCATGGCGGTCCTGTGTTGATTACTGTAAGCTAAACGGCTCAACCCACACCTACAGCTGTCGTGTTCTTGGTTTTATACTAGTCGCATAACACTGTCGAGCTAATGGTTTTCCGAGCCAGTGGTTCGCCACTTCCTGTTACGGCAACTCAGATGGGACCTTAAGTTTCCCATCCGGGTGCCGGTTACATTAGCATATTTAACAGCTCAAAAGATACTGTCTCCAGGTTGCAATTCATGCGTGCCTGTATTTACTGATGTAGACTTTCTGCAGCTACTTGTACTGATTTGTTTTAGTGTGCTAAAAATTGAAATCTGACATTTCTGACATACAGTGGACTTACAGTGTAATTGTAATTGAGAGGACAGTCTGAGCACATATCCAACCCACATCTTAATGGCTATTTAAATATATTTATGTAGATATATCTGAATGGTTTGTTTGTATACTTTCCCATTTAAATTAGTGGTTATTGGATGTTTTTTGATCCTAAAGAAGCACATGCCCAAACATGTTGGTGAAACATTACAGTAGTTTGATATACTGTGGGTACATTCACAACAAACTAGTCAGCTAGACTCAATACGATTGGGGACTTGGTTCAATTGGGGTGTGCAACATTCTTCCGCACAAAGTTTGCATTATGTTGGATTACTCAAACAAATCAAACCTTTTAAATAATGTATTCCACTCCCCATCAGAGGTGGCACTGCTTCAAGAATAACTAAAGGAGGTACAGTAGTGTTAGGAGACAGGATTGTGATAATATAAAATACACATCTTCTGTAATGTCAAAATAATTAAAAAACACATGCTTTTTTTCTTTTTTCCACTGCACAAAAACACAAACTTACTTCTCAGTGTAAAGCAAAGTGAGAAATGTCTGAATGGCTAACGGGGACCAGCTGAACCTGGGGGTAATTGTCCAAGGAATGTTTCATCAACTTGTGCGCTCACTACCTGAGCAGATTGCAAAGATAGCCCCCCTGCCCCGCCTCATCTTTCCAACTTTCTCTTTCACTCCTTCGTTTGATGAATGACCCTGAACAGCTGTCAATGTAGAGACATTTAATATCTTCTGCAATCACTGTGACATGTCTGTGGCAAACAGACCCCGTCACTCTCCACTGTCAAATGGAGAAAAGCAGTACCAACAGTATCAGGGACATTCTCAGTCACTGAAACTAAGTGGGTGCAATATGTTAAATTTTAAAAATCGGATTATGTAAGCTTGGGATGAAGGCAGTTTAGAAATATTTCCAACAGAATCTTCTTCAAATGTTCTTTTTAAATATACCTTAGTAATGTTGTAGAGCTTAGTAGCAGTGGAATATATATTTAGAAAATAGTTTTAGATTTGCAGTGCAAATTTCTTACTTCAGACTCAGAAACAAACCAGCATATCATTAAGAAAAAGTCAGGATAAAAATATAAAGATATAAATTGGGAAGGTCTTAAATTTGATTTAATTGCTATGTAAGATGGTAGTATTAATTTAAAAGGATGAGTTATTTTTCTCTATTATTTGTTTACTTATAATAATGATTTCGGGGCTTCTTTAAAACCAACAAAGTTTTGCATAAAACTTTGAAAAAACTCAGAGGAACAGTGGAGAAAAAAAAACTTTTTGTCCTCATATTGATGACACTGGAAGTCATGGGCTGAAAAATATTTATTTCTTCAACACCTTCTCAGCAAAAACTGAGAATAAATTTGGAAGCGTACAAGCTTGTTTCCCTAGATTCAGTTTCCGACTTGAGAAAACAACAGTGCTGCTACTCAGACTTAGCACCAGAAGTGGTGTGTTGTCAAAAAAAACTTTGAGGGGAAAGCAGATAAAAAGAAAATACTTTTTTCCTAATTTCTCATTTTGCTTTTGCACGAAAAAAAAAAAAAAAAAAAAAAAAAACTCCATCTGACATTACTGTGTTTTCATCCTAGAGAGAGCGCGAGAGAAAAAAAAATCAATCCACACCTTGCACTACAAGAAGAAACCATGACAGCACGTATAGATCACTGTGATGCCTCAGGGTCTCAGCAAAGCTAATAAAATTATTTTTCATTTCAGTACTGTTTTATTACCATCTGTTGTATTTGTCTTCAGCTGAGTTTTCATAGAGAGCTCTGACTGTGAATAATGGCACACAGCTTTATAGAGCACTTGTCATGTTGATGACAGTTGCTCTTGTTAAAATGTATTTAAATTTAGTCATATTTAATATCCTTTATGAATTTAATTGTACTTATTCTACTGAGGATATTATGTGTTTTTCCTGTTGACTTTTCTGTTATCCCATTACAAAGCATTGTTTTATTGAAAGCCTCTTTAAATATTGGGTTGGGTGCCAGGTGAGGAAATGACAATTACTGACTGGCATCTTCATACTGAATCAGAAAGTTTTAACTGCAACACATATGCTTTATTTATTTTTTTTTTTATTTTTGTTGTTGATCATAAATGCACTCTTATATCATAACAAAACTTGGCACTTAATATATACCATTGCAAAATGATATTTCACATCACATCATTGGTCATATTTTGTCCTTGAGGCTCAGTGTTTTGCAGGTTAGGCTATAATTGTGCTGATTCTTTGCAGTATAAACTTGGCATCCAGGATACATCATCTGAAATGAAGTAGAAAAGTAACTATTTGTTGAGCAAGTACTTTTCTTGCTTCACTGACGATCAGCAACATCAGGTTAGGCATATCTGGTCAAGCAATCATATGAAACATCCTCAGTATATGATGTATATGATGTTCTGGGGTCACTGTGAAAATGCATGGTATACAGATGCAGTTACCTGTGTCAGCTGGTCAATGAGCCACAAGTCCACTGATGCACATCTGTGCAATTTGATGAATTGAGAGGTGAAATCTGTCGGAGAATGCTGTGCTGCCACTTTGTCCCACAGTGAATGGCTCATTACCCTGTAGAGATGGAGAGTGTGGATAGGCAACAGGAATCACACCATCTGATGCTAGCAGGCCTCATGGGCAGTGGGGGCATGTGGGACCCTTTTCAGTCTACATCTGTGCAGCTGGCTGTCCTCAGTCTGCTGGTAGAAGGACCAGAGTCAGCTGAAAGTCCAGCTGTCACATTTGCTGATGTAAAACCTTGCTTCTCTTCTTTGAGTACCAATATCTGGTCAAATAATCATTCAATAGTCATTCAGACTAGTATTTCCAGAATTCCACTAAGCATTAGCCACTAAGCTAAAGATACATCACTGCATTTCTAATATTTATCCAAAAGCTCCCCTGCAGATATTTAAAGTGCTTAATGAAAAGACTTATAAGTCTTCTCAATGTAGTGTAAAATTATAGTAGGTATCTTTGCTATCGTCATCTATCAAGAGTTACATAACTTCAGTTGTATTGACTGCTAGTGAGATGGCATTTTTTTCTAACTGCCTTCCCAGACTGTACAACAAACCTTTTTAGAGATAGTTTGTCAGATCTGTAATCATTGTGTTTTAAGATTATAACCTTTAGATTGAAATAAAGAAATTACTTTTTTTTAATTTTGAGAAAAGATTTTTTCTTTAAAATCATATTGCTGTTATTTTTCTTCTTCTTTTTTTTTTTTTATTTTTATTTTTACTTGCATGTTGATTAGTTTCGATGGTGATAGTGGAAAGTAGGGGGGATAGGCTGCATCCCGGACATATACATCTGCTAAGAGAGAAATCAAGTGATAAAACATTTCAGTAGACTGGGGTGGAAATGAGAAAGTGATATTGAGAAGTCTTCCGAGAATTTATATAGAGTACCGATTAAAATGAAACCTGTCTGGTGTGGTGAAATTAATTGTGGAACAGCCTTCTCCAGTTCAGTTGCAAAAATCTTAGATAAAATTTTGTAATCTATGTTCAGTAAAGAAATTGGACAATAGGAAGCCCCCTGGAGTGGATCTTTGCCTGCTTTTTGTAGGAGTGTTTTAGCAGCATGTCAAATTTGGTGGAAGATATCTTAATGACCAAAAAAATTAAGACTTAAAAGTACAGGAATGGTCGCAAAAAGGCACGTGTGCTTTGTCATTCCATTTTACTGTGGTAAGGTACAAACAGTGTCCATTTTATGCTCACACTGAGATATCCATCTAGTTTGCTCTCAGCTCATACAGGGTGAAAGGTATTTAATTAATGAAGATGGACTTGCACACAATTACCCAAAAAGCTGACTGTGTGTATCTCTCAAGGATGATGTTATGGGCTGAGAGCTGTTTGAAAGTTAGCACAAGCTAGAGGGGTCAAAAAACAAACAAAGAAAAAAAAAAAAAAACACAACACAATAAAGAATTAAAAAAGTATGGGTAAAAGTCAAAGAATGCAACTGCTTTGTGCAACCTTAAATGTTTAAGGTTTCACTTGATCACAGATTTTTGTCATCTTTACCAAAGCAGGGGGCAAAGCTAAATGACCAAAAACATTACCAGCACAACCATGAGCAGTCCAGATGTTCTTCATCTTTGTAAGACTTTTTTGTACTTTCATGTCTGTAGCTTTTGAAAGAAAACTTCTACTGAACAGATTATCAACAAAAGTGTCATACCACCTCAACTAATTCGACTTGCTAGGAAAGTTTGTTGTTCCAGAGCCGACCAGACCTTACTGTTGTTAGCAGGCATCCTTTTACTGTTATCATTCCAACGTCCAAATAAATGTGCAACTGAACCATGAACTGAACAGCAGCGTTGTTTGTATCATACTTGCTTTGTATCACCTACAACTGAAAGGGGTCCATAAATGGTGCGGTGTATATATATATATATATATATATATATTAGGGCTGGAGGATATGGCCAAAACTTGTATCACGATATATTTCTTAATTTTGGTTGATACGATATAATTCTGATATCAATATAAACAATATAAAAGCCTCAGGAAAAATGCCCACAAGATGCCTGTGAAACTAAAAATTATTTTGCCAGGTCCCTGACACTCCTCTAGTATAACATTGTAGAAATAAAAAACGTACAATAAATTAATGTTCACCTTTTTTTTTTCTATTCAGCAAAGCTAAATTAGCCTTCAAACAAAGAAATTTGAAATCACCATCAAAGGTCAAATTAAACTTTTACCTTTCTCAATATTGATAGCTTTACCTTTAAACTACAACATAGGCTTATTATGTTATTCTTATAGATTTAAACAAAGGTGCTTCAACCAGGCTAAAAAATAACAAAAAGTGCTCAGAATTTCTACAATAAACTCTCAGCATATTCTATGAGTGGAAATGCTCCAGATTGTTGCAAGTGCTTTATATCAGCAAACTCCATTGCTAATTACACCTAAAACCCATCTGTATCTGACAGTGCATGATATTGATTTCTCCAAAACAAATGTGCCTCAGCTATACAGTGCCTTAAGCTAGATGAGTTCGGCTCTCTTGTGACTGGATTAGTTAAAAAAAAAAAAAAAAAGGCAAAGGTAAATCTAATATGTTCAGACATCATGGGAAAGCCATTCATATGGTAAAGTTGTTTTTGTGAATCAAGTGTTTCTTCACATTATTACCCCATATTTGAACTAATAGCCTTAAAAAAAAAGGCCAAACAAAACTGTTTGTATCCTATTGCCTGCCTCAGTCACAGTTTAATTTGACTGTGCAGGTCTGTTTTTGTTTTTCTCTTCTCACCAACACTTCGTATTCCCCTCTATCAAAGTGTTTGGAATAAATATGCTGAAGTTAATAAAATGTAATTGTCTTTGAATGTTGTGGAGTGGCGGCATTAGAAATTACTGCTTTCTCTTGAGGGTTTCCCACATTGTGCTGTATGTGTGACAAAACAAAATGTATCTGCAGGCCATGTGGGTTGGTGGAAAATTAATTCTCTGAAATGCTGTTCCACATTACACAGTGATGACTTTATTTTGTCCAAATAAACTTCTATGCGGAAGGGGAAAATTTAATAACTTATTGTTTTTTTTTTCAATTTTTACCATCTTATAACAAACTTCTCCATTAGATTGAACTTTCATCTTTTCAACTTTCTTTTCAAGATGCCTGAAATGGCTTTCCCATAACTTCTTAACAGCTATGTCTTATACAGGGAAAAAGCCATATTGATGCTCTCCTGACAGAAAAACCCTTATGCCTTTAGATTCTATAAAGCTGCGTTTCCATTGAGCAGTTCGGTTTGGGCCAATTCAGTCTGGTATGCTATTGAATAGTCCAGCCAGTTCAGGTCAGTGTTTCCACTGCAAGTTGGACCGCCACTGGGCGGCGGTGTTTTGACCAAGTGCCTAGTGTGGTGTCATATAACAACAGTTATGCTACAAATAACACTGGAGGCCATTCAGCAGCTTGTTTTTTCTGCTTAGCTTGTGATCTTTGTACAAATGTCACATGCCACATTGTACAAGAGAAAGAGAAACACAAAGAGAAACACAGCTGAAAAGAGACGAAAACTTCTGGCTTGGGTCTTGAGATGGAACGAGAGATACACCTTTGCACAGCAAAGACAAAGACAGAGGCACCAGAGGGTAAGCAACTTTGTGCCATGTTATCATGTTTGTCATGTAGCTGTACTCATATGTTTAGTAACTTGTACAAAGTAACCTCTGTACCACAAATCCTATTACATGGGTAACTATACTATAGCAATAGCAAGATCAATAACTTGAGCTATAATTATAATTAAATGTTTTGAGTTTCTATGTTATATCATTTATAACTAGAATTTTATATAGTTAAAAATTATGCTAAATATTTTGGACGCACAACCATTTACATATTTTACTTACTAGAAATAAGAAATGCAAAATATGTACTAGATAAACCACTTTTATTTAAAAATAAAGAAAAAAATGATAAAGAGAAATAGGAGCGAAACCAAATGTGCTGGCTGAAAGGCACTACTGCCTTAGCAGTGGCATGGGGTCACAACTACCTCCCAGCACTTGGACAAGTTTCCCAAGGACACCGAAGAAGGCCTGGTTGAAGGTAGCTGACTGCTCCATCTGCTGCCGGGTAAGTTCTGTCTCCTGGTGCCTCGCTTCCTGGGCATCCAGATGCAGTGCCTGAAACTGATGCTCAGAAAGGCTCTCCAGTTGGCTTTCATCTGCAGCCCGCATCTCCTCCATGACTGTGCGCACGTCCAGCTGCAACTGTCTTCTATCAACTGGAATATACAAAAGACCAGAATAGTGGGTTTTAGGCAACAGTTAAAATAAAAAACAAACAGAAAAACATAGTGGATTTACTTAACTGACTGCAATCATAGCTAAAAAGATACTTCATAAATCATGCGCAGAAATTTCCTGTCACAGATAAACAAAAAAAAAAAAACCCACACAAAAAATAAGAAAAATGTATACACAAACTCAAAAACAAAATATAAAAAAGGGAAAATAAAATAGCAATATATAAAGAGTATGTGCGGTTATGATTACGGATTTGATCGTGCAAATAAACTACAGAGGAGGGGTTTAATGTGATTTCTAAGTTAGGCGAAATGCACAATTACAACTTTCACTCAGAACATCATGACTTACCAGTGTGTTGATGCCAGGGTGCAGTAGGTGTAATCCCTGGTTGGGTTGGCGGTAACGCAATTACAGGGGTACTGGGGCTGCTCAACGAAGTGGACAGACCCTCATCGAAAAGGACAAGGCATCAGTGTCAAGTCCCTCAACTGAATCTGAAAATGCACAGATAACGAGTTTGATTCACAAACAACAAGAATAATGCACATGAAGTGAACGGTTAGTGATCTTAAATAGCAGTTAGCATCAGGTAGGAAACAGCAGGATGCTAAGCTAATAAGAAATGAGATGCCAGCCGTTCATTTCATTTGACTTTACAAAGAAGTTGTGCAAAGACTAAATGGTTGTGTGCTGTGATTTCGTAGCTAGTTAGCAGAACTAAAGCTAATCCCAAGTGAAAAAATACTTACCAACAGGATCTATCATGGATTCTAGAAGCGCAGTCACCAAGTCCAGCCCTCCCTCTCTGCCCTTGTTTGCTGGTCTGTGGCCATAAATGTCGTCCACCGTGTCATGTACCTTAACTAATTTGACTTGCTAGGAAAGTTTGTTGTTCCAGAGCCGACCAGACCTTACTGTTGTTAGCAGGCATCCTTTTACTGTTATCATTCCAACGTCCAAATAAATGTGCAACTGAATCATGAACTGAACAGCAGCGTTGTTTGTATCATACTTGCTTTGTATCACCTACAGCTGAAAGGGTCCATAAATATATATATCTATATTAGGGCTGGACGATATGGCCAAAACTTGTATCACGATATATTTCTTAATTTTGGTCGATATGATATAATTCTGATATCAATATAAACAATATAAAAGCCTCAGAAAAAATGCCCACAACAGATGCCTGTAAAACTAAAAATTATTTTGCCAGGTCCATGACACTCCTCTAGTATAACATTGTAGAAATAAAAAACGTACAATAAATTAATGTTCACCTTTTATTTCTATTTAGCAAAGCTAAATTAGCCTTCAAACAAAGGAATTTGAAATCACCATCAAAGGTCAAATTAAACTTTTACCTTTCTTAATATTGATAGCTTTACCTTTAAACTACAACATAGGCTTATTATGTTATTCTTATAGATTTAAACAAAGGTGCTTCAACCAGGCTAAAAAATAACAAAAGTGCTCAGAATTTCTACAATAAACAGAAAAAAAAGAGTGAGCAACAATTGGTTCTCCATCTTCTGACTCTTCGCATATTCTATGAGTGGAAATGCTTCAGATGCACTGTTGCCAACTCCTCAGTAAGAAAAGTAGCTATTGGCTGTCCTAAAATTCCTAGAAGTCACCAAATGATGTCATCACCTGATCAGCAAAACATAATAAAATAAAATAAAATTCTTCAGTCAATATTTTCTTTGTTTTTTAGTTTAATTTTATTAAGTGTAATTTGTTTTTTAATTAGGAGTCTGGAATATGTCACAACACTTAACTTATTAAATATTTTTGTCCACACTCTTCATTAATAGACATTACTATTTGACAGTAAGGGATCAGCCAGCAGCAGCTTTGTACATTTCATTTTCAGCCTGGTCATTAAACAGAGCTGATCTCCTGCTCTGAATGCAACTGCGTGAGGACCAAGCCTCGTATGAGTGCTTTTGGATGGGGAAGGAGTCTGTGCAGCAGCCACTCCTTGTTGAGAAGAGTAAACTACGTTCATTTACGTCAGCAAAAGGTTCTGATAATGTCCGTAGCTGTACACCACAAGTTATGAACGTACAGCACCAAAACTCCACCTTTGGTCTTGACTGAAGCTGCTGTCCGGTCGGCATGGAACAGAATGCCCTGCTAGCTCCACCGCTGCGTCGGGGATATTGTTGTCAAGCCAGCTCTTGGTGAAGATTGCCACAAAGCTGTCAGTTTTATGTGAGACAATCCTCAGATGATATTTCACCCAATTTGTTGTCATAGACCTGGTGTTGGTGAGGAGGAGACTGGGCAGAGCCATCCTGTGTGGATTAGCTTGTAGCCCAGCTTGCAGCCCGCTCTACTAGCTCTGCTTTTGTTTATGTTGTCTCCACTGTCTTCTAGGCCACAAAGAGGAGATGGTGAGGAATTAAATCTGGCTTTAGCAATGCAGGAAAAAACTCCATGCCATGCTTATTTGTTAAGTGCCATAAGGTGATTCTTATGGTCTATCAGATTCTCATCTTGTCTTCAAAGACCTATATAGATAAAACTAGTTTGACCAGTTTGTTGCTGAGTTTTTAAGGTTTCTAACTCAGTTTTTTAAGGCTTCCCATCTTAAAAATATGAGTGAAAACATGAACTAAAACATCAAAACAAACCTAAATAGCCAAGAGCCTGGAGACACTGCGTGTGCCGGCGCAGCTATCTTGGTTTTTATGATGCCCCAGTAACCTCAGTGAATATGTTAATGAGTTGGTTAATTAGCTGACTGCATTGTGCTTAGTTTCTCATGGTCACAGAAAAGGAGACGGGGAGATAGGTGTTGCTCTTAGGGAAGATGGGAAATCAATATTGTGCCATATGAGGTCTCTTTGGGCTTTTTTTAGCATCTCAATGCACAGGTGTTAATCACTGAGTCAATTGTTTCATTAATCAAGTGGAGTCCCAGAATGTGAAGATGGATATCGCAACTCTCTCTCTTTCCTCTTCTCTCCCGGCCTGTCCTTCTCCTGACAAGTAGATAACTATCCTTAAAAGAGAAAGAAGAGAGAGGTGACTACAGTAGAGCCAACTCTCAGGGGGAGGCTGTCAGGCTGAGTCCCAAAAGGTCTCCTGTCCTGATCATCTTGTTTCCTCAGCTGGAAGTTTGAGGTTGACAGGGCAGGTTGTGTTCTGACAGTTTCTGTCACAGCCCCAATCTGCTGAAATCTTAGGAAACAGAGAAAATGAGGAGACAAAAGTTGTACATGACACTGCATTTGATATTGTGCCTTTGCTTTTTCATGGTTCAGGGTATATTAGATTTCTTTTGTCTGGAAAGGCTGTCTGTTGTATCAAGAAGTCACTGTGGATTTCTTACCTCACATACTTCCCTTACTGTTTGCATTGGAATTTATTAACATTTTCATTAATCTAAAAAAAAAAAAACTTTTTAAATGTGGGGCTCAACTTTCACAGTAGTCCAGGGCCCATTCAAATATTTTCTTCTTTCTGCTCCTTTTCATTCTTGTTTTTGGATTATTTTTTTATCTGTTTTTGCTGGATTATATCAAGAATGAATGAAATAGACTAGTGTGAAACTCTACACATACATTATCCTTTTTAGTACAGAAAACATCCAATATGCAGGGCATATTTCTCAGTTGAACTGGGCGGATTTTGTTGTACTCTGTGTACTCTGTAAACCACCTATCAAAGCATGTTTTATAAAATGTTTAAGACTTAAATTTGCTTTTGAATAATGATGAATGTTTTTTGTAAGGACACCCTTAAAGCAGATTAACTCATAAGAGCCCAATTTGACATATTTGTCACATACAGTTTCAGAGACATTTTGCTTCAATTTGTGGTATAAACTTTGTTCAAAATCCTGTTGAACACAATCTGATACTCGTCTTCTGTCCCCTAATAGATACCCAGAAGCAGAAAACCATATTATAATATTTTTAATATATCACATGGTAATAAATGGTAGATTTTTTTGTTACATTTTGTTAAAAGGCCAAATAAAGACCTCATATTTAAAAAATGTGACTTTTGTTTACTATTTTTTAATGGGTTGGGCCGTAATGGGTTAATCTGAGTATCTACACAGAGATAGTTCAGTATTTTACACTTTAAAACTTATTGTTTCTCATGAAGAGACATGTATTGTGGTTTCTTAAAGTAAATACAGCATCTAAAAAAAATAAATAAAAAAATTCTAACCATATGATGAAAATGTTTTAAAACATCTTTAATAATGTTTTAACATTTACTGTTTAAATACAACTTGTATATTTTTTCACATACCATACACTAAACAAAAAACTGTGATTTCGAGGAAGTTTGCAGGGAGTACAGAATCATGATTTCTGTAGTTGTCCTTTGTCACCTTGATAAAGACTAAACTTCAACCTGTTTTAAAAATGATCTAATCTCCTCTCTAAACCCCTCAGTCAAAATGTGTAAAACCAGTGTGCACGCTCAGAGTAAAAGCAAAGATAAAGACTAGCATGAAAAAACTGCAATGTGATGAAAAAGCGCACGTTCTAGCAATCTGTGCAGTAAAAGAAGAGCAGTGTGATACTGTAGCTTAACCCTTCCAGCAGATTCTGTATTTAATGATTTTGATCAGCCATGGGGGTGGGCTCTACTGTCCGACAGCTGAGAAAATCCTCTTGCAAAGTCACATAGTTATTAACACTGTCACTGGACCCAGAGATAAGAGAAGAAAAAGCCGGAGTGCATGTGAGAGACAAATAAAGGTGCGATGCAAGATTTCTCCTCGCTGAGATAATCATGTGAACAGATGAGCCCGGCTCGAACCCATCTCTGCAGCTCACCAGCAAAACAGAGCTGACAAATGCAATGACTGGGAGATGAGGGGAGCGATTATAAGCATGGCAGAGGGAAAGGCCTTGGTGTGGTGAAAGCTCTTAATGTTCTTGAACAGACATGGCAAGTCACATTTGGGATTTCCGTGTGTGTGTGTGTGTGTGTGTGTGTGTGTTGTTAAGAGAGTGTGTGTACGCATGCAGCTAAGAAGCCTAGCTGAGTGTCACCTCTGCCTTATCAGTCTGCCACTCATTTGTGGATCATGTTTGTGCCATGCCTGCATGCATACATGATAGACCATTTACAAATGTATGCAGGTGTTTGTGCATCTTTATTAATGTATATAGTGACTCCTGTCTGGAACAACCTTTTCACCTTTTCACATAAAAGATGTTGGAAAAAACATGAGGTGTGAGTTGCTGGGGAACGATAGCTCTTGTTAGCTGTGCTGTTGTTTGCATTCCAGTGTAATATCGGAGAAGAGACATTGTGCTGGTAAGCTCACACCACTGTAGGCTTGACAGGTTGAATTCCTTAGAGTCTAATGCTTGGAAGAGAGAAGTTGAAGCAAACAGGGAAAGACTTTGATGAGGCTCTTTAGTTGGTAACAGAACAAAGTGGGTCTGGTTTCATTTCCCAATGACTTTGTGCGGAATACGAGTTCCACTCTAATGACTTCTGAGCCTAAAATCCCACTAAGATTGTCACATTGAATTTTTGTGGTTTCAGCATGGAAGTTTGTTCTTGGAGAAAATGAAGCTAAGCAAAGGAGAAAGAGGACAAATGGGAATCGTAGATAAAGGATACTAATACTAGGAAAATACCTGTCATGTGTACAGAGGCTCTCATCACTAATCACATTTTTTTCATGCGACATGGTTCATGGGTCAGTCTGTAACCCTAAATTAAAGTTACAATTTGAATCAAATTTACAGTGAATTTCCAAATATAGATAACCCGAGCTACATATCAGTGCAGGCAAAGCTCTAGGATTGTGTTAGTTTATGCTACTGCTACGTTAGAAAAACTGATTTACCCTCCCTTGATTAAAAGGTTTAAGATATAGCATTTCACCTTTTTAATGACAGAAAGGAAATAAGAAAAGCTGAAAATGCTATATTAGCTGAAAGAAAAATGCAAACATAGCACCAAAAATTAGTTATAGATGCAGTCATCACAGACATGAGTCCCTCTCACTGATGTTATCCGTTATTAAGAGTTAGTCAGTGTGTGTGCCTGCAGCTTTTTAACCATCTCACATCCCTATCGGTACATTTATTAAGTTAGATTAATAAAAACAAAATTTTGCACTTTCCCTGTTCCGTGCCATCTTTTCTGCAGAACAGGCATTATGTAAAATCTTCTTTTCATTAAGAGTGCAAGTGGTATCTCTGACTGTTGGCATCAAAAGCATGCAAAAGATCTATTAAGTGATTGAGAAGCACACTGAAGGAGTAACCACAGCAAGGCTTTAGTCTTAATGGTCATCTCTCATGAATTTTTCAGTTCCTCATTAAGTTTCTGGCCATTGACTGAACATTTGTTTCAGCTTTACACCGTTAAACAGACGGCAAATATGTAAAGATAATGAAACTGCTGCATATCCATGGACACTTGCTAGGGAAGGTTTTGCTACTGGCAGATCAGCAATTTGATAAATGCAGCCTCAGGGAAAACCAGCAGCCGTTTGTTGTTGCTGGAAGTCATGGAACTAGATAAAAATATACTACTATAGTGACTTGAAATCAGTAATGTTAGAAAACCCCTGGGGATATTGAATGAAATCCTAATTTTTTTTTTCTTCTTCTTCTTCTTTTTGTTGTCCGTTCTCTAAAGGAGTTGAGGATTAAAGTATTGTGTCTATAAGTAATGTTCAACACTGAGCTTGGCAAAATTTCTTACTATATGAGACAGGGGGGTGGAGGGGGAGGAGAAACTCCCTAGGGTATAGATTGAGTGACCTTATTTTTTCTCCTTTGTCTGACAGCCTAAGTGTTCTCTGCTGAACATCCCATGTTGTGATGCAAATGAGATGCATATGCTCTGCTGAAGTGGAAAAGTAAATATTTGTATTATGATGGCATGCTGCAGTGCTCGCCCCATCCGATACTCTATTAACTTCCATCTTCACGCACAACCACAGCATGTCTGCACTAATTGTTTTTTAGCCCCACGCATAGCAAACCTTGGACAAGTGTGTACAGGTCAAATTACTAATGCTGTTCCAGTCTGACTCATGGGAAGTACGCTTCACTCTTGCCTTGTTCTGTTCTGCTTTGTGTGCTCAGCATGTATGTGACCATTACTTTTATTATCTTTGGAAGTATCAGTCCGTTAAAGATGTGTTTAGTCGATCAGGTATCATGAATGAGCTCAGTGTTTTCCCAATAACTTGTTCGATTTCACTAAACATCATGGCGTAATTTTATTCTCCCATCTCTTCCACACCATTGAATCATTGATATATCATTATTTAGTTTACAGGATGGGCGATAATTCCATTTTCTTTATCTACATTACAATGAAGCATTCACTTACTCAGGTCAGAAACATGTAGCTTATTGATTCAGCCTTATACTCTACTTGCAGATGCGTTTATAGTAAGAACCAAAGTGATAATGCTTAGATGATCAAGATATACAGTTCTATAGATCTAATCAAGCTCTCAAGGAATAATCAGTGGCATTGTCTGCACATCCCACTTAATAATGATGATAGTGGGCTTGATTAATATAAAAGTCAGTATGTTTACACACACAGTAAAGTCGAACAATGCTTATGTCCTTGTCTCAAGATACAAGCACAGAAGGGTAATTGATGTATTGATCCAAGTATGTACAAGTACAACTTAAAAGTAAGGCTTAAATCAAAAAAGAAAAAAAAATGTCTATAAAACCAAAGGGTTTAACAATATTAATGCAAACCATGCCACTGAGTTTCATACGAGTGTCCAGTTTGAAATCAGCTCTGAAACTCATTAATTGTTGCAGTTTATGGAACATACAGCAGCTCAACATTAACCGAGCTACAAGTACACCACAGTATTTAAGGATCACACAGGTTCTGCAGTGTTAGAAGGAAATCATGCAGGAGTGGGAACCCAAATGCCTAGTCTAGGGATATTTCCAGGAACATTCCTTGCAACCTACAGACCAATGTCTAACAATATTTCCAGCACTCAGTAATGATTAGCGTTGGTGGAATGTTCCCAGATACCAGCAACTACCCTGAATAATTTCTCAAGTAGTATTATCCTGTGATTGTCTACCAGTTCTTTTCTTTGTTGTTGGAGCCATAAATAAGTCATGCAGGTGTCTAAACATGACTGTCTGTCTCCTCTTCTCCTTTCTCATGGTTGGAACAAGCTGTATTTTCCAGAGTCTTACCATACAATACTTATAATACATAGAGGATCAAATAAACAAAGGAAAAAGTATTACTCATGAAATATATTTTAAAAACCTAAATTAAAGACTTATCAATGGCCTCAGACTTAGAGCCAGTGCCCCTAGTGTTGCATGCCATTGTACCTTAATTTAGAACTCTGTTACCTGTTGGACACCCATCTTAAAAATTAAACATGGCAAAGATTTGCACTTCTTGTTTGAAGATCATTTTCCAGTGCCTGGAACCAGAAGGCTTCATAGTCAGAGAAACAGCAGGAAAAGCTGAGTTGGATTTGGTAAAAAATGTGGCAGCTGAAGTGGCTGGTTTACCTCTTTTCTTCTCCCCCTGTATCAGTGAGGCTTCTTCCTTGTACTTCCATCCTCTGTATGTGAGCCAAGGCCTCGTGCCTACTACCAAGGTACAACAAGGCTGCAGCTGCACAGCGCTTTAAAGAGAATATTTAAATGCCTGCAGTTAAATTGGGCCCTGTGGTGTGCTGTGTCTGTTTACGCAATGTGTTTTGGTGTCCTTGTCAAATAATCCTGCAGTGCTGACGGTAAGTGAGTTTACAGCATGTGTTTTGCACACTTTGTGTTGATACTTTTGACCAACTATTTCTGTTAGAGATGTAATTGGATAATATTACCCATATATGTTCTGCATCTGCATGGTTTGACCTGAAGGCTCAATTAACCCAGAAAGAGGGCAGTAGATAATGATAATATTGATGGTGTAATTATTTCCCCAGCTTGATAGGCCAGTTGATGTCTTAACACAGGGATTATGGAGTCAAAGCTCTGCAATTTACCTACCACAGTCAGGGTTGAGCACCGATTACAGTATCATCTGAAACCAGAGGCTAGTGAAACAAGTCAGACTTTGGCAAAGCTCTCACTTTTGTTAATGCACACAAACACAGTTGGGGGTGCATTTACAGTAAAATGTAATCCGCTGAAAATCCCCTACTGTACAATCACTTGCTATTGAAGAAGCTGCACCCACCTATGCTTTTCCAACCCAATGAGCTCAAAGAATTTGTTATTCATATCAGCTTGGGGGGAAACTGTGCTGTGTGCTCTCCAGCATGTTTCTGTCTAGTTAGCTGAAGTTGAATAATGTGCAGTACTTTCTCAACTTAGGAATGTAGTTTAAGTTCAAAGCTAAACAGTAAGAAACTCCATCATTAGCATGTTTAGAAAACTGCTTCAATGCAACTCACAGTTGTCAGTGACACTAAATAATTAATGCTCTACATATGGACTGTAGCCTGGCTTCTTTACATCCTTTTGTAGGCTCCACTTCTTTACGCAGTGGACAAATTCGTGAGGGAGTAGTAAAAGCATTTCTCCATCCCCTCCAGTGCAGCATCCCAAAGAGAAGGCTTCCCTCCCTGCTATAATCAAAGGAGTTTGCGCAGTATGAACAGATTCTCTGGGGCTTACTAATCTTTAGCTCTGACTTTTTTCTGAGCAGAGAACCCCTGAAGTGGCCAGATGAAAGGAGTACAGGCACTGCTGCTGTTTCCTAAACAGGGAGGTAAAGTAGGTGGTAATTGAAATTTATAATTGAAATTACCATGTAATTTTCTTGGTAGATGTCTGAACTTCCTACAGATTTGTTTTTGCTCAAATTTGCAAATGGAAAAGTTTAAACAAATTCTAAGGTTACTGAGGATCACCCTCTGCTGTGAGCTCGGTGCCTTTCCCCCTGTTTTTGTTTCTAAGTGGACAAATATTTAAAAATTATTCTACAGTAATCTTTAAGGGGAAGAGCGAGAGAGAGAGATGCAATATCCCCAAGTGAATAAAATGATGAAATTCAAAATCAAAGAAAGTTTGAACTTAAACTTGTTTTTCTCTACACTTCATATGTGTGGAATAATAGAAAAGAGACTCAGCCAAATGATTTAAACAATCTCCAAGCTCACATAGTATCATGACCAAAGGACAACTGGCATAATCTGAAGGCCTTGATTAAAATTCCCTGCAGTGCCCAGATTTGGGCTGTGAGATACACTGCTGATCATCATTCAATGATAAGAATCAAGTAGAGGCAGCACTTTTCTCTAGTCTTCTTTAAAGCCAGAGTGTGGGAGGGAGTTGTAAAACTGTGGCTGCATTGACATGCACAGTAATATTGTGATGCAGACCTGATTGTGACATTGCTCAGAATACTGCTATGCAAACATTTAGAAATCATCATAACCTTAATAAGGTCATGTCTGCATTATGTAGACATGTATAGCCTATATGTCATCAAGGTTTCCACAGCATTTTTAACGTTGCTGTTTTATGCATGTTTTGGGATCTGGAGTTGCCAGAACCAACAGTTGGGCGTAATAATAATAAGATTCTGTCTTATTCGTCTTTCATCATAGCCTTAAAGTTGGAATATTCTCCTCCGCTGTTTGATTTGATTAGAGTTCAGGGTCTGGTGCTTTCAGTTTTTCACATAACATGATGACAGTGACATCTTCACAATTCTGAAATTACAAAAAATGAATTGATACTAAACATGCTGTGATTGATCATTGGCAAAGGTCCAAGTCAAATGATTAGCAGTAACAACTTTGATGAATTTCTGATAGTAATGAATCTATGTTGTCCCTAAATGAATCCTAACTTACTGCCTTCATTCTCAGACAGGTATACCCTGGACAGTTCATCACAGTGCCCACGAAGAGAGACAAGCAACCACTCATGCTCACACTCACTCCTAGGGAGAAATTAGAGTGACCAATTAACCTAACATGCATGTCTTTGGATGGTGGGAGGAAGACGGAGTACCTGGAGAGAACCCACACCTACATGGGGAGTCCACACAGAAAGGCCAATGTTTAGGGCTCGAACCAGTGAACCTTTTGCTGTGCTAACCACCACACCACCATGCAGCATGTTTCTCCCAGGGTTGCCAGATATGACTGACAGTTTCCAGCCCAAACAGTAAAAACCAGCCCAAAGTCTGTTAACCAAGTGTTACTGTAAAATGGTATTGGTCACTCGTAAGTGACAAGGTTAAGATTTCAAAAAAATCTGGCTACCAAAAAAATAAAATAAAAAAAAAAAACAGAAGGAGAAAATGAGGTGTTGAGAGGTGAGCAGTACACTTGAACTAACACACACCAGAAAATACAGCTCGGTTGTGGTGACAATAGCATGTTTTTATGGCTTTGCTTTGGTAGCAGACGTTCAAATGAAACCGTTACAGAAACATGCCTGCTTTTCAGATGTGCTGAATATAGACGCAAAAGCAGCCACCGCTATCAGTTTTTACTTTTGGTAAGTCAATTGTAATAATAATAATTTTGTTCTATTTTTATCTACTTTTAAACATGAAAATCTGATGTTGTGGGTCATATTTAGATGGAAACAGATCATGTAAAATGGGTTAAAAAAAAAAGAAAAGCTTGTGAAAACATTAAATACCAATGATAATTAAGCTATGTAGACCTAGTCTGACATTCACTCTGCCAGATCAGGAGGGAAATAAACTCTTTAGCTCCTAAAGACTCCTCTGTTTATCAGATTGGCAGGTAGGATACTGAGTCTGTCAGAGTTTTTGTCTGAAAACAGACGGGAGAAGATGTTAATCAGAACAGTCAAAACAGGCTTTCATCTGTTAAGTTAATTCAGTGTCTTTCTTTCTAGTGCAATCAGGGAGTTTGGATTCATCATTTAATTTGAATGAGCGAAACCTTTAACAATGATTATATTAAAGAGGGGGTACTTTGTTCAGCTCCTTTATGAGTTCTGGTGTATTCTGTTTAGTCTACTGCCATCCGTTTACTGGCCTGTCTTCTTGCTCAACACTAAACTATCTAAGAATGACAAATCTTTTATGAAAACATAAATCACAGGAGAACAGCTCTCTTTTTGTCCATGTAAACATCTTTAGGGGTGCAGGGAAGCTTTATTTTGTCCCTTTTTATAAACATATAGCAAGGTTTGCACCTTCTAAGGAAAGCTGATAAATATAAAATATTGCCGATCTACCTGAAAGTGCCAGGTTACTATGCATGGCTGCATTTTGTATGTCTGCTCCTGACTGAAATGAGTGTACCAATGAAAGAGACCAAAGGCAACCCTGCTTATCAACATGAGAGAAAACCTGGAATGCAAATTCAAGATTTATTTTCTGGCCAGCTATAATGGTGTTTGAACCTTTCAGTCATTTTAAAAGAAATTGTAGAGAAGTGAAGATGTAGGTCTGCCAAATGAGACAAAGTCTCTGCACAGAAGTGCCAACATGTGCCTAGATCCAGCCCTTTGCCAGGGCATACTGTCATCCAGAACTAATCTAGTACAGCGCGGCATGGACAGAACATAGCTTTTTACTAAATGACTCACACATGGAGCATGCCATATTGATGCTTTATTCACAACATTTAGGACAACATTTCATTGTGGAAAAACTTCCACTCAAGGTGTTTGTAATGTAATATACAAACACAGATGATATGACAAAAGGGGAACGAGTGATTTAATTTAAAAACTAAAAATCTGCTCTTGGCTATAATTCTGCTCATTAGTAATCAGAAGATTATTGCAACTGCACACCAGTTAAATACTTCGCAAATATGACATGTCACATATCACAACAAATCCCTCGTCTCCATTAAGTAACAAAGCACCTCTACTGTAACCTAAAGGCTTTAGCACAAGCCTAAACCCCTCTCCAAAAGTGTTAGTCTGTCGCTCTTAACCACTGAGTGTGATGTCTGTAACCTCGGCCAAAAGGCTCAGCTGGGTTTTGTGCTGGGAAATGGACTGCTGGACCCTGCCAAAAAGCTCTGAGTCATTTCTTCAAACTGTAGTCTTGGGGATTCTTGTTAATCCACCGTACCCATCATCTATAAATAAGTGGCACACTTTTGGAGAGAGCAGTTAAGAAAGAGTGGTTGGAGGCCAGACACTTACAAGACCTATCATTCTTAATTTCCTCTCCAGAGCTCAAAACAGATTGGAGGAGGGCAGCAGGAACAGGTACAGGAGAGATAAAGCTGGAATGTCAGGTAATGTTTTAGAAAGGCCTTTCCCAGCAGTTTCTAAAATCATTCCTCCTTATAGCAAACAATGCACACAGTGAAGCGAGCAAATTAGCGGCAATGTAAGTGTGCATTTAGAGATAAACTGTAAATATTTCTAAAGGTTTTTCACCATCTGCTCGGCCTTTAGTTTTTATAACTTTGATTTATTTAGTTGGGTATTTATTCCATACTCAACAATAATTTTTTTCTTTTTCCTCTCTCTAAACTTCAAGATGCCAGAAGCTGTTTCAGTCTCCAAAGTCTGCACTAAGCATTAATACACCAGCGCTGTGAGAGTGAATTGAGTTGTTTGTTTCACGTCACTGCATTGCCTGATATTTGTTTTATAAATTGCCAAGGGGTAAGGCGATTATACAACCTAATTCTCCATGTGGCAATAATTGCCAAGTTGTTAATTAAATGCACAGTGATTGAACTGTACACAATCCCCCAGGATGTAATAAAGCTGATATTCTAAACACTTGATAGTAACACAGATAATGCAATATGAATCATCTAATCTTTTAGGAGTAACAAGATCTTGATATAAAAGTTCTTGTCACCTTTCGTTACTTGGAGTCATTTCTATAACACACTTTACTTTCCTATCACTAATAGCACATTAAAGGGCAAACCTCTACAAAACAGGAAGGATAGACCATGTTAAGAAATATAAAACTGGTTATTAAGTTTATTGAAATGTGAAATGGAGTTAAATAAGGAGAATTAGCTGACCGATTTAAAATATCAGGCCAATAATGTGAGACCGGGCAATGAGCAGAAGCACTCGAGTGTATTTTTTCTTCAATTGTTTGCTTTGTTTTGTTTTTTTCAAATTAAAAAAACAAATCTTAAGTTCTTACATAGCACAATTATGAAAATTTTCATGTATAGTGAGGCAACATAGAAATAACTTATGTATATTTTTGTCTTCATGATCTCCTGTCAGTCTTAATTTGCAGTTATTTAACCAACGAACAAACATAACTACACAGAATTGTAGTCGTCTGTTTCCAAAACTAAGATAATTTCTTCCTGAAATCTTTTTATTGGTTTGTATATGTTTCATATAAAACAAAATGGCTTTTTTTTTTTGTTTTTATGGCTGCGGGGCAGCTATGACGAGCTGGCCTTCTCCCTGTCCCTTTGCGGACCGCAGCTCCATTTTGTCCGCTGGCAGTTGTTTCATGTCTGTCACATTAATGAGACTCTGCAGATAGTTGCTGTAAAACAGATGCGCTTAGAATTTGACACATATGGGTGAGTTTATAATGCAGTATTCAGAATAATACAAATTCAGAAAGAAATAGATGTTGCTGAAATTAAAACTAGCTGCATTTCCATTACAGTTTGTAGCAAAATAAAAGCAATATTTCCAAAACTTTAACAGAGACATGAACAAAGGCATGTAGAAATATATAAGGTGAGTGAAGGACGGCAAACAACATTATATCGGACTATAGCTGGTAAGATGAGAACCAATGAAGAGCAAAATATACTAATATTGCTTCAGCAACAATGTGAATGATAACTTTGGCTTTAATAGAAGATATTTAGCAGATATGACTTCATTTCAATCAAGCTGCCATTAACACACATCTGGATTAAGTCGTACTTTGGAGAACGAAAGTTTATACAATTTAATGCACATAAGTTGAGTCAATGTAAATAAGATGAGTATGTGAAAGTGGTGATGAAGAGAGAGTCAGTGAGCAGTGGCTTCTTTTTAAAAACATCAAATTAATTGCATCCAACTTTGTACACTTAATTTGCTTAATAGTTTAAATTATCTTGTTCTTTTAAATACTTTATTCTTTTTTATGTGGTTGATCAAAAATTGACATTATGAAGAAGTTTATAAAAATTTCAGTTTCTTATTATTTCTTTTTGTTAAAATGAATAACCTTAAGTTATTTGGGAAGATAAACATGCAAAAAAATGCATCTCATGCCACCTTTGATTAGCTCTATGTCTAAAGTAATCATGTGCAAGCGTTTCTCAGCAAAACAGAAGAAAAAATGTGTTTTGGTTGCTGTGTTGATCACATTAAAGCAATAATAAACCTTTCACCAAAGTTTCAGTGTATATGTTATAAACATTTTAAAAAACACACTTTAAGTATTATAATGATGATTGATGGAGAAATTCATTTTTTTTTTATAAATGATTTTGCAGATTGTTTGTGACTGCTCTCAAGTTACTGCTGGTAAACTTCCATGCCAAGTCATATAAATAGTATTATTTAAAACTGTGTATTGATATACATTATTGTTATTAAAGTGTTTAAAAACAGTTGGACAAGCAGCTGTGCACTGTAACAGAGATGATGGTGAAACTTTAGTGTAATAAAGACCACATCCACACCAAGTTTTGGCTGCAAAAGAGATGTAAAAACAGTTTGACTTCATCTGGTAAACTTGAAGTTCTACAAACACACATTGTTCCAGTTAATGCAAGCTTCTAAAACTTCTTTTTTTTTTTTTGAGTTTTTGAGGCAGCAAGTTTGATTATTATTTTTTTAATAAAGCCAACTTGTTAGATTTTTACAGTTTAGAGACTGAAAGGCACAGCCTTAAAATGAATGCAAAAGTAAACTCTACTTACCTTTACTTACCTAAAACATGGTTTCAGTTTTTATCCAGTGCTGAGAACCATTGATGATGGAACTGGTAAAAAGGCGTGAAACAGAAAACAAAAATGTTCCTTAAAACAAAAATAAAAAGGTTTTCAAGAGATTAGATCAAGTTAGTATGATCATCAAAAGAAAAAAGGCTGCTTGCATGAAACTTTGTAATAGGAGATTCTAACAAGCCAAACTTTTTTAATGAAAATGGTTCCTCACTTTGGCTCCATCTATAACAAGATATAACATGGCAAATAAAGACATTTAATGAGACTGTAGAAGAATAAAACTGTGAGACAGACAAGAATTTAGTAATTTACATAATTACCCTCATAAATGCTCTATTGTATGAACTGATCCAGATAACAGATTCTCCTAATCATTACTGTGAATTCACTTAAATTAAAAACCACAGAGCAAACAGTACAATCTAAAAATGCCTCTAATGCATCACCTGAATGTATACTGCTCTCATGATGCAAATGGCTCTTCATCACACTCTCATTACTAATATGTGAATAAAATTGTCGCTGTTTTTCCTCTTCCAGGGGAATGCCACGGGTGTCAAAGTAATCAGGGAAGCTTGGAGGCTAAAAGTCCACTGCTGCCCTCCTGCTGTCAGCTTGCTATCACACCACACTGGAGCCTTAATCCAAGCTGACACATGGAACTGCATAGTACGTCCTCCAATACCTTTAGGGTCCCTTTTTTCTCTTTGTAGACCTAATTATCTCCCTTTCTCTGAAAAATAACTCAGACTGTTTTGTTTTTTCTTGCCAATGGCTTTGAACAGTGTCCAACCATTTTGCATGACTTTGTGAATGTTCAAACAGTAATTTACTCATTTTAACAAGCAGTTCATAATGCAACATACTAAAATATTCAAATGGGATGGTGCAACTTGCTGCATCTATTAAATGTAAGGCAACAACCATTAGCTGCTTGGTTCAGTTATCTTGGCTTTAGAAAGAAAAGCAGATAGGGCTGCACAATATTAGAAAAATCAATTATTACAATAAACATGCACAATACTGATATTGTAAAGACATTTTGACTTTGAAATAGCACAAGCACAGGTGTATTAATGAGAGGTACATTTCACTTAGAGGAGGTTCTGGTTTTTTTGCATGTTCTACAACTACCATGCACAGCTGCCTAAGTGGATTGCAGGCCTCGTCCATACACCCAAAGTAAGCGCCAAACATTAAAAATATATTGTTCAAGTCATATTTTATCACATTATTCAATAATATTACATATTTTCTAATAGTTCTAGCACAGAGGCATGTTTATATTTTTTACACCTCATGCTGACTTATCATGAAAATGTACAAGTTATACTCAATATTTCAGAGATGATCAGTTACACAGTTTTGTCTAAAGCTTGTTCACTGCAGTTAAATGGTTTAGTGGCTGTAGAGGATAAAGATTATCTGTTGTAACAAAGAAATTTATAATGTCTCTACATGTCCATGGAGCGTCCCCTCGAGCTCTATTGATTCAAATGCACAGCAAGGCTCACTGTGTGCTCGTGGTCATGTCAGCGGTGATGACATGATTGCTTGTGCATGCTGCTTTATTGGCACACCCCATGTCGCACTATAAGCTCATGTTCTGGTGGAAGGATTTCCTCTTTGTGACTAAAATTGCAGATGTATTGTTCTGGGTGTATGTTATTTACTTCTGTTCTTTATTGCTTGATTTATTCATCTTATAGTAAATGTGTTGTGCTCCTAGAACACAAAAAATGTGGTATTGCCAAACACAATATAGAAAGTTTCAAATTGTACCATCACATTGTTTGGTCAGCAGCTTCTGTTAGAATTTTCTGGTTCTGAATGGATGCAGATGTCAATTTTTATCCTTGTTCATTGTGACAAATGATTGTTTTTTTGTTTTGTTTTTTTTCATGGTTTCCATCTAATTTTCAGTTGCATAATATCAATAGTGGCACACTTAGCTGAGTTAAGTGACCCGTGAATGCAGGTGATACCAACTCTTGGCTTAACCAAAGCACTGAAAAAGATTACATACATACATGCTAAAATATATGTGTAAATAATGGATGTTTGTAGCATGGTAGTAGCTGGCAACAATCAGTGGTATGAGATGGCCCCTTCATTGTACATCTAAAATTACTCATTCAGTATATGTATGGCTTTCTCATGATGTTGTCTGGAATTAAGTTTGCACAATAAGTCCAGTGAGTGAATTACTGGAGATGAGATTGCACAAAATGCATTTACTTGTTATTGTCTGCTGTACAATTTTCCCACGTCAATGGCGCTGTGTGCTACTGTGCAATTACATGTACACCACATGCACACTTAAGCTGTTGTATTATTTTTATTATTACAGTAGCACAGTGAAATCAGCAGACTTGGTATGAAATGATCACCATTTATGTGTGTTCTCTGTTTCAAAATGAAAAATGGTTGAGCTCTTTCTCCCCCTGTCATCTCATTATAAAACTTCACTCCATTCAATCGACAGCAAGCTATTTTATTTCCAAGTGTCATGTTTAATGAACGCACAGTTCATTCATGTACAGTCAGAGACGGGAGGGTAAACGGGATGAAACAGGGCAGAGTAACTGTGACACAGAGAGAGTCATAAATTAATAAATGACAGCTTGAACAAAATATTAAACTTGGAGATAAAAAAGTAGGCAGAAAAATGTAAAACTGGCAGATTCAGTGGAACGATGGATGTAGTTTATTGCTCAATAAGGCCTTAAGCCTCAAGTCACTGAGCTATCCCTTTGAGACCTGTGCTTTTTTTAGGCCTTTGAAAACTATATAGTCATAATAAAATAAGTAATGCTTTGCAACAATGAGGTCTACTTGAATATCTCTGTAATCATAGTAAAGGGAACATTTTTGAGATTTGTTAAGATGTGTATATACAATGGGGGAAATAAGTATTGGACACGTCAACTTTTTTCTCATTATATTTATTTCCAAAGATGCCATTCATGTGACATTTCTTCCAGACACTGGTATTAACTCAAATAATCCACGCATGAAAAGAAATCACAAGATTCAAATCCATAAATAGTGATTATGTGGAATTAAGTGCAATAACACAGGAAAAAAGTATTGAACACACTATCTGAGACTCGTTTAATACTTTGTGGAGAAGCCTTTGTTTGCAATGACTGCTTCCAGACGCTTCTTGTATGTATGAACTAATCGCCCACACTGCTCAGGTGTGATTTTTGCCCATTCCTCCGCACAGATTGTCTTCAAATCTTGAATATTCTTTGGTGCCCTCTGGTGAACCCCTATCTTTAGTTCTTTCCACAAATGTTCAATCGGATTTAGGTCAGGTGATTGACTGGGCCATTCTAACACATTGATTTTCTTTTTTTTAAACCATTCGAGAGTCAACTTTGCCGTGTGCTTCGGATCATTGTCCTGTTGAAAGGTCCAGCCACGTCTCATCTTCATCATCCTGGTGGATGGCAGCAGGTTCATCTCAAGAATGTGCCGATAGATGTTTCCATTCATTGCTCCTTCAATTATATGAAGTCTGCCAGTACCCCGAGATGAGAAACAACCCCACGCCATGATGTTTCCACCACCAAACTTCACTGTTGGTATAGTGTTATTTGGGTGATGTGCAGTGCCATTTCTCCTCCAAACATGGTGTGTAGTATGACAGCCAAAAAGTTCAATTTTGGTCTCATCTGACCAGACAACATTCTCCCAGTATTCCACAGGCTTATCCAGATGCTGTTTAGCAAACTGTAAACGAGCTTCAACATGCCTTTTTTTGAGGAACGGAGTCTTGCGGGCTGAACGTCCATAGAGGCCATGGCGGTGGAGTGCATTGCCTATCGTTTTCTCTGTAACACTTGTACCTGCTGCCTCCATGTCTTTCTGGAGCGCTTTCCGGGTGGTCCTTGGCTCTTTGAGAACTCTTCTGACCATCTTTCTGACTCCCTGGTCAGAAATCTTGCGAGGAGCTCCTGTGCGCAGCCTGTTGATGATAAGGTGATGCTTCTTCCACTTGCGGATAATGGCCCCAACGGTGCTTACTGGAATACTCAGATTCTTTGAGATAAGTCTATAACCAGTTCCATTCTGATGCTGAGCAACAATCAGGCTGCGAAGGTCTTGAGAGAGCTCCTTGCTTTTACCCATCATGAGATGTGTCTTGTTTGACTACTTAGTAAAAAAAACAACCTGTTTATAGGGCCATCAATTAGCACTAACCCAGCTGATGTTGGTTTGCACTTATAGGAAGTACAAAGACTAATTACTTTCAGGTTTGAGATGGTATGGTGCCTTTCCTTGCCAAACTATACAGCTTTCCCATGGTGTGTTCAATACTTTTTTCCTGTGTTATTGCACTTAATTCCACATAATCACTATTTATGGACTTGAATCTTGTGATTTCTTTTCATGCGTGGATTATTTGAGTTAATACCAGTGTCTGGAAGAAATGTCACATGAATGGCATCTTTGGAAATAAATATAATGAGAAAAAAGTTGACGTGTCCAATACTTATTTCCCCCATTGTATATATATATATATATTTACACATCTTAACAAATATATATCCAGGTGAATATATGAAGATGACACATAGCACCAATGCAAAAAGTTACAGGCTTGCCAAAAACAAACAATCAAGAGACGACACTTTCATGAAAGATGTCAACCTTTTGGAATCATGTAGCTGTAGCTCTAAACCTCTACTGAATCATTGTACAATGTAGGAACAATATATCTGCAAAGGCCAACACTGACTGAATGAAGCAGAATGAAATTAAAGAGGTTTTTGTACAGACAGCTCAGGTGGCATTATCTTGTCTCCCAAAAGGGGATTTTTAAAACAGATGGTGCCAAACTGTGCTAAATTTACTAAAATGTTGATTAAATTAGACTTATTTTATTTATTGGTATTACAAATCATATTATGGGATTTCCTTAATTTCTGGGTTTCTCAACACTCTTGTAAATAGCATATTGATGTCAGAGAAAATGACATTGGATTGGCAATGGCCTTTTTACAAAGGAGCACTTGAGCATATTCCATGTACAGAGTAATCAATTTTACAATTCAGTCTACTTTCTCGCTCGCATCTATCACAAATACAAGGATGACATTTATGCCCAAAATTGTATTAAAAAATACAAGTGGAAAAATAAGTTTCTATCAAAGATAGATGGATAACTTTAATAATCCATCCATCTATTCACTGGGACGGGCTGGAGCCCATATCAGTGACTGACTTTATTAATCTCACAGAAAATTTGGATAATAGGATGTAGAAGGGTGTCTGGGTTTAGGGATATGGTGAAGAGCTCAGCCACCCAGGAGAAGGTTAAAATAGAGCTGTGGCACCTCCTCATCAAAAGCAGCTTGTGAAAGCGGTTTGGAAATCCAGACAGGAAATCTAGTACAGAAATTGCATCAGATAAATGAAAACCTACAGTGAAAAAGTTAAGAGAAAGTAAAACAAAAGTGGGAAAAAAATCAAGACTGGCCATGAATTTTAATTCAAAATAATTCAATAATAAGGAAGAATCTGCGCAATTGGGAAACCTATGTTATGATTGCCTAGCTGCAACCCAGTTGGATTATGTTGTTTCTGGTTTCAACCATAGACTGTATATAAAAGATGGACGGAGCCTCCGTGACGTCACCTGTAGGATTCTGAAGAGCAAAAGTGAAACTTGTTGAGCGTTCCCACCGTCGCCATCTTGGCAGTGTCATGCCTGCCGTCGCTCCCGGAAAAAACAAAAATGGCGGAGCTGAGAGGGGGGCTGTAAGCGTGGGGGTGGATGATTGACGTCTCCCAAACTCCAAGCTGCCTGTAGCTAAGAGCTAACCAAGCCAACTGGGCTCTAACATGAGCTAACTGGCTAATGAAGGTAGGTGAGCTAAAACTAAGGCGCACTGTTAGCCGGTTAAAAACCACATTTGTGCTACACTTTCTCTTCTTGCCGTGGCTATTGGATACCTGCCAACCAAAAGGACACACTCCTAATTATGCCAAATTTTAAGATTAAATAACATCCAAATGGATGAGTTAGAAAAAAAATTCACCCCCCTCACAGTTGTCATAAAGGTTAACTAGACCTATTAATCCTAAAATGGACTTTTGTTCCAGGCTTTAAACATGTTTATTTCTGCTGTAAAGTTGGTCTTTTTAACATGGGAGTCAATGGGGATTTGCTCTGTTTTGGAGCCAGCCCCTAGGCTATGAGAGGTCAACTGCAAATTTTTGCACTTCCGCATAGGCTTCACATTTCACCGCTGGAGGTTGCCGCTTGGTTTCAATAGAACCAAGATATCGATGGCTAAAATGTTGACTTCACAGCCTTAAAACATTAGTCCACATATCAGTGGGGGGGTGACACAATGACTATGTTCACAGAGCCTATGTTTTATCAAACCTTTTGCTCTCAGTGTGCTGTTACATCACAGGACTGATGCTTACGTTCACTGTGTGCATGTCTAAAACACTTGTTGTTTTTTACACCCTTGGATGATAGTAAACTTGTTTAGAACACAACAACCTTTCCCACTGTCTAACACTCAAGTGGGAACTTTGATATATCTGGACTGGATTTCTGGTTCTGGTTTGGATTTCTGCCCCACTCCTCCAACCTTGCCAAACACTATGCTATTGTTAAACTGTGCACATCACAGAGTATGTAGATATGATCAGAACATGATAAATACAGCTGATGCTTTGTGTCAGCTGCCTCAGATGTGACACTTTCATTATGAAATTTTATTCACAGATTTTTATGTTGGGTCTTCAAAAAACTGAATGCCTGAGGGAAATGTTCTATTCTGGCCCTTTGATTTGTCCATATTGGCTTCATTTTCTGAAGACAACAGCAATACTTTCAAGGTAACAATATGTATTCTGAAGCTCAAAAAATGCCAAGTCAACATTCCCTTAGAATGCATTAGATTAGAGCCTTGTCAAAGTTACCCTACCTTAAAACTATCAGCTCGGCTCTTTCCGGACCCAACAAATATTCAAATCTGAATTGTTGATGCAATGTGGCATTACCATGCTATAATTTAATGAGTGTCTAAATATGTTTGAACATGTATCATAACGTGATAAAGTTAACTGCATGTTTCAAAACTAATATTACAAAACTGCAACCTTACCAGTGGCATGGTGGACCAGATGCAGCGTTGGTCTTAACAAAGCTCTGCTCCATTTCACTTCCTCTGTTCAGCCCCATGAAATTGCCCAACAGTTTCGACCAAGATTCATGAAGGCTAAAAGATTTTTTTAACTCACTGAAGGTCACTGGTTTTCCAGCTTCAGTCATTCAACAATGCACCATGTGTTATTTTATATCACCTAAGTTTCCATCACTATCTCCTCTTTTGCTTCGGCACCTTTAGCCATTACACCTTCTCCCTGCATATCACTTACCTTGAGCTTCAGAAGCCAGACTACCATATTGCTAAGTTGTGTTCTCTAGGAAATCCAGCAGGGCATAGTGAAGAGGTTCAATAGATAAGATATTTAGGAAGAAAAATTCCAAAGATGACCACCATCCCTCTATGCACATCCATATGTATGCAAAAACACACAGTTGGCATCTTCTTCATATATATATATATATATATATATATATATATATATATATATATATATATATATATATATATACAGATAGATAGATAGATAGATAGATAGATAGATAGATAGATAGATAGATAGATAGATAGATAGAGGCTACATGTAGGAAAAAATTACATTGTGATGAGGATGTAATTTTGGCCAACCATTTGGTTAGAAAAAGATTGGCTCCAGGCCAAACACAGTTGCCAACCCCTGCCATAAAAGTTTTATGAATCTATGTGCTGTCTCAACCACCTCATTTCCACAGGTAGCAAAGTAGCAGGAGAGCTCACAGGTTTGTCGTAGTAGAATATGACAGCTGTTTTCTACAAAGTGAAGAAACTGTTTCTTACTATGCCATTTACTATGTAAAATCCTAAATATTTCCAAAGACCTCCACTTAGATTATTGTCATGTTTTTTACTCAGCATGTCATCGCTTTCTTGTTTCCGTCATTTTTGTTGCAACATGACAAACATTACATTATGCAGTAGCCCAAGCTGACACCAGATTGCGTTTTGTTGGGCCACAAGGCACACTGCTTCTAATATTGTGATGAATTTGTCAATGCCACTTGTGGTCTAAGGCACATACGGACCACCATTTTAAAATTAGAACAGATGTTTACATTTTTCTCATGCTTCAACTACAAAGAAAGTGACAGCGCTGTTGAGAGCTTGCATGACAAAAATAGTTGGATAACAAATTAAATTGATTCATAAAACTGACCTTGGTGCTATTTGTATTGATTTTACTTTTGTGAGTTGTGGTCAGTGTTGTGCTAGTTACTGATAAAGTAACTCTTTACAGTTACTAGTTACTTCATTCAAAAAGTAACTTAGTTACTTTGTTGATTGCTTAGTTCAAAAAGTAATGCATTACTGTTAAAAGTAACTTTTTGGTTACTTTTGTAAAAGAACATTCTTAAAAATTCTCACAATATTCTTATAACTTAATTACAGTGCACAAAGTATAATATAATTAAATCTCTGTTGCATGTTGATCTTTCCAATGCACTTTCTTCTGCTCTTTATTATATATATATTTTTTTATTTAGATATTTCCTTAGTTTTTTGCAGGTGTTGTCTCTGTCTGTCTGTCAAGTGAAGTTGTGCATGTGTGTGTGGGTAGGGGCGTGCCAGTTCGGAGGCCTGCAGTAACCAAGGAAACAGGGCTGTGAACACTTGTTCCTGAAATAAAGGACTGTTGCGTTCACATTTCTTATTCCGCATCCAGGGGTCATTGCTTCATGGATAGCCTTGAGACCATCAGGAGGGCTTCACAAAAGGGGAGCGGAGGAAGCCCGAGTAAGCAAGTGCACTGAAGAAAACAAGCTTCAAAACCTGCGACTAACAATAATTACAAGCTACTTCAGAGAAACATAAGCCCAACAAGCGAATTTTGCAACACTGCACGTCTTGCTGCATCACAGCTGTAAAAAAAAGGAGCTGCTGGCCAAACTTAACTAGTAACAGACAAACACACCATAGGGTAATGGTAACTTACTTACTTTATTATTAGTTACTGACAAAAGTAACAGCATTACAGTAATGCGTTATTACCCAACACTGGTAGTAGGAAAATTAAAGTCAGTAGATAAGTAGTATTTGCACCACTTGGAGGCTGCAGAAATGTTTTAACAACACTGTTGAGGGGAGGATGATGATGATGACGACGATGATAATGATAATTATGATGATGTCTACTGTACCAACAGAATTACTAATTTAATATTTATTCCTTATAACAAGACAAATCCCATTCAGTTTAAAGAAAAGTGTATGAACAAAGCTACAAATAGGCTCGTGAAAAATTGAGGACCTTTTTTTTACCCCTGAACCATAAAGTAACAATAGAGACGCAGATGTTACCAGCACTGAGGTGATGCCCCTCTGTTGAAAGCAGAGTGTGGCATCCAGCCAGATAAGGTACTCAAGCAAAGAAGAAAATGAACATTGTCTTCACCACAGGCCTAAAAAGGGTTTTAATAGGTAGGGCTTCCATTAAAGAAGACTTCTCTAATGAAGTCCCATATGTGATGGAAGGACTAGTAATTCCACTGTGTATGATGCCTTTGTGCAAATTTGAATGGTCAAGTGAAAAATTTAGTTTGTGCAGACTAAGCACTGAGCAGCAGTTTATCAGAAACAGAATGGGTGGGATTATCCATAGTTACTCCAAAGCAGCTAAAGGTGGCGCAACTATTGTAGCTGCCGACTTCTATGTAATTAATCCATCTGGTCTCTGTTTGTTTCAAGTTTAAATTTCTAGGTCACTGATACAGTTTTGGTATTTCTTCAGAGAAGGTTACCATCTTTTGTTGTTGTTCTTTATCTCTGATGTTTTCTCCCCAAAGCCTTTGTTACACAACTGTGAAAATGGGGCAATGGTAATTAAAAGCAAATGCAGACATGTATAGCTCACTTCACCTTGCATTACTTCACTGCAGCAGAAAATCTAGGCAGACTGGGACAATATAGTCATCTTCATGCAGTCTTCAGAAAGTTAACTAGATAAAACTATATTCCCCGCTTGCACACAGATATCATAATCAGTATTCAGCATGGAGGGAGGTTAAAGCTTTTACAGCACTTTTTAATGCACTGCTTAAGGTACAGTGTGCAAAAATTACTGATACTCAGTGGTAAAGATGGCTATAGAAATGACATCAAATGCCAAGTACAGTTGTGAATAGACAATGGCCATCAGTGGCCAAAATTCTCCAGCGGCAGCAATGACTGCACTACAAGTAACTACTTCAAAGTTGTGTACTTGTGTACTGTCTTCTTCTTTGTGCTTTTTAAAGCATTATTTTTCCAAAACAGCTCTATGACCTATCAAACAAAGCCTGTGCTGCAGGTTTAAAGCACAGACAGGTGTCACTTCACATACAAAGTTTTTTTGTCCATTATGAGACACCGTAGTAAAACCAGTGCGATATATATATATATATATATATATATATATATATATATATATATACACACATATATATATATATAAATGGCAACTGCCTTGTATTGGGACCTACGGCAAGTAGATAAATAGTTCATTCTAAGAGACTAAAAACACAACAGTTATTTTAGTAAAGTAATCAAAAGCCAATAGAAACAGTTTTTTTAATAATATATAAAATGTTTCTGTCATTGACCTTTAATTTTGTTACATGCTGTATCTTTAAACTTTTTAGGAAAGTTGTGCTGCAGGTGAGGATACAAATAAGATGTCAGTGTGCTGTTTCCTTCAGTTGACCTCCCACTACTGCTCCTTCAGGAACTGTCATCTTAATTCTTGTAGTGCCACTGCACTGTGTCTGTTCACAGAACCCTGCTGCAAGTCTCACCTGGAAGTGAGAACCGCCTGTCCAGGTCCAGCCCCATTCTCATGCCACTTCCCGTTGGAACTGGATGTGCTACTTGCTCTCTGCTGTTTCCTCACTCTACCACTTTACCCTCTTTTTAAAGCTTGTCTAAGTACTTTTTTAAGTCTCAGCCTGAGCAGAGATTGAGTTAGTGCAGTCTTACATTTCAACAAGTTATGAAAATATGTACTGGCCATACATATTTCACCTGTTTGTTCTGTACTGTGTTACTGGTGGAGGTTTTGGGGACACGGCAGGTTGCTCTGGAAAATCTGAGCCATGGGTGTAATAAATCGGGTTGGGTTGAGCACAGCCCTCTGCCATGTGATGCTCCATCCCTTTAGCTGCCTCCACATAGTGCTCCTGTTTGCCCCACTTTGCTCATTTCAGAGACAACACTACCATGTGATCAATAGGAAGTGGACATCAAATCCAAGGCTTGTTTACCCCAACTGGGTCTTGTCTTCTACTTAATGATGTTAAAGCTCACTACCTTCTCAGCACACAACTTCTTTGTATCACATGTGCATCTAATAATCTATGTAATCACATAGTTATCACAGATGTGTTTTCACATCTTTGCTAAAATTGGACATAATATTTTTTTTCGCCAACCAACTTTGAATCAAGACAGCGCAGTGACGATGTGGTGAGTTTACAATTACAGTGGCCGACCACTGGAACCCCCTAAAGGGACCCCACCTCCACCTCTCGGTCTTGCCATGAGTAGTGGTACGTCTTACGTAAAGTAACAGGAGAGAGCAGGTTTATAAAAAGTTTTTTGTCTGGCAGTGACAAAAGAAAGATATAAAAACAGGAAGAGTAAAGCAGAGACCAAGACAGATGTGAGAAGTCTTAGATAATCCCACAAGCTAATTTAGCTCAGAGCTACCTGGGTGTCACAAGGCTGAAAATAAAAACAGATAACTCGGACATTATCAAATTAAAACTATCTTGTTCAGCTTAACTGTAAAGCTAAATTCCTCACATTGAACTTTATTTCTTGCATTTTATCTACTTTATTTTAGCTTTATGTTTCTTTTTTAATTCCTTTTATTTCATTTTAAAGTTTGTTTTTAATGTACTTTTTAATGATTTCTGCACCTAGCTGCTCTGCTTTTAACGTTTTATGTAAAGCACCTTGAGTTGTCTTGTATATGAAATTGGCTATACAAATAAACTTGCCTTGTCTTGTCTAAGAATGTTAAATTACAGTGTTCTTAGATTACTAGTTGTTATTTCAACAGTTCGGCTGATTCTTCTTTTTACAAGGTGACCTCATGGTAAAGATGCTACAGTTCTGCAAAAATGTGCCATGGAGATTAACAATAGACATGTGTCTCTCCATCCAGAAGTCAGGCACATGGGAGCATTTTTTAGCTTTGAAGTAGGGCAGCCCTAATTCTAATTTGACAGCTTCCTCTTATTCATCTTTCAGACTATTGGCAAGAGACAAAAGAGGAGCATTTATAAGCAAGGGCATGCATACAACCCGTCCATGCACATGTACTATATGGCAATGCATGCAAACAGCCCTAAGCACCTGAATGTCTAGGTCATAATTCTCAGCAGTTTCTCTCACTCATTTCACAGTGGGGCAAAGTCATTCGCAAGATTTTACAACCTTGTTTCACAGGCTCACTACCTACAGTATGTGTGTTTTAAATCTGAAATCTGCACGGTATTTTTTTAAGTTATCCAGACTGTTGCTTGCTTTTAATTGTTTTGATTTAAGTTATTTTACATGATTTTGTTTTGATTTTTGCACTCTTTTAACAATGATTTGTATGATTTGATTCTATTGATGTTCTTTGATGTACTTTTTAATGCTTCTTCTGCACCCCACTTTCTCATGTTTTATGTAAAATACTTTGAACTGTCTTGTGCATGAAATGTGTTATACAAATAATCCAACCTTGCCTTGCCTTTTAGGAAGTTTCTATACATGTGTAGTTGTGTGTATCAGGATGAGATCGTAGAACTCTCCCACCATGCTTGAAGTCATCAGTGAATCTTTCGCACTGTGTTGGAAGGATCTATGTAAAATGATTTGCAGATTTCCATCACTGTTCCATTTCTTTGTGGACTGATGATACAGGACAATAAAAGGCTACTTGTGGGCATTACTTCACAATTGAAGAGACCTTAATTTCCGCACTCAAATCTAGTAAGAGTATGTTCAGCTGGGTGAAGCACAGTTTATACCAGTACCTTATTTTATAACTTCTAAATGCAGTTATTCTAGCTTTAGAACAAGAATGAGAGGAATCATTATATTTATGGGTAAAAAACATCAGTATAGCAGTTTACATCTGACTGACTACATCATAAATGAATCATCTGCATCATGAGACTTAAGGCTTCAATGAGTGAGCTATATGGCTCAGTAGTCTGTGGAGCAATTTACTGTATGTCAGTTTTACATGATTTGTTTCATTTACACTTTTTGCTATTATTGTCTTATGCTAAATCGTGTGGTCTCTATCTTGAGATGGATAAAAAGAAAGGTCCTATAAATTTCCTCAACAGTAGGCTACTCTAATTATCATATTTAGCTGTCATGTTTTTCTCTGCATAAATGATGATGCCTGAGTGTGTGTGTGTGTGGTTTTTCACTTGTTTATAAAAAATAGTTGCTTCAGCAATTTTGAGTAACTGTATATTTTACAATTTATCAAAATGTCTTTAACTGTACCCCCTACTTATTTTTCCCATGTAATATGGTTTTAAAAAATCTAAACTAAACTTAAAAAAAACAAAACAAAAAAAAAAAAAAAAAAAACAAGTCTAGAAAAAATGGTGTCCTTTTAACTGTGATGGACTAATGACTTGTCCAGGGTGTACCCTGCCTCTCACCTGCTAAAAACCTGGGTTAGGTTCCAGCTTCCCCACGATCCTTCTTTGGACAAAGCAGTATAGATAATGGATGGATGGATGGATGGATGGATGGATTCCATTTAAAAGCATGCAGTCTTTGGGCAAGTAAAGCTCAACAAAGGCTTTTGCTGCATTCTTCTGCCATCTGCTGGTAGGCATAAGAATGTAGTTTTTCCTGAAATACTTAAAAGTAAAACATTACTGTTGTCATTTGAATATAGGCTTTTTATTGCTTTATCAATTTCAAATAAGCACTTATTACAGTAATTCTGTCTGTTTAGACAACAATGTAATGAGTAGAAAGAATTTGTTCATTCATTAAACAAATTTATATTTCATTCATCACTGAATGCAAAAAAGGGCTTTCATGTCCTCATAACAAGTCCATCATTCATTCATTTAATATTCATTTCAGAATTGGAAATTTAAAAAAAAAAAAAACAGTTTTTTCCAGTATTCTTTTAGAAATCTGAAACAAAATAAACCTGGCTGTTTTTTGCACTTTTGATTTGAAGTTAATATTTTCATTAAACTAAAGAAAATGACCTAAGGACAGAAACAGATTTTTGTAGTAGTGAAGTTGCCAAACTTTTTTAGCCAAGACCCCCAAATAACACAGGATGGTGTTCGACAGGTTTTTCGGATTCTTAAAACCCTTTGATAAAATCCCAATTTTTTTTCATAAATATAGCCTATATGCAGGGTTTGAATTACAGGGAAGCTGGGGAGCTTCCCCAAAGGCAGAGGAGCTCCCCTAAAGATATTTAACTTATACTTTAAGGAGGAACCCTAAAAATAGCCTACTTTCAGCTTACATTTAATTTTTCAATAAGGTCAGGAGAAAACATAAACCCTTCCCATGCCACCTGATGATTGTAAAAGGCTGCAATGAGAGCTCAATGCCTACCACCAGGCAAATCTACTGTTGCTTTCATGGGTCATCTAACGTAGTTTAGCAACCTACAGTCCTGTAGCATCATGGTCAATGCTTTGATTAGTTTTTCTCCTCTTTTCCCCTGAGCTGAAAAGACCTTCCGGTTGTAGCTTTGGCTGCAAAAGTCATGTCATTGATTCTGCTGTTGAACTAAATTAATTCTTCCCACAGCTAACCCTTCTCCTCCCACAGCTTATTTTGTTATTTGACATTGGACCTAGATATTTTAAAAGTTTTCGATTAAAAAGAAATCATTTGACATTATGACTGCTTCCAAATGCTTCGTCAGACCAACATCATGCTTCCACTTCATGAACTTGAACAACTTTGCAATGCAATTATAAGCCACAACATCAAAAACACTGACAGGTAAAGTCTGAAAGGCTGATCTGATTAGAACTGCTTATCCTGAAGCATGGAATAAATATCTTTTTTTTTTTTTTTTTTTTTTTTAAAGCAGAAAAAATAACACGCACAAGTACCTGAGTAAATTCAGTAGTGGCAGAACAAAGGGAGCTTTACAATGTGTGAAACTGGGAAACTGCATACCAGTCAGAATACCTGTGTTGTTCAACACAGAGTGACTTTAATGGTCAAATGAGCAGCAGAACTAGAACAGAGGAGAGAGTCTGATTAATAACGCTTTCTTTTACATCATATAAATGAACCGTTCCATGATTTATCTCGAGAGAACATGGTACCAAGTTCCTCTGGGAGATGTTGGCCAACCACCATGTAATGCTTTAGTTAGCGTTCTGCTTGGAAAACTTTGCTCAGCTTAGCAGTGTAAAGATTTTAAAACTGGTGTCTGGGTTAAAAGTCTAGCAGCAGTGCTCTGGATGAGCTGCAGATGTTTAATGCTCTTTTTGGGAAGTCCAGTTATAAGACCATTACAGTAATCCAGTCTACTGGAATGTGTGGATGAGTTTGTCCTGTTCTTTATGGGAGACAAAATATTTAATTCTGTTGATGTTTCTCGGTTGGTAAAAAGCTGTTCTGGAGGCATATTTGATGTATCTGTTTAGAGTTAGATCTCAGTCTATTGACACAAGGTTATAAACTTGATCTGTGACTTTAAAAGTCTCAATAAGTTTAATGATGCTGAGCTTCGTCTTTTTGTTACCCAGACAAAATAATCTCAGTTTTGCACTCATTTAAGTAGAAAAAATTCTCTCATCTGGGTATTTATTTGCTCCAGACACAGTAAGTCTTGGTGTAATCCTGTACCAGAAAATCTCTGGTTGAAAAATGTTGAAATTTATGGACTTGGTTAAATTTAAAACAGTGCAAATAGTGTACAAAGCAAGAAATAATCTATTACCAAAAATATCCAGAGAATGTTCAAAGAAAGGAAAGGAGGGTGTAATCTAAGGGAAGATCTAAATTAAAAAAGAAAACACAAAGTGGGAACAACGATGAAAAGTATGTGCATATTATGCTGTGGGGTGACTTTGTGGAACAGTCTGGAGTAAAGCAAAGCACAAACATAAATATATTTAAAAAGAGGTATAAAATATTAATTCTGACATGGTATATGGAAGATGAGGGATAAAAATGGCTAAATATATGGAATATTATAAGTGGATGTGGATATTTATTTGGTCTCTCTCTCTCTCTCTCTCTCTCTCTCTCTCTCTCTCTCTCTATATATATATATATATATATATATATATATATATATATATATATATATATATATATATATAAGAAGGAAGGGGTGGGTTTTCCAAAAAATGTGTATACTTCTTCCCACTTCTTTTTAAAACTTATTATTATTAATTTTTTGTTTGTTTGTTTGTTTGTTTTTTCTTCTTCTTTTTCTTCTGCAATACTACTTTAACTGGGCATCCAAATACTTCCTTACTGTTTTTGAGTCGATCAAAACTGCTATTGCCAGGTGACACAAAACACTGTCGCCTGGCCACAGCGGTTTTGATCAGTATGACCCATATATAAGTGTTTGGATACCCAGTGCACTTAGCCTCAAAAAGAAGAGATCACATTGGAAAAAATCCTCATTGATCAAATTCTTTGATTATAATTTCACAATCAAATCTCTTCATAACTGTCCTTTACTTCATTCAATAATTTAGTGACTTTAAAATGACCTGGGAGGCAGTGCAGAGGCTTGTTGTGTTTTGATTAGTTTCCTTCCTTTTGAGTTGTGGAGCTGAGTGGGTCATGGGTCAGTTCAGTGGGTTAATTACTCATATTTGTCACACTGTCAAACCCCTAAGGACTATGCACCAACTGCCACTGTTTACAATCTTGTGATTTTCCAGTCCATTAATCAGAAAGCTCAAACTTTTGTGACATTAACAATTTGGTAAATGCATTGTAGTTTTGAAAAGGTTGAGAGATGAAGGACAATAACAATACAGATTCTCAGTGATTTAGAAATTTGCTTCATGTTCTAAAGGTTCAAAGAAATTATCCTTGTGGAATCCAAACATGATGAAACTGTGTTTGAAAGCTGAGTGAATGTTTATCTTTCCTGTTTATTCCCTTTAACACCATCTGTGCTGTTCTACCGTCTGGCCCGGACGGTATCCGCCCCAGGATACTGAGGACCTGTGCCAGCCAGCTGTCTGTAGTTCTCCAGCACCTCTTCAATCTGAGCCTCAGCCTGGAGAAGGTGCCACAACTTTGGAAGACCTCCTGCCTGGTTCCTGTTCCTAAGAAGTCATCTCCATCTGGCCTCAGTGATTACCGTCCAGTTGCCCTTACATCACATGTGATGAAGGTGCTGGAGAGGCTGGTGTTGGCCCACCTGAGGCCGCTGGTGAAACCTTCTCTCGACCCTCTGCAGTTTGCCTACCGGCCACGTGTGGGGGTGGATGATGCTGTCATCTATCTGCTGCAGCGAGCTCACTCGCACCTGGATGGTAGTGGAGGCATTGTGAGAGTCACATTCTTTGATTTCTCCAGTGCCTTCAACACCATCCAGCCTTCTTTACTGAGTGGGAAGCTGCGGCTGATGGGTGTCGGCGGGTCCTCTGTCTCCTGGATCGCTGATTACCTGACAGACAGGCCGCAGTTCGTCCGGCTGGGCGGTGTCCTGTCTGATGTGGTGATGGGTGATGTAGGAGCCCCGCAGGGCACTGTGCTCTCTCCATTCCTGTTCACCTTATACACCACAGACTTTCAGTACAACTCAGAGTCATGTCACCTTCAGAAATATTCTGACGACTCTGCAGTTGTTGGGTGTATAAGTGGTGGACGGGAGGAGGAGTACAGGGGGCTGGTGGACGGATTTGTGGAGTGGGCGGGTAAGAATCACCTGCTGCTTAATGTGGACAAGACCAAAGAGATGGTGTTAGACTTCAGGAAGAAAGGATCAGCTCCACAGCCCCTCTGCATCCTGGGTAGTGATGTGGACATGGTTGAGGAATATAAATACCTGGGAGTGACTATTGATAACAGACTGAGCTGGAAGACCAACAGCACAGCTGTGTACAAGAAGGCCTGCAGCAGACTCTACTTCCTGAGGAAGCTGCGGTCGTTCAACGTGTGCAGCAAGATGCTGGAAATCTTTTACCAGTCTGTTGTGGCCGGTGCCCTGTTCTCATCTGTGGTCTGCTGGGGGGGCAGCATTGCAGCCAGTGACACCAACAGACTGAACAAACTGATCAGGAAGGCTGGCTCTGTCATTGGCTGCAGACAGGACACTTTAGAAGCAGTGGTGGAGAGGAGGACACTGAACAAACTGTTATCTATCTTGGATAACCCGGACCACCCTCTCCACCCTGTGCTGGACAGACAGCGGAGCTCCTTTTCCAAAAGGCTCAGACAGCTTCGCTGCCTCAAGGACCGCTTTAGGAAATCTTTCCTGCCACACGCAATAAGACTGTTTAACTCATCATCATGGTCTCAGAGATAACAATATGAGTGACTGTTGTAACTGGTGAATTTTTGCACTGACTGGATCAACCTTGCACAGTTAAACTCCTCATCTTCACTACTAATCATTGCACTGGACTATATTATCCGCTGGCTATTCTCACTCTTACTGTGTATAGCTAAATATCTCCTTGTATAAGTCTTGTAAATATTGAAATTTTTATACTGTTTTTCATTTTTTGCTACCTTAAGAAGCACAACTGCTAAATGACTGTATTGCTGCAACACCTAAATTTCCCAGCTTGGGATAAATAAAGTACTTCTATCTATCTATCTATCTATCTAGCTTCACTAGAAATTATCAAAAAAATAAAGACAAAAACACAATGTAGTCTGTCTTCAAGCTTATTTGACAAAAGAGTAGGTTTTTCTCAAGTCAGTACACATTCACCAGACAGCTCGTAATTTTTGTTTTTTCTCCTGCCCTATAACCTTAGCACTGGCCTCTTCTGCACCAAAGAATTTATTCAAACATTTTGCTGCTGTGGCACAAGGCACTGATCCGGTTTAAAGTATATTCCTGATCTGCTGTGCATACCTGGAGCCAGCCCACTTATGTCCACAGACACCTACCAACGCAACCACCCAGACAAGGGCAGGCCACAGTCCATACCACAGCCATAGGGCTGCAGTGCAGGACCCCAAGCCACCCAGTCAAGGGCAATCACTGCGGCAACATTCCCCAGACCGAGCAGGCAAGCTTCGGGTGCAAAGGATCCCCATTAAGGAATAAACAATAGAGTTAAATAAATAAATAAGTAAGTAAATAAATACATTAATAAATTAATTAATACACATAAAGGATTTCATCAAATAATGTGGCCAAAAAAGTTATAAAATAGAAAATAATAACATAAAATAAAATTTTGTAAAATAAATTAAGATCACATAAAATTCAGTTGAAAGCTATGTTAAAATGTAGGTCTTGAGCCTCTTTTTAAAAACATCAACAGTCTCTGCAGCCATGAGGTTCTCTGGCAGGCTGTTCCACAGACAAGGGGTGTAATAAAGTAACAAAGCCTCGCCATAGGTTTTGGTCCTCACTCTTGGAACAACTAAAAGACCGGTACCAGAGGACCTCGGGGTCCGCGAGGATTCATAATCTAACAACAAGTCAGATAAATAAGAAGGCCCAAAACAATTAAGACACTTATAAACCACTAAAAGAACCTTAAAAAATATTTTAAACATCTTAACACTCTTTCATTTGCTATAGCTTTTTATTAAGATATGGAGCTTTTGTTTTTTAGGTTTCCTGCATACATACTTTGATGATGACAGTGATGATGATAATTAGGATGATGATAATGATTTCCCAACGACGTCTCTATGTGTCACTGGGTATGTGTTCTCTCATCTGTTTCTTTTGATCATGTAGTGCACACTGGGTTGGTTGACTTATCTATGAAATAAGCTTTATGAATAAATTTATCTCACCTTGCCTTATTTCTATATTAGAATTAGTTCCTTTGAGTCATTTTTAAAATAGTTATCAAGGTTTATGCTGTTGATTATGCAAATCAAGCACACTGATGGTATTACTTTGAGATATTTTAATGTTTTTTTTCCCCAAACCAAATAATCTGAATTGAGCAAACAGATGAATGTATAATGAAAATAGCTGTTGTAGCCTGACAGATCCCCTTCCATCTCCTACATCAGTGTAATACTGTGTCAATACCTATTTTGATTACGTTATAGGGTCATTTTTCTGTTATTTCAACCTGAATTCCTACTTTGGTAGATCTTTACCTTTAATGAAGCACATTTATATTGTTGTATCAGTGTTGTGTCTTAAGTAAAACCTTAAACACTTCATTTACTAAAGATTCCAGCTTTAGTGAATAAGAAAATGTGATAATATAGAAAAATCAGTTAACACTGCACAGCATCTTAGTACTTTGCATTTTCTTCTAACACAGTTTAGATTCAAAAGGGCTTGATCCTAGATCCATAAGATACAAATCAATACCATCTCTCCATGAATTTTAAATTAAAATCTTTAGTTTGTGACACAAGTTTCCTCAATAATCTGGTAGCCTCTAAGCTCAGCTATGATAAACTTTGTGGCTTCATCAGAGTTGTTTTCTACTTTCTAACTTTCCAAAGCTCAGACAGACTCATAGAAGGTACTATGTATATCTCTATTTTATAATGACTGAAGTGTCCTTCATGTGTATAAACAGTGGAGTGCTTCTTTATGGTGGTTTAATGCCAACACATGCAGCTTTTCTGTTCAGCTTGGTTTGGTATTGCAATGATTAAGTCCTGATATTAAAAGAAAGTAGACTATGGGATTGAGTGGGGAGCTGAGATGAAGCTGCCACTGGATGGCATTGTGATTCAAGAAATGAGCATTACCTCTCCTATTCCCTGACCTTCGGAGATTCACTGCACTAAAGAATGTTGTTTTTAAGGGTCCATTTGTGCCAAGCCAGTTAAATAGAGCTCTTAGTTTGAGAGAAAATCATCTAGCGAGAACAAGTGAATGCCAAACATTTGGTGTCCTTCTGTAAGCCTAACAGCAATTTGAAAAACTTCTCTTAACAGCTCTGTGCAACACAAAACAAATACAAGCTTATGCTGCACTCATTTTAGAGGATCAAATGTTAACAGCTCCACACATAAATCAGAGTTTTCAAGGTTACGTTGCATTTAATAGAGAAAAATGTTTCAAAAGAAAGTTTATTAAATCTACAAGCATATGTTCTAATGTGATTTTCTTATCTTTTATTCTCATGCTGTCATGTTGTGCGCTTATGCACGGATACACGCCTGACGAAATACCATGTTGAGCAGATGTTCTTATGAGCTAGCCACTATTTGGAGCAAAAGACTGATCCATGTGGTGGTGTTTTAGTGATTTTTGGCAGGTAGGCCAGGCTCTAGAAGAAATTCATAACCACCAGTCATTAGGACTGTATATTCTCCTTTATAGGCAACAGCTTTTGTAATGTTAGTCATACTTAATCAAATGATTGATTATCATTAATAGTTTGGGAAATTAGAAGTCACAGTGGTATGATCATTTTTCATTTACACCCAGGACATTGTTTCATCACTGTTGTTGCAAACAACCTGATTCCTGTTGTTTACAGGAACATTTTGGGATTTTCTAACCTCTTGATTTTTTTAAACACACCCTTTATAGTAGTCAGTCGCAATCTAAAATGTAAACAATTCAATATTTTTCATACATGCAAAATCTCACAAAACCCCAACCCCAAGTCTCAAAAAGTTGTGGTGCTGTGTAGCATGAAAATAAAAAAAAATGGTTCCTCTCCTCTTTAATTGGCGGGACATGGTTTCCATGGTTTCCAAAAAGAATTTCAAATTTAGATCCATCTGACCACAGAACATTTTTCTTCTTTATGTCACACCATTTGATGGTGGTTTTTCTGGATTGTGTTCACATATGGTCTTTACATGATAGAGTTTTAGACTGCATTTCGGGTTTGCACAACAGTGTTCACAGTCAATTTTTATTGTAATGCTGATTGAGGGCCCAAAGATCCCAAGCATCCAGTTTTGACCTTTGGGCTTGTCCCATGCACACAGAGATTTCACCTGATTCTCTGTAACTTTTGATGATATACACTTTAGATGGTGGGATCTTCAAAGTCTTTGCAATTTTCTATTAAGGGATATTTTCCTAAAGCTGTTCCACAATTCTTAGACATAATTTATCGCAGATTGGTGAACCTCAGCCCATCATTACATCTGAGAAATTAAATGTTTCTGTTCTCTGAGATGCTCTTACTATACCAAATCATATTACAGACCTGTTGACAATTAACCTAATTACTTTTCAAGTGCTACACTAGTTGTTGTTTGATGGTGGCAATTACTTTTCCAGCCTTTTGTTGCCCGTGTTCCAACTTTTCTTTATGAGTTGCTGCCATCAGATTTAAAATGAGCTAGTATTTCTCATGAAATGATAAAACGCCTTGGTTTCAACACCTTATATATTGTTTTTGTTTTATTGTCAATAAAAAATGGGTTCATGAGATTTGCAAATCATTGCATTGCATGTTTTGCTTTTCACATTTTACACAGGTTCCTGATTTTTTGGGAATTTCGATTTCAATTTCACCCATAATTTATCCTACTGGCAAATTATGTTTTTCTAAGAAGTAACCAAAATTTTTTGTTAAATTAGCATCATTATAAAATGTAGTAGATGAAGGAGCCCCACCCCTTGTTTCTCTGTATTTCCTAGTATTTATAAGGTAACTTACAACAATTAATCCATGCAGCTTTCTATCAGGTAGAACTGAAGGGAGTAAATAATTATTTCTAGGACACATAATTGCTGGAGTTATTGTTTCCCAGAAAATGTAATCTTTTTCAATAAATGAATTGGTGAGTGAAATAATCAAAAGGGAACTGAAGGACTGTCAGGAGGGCTTAATGGATTCTGTCCCCAAAACAAATGTATCTCCTCTCTTAACACCTCCTTATTCACTCCCCTCTGCACTGAGAGTGTGTACATGCGTGAGTTTCTACCCTGTCCTCCAGTGTTCTTAAGAGAATTGAATGAGGCAGAATAAATCATAAAGCGATCAAGATGTCTTCTTCATGATAATGAAAACATGATGTCTCATAATAAGTTTCCAGATCAAAGGGAGCCATTGGGGCTTAATAATTCAGTGCCAAGTGGTCGAAAAGTGTAGTGTTGACATGGATTTAGACAGACAAGAGTGGTGATCTAATAATTTTTTATTCTTGTCAAGTTTATATTCCTGAACCTTATGTTTAGTATTTCAAAATGCTGGTCAAACCATTCAGGTCACATTGCATATCCTCAGGTTTTCTGTCTCATTTTCTGGGAAATAGAATTGTTTAAAAAATAAGTTAAAAAAATAAACTAGATAACAATCAATATATCAACATAGAGGTGCTTTATCCAATCTTGCTGTTCTATGTAAGATCTTTTATCTTTGCAATATCTCTTCTTACTGTATTTGCAACAACCTCTGAAAAACCAGCAATCCTCCCCTAGACCCATGCTTTAAGTTAGCACAAAAACAGCAAAGTGGTTTTTGAAAATATCCCATGACAACGGGTCAGCACAGGGCATTTCGAAGGAGAAAATCTAAACAGAACGCTGCTTGCATGTAAATAATTTTTGGCCATATTTTGACCATACATTCTGAGAAAGTAATGCAGTGTGTTGTTATTTTTGTAAATCTGTGTTTTACAGCCTTAGCACCCCACCCCCACCCCCCTCCCCCCAAAACACACACACACACACACACACGCACACACACACACACACACACACACACACACACTCACACACACACACAAACAAACAAACACATACACACACATCATCAATTTTTCAGGAGAGGTAGGGTGCACATTTCAAATCCTGCCTTGTATAAGGTCCCTGAGTAAAAATGAGGATCTGCCTCCTTGGTAAGATCATTGTTGAGCAGCAGTTTTTCCTCCTGCAAATCTATGCTATCAATTTTATTTGAGGGGAGATGACATTCATCATTTTGGGACGATGCTTCCATCACTTTGATTCTCGAATTCAATGATTCATGAGATGGCAAGACCTAAGAGGGTGAAAAGAATTCCACCAGCACAGAGGGTTGCTGCTTTTTTCCAGTCTTTGTGGGAAAGAACAGTCAGAATCTCACAGCCTAGCATTTCAGTTTCAGTGCAGCAGACACTGGCTTTGGAGTGAATAAGTCAGGATGCTGTGTGAGTTATAAAAAGACATATGATTTGGCTAACAGTAGATGCACTCTGCAACATATCTCTTTAACTGTAGCTTAAGGCAGTTTATTCCCACCGTGTTGCCTTGTTTTGCAAGTTGAACATGAAAACTAAGGGAATTATGCAGCAAGTGCTCATTAACAAGTTAAATCTGCAGAAAAAAAACTTATTAATAAACATTTGTGTATAAATATATATATGTATATTTTAGCTGAATAATATGTGTGTGTGCAATTTTATAATCTGTTTTTTGTGTCTGTTGTGTGTTTTGGCATAGTAATAATCATTCAGTTGGTCCATTTGTCTTCACTGCTTTACCTGAACTAAAAAGCTCCCCAGATGTTCTGGGATGTGGTGATGTGCCTCAATTGAAGCCTTAATGAAAGCTTTGTAGCACCGCTGTGAAGCTGTTCTTTGACAACACTTCACATCCACCGTTCCAAGAAAAGCACCAAACAAGATGCGCCATTCTCCTCCGCTTCAAAATGAGCTCCCCTTCTGTGATGAAAAATGCTGCCTGTCTCTTTGCTTATTGCCGTGGCATTTAGTTGGCTCAGTGTGGTGATTTGGAGAGCCTGTGGAGTCAAAGCTATTTCTCCTGCTTGTGGCTTATTGCTCTGACTCAACAAACCTGACCATTGTCATTTTCCTCCATCGGCTTCATGGTGGCCGTGAAGAAAAGCCAAGAACTGCGGGTAATAACCTTCAAGGAAAGGGGTGTGATTGCACATCCATTTCACACTGAGGACCTCTCCCCTGCTTCCCCAGTGGAGCAGTAAAATGCTATATAGGATGAGAAGTGAGAATGGCAATGTTTTGTTAGTATCAGGAGATAAAAGAAGAATGTGTGTGTGTGTGTGGGTGGGTGGGGGTTGGGGGGTATGTGGGCTGAAGGGGCTAGTGTCTATCTTTGATAAAAAATAAATAAATTTAAAAAAAAAAAGAAAGAAAAGAAAGCAAGGTCTCACACTTCTGGGCCTGCCACTCCATTTTCGAAGGAATGTATTTTAGTCTACAGTCTAATCCTGATGGGTTGTTGAGGACACTCTGTGCCTCTTGAACTGTACCACTCTGCCTGCTGGAATCACTGACTACAAGTGTAATTTACCAATTTCACTCCCCCAGCCTAAATCTCCACAAAATGGATAACATGTAGAGAGCATGGCTATGCTTATAGGGCAGAGAGAATGATTGGGTCATGCTTACAGAATTACAGTACAGAAAAAAACAGCTATTATTCAGAGATGCAGAGGAAAAAAATAAATGAAAAACACACAAAAAATACATACAAAATACATACATACATGCACATACATAAATTGGCTTATGCCTAATTTAGTTATTTCCCCCTCATCCAGACAGCACCAATTGACTATTACACAGGGTTGATTAGAAACTGTTTTTTTATATATGTGCACTTCACTGCATTGTTTTCATGCAGTTACACAGAAGCTTTAAAAATTTGCTTTTAAAAGCTCACCACACAGAGCTGTTGACCTTGCAGTGCAATGTAATTTGATGGTAAATGGTTGTCATTTGGTCTGCCATGCCTCATGAAGCCGCCTGTGTCCTTATTTCTTGCCTTCAAGCTCCCACTGATCACTAAATTATTGTTGTGCATGACTAATTGGATGGCTACCAGCAGAGATGTAGTTTGCAGAGATGTAGTTTGTAGTATGGTCTACATGGCAGTGCCCCTCCTGACCCACATACAGTCGCACAGTAAATAGGTACTGTATGCATCACAATCGGCAAAGTATTTTGGGCAAAATACATAAAGCATTGAAATGATTAAATATACTGTCCCACATTCAACCTCTAGATGTCACTGTTAGTTAACCACTGCTCTGTTGCTATCTAGACGGTGGCGTCATCAGGACTCACATCATGTTTGTTTATCATCTCTCGCTCTCTCTCTCTCTCTCACACACACACACACACACACACATTTTTTTTCTCTTGTTAAAAATAAAACAGCAGAAAAATAAATCTTACATCTGACAGAACATGTTTGCTCAATGCAATTATCACTAATTACAAAAATTAAGATAGATACTCGGTGTAAGAAACTGTATCTTGCGGTAAGATAATTAGGCTGCATGTCACCAAATAACAGAGTCTACTCTTCCCTTTATAATAAAAAAAAATAATAATTAAAAAAAATGAAGAAGCAAGACTCAGAGATGATCACTGATACAGTAAATGCACTTACTGTAATACAACCCTTTGTGTGGACACATAAATATTCCTTAGTCAGAATGTTGAACTTTATCACTAATACTACATGATGTATATGATTGTATGTGAGTTTATTCCTTATCAGATGTGGCCCAATAAAAGTCACAGTCAGAGCATTCAGTAACGGTGATTTGTTTGCCCAAAAGGAGCCCCTGGGATGTCTGGATGTTAGAAAAGCCAATCAGCACTGTATAATTGAAAAGGAGCCGCACTAAATGAGTGCAGACGTGAGTTCAGATAGCCACGACAATGACGTCTGTTGAAATCAAACTTTTGTACTGCACACATGCATTCATGCTGGAGGTTGCAGATAGGCTTGCATGGAATTGCACTGTATGCACACAGGGAATGTGGTGAATGTTGGGTGGAAACTGGCAGGAAAGATATGAGGAAAAGAGGGTTGGAAAGTCAGTGGTGACATTATAGAGGTTTAGCTTGGTATGTTTGAAGTTAGGTCTAGTTTTTGTTATTCAGTGACTAACTTACGAGTTTCTTGACTTTTTGCCCAAAGTTAGTCGAATTTGTTATACATAGAATATTCCTACCATTGTGTTATAATTAAACCAGTGCATTTAGAAAAAATCTGCATTGACTTGGAACACTTCTAAACAAGAGACAGCCACACAGCAATTATCTTTCTTATTTATGGACTATGAAAATAATAACATGTTTAAATCTTTATTTAAATTACTTTATGTAAACGAATTCTGCTCATGCACTGCTTAATTTGGAGGATGTAATCAAACATCAGACTCAAAGTACATTTTGTTTCATCACTCAGTGGAAATGAGAACATTTCTAAATCAGATGGATATTTTTGGACTTTAGAAACCATAAAATTACAGTTACTGCAAATGAACTGTCATTGTTGATTTTACTGACAACACTATCCTAATATTAAAAGAAGTGCCTGAAATACATTCACATTTCAGGTTAGTTAAATCCGAAAGACTAAATGCTCATGAACGTTGGGTAAAAATAATGAGATTATCACTGGTCTGCTGCAGGGAGTTCTGTTGTGTTTGCAGGTTCCATTGTGTTTTTCCTCTATGACAGACTAATGGTGCGTCCCACCAGGGAAATCTGCTAGTGTTTCCTGTCCCAGAGCTGCCCTCTTCCTTTCACAGTGAACACCCACAGCCTGCCGTTTCTCAGTGCCAGAGACACAGAGGTAGAGTTCACCTTAACTTTGTTTGAACATCCCAAAATAACCCACAGTATCATACCTGATCTGTTGAATTAGACATGGGCATTCCTTCATTACTTAACCTGCACATTAACAAAGTCCAAACAGAAATGCTCCCTGGTATGTGAACAAATTAACCTCAGTTGTTGCTGCATTTAATAGGTGGAAGTTTACAGCTATTACCTTTTGTGTTAATAGGAGTACCAAATTTATTTAACATGTGTGCGTGACTTAGCATGTTTTAATAGTAAGTATTAAGATGTTTGGTACCATTAATTTCTTAGAAAGAAAATCACTAAAAGAGTAAGAAAACTGTGATTTTTCTCCCAGAGATCATTTCACCAACTTTCCACCACTGATGGCTCTGATCCTGCACCTTCTATCAATGAATTCTCCAAATCATCCAAACTATTTACTGTGGACTGGTCACTGGTAGTCTCATAATGCAAAGCTCAGTGCCTGGGTCCTCAGCAGAGACAAAGATAAGACAGTGAAAATTAAAACTCCTCTTCTCAATTATAAACTATCAAATGATGTGCACTCTTCACTGCTCTGGACTGCACTGGGGAGATGAAATAGCCAAAGGTGTGATTATGAGCAAATGGCATAACACAGAAGAGTCTGCTAGGCTTATCGGTAACCTACAATGCAAGGAGGACAGTAATGTCCACATTCTGGAAAGGGAAGGTGGTTTTAGGAAGGGGTAAAATAAAACATTTATTCGAAACAAGAAAAAAAAACAAAAAAAAAAAAAAAACAAGGTTAAACAGCGCCTCAGGTACCACTAATCTAGCATTTACGATTCAGCTTTGATTCTGGTGATTTCACAACCATTCACACTTTGGATCTTCTGACCAACACGGAACAACTCCATGAACAACAATGAACAACTCACAGGTTACACATGTGACCTCAATGACTCTTTTATGTCCTTTACATCTAAATTTCCACACCAGTTCTCTCAAACTGAAGGAGCCTTTCCAACAAGATGTGAAATATCTTCAAGAACCAAGTAGAAGTACAGTTGCTTTTATTAAAGTTCTTAGGAACACCATGGTATGAGAATATGCTCCAACATGAAGCTTCTGGACCTACAATCTCCCTTTAACTGCCTGCTCTGTTTGGTAGAACAAAATTTTCAATGACTGTAATGAATTTTATAAGAATTACTGAAAAAAAAGCTCTCTCCATCATTTGTTTTTAGGTATGTAATATCAAAAGTAAGTTTTAACTACTCCGTATTATCATCCTTTATACTGTTGCAAGTTTTGACAATTTCCTTATTTCCTTATTAATTTTCCTTATTGTTACAATATTATTAACTTTCATCTCAACAGTTTGTTAAAAACATTTATTCTTATTATTGTTTACCAAAGGAAAATAAAAGAAATTCAAAGAAACACATCTCTTTTGTTTCTGTCTTAGCGTGAACTTTAAAGAGACATCCAAAGTTTGAAAATGCTGGCCATAAGTTTGATATTATCTGCTAAGTCCAACATTTGACTGAAGCCACTGGTTTTATCAGTATTGTTGAGTTTATGTTTGTTTTTTGGAGTGTTTTGTGAAATTTCATGCTTGCTCTTTTTTGTTGTTTTTAATTGCTGTGATTCTGACATGTTCCCATATTCAACATTTTGTTCCTGCATTTTGTAGGTTCTCCTATTTATGGTTGTATTTTCTTTTTCATTATGTCAAATTTGTGTTTTTTCTTAAATTTTCATTTCATTGTACTGTTTTTCTGTCTCATTGCTGTATTAAAGCACTGTTTTTGTGTCATCCATCGTTTTCCTGTTATAGCTTCTTTTTAAATGTTTTATAAAGATGAATTCATTTAGAAATATTTCATTCTGTCTGCACATTTGTGTCATTTAATATAGCAGGAACTTTTACAAAGGCAGTTCTGGGCACCTTACCAGCTGTTTATATTTCTAAATCCGGGCAGATTTTGCTGACATGCTGGTATCACCGTCTTGCAAGACACAGATATGATGACAGGGCAATTATATTATGCTTGCATCTGCGTGAAAGGTGTGTATTAAAGATTGTTGTAGTTCAAAATGTGTTGCTATTATCATTACACCTAATGTGATCTCATTGCAACAAGTTCTCTGGCCGAGTTTGATTTTATTCATAAAACAGATTAGGATTTGTCCCCGGGCAAAAACCAACATTCAATAACAACTGTGTCCTTCTTGCAATCACAGCCAGCAAGTTGGCAGCGAAAAAGACTAAACAGCCGAGCCAATCTCACTGTTGTTGTACTCAAGCCATTAATGGACCTGACAGCTAACTTGTGGTTGATTAACAGTTTCCAAATATTATTACTGGAGTCATGAGGGGAAATTCTTGCACAGTTTAAATTTGCTCTCTTTGAGTTAACAAATGTTTTTGTGCCCAGATTTTTGAAGTCTCAGAGGTAATAATTACTACATATGTATTCATTACTCCAGCCTACTTTTCAAAGTGGAGTTCAGTATAGCTGCTGTGGATGCCACTAATGACAAAGGAGTGACATTAGCGTCCTTCACTGCTTGAAAAACTCAGACTCGCTCAACCCTTTCTTCTTTGAAAAGGATCGCATTGGAACTCCATTATGAGCTTGGATTCAGGTTCAGCTTCATTCTTTTTTCATCTGATCTGCATTTAAATCATCATGCGTCCCTGCAACACATGCATATATCTGTGCTACATGTTTAACAGTAAATTCTCAAAAGCTTTTATTTCCACATCTAGTTTTCTGATGTTATTCCTTTTATTTATGTCCCCATTATCTTCTTTGTACATGTTGTATAATACTATTTGTAGCTCGTTGTCAAAACCTGCAAAAATACTATAAAATACATAAAAGAGATGCAATATTTTGCCTCTGTTATTTGTTCCAAATATGTCAATTTCTAAACCATCTTTCTAACCCATCTTTGCAACTGGAAGATGTGATTCAAATTTACAGTAGACTGTATATTTATATAGAAACAGTAATGACATTAAACAAAATGTAATTGACAGCACACTGTATTACCTGGACCATGACAGATACAGCAATTTCCTGTGATTTACTTTACTCAAAATCTTTACTCAAAAAAAGTCTTTTTGAGTAAAGTTTAACTTCTACTTCGAACTCTATTGAATCAGGAAAGGTTTAAGGTTTTAATAATGTGGTTACATTTATCACAGCTTAAAAGCTTAGTTACTGAGAACTGGCTTCATGTACTGAGTGCTATGATGCTGCAGGATACTCACCATGTAGGACCACACAGATAAATAGTGAAGAACCAATTGTTAAATTTAACATTAATGCACACAGTGGGACTTGAGTTGTAAATAAGATGATTAAGTATTGCTTGACACATGCAAGTCTGAGTCAGCCTTTCTGTATGACTCATTTTGTGCATCAAAAATTGCAATTTGTTCTGTATTTTGGATCCAATCTCTTCTTATCGAGCCCAATTTGCCCTCTTGAGTTTCAAGGATTGATTTGTCTTTTGTAAGTGGGTGTTGCTTCTAGCTTATTTTTGCTGTCATCTTCGGGTTTTCAAGTGTCTTTTTAAACAATTTCTTCCTGCCTGAGTTTCTATTTTAATTACAAGTTGTTGTTATTGATCCAGATCATAGGTACTCCCTTGTAATGAATGAAAACTGGAGCTTTATCAGTAAGAGGTTTACTGAAGTAATATATTTCAGAGTTGTGCAAGCCTTTTACACAGAAGGTGAATATCGAAATAACCCTTAGCAAGTCTGCTTGTTGTCATCATATTAAGGTTTGTTTTTTCTATTTTAGGCCATTGCTCTTTTTTTCTTCTCTTTATTCTTCTTTCACAACAACTGGTCTAGAAAGTCAGCTGCCCTCCCTGAGCATGACTCTGTTGAGGGTTTCTTCCTGTTTTTCCTGCTTGCTGCCGCTGTGTGCCACTCAGTGGGAAAATGAAAATAATGTAGGTCCTTGACCTTATTGTGTAAAGTGCCCTGAGACTGCATTTGTTGTGATCTGGCTCTATATGAGTAAATGTATTTGAACTGAATTGAACTGTGAGGACTGTCAGTTTAGAAATGAATTACTAGAGTGTGAAAAGGCGGACAAAGAAAAATGTGAGGCGTTCCTGAACCATTGTGCTTCTGCTCGGTTAGCCGCTGCAGTGCAATAGCTGCCTGCACTCTGACAGGAAAACTTGGGAGTGTATCCTGTAATGTTCATTTGTTGCCTGGCCTGAACAATGGGCCTTTCTGATGGTAAAGCTGGATGGAGCGGATGGAAAGTCAAAATGTTTACTGCATGGTTTGTGCACACTAATTTCCATCCTCTTGTGCTTGTTCAAACAGGACAACTGTAGACAAAAGAGAATAACCAGGAGGATGAAGTTGTGCTTAAGTTTATTAATCTTTTAAAAGTGGAGTTGCATGTTTGCAAACGACAGCAGTAGTGCTGGTTTTGTAATCAGCATGTGCATTCATGTGTATGTTTATGTCATCATAGTAAAATGTGCCTGTGACATCTTGCATAGGTGAAACCAACAAGTCCTCCAATTGAAATGCCCATTTTTGTCAATTGTTAAATACAATAAAAAAGAACATTTAATTTGTTAATCGTCTCATGCACATCTGCATGGCTGTGCAGTTCACTGGTAAGCGTTGTTGCTCTATTTCATATTAACAATATATTATTTGGGTTTTGTGGGTTACGTTTTTGTGGTTTGGTTTGATGAGTATGGAGGTCAGGTCAACACTTCCAACTCTAAACATTCATGCTCTTTGAATCCTTTTGGAGGGAAGTGCTGTAGCCATTTGGGGGTGTGGGTGTAACTGGCCAAAAATATTTACTTAGATGGCAAATGTCAAAGTCACAGCCTTGTACATGCCAGAATGCAGGTTGCCCATGCCGAACATTTTCTTGATACAGGATGGACAATGGGTCTCACTGACCAACCGTTCTTATTTACTCATTTGTTTTTAACTCCTGGATGCTGTTGTTGCAAAATTGCCAAAAAAAAAAACAACAAAAAAAAAAACCAAAACTTTATTTTATGGTTTTTTAAAACTGACTTATTCAATCTATCTATTTGCTTTTACTCACTCTTTTTCATGTATTTATTTTTTAAAATTTCATTTTATTTAATATTTAATTGTATTTTCATTACACCAACCTTTTTTTTTTTACTGTTATCTGTCCCATTTTTCCCTGTATTTATTTTGTTTTTATATATTTTTAAATAAATTTCGGCATTGAGGGGTTAAGCCCTGCCCAGGAAATTGTAAAAAGATTGTGGCATTCGTGAAAATCTTCATATTTTGTATTTGTTCTTAGATAAGAACAAATTCTATGAACACTCAGGAATTCTCTCACTGACATTTGAGGGCTGATATGCTTGAACAAAATCTGTTTGTGTTGTCTTCTGCTGTGCCTGGAAAATTACAGTAATGTCTTTTTCAGAGTTTTAAAATAACTTTAGTATTTAACAAAGCATTTTGTTATTTTAAAATAACTACAATATTACAGCGAGTATACCTCCAAACAGCCACTGTTGGAGTAATTTTGTGTCCTCAAATGAGATCCAAGCAGAAACTATCTATGGGCCTACAAGTTCAATGGATGAAAGAGTTGTTAAGGTGAAATAAAAAAGAATCTTATGTTAACATGCATCTTGCAATTTCTTCTTTTTCTTCTTTTTTCTTTATGTGGTCTTCATGTGGTTACGGGGCTATACTCCAGGGTGTTGATATAGACTATGTACTTAGACTTCATTTGCTTAATTGGAAGTCAAAACTTATCTCTGGATTTTTTCCCATTGCTGTATGCTAAGCTTAACTAATCGAAAGTGCTTCTCTGTTGTTGGGCAATGATATAGTTGGCTGTAAAGCCACTCCTATCCTTGAGGTGATGGGAGTTTCTCCAGAACTTTGAACCAGAGTCTGCAACTTCCTTTCAAACCTAACCATTCCTTACATGTTTGCTCACCCATGCTCAAACATGTAAAAGGGAAGATCAGCTCCACCACTGCCTTCTTTTAACAGGACAGCATTAGTGCCAACCTCCAGCATAAAAAGGCCTGTCAGGTCAGGGGCAGAAAGTGCAAGTGAATTAATCAACTGATTGCATTTTCAATAGTATGTTGACTCTCAGGAGTCTGCAAGACATCTGTCTTTGGACTAAGTAGGCTAGTTAGTGGAAACACAACTATGGAAAAGTTGAAGCAGAAATTCCTATAATAACTAGCCATCCCAAGAAGGCGGCACATGGCTTTCCTAGTTAAAGGAAAAGGGAAATAGAGATGGTAGCAACTTTTGCTTCAGTGAGACAAACATGTCCCCTACCTGTCTAAGTAGGTGGCAGTCACCTTTCCAATGTCACACTTGCTTAAATGTAAGGCAAGGGATGTTTCAGCAAGCTGTGTGAATACTTGTTGGAGGACTGTAAAATGCTCTTTCCTTGACGAGGTGTAGACAGTAAGGTCATCGAAGTACACATTGCAGCTGAACATCCCAGAGGAGAGAATGTTAACAAGACACTGAAATGTGGCAGTACAAGGAATGGGTTGGTTAGTCTCACCAGCCATCTGGCATATGTGACAACCACAACAAACTGGGTTACATTGGCTATTAGCCCTGGCCAGTAAAATATTTCAGATTGAACTGGTAGGTTTTAGGTTTTTACAAATGTCTTGACCATTGACCTTCATATGTTTTTTAAGGCTACGACACAATAACAGATTGACAGGAATGAAGCAATCTTTGAACCGTTATTAGACAACCTGCTCTATTGCCAGAACCACTGTCATCCCATGTCCCACATGAATGTTAAAGTGGCTCTATTATGGTCATTTCAGGCTAATTTATTTTAATATGTGAGTCCACAAGGGCAGGAATCAATCAAGCATTTTTTACATACCCCTTTAATTATTTCATTATTTCATCGATCCTTTCAGATCAGCCTCTGCCAGAAAGAAGCAGAATGAGACTCCTCTGCCCTGAGCCCCGCCTCTCCTCGATGCAGGCTGCCTCTGATTGGTCAAATGCAGGGAGTGGTTGTTGGGAGTGTATACTGTTTTTGACATAGAAAACACCAGCAGAACTTGTAAACAAACTGAAGTAATGTAAATACTCAGTAAACAATGTCAACACAAAACATACAGCCGTTCATGTTCGAGGACGAATCAGACCCCAAATACAAGAGTGAAATCATGGTCCAAAGAGAATGAATTCTACTAAATTTTCTGTCGGTATTTTTGCATTTTTATTGCATTTGTTGTTTGCTTTTTTTTCTTCTTTTTCTTCTGTAAGCACAACGGAGAGATGCTTTTCAAACGGATTGGGCAATTTTCACTCATTTTATTTGCACTCGGGTCTCTCCGGATCACTGGAAGCCATACCTGCAACTCCACCAGCAATGTTTACACCCGTGACCAGCTGATGGCCCTGAGGTACCCGACTCTCTTGGCCAGAGAGAGACCCACTATACCTGAGGAGTTTAAAAGGAGACGGCAAGGCTGCATAGCGGGGCTTAAACAGAGGTCAAAGAAGAGAAAGTTTTGGCCCTACATTCCTGCAGTCATCACTGGAAACGCTAGGTCATTGGCAAATAAAGTGGACAAACTGGAAGCACTCGTAAGGATGCAGAGGGAGTACAGAGCGTCCAGTATCATGTGTTTCATGGAGACGTGGCTGCACGAGCAGATACCAAACTCTAGCGCCACCATTCCTGGCTTCCAGATGGTCTGAGCCAATAGAGACACCACCACGCTGGCAAGAAGGAAGGAGCATGTTATTTGCCAAGGGAGTTTACCAGTGTAGCTGTGTCCCAATTCAGGGTCTGCACACTTCGAAGTGAGCAGACCACGTAGGCTACAGAGTGTCCTCCGTAGTCTACACACTTCACAGTCTGCTTAACGTTCGTGAAATGGGACAGCCTACCTAGTCTAGAAGAATTTCCTATAGCAACAACACAGGACGCTGAATCACTTAAACCTCAGAAATTACTCGTAGGAAACGTCAGCAGACGCTGAACACGGAGCGGCAACACCGACAGTAAAAAAAAAAAAAAGGTTTGAGGCTCTGTTGTTTTCCAGCCAGTACACACTTCATTAACCCCTTAAAAGTCACTGAATATCAAATATTACCGAATTTTAATGTCACTATTTAACAAACATGCTTTAAATGTACTTGATTTTGTAACGTTTATACTAAAGTGTAGTTAAAAAAACGTACTTTTTTTAAAATAAAACTTTATTTAAGCTTAATACGACTCTTCTGAGGTTGCTGATTCGCCACCGTCCTGTGCGCAATGAATTGTGGGAGAAAAGAGGCCGTGAAGGATGCATCACCAGCAGCCTTCGTTTGAGGCCAAACGAAGTGCGGATTCGAAGGGTGGATTCGGAGGGTCCTTCAAATTCTGTGAATTGGGACAGTACTTCGCGCACCGCGATGACGTATGTGGCCGACGAAGCCGCACTTCGAAGTGTGCAGACCCTGAATTGGGACACACCCATAGTTGTCAGCATTTACATTCCTTCATCTGGAAACGCAGACACAGTGTTTGACGTCATCCAGACTGTGACTGTGGGACTACAGACAAAACACCCCAGGACCTTTATCATCATCACAGGTGATTTCAACCATGTCTCATTCTCATCCACACTCCCGACTTTGCAATTTGTAACATGTGCCAACCGAGAAAATAAGACTTTGGACCTGCTGTACGCATGTATTAAAGATGCGTAGAGCTCTACTGCTCTGCCCCCACTTGGCAGGTCAGACCACAACCTAGTCCTGCTCTCACCATTCTACAAGCCTGTGGTTCAACAGCATCCGGTCAGTTTGGAGCGTTAGAGGCTACAGACAGGCAACATGGTGAGGACACTGATGGCCTGCATTGGGTTCTGCATTGACAACATCATACACAATACACCTCCGACCACTGGTGCGTCCATTGCAAGACCCCCTGCAGTTTGCATATCAGCCTCATGTTGGGGTTCATAATGCAATCATCCACCTGCTGCAGAAGGCTTACTCCTGCCTGAACAGACCCAACACCTCAGTCTGCATCATGTTCTTCGACTTCTCCAGCGCCTTCAACACCATCCAGCCCAGACTGCTAAGGGCCAAACTGGAGAACATGTTGGTGAGTGCTCCCCTCATTGCTTGGGTTGGTGACTATCTGGTGAGCAGTATGTAATATTACTATGCTATGATATGTTTCTGGTCATCTGATTAGTAACATCGCGGCTCCCCAGGGTACTGTGCTGTCTCCCTTCTTCTTCACCACATACACATCAGACTATATGTACTGCACTAAGTCATGTCACCTACAGATATTCTCTGATGACACGGCCATTGTGGGGTGTGTGGAGGGAGGGAGGCTGAGTACAGTGACCTTGTTGACCGCTTTGTGAAGTGGTGTGGGGAGAACCACTTGCAAATTAATGTGGCGAAGACTAAAGAGATGGTGGTGGACTTTAGGAAGAACAAGTCCCTGCCCTCTCCTGTCTGCATCAGGGGGATGGATGTGGATCTTGGGGACTCATACAAGTACCTGGGTGTTGGACCATATACTGGACTGGTCCACCAACACAGAGGCCATTCATAAGAAGGACATGAGATGGCTTTACTTCCTGAGGAGGCTCAGGTCGTTTCATGTCTGCAACAAGATACTGCAGTTGTTTTATCAGACTGAACAAACTGATCAGAAAGGCACCATCTGTTGGTGGTTGTAAACTGATCAACATGGAGAAGGTGGTGGAGGAGAGGATGCTGGCAAAGCTGCTAGCAATCATGGATAATCCCTCTCACCCCCTCCACAAAACACTGGACAAGCTAAAGAGCAGCTTCAGCAACAGATTCATTTTAACCCCGCTGCTCTAAGGAATGATACAAGAAATCATTCCTACCTTCTGCAATCAGACTTTACAACTCCTCTACCTCTGTCAGAGCCACGATTACACACCTGGTCTAATTCTATCTGTCACCTTTTGCATTTTGAATCCCATCACATTGCAATTACGTATCTTTGCATACGTTGCACATGCTAAATATATGTATACATAGGAATCATTTATATGTGTACATATATTATTATTATTATTATTATCATTATTTTTATTATTATTATTATTATTATTATTATTATTATTATCATCTCACAAGTGGCCTTAAAGTGTATTTATTCTATTTTTCTTCTTTCAGTATTTCATCCTATTGTATTTTTGTGTATTTTTGGGTATATTGTGTACAACACCAGACTGCTATGACAACTTAATTTCCCCTCGGGAAAATATATCTATATCTATGTATCTATGTATCTATCTATCTTTCTGTCTGTCTGTCTGTCTGTCTGTCTAAACTAGTTGCAACATTTGGTTACTGTTTAGACTTATATAAATATTTTGATACATTTGTTAATAAAAAGAAGAAGACGAAGAAGAAGTTTGACATAAAGAGATGAAGAGTGTGATTTATTGTTGATTGCTTCCACATGGTGGTCATATGCCACTAAATGACGTGAATAACAGAACCAAATTACCAGCACTGACGTATGAAGTATGTAGTCATGTTGTTGCTGGAGCAACAATGTTTTTATAATTATGCAATATTCAGGTTTTATAGTTTTGGTTTCCTTTTTTTTTTTTTTATTAGAGAAATGAGATTCGTGGGAGAGAAGAAAATATTGCAAGTGTGAGTGTGTGACTGCGATGCTCTTAATATGGTTTCCTGTAGCTGGGTATAGCTGTTATTATTAGGGAAAGTAGACATTATTATGTGCTTGGATACCTAGCATTTAACTGACAGTAACAGTAAAACAGTGAAAGATGAAACAGAAGAAGGAGTTTAGTATAAACATGACAATGGTGCCAGTAAGTTGATAAGAGAACAAAATGTTTAAATGATTGCTTTCCTTGTGTGCAATCGTACAACTGGGTACGTACTCTATGTACAGTGTTAAATCTTCCTGTTCCAGTCCCCTCAAAGAAAGAGCAAAATTATAATTTTTATTGCTTATCACCTGGCTGACACCGGCACATACACTTGTGAACTGTTGCTAAGTGATCCAGTCACTTGTATTTACCCGATAGACAGTTTTAATATGATTATAACACTTTTGAACTGTGCAGTGCCTGCAAAGAAGAAAGATCTTCCTCATCAAGTTATTTACAAGCCCATTAATGAGCCATTCATTTTTCAGGTGTGTAAAAGTAGGGTTACTACTAAAGCTGCACCTTGACAGTGATGGTGCACACAGCACTGCTGCAAGGTCACTGAACTGTCGGCCATCAGCATGAGGCCTTACTACCTTCCGAGGGAGTTCATTAATGCCCTCTGTGGTAGCAGTGTACATCCCCTCCTCTGCTAATACTGATGCTGGCTGCAACCACAGTACCCTAAAGCCCTCTTCCTTATCTTTGGAGACTTCAACAATGCCTTTCCATCCTCCTCTCTGCAAAAATGTCACATGCCATAACAGAGACAATAAAATACTGGACCTGTTTTATTCCAACACCAAGAAGGCATACCACTCACTTCCCCTTTCTCCCCTGGGCCGAACTGACCACAAACTCGTGCACCTCCTTCCTGTGTATAAATCTCTTGTACACAGGCTGTCTGCTGTCACCCATGCTGTGAAGAAATGGTCTGAAGAAGTTGAGGAGGCCCTGAAAGACTGTTTCAACGCAACATTATGGGATGTTTTTTGTGAGAATATCAATAGTCTAATCCAGTGGTTCCCAAGAGCACATGGGGTCCTCAAGGTTTCGAACATTCAGAGCCATTGTAATTAAAGTCCACACACTGGCCTTCATTAATCAAGTGACGAAAATCTGTGCGATTTACCATTTCAAGGCAAAGTTTGGCATTTAATAATTTGACCGTGAGCATTGGATATGTTAAAATCTCATGACAGGTCTGAGATGGTGCACGCAAGTTTGAATCAGTATGGATTTGAGTGCAGCACAGCAAACCCTGAAAATAATTATTCAACAAACCTCAAACCATCTATTTTATCTATCTTATCTATGCTTATCATCTAAGCATAAGCGGCAACATATTCAGTACTCATCATTAGCCCATTTGCAGAAAAACATATTAAATGGATTCTCAAAACGAATAAAATAAAATAGTTTACTGATACCTCTTAGAGTGCACACCAACGCACTCAAAAAATGATTTGGGAAAATTAATATGATAAACAGCCTAAGCCCACACATGACAACTATAACAGCTCAAATTTAATAGTCCCATAAATCATTATACATTACCATTTGAAATAATGATAAATACAAACAGGGATCTGTGTTTGCAAACAAGCTCATACCTATATTCACTCTCGAAGGATCTCATCACCCCACTGGCAAACCCTGCCACACAGCAGGAGCACGGGTTCAAGGGACTTAAGACCATCTTGAGCTTCAAGGAATCAAAGTCGCCAACCTGTAGGAGACTAGAAGTAGGCAAATGACTTGAGCTTATTTTTTAACAGATTTGATCAGGCATCCGCCCCTCCCCCAGGCCAAGTCTCCTCTGCTGCAACCCTCATAACAGTCTGTGCCCCCTGTCCACTGCTCCTCCTATGCCCCTCCCCCCCACGGCCTTCAGCTCACACCCACCTGACACCTCCAGTTCACGCTCTGTTCGGTGCCCCTCCCCCCATTAACACCTTCCTGCTCCAGCCTATCCCTCACAACAGGTGAAGAATGCCCTGAAGAAGAACAAGGCTAGGAAAGTAGCAGGTCCGGACGGCATCAGCTCCAGGCTCCTGAAGTCCTGCACAGACCAGCTGTGTGGGATTTTTGGGTACACGTTAAACCTGAGCCTGAAGCTAGGGAGAGTGCCACAGCTCTGGAAGATGTCCTGCATTGTCCCAGAGCCAAAGACACTGCACCCCAAAGAGCTCAACAGCTACAGGCCAGAATCTCTGACCTCTCAATCGATGAAGACTCTGGAGAGACTGGTCCTTGTCCATCTGCTCCTGCTGGTGAGCCCCTTTATGGACCCACTGCAGTTTGCCAACCAAACTGACATTGGGTGGATGATCCATCATCTGCATCCTTCACACCTCCCTCACTCATCTGGAAAGACTGGAAGCACTGTGAGAATCATGTTCTTTGATTTTTCCAGTGCATTCAACACCATCTAGCCCAGGCTGCTTGGAGACAAGCTGCAGCTAGCTGGGGTGGACCATACACTACCAATCACTACATGGATTTGGACTACTTCACAAACAGACAACATTTTGTTAGGGCGCAGGGCTCTGAATTGGACTGGCTCTATTATGCTCATTTCAGGCTAATTTATTTTAATATATGAGTCCACAAGGGCAGGAATCAATCCAGCGTTTTTCGCAAACCCCTTTATTTATTTATATCGATCCTCTGATCAGATCAGCCTCTGCCAGAAACAAGCAGAAGGAGACTCCTCCACCCTAAGCTCCGCCTCTCTCCGATGTGGGCTGCCTCTAATTGGTCAAATGCCGGGAGTAGTCTGGAGTGTGTACTGTTTTTGAGATAGAAAATACTGAAAGAACTAGTAAACAAACCAAAGTAATGTAAATACTCAGTAAACAATACCAACACAAAACATACAGTTGTACATATTCGAGGCCGAATTAGAGCCCAAAAACAAGAGTGAACAACTCAGCAACCTGCAGCAACGAATGCAGTAGGACGTATCTGGTTGGTAAATACTCTGCTTACCAGCTTTAGTCTAAAATAACATTGTTTGCTGTCCATCAATCACCTTATATATTTGTACATGCCCCTGTTAATAGGTGTACATGTGGTAAATGTACTGCAATGCCAACAGAGGTGGAAAACTTCTGCTGCCAAGAAATATATGAGGTAATGATGCTATTTGCTAACACTTTTGTGTATTGTTACAATATAGTTAGGTGTATTTCTAGCCACTCCATGTACACTTATTGTTTCATGTGGCTAATCAGCTGGGTGTTTTTAGCCTGATTGTTACGTTTGTAGCATGTCCATCTACAGTGATGAATGCTAACGTTCTGGTCATCATTACATCTGTGTTGCCTGCTGGTCGTAATCAGGTAAAGTAAGTGTGGGTTCATTCCTGTAGTTTGACTGTTGCTCACACACTAAATATCAAAACAAAAGAGAAAATTTATTCAGGTTTACTTACAGCTTGTGGCTCAGAATCAGAAACGCGGTTTTGATTGAAGCAATAGAACAGACCCTCCTTTCAGCTAAAGCCTGGTTGCAAATCCTCTCATTGCAGTACATTTACCACACATACACACAGGGGCATGTACAAATATATAAGGCAATTGATATTCAGTAAGCAGTCTTCAGTGAAGTGCTGGTCACAATTACAAACATTGGTGCAATTCTGTGACTGGCTCCCAAGACCAAAACTCCATCCATTGCTGTCTAACCATTGTTATTTTCTTCGGAAATTTGAACAAATGTTGCTTTCCCTCGCAGCCGAAGAAGCATTCCTTGTGTGACATATTGACACTGAAAACGTTGTGGTCCGCCACAGTGTCTTCCGTATCACACCAAGCAGTTAAGGTGGGTGTGCCTTTCTTCTGGTGAATGTGCACTATCTGGAGAAGATGCCCAATAACAGTCGTCCCCGGGACGTCACTGAAATATAAAAGTAGAAAAAAACTCTAAAACCTGTTGTTTTCAGCATCATACAAACTGAATGTAGAGACACTCAACTCAAACATGCGTTTATGTGATAAAAAAAATGGCACCGCACACTTGTCTGATAAGTATTCAACACTATAACAATGTAGTAAGCTCAAAAAGTTGAAATAGCATAATAGGGCCCTTTAAACAACATGTCCCACCCCTCTACAGGACACTGGGCAGCTCCTTCAGTGACTGGCTGCTCCATCCACAGTTTGTGAAGGAGAGGTGCAGCAGGTCTTTCCTGCCTGCAGCTGTCAGACTGTACAATAAAGAAAATGCCGGCTGGTCTGTAGACAAATAAACAAATAATTGACTAAAAACTGGTCTCTTGCACAATACATTCCACCTCACCTCACTATTCATTTCACTGTTTTGCTGTTTTCCCCCTTTTTTTTTTCTTTTTTTTACTTCGGATATTATATATTTGTATATGTATTCTCAAGCTCATCCTTAATGTTATATTTATTAAATTATATCTTTTTAAAGATTTTTATGCAAAATATGTTTTTTCTTATTCTCTCTCTTGCATTTCTTACTATTTTTTTTCCACTTGGTCATCCTGCTGTTATACTGTGAATTTCCCTGCTGTGGGACTAATAAAAGAATCTGAATCTGAATGTAAACATAGCTACTAGTTTAAAGTTTAAACCACCCCTCTCGATTGGATTGAAAATTCTCTTGTCTACTCTGAAAAAACAGAAAGATGATTAAATTCACTCAATGGGAAAATAAAGGAATGAAACAGAACATATAATAGAAACAGGAAACTTTTTATGATATGATATACTCACTTCACAATATGGAATCAGCAGCACTAAATTTTTAGAATAAATCTAATATGCGTAAAAATTATACCATTAACAAATTAAACTTGCAGTTACCTATCAGGGTAGGAGAATTCTTGAATCTTGATGCCCCAAAGTTATTATCAAAAAATATATAGACTATTATATAAGCTAAAAGATTATGTCTCTCTTCCAAGTTCAACATGGGAGGCTGACTAATCCAATAACTTTAATCAACATGAATGTCACAAATATGCTTAAACACCTTTAAAATGACTTAGAATTCAAATATGCAGCTAATACAATTCAAAATTTGGCATAGACATCATTATACAGGGCAAATAATGTTCAGGATGGGTCTGTCACAATCAAATATTTGCTCAAATTGCACTGACAACTACTGCCTTGCCTTGTGGTCCTGCACACCTGTCCACAGATTCTGGCTTCAGGTATGTGAAGACATGTCAATATGGTTTAAATGTAATATTCCTACAAACCCCACACTGTGTCTACTACCTGACTTGGGTGAAATTAACATGGTAATTAACTCTGCACACATGATCCTACTGGTTTTATGCAATGCAAAGAAAACTATCCTTGTGAACTGGAAAACAAAAACTAATCTGTATTCAGCAGTTTAGGAATCTCTTACTAGACCACATCAGTATTGAGACAATGTCTGCCTCCTCAAAGAATCAGCTAGCTGAATTTCACTCTCTCTGGTTCCTTGTGATTACTGCCATCATTTAGTGTTGGTGGAGGATTGTGACCTTGCCACTTTGGGGGTTGGATATTGGCGGGGGGGTGCCTAATGGCTGTGGATCTTTGATGGTTTCCTGTGGTGGAGATCTGGGCTGCTGCACTGTGGGGGGCAGCTCTGTGTCCAGTTCTGTGGGGCTGTAGGGGTTTGCGGTTGGGGTTGCTTAGTGGTGGTAGGGTGTGGCCACTGGTAGGGCCTAGGTCAGTGGGCGTTGGCCCTGGGCCAGGTGGCCAGGCTATTCTGGGGGGGGGGGGGGGGGGGGGGGGGGTTGGGGCTGGATGGGGGTTCTGAGGTCTGGTGCCTTTTGGTGGTGCCCTCTCTTGGGGGTAGAGGGGTTGGTTGTTATCAGGGGGTCTGGGTCTGCCTGGGTGTGCTGCCACATGCTGGGTTGGTGCATGCCCTAGTGTCTGATTGCTGCACTTGGACCCAGGGTATGGCCTGGGGGCAGAGAGGGTGTAGGGGTTTGAAGGGGGGCTGAGTGGGGTTTGTGGGATTGTAGGTGTCATGGTTGCTGCTCTGCTGGGCCTCCAGTCCCTCATCATGCTCATCTGCTCCACCTGTGGCAATCCTGATTGCTCATTCTCTTCACCTGCTCCCCTCCCTACTTAAGCTCACTCCAGTCCTTGCTTCCCTGCCAGATGGTCAGCATTGTTTTCCCTTGTTGATGTCCAGCGTTTACGCTTGTTTTCTGATTCCTGTGTTTGACCCAGTTACGGCCCTTGGACTTCTCTTGCCTCATCTCCTGTCGGACTGCTCCTGCCTTGTGCTCTCCTGGATTTTGACCTGTTTTGGAACGACCACGGATATTCGCCTGCCCCAGCTAAGTAGTCTGCCTCCTACCCCTGTTTATGACTCTTGGCTTCTTAAATCTCTACTTGTTTGGATTGTGGATCATCCTGACTGTTTCTGGAGCCCTTTCAGGATATTATTCCCTGCTTTACCTGAGGAAGGCGCCACCGCTTCCTACTGGACCAAACCCTGCTCATCGCCTCCATTACCCAGACTGAATAAATTACTTTCTTGGAATCTATCACTGTGTGTGTGGCTGAATTTCCGGGTCCTCAGGGAGACACCATTACAGTAGGGGGAAGTGCTGGGGTGTGTGTAGGGGTAATCCAAAAGAGAAAGGTATTTAAAATGGAAGTTACCGATGAAATTTGAATCATTATAAAGTATGCAGAACCCCTTTATAATCCTTGATTGATTTCTCTTTTGCACCTTATTTTACAAATGTATGGCCTGTTCTTGCTTGTTCTTTCTTTTTTGTAAATATCTTATCTTATTTAAATTATTACTCTTTGCTTTGTTTAGCAAAGTTAGCACAGGCCCCTTTATTTTTATTTTTAGTTTTAAGGAAAAAATCATTGAGTGTTTTGCGTAGTCCTTATAGCCAGAAGATTATGTAAAGTCAGCCAAGAAATCCTTTCTGTCTTTGTATTTGAAATGGTGTGACTGATCTTTGTTTAACCTGTAAAAAAAATTCTGTGCATGGAAAAATAAAAAACCTGAAAAAGTGAAAGTGTGTAGGGGTGAGACTGGGAGGTTTGTGTGTGTGTGTGTGCCAGGATGAGTAGGAGTGGGCAAGGATATAGGTGTATATGTGGGAAGGGGAGGGATCACATGCAATTGTGGGGGAGGTCTGGGTGGGCCCAGGGGTGGTGAGTCTGGGCTCTACCACTGTCCTTCTCCCCCTCCTCTCCACCCCCCCTGGTCGTGGGGGATGGATGCCCCTGGCCTGCCTCCCGGGAAACGTGGGTGCCTACTGCCGCCAGCGGCTCGCCTTCTAGAAGGAAGTTTGTTTGTATGGATGGATCAGAGAGTGGTCGATGGTGCGCTGGTTCCCGGGGTGTGTGGCTGGTGGCACCTCTGGGTGGGTTCGGGGTGAGTGCTGGCCCGCGCCAGGTGGTTGTCTGTGGGAGGGTGGGGAGGCCTCTGAAATCTTGGGGCCCTGAGCCCTTCACTCTGGTCACCCTGGGTGGTCTGTGCCTGGTGGGGTCGGCAACTGCCGATCTTGGCCCGCTGGGGCCTGTGCCACCTGACCGCAGGGGGCTCTGGCTGGGACCTTCCTCTGCCACCCTCCGGGTGGATCCGGGGTGGGCTGGCTTGGATTCATGCTTCGGGATTTTTACTAATTGCCCGGGTCTCTGGGCCACCCTAGTCAGCCTCTAGCCGCGATGAAGGTGTGGTTGCATTTGTAGGATCACTCCTCATTTCTCATACTCTGCATGCTGACACAGTGACTGAGTTGTCCATTGGGTTTATACACTAAGAGCTACCTTTGTTTGGTGTTTTGTGTATGTGTGTGTGTTTCTGGTACTTTGGTTGTTGTTGTGATACATGTTGTTGCTGTCTTGGTAATGTTTTTAGGAACCCCTGATGATTGTCAGCTTAGTTTACCTGTAAAAGCTGTAAGGAATTCTATGTTGTGTTTCTGTACAGGTGTAGCAGTTGGTTGTCTGGTGTTAGGTTGGATTGAAGGGTTGTTGCCTTCTGTCTGTTGGATCTTTGTCTCCTCTTCCTTTTGTCTACTTTCCTTTTTACTTTTTACTCTTCATTATTCTCTTTTTTTTCCCTGGCCCCTCAGGTCAGCAAGATTACATAAATTCCATAATTCAAAATAAATAAATAAGATAAAAACAAACAAACAAAAACAAACAAATAAATAAAATCAGATTATCAAGAGGAGCCTTATACCAATAAAGCTGCACTTGACAAAGCAAATTTGTTCAGTACAACACAGCAGCCAGATCATCATTTTGCCCGCTACGATGCTGGAAAGAACAAATAAAATAAACAATAATAATAAATAAAATTCTTTCCGATCAAGGCATGACATCAGTTGACAAAACATTTTTAGAATCAGCGGGCATTTGATTGGCTCAAAGTACATGAAGAGCATGCTGCAATTTAAACAAAGTGACCTGTAGAATGAAAAACAATTTATTTAAGTAAATTTAAAAAAAAAATCTACTAAGCTAAAGATAATTTCAAATGTTAAGAACAACAGTTACTTTTCTTGCTGAAAAAAAATAAAAAATAAAAAGAGTAATAGTTTTTTTTTTGAATGAAACAATTGTTAGTGAAGACATGTATGACTAAATACAACTACCTGCACATACAATCTGTCTTTTTATCCCTGGAGAACATTTGGCAAGTAAAAGTTTTCACCAGCTGGCAACTTTAGGAATATATCAACCATTTTGGTAGGAAAAAGGAATTTATTCCAGTTGGTGGTCATCAAACTCAATGATTCAACTCCCTGACACTAATTCCTACAGTATAATACAGTACCGATACAAATAATTATGGTTCATTGTGTATATAAATTAAGTCTTATACTGATTATTTCAATTTCACATTTCCATAAAATGTGTGATTTTTTTGTTTGTTTTGTATAATTTTGTTTATCTTGAGCCTATTATTTGTATTTTTGTTGTTAATGTCATTATTTTTGTGCCTCTATGGGGGAACTGTAAAAACATATTTTGCCTTAGACTTTAAAAGTTTATCTAACTCTAAACCTGAATACTAGCACAAAGGATTGTTTGTGGAATGACACATACACATTCACACCCAAATCTTGTTGAGTTGCCAGAGTTCGACCTGGCTTCCGATTCCCAGTCAGTTTCTCATACCAGCTCGGTGAGCTACTGGTTCCCATCCACTTGCTGTGAAATCAGACTGACCTCTTCGTCACAACAGGCTCCTCCCCTCCGACGCAACGCCGACCTTATGATTGCTAGCATATCTGGCCAATAATGAATGGATGTTTTATGTATGACATTTCCCTTTAGCCAATGAGATTTTGGGTGGGTGGGACAACCGTGGGCCTGGTTTTCATGGTTGGCTGCAAAGGTAAGCTCCGGCTGAGATTTCTTTAGTTTTCTCTCACGTTAAATTTGTTGTTAATGTTGTAATGTTTAAAATAATGTTATATGTGGTGGTGTGTTATTATGTTTGCTTAAATAAACAATGTTTGTTGGGTAATGTTGCCCTTTGCTAGCTTAGCTAAGTGTACAGTTCTGCAAAGTATTCCAAGCATAAAGAACAACGGTAATTTTTCGAATATCACAACCGTTTATTGATTCCGATTAATGACTCTATTGTCCGCTACAAAAAGCTTTGTCGGTGTACTATAAAATCTCGCAGAGCATCCGGACATGTTTTTGTCTATTTATGTCTCGTTCCAACCAAGTTACACTGATGTAAATGTGCTTTCTTTGATAATTTTGCCTAGTCAGTAAGTGTACAGACACATTAATTTTTATCTCTGTTGAGTTTCTTATGGCTAATTCTGCCACGTTTGTTTACGTATGTTTCAGTGTTCATAATATAGCCAAATCTTCCTACTGCAAATCGAGGCGTGACAGAGAAACACGTGTGAAGATAAACATTTGTACAACTTAACGACCAGGACATTGAAATATTTAACTATTGTTTGTACAATAATGTGGTACTTTCAGAGAGGCTATACCCCCGGTGTGTTCTGATTTGGTGCGGAGCTGAGGAGACAACAGGACATATACCATCTACCACCACACCTCTTGTTCAAACAGCCTCCACTAAGTTGGATTATATTTGCGACTACTTGGAAGCGAACAGTTTATTCATCCTTAAACTGAATGGATTTTGAGAATACATAACCTGGAAGCTTTGCTTTGTAAGGGTGTAAAAAGCCTTCTCGTGGAGTCAATCAGCGCCTGAGGAGGACCCATTACGTTTTTCAGGAGGGAAACTAAGTCAAAGCTACGATGGATCAAGCCAGCGGTGGGGAGGACCCGAATAAGCCCCATAAAAAGAAGTCCAGCGAGGATGAGGGTAAAAACAAAAAACTGGTAGGTGTTCCGAGCAGTTAACTGATGTTGCCAAGTCCCACAAGCAGTCATTAATTACACACTGTATTAAGATTGTTAAAGTTATTTCTGAAAGTTTCTATCTAATATTTTAGTTTATGGCACAAAGTGGCAACACGACTCCAGTATAGTTACTAAACAGCATGCTGTCAGATTACAAGATCTCCATCCAGCCCAGGATAAGGCACAGCTGTTGGTGTGTTGTTATTACTATTTAATGTGTTTCAATACAGAGTGCCTAATAGCAGTTAAGAGTCGAGCAAAAGAGATACTGTTTCGCTGAGTGCTCAAGTTTTTAAGGCACTCAGTGGATCATGTGATCTTGACAATGGATCTCCTCTTGTTTTGACAGCTGGACATATATATATATATATATATATATAATCATATGTGTGTGGTGTGTGTGTGTGTGTGTTTATAAGTTACTGGATGACTTATTGTATAGCAGGGTGTCTGTGTGCTTTGTGGTGCTTTTAGGAATACTGTGTGTGATTGATAAAACATGACCTTAGCTTGTGGGGAGTGTTTATGAGATAACAACTGAAAGCAACAGTTTGCATTTACACCACTGATAACCTCCAGATCAGCCTGGCCTGGTTCACTTTTTCTTGGAGGGGAGATTGTTTTAGAAAGTAGACAACCCCGAGTCTGCCTCAGTGGTTCTCCGGTGTCATTTAGCTGTTCCTGAATGCTGTACCTTAACTGGTAAAAAGTTTTGTAGGAATGGTGGAAGTTTTGTCTTGCTTTCTGTATGCGGTCTGGATCAATTTCCTCTGATTTGTAATCTCATGTTGTACTTACATGTGTTGACATAAACTAATAAACTTTTGCAGGCACTGCATAAATAGGATGTTGCTGTACAGATTTGTCCACAACCTGCTTTTGCCATATTTGGTAAACTTTAGCCTCACTCCTTATTCACTACCACTATCAACGATCTTATCAACATTAAAGAGGATGTTAAGTGCACGCTACTTCCTGCTTAGTGTCTTTAGAGGACACTGGTTGACAGTAATTCCCTGAACCGAGACAGAAAATGCTGTCTGCTGTTAATTTGTTTCTGCTTTTCCATCTGAGTTAGAAAGTTGGAAAGTTTGACTGCTGTTGAGATTTCTAAATGACATCACCTCTTAACTGCCAACAATGGACCCTTAGTAGTTTCTTTGCAACGTACCTTATTGGTGGAGTTAATCAAATGTTTGTTCTGGTGAAAAAATTCACTGAGCCTAAATAGATTGCAAATGTAGAGGCTGACCATATGACTCACTTGCCAACAGAACACCTCAGTTGTTTACTTGTGGTGATTGTTGTGGTAGCTGTGAAGTTGTCTTAAAACTTTTGCACAACAGGAAAACATTATTGCTGCACTTCAAACAGGGGAATTTTGAACTTAAAATAACTGGCTGTAAAGAGTCTAGTACAGTTAACAGAAAGTCTGACCATTATATATACCCGATAGGAAATCCCAAAGTGGACTGAAATGGGATGTTTTCCCAGAGGTAGAGTTTTGTAATGAGAAATCGCAACAACATCCTACTTCCAAAATTTAAAGTTACATAATCAGTCACTAACTGAGAGGTCTATGTAAAATGTCTGCTAGTTTCTTCTTTTTGTATTTAAGCAGCTTCATGGCCAGGCATGTTCCCTGTTGCTCAATTTTCTAAGCAGAGCTGTAAGTCAAAGGAAGCCTGAACTTCAGCTGCTGGAAAAAAAAAAGCTCTACATGGTCAGAGTTGGGAGGAAGTAATTATTCATCCCTGGGTGGAGTGCTGATTTGTCTCCTTTTGCTTTTTCCCAGTTTAAGCTGCTCCTCTGTTAATTTAATCCAAGTGTCCTTGTTGACATGCAAAACACTGACATGAAAAAGCATAATGATGTGCGTATTTTTCATGAACCTCAAGTCAAGTTATTTAAATAGCAAATATAAGAGGTTTATTTAGTTAGCATAGTGTCATATAATAATAATTATTAGATTTGTCTGATAGAAAATTTTAAAATATAACAAAACACAATTTTCACCATGTATGGTGCTATAATCTTACATCCTGTAATAGTGGCTTGGTATCTGTAATAAACAGCATCAAGGGAGAGGTTACTTTTTTCAGTCCCATTCTGTTGTTGCCTGAAGCAAAGCCAAGCCAGTTTTTAGATGAGAAACACTGAAAGCTGTGTGTTTAACAAGTCACTGTTCAGGATTACATCACAGCAACACCAATTGGGACATGGACTCGTGATGTAGATACTCAGCACAGCCAGAGATGCTCAAATAACTACACCGAAATAAACATAATTCAGGACTTGCCAGTTATTTAGCTGTTCTTTTTCATGATATCCTTGTTGTGATAGCATTGCAGTATGATATTTTTCGGAGAAGACAAATGGAAAGAGTGCTTAAAAAGAAATTCAGAGGAGCTGATTAAACGGAAATATTTTTTCTCCATACCAGAATAAAATATGAGCTCACAGCATAGAATGAGAGAGGAATCCTCCTACTCTGTCCGTATAATAACAATGGGACTGTATATGGTTGACTGTGTAGATGCTAGCATATTTTAGCCTACAACTTGAGAGGACAAAACAGACACTTATCTTTTACATTTTAATTGCTTGAATGAAGTGTATTGTTGTTGACTTTTAAGTTGTACTATCACAACCTCTTCACATGTTTTCTCAAATCCAAGAACTTGCATGTTTGCCCACTTGTGTGATTTGGGTCAGCAGTTTGTAATTTAGCATATTTTGTTTTTATCATTTGGGACGAGCATTTTGAGTGATTCTTGACGTTGACTAGACAGACCAATTAAAATCGAGAAGTTGTGACATCATTGTAGCATCATCAATACTGAAATGAAAAATGCTTTATCCCTAGAGGGATAAAGCAGGGTTGGCTGCATCAAGATTCTGTAGCCTCTCTCTTTGGGGTGGCTGCCATGCCAAGTGAACTAAACACCTCGCACACAGGAGTATTCAGCAGCTACAACAAAACTAGTTCTTTTTCCTTGACTCTCCATCTGGTCTCTTTGCTCCTGAAGTGCAACATTTTTTACGGTTTAGTAACCGTGTTGCTCTGGTCTGTTGCTTCCTCTGTAAACTCTGGTTGAAACTGGTGACAGAAACATCTGTTAAACTTTTCTGCTTCTGCCTCCAAAACATGGGCGGGAGGCGAGGTGATTCCTCATGGGCTGAAGCTACAGCTAGCTTTGGGATTAACTCCCTTCACTTTACACCACAGTGGTAAAGCAGATCCTGCTTGTAACCTGCAGAGCCGTGGCAGTTATTCCAGAAGCTTTCATTCACCACTAAACAGACAGTTTCTCACAGCTAACTTATTCTGTTTGGCCTGTCCTAGTTTAACTCAGACGTATGCTGGATGCAAGGGGCCACGCCATTCTTTTAACACAGCACTGTAAACAGTTCTGTGTCTCTGCGCAACAAGTGATAACTCTCCCCCAAACAAACAGTGATCACTGGTTGTAAATACAAACCTGTGTATCATACTAGCATGATTAAAGTTAAAAGTATTAAGAAGTTAAAACCTTTTATTGATCATCTTTGCAAAATTATGATGTATGTCAGAGATGGTTTGTGTCAGCCATCAGTAACAAATTATATTGATTTGAAAAGTTAGTAAAAACCAGTAAAAGTTAGTGAAAACCAGCACTTTCTTTTATATTAGTATTTAATTTTTTTTAGATGTGTTCTTACTTTGAACTCTCATTATTTTTAAAAATAAGCAGCCTTACTTTTACAAGGTATGTCTATGAATATTTTTGTTTGTTTTGGAAGCATGTAAGCAAGGTTAAAATTATGTTAAGGAAAGTAAAATCAATATTGTTTTGATGTAGGTGCCATTACTGTCATTCATTCCTTGAGATTACTTTTATTGTCAATTAATGCTATACAAATAACACTGGATGGAATTGAAACTGAATATGATTATTTTATGTTTTACTATAATTTATAATCTAGTAACACATCGTTGATATGGGAATATAGATTTTTGCTAATAATTCTTACAAGGGCTGGATTTTGCTTTCACAAATATTTCCTTGTGTGTAGACAAATCAATATGGTGACTTTAGAATGTAATGAAAATCCTTAATCACAGAAAAATTTGAGAATGTATGCCTTTCATGTTAGTTCTTGCATCTTGATCCCTTCTGTGGACAAGATTTGTTGTGCAGACACCTGTCATGATGTGAAGATTGGGATCTTTTGATTAAATAAATTAAAGTTCTTGGCTTTGAGAAAAAGCTCTTTTATCAGCTTTTTATGATGACACTGACTGAGACACTCAGTTGAGTTTGTGTTTGTTTCATTGTAAAAGGTTAATCAATTTTAGTTTATTGTCAGAAGATAACCGGGACAGAGGGAATACTTATACAAATGTGCACAAAATAATCAGATTTTGCCAGCAAGGTCAATGAAAGGTATGCTGCTTTGGATTCTTACTTTCAAAAAGAAGAATGCAGCTTTGACTTGGCATCGTAACATACATTCTTAACTAATAACAAGTTTGAGGGGTTTGTAAATGCTTTCATTTCAAGTTTATATTTTTGTCAGCTCTGTGTGAAGTTTATTGGAACTCCAGTTTATCAAACACAGATGATAACCTAAGTAAAATAAATATTCCCTGTAATCATTGTAGTCCTTTTGTTTTATTTGATTAGTCATTAACCCGTACATACATACATAGGGTTTCTGAGACGTTTGCATGACCTTATTTTAAAAACTTTGCTTAAAACCCTGTTGTATGCAATCTGATACTTATATTAGCCCCCTGGTGGATACATTTTGTACAACAGTCATTTTGACATCACACGGTAATAAACAGTAAATACACAAAAAATATATTTATTGATTTTTTTTTTAAATTTTGTTTTAAAGGCCAAACAAAAACTTCAGATTAAAGAAAATTGGCCTTTTTTCTCCACTTTTTCTTGGGTCGGACTTTAAAGGGTAAACGTCAGAAAGGATATATAATGAATGGCCATTTAAGTTATAGTACAGTGTTATCTAGTTGATTGAAACAAACCAGACATAGAACAATTCGTATATTCTTTTAAATTTTTACTTCATTGATCCCAGTTGGGAAATAATAATTGTAAGTGTACAACAAAGCAGTGGGTAACCTTCTGCTTTTAAAGTTTAGACACTATCACATTGTGAATCATATTTAATGGCATGCTGCGCTGCTGCTGGTGAAGGCTGTGGCATTTGAAGATTTTGACACTTTGATGTATGAGCTGCAGGGAAGCCGGAGGGACCATTTTAGGTCGTGTTAACATTTGGCTAGTACAAGTTGTCAGCTTGTTGCACATTCATGTTGGTCTTTATTGTCCATTGCCTGTTTGGTCAGTCCAGACAGGAGCTTGTCATGTAGTCCAATCTAATTTTTCTTTCATAAACTACTTTGTAATTTACCATGTCTTATTCAGGAAATATCACCACTGTTGTGTTAGAGCAACGTGTGAGAAACAACAGGAAACTGACCACGTGTGTATGTGACAATGGCATTCAGGAAGTTGGAGAGAGGAAGCAGCCCAGAATACGTTGGTCTCACAGTGGAAGAACCAACAGTTTCATTGCTCTCATTTCAACCCCTTAAATGAGCCCTTTTTATGTGTATCTATTTGGTTGTGACCCCAGACAGGAAAATAGGAAATTTACTAAGCTGCCTAAGTTATTTAAAGAAGCCAGCGCATGACATAACTTGTGCATCAATGGATGCCTATCCTTGTCATGTTGCAGTGTATGAATCATACTTAAAAGTTTGATAAAGCCGTCTGACAATCCATGACTGGAGGGTGTGTTTTGACTGAGCTACTGCACAGTGTGATGTTGGCGGGGTGAAGGGGTTTACCCGCTCTGTCACTAAGCTTATATCAGAGGACTCCTGTGGAGGGGGTGGTTCTTCCTGATTATCTGAGAAGTGTTTGTCAGTCATTCATGTGATTTAATTTACAACTACTAAGTTTATGCTAGAATACAGATCTTGGATGGGATGCTTTTTGAAAGCTGTCCAAACAGCCATCAGTATTTAGTAACGCAAATATGAGTCGTAATGTGACATTTGCTGTACAGCAAAAAAAATTCTGTTTCAGAAAAATAATATGTCGGTTTTAGTCATAACAGTACATGAAGAGATACAATTTAAATCAAAGAATTAAGTTACTGAGCTTAAAAAAAAATCATATTTAAGAATAAACCTAAAAATAGGACAGAGTGTAAAAAGAAGTCAAAGCAGGACAATACTGTTTGACTGAAAGAGAAGAGCCTAATGCACCTGAAAAAAAGCCTGGCAAAAGAATATCATTAATCATATGCAATTTTTATACTGTATAATATCGCAGAGGAAGTTGACAGGTGTAGTCACTACTGTGACAGTAAGACATATTTTAAGCAATGAGGGAGTTTATTCTAACACTTACTCTATTGGCACTGTAGTTTCTGTAGGTACAACATGATTAACTACCACCTCAGCCAGCCGATTGCAGATAAAAACAAGGTCAGCTGTTCACAGTCCTGCATATCAGCAGTTTGCAAAAACAACAGGTTTAGCAGGTGTGACAACGCCATTTATTCTCATACAATCCTACCAAAAATCCTACCAAAATTATAAACAGAAAAAGAAAATATTTATTTGTATATATATGTAAATATGTATATATATTTCACATCTTGGTAACCATGAAGGATACAATAATAAAAAAAACATTATCTTCCATCCGAGACAGAGCTTGCCTGAGGGCAGTTCTGTGCTAGTCTGCAGTCACATGGTCAGTCTGTCCAGTGTAGAGCCATTCTGATCTTCGCTGTATGGGCTTTTGTGTGCTTACCCTTTTCAGAAGTTATAAACAGAACCAGTGCTTTACTAAACTGTGAAAGACTCTTACAGACACTGAAAACACTTCAATTATAGCAAACATGTCCAGTTGTATTTAGGTAAGCACGATACTGGATTTTTCGCTGATATATTGATATTTTACAACTCAATAGGAGTTGTAGAATCAAAATTCAGTATTATTCTGCATTCTCTTTGTCTTGTTAGCCTGTTGGCAAATGTTATGACCCAATATAAGGGGAATGTTAGGGCGCAACAAAAACACGGTGAGGACAGATGTTACTCCAAAATAAAAGCACATTTATTTACAATTCCCGTGAAAGTGTTGATGATGTAATTTTCCCTTCTTCTGCAAAATAAGAAAAAATATTTCAACTTGAATTATGTAAAACATGTCAGACTGAATGATGACAATTGTTTTTAAACTAAACAAGTAGGTTATGTTCATCCTATCCTACTTAAAACCGACTTGGATTATGTTCTCACAGCCCCTAATATTTTATCAGTTGGTTATATCTTTGGAATGGACGATATCAGCCGATACCAATATTGTGCAGTAATATCATGTATCTCTAATTTTATTGTTAATTTTTAAAAATTTATTACATTGTCTGAGATATCTTTGGACTTAACTTTGCTTCAACTGGAAGTACTTTTTATAACATATGTCCTGTTTCTTTAAGTTGATTACTTAGTTATGGTATTGCAAATCTAAAATCTTATTTCGAAGACGTTGGGTGGCTGCATAAAATGCATTAATGACCTTTTATGGGGCTTTATCAAGTTGTTCATATCATGTACACTGTTGAACCAGTGACCCTTTTCTTGGGTTATTGTTAAAGAATATAGGACTAAATTGTAATAGAAAAATTTTGTGGCATCCTAGGCTGTGGTATGCACTACCTCCATGCTTGAAATGACAGCCATCAAGTTTACTTTGTAACAAGATTCATTGAAACAAATTAACTTAGTTAGTCTGTCTAATTCACTTACACTGGTGGTATCTGGTGCAGCCTGATGTCACTCTCTCAACTGGTCCATGATATATACAATACTGTTCATCCTATTAGATTCCACAAAGATAAATTAGGTCATTTAGATGGTTATGACAGTGACTAGGAAACACTACTCTAACGTCACTTTCGGTAGAGTTTGACCAATCAATGTAGTACTTTGATAAACATCTTTAGGAAATTAAAATGCTTTTGTTAAATATATATTCTGTTTGCATTTGTCAGGGCTTTAGAGAGGGGGCATACAGTTTTCTTGTGTCTACTCTGGTGATCCTTTTTGAAATGTTAAGGAACAGCAGTTCAATTTTAGAGGCTCAGTTCACTTACATTCAGAACAATTTTAGGTTTTGGAGGTCTGTTACTGGGTGATCTATAATCTGAAATATTCACATATGGATACAGTATCTGTATCCATATATTTCATTTTACAAGTGCTTGTGCTTAAGAAAAGTTAGCTGTAAGAAACTGCCTGCTTATTGGTGAATGCCCAGTTTTTGCTACAAGCTTCAGTGATAACTTCCTGTGTCTGCTGTCTGAGTCCCTGGTCTTCATTTCCACTACTGTGTAAAATGAAGGGAGTTAGCGCCGAAGCTAGCTGCAGCTTCAGCTTAAGAGTAATAACCTTGCATCTGCCACCATTGTTTGAAGGAAGAAGCAGGAAAGTTAACAGCTGAGCAGAGTTTTTACCTGTAGTGGAAGCAACAGACCAGAGCAGCACAGTTACTAAACCATCACAAAAAATGCTGCACTTCAGGAGCAAAGAGACCAGATGGAAAGATAAATAACTGGTTTTGTTGTAGCTGCTGAACGCTCCTGTGGGCACGTTGTTAAGTTCACCTGGCATGACAGCCGCCCCCTAGAGACAGGCTTCAGCCTCTTGATGCAGCCAACCCAGGTTTTATCCTGCCATGTCCCTGACCCACTTTCTCATCTACCTACTGTACAAGGACACTATAGCCTACAGAATGTTAAAAACACTGAACAGTCAAAATAAAAATTGCTTCTGTGTGAAGCAAACACATACAAATAACATTTCACAAACATCTTACAATTTTCCTGAGGATAAAGTAGTGGTTCTCAATGTTTATTACTTTGATGTCTGACAGCAGAGTATCCTACCGCTGCCGCGCTTCTGGAGGCGGCAATGCAGGTTCAGTTAAAAAATTTTGACATCCATGTGAAACTATTTAATTCTCTGCATTTTGAGGGTGTGGCGGTAACAATATAGCCGGCACTTCATGACTGAATCAATGTAGGGGAAACACTGATGTCTATGAAAAGAGTTGTTGAAAAAAAGTTAAAAATTGTGTTATTGTCAGCAGCACATTGCAGTGTTTCCCCTACCATTATACTGGGGGGATGCCCCGCCCCGCAACAAGACCCAATGTCCCCACTAGAAGGTCAAGTTAATTTATTTTGATCTGGTTTTCTATACAGCGCCAAGTCACAGCAGAAGTCAATACAGGTACTTTGTCTTTTGATTAAAAAACTAAACAGTCTGGTACACGCACACACAGGTGATCACAATTCTTCCAGCAGACAGAGAGTGCACGTCTAAACAACATGTCAACCAGCAGAAAACGAGACAAAACTTTTGCCTTAATTAAAAAAAAAAAAAAAAAAAAAGCTTACCAGGTAGGTGAAGATGGAAACAGTTGTGCTGAGTATTTCTCTAACTTCATGTCCTTTGTGGAAACACGCAGAGCTGAACATTGCAGTAATCTCTATTATGTCTTAAAATGGATCTAATGTTATTTGGAGGTTATATTAATGTCAACAGGCTATCTGAGATCTGAACTTTAAGAATTTTTAAAATGAATGAAATAGTTTTCGTCAGGGCATTAAAAAATGTATTTATTTATTTCTTTTTAGTCACCGCTTTTTGGTTTAAGGAAAACTGGTCTGCCAGGAAGTCTGGAAATGTGACGTAACTTCAGAGCTGAGTCTAGCTGTCACATGATGTTTAAATAAAGCTATTTTGTCATTATCACGTGTTATATTCCCATATTCATCAGAGCTTATTTTAAGGTTGAGATCTACACCCTGTTTATTCAACCTGTTCATGTATGAAACTCAAGAGTCAGAACAGACTGTTATTTGTTGATGGATGGATAAATGTGGGTTGGTATTCAGCTAAACCTTCTGTTTGGTTGAATAACTCGAGTCTAGTGATGTTGATTTAAAAACTGTAGAAAGACAGTCATTTTGAAACAGAAGTAGTCTTCTGTCTAACTTGGAAGGAAATTTATTTCATGTGCCACCTGGTAATATTCTGTAATAAAACTAAGATCAATAGAAGGATATGTTTCACATTAATAGCAGTTTATTGTATTAATTTTAAAAGTTATTGTATGAAATATGCACACTGATGTGGTTTTGTGTCCCCAAGTTGGCATTCAAGCTGTGTGATATTGCTTTGTGTTTTCATTTTTAAGGATCTGCATGGAGTCATGATCATATTTGATTAAGGAGGGACCCAGAGCTAATTTGATTAGGTTATTTAGAGAAATATGTGTTTGGTAATAAACATTTATTTTGATGAAAAAGTTTACTTTAATAAGCAGGAGAAGCCCAGAGGACATGCAAGCTTAATTGTTAGGTGTTTAATTGCAATGTTGCGATGTTGCCAAGATAATGGGTAAGGAAAGGCCCTCAAGTCAAGGCAATTAACCAAACAGTGGTTTGATTGTTGTTAAATTGATTAGAAAATGTTTAAGTACTCCATCTGAAAATTAGCTATTGTTTCACGCAGTTTTAGTCTGCCAGAGAATGCTGGGCTTAATGATACATGCGCTCTGAGTTTGAAATGGGAAAAGTTGCTGTCCAGGTCAAATTATTAGCTTTACAGATGTTGTGAATGTTGGCACAGCTTTATTAAATGCAACTAACTGTGAGTGTGTGGGATTGATGTTTGGTGGTGATCAGGCATCAGAGTGGTGGAGAAAATAACATAACAGATAAGAATTCTTTATACATGAAGCATGATGAACATGACGTGTATGTTGACAAGTTGTTGCAGACAAAACTATTGACAGATAACTGCAGTTTGTCTGCTTAGTATTGGCCAAAGTGACCTCTTATGGAGATGAACAGAGGGAGGTGCAGGTTAAAGCCTGTTTGTTTGCTCACTCCAGTATCAGTAGCTTGTTTGCCAGTTAGAATAGTGGAAGAAACCACGGCTGGAGGCAGGCTTTATGACCAACGCAGCCCCACATCTCCTGACTAATTAGTACTTTACAGCCTAGCACCACAACATATGGCAGAGTTGTTACTGATTCCCTTTCGAGGTGTGTTTCAAATGGCCACCCCTTGCTGAGTTCCAGCCCTTTGGCGGTAGCCTTTTTTATTGTGTCTGAAATAAAGATAAACATCTGTATTAGTAGCAGTTGTAATGTTAATGTTTTTGGTCCCTGTCACTACAAAAGATGCTCTTTAAAGCCCACGCAAGAGCAATAAAAGAAATACATGTACCTTGAGAATGTGTGCTATTTTTTGGAATAGAACAGTTTCTACCAAGCAGGTCTAACTTGCATGTTTTCAGTGGGTGGCCTGGTGTTACTGTGGGATTATAGGGGCTCTACCTGTAGTTAAGCTTTATGTATGTGTTTGCTTTATATGTTTGTTCTAAATGTGTGTCTTTGAGGTGTTCACATTCAAGCCCACATATATATATATATGTGTGTATATATGTATATATATGATTTAAGATCATCAGGTGTTTTCATATTCAAGACATGTACAGTACTCATGTACAGAAATTTCTTTTTTAACAAGAAAAAAACAATATGATGAAACTAGAAAGTAATCTGAAACTGTCTATGGATGCTGTACATGTAAGAATACTTCCGTTGGGACACATACTGTACATTTGGCAGTATTGTCATTTTCTTTTGGGTTTTGTTTTTCACACTGTGCCCTCCTTCCAACAGAACATACACATTAAAACATTGGCTGATGATATGGTAAGGTGCCTGGTTTACTATTGGTTTAACTAGTCTTTTTTTACATCATTCCATGGTTTGTCTTTGCTGCATGGAACTTTTAACTGAAATATGTGGATGGATCAAATAATGTGCTAGAAGCATGTAAAGTCATGGAAAAACAAAAACATGGATCACATCTGCTGCTACAGTACAAGGTGACCTTTGTGTTATAACAGAGTACACAGAAGGCAGTAATCTATCTCTCTTAGTGTTTTTTTGTAGGTAGTGCCACCTAGGTCTAGCTCATGACTTCAAGCAGCTCCCAGATTATTTATTAAGGTCAGATGAATTTCTGAATAGATGTCATGTATTCTGAGTTTGATCCATCAAATAATATTTCAGTAAAATTACTGTGACATTGTGTATGTCTTCATTATATGTTCGTCTCTCAGTTTCTGTTCATTCATCTAGCATGACATCTTCCATTTTACTAAAAGTGACTAACACTGACTCTGCATGTGGTTCAGTTACATTTTCCTGCTTTCACACAAAACATTACCATGTGCAGTCATCATAATAATAACAACTGATTAATTTAACATAAAAAATTCTTACTTATACCACAAGTTGAAGTATTGTATGTTTTAAAATGAGTTGAATGGCATGAGCAAAACCCAGGTAATCTGAAGGAATTCATGGTAAGTAAAACCTAGATTTGTTTTATACAGTAGACTGTAATAACAGATGTGTTCTCTGCTGCTAGTCTGACATTTCTTTTCATTTGGTTTGAAAAAAGAAAACCATTTTTTTTTGTTATTAGTTTTTTTTTCATTTGTATTCAGTAATACATATTGAGCTGCCCTTGACATCAGAATATCTGGTTTATTGTAAATCCCTTGTAAATAGTTCACGTTGATCATATGTGACCAAGACAGCAGCACAGCATCTTGATATCTTAAACCTTCTGTTTTCTTTCAGCGTGATCGCATTACCAGTTTCAGGAAAACAGGGACGAAGAAGGAGAAGCCCCTCATACAGCATCCAACTGATCCCATCTCTGCCCAGACCGAAATGCCCGTTCCTCAACCCTTCTTTGACGAACGATCCATGAACCTCTCTGAAAAAGAAATAGTTGACCTATTTGAAAAGATGATGGTAGGTTCTGCATTTCTTTTGCACTTGTTTCCTTTGTTTATGGTCTTCTCTAAGACTCAGTTTTATCAAATGCCACACAACAATAAATTATTCCAAATCCTAAATGCCCTTAGAAAAAGCTGCTTTATGAATGCAGGTTAAGGCAGAAAAGCTTTTATAATTTATTGGCACTCATGCACCCTTGTTTTACTGCTGATGAGATTAGGTACATAAAAAAAGGATGATAATGCCATTATTGCTTTACAGAGCTATCCCACTTTTATTCAACATCTTTACACTGTTTATTGTTACTGTCAGTAATCTGAAATGGATAAAATGATCCTGTCAAGATATTATGGTTTACAGGTCTTACAACTGAACAATGAATGACAGCATTAAATTGGAAGCTGGGAGCACACTGAGCAGTGATCGGAGGCAGGGCTGAATTTATCTGCTGATTTGTAGAGATGATGATGAAAATTACTCTGTACCATTAGTGCTTAGTTTATTGTAAACCACTGCAGAGGTTTGGAAAGTGATGTGTCTACTGTAGCGCTTAAAGGCCCTATGAATTGTCACACAGCTGCCAATACTAATAGTACGACATAGAATGATATCCAGCAGTGTAGCCAAACCAGTTTTTTTACACAGTATTAATACTTGACTGTGTGCCCAGATATATTGATTTCTGCTCATGTATATTTCTTGACATATTCAAATATTTTGAAAATATCTGCTACCAAAAATAACAGTGTACCTGTCCAAGCCTTCTATGTCACACACACACATAACATCAGATGCTCATCCCTTAATGCTCTGACACATGAAGTTAATACATGTTCTTGCACAGAATACTCACTTGTTGGGTTATGCTGTTGCTACATGAGTATTTTTGCTGCAATGTTTAACTTTTCTGACCCATTAGACTACTTTTTTTTCAAGAGTGTAAAAATATGGCAATTTTAGGTTGCCTATTTATGCTGCAGGCACAGAGAAGGAAGAGCTGATTCTATTGCATTTACTTTAAAGGTTAGTATGGGCACACCCTAGATAAACTTTCAGTCAATTTTACCAAGTGGATGTTGGAAAGGTCTGACCAAAGTGTGTGTAGTGAGTAGCAAAGATTACAAGGACAAGGGAAACTTACCTTTTCCGCAATCTCTCTACCATTATGGAAAAAAGCCAATCACTTGATCTACATCTTAAGTATGGGGCATGAAAAAACATCCCAATGTGTCTGCTGAAGAAGCTAATATATGTAAAAAAAATGCATGATATGCAAACGAGATGTGATTTTCTATATAATTGAAGAATTGGAGTAACATAGAAAAGTCAGCAAGTTGACTCCTCAGTTGGTTGTGATCTGTACTGGGTGCCTAATGGTTTTAGCCTCTTCATTTGAACACTGTTGGTATAAATTTGACTTGCTGTAGTGGTGCCTTTTAGTAGATGGCGCCCTAGGTAACTGCCTATGAACCGGCACTAAGCTCCCTCACTCAACTATGTACTGTATCTGCCTGACCCCTGCAGTAAAAGACAGGAAGTGATTACTGATCTTAGTCTACAGTCAGTTTTATTTACAGTGCATTGCATATATTTTCCACCATGAAGAAACATTCCACTTAGTCCAGTGATTTGGCTCAGTAATGCGCTTAATTTAAAATGCTTTTTCAGTCAACAGAGTGGCACAAAGATTTAAAATGACTATGTTGTCTTTCAATATTATTTACTGACAAATATTTAAGATCATTTTTGAACACACCAGAAAAACTAAAAACATTTTACATTCAGATTTTAAGGTTTTGTGAGGCAGGGCTCCACTTATGTATTCCCCTGACCACTATCAGATACACGGCAAACTTTCTAATTTACTTCACACTCATCTGTAGGGTCAAAGCTCTGTCACACTTGTGATTTTCTCCATTGAAATGCATCTTTGGCCTTATGTACTGCAAGATTGAAATCTTACAAAAAGCATTCAGCCTATCTCTTTGAAGTGAAGAGCTGAATTACTCTGGCTTCATTGCATAGGTTGTGTGTACTATTGTGGATAATGTCTTTGAGTGACTGTGTGTGTGGTATGGTGCTTACCTTTCCTTTTTTCTCATACAATGGTCTTTATTGCCAGGGCCAGAGAAACGCGATCAGTGCCCTTGGTTTTCATCAGACTTCTGTTCAGTGTTTTCTTGCCTGGGTGCTCATCCCTGTCACTCAGTTCACCTCTCAATTACTATGTTTGTGCTCACAGCGGCGTGACATTAAACCCAGACTTCAGTTTGCTCAGTGACAGATGACACAGAAAGCATATTTTCTTGTCTGACATTTGACGGGGCTTGGCACTTTGGGTTGGGAAGTATAATTACACTAATGAAATCAAAAAGAAAAATAGTTATTTGCTTACGTACTTTTGAAGCCACCAATATTTTCGCTCATAATCTTTTCTGCTTTGATGCAGCAAACACAGAAATCACCGTGGTGGGTAGATTTTTTTTTATGCTAATAGCTTCTCTTCAATAACCATGTGTCGTGTTCACTCAGTTCCATAGTTTTTCATGCCCATATATCTTTGTCACTTTCTTTGTCTTTACCTCCAGTTTTATATGGCTTATATAATATAACATACACTGGAAATAGAACAGTAGCAGTCTTATATGTTATAGCCCAAGATATCTAGCTCTCTCTGTATGTAGGGCTGACCAGTGCTATATTAGCGAGACCCACTGCTGTGCGTTAATGACCACAGGAAAGTGATTTTTTTTTCCTTTTCCTTCAGCAGTGTGTATCTCAGAGCCCTGATAGCACATAGCCTATTCCTGAAAGGTCATCAAAAGAATTTGGAAAAATACAGTAGAAAACAGTCAGTGATGAGAAAAAGAAAATAAATGTGGTCTAGACATTTTAAGCAAACCACTGAAAATAAGAATAAATTAGGGGAAAGTACAGGGTCTACTTTTCTCTGTGTTTTGCCACAGGATTTCCCAACTGATATTTAAATCCTCTCATCTCTGACTATGTCACAGTACTTGACATAATGGAAAAACAAACATTTTCCAGGGTGAAATACATGAATTTGTCTTTTCCCCAGTTGTTTAAATGTATGTCCATGTTTACAAAATTATCAGTGCTTCAGGTGCTTTGTGCAGAAACAAAAACAGTCAAAGCATTATATACTGGATAAGGATTAAATGTGGCTGTGAGCATGAAAACCTGAAGACCCCCTTACTTTTATTTGATTCAACTGATTTGCTTCCTGAGCCAGTTTGTTGAATGTCAGTTTCAAGAGTATGGGAATGGTATTGGAGGTGCTAGCAGAAAAAGAAGAGCAATGTCAGAATGCCTCATGGCAGTGCTGCTGTAGCTTGTTTGAGGTTTTATGTGTCTGTGTACCATTGTCAGGATGAACAGTCCCAGTAATAAGCTCCTATGTGATCCTTCAGCAGTTCCACTCTGCACCAAGACATTAAAACCAGCCCACAGGAGAATTATGGCCTGTGCCCTTACACACTCATGGATCAGACTTGAGGGTAGTTGACAAAATAATTGATTTGTCACAGTTGAAGCAAAACATTTTTATATTTCTACTTTTCTCAGATCCACATTTTCCTGTGGGGGAAACTCTTCATACCATTTTTAGCCTTAGATGCATTTGACGTATCCTTAATTGTTCTTTGTGATTTAAAGCCTCTAGTGCTCTGGTTTTTGCTGGGTTTAACACAGCAGGATTTAGAAAATTTTTGACCATCTTATACATTTTTTTTTCTCAATCACATAGGATTTGATATTATACAGCCATTATGAGTTAAAAGTGTTTCCTTCCAGCCATATTAGATCCACCCTAAAGAAATTATGCATTTTTTTTTAAATAAATGGCTTTAAAAGTCAGCCTAAAACTCAGACTATGTAAAAAACTAAAAATACAACATAACTGCTTTGAAATCTTTTGACTGCCTAAAAATCAACAACCTGCAGAATTCAACAGATGCTTAGCCTCTCCCCTGGTGAGATGCTGCCATACCTGCAGTGCAGCCATTTCAACGTATTGCTTGTTTAGGGACTGTTCTTTAGTACCTGAAACACCTGCTCACTTGTGTTAAAAGTGCATGGCCAGTCAAGAATGCTTTACTATTAAGAACCTAACAGTTGCTTTGCATGCGTTCAGAATCAACATTTAGCTGTGTTTGCTGCAAATAACCTTAGCCTTCTGTCTGAAACTCAGCTCTTTTTTTTTTATCATTTTTCCTCTTTGAAATCCAATATGCCAGCACCCTGCTTATGGACTAAACTGTGTAAACATGTTGATTTCCCAAATATTGAAGAAAGCAATATTTTTAGAGAGAGAACAGCAAATACGCTCTGATTACTATTTGAAAATTCTTAGCAGAGCTTGCCAGACCAGCATGAGACAACAGGCTCGAGCACACGATTCTTTGTAAGTGTGGTAGAAGCTCAAATCTCGTCATTTCAGTTACACAAGCAGAATAGTCATGATATCTGGAGACTCTTTTTGTTTCCAGTGAGGGTATAATTAATAAAAGCGCATTAATCATTTTGTAGGCTGAATGTGGAGGGCTCATTCCTCCAGTTTGCCCCTTGACAAGTGTCCCGCAGGCCCACTACTCATACCCCCCTCCACAAAGTACTCACCCCACCATATTTTGCCTCCTTTATTGAATGCCAATTAAGCAGATAAATTAGCAGGGTTCAAAGATTAATTAAAAAACCAGCTGGTTTCCCTAGGTGAGAAAAAAAAGCTGCATTTCAGCTGCATTTTTCCCTCCCTGTTCCACAAAAGAAGTTAATGGTTTTTTAGCTCGGAGTGTATTTACTAGAGGAAATATAGCAGGAATTTAGGTCACAGTGCCCGTGAATGGGATTCCTGCACCATGCTTTACTGACAAATGAGGCAAAACAGAATCAGATTACTTGTGGTAAGATATTTCAACCTCTGTATAATACGGTGTTCTTATTTAGTGATATGCTTAATTCATGAGGTAATTTTACATTAAATCGGAAGGGGGGACATTGCTGTCATATCTGATCAACAATACTTAAGGACACACCGTTCAGGATTTTCTTTTCTCTCCACCAGAGGGCAGCATGCCTCCATTTCTTCAGATTTCCTTGGCTAAAACCCAGGGAGTGTTTTTTTTTTTATCCCAGTCTGTTCATTCTAGCCGTCTCTTTGTGAGAGAGTGCTTCTGATAAACATCCTCTTCCATTCTAATCATCATGTCATTCCCTAGCTTTTAGTGCTCTGTCCGGCCTTCACTCTTTCCCCTGATGTCTCTCACATGAAAGACCTCTTTGTGATGCCGAATTAAAGTAGCATGAAGATAATACTCCCAATAACACGCAGATACTGCCTATCCAGACTACTAGATGTGATTGCATGGCCTCAATAGAGGCTGTGCTGTTTGATTTTGTTCTCCTGTTCAGAGCAGGGGTGTAGTGTGCAGTTTTTATTGCTGCAACCTTTCTACTTTTATTTAAAGGACTAATTATTACTGCCACTATATTCTGCTGATGTACCCCGTGACTTTAACAAAGAAACGTGGCTGGAAATTAATTCAACAGGATCTGATATAAAAGGGTTACAGTAGAAATTAAATAATAATTGTTGGTCGGTCTAAAAGGTTTTGGTTACTATGGTTAAAAGTTTGAGGTTTCGAAATGCAGGCACTTTGATATTTTCTATTAGGTTTAAGTGTGCAGCTCTTTTGATCTCCAGTATTGTGCATGTGAGATTTGGGATTGGCTTTTGTTTCACAACATTTAACATTTTTTTGTTCTTTTTATTTCTTCGATGCAGCCTAAAGCACGTTGTACAATAAAGCACACATACAGTGAACGCTATAACTTAGAAAATGATTTCAGCAGTTTTTCTACAATTTATAATACTTAAAAAATTTGTGAAGTATTCAGTCTCTGTAATTACATTTCACTTGACTGTTTTAGGAGGACATGAATCTGAATGAGGACCGCAAAGCACCCCTGCGTGGAAAGGACTTGGCCACCAAACGTGAGATGGTTGTCCAGTACATCTCAGCCACTGCCAAATCTGTAAGTGCGAGGATAAATCTACACCGTACGATTAAAGTGGATGGGTTAAAAAAAAAATCACATCACTCATCATCAAATTTCTAGAATTAATATCACCTTATGCTCTGTGTTATGGCTTTTTTTGTCATTTGTTTTTGCCCACCATCTCCTCAACCCACTATTCCTCACGCTTTGTGCTTGAAGCCCACATCTCTGATTGCAATTTTGATTATTATTTTCTGTATTGTTTTCCTCACTCTCTTAAATAACCTGGGTTTAAATTCTAGTCACTTTCTTACCTGATGCTTGGTGGATGGTCAGTGTTTGTCTAGTCATACACTTGCATGAAAACTGTTGGTGGTTCAGCATGTGAATTTTGCACAGCAGTGGTGGTTGTCTCATTATTTGGTTATTAAGACAAGAAACCTGTTAATCTTTTGGTTTAGTTATGGTGTACAAATATGTTTTCCAAAATTGGAATGTTATTAGTTATTATTCCTAATTATTATTGTTAAATTAAGTATGATTGAATGTTTTAATATAGAATTTAAAAATATGCAAACCCCATGTATACTAAAAAATAATTAAAAGAATAATGAAGCGTTGAAACTGAAAAATCTTGTCGATTTTTGAAAAAATATAAAACTCTCAATTCCCGAAAGTCAGGTTACTGTGTAAAATGGAAATAAATTTTAAATGCAATGTTTTTCAAAATCTCAAAAAACACCTTTTTTTTATTCACTGTAGCGCATACAAAAAAAAAAAGTCAAAAGTGAGACATTTTAAATTCTTAATGAAAAATATAAGTTTATCTTGAATTTGATGGGAGCAAGCCAAGCATTGCAATGGCAGCAGCTAGCTAAATAAATAAACTATTAAGGTTAATCAGCAACAGATCAGTGATATGATTGGGTTTAAAAGTGTTTAAAAGAGCACCTTTAAATGTGACAGAGTCTCTTGGGTTAAGGTTCAGCAATCTGATAAAAATTGTCTTAATTATAATGGCAGGTCAGAATAATGGTTCTTCATGTAAAATTGTGAAATATAAACAATACATAACACCATCAAAAGATTCAGAGAATTTGCAGACATCTTTGTGTCCAATGGACACAGCCAAAATCCAGTAGTGGATGTCAGTGATGTCAGGCAGCACTGCAGTAGAAAAAAAGATGTCTCTGTCTTGGGAAATCACTGCATGGCCTCATGAACAATTCCAGAATTTACCAATGACCACAACTCGCAGTGTTGTCCATAAATTCAGGTAAAACTCCCAACATGCAAAGAAGGAGCAATATATTAAAAAACAAAAGCTGCTATATTCCCTGGATAATGCTACTTTTATATGGACTGAAGTAAATTGGGAAACTGTTCTGTGGTCAGAGAAATCTCAATTTGAAATTTGTTTGGAAATTATGGATGTTATGTCCTCTGGACTTAAGAGGAGGAGGACCACCCGGCTTTTCGGTGGTATATAGTTGCATCAGTGCCTATGGAAGATATATGTTTCAGTATGCAGTTCAGTGTTATTTTTTATTTGTTTAGCAAAATAACACTAAACTGCATACTAGGTTTATTACAATGGCATGGTTGCATAGTAGAAGAGTCTGGGCGCTAGACTGGCCTGCCTGCTGTCCAGAGCTTTCACCAAAATTCAGTATGTCACTTTTAACATCCATTATGTTTCCTGTGTTTGTGGTACTGTAACTGTTTAGTGACAATCAAAAAAATTGAAATAGTTTTTGTAAATAATGGTTACTCATGATAAAAACTGTTTTGTGTTTGTAACCCTGATTATTCCAGCAATACAATTCTAAATCCAGTTCAGCACATGATATAACACAAGGACTTAGGTTTCAAATCTGGCCTTCTTGCAGTTCTTTTTACAGACTTATCTGAAAATATTTGGTACATTCTGAAGCTAAAGATAAGGCTCAGAACTGTTGAACAGCTGAAATCCTTCATCAATCAAGATAAATCATTTTAGTTTCAAAACTACAGTACAAAGTGCTTTACAGACAAAAAAAAAAAAAAAAAACATGCCCAGTGCAATAAAAATAACAAAGCCTTATATTGCAATAAGTTATTTTAACTCACAAATATAACAGCATGAGGAATAATCATTAAATTTAAAGGTGCTTTAAATTATCTAAGGCCATATTTCCACTTATTCCTACCCTTTATTTACAATACATTTAAGTTAAAGCTTGATTAAAGAATTTTTATATCTGTTATAACTTAGCAGAACATTTTTTCACCTTTTGCCATCAGTTGCTTTAGTTTGAGATTAGTAAGAACATAAATTTGGATTTAATTATCGATTTTACTTTCAGTTAATTTTGCAGAGAGCTGATACTTAATCACTATCATGCAGTTCAAACAGTTTGGGCAGCAATCCATTTATATTTGATGAATTCCTTTCCTCTACTCAAAGTTATAGACAACTTTGTGAGGTGATATTCACATTGCTTTTCCAGAGAAAAAAGTCATTTCTGTTCCCGTTGTTTCCAAACCTGGTACCTCTCCCTTGACATCCTCATTTATTACCTTCCTCATTGTTATGGTAATTAACTGGCATTATTGATAATGATGATTATCTGAGATGATTGAATTCCTCACAGGGCCCATTACGCTTTGTGAGCACAGACATTTTATTCAAATGAATAATGTAATCCATGTAGTGAAAGGACAGAGGACAAAATGTAATGTCTGCCTGCACCCTGCTATCACATTTAATAGGGCCAATGGAGGAGGGATGGTTAAATGTCAGTGATGAGGTAGCGGATCAGTTGACTTTATGCAAGTGTGCATGCAGTACAGTACAGCTGTACATCCCCATTCTTATAAAATATGAAGCTGACTTACTTCAAATTAACTGTTTAGGGAAAATTCACAAGTGACTTTGACACTTGGACGTGGCTCCTGAATCTTCTTTGTAGAGATACTCTGGAAATAGAACAGTAGCAAGGAGATGTACAGATAATATAATGTTTGATTTTAATTGTCAAGCATTACATCCAGAATTGCTGCAAAAACAGTGACAATCGTTTTGAAAGTGTAAAAACATGTTTTAGTCAAGCAAATGCATAGTAACCACTCATTGTTTTAGCCTCTCTAAGAACCACAATCAGACATTTTCACCTGCTTAGAAAAGAGGTATCATTATTAATCACCCGCAGATATTTTAATAAGTGATTACAGAAAGATGAAAAAACATGGGAAGTATTTATCTAAATGATTATAATGATTACTGTGTCTCAACCCACTCCTGATTGTGGTTGTCTTTGTGGGATCATGTCTGTACTTACTGCCTTTGACTGGTGATCAGATCAGCCAAAACCCAAGTTAGTAGCAGGTCTGAGCAGCTTTTCCATAAAGCAGGTTTTAGAATTATTTGACCTTTAATGGAAATGCTTAGTTTTTTGAAAATCACTTGACTGTTATTCTGGTGATAATCCAATTCCTAATTCACCTTATCTCCGCAGATGCATGCCAAAACATGTATGTGGAAACGAAGTAATCATGCTGCTTGTGGGTGCTGATCAGCATGCATTGTGGGTTAAATGTAAAACATATCAATGGAAAACCTAAATGGTGACTGAATGTGTGAGCAGTGCTTTTTAAACATGTTTGGAGAGTCTTCGTCTTGCTTTGGTGGCATCACTGCAAATGTCTTTCAGTCTTTTTCAAAGATTGTTTGCTTATAGTGACATTGTTGCTTTGGTGTTCTAGAAAGTTTTTACTCTCATTTCATGACATTTTTATATAAACAGTATATGTACATATATATATTTTTTCATTTTGCACACTTGCTCATTTAGTTATTACTTATTTCAGCCAACAGATACCAAATGGAGTATCAGCAATGTCTTGATCTCCCAGGGTTATAGCAATACTCAAATCTGTGTGGACATGTGAAGCTCTCTGTCTCACTGTATTTGCCTTCAGCAGATGTATATGCAGGCTCAACACTCTTTGGGACTGGAAGTTTAAACCAGTAAATATTTGTGGAAAAACACATATCCCCTTGTATTGTGTGGCCTTTTTTTCGATATCTTCACAGACATGCTCAATTAAACGTGCTTTGGTGTGCCACAAATAGCAATATTCCTTGAATTCAATAACTTGGGATGCCTTGGGTTTGTTTCTAAAGCTAGAACTTTTGTTATATCCACATTGATCACTCACGCATGCTGACTTACCCCATCAGCTTTTGCGCTGATGCTGTCTGGCTTGAAATGGAAGCTAATATAAAAAAAAGATTGATAAATGTTTTGTTTACTCTTGAATGTCTTTCAAAGGAGAGTCAAATCTTTTTTTTTTTCCCCCTATCCTCCTCTCCCTTCTGGATTGGTACCTCTCTCTTGTCTGTAGCCAAGCAAAATTGAGAAACCTCCCATACTCTACTAGGGTGCCTCAGCATGAGTCTTGCAAATTACCCCTAACACAAAATGAAGCATCTTTTTACAGAATATTACATTGACCTAGCTCATTTAAATATGAGCTGTCCTTCAATGTAATTCAACTTTGCTTTTGCTGAAGTGTGTCTGTGGACGTCCTTGACCATCAGCTTTGCATGAACATTTGCCTTTTATTTATTTATTTATTTATTTATTTTTTACCTCATTTTATGTGCTTTTTTCTATCTATAATTGTGTGCCAATATAACCAGAATTCATTGTTATACTAATACAATTAATATTTGTTTACCAATTTACTTTGGCTATCCAATATTTTTGTGCCTGATTTTAAACTTGCTTTGTCTCAAGCAGGAAGTGTGTGATGACAGGGTCTTGTAAGGGGGATTGCTCAGAATTATTATTACAGACTTCAATTATTGTTTTTAATGCGACCATCAATGTGCAGTCTTTTTCTCTGTGTGGGCCATATTTTTCCTCGACTAATCCAGGCCCTTGATGATTACACATTTGTTGTATTCATTCAATTAGTAAATGTTTTGACATGAAAAATCATGATAATGATTATATTTGTTTTGGGATCCAAATGATTATACTCAATGAGCAGTCCTTGTATTTGAACTGTATCTTAATAATTGCTGCAGTGCATTCAAAATGAAAATTTGCCTGTCAGCCTGTGCTTCTCCCTGTCAAGTTCCTCCCAAATGACTGTTCAATCATGCTAAAGATAGTGTCTGGTATTGGTATAGCTGCTTTAAGGTAAGTTAAAAAAATTAATTTAAATGTCTGATTGTTTTGTTATATTTATTTTAGAATCTCAAATCTGAAGCATTAAGCCAAGACCTTGACTCGTTTTGGTCAGTGACATGCAGCCTTTACTGGAGAGCAAAGTAAATGGGGATGGTGGTACATGTAAAATAGACTTTATGGTTGTCATAAACTCTCGGTAGAGGAAAGGAGATTGAAATTCAAGCATCAAGTGGTCACAGACCTGGAGAGTTTGAGAGTTACGGTAAAAAAGAAATGGGAAGTCAGATTTTTCTTCCTCCTTTTCTCTGAAAACCATGAAGAAAAGAAGAAAAAATAAATAAATAAGGAGCTCAGTGGGTCCTATAACTTCCTGCAATCAAAATGCAATTCCTTAGAAACATGTAGCAGAGAGAGAGAGAGGAGCTCTGCCTCAGATTAGAATGCATTTACTGTGCTGACAGACACCTCCCCCTGTGAAACAAGTCCCACTGTTGCAGTAATGAAAATCGCTTCTGCTACCTGCCACTATTGACAGATAACAAGGTTAAACCTTAGGAATTGTGCTGACTGCATAGGTTCAAGGTAGGTCTGCCACACAAATTTGACACCTGAAGACCAATGTTAATGACAGCAGATTGATTTCAGCCCAGAGAGACCCTCTGAAGCTTTTGTGCCCTCACTAGCCAATGCTGCTTTTGGGGCAGGAATCTCAGAATCTATACCAGGAAGTCAAGGAAAGTCATATTTTACCCTCCAAAGCATTTGATTGATCCCTTGGGTGTCCTTGTACATGAGCTGCAAGTTCTTCTGTCTTAATGTTTGTATCTATTTTTTCTTCAATTTATTTGTCTTATAAAAAAATGTACAAATTGGAAAATAGCAGCTGCCAAACAGACATTGTCTTCAGCATGCAACAATAGTTATGAGGGTTTTTTTTGTTGGCTTTTATAGATTGTGTAAAATGGTGTGTGCTATAATTGTGTAAAGGATTTTTGTGATGTCACACAGTACACTAATGCCTCAAGATGAAATGGAGGTTTCTCTGGCCTACTAATGATTGTGCTGTTTGTGTCTTTTTGCACATTAACCTTCTCCGCTGATCGCTGCATGCAGATAACTGGGAGCAAAGTTGCGGTAAGTAGCCCATCATTTATTTGGCTTCTGAATCTTGTTACTTTTATGTATCTGTCCTCATCTACCCCTTAAACACACTTTACACACAGGCATCAGTTAATCTTGTTTGAGCAGGATGTTTAAGAGCACATTCTGAACTGTGCAAGTGAGGTCATTTTAATGGCTTAGATTTTCATTTTGAGCTCTGATATTGCTAATGGGTTTTTATTTGAAAAGGACACAAATTGTCAATACAAATGCTGCTTGTAAACTGTGGCTCTTTCAGATGAGGGATTTAGAAATTATACAGCCTGAAAATAACTTGGATCCTTTTTGTTCTGTTTTGTTGTTTCTTTTTTTTCTCTCTTTAATAAATTGCAGTGTAGCAACTATTAGCATTTGAATATTGTAGCACAGATAAAGACTGATAACTCTTACAGTCTCATAATGTTCACTCTTATCTGTTTATCAGAGCATGGTGCATTTAAATGGCCTTAATGATGTTTATCTGATCTATGAAATACAATGCATACTGAGAGTGTATAACACATTATAGGACTCACTGGATGTGTGGGGGCAGAAATTTACACACATACTGAGCCATAGAGAAGATGAGTTTTTTTCTGGGATGAACAGATATATTTGACTATTTTCATTTAGTGGCTGTATTCAGTGCCATATATTTGCTGTCAATGCCGCTGCGCTTGAAAGAAATCAAAGCACAGTTTTTTCTACAAACGCTTTTTTTTTGTCTTTAATGTTGATCCTACAAGATATGAATTATTGTAATTAACCATGTCTGTATTGGTAGCATTTTATTTCACCACACAGTAACGTCAATAACATGCAAGTTGCTTTTTTGTCGTACAATGGCACCCTTTTGACCTTTTAAAGAACATTTTCATAGGAAAATATATAAATATGTAAAGAAAACCCTTGTGTTAGCTTGTCAAGTGTGGGATTGTCACTTTAAATGGTGCCAGTGCAGATGGTATTTTATTGCCTTTTGAGAACTTCTTAAGGATTAAGAGGACTGTAAAGGCTAACAGGAGTACAGACGTGGTGAAGCAGTACACTGTGACCTGGCCTCTGCTCTGCCCATGCACTCAGACAAGCTTCACTCTTTGAGACATTTTACAGACACTTTTTATTGATTGCATTTCTCCGTCTTTGTTAAGCTGTTCTTTTGTGCTTGGTTATTTCTGTGGGAGCCCTGGGTTTTTCAGTTTGGCCTACGTGGATTGGGTTGGAGTAGCCCTTAATCAGCAGCAACGGCTACATTGTGTTTAAAAAATAGAAAGAGAAAAAAATGACCTCAGCTTTAATCATGACCACTGAACTAAGATATGGAGATCTAGTTTCAGATTTTTTTTAAACCATGTCAAAAGGTGTCATGGGCCCTGGTCGTCACCCAGCATTTTTAAATACGACAGAGTACTTTCATGTGTGTTGGAAGGACTGCACATATACAGCTAGACTCAGTCTAGTGGACCTGACCCCCTTAAACAGTGGGCTTCAGCTGTCTGTTGACCACTGCAATGGTTTCATACTATCAGCGTGTGTAAGTATTGTATTGATTATCATAAGTAAAGGTACATCCATCAATGAATCCTGCAGTGTTACTGTGAAAGTAGACTTCCATCTCTTCTCTTCCATTGACAGACTCCGTGGCTCAGAATGCTACTGAGACATCTCCAAACCACAGGAAGTGATCAATATCAGTATGACTGGACATATGACTGCTTACATGCTGGTCAGCTCTGAAATGTCAGGTGCTGATGGCAAATGTGGTTGTGTACACAAGCACAGTGTGTGTATTGTCATTGTGCAAATCTGAGGCAAAGAGCCTAAAATGTCTCAAGCCTGACAGAAAAGGTCAAGAGAGTCTGCACTCACTACATTAAAACTGAAGTTTTCAGCTTTCTGCATAAAACTCTGCATCAGACTTCTCATTTTATAATGAAGATTTCAACGTCTTTAATGAACAAGAGTTTCTTTTTTGTTATTATTATTTTAGATATTTGCAACTACCTTATAAAATATTTGCAATTATAAAAGTCATTCTTTCCTCTTAAGTAAAATTATAATTTCCTATTCATATCCTCAGTAAACTTTAATGGACATTTTCACAAAGTTTTGGCTGAGTAGTTGTTAAAAATGACAGTATCACATATTCAGTCTTGGTTTTAGAGCTGTTTCCATGACATTTCCTTAAATATGGAGCCTTGACATGCATTTGGGTATTTTGATTAGTGGATTTTCTATTTTATACAAGGTAAAATGTCTTTATTTCTTTTCTCCTCAGTAAAAACCAAGGATTTTTAGAATAATGGGTAACTTGAGTAATTTTGGTTAGGTTTAGGCAAGGATCCAGATGAACCTTTTGCATTGGTTGCACTGGTGCACACCATATTTTGATACATTTTAATGATTGCCTTTTTGTCTCTACCCATAGACAGTGATGGTTATTTAAATTTAATGTAACCAAAGTTGTGAACGCCTCCCCCCAAATTTACATTTAATCCAATCTTATTCATGAGAATTATCTAATTGGATTTGGATTTTGTGAAAAGTAGTTCCTCTTTGGTGTAACGATGAATTTCCACCGGATCTCTGTGCGCCATGTTCTATGTGCGCTGCGGCCTCTGGGGCTAATCGCAACGGTTTGGTTCACACCGGGCACACCGCGGCGCCTGGCAGAAGAGTCTCGTCGCGGCTCTCCGTAAACATACACGTCAGGTCTATTTTTGATGCTACCAGAATGTCTCAAGCTCAGCAGGTCAGATAGAACCAGACAGGAAATCAGACACAGGAGAAGTGTAAAGCACCTGATAAATTTGAAAATAAAAGCCCTGTGCAGATCTGCGATTGCTGAACTAAGCAAACATTACGTCATTAATCGGTTAGGGGGTCTCAGTGTTTTTTTTTTTTTTTTCATCTTGGATGATGAGGCATTTATCCTGAAAGTGGAGAATCACAAGATTCTACAATTCTCCTGTAATTTTGTGATCTCGTGGATTCAGCTACATGGTCTACACTTGCTGACATGCTCCTGGTTGACGTGCCACGTAGGTTGAAACAAAACTGCTGCACAGCCTGAACCACACGGACCCGATGGAAATTAGCCGTAATGTGCCACATTTATGCCTGCTCAGTTGGGCATAAACATTCTATTTTTTGGGGGGGGGGGGGCCTCTCCCTATCAGTAGTTTGTCAACACCAACTGATTTTTTCTTCTATGGATCTTCTTTGGGACAGCCTCCAGGTGCAGCTCAAACACGCAGGGTGACTGTGGTGAAGGCTGCTCTGGTTTTCTGGTGACACTCTTCGTCATCCAGTATAGTCTCAGACCTGCGTGAAGCTGGCCTAATGTTTACAGAGGTCCTTTAAAAACTTGTATGTTGAGCCTGCCAGGAAATCAAGGCATTCATCCACTATTCTAGTCTTCACTTTCTAAAACCACTTGCCTTATTTCAACCAAGCTATTCAACTTAAAACTCAGTACTTAGGATTGAAAAGATTTGATGTGGTACATGTCCTTGGTGCTTTAAAAGAATGGCAATGAAAAATGAATCAATAGCGTGTGCTTGCCATGCGCTGAAGCAGCGTTCACCATCGATGTTATTTGAAATAAATCAAGATCAAGGAAACACGCTCTGGTGAAATGCAAATAAAGTGAATGAAAGAAAAAAAAGAAAAAAAAACTTATTTAATCTAAAATGGAAATTGCAATGTTTATTTATTTATCTTTTTTTTTTTTTACAAAAATATAAATTATAATGAATTAGAAGATGATGCCTTGTTCCGGGGGTCAATGGCTGCTGGCAGGAATTATCTTCTGTATCTTTCTGTTTTGCAGAGAACTTGATGAAGTCTCTTACGGAACACACTCAGTGTGTCGTGTAGAGGATGTGAAGAATTCTTCACTAGACAATCAGCTCCAGCAGCTCCAGAGTTATCCCCAGCACAGAACCAGTCTTCTGAAATTAAATGAATAAATCATATGAAAAATACTTTGCAAATTCCCTCTGGGATTAATATTGTTGTAGTAGTTTAAAAAACAAAACAAAAAAAACAAAAAAACTAATATAAAAACCCAATAACCCGAATGGGTTAATTAGAAAAATAAATGACATTGTTCCAGAGGGTGATGGCTGCTGGCAGGAATGATGTCCGATACCTTTCTGTCTTGCATTGGACTTGATGAAGCCTCACACTGAACACACTCTGTTGTTTCTTCACTGTGTTGTGTAGAGGATACATTATTTTCAGCAGCCTTTCAGCAGCTCCAGAGTTATCTCCAGCACAGAACCAGCCTTGTTGATCAGTTTGTTCTGTGTTTTTAAGTTTCTGGCTCTGATGCTGCTGCTCCAGCAGATGGCTGCGAAGCTGATTGCTCTTTCCACAACAGACTTATAAAAGATATGCAACATTTTGGTTCGGACGTTAAATGATCTCAGCTTCATTAAGAAGTAGAGTCAGATCTGTCGCTTCTTGCAGATGCCTCTATGGTGCATTTCCAGTCCAGTCTGTTGTTCAGCTCCTCCACCTCTTCTCCTGAGTCCATCTCCTAAATCCATTCTTGTCCATTGCTGATACACCCCAAAACTAGAGAAACAAGGACTCAGAGTTAAATTGGAAGTTTGAGGTGTACAGTGTGAAGAAAAATGGTGATAGGACAGTGATTCAGTGCTGCTGACCACCATCTAAGACACACAACTTTTCAGTCTCACAAACTGTGGTCTGTTTGTTTGGTAGGCATAAATCCAGGTGGTTGTGGAGTTTATGGAGCTTCTCACATAACAGAGCAGGTGGAATTGTATTACACCCACTTTAGAAATCGAAAAAAAAACACATGATCCTCAAAGTACTGCCTGATTTTTACAGATGAGAGTATGCTGATTGATGTTGATGATGGCGTCTTCCACCCCAAGACTATTACAATATGCAAACTGCATGTTGTAATGGAACATAGTTCTTCTGAGCAGGTTTTCAAAACCCAGGGGTAGACACTATCTGGACCTGCAGCCTTGTTCAGGTTCAGTCTCTCCAGGTGCTTCTTCACCTGATTGCGGGAGACATACAGGCTGATGGGGTGGCTGATTGACATGAAAAGTTGTCTGGAAGTGAGATGTTGGAGTATAGCAAAAATGCTGGTGCCTAAAAAGTGAGTGTACCACCACTGAACCTGCCTGCGGCAATGTATGGTACAATTTCTGATGATGTTTTTATACTAAAATATTTAAGATAAAATTTTATGATTGCATCTCTGTTCTCTCAGTGTAAGAGACCCTACCACTAACCAAGCATACACAGCCATAACTTCAGCTATTTAAACCAGATTTAATTTTTTAAATTTTGTGAAGTTTTACCCAATTGCTCACATTTCTCAGAAAGCCGAATTTCTTTCACCGTTGCTCTTGGCAAGGTTACAGTCACTGTGACCTTATGTTTGTCCTTTCTTGTAAACATGATATCTCAGGAATGTCTGAAAGAAATCACATTGCGTCTGGCACAAATGTAGACTCGGACTCACGGGTGTACTGGTTAGTATTTGGGTATCAAAGGTCAAAAGTTAAGATCGGTGTGGCCGCACAATAAAAAAAAAAATTAATTAAAAAAAATGCTTCAGGCTGTAACTACATAGCTTTTTCGTGAAAAGCACTTCATTTTGAGGGTACTGTCAGTCAAACCACAGCTGTCTTCATGATAAAATAATGTTGACTGATGGATATAAGCATTACTTTCCTGTTTGAACTGAACTGATAAGTGGTTTATGATTGTGCAACTGTCTGTTTACTGGTTTTGTATAGTACCAAAACAAAGGCCACATGCAAATGAATTGAGGTTTAAGCACATATCACCAAAGTCTGAAGCATGTGTGACTTAACTAAATGTTTGTGAAATTCAAAAGATAATTCTTTATTTAGAATGAATTAATCTATAAAGGTAAAACAAAGTCACATACTACTGGGGCCCATTCCAGAAAGCAGGTTCAAGTTACTGAGCCTAAAAAAAAAATCTGACTTGTGCAACTCTTGAGTTTTCAGAACATGTGCTTTTTAGTTGGTTCAATCAACTCTGAATATCCTTCTCCAGATTAGGCACATGCACGAACCACAATAAACAGTCATCAACAGTGGAGCTGCGATACCTGAATTTACCATGGCAACTGCTGACAAAAAGCGTGCTAGTTATTTCACCTCGTTGGAGCAAGAAGTTCTTACTCAAGCATACAAGGAATACAGAGAGGTATTCTGGTAAAAATAAATAAATAAATAAAAATAAAAGAACACTGGTACTGCTGACAAGGAGAAAGAAGCACATTAGGAGAACACTGTGCTGCCTAAGTCAGTGTGAAAGTTGGAATGCTCTTGTCCACTGACTCAATATTTAACTTAACTGGATGATGTCAGTTAAAACATTTGTGAATAGAATAAAATCTTAGTTTTATTTAGGTTCAATCCCACACACATGGAGGGAACTGAATGTGAAGTATAAAAACATCCTTTAGAAAGGAAAGGTATATTGTACTAAGCCATGATAGTACATCTTTTATTTTATTTTAAACTGGCTAATATACAAAGTAAATATTCAGTGATTATTTCTACATCTAGTCATTTAAACACACAACAAATGCTGTTTAACACAGATTATTGAATAAAAACTGTGTGTCCAGACTTCTGACTTGTACATTTTAGTACAGTTATGGTGGGATGTCTGATTAAGTCTGTTGTTCCAAATGTGTTGTAGCTTTGCTTATTCATTCATTTTGGTAAAGCACTTATTAAATATTTTTGGGATATTTTATTGCACATTGAAACCAATGGTGATTCTCCACCTTAAAAGATTTAAAGCCTTAATAAAGTTTTATTGGAGAATTGTGTAATGCAGGAGAATTCAGCTGTGTGATGCAGATAATTCAAAAATTGCATGAGTTGCATTTTCCTGAACCCCACTGAAAAAAGAAATGAACCCTAAATAACTGCCACAGATGTTCCCCATTGTAGCTGCCTCATTTTAAGATTTACCTGGAAGGATTTTGACTGTACAAGATTTAAAGTGGTATTTTAACTGACATGCTCACTTTCGGGAAACTAACTGAAGATTTTTTTGCTTTCTTCTGAACCATATTGTCTCACTTGCTTAGCAACCTATGTATTTCATAAGGACCACGGACATGAGCTTAAGCCAAATCAGAACATAACTGCATCAGTATCACCACTGTTGTGCATGAACTAAAGAAACTAAGAAAAACTCGAAGTGTCTAATTACAGGTGGACGCTGTATGGGGTAAAGGGGCCGTATCTTTGACACTGTTTCTTTTTTTCAACATTAAAACAAACCTAATAGCATTTCAGTTGACTGGTAAATAGATATATTGATGTCTTGTATCATAGCTGTCATGTCGTGTTTAACTTTATGGTTTCCCCAATGACTTCTTAATTAATCTTGCTCTTGCATTCATGGTTGGATTGACCTTCATGGGCTTTGGAAAAAGTTAGATTTTAACTGTGGCAGAGTTTGGGCCACATGGCAGGGACAACGTCAACAACCGCTCCAACTGGGGATGAAGAAGATGAGGTTACTTTTCCATCAGCTTTTGTCATTTTTTTATTTTATTTCAGTTTCATATTATTTCTTTCCCTGCAAGCTTCTGTCTTTCATTCTCTCTCTCTTCACATGTCTTTTCTCGATGCAACATATGTCTTTTCAAAGGCAGAAATAATCATTCCTCTTCAATCGGAAGAGGAGAGCTGGGTCTCGTTATTTTGAAGGAAACATGAAAGGCTGAAGTGGTCACAGTATGCTGATATTGGATTGAACAGTGGCTATGGCACTGCTTTATAGTCTCTGTATTTGTGCTGGTGTGTGCAAATGAATGTGTGTGTGGTGAGTAGCACGTTTATTCCGTGTGCAGTTTCACTAGCCTTGGATGTTACAGCTTGAATTTAGGGAAAGCTAGACATTAACTATTTTGGAAATGAGAAAGGATTCTTACCACTGTTGATTGCATTTCTGCGAATTTTATGTACTGTGTGCACATCCGCACACAAGTGATGGAGCTCTTGTATAGTAGCTATGCTCTGTTGTACACCTCTCCCCCACAGCTCTGTCACACACTCAACAGCACTGTCGGCATGCTCAGCGCGGCAGGAGGCTCCTGCAGGGCCGCATTAGGCTCCATAAACTTTATAGCATATTTTTACAACCCTTCTCTCTGTATGCATCCACCATCACATCCCATCACATCTGCTTTAACTGTTCACACAGCTGTGAAATTCTGTGTATCCCCATGTTTTATGGTTGCTTGCTCCTCCAGTCACTCCCGATTTCTTTATTTGCTTCTTAAGCTTTTTGATGTCCTCTACATCTGTGTATATTTAGTAAGTTATTTGTTTTGGTTGATGGTGTTGCAGTCTTTTTTCTAGTTTTGATCTTGGTGATATGTGGTCTCTGCCTCAGGAAGTCAAGTTTTCGCATAGGGAATGCTTGTGTAGGGTGATGTGACTAAAACATGCTTCTTTTCTCAACCTTACTGAGCTCACTCTATTAGTGCATTTCTACTCACTCCAAATGCAGACTTAACTTTGACTTGTGTACCATGTAAGCAGAGTGTTAATCCTGCTGGTTGTCAGTGTTAGTTTCATAATATAATAGTAAAAAGACAGAAAAGGCAGAGTCAGCTATTAACAGAGACCCACGATCAACCAAAACTATTGTAAATGTAGAATTGAATCACATTGCTGGCATGTTTCTAATACGCTACACTCTGTCAGTAAACCCACTAGGACCTGTGGGAGCCCCTTACAGCTCATCCAACTAGTCCACTCTGCACAACAGAGTGCTAACAAGGTATAGTCTCTGCCAATCAGCTGCAGTGCTTTTATGGCCCTGTCATACTCGGATACACAAGAGTAAAGCCACATAATCGCCTCATCAGCAGCCACGCTCCCTCTGATTCCCCAGACAGTTCTGTTCTGTAAAGATTGGTGGCATGATCAAGGCCAGATCTCTTGCTGTGTTATTGTCTGGCTTGTAGTTTCTTTTTTATTTGTGCTCAAACGATAGTGGCCAAAGTTTTAAAATGGCATTCTTTTGGCTATGACACTTATTAGCTCTTAACAGGCACCATGTGATGATAAAGGACTTGCATTTCCTCCCTTACTGTGTAAATTAAATGAAGAACAAATTAAGGAATACAGAGTTATGTGTCAGATGATAAGACAAAGCTTTCTATGACTTACTTACTTTAAGCTTTGTTAGTAAAGTGTAGTTCATTTGTGCCAGAGGATAAGGGTCTCATCCAGAGAAAGTTGGTTCTATCTTCTCTCCATACATGCTGGCTGCTCTTCATATCTTACACTGCCAAAGTGGTTGCAGCTTTTTGTAAATTACAGGGTCTATTCTTTGTCTGGCTTCAGTTGTACTCTGCCAAGGTTTCTCTATGAGAGCAAAGTAATAATATTGAGATGGTGTTTCACAGCAGCTCTGACTGAGCTAGTTCTCAAGTAAATACAAAAGCTTGTCACCTTTGATGAAGGTTTGACTCTAGATGGACTCTGTAACACATTTCTCTCAGGCCACAATTGCAGTACTGAAGGCCAGCACTTGGTGGCAGTGGATGGCTATTGAATCATCCATTGCACTGGTGAACTACATAGTCCTGAGAAACCACATTGTTGCTATGGAATTGACCTAATGGGTTTCTCTCAGCCAATGCAACACACCACTATGTGTGCCACTAATGCCGTTTGTTAGACAGCTGATGTTTAAAGGGAAGAACAAGTGTGAAATGGCTCAGCAGCATTCAGATTAGCTGTGTCTTCAGTGACCACCACCTTGGTGGAGACAAAAGTGGAACAGAAACTGGATTTATTAATGTATATCCTTTAATGAAGGTGCAAAAGTGCCGTTTACTAAAACAAAAGAAGCATATACTACTTTAAGTGTTGATAGTCAGACCTGCTGTGTTGACAGTTGAAGTATTTTTTTGGATTTGGCCCAAACTGATGAACAGAGGCTGCCCCATACAAACAAAACGTCAGTTATGTTTGCAAAACCTACTATTCATATCATTGTTTTCCCCCCTGGTTGTTTTGGTACATAGCCCTTTATGCACTGACACCATGTCAAAGACTCGCTTTCTTAAATTTCTTTCCCCTCAGAAATTCAAACGTCAAATGTCACTCCTCTCAGCCCACCTATCCATGTGAGTCTAACTTGCCTATAGACACCCTGAGTTCTTTATGAGACACAGCTTTATGTTTTAACAGCTGTGACACATAGTATTTATCAGATACGGCTCTCAGTTATGGCCCAGGTTGCTTTTTTAGCTTAAATGTTGAAAGAAGATCTTTGCTCCTTAACACATGCTGTGCTCTCTATTTCAACTCCTTTCACCTTGTCATTCGCGTCGTGTGCTGTCACAAGCGTCCTGCTTCAATTTTTAATGCACAGCCATATGGTGGTGTTGTTCTTTGTCAGGTACTTTGCCACATAAATATGAGAAAAATAAAGCAAATAATAGTAATAACGTTCATCCCTGCTGTTATTTTCACATATGTCGTAAAGGTTTTTGGCTCCATCAATCTGTAGTCAGACTGTATCAGGCACTCTGTTAGAATGGGGCCAATTACTTGATATTGGCCTGAGGCTGATTTGATGGCAGATGTATAGTGTTCCTAATGGTGATGTCCTTGATGTTGGCTGTGGACGCAGCATGAGAGGTGACATCCAATCATGTTGAGAATGGTTGACCTGTCTCTTTATGTCCTGAGTGGCCCTGAGAAACAGTCGTGTTTAATGCTGATTTGGTGAATGGTTTCACACCTGAGGAGCTGGCCTTAAATCACATACACACAGACTACATCTGGATGTGATAACAACACAGAACGTTATAACACAGAACCCTGATGTGTACAATTATGCCGTCATTTAATAAGACACGCAGCAAATTTAGTGTCATGTGTGAGGCGTTCTTTCTTCTCTCCTGTCAAGATTTCCCATGTTAGCTTTAGGTTAGCTGTCTCCGCTGCTGATGGGTGTTGTTTGCTAGGTTGTTTGTGTGTCTCCTCTCATGTCTTGTGTGAGGAGGAGGAATTTGCCACCATAAAAGAATGAAACTGAGAGGGAAAAAAAAAAGTTCTTTCCAAGCACTTCAACTAGAACAAAAGAAGAAGGAAAAAAAATCTTGATGTTATTATCCCGGCAACATCTTCTGAGCTTCTGATATAAATGAACTAAAGGTTCTAAAATTGTCATTTGAATTATGCCTTTCATCTCCCCATGGTTTTTAGTGAAGCAGTTCAGCCCAAGTCTCTAGTGAATGTTTTTTCTTCCCCTGTTTGCATTTCTGAACAAGCGCCATAACTGTAATGAATTCTATTATTTTAAAACCAATTACTGTTAGTTGGGAGCTGTTCACCGCTACTGTTGTACTCTCTGAGGAGAAGTGCTGTTGCAATGTCGACTGCACTGCACTCAAACCCTGATATGTTTCTTCTCATTTCCCTAACCACCCATACTAATGTAGCCTGCTGGTGTATACAGTATCTGCCCCGTACAAACTGTACAATGATGGATTTTATGTTGTTTCTACGTTTATGGTACCATATTACTGTAGATGTCAGTGTATTCTTTAAATAAGAAATATCTTGATAAAGTAAAAAGAAAGTTTATTTGAAAGTAAATTGTATTTAATAGTTAGAATAACTAGTTTTCTCTCTGGTCTTTGAATTGTATTTTAAATTATTTTTGATATATCTAGTTTTTAAATTTTTAATAGTTTTTGCCTTACAAACGAGAATCTGTGTTTTAATATATTAGATGCTGTTTTAGTTCTTAATGAAAGAGCTAGGAGAAGGGGTGAGACCATATAAAAGCTCAAAGGGCTACAAAGTATGGCAATCTCGGAGTCAGATTTCAACTATTAATTATATGTAGGTTTATTAAATTCATTCTAAAAGACAGTGTTATTGATGTAGACATGTCCTGGGCTTTTTGGTTTTTCATCCTTCCCCCTGTTTCCCTTATTAATATGTATAATTAATACCATGGGTCTAACAGTGGAGTATCATTTAAACCCATGTTAGACCAAACAGTTTTCTTTGTACATAATAATTATATTTATTCATGATCTCCAAAGACTTGTTTTTATAAAGACTATTAAGAAGTTTCTTTTTGACACAGCTCTCAGTTATTTTCTTTTGGATGCATAGAACTAATTAGATCCAGCTTCTGTGCTCAGACAATGTCTAGAGGTAGATCTTGTTTATTTCTTTTCACGTTTTTTGCCATCTAATAGAGCCACTTAAATAGAGTCCATTAAATCACCAATGTGCTGCTTCAGGTTGTACATTTGGAAGTAGTGATAAACCTTTAGTGTGCTCCTATATGCACAAACGTACACAAACTGGGAAAAAACAGATTAGACACGTTGACTCATTAAAAGCCAGCCACTCATTCTGCTCTAAAGATTGATTTATAGCTTATTTAATAAGCTGAAAGGTTACCTCAAAACAGATTTTCTTCGTAATTGACCAATTTAGTGCTGCTCGATAAGCATTCATGTTAAACTGAGATTTTGAAGTATTTCTGCCTTCTATTCCCCCACCTCTTCTTTCTCATGCATTAACATTGATATTACAGAATCATTATTATTTATTAGAGGTGTGAAATATTCAGCATGTTGTTCTTTTGGATGTTTAACAGGATGGGGTCCCGAACCTGGGCACAATGGCTTCAGCATTAGTTAGCATCACTGAATGTTCTCCTAATTACCTCACTTTCCCCAGCAGCTGTCTGCTATTAGGATCTTTTGTTCCAGATGTTATCTCATTAGAATGGCATTGATCATCCTAATGAGTCTGGGAGAGATTATTGGTCCACATTAGTGTGACCCGCTTGCTTCCCCCCTTTTCCTGAGGTCAAATGACAATAGCTTCATCCATCCATGTTTTCAGCTGACAGATAAAAGTATAGCAGCCATTTCCACTAGGTGTTAGAACTTGTTCATATGAAACAGAAATGACTCAAAGTAGTGTTACATGGTTGTTGTAAAGAGGGCAATTTGTGGACATTAGTCCCATTTGTAGTGTTTGCCAGTGGGCTCATGCTTAGTGTACACAGTTTCCTGTTGGTTAATGGATGGACCTGGCATTGTTGGACAAATGGCCATCATTTGCAATTGGAGGTGGACTGAGCTACATGTTTCTGTGTGCTTCATATGATGCTTGTGTTTTAGAGTATAAAGGCTAATAGTTTGTGTACCAGTCACCTTGTCTGTGAAAGCTGGGTTTTTTATGCAAGGTCTTTTGATTTTGTGTGCCTTTGGATTAAAAATATAATCTATAATAGAAATACAAATCAGTATTCAGTCACTGGTGATGTTGAGGGCTATCATGTATATCATATCTTGTATTACACACAAGGCTTTCATTTTGTGCCTGCAGGCGTCTGTATTTCATAGTGAATTAATGTGTTTCTGCTTTGTCATTTCTGTCATTATGTTGCTGGTGATATACAGGTGACACTCAAAAAATCTGAACATCGTGCAAAACTTAATGTATTTCAGTAATCCATCTTTAAAAGGTAAACTAATATATTATAGAGAACCATTAAATGCTTAGTGAGATATTTCGAGGATTATGATGATTATGACTTACAGCTTATGAAAATCCAAAGATCTAAATCTCAGAAAATTAGAATATTACATGAAATCAGTTAAAAAAAGGATTCTGAATGCAGAAATGTTGACCATCTGAAGAGCATTGTCAATCAGGTGAACTCAGTACTTGGTTTGAGCCCCTTTTGCATGACCTACTGCCTCAATGTGGCGTGACATGGATGTTATCAGCCCGTGGCACTGCTGGGGTGTAATGGAAGAGCAGGATGCTTCAATTGCGACCTTCTGCATTGCTCGGTCTCATGTGTCTCATCTTTCTCTTGGCAATGCCCCATAGATTTTCTATGGGGTTCCGGTCAGAAGAATTTGCTGGACATTCAAGCACAGGGTTCTTTTATGATTCTTTAGGCAGTTTCGGCAGGTGCTAAGTCCTGCTTGAAAATAAAGTCAGCATTTCCACAAAGCTTTTCTGCTGAAGGAAGCATGAAGTGCTCCAAAATCTCCTGGCAGACGACTGCGTTGACTCTGGACTTAATAGAGAACAGTGGACCAACACCGACAGATGACATGGCTCCTCAAATCAACACAGACTGTGGAAACGCTGCACTTCACGACACCGAATTGCAGTGAAACCGCAGAAGTATTTAGGCAATCCACCCTTTCATTCCCACAAAGGCAGGGATTAGCCTCCATGAAACCGATCATGTCTGAAAACAGGTACCAAGGTGGATAGGTTTGAAACCTCCATTGTCTGTGGTATTGTGTGGACAGTGTAACCGCACCACTAGAGGACATGACGTCAGTGTGATGAACACGCGCCAAACACAACAACAATAACGGCGTCCGTGACCAACTGTGTTGTGGTGCTGCTCCAGACAGTCCTGGCTTGTGTACAGGTTTAGAACCAAAATGCACTGCTTTTACAACACAGTACTGTGCTACTGTACCAGCAACAGCAGGAGCAAGCAGATATTTTATTATCTGTGCATGCTCTACGTCTTGTTCTAGCTCTGGAGCTCTGCAGCAGCCTTGTAGTATGTACTACAGTGGTGTGGATGTTGAAGCCTTTCTCCTAGATTTCGCCACCGTTTTCACACCGTTTTCACACCTGAACCAGCTTTGGTGTCGTGTGGACATAGTCTCTTGGATTGTTGCCTCTCCATTTTTCCTCCAGACTCTGGGAGCTTAATTTCCAAATGAGATGTAAAATTTGCTCTTATCAGAAAACAGCTCTTTGGACATCTGCTCAACAGACCAGTTCATTTTTTCTTTAGCCCAGGTAAGATGCTTCTGACGTTGTGTTTTGTTTGGGTGCAGCTTAACAAGAGGAATACGACATTTGAAGCCCATGTCTAGGGTCCGTCTGTGTGTGGTGGCTTTCGAGGCACTAACTCCAGCCTCAGTCCACTCCTTGTGAAGCTCCCCCACATTTTTGAATGGTGTGTTCCTGACGATCCTTTACAGGCTGCAGTCATCCCCGCTGGTTGTGCAGCTTTTTGTTCCACACTTTTTCCTTTCACTCAACTTTATATTGATGTGCTTTGATACATCACTTTGAGAGCATCCAACTTCTTTTGCAATTACTTTTTTAGGTTTTCCCTCCATGTGAAGGGTGTCACTGGCGGTTTTCTGCACAACTGTCAAGTCAGCTACCTTCATTATGATTGTAAATTCTACTGTAATAGACTGAGAGACCATTTAAATGCTCAGGAGTCCTTTGCTGGTGTTTTGGATTAATTATCTGATTAGAGTGTGGCATTTAGAGGCTACAACATTAAACCTTTTCACACTATTCTAATTTTTAAATATTTAGATTTTTGGGTTTTCATAAGCTGTAAGCCATAATCATCAAAGTTATAACAAATAAAAGCTTTAAAGGTCCCATATTATGCAAAATTCACTTTTTAATGGTTTTGGAACAGTCATACTGGTCCCCCCGCATGTGTAGGAGACCCGTAAGTGTGAAACTCTTTCAGGCGCTCTCTCTCCCCCCTGCTCCACCTCTAGGGAAGTAAGCGCTGAATTGAGCAAGTTTGAAAGCGTGTACGTTATGACGTCATAAGGGACAATAACCACTCCCCACAGAGCGATGGACCCGTCTACCGGCTCTCAAAGCCCGCCCTCTAAAAATCACCTAGCGCCCAGTGTTTATCCTTTTCGGCAACCCTCGTTAGCGGACATGGCTAAGCGACAGAAGCACTGTTCTGTTTGTGGCTGCATAAATGAACACGAAAACGTTTTTTTACTTCCATCCACTGAACCCACGAGGACTGAGTGGATTAATTTTATTTTTGGAGGAAATGTACCCGGAAAACTTCCAAAGGTTTTGCATGTCTGTGGCCAGCATTTCAAAGAGGACTGTTTCCACAACATGGGGGCATGGAAAGCAGGCTTCGCCAACCGTTTGAAGCTGAAGCCAGGTTCAATACCAACTGTCCGTGACACAGCTGGAGAGGTAAGAGCTGGCAGTTATTTTATCGTTTCGGCCTTATTAGTCTGATAGCTTGAAAATATATTAGCACTGTTGTAAATGTAGCCAAGTCACTGTTCCTACTGTTTGTATCCGGTGCCATTGTGCATCAGATTGATGAGCGTAGCTAGCTGTGTTCTCCGTGCGTCACGGTTTGGGTCGGTAATGGGGGCTTCAGGAATGGGTTCCGGTGTTCCGGCGTTTGTTTATCCTTCACTACGCTGTAATCAGCGTCTAGTTACCGCTAAGGCCTAACCTGTCAATCACCTCATGACGGGCGATGCGATGGGCGGAGCCAACAGCTGAGCTGCTCCACCAGGGTTCCGCCCACCATAAACGGCACATTTCTGAAGCTGCTAAAAAGAGGGAGGTGAAGAGAAGCCGCTGCACTCAAACTGAGGGTCGATTTGTCCATACCATGGCGGAAATATTTCATTTAGATATTAATGAATGGTCTCAGATTGGGAATAAAGTGTATAATATGGGACCTTTAATATCTCAGTTTGCATATATATATTTATCTATATATTAGTTTACGTTTTTAAGTTAAATTACTGAAATAAATTAAGTTTTGCACAATATTTTAATATTTTGAGTTTCACCTGTAATGGGAAAAGAAGTAGACCATTTAAGTACTGATCTCAGGTTTTGTCATTGAACTTAAATACATATTTGTGAGCAGAGGAGGTTGTGCCAGTTCAGTGCTGAAAGCTGAAAGGTTACAACATACATCGGGCAAAGGTGTGCACAGAAATCCATGTGTCTAATTCCTTCATTTCCTCTTACTGCTGTTCTTGGCCTTGTGTGTGAAGCCACTGAGAGATTTTTCAAAGTGTGAAGATGTTGTAGAATGAAATTGAGAAAAATGGATGGTTAGAAGAAAAGGTGGAAGGTTCAAAGCAGAATTGGGTAGAGACAAGAAGGAAGAGACATAAAGGAGCACTCAGGTAAAGTGATGGAAAGATGGTTCACGACAGCGAGAAGTGAAATGCCCAATTACAATCTCCAGCCTGCCCTTTCTCTCAGTGGTCAGCAGTGTAACTAATTCTGACTGGACCAGGTCCAGCAGACTGTAGGGTAAACCTGCCACAAGGTATCACTGTTGTCAGCAAATTACCCGAATAACTCGGAGGGCTCTTTGTGCCGCTGCCTGAACACCTATGGTAATAATCCCTTTTATACCTTAGACTCAAATGCACAGTAAAACAATCTCAATTGCTTTCTTCTTAGTTGTTCAATTTTTAAGTTTTCAGACTCTATGGCCTCATGAAAATTGTGAGGCATAACTTTAATTATAACGTACTCACCCCTTATCATGAAGAGGCTGTTTTTATTTGGAACCTTAATGAATATCTCATCAGTTTGTTATTAACATTGTGCTATATAGGACTCGAGAGGGGAAGGAGGCAATTACAGGACTTACAGGACTCTGATGGACATGTCTTTGTGCCTTCTCTGGTTGACAGAGAAAAGTCCCAGAAATGCAGTGGGAATAAAGAGCTCAGTCTTCTAGCCATTGATGGCCCAAGATTTTTTCTGCTTTTGACTAACTTGACTGTCTAAGTATGATCTATTCACTTTTTATGCCAATTTGTTTTTCTTGTCCTTGCAATAACTGCCTCAAGTTGATCTTCAAAAGCTGCAATAAGGGTTCGTTTACTGGGATGAGTTAAAAGCAAACTGCAGAAGCTATTGATTGTTAGCTGTGAGTAACACGAGACAGAATCCAGTGTTGTTCCTTCTGTCCATTTCAGACATTTGGTGCATTGTTTTTTTCTTCTGGAAACTAAATGATGGAATAAGAGGGTTGACAGTGTAATGAAAATGAACCTTACACTTGACCCAGACTGTGTATGACATGGCCTTAACTTAAACCACATTTTGAACCAATCTAATGGGATATGAAGGGAATATGAATGATGTTCGGGGTCTTGCTATTTGACTTTGTTCACAAAACACTTCTCTAGTTATTGCATTTTACGGCTGAAGGGCTTGATCACTAGTTTTATGACTTTGTAAATGAAAGTCAATAAATTACCTTCTGATTGAAGACAATGCCCTCACTTTGAGTGTGAGAGCTATTTGCTATGCATGGTTGGCTGGAATCTTTTGCCTGTACTTGTTTAATCACTGCAATTCCTTTTTTTGATTTTTGCCCCCTTCATCTCTATCACTCTGACTTGTCTCTAGCAGTTAAATATGGCATAAACATTTCATGCTTGGCTCTGAAAGCTTCTGTTTATCTTAGGCATAGGGATTTTTAAACGCCTTAAAATTAATCTTCTCTCTATACATGACCATCATGTCCACGTAGTTTGAGTAATCTGTCTCCTTTTAGGCAGACGTCTTGTTTTATGTGAGACAGAAAGTTTCTTGTGTCCCTTTTGTTTTTCTTTTGTTTACACAGCTTGATTATAATCTTCGAAAGATATGTCTTGAAGTATGCAAATACAGTGTGGTTCTCAAATGAGCACAAAAAGCAACTTGGCAACTCTTTCAAATCTTTTCACGGAAAGCCGAAACCTAAAATTTCTGTGACTACATTTATGTGTAAACCAGAATGGCACTTACAATATGATGAACACATCGCCATAAATCTTATAGTAAGATGTCCTCACAACCAGTGGTTTAAATTGCCAAACTTTCACCTTTTCCAGCATTTAGGAAACATACAAAATGCCTGTTTAAATAGCTGAGCAGATATTGGTTGTTTAAAGATTAGAAAAACTGAGGCTGAGAATTAGTCTTTTTCTTTCGCTAGGAAAACAAACAGGTTTCCTTCAATGCCTCATCTTTCGGCTAAAGTTTTATAATGCAATTTATTAACTTAAGCAGGAGAAATGCTTATGGGATAAAGTCTGGAGTGCTTCACACATGTTTCTTCTACATAGCTAACTATGCTTCTTAATTACTTGTGGGGCCTTTACCTTATTCATAAATGCAACTCCTCACTGACAACATGAAGCAGAGTTTTGGATTACAGTAAAACAAGGATGTGGCGAATAATGAGACAGATGGTGCAAGTCTGTTGACAGAAGCTTCGTGCATGGTAACAAGGGAAGAGAGTTCTACAGCAATCCTGCTGACCCAATGCTTTGGGAAAAAATGATGACAACCACCCTAACCATCCCTGTGAACACACATGATGCTTTACTCACTCACAACTGCACACAAGCAAACACACATGTACACACTCGCAGAGCTCCCCAGCCCATCAGCTTGGTTTAATGCATCTCCAAATCTCAGTCACACTGATTGATACACTGTGGTACAGCCTTAGTCTTCATTTTAAAATGAAAAACATCCAAGTTCCCAAAGAAACAGAGGATGTGCTGGTCATCATGGGGCTGAAGAACAACAAGGTTTGCAAAATAATAAATAGTTACACTCCCACGCCATACCTCTTTTCCTTCCCCTTTCTGCTTTCCATTAGTGAACGAGAAGAGAAAATATCAAAGCAAAATCAAATGACTGAAACAGGCAACGTTTATTAATTAAATCTTGGACTACATATTATTACTTGGTAATGGCTGCATAAACACCCTATTGCATATTGAAACTCACAGAAGTACATTGTTCATTTAGAATATTGAACAGCATTGAACAAGATCGAACTGAGGCTGAGACTAAGACTTGTCTCACTGCATAAGAAACTGTACCATGTCTTTGGCTTCTTATTAGTCACCAAACTAAAGAGCAGGTCTGTGTATCTTTATCTAACTTAATCTTTTTAAAACCAATATTCAGTTTATTATTATTTTCTTTTAATTATTATTTTTCTTTTAGATCTGAACACAATAATGTGTGTGTGTGTGTGCAGTACAGGTGCTTATCCTTAGTTGAGGCTCCAGCCAGGTTGACGTCGCACCCCCCCAGGCTGTACTAGCCCCACTGCTGGAGGAGGACGAGTGGAGGGAGTCAAGAGGATAATGAGAGCATGTGGTAGGCCCAGGGGCAGCTGGTAGGGCCCAGTTAGGTAGATATGCCTCTGCTAATAAGCCTCTTAACTCACTGGAGTAATCAAACTGGTATATCACCTCAAGTTGCATTTGTACACGTGTCTAAAGTAACATAGTCCTTGTAATTCCAGTAGCTATATTAAAATCACTTTTAGAGCTGGCGTGAACTGAATCTTGAGAGTATTGTGTGGTGACAGCATGTTTCATTTAGAGACAGTTCCATGACCTTTACTGAAGTCCTAAGTCCAGAGAAGAAATGGACTTAATTGAATATCACATTGGACAAACATGCTTTTGAAAAGTTATGCTTATCATATTTTCCAGCACTGTTAAAAGCACCAAACTAAACTATGATTACTGGAATTCATCATATGTTGTTTCTCTTCTTCTGAGCTGCTCCTAAGTCCTCTTTTTAAATTTCAACCTGTTTTCTGCAATGCCTGTAGTGTTGTTGAATTGGATGCACAGCACTTCATCAAATCAAAATCTCATTTTGCTTCTGAGTTCATATCTACTTACCTCCACTGGGTACTTTTGAAAGACAGCAGTCAATAGATCTTCAATAAAATGAGAAATGATTACTGGATAACAATACTAATTCAAAAACTAATTTTTTTTGCTTCTGAATGCTGTAAAATGAAAATTTTTTAAAGATAATTATACTTATACTTGCAATATCATGGAAAAGAAAATAAATTATCATCATACTTTTAAGAAGAATTAATGTACATGTTTTTAAACTGACTTTCTTTTTCTGCTGCTTTATATGTTCAGTACATTTAAATAGGAAATATTTCTTGTTTTGTGCCAGTATGTTTATTTGATAGTTACATTTTACATTAAAAAAACCATTAAATCACACAAAGATTAAACAAGGGACTTCTTTAAATAGTGGGCCTTGTTAGCAGCTCCAGCAATAATCACAGTACAGTGATAATAATTTAGGTTTTATTCCAGTTGTGTTTTTATTTCAGTTAAATTAATGGACCAAAATAATCAGTATGTTTAAAACAAAATTTAGATAATAGCGAAGTAGTGAAAAGTACAGTAAAGTAGTGTAAATGAAAATTTTGAAATTCTGGCTTTTCTTAGATATGTTCTCTTAAACTTTCAGATTTTTCTTATGGTGAATAGAATGAATAAACAAATTTGATGTAGTCTTGCATTTTGATTATTTTTTGGTACTTAAGTTAAAAGACTGGTACTTTGGTTCAGTCATTTTACTTCTACAATATTTTAAGTCCTGTATCTGTGATAGATCATTAAGATGGCTGCATTTCCTTTTTACTTAAGTGGGAGGGTCTGAGTCACAGCAATGTAAACAGCAAAGGTAAGAACATGGATACTTTAAAATCATCAACATAGTAAAGTCTTTAAATTACATGCATATTAATCATTGTTGAAATTAAAAAATGAGGACAAGGAAGTGCTTGACTTAGTTTATCTTTCAAACCTGCTGAAGATTGAAAGACTTGCGCTGCTGCACAGGCATTGAACTGGTTGCTCTGTCTCTGCTCTAAGCTCAGAAACTTTATCTGTCATTGATGTGCCGTCAGTCCAGCCATTGCTATTCTCTAGTTAATGGGTACACATTTAGGATTCGTCATCAGATTAAATGTTCCCACCGACAGATACTTTCGCCTGTCTTCTCCCTCATCTGTCTGAAATTTAGCAAGTCACATATTTAAGGCTATTTTCAGCAATGAAGCCTAATATGTTATCATTTTTACAATCTGAATGTTTTGGTATTTAGAGGCATGCAGCAGACAGGTCGCTAATAATATACCTCAAAAGGCTTAGTTAGGTCTTAATTTGCTGTTATTCATGAAACAGATTAATTCATGTTTTCAGTAAAGTCACTACCAATCTGTTTGAGAGGTTTAGCTTAACCTACTGAGACCTGAGCTTTAATCTGATTTGCTTTAAGGATTTCTTCTAGCTATTTGGGGATAGGAGGAACCAATAAATAGAATTTTATTATTCATGATTATACATATTTTTTTATTTTATTATATATGATGTAGATGTAAATATAATTTTAAATAAAATTATATTTGTATAAATGTAAGTGTTCAGCAGGTTCCAGTTACACAGAATTTAGTATTATGGTGCAGGCAACCAAATACTGTAAGCGATATCCTTGTGTGAGGACGCTCAGCAAGTTGATCTGGTTTTTATAAACAAGATACTTTCTGTAAGAGTATTAGCAATAACTTGTTTATGGTAGAGAAAAAGCAAATGACAGAAAAATAAATAAATGGTAGACCGAGCATCAAGGAATGGGGGGGAGAAAATTTTGTTCAAAAAGTGTATCAGTATGCAGACATTTGGGTATGTTTGTGCTACAGAGTGCACTGATGCTCCAGGTATAGAGTAGATACCTGTCATTCTTCTGTTTTAGACCCGCCTCTATAAATAGAAGTCACTCTGTGCTGCAATTCCTGAGGCACTTTGTAGTCTTTTCTCTTTTTGCTCTTCACCCTCATTCTGTTTCTTTCCACTGCTCCATCCTGTAACTCTGTCACACCACTTTCCCATTTGTCAAACAGCTATACTAAAATGCAGAATCATTAAAAGAGAATAATAAATCATTCTCTAAGGTTTGATTTCATAATCTGTCTTTTCATTGGTTCATGTTTTGCCCTTTTAAATCTTTATTTAAATGGAAATATTTATTATTTTAATTTTGGTTGGCCAAATATTTAATCTTTTTTTTTTTTTTTAGATAACAGAAGTTATCTAAGGGCACATTACAGAGAAACCCAACATGTTCCCTGTGAAATCTCTTGGGGCCCATGAATTCTCTCTCCACTGAGCTCCTCTTAACAAGAAAAGATATTTAGCATGAACACCTTGGATTTCTTATTAAAGACCAGTTTCTCATAAACATTTTGCAGATTGGCCATATATTGTAGATTTTTTTTCTCTTTAACAGTTATTAAAAACTTGTATAAGGTTAACCACTCAGTATGAACATTTTGAGAATCCAGGAAGTTTTTTTCCTGTGTTTTGGATGAGACTTCCCTCCTTGTTTATAGGTTATACAGGCATGAGTGAGGGGCAGATTTTTGCTTTTTGGCAGTTTTTACTTGAACATGTCATTCAGTGTCAGACAGCATCTGGTATTAAGCTCCAGTAAGATCTCAATGCAAACTGTGACAGTTTGATGGTAAATGATGGTCTTGACAGTTGGAATTACATAGAAACTAACCAAATCCTGTGGTGAAACCAAGATCTCTCCAAATGCTGCATGAAGTATTTCCAAGCATTGAGTTGCTTAGGCAGCTTGAAATTCCATATGGTGTACACTTATATAAGTTTTTAACAGTTACCATGTGAGTCTCCTACCCGAATAAGAACATATAAACTGTTAACAAAGTGAAATATTTTACCTAAATATATATCCTTGATTTGGTCACAGATTCACCATTTGCTGCTGTTTTTCTAGGTGACAAGCTGGATTTCATTTGCCCGTTTTGCTTTAGAGCCTTGCAAGTTTCTTATGGTGGAAAAGAAGCAAACTGTGAAAGTTATGTTAAGCTGGATGAAATGTAGTCAGAAATATCAGATTAAGTTAAGGAAATTTTTGCAGTAACCTCGGAATCATTGACAGAGCCGACTCCTGCCTTAGAGGCTGGAGAGCCTGGGAGGAGCTGTTGTTACATTTACATAACTGTTGAATTTAGGCCATGCAGTTCAGAGACAAGTCAGAGATGTTTATCTTCAGTTCCTATATCTAATATTTTTAGAATAAAAGTACTTTAAACCCCCAGAACCAACCAAACGCTGTCACTAAGTTGATCAAATTTTAGTTCACTGCTTTGTTGCCCTGTATTGTCACACATCTGTTATCTTTTACTTGACTGTATTTCTTTGGTCATCTGATATCTTTCAGCGGGGGTTGGCTATAGGGTTATGTATATAGCCGCCATTTTAATAGTTCTGTATTTATTGGTTTAAAATTTTAGATACCTTCTGGTATGCATGATCAAAGTCTTAGACATATACTTTGAATGTTGCAAAACTTAGTAGTTGATTGTAATTTCAGTCAGATAAATCATGTTAATATTTGTAAAACCTTTATTTTAAAACATAATTGAAGTTTGGGGACAAGTCATCGATCCCATCACTCTTTGTACATATATGTTTTGCTCAATTTAATATCAGAATGAAGACTGAAAAAATGATTTTTTTTTGCCTTGGAGCCTACAGGTGAATGCTAGGGTGGTGGAGGGGCAAGAGACAAAGCAAACAGTGTGCAGTGTTCAAGGGCAGCAGCAATGGTGGACAGACTACATAAAACAGATTGGATTGATATGATTAATATGTAGCATGTAACATGTAAGGCAGATCCCATGAAAAGCAGCAGAGCAACTCGAGTTGTCTGCGTGAAATTAGCTCGCAGGCATTGCTTAATTTGTGGTAGGCTAAGTAAGTCAACCCTCAAATATAAAGAAAAAAAATTTCAGAGTGTTGTTTCTAAATAATTATCATTAAGTGGGACGTGACAGCAGGAAGCTCTGAGGGCTGATGGGAGCTCATCAGGGAGGCCAACCATTTACTCCAATTGACACAAAGGCAGCGTGCTCTCCCTTAGGTCCTCACACCCTGAGATGCTGACTGGGGGTAGTGCTAATTAACTCAGCGACGATGAGGTTTCTGCCACAGTTGTGTTAAAACAGTGCTCAGGTGTGCCTGTATTTGTTTTGTGACTCAAACCCTTTAAAAGTTTGGCTTTTATTGTATTATTTATCTTCTATGCAGCCACTACCTTTATAACCTTTTCTTTAACATTTCTTGGATAATACCTGTGCACGTTAATGTTGCCGCTTTGGAAACTTTTCGTTAATTGTCTTTGTAAGGCCTTAAAACACTGGTGACCTAACCGTGTAGTAAGGGGGCAGAGGAGGTAATTACTGAGGGGAGTGAGTTTTCAAAGTGAAAAAGACAATGGAGACACCATCAATATAGACAAACTTTCTTCAACCCTCTTGCCACTCTCTGTAATGAAGACCTTTGCTATTGGCTTAGATGGATGAGGGCAGCTCTCTGTGACGGAGTGAGCAAGACACAGGTAGATGTTTGTTTAGGCCCAGCTCATGCTGGATATATTGGAATGAGAGTGGGCTAGCTGGATAGAAAGGCGCATTAAGACCAGGGTGATTAAGGAGCAGAGTTGATGGAAAACGAAGCACTATTGACAGGTCTTTGTCTTCCCCTGGTTTCCCTTGTGTCCACATGGAAGCCCTTGTTTAGTCTCCTCCAAGTTGAGCTACCCAGCTGGATTCACAAAACTTAAGAGGGATCGATTGTTCTGCAGCAATTTTCTATGCAAGTCCAGGCCGGCAAATCAATTTTTCAGGTTTGAGGAGAGGTGGTCTTATGTGTATATTACTGTTAATCATTACTCTCCCCTTTTCCTCTCAGGCAGAGATGAGTAGGACCGAAGTAAATTAATTAATACCCTTGGTGCAAAGTTTCAAATTTTTCATAGCTTTTCACAACAGCTTGCATATGCTCAGAACAAGGTATACATCGCTACATACTTGTACAGGAACAGACCTCTGTTTTCACCCCTTCATTGTCTTTCTTCGTCAGTATACACAAGCAAAACAACTGTTACACACTGCGCATATACTTATCATGTACTTTTTATCACACACACGCATACACAAATGTGCAAACACATCAACCTTAAAATTCAACCAGAAAGGCTTCTGTGTGGAATACAGAGCCAATGCTCCCGACTTGAAAGCCTCTCCGCTGCCTCAGATGTGACATCAGCTCGTTCTGTCTCATGCTCTCCCCCTCCCTCCTCTCCTCCCTTCCTCTTTCCTATCCTCTTTCATCAGCTGAGCCCATCTTTTGACACTTCAGAAGGTGTTCCTCACATGCCTGTCACCTCTCCCCTCCCCCACTAACACTTTCTTCCCAGCTCTCTATCGAGAGCATGCGTCTCTGTCTGAAACTTATGTACTTTGTAGAGTTAACGCCTTGGCGTTTGCATCACCTTGATGTTGGTAAGTGGTACTGAGCGGAGAGACCGATCTTTAGTGTTTAAAAGAGAAGAGCTCTGAAACGTTCTGTGTTAGTGTGCCGTGGTGAGCAGGCAGACATCACACCAAAGAAGGGGGGAGGGAGGTAACCATTTCACCTTTGTACCTGAGCTTCCTTACAACTTTAAACAACACAATGTGGAGAAGGTGGAGGGTTGGGTTCTTCTGTTTCTGCTCTGTTAAAAAAACAAAAATCTTCCATGTGCTGTGCAAGTCTCTGTCTCAGTTTATTTCTTTTACTGACACCTTTATACATTTATGTATGAAGCAAATGCTAAATGTATCTTCAGATGTTGTATGATCACTTAAAAATGTCATTTTTTAAAGATTGCAGGCAAACAATAGCGTTAAAGAAGATCTCATCTCAAAATCTGTCCCAAGCATGTTATTTTAATTGTACTTAAATACACTAATGAATGTATATTCCTGTGCTTGAACCATAATGCATTCCCCACTGAGACAGTGCACTGCTATGTAAACACACTGATGTGTGGGCTGAGCTGTGTCGACTCCCACATGCCTGTTTAGAAGAAGCTTGGCTCAGGCTCAGAGGGAGTATGTTACCTACCAGTATGTCTGGAGGTGGTCTTTGGCTCTGAAAAATGTATTCAGTTGTTGGTATGTTGTTGCTGTGAGGTGCAAGTGATGCGCTTACTTGTATGTGGGTTTTTCTTACTTTATATACAGCAATACGCCTGTCACACGGACATGGAGAAGTAGTAATACAGGATTTTTGTGTTGTGTGAATAATTCTGTTGCAAAGTATTGTGGGTATTACTAGGGCTTAAAAAGCTGGAGCAAAGTCTAAAAAAATTACATGCTTGTGTTAAAATAGCAAGTAGCTTCTGATGAACTTGTGGCTTTATGACATCTGACCCTAAGGGTTAAAATGTAGCTCCTCCTTGTGTTTTCTGTAGGTGTACATTCGGATCTGTATCACAGGAAAGCGCTTCCTGCTGTGTTTCCCATGTAATGAGATATAATTCATAGTATTTGAAACATACACCAGTGCGCATGTAAGTATTGCATGTCGTTGGCAGACACATCTGTTCAGATTTAAGTCTCCCTGCTTGTGCTGTATGGTTTTATGGTAGGCTCAGCCTGGGGAAATCTCTAATAAACTGCATTATCAGCTCATTGTAATAACAGATCATGCCAAGAACAGGTTAAGTGAGCAAAAGTCCCTCACAGCCATTTTCCTCTGAGTTTCAGTTTCTAGCGTTCACCTAAAGAGACATCATTGGCTATAGTGGCCTTTCAGCAGTTTTTCTTCTTCTAGTCTGTCACGATGTGGCAGAAGCAGGGTTCCATTTCTATGGTATTATCCTCTCCCCATGTAAAACCATAGCTTCTATCGAGGCCTAATCCCCAGCATGGGGAGAGGAGGCATTTTAGATTTATTAGTTTTTTTGCACAAAGCTAAAGAAAGCCCTAGGAATGCAGTTCGTGCCACGCTGAGATCAGTATGTGCTCAGTGCACACAGACACAAAAGGATTTCAGCTGGTCGAATAAGTGAAGAAGGATAGAGAAGGAGGAAGGGGGGGTTGTTGCAGGATACTGGGACATTCCATTCTACAAAGCTTAACTTCATTATCAAGCGAATTTATTATTCCCTGGAGGAATACGAGCATTAAATGAGGCTTTTTTAATATGCTGGTCAGAGACACGCTGCAGCGGTCATTTGAGCTTTGGAGGAAATGGACACAGAGGAGTAAGCAAAGCAGCTCCAAATTTGGCTGGGGATTTTCTGCCCCTCTGAATTTTAGATTTCTCAGAAGAGGAGGGAGTGGTGTGTGTTGTTTTTTTTATCTTTTATTTTTATTACTTTTTTTTTTATTGTCTGTTCCTTTTGTTTCCCTTTGTGAACAATGGCCCAGTGCCATCTTTCTCTAGGTTCACTAAACATTTCCTTGACATCATTCTGGGGCATCAAGCCAGACCAGGGAAGGGGAGTCGCTTTTATTAGAAAGCATGTATCATGTCACTAGAATTACACAGGACTATCAATAGCATTTGCTTTTTGGAATGGCTTTTACAGATAAAGTGAGGCTTGATATTCAATATCATCTTCGTGTTATCTTTGACTTACTTCAAGTAGCGCCTGGTTTTTATCGATCTGGTGCTGGTTTTTGAAACCAAAGAATTAATTTAGGCTACAAATGGATTTTTGAGATAACACGTTTTTTTTTTTTTTTTTGCTGTCTCTCTGATACCACATCTGCTTGATATGATGGATGTTAAGAGGATGGTTGGAGGCAGGGGTTAAATTGGGATTTTTCACAAGTGGTGGGTGGGCTTGCCATGTGGTTTCAGGGTTGCCATGGACACATGTGTGGGTGCATTAGAATAAGTGACGGGTAGAAATAGTTGAACGTGCAATGGCTGGCATTTGAAAGAACAGCGATTCATGGATGCTTAAGAGCAAGGCAGTATTTGATGTAGCTTGACAAGGTTTGATCTGACCTTACAACCCTTCACTCTGATTTTTAACTCTAAATCCTCTGTGAGTGCACATTGTGTCAGATAATGGAATGCTGGCTTTAGGCTTCCATTGAGAAAATAAGGAGAAAATATGAACACTTAAATAATATAAATGGATATTTTTTTATGGAAATCAACTGAAATTCTGCTCTTATAATAATCTAAACAGATTAATGATGTTATATCAAGTGAATGGTGAAACTAACTTCTAGTACTAGGGCACAGTGTAGATTGAGTTGCTATGACTTTGCACAAACCTGATTTTTTAGCTCGACAGTTCAACTTGAACTCTCGTATCCTAGTAATGAATTCAGTAAATCCTTTCAGGAGTTTGATTTGGAGGACTTCGAAAAATGTCTCTTTTTAAAACAGAGCAACATTGAATGCCATCATTTGCATATCAGACAGGAGAGCGATCTTTTGTCACTCATTGTCATTTCTTTGATTCTCACCAGTGCAGATGAACTCTCTTCTAAATTGTAGTCTTAAAACATTTCATTTTCCTTGTTAATCTGTCACTGATGGATTTTGCTTTGCCCTTTCATGTGCTGCACTGACAATCCAAGCTTTTCACAACCCTTAATCTGACTTTGATGAATTTATTTCTTTTCCTTTTGCCTTAATAGTTTCATTTAGCTCTTAAACAAAAAACTGTTTTTTCCTGCTTTACAATTGAGTCCCTTCAACAGGCATCAGTTCCCTATGACAAGTTAATGCTTTGTTGTCCTGTTTATGAGGTGGCATGTGGGCACAGTGAGGAAATCATTGTCGTTGCTGTCAGAGGTGTTACATTTACGCACGTTTCAGCAGCATTTGCCTAATTTGTATCTAGCTTGGCCCGTCTGGAGAGTCTAATATTGCTTGCTCTTGTTTATGAGCTGTCTTATTGAATTTGGGCAAATAAAGATCCTAATTATTTTAGCCACTAGATCCAGGGATTTTCATGGTCTTTCAACAAATTAAATAACCTCAAGGGCATAGGCAGAAGTAATTAGATAATAAGAATACCATCTTTTTTAAAGCCTTTTCTTTTTAAATAAATGATTATATCTTGATGGTTCCCAGGATGGAATGGCTCTTTGTTTAAACTGCAAATCAGGTCTGCAATTAGTGTGGATGAAAAGTCTAGTAATTATTTACAGAAAAGGGGTTTTGTGTATGTGTGTTAGTGTGCATGCATATGTCTGTGTGCATGAGTGTCACCTGGTCTTATCCCTAAATAACCTGCTCAAAGTGAATATGATATATCTTATAAATTTTGTTTCACCGTTTGGAAGCAGTTCAAGTATAAAATTACCTGGAAAACAATGAGAAATGTAATGGTTATAAGCAGTTATTTTACTACTCTTTGTTATCTTGTGTGATTGCCAACAAAGTTCTGGTATATAGGACCAACTCACCTTTTTGTGAACAGCACTGGGCTGCAAGACAGTTTATGAAGTAGTGCCTGATGAAGTCATTAGCACTAGCAGACAGATTCAGATGACCTGGAAGGCGATATATCTTGCTGGCCTCATAAAGCAGGATGATAAATTAACTTGATAGAAGCAAGAACCAAGAGTAAGACCACTTAAAGCTCTTCAACCTATGAAAGACATAAGTAGAGATTACCTGTGATTTACATTTATTAACATGTTTTTTTTTGGGTTTTTTTTCAAATCAGATCAACAAATAATACATGCAGGCTGCACTGACTTGGTTTCTGCACATTTGCATTTGCAAGCTACTTCCCCTTACTGGTGCATTATTTGTTCTTCTAGTTATATTTTAGGTAGATGTAACATAATGTTCACCATGCTGCATTCCTCCTTCTAAGGTTTTGTTATGCTCATGTGTACATCAATAAAAGTCTTAGGTCTCAGTACTAAGTTGAATTAGATTGAACGGTCTAAACGCTTTGACAAACCTTTGTAGTGGAGTGCACGATAAGCAGTTAAAGTGCCTCATGTGTGCAGCAATACAATTAAAAGTGACCAGAGCAAATCCTATTAGACAAGTGTGAGAGAATTAGTTTGGGATAAAAAAAAAAAAAAAGGAAAAGATGCCATGGGGTTTGGTGATTGAAAAACTGCTCTACCCATCGGCTTTCACATAGAGCTGCACAGATTTTAAAATGTAATATAGATTCCATTATGGGTAGGTAACAAAATCTGGCTACATGTGACTTTAACCTATATTGATAGAATAGAGTGGTCTTTACTTTGTGGGGAGCAGTTCTTCTTTGAGAGGGTGCTGAACACTCCATTCATGAAAGTTAAACAACAGATTTAGTGATTTTTGTGTCTGGATCAGTTACACAGTTATGTTCAGATAATATCCCAATGGCATTACTCTTTCTAGTCCTTTCTTCTTCTAACAGATCTCTGTGTATATTTTTTGCCTGTCCTTTTACGTGAACTGAGACACTTTCATCTCAACTTTCTCCTTTTATGTCTCTTTTCTTTTCTGCTTCCTCTATGCGCTTTGTCTAACTTTTGGTACTCTATCACTCCCCTCAGGTCATTTGCCTTTCTAGTGTCACTCATGATTCAGTGAAAGCGTAACACTGAAGGACTGATTCATCAACATCTATCCAACTTTTTCATTGTGTTTCCATTGATAACCCCAGGAGGTCAACACTGGTGGTTTGCTCTGGTGGACAAATGGTAAATCATGAGCATGATCAGTTTTTTCTTTAAGGAACACTCTGTTCTGGCCTAGATGTTTTTCATTAAATGTGCTGGCTCATTACATACTTGAGTATCAAACTTTGGAAATGCTGTTAAACTGGAAATATTTCATGTCTCATGGTGACTATAAATAATTATGAAATTGCATCATTATGAGATGAGAGGGGCTTTCAGGATAGGACCAAAAATTAGGGAGTAATCTATTTTTTGCCTTTCAAAATACTTTAATGAAAGGCAACCCTCTTAAAAAACACCTATTAAATTGTTTACATTTGCTATCATTCACATGGAAATAAGAGACGTGTATTTTAATCTAGGTCCTTAGCCCTGAGTAATCTGAAACAGATTAGCTGTTCGACGTGCATCAACATGGAGACAATGTCAGCAGTTTCAAACAGCTGCTCCACAATTTTAGTGTTATTACAGTGTTCAGAGAGATCCTAAATTGTCAAAACATTCTCAGCAGTATTCAGTTTAGTCTTAATTTTTAAACATTTTATGATCTCAGGTAGTGAAATGATGGTGCAAGCGTTCTGCCGCGTGTTGTGCCTTGAAGCACATACAGAAACTCTTTGATTTGAGGATATTGTATAGCTTAGATTAAACTGACTTTATTTCTTTTTTATATGCTAGTATATTCCTCTTGACTACCTAATGGAGTGAGGGCATATCAAAAGCCTCATCAAAGCCTTTGACTGAGTGGAGCATTTATGGGGTGTTAAAGCTCTCCGCTTCAAGAGTTGTGGTTTAGTGTGATCTAATGACTGGAATGATGCTCACTCACAGTCATCCCAGCCTCTTCAAGTTTGAGAAAACACATCACATTAGTTGTTGGAGTAGAATTGGTTGATTCATGCGGAAGGCTGCTCTAAATGAGGGTGAGTGCATGCATAGCGTCCGCACGTTTGTATTTGATTGTACTGGGGAAGGGAATCATGATGGCGAAAGTTTTAACTGCTCTTCAGAGGTTTTGTGAATTAAAACTCCAAAGAGCTGCTGTTGTTGATGTGCTCTTGCATCTGGCCGGGACAGAATTAATCTTTGCAGACTCAGTTAGTAATTGCATGACAGTAAAACCACCCCTTTTTAAGTTCAGAATTATGTTATGTTGGTCGTGGTGCATGGAGTAAAACTCTTTATGTTGAGTTATTCTCACATTGTGCAGCCTTGATTTTGCTGTAATGTTAACGCTTATTTTCCTGATCATACTCTGAAATCCTTTGAGGCTGAGGAACCACATGTCCACCTAACATGTTTGCTCCCTTCCTGTTATTGACCAGTTCTTAAAAATTATTAATATACCCTCAAAACTATGTGTTTTACATGTAACTGTTTAATGATGAAATTATTGCTAAAATTGCATCATTACATGTGTTGCTTTTTTTCTCTGAGGGATATTTAAATGCACAATAAACTCTTACAAAGTGGCACAGCATGCTGCTATTGATGAGATAGCACTAGTGGCATTAAAATGCATTTCGCCTGAGCTTGGAGGTATGCTCCAGGCAAGAGTTAATTTCTTTAAACTAAACTAAGCATATTGGTACAGATGTTTATGGTAATCTGACCAGTGTGTCTCTGAGGCATTACAGACAATTTTCAGTACTTGTGGAGGAATATTAAATAGCTGCTTGTTTGGTTATTTCTGGATTACTTTGCTCTGCAACGGAGGAACACGGAGTGGATTTGGAGAGGTTGGGGTTCTACTGAAGTTGCTTTAAGTTTTTTTCTATCAACCTCACAGATAGGGTAATGAGGATATCAAAGAGCTTCAAGCTGAGCTCTGCAGCAACATGTCACAATCTTGACAAATCACCTTGGATACATTTTTTCATGAGTTTTTTTACTTGGTGTTTCTGCTTCATTAGATACAGTACAAAATATGACAAATGTCGGAGAGAAAAAAGGATGACATTTGATAAAGGTGGCAAACTACTCCGACACCCACAGCGGCACTCATGTAATCCACACTCTAATTTTCTGAACCTCTTGGATGCAGCAGATTTTCTCTGAATCAATTTTTGTTTTAATATATTATCGATGAACACATGAAAGGGGTTTGAAAGATTCAGTATTCTTTGTAGAAGAAGTGGCAATTTCAAGCTTGAATTATGTGAAAAGTGCAGTTGTAACTTTAAGTCTTTGCTTTTGCATAATGTTGCACTTTAGATGGGCAGCTGGTTATAAAAAAATATTGACAAGTTTCAAATGATGGCGCTTAATCGTCTATTTTAGTTTTTCAGGTGCAGAGATTACTTCACTACAGGTAACATTTGTAAAGCTCAGAGGGCTCTCACTTCACGCACAGATTATTTATTTATTTATTTATTTATTATTTATTTATCATTATTATTATTTTTTAACCATTTAGAGACACCGTACTAAAAATTGGTGGCCCAAATATTGAAGCAACCATGTATGTGGACCCATGGCTAGTAGATATAAATGGCTCATTCTAAGAGAATAAAAACATAACTGTTATTTTTGTAAAGCGATTACATACCAATAGAAACAGTTTTTTTAATGGCACATGAAATATTTACATTATTAACCTTTGATTTTTTTACATGCTGCACCTTTAAGTCCCTTACATTCTTTGCAAACAACCATTCTTTGCATATTCTTTTACAGTCTAGCAAGCAAATGTGTCTGGAATCACAAAACACCTGTATGGTGATTTTTAACAACATTAGGATTTTGGAAATTCATGTGAGCCCACAGGTGTGCAGCAATGCAGCAGTGTTACAACCACAGTGGAACTAAAGCACAGTTTGTGTACATTGGTAAGTAAAGCAGTTGTGGGAAACTAGTATGTTTTTCTTTACTGACATGTTGTTCTATTGCAGATCCTCTGCTTCCTTTAATATTAAAAAGTCTGGAAATAGCACACTGTCTTTCTCTCACTCCATCTTCCTCTAACTCTCCACCTGTGAAGTTGTGAGGCAGATGCATAGAAAAAAAAATGTGTTTTTTTTTCTGATAAGAGTGAAATGATTGAGTCGTTCAAAATGTTAACATCCATGTCAACATGCCAGTATGAGCACATATTTTATTTGCACGACAGTCTGCGAGAGTGAAGGAGTTGAAATTCTGTAAACTGATTTGAAATCTTAGCTTTTAGGAGTTAAAGCTTAATGTGTCCTGTGACACACTGACTAAATGACACTGCTGGAAAGGAGCTGAATAATGGATAAAGATAAAGTTGTTTGTCTTTCTAAATGAAAGTTATGAGTCACACAAAGTTATTGTTTTGTAAGCCTTGGATGGAGGGTGATTGGTTGTTTCGCAACTTTAATGTATAAATGGTACATTGTTATATCAATAGCTAAATGTGCTGTTACATCTTATCATCAAGCTGTGTTTGTAAAATCCATGCTGTGATAATAAACTTTTTTTTCACCCATGTTTTATCCTCCTACTTCAGGCTTTGTCAAAATTAGAGCTTTAACTGATGCAGCAGTTGTTCTCTCCAACATGCAGGAAGCACCAAGCAGAGCTTGAAAAGGGGGAAGAGGGCATGGGAGATACTGCTTGTGTAAAAAGTCATTGCAGAACGGCCACCAATTTAGAATTTTCCTGAGTAATGCCCCCGTTATTAAAGGATAGAACCTGCGTGGGTGTGTACATAAGATGGCGGGGTGATTGGATCTTGCATACTATGAAAGGTTGTTGGAGGTGAGCAGCAGTGGCCATATATATATCCAGCATGAATTTTATTCCCATTCAGAGGACCATTATTGTTGACCTTGCCTTGCCTGGGAAAGCCAAAGTAAACAGAGGCCTAATAAATCAACTTTAACAAGCTCAGTACTCCTGGCTGGTGGAGCAGCCATGCAGCTCGGACACGCAGGGGTGGATTAATCCACACTACCTTCTCTCCATAGAGGTTACCTGTAGAGTCTGATTTGGCTGATAGCTTGTATGCAGACGCACAGGGATGTTTAATTGCTTCACTGAATGCATCTCCCCAGCCATTGTGTTTGTATTCACACTCAGGGCTATGTTTGTGTGGGAGATACAGAGCAGTCAAAAGACAGGATACATAATCGCACTCTTATGTGGGACAAGAGTGCGCTAGAAATTTCATTACGTGCCTACCTGGTGTTCCAATGCAGGCAATATTTGTAAAGCAGATTGACTTGGCCGCCTATTTGATTCCTCATCAATTTCATATTGCCTCCATGCCAAAGGAGATCATCAATAATTCAATAATTCATACTTTATACTGCAGCTCCATGCAATTGAAATGAATTATATAAAGAACAACTTAATAACTTCATTTGAGGGCAGTAACTAAAATAATGTTTACCGTTCACTGTTGTCTTTTTTGTCTGAAATCTCAAGTGATTGTTTTATTTCAGCATTTTTGCATCCCGATAAAAAATAAGAGTAATTAATCACATCATGGTGCTTAGTGTGACCTGCTAAGAGCACACATTTAAAATAACACAAACATACACACACAGTTTCTATTCTCTCTATGCAGCTTGCTCTGCCCAAAGTCTCCTCTTCTTTGCCCTAGGGGTGTAAAATGTCAGTGGGTGCTGAATGGTAATTTTTTGTTTGTTGCTTGTGTGATGGGTTTAGATTGAATATATGCAGAATTGGCACTGTCAGTCAGTCAATAAATCAGCTTATCAATCTTGTTGACAGGTGGTTGAAGAAGGATCCCTGATACCGTATAGCGAAGTATTCAGAGATGTTCTTTCAGAAATGAAGCACACACACACACACACACAAAATAATTCAAATTGATGGGTATATAAATAAACTAAACTGCCTTTTACAGCAGCATATAGCTGACATGCTTTTGTGTGGATGCATACTTCATACATCCATTAAGTGGTTATAATTTGTATGTATGCATGCACTTGTGCAAGGATGTAACGATCTCAGTGTGAGCATGTGGGTGTGTTCGCAGGCAAGTAAATGCAGGAAAGTTTTTCTTCCAGTGTCATATTTTTGGCTTGGTTATGTTGTGTCCCAGGCTGCTGCACAGTTGGTGAATATCAATGCAGTGTGGCGTAGTGACGGGGACTGGAGCTGACATGTTGTCACACTGTGATGAAAAGCACTCTGAAATGATGTGGCGGGAGTGTTCCTCCTGTCCGCAGAGAGATGGTAAGCTGGCTGTGGCATTTGTGTATTCGTTTTTGCCTCCATGCCTGTGTGAGCTTATGTGTATGCGTGCATATTTGTTTTTCTCTGGGTGCACTAGTGATTGTGTACGTCTATTGTTTGCCATTCAAGAGAGTATCACTTTAGAGACAAAGTGGGTGGCTTTGTAGCATTGAAAAACCTACTTTTGCGTAAGTCGTGTCTTGGTTTTGAGTATGCCTTTAGCAGCTAGTTGGACTGTAAACGAAGCCAGGTATTAATAAACTCAACAACATCATTTACAGTTTAATACATTTATTTTTAATTGTAAGAAACTGTATTGATGTGGTGACTCTTCTTTTTAAGTTTGATTAGTATGTAAGTCTTTGTCAGGACTCAGTTGAAATCTTTACTAAGTATTTAATGAACAAACACATTTGAATTCTTGCTTGGGAAACGAGACGCTTATTGCATCCTGCCAATGCACTGGCACATGTTTGCAAGTGTGTACATATTCTGAGACCTGCCTTTATGGATCAGACAAAGCTGTTTCTCTCTTTCTGTCCCTTGCCACTGTTCCAAAGTTTCACAAGCGCTCCATCACATCTCTTTGAACTTAGTGTTCTCCCCAGCTTCCACACCCCTGGAGATCTGACATGTGATGGGAAGAGTCACATCACTCTGGCTGTCGCTGTAGTCCTGCTAGACCTGTAAAAAAAAAAAAGAAAAGTGTACATTTAGGACTCTGGTGTCTTGTTTTGGGCAAAAGTTCAGCTCTCACTTTGGTCCGGGCCTGTTAAAAGCCTTTCGTAATACGTGTGTCTTTGTCTCTTTGGACCTTGCGTATGCAGACAGATTGATGGAAGATGTGCGCCGCATGGTCACTGCCCAGACTCTGTCATTTTAATTATTAAACAGAAGAGCATGGGGAACTTCAATGGGCCTGCGAAGCACAAAACTGTCTTTGTCTGTGACTTTTTCTTGAAATTGGGAAATACAAACAAATGTGCAGAGACAGGTTAATTTCACATGTGGTATTGCATTTCTCTGTGGGTTGCTGATAAATAGGTGTATTCAAATAAGACTGGAATGGAAGAGGTGGTCGCAATAACTTAAAAAAAAAAAAAAAAGGAATAAATCACAGAAATCTAATCCTGCCATGTACCTTCCTCATGTTATTGAAGAAGTCAAGAACCGAGGGAAGTGTTATTTGTAAAACATGGGCTAAGAAAATTATATTACTTGTAACCTTGAGAATTGCACCGTATGAGACACGATGTGCTTTCTGGAATCCACCTTATTTAATTGTCTGGTGTATTTCTCTTTGCAATTGTATTAAGTGCCTGTGCTGGAGTGTTTGGAAGAAATTGTTTCAGTAAAGTTGGGAAAGAGATGATATTGAGTTCCTGTAGTACTTTGTTGATATTCTGGGCGCTTATGTGAGTGTCTGAGAGCATATGTTAGTATTTTTTACATGTATATATGGAGGCATGCATGGCCTTCTATGGATCCCTGTCCTCTGTTAGCTATGTGTTACTGAATATGCAATACTATCAATCAAGGAGTTGTCGGCTGTTTCCTCTGTCCTAATTGCACCCCTAACCCTGTCTCAATTTTCTCACAGACTTTTCTTGCAGACTTTGGTTGCAGCGTAGCTTATCATCTCCGCAGAGGAGTCCTTTTTGATACAATAGTCTTATTGAAGTGCTCATCTCCAGATGTTCTCTCCATAGATAAATCAGCGATTCAGATCTCTATAATTGATTGTAATATGCAGAATTAATGCCTGGGGTTATAAAGAGAATTCTTGGCCATTTTCCCTTTCCTTTTGAAAACAAGAAAGCACCACAATGTTGTTTTTTTTTTTTTTCTTTTTTGTCTCCGCAAAGGCTCCACATGCAAGTGTAGTGCAGCATTGCATATTTGCATATTCTCTAGCTGATTCTGTGCAAAAACAACTTGGGTATTGTTACAGACATAATTAGAAAGATGATCAAACAGGGTTTTTTTTTTTTTTTTTTGCAACGTCCATTCCCTCAGCCTCTGTCATGCTGTTTGGAGTTACAGTGATGCGATTGCTGAAACGCCAGTTGGAGGAGAAAGAAAATGTTCTCGCAAAATGTGACTACTACTGATGATTTCATGCACAGCTGTAATAAATGCATGCGATGAACACAGGAATATGCACTGTTGTCAAGTTCAGAAAGAAAACGCCACAAAGACAGACATGACAGGCAGAGAGAAAAAGGGGAAGAGACAGACTGAGAGTGACAAAGAGTGAGGGTGAATAGCGAGCTCATTCTAAATTCCAGTGTGTTGGTAATAATAAGGGAACCTCAGCAGCCCTTGTTGAATTATAGATCACACCAGCATGATTGGATGAGGTTAGGCCATTGTAACTCCAACTTAATAATTTACAGATTGTATTACTACAGTAATAATTGCATGGGAAAGGGGAGCATTTTTGTTACCCCCCCCCCCCCCCCCCCCACACACACACACACACACACACACACACACAGATCTACATGTGTGAAAAGAACTGTTTCATACTGTATGCTTAAAAGTCCTACACAGACATCTTTTGCTGTATTCAGTCTACTTCAAAGCTGCTGATCTGTGCAATTCTCAGTCATTCAGTGTGATTTGATTCAATATGATGGCCACAACATTTTGAGATTGTTGTGGTTCAGCAGACAATTATAGGTTTGTTAAATTGCTTTACTTTCTGTTGTTGTGTGAGCTGGTTGCTTAGGGATTTCTCTCCAGCTTGTCCTCACTTTGACCTTGTGGTGAGAATAGGCTTCTGGTTGCTTGCTGTCAGTGTCAGACTCAGTGATTCAACCTATTTGACTTTACTGTCGACAACTGCATGGATGGTATATTATCATCATCATCATCTGCCCCTTGTTTCACTTATTTGTCACATTTGTCTTGAACCTTTATCCTTGTTTCTGTTATCTTTGTCAAAGACTGGATGTTTGATACATTATTTGTGCATATGGGCCATGTGACTGACTTCACACAGCCATGCTTCTAATCCATTCACTGCTCAGTGTCTTTGTTTTATGAATAATCTTAGATTTCAGCCTCATAAATATGTGGAGGCATTGCCTTTCTAGAGAAAAATGTGGCAGGGAGCAGATTTCATGATTATACTGTAGGAAATAAGAGTGTTAGAGGACACTGGGGTTGGTAGTGATGTGTCCACGGAACAACCTCATTAACTTCACCCCCTGTTGTTGGCAGTAGGTGAAAATCAAGTCTGGCAGGCACACATATCTCGTAGTCGGCCACCTCTTTCCCTCGACAGACCGCGTTTGCTTTTGTTCTAATATAAGTTGACAGACAGTTAAGTATCCTCTCTGCACATCTGTGTGAGCATGCACCTGCAGCCACATGCTGGTATGGTTTGCCTCTAAATTGCAGAGGCAAGACTTCTTCAGGCGATTGGAAAGTTGGCTTATTGTGTCTGTGTTGCATCACTTGGAAGGCAGTTGCTTAATAGTGTGCATTTACTACCTCTGTGTTGATAATGAATTAATAGAGTGTCACAAATTATCTGTCTGCTTTGTAATCATATACCCTACCTCCTGTACTTTTTTTTTTTTTTATTTTGATAACTCCTCATGAAGGGCAATGTTTTGTGAATATTTTACTTTAGATTTTTTGTGTTTGAATTATTTTTGCGGTTTCTTTTCTTGAGAGGCTTCAAGGCTGGGAGATGATATAAATAGAGATATGAGCTTTTTTTTTTTCTTTAGTTGTGGCTACTTTTATATGGTGGTATAGCATAAATGCAACAATTACAAATCAAAAGTTGATATGTAGTCCAGAGGGATTATAGATTATTTATTGAAGATGGCATGTTTGGTATCATCTTGTCTTTTCTTACATTATTCAGGCGTTTGTGCCTACCTTGTGTGACTTCTGTCAGCTTGTCGACATGAAAAATGACAGTGTTTTATGACAGGTATTTCTTCCATAAAACTGATCTTTTTTTTTACAAGAGAAAGAGTAGGATTTATGTTTCCTTGATTTGGCCCTTTGTCAGCATAATCTTTTTAAAATCTCTTGTTTTAGCTGCAGTAAAATGGAACAACATAGTCTTGGCTTCAGTGTTCAATGTCTTGTTTTATGTTCATTTTTTTTAATGACATGAAAACAAAAGGCTTTTTAAAGGAACGTCTTTCTTAGAGCCATTTTTTTAACCTTTCAAAGGTAGTCAGTTCAGAAATAACTTGATTGTCATAAGTGTAAGTATTAGTTGACCGACCATGTTTAGATAAATTAATGAAGGATAACTGAGGCAGCAGAACTAAATGCTGTAAATACTGTTTAAGAACTTGTTTAATACATTTTCTGTGGGAAAAGTTTGAATAATCCTGACAATTTGGATAAATTTGGATCCCTGTAGAACATATAAAAATATAGACAAATACAACACATTTTTTTCACTTTGATGTATTTTTATGCTCTCATTACTGCTATCATTAATTACTTTTACAATAGTGAGGTTTGAAAAAATGGTTTTGATCACTAGATGTCTGTTCAATGAAACTACAAGACCTGTTTTGTTTGTTGTTCTATTTAGTAGACACTATGTTAAAAAGTGTATTTTTTTTCCTGGTAATCAGTCATTTATGCAACATACAGCAAAAGCTCATGTTAAAAAAGAGCAAATAAATCAGAGCCAATAACGTAACTGCTTAAAATCAACCGTTGGTTAACACATTTTGTTGTCAGAAATTCTATTTTAGAAAAGGTTTGTCATCGAGTTTTTTCCCCCCTTTTTTCTTTTTTTTTATACTTATCTTCAGAAATGATCATTTAATCAGAGCAGTCTGCTGCCTCATCATCCCTCTCAGAGGGGGTCTGTGTGGCATTTTTCCAGCCCAGCTGAGGAACCTTTTCTGCCCTGGAACTCTTAATTGGGACACTACGGTTGAAATTAGAGTGGCTCTGACCCACAGGGACTCCTATTTCTATCTTATTCTGTGCAGCTTGTCTGGCAGGTTTCCTGGCTGTCATCTTGCAAGTTAACAGCCATAAAAGCAAGTTGTGTTTAGATGCAAAGCATGAATCATACACCAGAAATCTCAGTCTCCTCTATTTTATTTAAACACATTCATCCTGCGTAGCAACCTTTTCAAATTTTGTTTGTTGACATATCAAATGAATCAGGTTGGGGCTTTTTTTGCACATAATAACTGATACTTGCTGGTTAAGTATATGGCGGCATTTCACATGCTGCTTTCAGTTTATGAGGCAGATCATATTTAAGAATAAAGGAAATCAAGAGGTAGTCTGTTGGAAATTCTGCTGGCATAGAAAGCGACAACAAAAATATCTCAGTTTCTGTTGTTTGATCTCTATCTCTCTTTTTTTAAGCATTTAGTATAAAAGTAGTTTTATTGAATACAGTGTCTGCCATATTAGTTTTGAGGACAGAGTTTTAGAGCTTTCTCTTTCACAAGATATTAAACATTGTCTGGCTCAGTGCACTCTCTTTCAGTTTCCTTTGTCCTGCGTTCATTGCTATAATACTGTCTACTGAATTGTCCTCTCCTCTCTCTGTGATGGGAATACTAACATTCAGACACACACTCATGCACACACTAACGACAATTATAGTCTCAGTGAACATTTGCCAATTTCCCCTCACTCATTTTCTGTTTCTTTCCCCCTTTTTAATCATCACATTGTTGAGAATTTTTGAGTTAAACTTTCTCTCTCTGCAGGACAGAATATTGTTGCATCTTAGATGTGTGTGGGGGTGGTGGTTCTGTGCTACTGGTCTCAGAATCTCAGCAGCATCTTTAAAGCTTTGTCAGTCCTTGAGAGTGCTTGGCAAAGAGACGATGTTGGCAAGCTCCGGCATCCTGCCAGCTTGTCCATCTTTTTCTACATGAGCTGCTGCTGTTTAGGGTCACCGTTCAGGTCAGGTTTAGAGTCTGTCAGCGGGATTAGTTTTCCTTTCACTGTTGGGTGCACACACATACCCAGCATACAGTAGAATAGTATAAGAAAATCTATAGCTATCCCTTCAGAGGAGTTTTTCTTGTAGTGCTGTCATTGAGTTCCTAAACAGTTTTATGTATAGAAATGAGGACAATCAATAAGTGTGCTCTCTTTCTTTGTGTTTTTTTTTCTTTTTTTCATTTTGAAGATGAAATTTAGATAATAATTTGCAAGTATAAACAGTTCTTGATTGACACTTCTAGTCATCAAGTAAATTTAGTCTGTATGTTGCTTTTGATATTTTGTGATATCACCCTTGAATTTAATGAGCAGTATTATCTTTGAAAACGTCATTTTAATGAGAACAATTTTCATTGAATATATTTTACAATCATTTAGATGTACTTGCAACCCTGAAGCTGAAGCCCTGAAGGATGCCTACAACATAGCAGTTTTGAATAGTGATGGTAAGTTCAGGTTGTAAACTACGTTAATGTACCTGTCTAATCACAATTTAACAAAGAAAACCTGCACAATTTCGTTAAATGCAAATTTTGGCTGGAAAGAAATCTTAAGCTCTCTCCAACTACATTTTTTTTTTGCAAGCAGGACAATGTTAAAGACAGTTTAAGAAGTTTTTTGTTTGTGAGGTGTTGCATGTGATAGTGTCAGACACGGATTTTCTAAGTGCACATTTTCTTGCAACATGATAAAAGATTTGCTAAAACTCACTTATTAAAGTTGAGATCATCAGATAGACATATGATAGGTTCCAGATATTAAACCTACGATTTGGCCGTGAACTGGATGATCGCTGCAGTGTTTACTGTGGACGCACACCCATGTGCAAAAATGCCCTCTTGCAGCACTTATCTTTTGTACATCTGCTTGCACATGCTCCCACGCAAAATGATCATTTTCAGCTTTACCACTCAGACTAAACTCCCCCCAGAATGTAATGCACGTGGAGGCTCTGAGTCCTTCACCCTCATCACTGTTTTGCCTCCCTCTTTCTCTCTGCACTCAGTCTCTACTCTCTTCCTCTACTTCCCTGCTCCTTAGGGGCACGTTCAAACATGAAATGAAGCTGCAGCTTTGCTCCGTTCTGCCTTTGATAGAGGTGTGGGGCCTAATGAATGTGAAGTGATGGGGACTGGAAAGAAGCTGAGGGACTGTGTAAACTGTGGTGGTCTGGGTCTGGAATTGGATAGTTAGAAGGTTGCCACAGTGCATTAGTGCAGGGGACATGGGGAGGGAATGCTGAGAATGACTTTTTTTCACCAGTGATTGGGTCCCCTGTCACCAAGCCAGCTGGTTTAAATGATGCCTGATTAATTGAATAAGCCACACACTCCACATGGACTACACTGATAAGGACTTTATACAACACACCAAGTCCCTTGTATTATTTTCACCACATTTGCTGCATGAATTGAGACAGTTTAGATTTTCAAAGGAAACAATATTACCCAGACTGCAGTAATTTGTCAGTAATGACTTCCCAATTCTGAAATCAGTAATCACCTTTACATTAAAATAACAGTAGTAAAACCCTCATCTATTTGTGGAACTCTGCAGGCCAATCAAGACCTCTTGCCTCCATGTACGTGCTTGGAATATCGGTATGATGAAACAGGATGTCAGCACAGCAGGCAAGCCTTTAGCACTACAGTAGACTACAGTACATCTGAGAGATTACCCAGGTATTCAAATGTATTAGAAACTATTTCAAAGGATTAAGATGTTTCAGCCTCACCTAAAGTGTGACACCAAATACAGTTTCTTCACTTAGTGAGGGTAAGCGGATTTAGGCTCTCTACTTTCATTATGTCTTAAACGCTGTTGAAACGGTCCAGGACGAACTGGCGTCAGGATGTGCAGAAAGAATCGATTCCTCCTTCTTAGAAGCCAACAAATGCTTGGCCCCACGTCTTTGTGCAGATGCATTAGAAGATTAAAAGTAATGTCTGTACGTGCCAGCCGCTTCCTAATTGATCTTAAGCCTCCTGCTCCCACACACATCTCCGCTCCCCTCCCTGCCATCAGATGAGGTGCTGCACCATATCGATCCCTGACGCCAATTTCTTGATTGCAAATTCTGATGTGAAGAATCCGGCCTAATGCCATAATCATACACTTGTGATTATGGGGGAGTCTCTTCTAATCAAAGATCTAGGCTGTCGTGCCAGAAGGCAACACGAGGAAAGCAATCAGTAAGTGATGTTTTAAAGAGACACACTGCAAATATACAGCGACCTTCTGAGTCTTTTTTTGATCAAGGCTTAATTTCTCACATAAGCATAGCCTTCAGTTGTGATCACAGAAATCTAGGTGGAAAGACAAAGCTGTTGATTGTCAACTGAACTAAATTTACTTAAGTTGCTATTTACATGTCAAATTATTGTACTCGCCACCTCTTTAAGTCGTCACTTCAAGAGGTGAGCAGCGTACTCCACAGTCAAAACTAAGTGGTGGCAGAGGTCGTTTGAGTCCACTTAAAAACACAACTTTGTACACAGTCATAACTACTAGAAAACAGTTCAGCTTAATTTGAAAGATCCAAGACCTTTAAGCAAATTGATGACATCGGCTTGTAATTATTTATAACGATGAGCTGAATTTGCTGAGCAACATTGACAACTCTGGGCATTTACTTTAATAGTGTATCAAAAGATCATCCGAGGTCACTAGCAGAAGCTGACAGGGTGAAATATGTTGTTTCCCCCATTGACACCAGCTACTGGCCCAAGTAGCTAATTAGCTTAGTAAAGTGCTGGTGTGCAGTGTGGGGTGGAGCATGAAAGCCTCCTCCAGAGCTCACTTTTTAATAAGCTGATTCTTCTTTTTAACAGAGCAGAGAGACCCCTGGTATCCAGCTGACCTGCGTACTTAACATGTGTTAAGAGCCAGGGCAGTGGACTAGTCAGGCTGTGAAGGGGGAAGAGGGTGCATGTGTGTTGAAGAGAAGAAATTACAAATGTTGGAGCTCATTCTGCACCTCCTAAAAATGATCTTCCTCAAAAATGATTTTCCTTGTACACTTTGCTCCTGCTTGAAAAAAAACCCCAAAAAACAATCAAGATACAGCTCCACACCATGCCAGGCAATATATTTTACCATTTCAACACTTTATTTTCCTTTTCTTTGCAGAGGTGTCATCACAGTAAATTATGTTTATAACTTCAGGACTTTCACCTTGACAGGAAACTGACTCTTGACTTTCAACAGCTCATTCAAAGACTAATGGTTCATTGTTTTTGATGTATAACAATGAGATACATCAGCTGCTATAGTCTAACCTCTTAAATTGCAACTCGGCATACCTCCATAAAAATCAAATCAGTTTAGTTGTACACATAACTTCATTGGTACTCATGGGTTAGCTTTCTGTTTTGTTGATGGTTTCAGTGTTTGTTTTTCATGTAGAAAATTAGGCTATTCCTCTAATGTGTGACAAACTATGGTAAATATGACTATTTCAGAACACAATGTGCTGCCAAAATGGGTAAATTAAGTTACCAAATGAGTAAGAAATGTATCGTCACATCTCTCGATTTTGCCCTTGACATTTTTATGTTTTATGAAAATGGTGTAGATAATTATAATAATAATAAAAGATCATTTTTCTATTGTACTTTGAAGGCACTAACATTAACATTAGAATGTATTGTAGGTGAAAAATGGCCTAAATGAGCTGTAGTTATGCTCAGATTGCCACAGGAAAACAATTTCCTCTTTAACAACATAAATGTGTACAATATTGCTACAATAAAAACATATTTCCATTTTGATCATTTTTTCTTTATCATGATGACTCATTATAAATAACGACTTTCAGTAAGTAATCAAAAAGCAGCATGGAGCTCATTGATGGCAAATGGTTTGAAAATGCTTATTTTTGAAAAGAACAACAATCAGCCAATGTTACTTTTCATGCTCTTGAAACATAAATGTTAATAAAAGTAAAATGGAAACAATCACATGTAAAGCTTTTTTCTTGTAATTTTAGTTTGCAGCAACATTTAAATCATCAGTGTGGTTCTTCCACTGTGTTCTTATTTCATGTAGCTCAGTGCTACTCATTTCGGCTAGGGCCACAGTCCTGTAGGCTTTCAATGTATCCCTGCTCTAACACGCCTGACTCAAACAGCCTATAAAGTTCTGCACAATGATTCATTTGAGTCAGGTGTGTTGGAGCAGGGACACATTGAAAACCTGCTGGGCTGCTGCCCTTATAGGACCGAATTGATGTAGACACTCCTTTTTCTGTATGTTGTCTTCATCTGTTACCTTCACTGGTGTGGTGTTCACTCAGCCAACCTGCAGAGGGTAGTCACTGACTGCATTAAGAATCATACACCAGAGTCTTCATTTTACACAATAGCCACGCAGAGACTCACATATTTGCAATTGCTTGTGTGCAGCCAGACATGCCAAAACAGAAGCAAACCCCCTTCTGGAATTACACCATATTTTAGACGTATATTTTATCAAAAATATTTATGTTTATTTTAACACTGAACCTACATATGATTACTTATCGTGATGTGTTTTGGAGCCATGGAAAAAAGGTTGCCAGATGTATAGGGGGGATTGAACAAACAAACCAAAAAAAAAAAAAGATAAACCCAAATCCCAGACAGGTGGAGCTTGTGTAGCCCTCTACTAGTTTTGCAGCAGACCATACACTTACCAGAGTTGCTTAGATGAAACGAATGGGATTTTATGTAAACTGCTTGTCAGCACAGATACACACTGATCCTTTTTTCTACGGCGCTGGTGGTGTGGGGATAGGGGCTGTTACAGTATGGTATGTTGTTTGTGTGTGTGTTCTCCCTGTCTATTAATGTCTGTTCATTTGTTCTCCCAAGCCACATTCAGGGGAAGACTGATATACACATGCTTGTCGTAAGAGCACTCATACTCTATTGAAAACGATGTGGAGGCTTTAATAATGGATGCGAGCAGCAGTTGTAAAGGTGGAAAGGCATTGATTTATACCCACAGGTTTCCTGGGATTTTTATAGGATTGGCTAAATGTCATTACACTGCAGGTGGGGAGGTGATGAACTGTAATAAACTTTGATGTGGATGGGTGTGTGTCTCCTGTCATTGGCTCATAAACTGGAACACTGTGACAAGTCTCAAAAGATCTACTACCCTCCCACCACCTGTCATCTCTTTCAGCTGTGTATAGTACACACAACCACTTATTCTGACTTAATTCTGAATGTGCGCAAGTGCAAACACATGCAAATAGATTTGCCCATGTGTAGACACATCCACAGTTGTCTCACATGGAGACAACAAATGCAGCTGAATAAAACAATCACCAGGATTGATGTTGCTTGTTTGCCGAACAGTTTCCCTTGTAATGTTTAGTGTGGGCAGTTGGTGTGTTTATTTGACAAATAATGATGAGTAAAAGCTGAAATTTTCTACATCCTCTCACATGTCTGGAGGTATTGATTTTGTTTGAACATACATTATAGCTGAGTATAGTCGATGGAACTGATTGATCTCTCTTATTAATGTGCAAGCATTTGAAGGTTTCATTATAACTTTATGCTGGCATAAAAATCAATGGCTTACAAAATGAGTTTTTAAGTTCTGTCAGGGTTAATCAAAATGCATGAAAACATTCATCTTATACTTAACAGGCTTTAACCCCCATGCCACAATTTAAATATGAAACATGGGTTCTTTGGTTCCTTCAGTGAGTTACTTTTATTAAGTAAAATAAATAAATAAATAAAGTAAAAAGGGAAATGAGGAATAATGTAGCAGCAGTGGGTGAATTGATGTAATTTTAGAACAAAATGTTTTTGTATTTATCACACACTGAATTAACTTTAATAGAATACTGAATTTGAAGTGTCTCTCATCCCCATTTTGTTAGTAATCCAACGGTAAATTTAACCTGAAGTATTGTTTGCCAGAACAAAGAGATTCTACTCACAAGTCAAAGCATACACAAATGCCTTGGTCAGGTCTGTTAAGTCATACAAAATTATTCTAAATGTACTTGATAGTGTTTCTTTTATTTCCCGATAAGACCATGCTAGATTATTTTGAAATGAATATTGGCATAGTAATATAGTAATAATTTTTATTAGTGTATTTTTTTTTTTCATTCATCCTTCACTAATATTTATTTTATTTTGCCCATAACATCATGACAACATATTTATAAATTGCTTATATTATTAAAACAATAGATGTGTCCTTAGTAACCTTGGCTATTAGGTGAAAAGCACAGCTATCCATCCCAACCATCCCAGCTGATATCAGGTCAGAGGCAGGGTACACTCTGGACATGCCGCCAGTAAAAAGCACATCTAGCATGACTCTTCTAGTCTTTTTACATTTATGTATAGAAAACATATTGACGTATACATTATTCATGCTGAAACAAACAAAAAAGTAACACACGCACACCAAAAAAAAAAAAAAAAAGAAAACAACGAGCAGAACAATGACAAAATAGCAGCAAGGGCTGATATGACATCTTTCCTGATATAAAATGTCAACCTCTCTGTTTTCTTTTTACTGGTGGCATGTCTTGTCATTCTGTTGTCACAGGAAAGGGAGGCAGCTAATGTTAGCTGGTTTTTAACCATTGTTTTTGAAATCGGGACCGGAGCTAGCTTCTGAAATAGAAAGAGACATGCATCTCTCATTGAGTGCATTTATCCCCAGTGATGGAAAAGGTTTGCGATGCAGCAACTTTCAGTTAAAATTTTTGTGCAGCACAGTGGTCAGTGAACTTTCCAAACCAAAGCGCCCTTTTGTTTCTTTGTTTCTTACTTGCTTTCTTGCTTTTTGGCTTGCTTCATTCTTGCTTCCTTCCTTCCAAGAGACAGATTATACTCTGCAATAAATGTCAACATCAGGATGCGCTCACCTGTGTTGGGTTTGAGAACTGGATTCCACTAAAATGTCATAAATTAAAAGTGCTAATATGCACATATACACTTGGTATAAATATACACATATACAGTTAGTATTCAATCGGCATGGTCGCAGCAGCTTGGATGGTACATTGTTGTCCTCAGAGAGCCTTGTGAACACCCTATGATGGTGATATTTACATTACATGAATCCTACAGGAATCTCGCAAACATGTCGGGTAGAGCAACTTTGCAAGCCCCACAGTGCGTTGGGGATTTAAACTTTTAAGTTAATGGATTTCCTCTTTCAGAAGTTTTCAGGTTGTTCTACTTATGCCAGTCATTAGCCTACTCTACTGGTTCTTGTCATCTTTAAAAGAAATATATTCTAATGTCATCCAATGTTAAAAAGCGATTAATTCTACCTGCTGTTCCTCCAGTCTCAAATGAGAAAATCTGTTCTTGTTTCCTAACAACAAACAACTGCAGTGGATTCACCTTGAAGGTCAAGTCCTGTTCTCCAATTAATTTAAGCTTGGATGTTTCTGATAGTGATGCCAGGGCATATGTCTTGCTAAGTGCAACATTAATATTCACACACGTGTTTGTGTGCCACTGTTGTTTTTGGTGGTTATTATTGTCATCACATTCAAACGTGACCCAAGCTGAAAATCTCCAGTATTGTCATCAGTTACTTAGTTTTTTGAGTGTGGGTGTCCAGTTGCTTTCTCAGGTAGCTACTTGTGAGGCAACATTAACTCATGCTGGTACCGAGCTTACCCCTTGGGAAATTAAGTAAAGCTTTCTAAGATCTTGGGGACTCAGGAAGTCTTCATAAGAAATAAATAAATAAAAGGAAATCCAAACAATGTAGAGTCCAAACACAAAAAAACAGAGAAAGGATGGTAGTGTGCTTGACTTTTAATTGAGGTATACACTTGATCAGGAATTTCTTTAGCATTTAAAATCCTTTTCTTTTTAAATGATTGCTTTTTGAACTACAGTGCACATCAACCACAACACTCCCACAATTCTCAGAGATGCTTAAGAAGGTTCACACCCCAGTGCCCATGAGCATTTGTTGTATTTTACCAAACGGGGCCAATTGTGTGAATTTACAATGCAATAAACCTCATTATTTCTGCCCACTAACCAGTTGTGCATTATCTGAAATGGTTTATGGGGCTTATGCAGGGCCAATTTACCACAGCGCTTGGTTCCATTGTTTGTCCATGAATGTGATGCTTGTCTTAGCCTGACTGAGCTAATGTTACTCCTGCTCAGAATGAGGGTGCTCTCGTCCTTTAGAGTCTTTGTATTTAAGTGATTAAACTCCAGGGATTTTGTGTACATGGTGGGTCATTATTGTTGTCATTGGTGCATAGCAAGTTGAATGCACCTTACTGCATGTTAAACATCAAGTCTCGCCCTGGCACATTGGAGGAGGTATTCTTTTGAAAAACTTTTAAAAAGTACAGTCTTTGGTGAGAGGCATGGAATAAGTTGCGATGTTTGTTGTAAAATTATTAAGTATTTCTCAAATTAAGATTCAATTTGATAAGGAAGTGAAAATATGCAGTCGTGAAATTAGCTGCTTTGAGCTTGTTTGTGCTTGTGCGTGTTGAGTGGTGACAAATTGATTTTGGGACTGCTTTTGTGTAAGACAACGTTTAAAGTGAAGTCAAACAGAAATGTGATCTGCTGCAGCAAAAGAAAAAAACAGTAATATTGTGAATGCATATTTATCCAATGATCATGATATCCACACAAAAGTGTAGTACTGCTGTTTAGTCAGTGATGTAGAATTAGATTTGATAATCTGGTGTCCCTATTCACATCTCCACTGACAACATAGCCTATATTCTTGTTTATCTCAGTGCTCTGCTACCACTGTTCCTCCAAACAAAAATTCCATTATTGTGACAATTCTCTGAGGTGTTTGTAGATGCAGTGACAGGCAAGTCATATTCACTCACCACATTTCTCTTGAAACCTAATCTCCAGCATGGCCTTGCTCACCCACTGATAGGCAGATAGCGGTGGGAAAGGGTGCTGATATGCTTGTTGTCACCAGCTCCACTTGGAATATGTCCCCTCTCATTATTATTGACTCTGTACTTTGGTTTTTATAGTATCTCACTAGTGACCCATGAAAGATAAAGTTGAGGCAAGGCTGTGATGCTAAGTAGGTCATGATTGTGTCTGGAACAGGTATGCCATTACTACAGCAGCTGATGTTAGCTCTAAATGGTGTCGTTCCACATAAGATCTGTGTGTGTGTGTGTGTGTGTGTGTGTGGGCAGAAGGACTCAGAGGCTATTTAATATTTGTGGTTATTGATTGCACCCACTGTAATGTAATTTTACCATCCTTTTTCCTCTTAGCAAATATTGGGGTTAAAGGGGGGCCATCATCCATTGTAAATCCTCTTCCGTTTCCCATCTGTTACCTCTTCATAAGTCTGTGTCTTTTTCCCCCTCTCTGTCTCTTGCTGTCTATTGGGCAGGGGCCCAGAGCAGTAGAGTTCTTTTGCTGATGAAGTTTTGTACTTGGCATCTTGGCAGACTCCATCATTTCATCCTTGTCAGTCTTCAACAGCCTAGAATACTGTCTGCACAGAAAAATCATAAAATCTTGTCCCTGTCACCAGGCAAATTTAGATAACTAATTTTCAGATCAAATTATAAATCTTTTAACTTGGCTGGCTAGCTGACAGGCTGGCAGAGAATAGCCTACTGAGCAGAAGTTTGAGCAATCATTTCCTACTCATCATTCCTTGGAGGAGGCATATCAGTCTGTGGCAAGTCTGGCGGGGGCAGTGGAACCAGACAGTGTTACGGTCAGCTACACCAAATGGAATGAGATGAAATGCTGAGTGATTCTGGGGCAAGTAATACGTTCATGTTCTATCACACACTGGCCTGATTTTAAGTCAGATAACCATGGCTTGTGCTAGTCATCTGGAATGTTTTGTTAAAGACATGCTGTACGTGTTGCAAGGGACACCGCTGGAAACATGCACAACTACCACTGTTATGCTGCATGCTGTTGATCTGATCAAGATATGCACCAAGTGGGACTGTCACTGTGATTGACTTTACCTTGCAGTGTGTTTGGGTAGCTCAACAGCATAGGAAGGGATATTATAGCACATTTACTTGTCCTTGGAAACAAGGTTTCTATGCAAAACACCCCCTAATATCTCTGATAGACGGTAGTGGTAAAGCCGTACTCAAAATTTTGGCCAAATCTTTTTAAATTTTGAAGGAAACACTGAGGTTTTCTTACTCAAAACTCCCAGTGCTTTTAACAGAGTAGGAAGGATAGGTGACGAGAACAGCATACTTATAGGTGCTAACAGAACAGCCAGAATGAAACTGCTCAGCTGAGTTGAGGTTAAGGTTCAGAACAGCAAGCTCTGGCTGTGATTCAAGTTACGTAGACCCTGTACCTCTTCTCTGACATCAAGTCTATTGTGACCTAGTAGCAGGTAGCTGGAAATGAGGTCTTCTGGTGCATAGTGAGGCCTAGGTGGGTGGTTTCATTGTGAGAAGTCTTTCTTGGAACAACAACAATCTTTTAATAGTACCCCATCCTCCCAGGCAATGGTGGACACCTGACCACCTAATAACACCCTGCACTGAAGCCCTGCTGAGAACATCAGAGGGCAGGTGGGAGTCAGAGGGTTAATGGCAGTCTGCTGCTTGCTATTTAATTCAATTAAATTCAATTCAGCTTTATTTGCATAGCCCCAATTCAAAACAAAATTATCCCAGGTCACATTACAGATAAATTAGTTTGAGCTAATTCATTGTGATCCTATCAGTACTATAGGGGACCAGTCAGGTAGGAGAAAACCTCAGTGTTATATATCCAGAGTCCAGTGAACAAATTTTGCTGAATGATGCCAGATGTCAAGGTTAAATATGCAGTAGTTTCTCTTGATCATTTATTTAACATTCACATTAAGTAATTAAAAAAGACAAATGTGAACATTGCTGTTGCTACAGTTGCTTGACATTTATTCAGAATCTTTCCCCCTTTCTTTTGTCTGTTCTCCTTTTCTGAAATTCTGCTGTTGACGTAAGAAATCATTTAAGCATGTGTTTGTCTTCATGATGCTGTATGTGTTGATGAAGCTCTTCTTATGAGCATCCTTTAAAGAGTCAATAGGTTTATCCCTGAGAAAAAGGCAAATCACATATTCACATGTGCTCATAGGAAAAAAAATGTACTTGCACTGAAGGGATTTCTTCCTGCCTCTGCTTTGAAGCTTCCATGCCAGAACTGCCTATGTGTAACTAAATCCTATTCTTAAAGACTGTTATACCCCCCACGTCTGAGAGGCCCTTGGCATTGGCAGAGAACACACATGGAAACACACAATGGCACGTAGACAAACACAATATGCATGCCTGATGCAATGTTCAGTCAGTTGAGCAAACAAACACATTTGGGTACATGAAACAGCACTGCAGTTTGTCTCCTTTTATTAGTGAAACTGCACTTGAATGCTGTTCTTCTTCATAGCCGTTTACCATTCATTGCAGTATATCCTTACCAATCTAGGCTACATTGAGTTGTCACATTGAACTAAAGTATTTCCTTTTTTAGTGAACCTTTATTCTTTTTTTTTCTATTTTCCTTCAAAGAGTTGTGTTTGACAGCAGAAGCTCTCACACTGAAAGCCCATCCAAAGTAACAGTTTTGAGTGAGAAAGATGAACAGCAGAGAAACAGAGGCATAGGGATGGGGAGGTGGGGGGTGATATAGAAAGGCAGTGGTCCCATGAGGCACCTGGAGCTGTGGTGTTACTGAGAAATATGTTGTGTTTGTGTGTGCATGTGAAACCTGCTGGCTAGCCTTTGGCATAGTTTGCTATGTTTGTTATATGCACACCCTGTGTTAAAAAATCATCTTCACCCATGGAAGGAAGCCCAATCTTTTGGGCCACCGCATTTCAGCATAGCTTTTTGAACCCATATGAAGAGTTTAAATGGAAGATGATTTCAGTAGCAGATGAGAGATTTGAACGCTACATGTTTGGAGGGAATATGAAGCATGATTATTTGGCAAGAATATCATCTTTCCTGATCTCAAAGAGTGAACTATGTTTTTTTGAGCTGTCTACATTCCTTTCTCTACGGGTTCACTTGCATTATCATGTCCTCAAGGCAAAAAGGAAATCTCATGGCGCACAACCTTTAGACTTTGATATTTTCAATAGCCTCCCACCTCCTAGTATCATACCAATCCCTTATCGGTACAGTGTAATTTGAATAAACTAAGCAAAATCTGTCTCTCCCTGTGTCCTGTTATATTTTGCCATGAACGCACACTGGGACATATCTTCCTCCATACTATTCCTCTGTGACCTGGCGGGATCCACAGAGGGGAATGTAGAGACGGAGCAAAGACATAGAAGAAGCGATGTCATTACCAAGCTATACCCCAGGGTTTAGTAGTTCACAGCAGAGGTTAACTGGTCTGGCTGCTTGGCGTTAGTTGGCATGGCTACCTCTCCTTGGGGTATTTCTGGTCTTCTCTTGATATTCTCAATAGTCTTCCTGCAATTGTCATTCAAAAGGTGCCCACCGGAGGCAAACCGCTGTGCTGAATGGAGTGGTGAAGTTCCACTTACTCGTACATCTGGTGATGGCAATTCTCGTGAGACTCTGTTATCCTTATCTCACTTTAAGAGAGATTACTAGCATTTCTGTGCTTTCAATGCATAAATAAATAAAAAAAACGAGACAGTGGTGTGAGAGAAGGTTTTTGAATAAATATTTTTGAAGCAGTTATAATGAGTCTTTCTGTTCCTTTTTTGTAACTGAAACAAGTTAGTTATGTTTGCATCTTAGTACTGAATAGAGACTCGGGAGGGAAGGCAGCACACAAAGGAAGCAGGCAGGGGCTCTGGTCTTTGATGAATGTATCTATCTCCGGGCATTAGGTGTTCTATTTTTCATAGCAGGCCCTTCGGCCATGCTGGAGAGAGTTTGGGCCTCACATGTGCATTCGTGCAGGGCGCCACAATCCTCAGAGATGGTGACTAATCCAGGCCTACTGTCTGGGGGCGAGAGTGGTTGCTACCAGCATAGCTGAAAGGTCACACCTGCCAGTATGTGGTTGGGGTGGGGGACCAGTGCAGTAGTGGGCTTTGCTTAATTGTACAACTCTTTAATATCTTAAATAGTTTGGCTGTCAAATGCATAAGAATAGTGTGTTAGTTTGTGTTTGTACTTGTTTTTCATGCATCATGGGGTCAAAAATCTGTCTGTGAATGTGGGGACAGGATTTTTTTTCCCATGGTTACAAAATTATATTTTAGGGTTACACTGGAGTAAACAGTATTTCTCACATTGTCAGTAGCGGTCCATTGGTATTACAATACATTACTATTAAAATACTGTTACAAAAACTTTAGTTATACAAATGTTTGAGGTTTGTGTCGGGTTCTGTCATTGCTTTGGTGTTTTGTGTAGCAATGTATTGTCTTGGTCTATCATTTTGGTCCATCACAAATAGGGATGTTCCGGTTCAGTTTTTTTTTTTCTGTTCGATACTGATTCCGATAACTAGGGTTCAGGTATTTGCCGATACCGAGTACTGATCCAATACCTGTCTAATGAATGTATAATTTAAATAAGTAATATTTAATAAAGATGTAAAATATTGTTGTTACTATCATTCAGTGGTCCAGCATAGGTTAAACTTTAAAACACCAATTAACACGTGAAAACAATGACTGCCACAAAACATTTTAAATTGAGTAGATAAACTCAAGTTAAAGAATTTCTATATACAAAATCCTTGGAATTGGATTTATAGTGAATGTTTTCCACGACGGACAGAAATTTCTTATGTTTTTCAAAGCATTTGCCAGATTTTGTTGTTGCTACGGTTCATTTTGCTTTTCTCCTTGTGGTTTTTAACGTGATGACAACCCACATGCTTTATAAAGTTGCTGGTGTTAAATTTGGCAGCAGTGTTGCTGTTTTGCTAGTGAGATAATGAGTATTAATGCCAAATTGCTGACATAATGCTAATGCTATAAAATAGCACAACAGTGACACACGTGCAGCTGCTTTTCTGCCTGCTAACTCAAAACAACTGTCATGCAAGATTGTGTAACTTTCTGTCTGTGTGTGGTGAGGTTGGGCAGGAAAAAAAGAATTACAATTCTGTTTCAGTGGTATCGGATGGTGTTTAGACAGAAATACTCACCAATCCGGCTCCACTTGTTTTAGCAGGATTGACTAGTATTTGCGATTTTAATATCCATATCGGGCCAATTCTAATCACAGGCAATAAGATTGTAGTGCACAATCTGAAGCCCCAAACCAAAAACTTCCGTGTTCCTGTTCAAACATAAACATTGAGTAGGAGTCTGTGAAAATCTCCATGCTGAAAGACATGGATTGAGGTTCTAGTTGTGAAATTAAGTGCTGAAATAAACATTTTCAACTGGACAGGTCTCATGACTTACTCTATTATATATCCAGCTAATTTACAAAGTATAGTACATTGATTCTCAGAGAGTGAGAGTGGGGAACGATTAGGTAAAGGTAAGGCGGTTGGACATCTAGAAGATGTAGTTAAGACCAGAAAAAGTGTCAGTAAATTTTATGTAATTTCTTAAAACATCCTCTCGAGGAACAGAAATGTCTGCGTCTGTGCAGGTAAAAGAAGCTGTTAATGAAACAATTACATTTTTTCTTTCATTCCAACCTTCCTGATCAGCTCTCCCAGTCCAGAATGAGTCTCACATGCTATGTTCGTAGTCTCACATTTCTCACATGTGGGGGTTTTAAAATAATTCACCCAAGGTCACAAACTGTCTTCTCTGTATGCCTGAGTTTTAATGTATTAAATGATACTCCTGTTTTTATTGCTATTGGTAAAATTGATAAAGTTCACGGATATTGTATTATTAATATCTCTTTAATTAATCTTTTGCTAATGGATTCACTATAGTTCACTTTTTTTTAAACATTTGAAAGGGAGCAAAGCTCTAATTATTCATGTTCTTATTGAACCCAATGGTTTTGGTGGTTTCGTTCTGTTGTGTTCTGTTCAGGTGAGTTTAAAGATGAAGATGTTAATCTGTCTGGCTTCTGTCACATTGGCTATGCGTTCCTTTCTATTAATTATATCTTGTCTGTGGTCGGGAGTTAATATTTTCTGAGCCAGGTAAAGAATTGCTTGTTCTCACATAGCGATGTAGGCCACTTTCTTATTTTCCATGTAGTATTACAGTGTTGACATTTAGCAATGATCCTGGTGCATGGGAAGCACCACTGCCCCTCACCATCAGCTAGGCAACATGCCATGGCTGGGGCATCGGCCTCAATTCAACAGTCAAATTAATCTTGCTTTGTTGGAGTAGTCAAGCCCAACCTGGGAGAGAGTTCGTTTAGCTGTTTCTCTGCTGATGTGAGTGCTTTCTCTCGAGTTTGGAGCCTTTATTTATGGACTGTTAAAGATCTCCCCATCTGTTATTAGGGAGTGCCTGGACGCTGACTCTTTGATGAATAGATATTTCCACTGCCTCTGAGTTGGCTGTGGCCTCTCAATGGAGATTAGGTAATTGTGTGGATATCAGAAGAAAACTGTTTTTGTTTCCTGAGAATTAAATGTAAATACATCCAAATGTGCTTGATTAAAAGAGGCGCCCTTTAGGTTGAAGACATAAATTAAAGAAATCAGTCTGGTAATGTATTGTTCTCATTTTTTCTAGAAATGGCATTATGATGTTTTTTTTTAAAATGGAAAAAACACATAAAAACACACAACCATATACATCCATACACAAGATGCAAAATTATTACCATTGGTATATATTATAGACATAAAATAAAGCCCTATTATAGACTTGGTGGTGAATTTGAACAGTTATTCGTTTCTGGCTAGTGGATGCTTACATTTTAAAAAGTTTATTTTCTAGCCTGCACTCATCCTTCTACCTTCACATGAACGCACAGTATTCTACTTCCATACCGCTCACCTCTCTCACCCTTCTGTGTTAGATGTTCAGTCTGTGTGATAAGACGATAATCTCTCAGTGCTGGTTTTTCATGGGAAGATATTTCATAGATCAGGTTTTTCTTCTGATGGGCTAGCACCAGACAATTTGAAATCCTATTTATCTAGCTAACAGGGGAAAGGAGAGGAAATGTATCTGTGGTTATTAGAGACGAGACAGCCCCAATGCAGACATGAGAAGGAGATCAAAGCTGACTGCTCTGGAAATAATAACTGAATCCTGTGTACCCAACCCACTGCTTCAAGGTTCAGGAAATGCAGAGCTGTTTCTTGCTTTGTCAGTTTGAAAGCGTGAATTTGTGAATGTAAATTTGTGTGTGTTTACCTGATTGGAACTCTATTCCAATTTACAATCCCATTCCAATTTAGAGCGAGTATGGCAAATGCAAACATGAACGCAGTTACAAACACGCTTGCAGTACCCCCCATTCTGCTTTTGGCAAGACCCATCACCGTTCTCCCAGTACTGTCATTGTCATAAATCATGCTTGTCCCCTACATCAGAAGCTGCCCAAAGAACCTGTGTAGGGATTGGACATCATTAATGTCTCTGCCAAGTCATTTTTACCTGAGCCCAGTTTTTGTCCTCAGTCATCCTGTCCTTTTCCCCTCCTTGTTATTTATTGCACATTCTCTGCAGTTTGTCCTCAGCTTGGAGAGGATGATGGGGAAATGATGGGATGTTGGTTTTGTATATTGTGCTGATAAGAGTGCATACTATTTCAGGAGTGGCAGCATATGAATTAAGATGAGCCCATCAACCTTTACTTGGCACAAGTAATATACAAATACTTGGATGACAGTACAATCTAATTTTTCATCCACTAAATCAGAGTCAAAAGGTGACAAAGATACTGAACCCCACACGCCCCCTGATGTGTTCCTATTTCGTATTTCATTTTGCATTAAAGCATCTGCTAAATGATTGCAGTGTACAGGTAATGTAACATGTAACCCTTGGTATTTTACTGTGTAGTTTTAGGCGGATATTACCGTCTACAGTAAGAATTCAACGTAAGGCTGCAGGGCCAAAGTATTCCAGTGCTGTGCTGTGAGTTTTTGCAGTGAGAAAATAAAAGAGAGAGAAAGAGAGAGATAATTTAATAAGGTGTGAGCTAATGTGGGCTATTGTCACGTTGAGTTACTCTACCGAAGGTGTGACAGGAATGCAACCTTGCTCTAATTCAAACACATTACTAGCCAATCAGAACTTGAGCAGGACTTGGAAAATAATTGGTTGAAAGATCTAGCTACAGTGGTTCCCAGCCTATTTTCTTTGGGGACCCCCTTCATGCAAATATGAAAAAGCCATGTACCCCCTTTCCCTAAACCGACGCTGAAACCATGCTTGGTTTTATATTTTTAAAAGTAAAATGCTCACCAGAAACAATGTAGTCTGGCTGAGTCCTGTCCTTTGATAAAGCCCAAGTTAAATTAACAACATATAGCCTTATTTTTATTTCTTAAAATAGGGACAATGTGTGGACATTAATCACAGTAGCTCTGAATATCCAAAGCCTCGGTGACCCCCTTTGCTCCTTGAGGGTTCTGGACCCCAGGTTGGGAACCACTGGTCTAGACTAGGGGTGCCCAAATCCAGCCAATGAAATCTACTATCATGCAAATTTAAATTGCATTCCTTCTCCAGCACACCTGAATAAAATGAATGGGTCGTTATTAGGCCTCTGCAGAGCTGAATGACATGCAGATGAGGGAAATTAGCCACTTGATTCAGGTGAGTTGTAGAAGGGACGCATTGAATGTATGTATGCATGTAGATTCTTTTAAACACATATATGAAAATGCAAATAAGGCTCACGTCATTCATTCATTCATTCATTCATTCATTCATTCATTCATTCATTCATTCACGTCTTCCTGTTGGAACATACCTGATTCAACTTTAAAACAAGCTGTTGGATCCATCTAATTTGGATCAGGTGTGTGGGACCATGAAAACCTCTAAAACTTGCAAGCCTTTGGGCCAGAGGTGACTACTCCTAATCCCCACCACACCAGACCAGGTCTTGCTTAAGATTACTGCCTTCAGATTGAGTACTTTAGCGACCTACTGACCTTTCTTTGTATAAGTGTTTTAAAACGTTTTGTTTAATTTTTAGTCATGTCAGGGGCTGGGGAAATGGAAATAATTTAGAATAATATTTTTTATATTTAAGTAAAGAATCCTTGTGGGTAAAAATTGCAGATTACCTTTTTGCCTGATTTTTGTTTAACAAATTGCTCTGCCTAAAGCTTTGGGTTGCATCATCAAAATGGCAACTTCCTTTAAACCTCCTTTTCTGACTGGTTGAGAGTTCTGCTCATAATCTCTTGCTTCACACTTTGTCAGTACACATAATCTTGAACTTTTTAAGTCAACAAAAGATCATTGAAGTGTTGTTTACTTTTGGAGCTCGGATTGTTATTCAGCTGAATCAATGGGGAAAGCAGTGGAGAAGCGAATGTGAGACTAACCTGGACCTTTTGCCTCTTTAGTGTGTTTTTGCTATGTATGATTTATCAAGTTTATTCCCTTATGGAAAGGTTCAGAGAAGACGGACGTAGGCACATACAACACAGGACACACATTAGAAACCAGCATCTGTACATTTGCTCATTTATTCATTGTTTCAGCTACCTTTCTCTATCTTCAGTCGTCCTCCAAACTTTTAGTCAGTAGTAACATTTCTTGGCTTCTTACCCAGGCTCCCAGAGCTAGAAACAAGAGTGCAGAGTACATAGTTCATTAGGCCTTCACAATGCAATCAATGCAGCAGAGACCACAGTGAAAACCTAAATTAGTTCCTGTGTGACTTTACCTCCTTAACAGCTCACTTGTTAACCCCCCCTGCCACAACACTGGGAGTACAAGGAAACAAGTGCCAAAAAGAGTTCTTGTGCTTTCTAATTTTCTTGTCATTTTTAGTTGTTTTGGTTTCTAAGACAGTAAATGTAACTACTTTTTTCCTCACCTTATCTACATACAAAATACCTCATCCTTTTGTGGTTTTTTGAGGAATCTTTTGGATAAGTATTGAGTGACTTGCTGACCTTGAATTGATCGGTGAGTGGTGTAAAGAAGTGTGAGTGAGTAATTCCAAGGTCTTATTTCCCGGTTGAGTTAATGAAGAAAAAAAACAATCCATAACTCTCTTTAATGATCTTATTTTCAGGTATTTCAACTCATAGCAACATGTCCATTAACTTTCTTTTATGTCCTTTGTTATCACTTGCATTATCCCTTCCCCTTTGTTTGCATTTGGTATCAATATTGTGTAGATGAAATATGTGCTGATTGAATTAAAATGCAGGTAAATATCATGATCACAATGATCCAGGCCATGTAATTATAAAATAAAAAAATGTTATTATTTAAAACACAGTGGTATATCTCTACATTAAATCATGTGTTTTTTTGTTTTTCTTTTTTTATTTTGATTTATTTATTTATTTTTATTACATGTCTGCAAATAGATGTGCAATTCAAGATTTCTCTCTGTGGCTAGTATACAGTTTATTCCCTCTACTTTCCTCACTCTCTTCTACCTGACTTTCAGCAAGCTGGCTGACATCTGCTCCTATCTTTATAGAAGTGTCATTGAAATTCAGTGCAGACATGAGTCCTGCAAAGCACAGGGAGAAGTGCTTCAGGGAATATTCTGAACCACACACAAACAGACCCCCCCGCCCCCCAAAGAAAGAAGAAGGGGAAAAAATCCATGTACGAACACACTCTCGCAAGTACACTTACTCAAGCACGCTCACTTCTGTTCAGAGCAATTTTGATATATGTTGTGCACATGCACACTCAGGCAGGCACATGCAAAAGGCAGACATTTTGCTATTTAAACTATACAGCTTTTAATGCCAGACATTATGAAATGCTGTAAGTGGTCTTAATTTTACCTTGGATATTAAGAAATGCTTTGGAGTTTTAAAGAAATGAACTAAAGTTAAGTGGGTAAGATTGGGGTGCGTTTTTAATAATGTTCGTGTGTATGTGCGCAGTACGTGTTCTTTGTTTAGGATGTGAACGTTGATATGGCACAGCTTATCCCATAAAGGCCCGACCCATGAAAAAATGGTAAGATAAGCCCAATTTTTTAAATATGAGGTCTTCATTAGGGCTTTTAACAAAATGTAACAAAAAAATTAACATTTTTTGGGGGAGATATCTACCTTTTTTTTTTTTACCATGTGATATATTAAAAATATTATAATGTGGTTTTCTGCTTCTGGGTATCTATTAGGGGACAGAAGACAAGTATCAGATTGTGTTCAACAGGATTTTAAGTAAAGTTTATACCATACATTGAAGCAAAATGTCTCAGAAACTGTATGTGACAAATATGTCACGTCGGGCTCTTATGGGTTAAAAGAATCAATAATACCAGGCCAAGGTTCCAACTCGAGTGGTTTCACACGTTAAGCTTTAGGAAACCACGTTTAAACCAAAACCATCTCCGTGGTAACAACACAAATTGCATGTGCAACAACTTAAAGGTAGGGTGAGGAAAATAAATAAAAATAACCTAAAATCAGATCAAAGAAAAACAACAGTAAAACTCAGGGCTATGTTTAATAGTGAAACTAGGAGTATTTCTACATGCACAGTGCAAAGGGAACTCAGGGGATTGGGATTAGACAGTTGAGATTAATCAGTGAGGCTAAACAGAGAAAAATGCTTACATTTGTTAGGGAGCATAAATATTTTACTCTGGACCAAAGGAAGAAGGTTGTGTGGTCTGCCACCAGATTTACCCTGTTCCAGAGTGATGGGTGCATCAGGGTAAGAAGAGAGGAAGATGAAGTGATGCAGCCATCATGCCTAGTGCCTGGTGTACAAGCCTGTGGGGGCAGTCTATGATCTGGGGTTGCTTCAGTTGGTCAGGTCTGTGTTCAGAAACATTATGTCCCCAAAGGATGAGGTCAGCTGACTGCCTGAATATACTGAATGAGCAGGTTTTTCCATCAATAGTTTTTTCTTCCCTGATAGCACGAGCATATTCCAAGATTACAATCCCAGGATTCATCAAGCTCCTTGTGAAAGAGTGGTTAAGGGAGCATGAGGCACAATTTTCACAAATGGATTGGCCCCCACAAGAATCTTTGGTATGTGCAGTGGTCTTTGCCCTGGGCTTTGTGCATTCGGCCTCTCCCATCATAAATACAAGACCTTGCTGAAAAATGCAACTCTGGATGGAAATACATCTTGAATTTTTTTTTTTTATTTATTTATTTGTTCTTTTGTGGTAATTTTGTTTTTTTTTTGCCAGGCAGTGTATAAAAGCACCAATGTTGCTCTTTTATTACTACGTGACATCTAAATTCTTGACCAAACAGAGAATTACTCCAGATTTTTTTTTTTTTTTTTTTTGTTAAAACATTTTCAAGAAAATACTTTTGTCTTTAATAAAATCATGTCCATGAAAAAATTAAAGTTCTATATAAATGAGTGTAGTTTTTATTCATGCTTGAATTTAATATCTGAGCTTTCCTGCATGCATACTCCCACATACAACAGCAGACTGATTTGCCTTAATAAGCTATCAAGAATGCCTTTTTGGTCTTTGTGGTTGCTGTTGTTGCAATTTGCTCTTTCTCTGAACCACAGGGATCAGCACTGGCAAACATATAGCATGATGCCTTGGTCACTGTAGAGTGTTTCTCACTAGGTGATCCCAGCAGTGTTGTTTTCAACTAGCCTAATGACATGTTGTTTTCTTTGGTTTTATTTCCAGTTTGTCACTTCGTTGCAGTGTAGTTTTCTGGTCGTGGCATGAGCTATGATGGCACCAGCCTGATAATTCAGAAGGTGTTGTAGGATTAATTGTGTCTGCTATCAACAAATTATAGTTACCCAGACATGGGAGAATGAAACTGTCCGTAGATTTGCTTCGTGACCACAAAAGTCACAAAAAAAGGTTGAAAATAAATAGAAAAATGGGGGGAAAAAAACAGACCCTGGTGTGTCCAGATAAACACGCATTACTTTGTAGCTGTCATCCAAGGATCAAAAACACCTCACTATGGAGAGAGTGAGAGACAGAAAGGAAGAAGAATGAATTAAGGACGAAGTAAAATAGACTGAATTGTAGATGTGTGATGAGAAAAAGAGATGAAATGCTTTGCCACATGGTCTGCTGGGAAATCCCCCACTGTGCTGGAAGCCCTGCGCCCTGGTGGCGAGATGAAATGTCTTATCTGCCGGCAGCAGAACTCTGTCCTTTAAGAGGGGGGGCTTGGGAAAACTCATTGTCCAGCCAAGCAGCATCTCAACTGATCCGTGTTTCCGTTGACCTTTACCGTCATTGCTGTCACACTCACATACCAGACTTTAGATTCTGTTAAATATAGGATTGCTCACATTTATAGTACAGCATCTCTAACTTTGGTCGCCTTGTGACTGCTTTAAAACCTTCTTTCCTCTTACTGTTGTGTTAGCAGTGTTCCTTTTAGGCTATATTTTGGCTTTATATTATTATTATTAAAGGGTAAGAAGTGTGACATTTGTTTCCACCTGTCTGTAGAATGTCTGTTATCCATTCTTGTGTTATCTTTTCTATCAACTTATCTATTAATCGTAATGAACAGGAAATTAAGTTATAACATGGCTATCATGCAGCTTGATATGGTCTAATTGCTGAGATTCTATCTTAATTTTTTTTACAGAGCAGTGGGGTGCTCAAGTAATTTTCATTAATTGCACACAAAGAAGTGGTAATTAAGTTTTTCCAGTAATATATAACTTTTTTTCTTTTTTTTTGGGGGGGGGGGGGGGGGGGGGGGGGGGGGTAGTAGAAGTTTGCGACCAAGTATCTTAATATGATTAAATTCATTACATCCTTTGAACAGTATTAGACATGATTCATTCCAAACTGGAAAGCGATGCTACTGTTATTCACCCTAATTTATTCTAAGAGGATGAATGCGATGCAGTAAACCGTACTGTCAAGTTCTGTCCAAATTTATTTATTCAGAACCATAAAATAAGAAATATTTTGACATGATTCCTATAAAAAATATGGTACTTAGAAATATGTTTACTGATTTGATCATGTGAAGTTGATTATCTATAGTTTTGATAATGTCCTGGTATTTTGCTTGAAGGCAGACTGAATGGAAGAAACATGTCTTGCCTGGAAGCAAACAGTATCTCCCAAGCACAAGCTTCCAGGCCAGACATGTTACTGCTTATGTGGTGTCCCAGCAAGGTGACAAAGAAGCTGAATAATGTATCTATCAGTCTGCCTGAGTGGGCCGAGCACTGGGCACTGAGAAAGGTGCCAGCTTGTTATAGGCTCATTACAGGTGAAGATGACATGTGGAGGTGCAGCCACCTTGGCATTGTCTCCCTGTTCTTCCTTCGATAGACGGCACAGCTCTCTGTCACTCCCCATGGCATACAGAAAGGGAGACAGAGGTGATAGAGGAGGAGGGAACGGTCTTCAGTGCTCCCCTAACCCCACAAAATGAAATTGACAGGCTCACTGAAGTAATTGCTCCCAGCACTATTTTCTTTGGCAGGAAATACTGTTATCGACAAATAGGGGATTCAATAAGTGGTAGGAGATGAGGCTCAAGGCTGTGGTCAAAAGGCTGTGTCTGTCCTCTGCTGTTGAGGTTGCAGCATTTCCTGATGGTCTATTCCTTTGTCCTTTCCTTTTCCCACCTTATATTCTTTCTTTTTGTATCCTTTCCCTGCAGTTTCTCAACCTTATACACCCTTTGCTCCTTTAACATTTTACATCTTACAACTTCATCATTGACTACAGAATCATTTCAATTCTTCCCTCAATCTTTTTTTTTTTTTTAAACATTTCCTTATCTTCACTTTTTTGTGAGTCTGACAGGAAAAACCAAAAAAATAAATTCTCAGCAGGTAGCTGCCCCATTCTTCCGATTGTTTCTCTGCTGCCAGTCTGGTGGTGTAATGTTGATATTATCCCAAAGGATTTTATTGATTTGGGCTAGGGTCATGAAAAAGCAGTTTATGGTCAGTGTCTTTGGTTTCCAGAGGTCAGAACATGTGGTGAAACTAGAGCTCTGGCTTTTCTGGACATGGTGGGGTGCTTGCTGGGAACTACTGAGAGGTAAAGAGATAAATAAAAAGGGGGTGATGTATTTGACTCTCACTGCCCATTACTGAGGAAGTACGGCTCTAAAAGTGTAGTTACGTGATCAGCCATATCCAAATGTGGAATCGTAGTAATTTAAGCAGCATTACACTTGAAATTTTGCAGATGTTGCAAGAGTACAGCAAAGGCACAAGAGAAGCATGAAAGCATTCTATTACAATGCACCACAACCATATCCTTAAGTCCATAATCATCTAAGTTTTCGTGAGAACATGCTTTCAGCTTTGTTTTTTACTCCACCACTCAATGCAGACAATCAATGCATGTGTATATGACACAGCATGTTTGAAGGGTTTCTACATACACACCAGACTTTAGCTGAAGTGTTGTTATTCCAAAGGCAGCACGATAGAAGTGCCTGAAACTGCTTAAACAATTTGGAGGAAATTTCTTGGGGAAACTTTTTCTTCTTTCAGTTATATTTAGTTGCAACTTTTTTATAAAATCTGTATGGTGATGGTTTGGAACCAACACATATTTGTCTACTTTTTTAATTATTTCGAACTTGAGCTTGTACTTAAAGGAGCAAACCACCCTTTGTAAAACTGCATGGTGCATTTTAAAAAGCTCAACCACGACCAAAGTCACCTTGGTGAGGCGGCTAGACTGGACTTCATACCTGCAAAAAAAAAAAAAAACAAAAAAAAAAACATCAGTGTGACTCAAGTATGTCACTTTGAAGCTTTGAAAGGTGGAGCTCTGTCGTGTTCCTCGGTCACTGTTAACCCAAAACACTTGTTTTGCTTTTTGGCATTATCTGATCCACTTCAAACAGCAGTGTTTTTATAAACTAGAATCTTCTCAAAAAATAATTTGACTGCGTTCATAGTACAAAACTTAATATTTTCAGGAGACAAGCAGTCGTTTTGTACAAACTTGCACGGCCTGAAATTATGATGGCAATGGTTGATTTAGTTCTTACTTTTTGGACGTCAAATTATCTTTAGATGGACCTGGGTTATTCTATCCATCACATGTGATGCACCTTCCTAATCAGCTGTTTGAATGACTCAGGTCCCCTGTCTTTGGTAGGTCCCTGCTCAGGGAGTATCGACTCTGTCAGGTAATTAATTCTGTGGCTTCAGATGTAGTCTCAGTAGGGAATTATTCCTGTTAGAGAATCTGTAGTCTCTAACTACTAAATGTGTTTTCAGTTCATGAGCACTTTTATTTAATGTGTTACTGAGGGATCTTTGCATGAGAACTATCCAGTTGTAATTCAGATGGAGGATCTAAGAAAACATATATGTTTACTGTTGGTCTTTTGACATTTTTTATCACCAACACTTTGAGGCATATCTGTAAACCTATTGGAGAAGTGTTTCAGTGAGGCAACTTTACGAACATGGCCGTCTTTAAGTTTTTTTTTTATTACTATTAATATTATTTAATTGTTTAGCAAAACTGAGATCAGCTGACATGGAAAGAACAGAATCATTGCTAGCTTGCAGCTTCCTGTGGTTTTCCTCTAAAGAAAGATAAAAAAACAAAAAGGTTTATTCATGTTGACTGTGCATTGCGGCAGAGCAGCAGGCTTCTCTTTTCTCCAGATAAATGAGGTGGCTTATTACTTCCCAAACTGCCTATTAGCACAGTTGACTTTGTCGGGAACCAGGCGTCCAGGGATGAACACTTTGGTGCTGCTTTTGCCAGGCAGTCTGGTTTATGCACATGTGATGCAGTCTCTGCAGTGTGTTTCCTCATGTGCTTTGTATGGTACCCTAAGTCAGTGGTTCTCAAACTGGGCATTGCAAAATTTGCCAGATAATTGTAAAAAAATAGATAGCCTACAATTGTCAAATAAATTAGGGATTTTTACCAGGGCTGTCAAAATTAAACCATTAATGAAGACATAAATCTTTGAAATTAGCACCTTTTTTTTTTAACAGATTAACACATAAACAACAAAGATTTTGGGCATGCAGGTACCTTGTCACAGCGGTCAGCCACCAAAAACCACTTTGTCCTCCTTATGTAAGAAGATTATGACAGTTTTATATAGTTTACATTTAGAGGATGCTGCAAGATGACCCATCTGATACACCACACAATTATTTACCAAGTTGTCGCATGGGGGTGGAGGTCGCGAACACTAACATATGTTGTCTTGGGAGGTCGTGGCTCATAAAGTTTGAGAACCACTGCCCTAAGTCAGCCACCTAAGATCTGGGCCATTTCAACAGTACAGTAATTACTAAATTTGCAAAGATTTAAAATTTTTTATGGCGCTCGTTCTGGCGATTGCGACATCATCAAACAGTCAATTAGCTTACATGGTTTTGTTGACTGACTGCTTGGAAAACAATATTAGGCCTTCAATGGATTCAATCACATAGAGACTGGAATCAAAATGTATCTCAAAGGATTGTACAGTGTTAAGTTCAGTTGGCAAGTGAGTGTAAATGTGTTTTCCTGTGGAGCTGAAAGTGTGTGTAATGCTGGCTGTAGATAGTCTCATTGTGTAAGCATCAGTGTAGCAACATATCCCAGTGGAGATTAAACACAAGAATCCATTTACTTCAACCAGGAGCTGCTGTAGATAGCATGTAGAGTCTGTATTCGGCTCCGAGTATAGTCCATCATTACAGCCTTGGTATTAGTATATGTCTCTGTGTGTGTGTGTGTGTGTGTGTGTGTGTGTGTGTATACATATATATATATATATATTTTTTTTTTATTATTATTATTTTTTCCAATACTAGATTCAAGAAGTCTAGTTTGTGGTGTTGTCGAGGTTGTTTGTAATAGTTATATTCATAATTTAAACGTGGGTTTATTTGGCTTCACTAACCACTCTGTATGTAAATATCAATGCCCTTTAGTGATAAACCAGGGCTGCTTTTAGGACATTACTGTAGGTCATGAGGTTATACTTAGGGATGGGAATTCAATAACTGTTTTACTTATTTTTGCTTGCAGGGTGGACTCAGAAACAGCAAGCATGAATGTACACTTTCATCCCAAGAGTATGTTCATGAACTGCGCTCTGGCATCACTGAAGAAAAGCTGCTCAATTGCCTGGAATCCCTCCGAGTTTCTCTCACCAGCAACCCTGTCAGGTTAGTAACTGCATCCTTTTCTGCTAGATGCTGTTAATGCTATAAAAAACTGTTTTAAAATAAACCTAATTGTTCTACCTTGTTGAGAGTCAAAAACAGGAAACAGGTACTAAATGTGTCATTTGCTGACATTTATGAAGAACATGGCCTCATCTGGCTCCGAGTGAAGCCTAGACTGGGGAGCATTTTTGACATCTAAGCCTTACTTCACAGGACAACTCCCAGTCCTTCGGCAGACCTTCAAACCTTGTTATGACTTTAACCTCTTTACTTTGTTGAACAAAGAACCATCCCCAACGCAATGCATTCACACAAACCTCACTGTGACTGATGAAGCACATCATGGTGTCAGGCTGTGAGACTTAAAATGTTCATTTTCTTTTTGTTCAGCTGTATTTGCATACCAGTCTGTCTACTGAGATCTACTGTAAATACAACTTGGATATGTTTGCGAGTGGAAAAGTATTGATGTTAAAAAGATGGTATGATGATATAAATGTCTGTACTATTTTAAAATGCAACATAACTGATTAAAAGTTAATGTGGACCAACGAGTGGCACATTTTAAGTGGTTACTCGATAAGTGGAATACATATTTATATTGACCCAGAGAGTAGACCTGTCAGCTTAGTCACAGAAGAGCTTCTACTTTAAGTAGAAGTACCATCATCCCTGGCTTAAACAATTTAGGAGAAAAAAAAAACAAGGCTGCCAAATTAGCTTGAAATTAAATTTCTCCATTATATGTACCACCACTTTCAGTTGATATCAATGTTTACTCCTCCTTTCTTTAAACTCAGATACATTTTCATCTCCATTTTTTAGAATGTATATTATGCTACTTCCACCCATCATACCCCTTGTCACTCTAAATTCGATGTTTTCCATGTGTGGTGTGTTACAAGTGACACAAAAGACATTTAAAAATCAGAACTGCCTTTCCAACTAGAGCTGGTATACCAAGATGCACTTCAAATGACCCACTGGAGCACAAACAGACCTCTACATCATCAGACTAAGAATGCCCAAACTACGACAGAAGGAAAATAAAAGGAACACAAACACAGCACTTCAAGAAATGCACATCAATCTCTGGACACCCATGCTGGACCTTTTTCAGAAATCTGGAAAAAACAAAAGGGAGGAAAAGAAGAGCAGTTGTGCCAATATTGTCAATCCTGGTTAGTGTTTGAAAAACTGAGAAGTTTTTTCTAAACACAACATCTTGCACTTCAAACCCAACAGCCCCCTTAGACACGAAACTGGTTCACCTGAAGGATTAAAACGCCCAAACATTAGCTGAGTGGTGTTGTTCTACTGGACCTTTTTTATAAGGGGAAAGCTAGCAATTACTTTATAAATGCATGGCACAACACAGGAGTTACAGCTCCTCAGGTCAGGACTTACTGGTTCATCTACAATGAATGATCATGTCTACATTCTGGCAGTATAGGAGCCAATGTCTGCAATCATCCTACTTACCAAATACCATCAAGAATGCTACAGCTGTCTCCTTTTCCTGCAGTTATTCTGACAAACTGAATACTGTCTTCTTTTTAATGTCTCTAAGTTCCTTTATATTCTACAAATTCGGAAGTTCTGTATAGTCTGAGTTTGTTTATGCCCTCTAGTGGAATCCTCTGTATGGAGGCATAGCACACAGGCAAGGATGTGAAACGATTGCGCTGGCAAGGCAGCTGCATATGTTAAGACCAGATTAAACAAATCTGGTGACCAAAACATGTTGGTCAGACGGGTAACAGCTCACAAGTGACAATGACCTAAACAAACCACAGACTGGGCAAGTGTCTGCAAGTCAGTGACAAATGTCACTTCAGTGACTTTCATAGTATGAATACCCCTACAGAGCTCATAAGCCTGACACTCCCCCGCCAACCGCTGAAGAAGCCTTTCAGTCGAGAGCAAAACATCTTCAGAAACGAACAGAAGATGTTCATTTGCTTTTTATTAAAGCATGTAGGAATCTCCCCATTGACTGCAGCGCTACGAAGCTCTGGCAAGATGTGGGGAGTTACATCAGCTTTTAAACTCAGAAAGGCCAGCTGTTGCCAAGGGTGTCTAACTGAGGTCAGGGTTGCCCTGTGGGTGTTTATAACAGGTCAAACCTTTAACCAGGGAGTTGCCTCCAACGGGTGGTTAGGCCTGACCAGGAAGCTACGTTTGGGAGTGTAAAGAGGAAGACTATACAGGTGTTGACCAACTCAGCTTCAGGGCTCATCTTTGTGCATCTTACTTCTGGGGAAAGTGATTTTTATTTATTTATTTAGTAAAGAATGGATAAGGTTACTTCTAATTATGGTAAATTTTCATTATTGTTATGGATCACAACACACAGGAATTCTTCATTTGACTCCACTATGTTAATGTAACCTTTGTATGCTGTCATATACTGGAAATAACCATGAAGAAGGTGCTAACGCAGTGCATTCATCCTTTTTTAATTCCTCCTTCACAATAATTATCAGCTGGGTTGATTTTAAATATTAATGTTTAATGTAATTTAAGAAAAAAAAAGTACATATAACAGGTGCACAGACGACAACTCACACTGGATTCAAGGCCAGGGAGTGAAAGTGCATATTGTTTAAACAATGTTTAAACACAGCAAGAGAAGAAGCCTGCCTGACCTGCAGCAGCAGGTCATTCCACATTTTAGCAGCTACAAGACAGGCTCTGTCTCCTCTGGATTTATAAAATGTCTTTAGAACAGTTACAAGCATCTTGTCAGCTGATCTAAGAGCGTGTTTATGGCATGCTAGGTTGAAGCAGGTAACACAGAGAAAAAGAGGCAAGACAATGAAGAGACTTAAAAGCAAATACCAAAATCTTAAAATGGATTTGTAGATAAATGGGAAACCAGTGAAGGGATGCGAAAACAGGAGTTATGAGCTTTTGTTTGCTTGTACCAAATACAGCAGCATTTTGCCTGGCTAATGCCATTCCAGTCCATGATCATCTGGATCATGAAGACCAGTCAGATTAATTTCATGTTTATGTTCCATGGGGTGGCTTTACTTGAAGCATATCACAAGTAGGTGCACCTGTTTTGAGTTATTTTAAATACTTGGCAGGTATGTTGGTCTCAGCAACTTGGAGAATTTTTACAGTTTTACAATGGATTTAGTCTGTCTGTTTCTGGCCTGTCATCTAATCCCACGCTAAATAATAGTGCCTTGTTGATTCAAAAGTGAAGGCTTGCCTGAATAATTTTCATGAGCTACTATACAGCATGCGCTCTTACATGCAGCCCAGACTGTCTGCTGGCTACCTAAATGTATTTACTGAAGACTCGGAAAATATTCGATATGCAATGGTTAAATATAGCCTTGGTCTCTGAACATGTGTTTAGGAATTCTAGAAATGCTATATATATATATATATATATATATATATATATTTATAAAACATTTGAAATAACTACTTATAATTTGTTAGACTTAAACTCCAGTATGTGATGATTGTAAGCCAGAACCAGTGCTTTATTTAACGGAGCATAGAAGCTCAGGCTGTAAGCTGAAATGAAAGTCTGACTAACGAAGTGTTGTTCTTCACTGTGAGTGCTTACCACTGCTTTTTGTTTTTCCTCTGATGTTTGTGCTGCCTGCTAATTTCCTCCCAGAGGCCTGTGTTTGTCTAATAGTTTAATTGGCTGGGCTGCACACCTGTTTGGCAGCTCAGGTGGCCATGGGGCCACTGTGCTGTGGGCCCTATCTCCCAGGCAGTCCCACACAGGTGTGTGGCATGCAGCCTTTGCAGATCCACCCACAGATGGCATTGCCTGGAGCATCCACTGCCTTCTCTGTTTCCACTCTTTTCTCCTCAGCTACCATGTTTTCTACTTCTCTTTCTGTTAAAAGTTCCCTAGCCAATTATTTATCCTCAGCTTCACCCCCCCCCCCCCCCCCCCCCCCCCCCCCCCCCCCCCCCCCCCCTTTTTTAAAAAAAAAAAAAAAAAAAAGAAATTTGTCATTTGGATACTGGCTGCTTAATTTAGAAGTGTCAGATTGACTAGCCACTTTTCATTAATTTCTTAATCCACTCAAATGAAGCGAGATGCCAACTTGCAGAAAATTACAGCTTGTCTTATATTCTAATTTAGAGGGAAAAATGTGCTGTCTCAGCCCAACAGTCTTCGCACTCAATTTATCTTTATTCTCAGTTTTTTTATTATTGTAAACTGTGATTAGATCTATTTCAAAATAGATAAAGTGAACTGCAAAAACTCAGTTTCCCCCCTTTTTTTTAAACAATTACTAAACCACTATCTAAACTTTTTTTTTAATTGTGTTTAGATGTTTTTGTATTTCTGTGCATGCTGTCCTTTTCTTGAGATTGTTTCAGTATGAAGTGATAGAGTAGGTTGGCCTTTTCTGATCTGACTAAGCTCTGAATTCCATCTCCTTCGCCTTCAGCATCATAAAAGCCTACCATATGATTGTAAAATCCCGATAGTAACTTCTATATTGGATCTTCCAGCTTTCAGATCCCTGAAACATTTCTTTTAGAAATATATAAACTGGGCTCCTAACTTTTCATCATTTGAAATCTTCATGGTTCAAGTCAGACATTTCTTTTAGAGTATTATCATGTGGTGTCTTTCATGAAAGCAGGAGACATTTGCTGACACCAGATTTTCTCTCTTTGTCTGTGTACTCAAGGTGTGGGCTGTTGTGATCATTTTGCCACTCTCCCTGAGTCTGAATCCGTTTTACCAGCTTTTCTCAGCTGAGCGCTTGTATCTTAAAGCCAAGGATTGCATGGAACAGTAATTGTGGTCTTCTTATGAACTTTGAAGTTACTGCGCTTGCTAAAATAAAGTTGTATATCCTCTTTACTATAAGCTGTAATTCTGTTTTTATAAAGCAATAAACAGCTCGCTCATTCAATCTAAGTAAAATCCTTAATAAATTAGATTCTTTCATTCCCACTTTTCATTATCTATGTGTAAAATATTTGATCACAATCAAACTCTCACATTTTTCTGACATATTTTTTACCAATTAAAATCTTCTCACATAGAATTTGATGCAAATGTGAAAAAAAGAACACAATGCTGCAAGTTTCTAAGATATTCTGAAGAAGTAAGAGGAGATAATGAAGATGACAACAGAAGATGAGCATATCTTTTACCTTTTTAACATTCAAGTGCTTTCAAATCATAAATGGAAATGATAAACCCCCAACGGCTACATTGCAAAGTGCCTTGTTGAGACCCATAAACTCTATATTTCAAAGTAGACTCTAATACAACTGACTGCATGTCCCCTGTTATTATTGCTGAGTTCCTCTCTTGTTTTTCCCACACATAATCTTTGATATCATCTTTGATTTTGACAGTTTTAGCTGCATTTTGAATGCAGGTGCATTCCCCTGAGACTAGCAAGTTTTTGAGGTGTCCTTTCCCCGACTTCTTCAATTTTAGAAGCAGGAAACAAACATTACACTATAGAACAGAAAGGTTTTTTTTCCCCCTGTTTAATTTAATTTCAGCTTAATTTTTAATTTTGCATCAATTCAGAGCAAAGTCATGTCAAGGTACTTTACAGACATAATCACTTCAAGCCAATTCATTATGATTCAATTAAAAGAAATCTACATTAGTCCAAGTCATAAAAACTGTGTGCATAGAAGCCAATTCATAAAAAAGACAATTTCCTAGCAAAGGAGAACAAATGGATTCCATCAAATTTTCCTTTTCGATTCAATCCCTTATCCTGAGCATACATGGGGCAGTGGGTGACTCCTTTTTTACAGAAAGGTAAAATCTCCAGCATAACCCGACTTAGAGAGGGCAGCTATCTGCCTTGATCGGCTGGAGATGGAGAGGACAGGACAGAGTGATCAACAAGAACCACAACTTTCAGCTAGGGATACCTGCTGAGACAAAAGAAAAGTAGTACAAGTTAATAATGTCAGAGATGTCATATAAGTATACATGGAAAGTAAAAAGCAAAATGATGAAAAGGGAGGGAAGTGCTCAGTGCATCATGGGACTTCCCTCGGCAGTCTAAAGTCCCATTTATGCGGACGGATGGACAGTTTCGTCCATCCTCGATTACGTTGAATACGTGTGTAATTTGGTCCATTTTCAGGGAGCTTAGCTATCCGTCGTAAATCCATTCTGCTTGAGACTGACGTGGTTTCCAAGCATCCAAAAATAGAACAGCTGCAAAATTTTGGGAAGCAAAGTGTCACAACGCTTCTGAAACGCTGTGTGGCGCACCTGGTGGAAACACTCTGACTAGATTTGACATGATCAGCTGCGAAGCTGCAAAACAGCCGCTTCCCAACAGAGGGGTAAGCCTATGGCAGCAACTAAAGTATAGCTAAAAACCCCTAAGATATAACAAAAAGGAAGGTTTTAAGCCTAATCTTAAAGGTAGAAAGGGCGTCTGTCTCCCAACCCAAACTAGGAGCTGGTTCCATAAGAAAGGGGCCTGATAGCCAAAAGCTCTTCCTCTCCAACTATTAGAGACTCTGGGAACCACAAGTAAACCTGAAAGTGAAATGCTCTGTTGGGGAAATATGGAACTATGAGATCTTCAATAAAGCTTGGTCATGGAGAGCCATATATGTGAGGAGAAGAATTTTAAATTTTATCCTGGATTTTACAGGGAGCCAGTTAGGAGGAGCTATAATTGGAGAAATCTCATCAGAACCCTCACAGGCAGCATTTTGGATCAGCTGGAGACTTTTCAAGGCATGGGGCAGCCTAATAATAAGGAATTACATTAGTCCAATCCTGAGATAACTAAAACATGGACTATTTTTTCTGCATTGCTCTGTGACAAGATGTACCTAATTCTAGCAATATTATGCAGGTGAAAGAAAGTGGTCCTCAACCTTAAACAGCCCTGGTTGGATGGTAATACATTTAACATATTGGCTTGCAGCAGTAAACACTTTTGACTATGTGAAATTCAATCGTTTTATTTTCACCTTTTTGTCTCTGTCATCTTGTGTTTAATCCCCAATAGAGATCTTAAAATGTCTTAACTAAAGGTGATAACCACAGGGGAAAGAGTGCAGTATAAACTGCAGTGTTTGAGCAAATAGCAGTATGAATCAAAAGAGAGACTAAAGTAAAAAATTAAACCACTGGGTCTAGGTTGTTTTGAGCCTCCTATTTACTGAAGCATCAAGTTAAACATTCCCAGTACTTTTGATCAGAGTAAAAACTCCAATTTAAAGAAATCACTTGTTCCTTCAGGCTCAAGAAACAAGTAATTCTAGTTGTGATTTGACACATTTAAACAAATTATATTTGATTTGCTTCATCTGCAGCTGTGAACCTTGGTTGAATACATTGCTTTCACAGGAGCGTGTTGTGAAATGACAACTGGGAAGCTAATGATTGCAATTAGATTAATCTAGCAAATGCTTATATGGTCAACTTCAAGACATTTTTAAGATGCTCTAAAACCCACTACCTTGAAGTAAAAGTTTTAAAGGTAGTAGCACTAACTCATACTCTTATGTCCCTTACTGTCCCTCTCTTGGCACTTTTCCGTCTACTGTGGGTAGAACAACCAATTAACACCAACACAAAAGAGCAGATCCATCTGTCCGTTTTCTGTCGAGACTGTTGAAGCCAGTATTAACTTCTAAGCGTCTCACAGGTTGTATACACTCCCTTGACAGCGTTGTCCTAAAATCTTGTCTGGCAAAGACACAAAGTGTGAACAATGACTGAGATTTTTTTTTGTGTGTGTGTGTGTGTGTGTGTGTGTGTGTGGCAGTTGAACTGAATCATCCTTACTTGATCATCTGTATTCATTTTATCCTGGATAAGATTAATCAAGCACATTTAAATTTGATTATTTTAAGTTCAGTATTTAAATGAATTGCAATGAAATAAAATGAAATTTAACATTTTAATCCTGAGTGAAAAGTAAAATAAAAAAAAAAAAAACTAACATTAATGCAGAAAAGCAACCTCAGACAACAGTGAAGATGCGTGTGTGGATCAAGCTCTCCTGCTTTTCCTTTTGATAATGGGAAAAAAGATACAATTCGATTACCTGTCATAATGATCAGGTGTTAATTTCCTCTATAAAGAGATGAGCATCGAACCAGGAGAGACACTTGATAACCACAACCTGAGCATGTTAAAGTAACAGAATATGTTGTAGCGGTTCCCACTGCAAAGAAGTAGAGTAAGTGGTTGTAGAAGCTTCCCCGTGGGGTAATATTTTCAGCATAGCTGTGAGACTCTTCTTGTAAGACACCAAGTGTTATTACAAACCACTCTCAGCTATCTTCTGCCACTTGTCAGGGAAAAATGAAACTGGAAAGATTTTAAAACTACACGATTGTTTAGCAGAGGTTTGTAGGATTTTCTGGTGTTATTTGATGGGAAAAAAAATCAGCCATGAATCCATTTTATGTTAACTTTTAAGGCTGATATAATAATTCTTGTTTCAGAACAGCTCAGAGTTTTTTTTTTTTCTTCCAATCTGACATGAATGTTATGCCATGTCTACAATGGACGTGACAAGCAGACAGAAGTGAGCAAGTTAACTAGTTTTTACCCTTGCGGCTGACTTCACAGTTGATGCTTGCCCTTCTCCCTCGGAGGCGCTGGAAATGATTTTGGAGACATTAATGTCCTCTGTGTCTGAGTATATTTTAAGAGTAATGCCTGTTTCATTTTATAGCACCATCTGTTCACCTCCAACATAGCCACATAGTTACAACCCCAGAGTGGTGCATAAATAATTGAGGAATATCTGATTTAAATTTTATATTCATTTATTAGGAAATTATTTTCCAGTATAATAAGGAACTGGCACGTACAAGATATAAATGTCATATAAATCTCTTAATTGTTGTCCTTAGCATTTCTTATCATTATTCTGTCAAGATCATGGTTTATGTTTTAGAATATATGGTGTCGGAACAAAATGGAGTATGCGGTATGGTGGATAATTTACAATTTGACTAAATCACTGGCATGTGTTTTATTGATGGCAAAATTGATTTAGAAAAAATCCAGAAATATTAGTTTTAAATATTATGTGTTATGTGTGATCATAGCACAGAATTCCATGTAATCTGCATCCATACAATAACAACAACATACAGACTCTAAGCAGCGTAATCCATCTCAGTCATGTGTTTAGATCCACTACAAGTATGTGGTGGTGTATTTGTCTTCAGAGTCACTTCCCTTTGCAGGTATTTCTTTTGTTTCCTCTTATTTTTCTTTGTTCTGGGTGTTTTTTGGGTTGCAGTCTTGAAGCAGAGCAGCCAATGACAACATGCAGGCATGAGGACTATAAAGCTAAAACAGTCAGTTCAAATTACTGTCTCTTTGCTTTAATGTTAAGTAAGACAATTCACCTTTCCTGAACAACCAAAATCACCTTGAGCTTCTGTATTTAGGTAAGCTGTGATGGTGTTCTAATGTTAATAGCACAAACACGTTCATACATCCAGGGAGGTGCTCACCAACACTGTCCAATGCATCTGCTGTAAAATGTTCCAGCAACAAGTAATTAGACAAAATGGTGACTTCATGCCATTGAAAACTTCTCTTTAAAAGATAGATACCAACTTCACTGAGGCCCTGACATTGTTTTTAAAAAAAGAAAAATGCATAAAAATGTTCAGGTGTGTGTGTATGTGGGGTAATCCACTTACACATAGACTCCAAAGTTTCACATTTATATTGCAGATTGTCAGCCGGTGTTAAAGCTGGGTTATGAAATCAAGCTGTGACTACTGGACCAAGAGATCCACTAGAAGTTTAAAGTACTCCTTTAGAGTGCTGAGCTGCTCCAGTTCCTGTTCCTGCTTGGCTACACCCATAATCACATTTGCACATTGCTGACACCAGCTACCATTATCAAGCAGCATTGCCACCCCAGTGGGTTCTGAGTTGTTTCTTTCCTGTAACCCAGTGAAACTTTTTTTTTTTTTTTTTTTTTGTGATGTTGTTATGAAAAATAAGTCACAGAGAAGCTACTTTCTCAAACAGTACAAGCAGCCATTAGCTGCTTTCTTTTGTGATAAATTACATTGAAGAACTGTGTCAGCCAGTAGGAGCCAGAGACCTGGGGTGTTATTAGCTGAGCTAAATGGAGTGACAGCATTTATAGAGTACACCACCAATGCCAGAGTCACTCACTGAACATTTTTTCAGCTTCTTGTTTTCTTTTAGGGACAGCATAGATTAGGGCTCCTTAATTCAGTGAAGCAGTCCTGCAGGTTTTCAATGTATCCCCGATCCAACACACCTGACTCAAATTATTGAGTAATTGTGCAGAACTTTGTAGACTGTTGAAGCCATTTAGTTTAAGTCAGTTGTGTTAGAGCAGGGGCACTTTGAAAACCCGCAGGAACATGGTGCTTGTAGGACCAAACTTGAGTAGCCCTGGCATAGATCAATTATTTTGACTCTACCTGCATCTTTAGATCCTTGAAGCACAAAACATTTCAGAACATTTCAGTAGTTTCTTCTTAGTTTACTTCAGTTCTTCCATATCCATTGACATGTCCGCACTTGGTGGAATTTATTTCACTCTTTTATAATTTTATGAGCAAGGGCCAACAATATAATAAAGAACAATATCTGTTAGAGTTTGAGGACTTTGTAAAGGATTTAAACTAGATTGTCTGGCTGATACTTTATAGTTATAATGTACATTTGTGTGTTGTGCATCTACATTTGTCATATTATGTTTCATCCAGGGAGTTAGATGGAATCATTTCTCTTTCTACAATATTAGTTTCATACTACCTACACCGCTTGTGCAAACAGTATATCAGAAAGTTATTCATATTATGTTACACTGAACTGGCAGTTACAGAGGCTTGCAGGATAGCTCTGTGGATAAATGTGATGGTGTTTTCCTATGATGTCTGTTGGTTCACTAGCAACAGGTCTAACTCTGTTGTCCACAACTATTCTACACCAATGAGCCAAATCCACACCACTCACGAGTGAAGTAACATTTCTTATCTCACAACAGCAGTAACTGTTAAGCTCTGGGAGTAGTTGTGGTCATGTAGCCAGGAAATGGGCAGATTCTGAGAAGGGCTGAAACATTATGGTAGAATGACTGGACCCACCAATGCCAACCTGGGCACTGGTGGGATTTCCAAGCTTCCCAAGAAAGAACAAATCAGTGTGTGTTATTTATTAAGAATATGTAGTGGAACAGGTCTACGATAATGTGAATCCATCTTTTTCCAAGACCTTGGTTCCAGATATCATGACATCCTCAGAAGTGTTTGTTGAGTCAGTCCCTCAGTGGCCTTGTGCTATAAGAACCCAAAGGACCCACAGCATGTAAGGTGGTCATGATGTCTTTCCCTCATCAGTGTATTTTTTGTGTTTATAGTCCAGAAGGTAGATGTTGAAATGAGACAAAAGCTCAAAGCACATCTGAGGCTCTTATAAACATTAGTTGTTTTTTTTTTCTTCACAAAAGCTCTGGAACTAAAAGCAGATTTTTTGCTTAACAGAAAAAAATTTTTTAACAACAAAGTAAGCCAAGGGAGGAAAACAGTGTCGTATGGCATCTTTGAGATGAAAGTAAAAAAGGTTTAAATTAGGGCTGTCAGATGATTAAAATTTTTAATCTGATTAATCACAGCTTTTAAATTGATTAATCATGATTAATCACAGCTTACAAATGAATCATGATTAACTGCCATGCCTGAAATTTCCCCTTTTTTGTATTGTATCAACAGAAAGAGACAATGCTTTTTAAATATTTACTGTTAACTTACCTTCTCTTGGGTAGACGTCAGATATCCAATGGTCAGTAAATGCAGCATGTAATGTAGTTCTATATGTTGTTCTAAATCACCTCTACCCTGTTCTAGATCATAATTCTGAATTCATATATCGCTGCTGTCGAGCGCAAACCTATCTCCAAAACGGTCATTTTTCAAAAAATGAAAAAAGCTGTGTGGTGTTGTAATAACTGGACATAATGTCATCAAACTTGGTATTGTGTTTTACTCATATATCTTTGTTTAAATATTTGTAAAACAACAGACAGACATAAAGGGTGACCAATAGTACTGATTTATGAAGGAAAACAAAAATCACGAATTTTGGACATAGGAGGTTTTTGCCCGCCAGTAACGATATCATCATCTCACCAACCGTCTCCATGGTAAAAAATTTCAATGATAAAACTACCAGGTGTGACGACTGAAGTTTAACAGCCAACATTGATGAAGAAATTCTGATCAAACTGATGATCTCGCTAAAAAAAACATTTTTCCTTTTATCCTTGAAGTGTAAGTTTGTGCAGCAGTGATAAAAGTCCTACAGCAGCATCACCCAAAGTAAACAACTGTTGATAAAATAAATCATTGGCTGTTTGTTTTACAGGTTTTTCTTCACTTTTTTACATAAACATTAGTTGTAATAATCAGTTCAATATTTTATAAAATCTACACCAAAAAAGGTCTCATTTGTGCCCCCTTTTCCTGGTCTGTGCTCCTGCATGGCCACCCACCAGAACTTTTCTAGACTCGCCCCTGCTTGTCTGAAGTATAAACCCTGTCTACCACCAGCCAACTACTTCGTTAAAAATGGGTCTTGCCAAAAATAATACTTTTGGATAAATTTGTGACGTGTGAACCATGATGTGCTAGTTTTCTCCTTCTCAGCTGAACCATAAACAAACACAACATAAGAGAAAAGCCGATCAGCTGATCACAGACAACCGTTATGATTCACGGAACAACACGAGAGTAGAAGGAGGAAGCAGAGACAACCAGAGATCCTCTTGAGCAGACACGTTGGTGTAAAATGCAGGTTAAAGAATGCAGAAAAAGTGTGGGTGTACCTCATCTTTCCCATCTCGCCTCTCCACGTCCTGCCGTCATAACAGCGAAATCGCGATGTATGAGGCTTGTCATGCCGCACATGCATTAATTGCTTTATAAATATTAATGCAATTATTTACCTAAATTTGTTACCACCGTTAAGGCGTTATTTTTGACAGTCCTAGTTTATATATAACTTTCTCTTGTTTACTGTTAGCAACATTTAACCTGAAGCTTTTTCCAAAAGTAATGGGGTGACTCTACACAAAAAAAAAAGGTTTTTGGTTTGCACCATCTCTGGCATCATTCCAGAGATCACTGTCACTACAAGGGCAGATCTTTGTCTGTATTTTTATTGTTGACTATTTTCTTTTTTTCTCTCTCTCTGTAATGCTAGTTTTCCTCGCATACTTCACTTTCAGGTTAAATGTGTGCAAATTCTGTCACATTTAGGGATTTCTTGTAGACTTGAGACTCTTGTACGTATCAGGCTATTTCCTCTTAGGCTGGATTTGCTGAGGTGGCCAGTCCTGGTTTAAATTGGCCGTTGCATAATAAAATCAGACAATTGTAAATGATTTTTATTAGAATTGAAGGATTTATTTAAAATAATTTCTAAATCTTTGTTAATTCCCTGCCATAGTCATAAACATCATTCTCAAGATTATTTTTAAGGTCCTCAGAGAGCTCTTGAGATCTTGGCAGTGTGACAAAGCACAGTTTAATAGCAATGAGGACATCAGAGCTTGTATGTCAGAGCTTTAAAAAACACATGTTCCACCTATCACTCTCATGAGGAGGAGACTGGCACAAAATCTGAGACCGTGTTCTAATATTATGAAATTTAAGGTGTGGTAAATCTAACTATATTTACTTTTTGTGAATGAAAATTACCACAAAACATATTTTTTTTCTGTAACCATGATTAGTTGGTATGATTTCAAACATAAAAGTAATTTCAAACTATGGGGTTTACTTATTTTCTGAAGTAACTGCATATACTATGTGTATTTTTATGAGTCAAACATAACAGTACTGAAAAAAAGTGGTATTGAAGTTGTTACTGGTCTATTTTAGTTTATTTTAATCAAATAAATCAAAGGTATATTTATAAATAGTTATTATTCATTCATATGATATGCCCTATGTATTTTAGCCATTTCAGCACTCTATTAAATTGATCATAGTGTAATGTAGTCCCACATTTTGAATGGTGAATCACTAAGCAGAGACCAGTGGTGCTTGGTTTCAAGCTATGCTGTTCAGCTCCATTTGTTTCATCAGTACATTGGACCTCAATTGGAATTCTTTAGCTCTCAATGGGTCAGTAAACCCACAGAGGGACAGTTGCATAGCTTGGTCTGTAATGCAGTATGAGACATATGTTACTTGGACAGAAGCTTTGAAGCTCCTCACCTATTTCTGGTAAAGTATTGAAACTGGTTTATAAACTTAATTCACTGCCCACAAAACCTTCTAAACACAAGCTTAGCAATCAGCCAAACAGAAGGTGAGACAGTCGGATATTCACTATTTTGCCCGAGTTAATTTCTAACATTTTATTTGCTCATATTTGTACAACTCTTAACACACTTTATGTATTTTTCACCATTTTATTCAGAATTTTTTGCTTTTTAACTTTATACTGTGCATTACTCACTGTTAGCTCTTGTATTCCCTTTAAAAAAACAACGCACACCGAAGAATAGCCCTTGTAGTATAACTTAGTATATAGTTAGATATTAATTAGCATGGGTATCAATACTTAAATACTTAAATGTCTGCTGGTTCGCGAAAAGGATCAGCCGCCTCAGCCCACATTGAGCAGGCACTGCAGTGGGCAGCCCTATGCCTGTCTCCCTGGGGAAACTATTGTTTGCAACAGTGATGTGCGTGTCAGGGGAGGCGTCATGATAAAGAAAAAAACATACGATAAATATTAATATTTTCCACTGATCTGTGTTAAAAATGCATTTTCAGTATGACTCTAACACGTTTTTGACAGTTTATTAAGTAAAAATTGCCAAATTTGAGTTTTTCCTGATCAAATCCAGTGCAGAAACCCCGGTGGAGGCACGGGCAAGCTGTGCCTCAGCTCTGACTGTGCCATCCAATACAAACTGGGTTGCATGACACGTGCTGTTTTCTGTTCCTCAGCATATTGCCAATATCAACTTTACAGAAATATTTGTTGGCTCGTCCTCGCGCAATAGAGTGCAGCTCTGAGCTGCAGGATGATGAGCAGATGTTTTCTTTTGGTCTATGATCAACCTGAAAGTGAATTGCGCGAAGCTGCTACTGACTGATCACACCCTTACTTACAGACAGATATTGATTCCTTGTAATGTAGACTGTAGACAAAAGCATTTAAAACGTTAATCTTGTAAAACGTCTTTTTGTAATTAATTCATTCATTTTATAGAAGTAGATCATATTAATTAGTTTGTTTCTATTGTTTCTGTTGTTTACTTGATTGAAGTTTTTTTTTTTTTTTTTTTTTGCAGCACAATGAGCAAACTATCTGACAACACTGACTGAGGCTGCATGAAGACTGTATCTCTGCACAAACTAATAGAGCTTCATTTGACATTGTTAATGTCTTTTCTTATATTTATTAATAATATTTTGTTGTGTTGTTTGGATTGGTATTTTTGTTGTTTCCTGTGATTCCCCCCCCCCCCCCTCGTTTTACAATAGTATCAAGTATTTTTTTAGTAGTGTTTTTTTATTTAGTTAAGTGAAAGCATACAGTTTGACAGATATATTGACAGATATTGTCATCACGGTGTAAATGTGTATGGTGATGATTGTCACAGTTTTATATTTAAAATATTATTTAAAATCCACTGAAAGTACGATCCGTTACGATTCACATACTGGTCTGCTTGGAATCATAATTTGTCATGGAAGTTTCAGAGAAAAGTCACTAATATATATATATATATATATATATATATAAATTTCTTCCCTCTGACCAACTATCATTTTTTCACTTGCCTGCAGAATGTACATGATTGCAGCACTTAACAAAAGAATTAAAGCCATCAATATTATATGAACAAGTTCTCTGCAAGTTAATGAAATCCTTGGATATATGCCCTCATTAGAAGAAAAGACTGATAATGAAACTATTTCATTTCATCTTATTTGAATGTTTTAAAAGACCTCATATATGAACAAACATGGGTTTTCATCACATTTACATTATGTGTTTTTTTCCTCAGTTACCTAAAAACGAGAGGCCTGTGTGACTGAAAAACCCACTTATATAGCTCCTCAACTGTATTGATGTGGCTCATTTTTTTGGAATACATAATACTATTATGAGGGAGAGTATTGTTATTTTAATTTTTTTTTATTAGTATTTGTAATAGTATGCTGTCTATGGAGGCAGTTCTTCAAAAGAGCTGAGAGGGAGCATTCATACATTCAGAATTAATCAAGATTCAAGAAGTCTTTATTGTCATTACGCATTCACAGGAGAAACTTTCTTTTGGTATCTCTCACCTTAAAGTTAAATACACACTAAAAAAAAAATTAGATACAGACAAAAAACTGTATCTTAGACAATCCAAAAATATTCTGGGGGAGGTAGGTGAATCTGTATTTGTATACAAGATGCTACAAATGTTACTGAAGCGGCGTGTTTGGTGTAAGTTTAGGACACACAAAGGACAAACTGCAGAAGACCTAAAGGCATGTGGGAGAGGACAAACAAATGGTAGGCACTCTGAGATGTAGAAACATTTAGTGCATTAAAAACCTTGAGGAGTGCTGCGTTGTGTTGCAACCTGAAGCAAGACTTACATTTTATAAGAAAAGCATACTGCAAAAAAAAAAAAAAAAAAATCCCTGTCCCTCTACTTCTTTTTTTTTTTACATGTCTTTTCTTTTTCAGTCTAACAGAAATACACAGAAAAGAAACTTAAAGCTGAGAATTACAGCATGGACTAGGTACCGGGTTTTTTTTCTCATGTGGTACCAAACTACAGTCAAAATAAACCTTTTCTGTAGTTTATGAAAAACAAATTAATTGAAATTGTTAGAATATTACTGAAGCTTGCTGTGTAGTCAGCATATACTATTATAGTGTTCTGTGATAACAACTTTTAATCTGTAGCCTTTAGTACAGTTAGACTGTGTAATAAACAGTTTCTTTTCACAAATATTGGCCCTATTTCCTGCTTTCCAAAGAGTGACATTTCCAGCGTTACTAAGGAGCGTAAAAATGACTGGACTGAATTGTGCTCCCTCATCCATGCCGACTTCTTTTCTTCTTTGTTGTCCCACTTTTTTATCACAGAAATCCAGCTGCATTATTATTTCTACAGTAAACTGGTACAGTTTGTTCTGTCTTCTTTTCCCTGCCCATGTCAAAGGAAACAATCGAATTGGAAGAGTCTCGGTGAAGCCCTATTTATAAGACGTTTGTGAATATTATGGCGTTTTGTTTTTATTAAGCAAACAGATCATCATTATATACCACAATCTAAACTAACAACTTATAAATTGGCTCTGCTTGTCTACGGGGGAAATTTGAGCAATGGCAAGTAAGGAGTTGTTGGTGAGTTCTAATTTAGTCACAGATTAAAGAAATACCTCAACTTTGCTTGCTTCCTCAGGCAAATGCATCTCATCCCTAATTGAGGGTCTATTCCGACTCACTGAATCAATACAAACGGCTTTCGTACTCAAACCATTATTATTTCAAATTATTGTCAAAAAGGCGGGATAAATAATTGACTTATGCCCCGTTAATGCTGGAAAATTGCTTCATGCATTCTGCGTCATTGACAGTTAGGGGCCTGAAAACAAGTAATGCTAATAACATAATCTGGCTGTGACCACTCTGTCCCTCCTACTCCCCACCTCCCGTGTCTCTCCCAGCTTAGACAAACAGGCTCATCTGCACTGGATCATTTGCCGTCTCCTGATATGCTATGGTTTATAGCCAATTATCTCTCACAATCCATTATCGATTACAGCGTTATCTTACTTGCATTGCTTAATCTTTTGGCACAGTAACGTAGCGGGGGGGGGGGGGGGGGGGGTGAGCTGGATGCTAACTGCTTGGTGATGACAGTGCTGGTTAAGATGGATGGGTGTTCATTTATGTGTAAATGGTTGCAGTTTAAAGTCAAACTGATTCAGACTTTGTTCGGTATCAAGGAGAGGGCAGGGTGGTTGAGTTGCAGTGCTCTCTGTTAAGAATAAAAAAAAAAGTATTGAGTTCAGCGTTGAACTTCTGCTGGTTTGTCTGAATGACTGACTCCTTTGTGAGGCTATCTTACTATTATTCATGCTTGCTTTCTTATTTGAACCCCCATGACTTACAGTGACTCAACAGTGTAATAGTATAGACTGGAAATAATTTTTTTCTCTTTTATTTGTCTTTTTCCAGTTGGGTTAACAACTTTGGTCATGAGGGTCTTGGCCTCCTTCTTGATGCTCTGGAGAAGCTGCTGGAAAAGAAACAGTGAGTTGACGCTTCTTACATCCCATTGCTCTGTTATTTTGTAACACCAGGTCCTTTTCCTGTTATTACAATACAACCAAATTCTCCTTTTTTTATCCTTTTTCTTTCCCAGGCAAGAAAATATTGATAAACGGAACCAGCACAAACTAATCCAGTGCTTGAAGGCTTTCATGAACAACAAGGTTTGTATTAATCAATAGTGAAGAGTGGATCGGCCTAAATGGTGCCTTAGATTTCATTTGATGCCAGTTTACTTGCATGAACAGAAATTGCTCAGAGCCTAAACTTAAATGTCTCGGAGATCATTCAAAATTAGTTATTTCTTTAAAAGCTTAATTGGGTTAAATTTAATATACAAATAAATACATTAAAATGACAAGGGCAAGGCTTAATATGGTTTGATTGAATATTTTAGGATTAATGGATTATATTAGCTCAGGTGGTATGGATTCCAGACCTGATTTGAATTCGGCTGCTGAGAAGCCTGGGATAATGAATAAGAAAAGTGAAGCTAATTTTACCATTTTAAGCCTACAGTCTCAGATCTTTTAATTATCCTTTTTTGGGAAGGGCTGGCTCATTTCTCAAAAGTGGCACACATTTCAAGGATAGATGAGCCATTGATATTTCCGCTCGTAGAGTTAATCCCCACACGTGGTCATCTCAACCCAGTACTTCAATTGTGGGGAGACTAAAAGGTACAGGAGACTATAAGTATTTGTCCCTGTAGTCCTGTCCTGAATTGAATTAATTCATCATCGTCTCCATTTTTTCCCATGGCCTCTTTGTCCCTCCTTAAAAGAAGATTAAGGCTAACTTTAACTTATGCACAATAGAGGTTTTTTTATGTAATTCATTTTCCTACATGGTGTAAAAATTCTCTATGAATGCTAATGCTCTCATTAATTTATACCCAACGGACCTTTTCTGTGTTCTACGTCATCTCTTCCTTGTCTCACAGTATGGACTGCAAAGGATCTTGGGAGATGAGCGGAGCTTGTTGCTGCTGACACGAGCGATCGACCCTAAACAGACCAACATGATGACAGAGATTGTCAAAATTCTCTCAGCTATCTGCATTATTGGAGAGGAGAACATGTAAGTTTAACTTAGTTTAGCTGAATTTACGTCACACTCTCAGACGTCAGACATGTGCAGATATTCTATTAAAAGACACCTACTCATTCCCAAAGAGTCTGACATAAGATAATAACACTATCTTAGTTGAAGGGTCCGTGCTTCAAATCATTTCAAATAAAAAGGATGCTGATTAAATTTCATTAAAGGGATCTAAAGTTCGGACAGTTTTTGATGATGCTGTGATGACAACTAATTGACTATCAGTTTTAATTGGCCATCCCTAATATGTATAAATGAAAGTCACAGATGTTTAGGAACTGACTGCATGTTTTCTGGAGTTTGCTTATTGGGGAAAATGCCAGCTGATCCAGTATCACACCAACACCTATGTATGTGTGTCAGTCAAATCTAATGTAATCTGTAAGAAGGATTGCCTTGTACTTAGGTGTTTGGAAACTAACCATTGTTATGTATTAGCATTCACAGCTGAGGAAGAACATGTTTCTTTAAATTTCTTAGTAAGTCCGAGCTGATGCAGAAGCAGAGCTGCATTATTTGAAAATCCTGTGTGAATAAAAAGAAACATGAAAAAAGTGGGGAAAACAAGAAAAGTCCTGGTTCACATCTGATATGCTCAATGACACCAATGTTTCAGAGGCAGAAAGAGTGGCACTGTAGCATAAATGTTTCTGCACTGGGTGGCACATATTCTTATAGAGACTACACGTCATGCACATGCTGCATGTTTCTCCACTGTGAGCATATGCTGCATCTACAGCTGACCACAGACTGTAGAAACCACATGGTACAATGCAGCTTAGTCTATTTAATGTGTTGAACTAGTCGGTATAGTTGGGCACGGACACAGCCTGGCTGACAGCTTATAAATTGGAGTTAAGGGAGTGTTTTTTTATTGTTTCCCACAGGACTAGACTAGAATAACAATAGCACTTCAAAGTCAAGTCTGTATGCAGTAGAGGAAATAAACAAACCCACATATTCTGTTGGAGAAGCTGAGTTCAGCAATGTGTCTTATATCTCTGACCACCAATAAGCCTGTGTGCTTGTAGTTCTGACCCTTAGTGTGCATAGTTTTTAAAAGAGTTTTTAACTGCAGAATATCAAGAAATTTTATAAAACAGATTTTTGACATCTGCTATTTTTGCTGAAAAACATGTTCTCTTAATTGTCAGGCTTCTTTAAGATATCAGACAAATCTTCAGCAACTGCTACTAACAGGTGTCTATTGACAGGTAAAACAAATAATCGTATGTGGTATTCCCTGAAGGAGCTTGCATTCATTCCTTTGTCTTGGAATGTAAGATTTAGACATTTGTCAACACATCTGTAAGTTCCATGTTGAAACCATTAGCAGGGAGGAACCCTGATCAGTCATTCAGACAGGATGAAACAAAGCAAAACCATAAAGTCTGGCAAAAGGATAAGATACGCTACATAAGCAAATCAACAAACATTTATAAGAATATTGAAAACCTTTTTTCAGTATGTTATAGCACATCTGAAATTATAGTTGAGGAGACAAGTTTTTGTGAGAAGATGGCGCCAGGAAGGCAAAGTGGTCTGGCAAACATCACTGTCAACAAATTGTGGAAGAAAACCTGAAATGAAAAGCTCATGCTGTTGCCAGTTTGGAGGGGTTCGTTGGTTCCTTAGGTGATAAGATGCAGTTTGGTTTGAGGTGATCGGATCGTGACTCGCTCCACTGGCAGACTTGTGGGTAAGGAGCGTTCCTCAGATCCATTTTCTCTTAAGTTGCCTCAAACATCCCATTTTCAAACCAATAATGTTCCCTTTCAGGAACAGCTAATCCTCCGGTTTTGTGTGAAACATCCAATTGTGGCATCTGTTGATCAATAAAATTCCATAGCATTGCATATGTGTGTGTCTCTTGTTGGGCCTTTTGTCCCACCAGAATCCACTGCAGAAAGGTCAAAATGCAGACAACCAATAACATTAGGTTGATTAAATATGCTTTGAAATTAATACAGACACTCAATGTAATTATGCATTTTGCAGGTAGACATACAACCATTATAATTATAATATAATTATATATTATTATGATATATAATCCCTATTAATTACAATCATATAACTCTAAAACTATGCAGAAAAACACACACACACTCACTATATTAAGCACATACCAAGTTTAGATAGTATCATTGTGTTTGTCTCTTACTGTTGTCACTCAGAGAATCCACAAATAGATCAAAGTAAACACTGAGATTTTTGCCATGATCATAGTCTCACCTTAAAATGTCCGGATCCTGTGGAAATGACAGCCAAAGGAGCTGAGGTGTCACTTTTTTTTTTTTTTTTCCGCTCAGAAAGTTCTCTGTCAACCCATGTTGTGACTCTGACTCATGTTCAGCACCCACTTTGGCTGACAGCTTCAAAAGAGAACACGACAAGTTAAGCAGGTCTATCTTGCCTGTTTTGTAGCGTTGTCTGAACTGGCTTTAAAGCTACTCAGTGTGCAGTTCCCCATATTTGCCTGAGACTTTGTAATGTCTGTCACAGAGCAATTTCCTTCTATTCACCTCTGCATTGGACTTGTTCTGCATATGCACTTCTTTTAGCCAGACTTATGATTTCACCTAATTTTACCATCATGAAAGTGTGTTCCTGCAAATTAATAAAAAGAGCTTGTAGCGAGTATGTGAGGCACGTGTTATAACACATTTAAACAGGAATTTCTAAATTTGATGAGGACAGGAGTTGCATATTTCATTTATAATGCAGATATATTCTAATTCACTTCTCACCAAGTTTTTGTGGTCATGTTTGTGTTTATATCTCTGATTTTTTTTCATTTTCTACTAAGAGGCTGCAATTCTCAAATAGCCTTTTAAGCTTAGCTGCCTTGAGCTGTTCTAAGTACTCTAATGTGCTTACCTTCTCAATAGGTGTATTCGAACATAAGTCCAGCTACAATAATCTGCACCTTAACAGTCAATTTGACAACTAGACACATTTGCAGCAAAAAAAAGCCTGTTTTTGTCCAGCCTCACTTTAGTAACAGAAAAAAAAGAAGTCAAAATTGGATACCTCTGCAATAATGGACCTGATTCCAAACAAAGAGATAGAAAGCAGGAGAATTTGTAAGAGTGACCAAAGACTGACTGAGCAAATGTTCATACTAACACACAAGGGGAAGATAAGATACATGGTGTTTGAGCTGAAAATTGTGAGTAAATGTCCTGTCAGTGATGTGATAAAAGTGTTTGTTGACTTTTGTGTTTGCCTGCTCCCGGTTCCCTGTTTTCTTGCAGCCTGGATAAGATTCTGGCTGCCATGACAATCGCTGCAGAGAGAAACAATAAAGAGAGGTTTGCTCCAATCGTGGAAGGACTGGAGAACCACGAGGCCCAGCAGCTTCAGGTGAGTAATTAAGCACGCACACACTATGTCATTATTCTGCAGCACATTACTTACAACACTGCAGTGTTTTTTTCCTGCTGTTGAAGAAAAGCATACTTTTCAGGATGCTTTGAAACTCCGTTTGCTCTGATTCAAGCATGTAAAAAAATCTAATGTTGTGCAGTGGACCAAACCAGGCACAGTGTCGTTCACATAAAGAATATTTTGCCATGACGGCTACATTTGGTGCAAGCAGGACTACACAAATAGTTCATCTCACCATCAGCTGTCTCCATGGACTTGTCCTCATCGGAACCCCTCAAACACATGGCAGGGTCTGATCATGATGCTATTAAAATACACTCCACGCTCCATTAGTACAGCTCTAATCAAAAGCACCTGGGCCATTGAGCACCTCTGCTGAGTCGCTCACTTTCTTTTGCAGACACCTAAAAAATTAATAAAAAAGAGAATATGTTGAGTTCTATGATTTTTTTTTTGTCTTCTGTCGTTTTCTTACATTTCCTCTTCCTCTCACTGCTTTTCTCTTTTTTTTTTTTTTTTTTTTTATCTCACATCCTACAAATACTTCCCCTTGCTTTTTTTTTTTTTCTATGTTGCTGTCAAGTCTAGTCTCAGAGGACTCTGTGTGAAAGGGCAACAAAGCACTATACCTCTCCTCATTTTCACTTGTGCTCTTCAGCAGCAGGAAAAAATAAAACTATATAACAGCTACAACAACAGCACTTAAAACATGTTTTTGTGGAAGCCAAAGCAGGGAATTACTGAAGGAATTAGTTTAGCTGCAGGGCCCGAGAAGTCATGAAGGAAAAGTCATGAAGGAAACTGATGAGGCAGGCGGTGGCAGAGAAAGTAGATTTTTTTTTTTTTTTTTTTTTTTTTTACTGTTGTTTTTCCTTTAAATTTAGCTGTTAATGAAATGAAGCTCTTCTAATTGTGAAGTAAATTAAAATGCTTTGCTGATGCGTTGGTTTCAAGGAAATTAATAGACTTTGAATCCAAATCCTGTGATGGTCTAAACTTTGTTAATGTGATTAGAATGTGTTTCACCGTTGTTCAGGGTAGACTTCACTACAGAGCAGGAAAGAAACCTGCATCTTAACTTTAAAACTGTCCCAGCAGTGGCACTTTTAATTACAACTGTTGGGAACCCCCCTGTGGCAATGCACTAAACCTAACACAGATAACACCCCAACCCCCAAAGCAGATGCTTCACACTCCACGATACATGACTGAGGTGTGTTTGAGACACTTGATGTTGCTATCTGTCTGTATGCAAGAGAAGAGAAGGAATTTTTCATGAGCTGCATGGCTTTCTTCACTCGCAGAAAGTCTGTGAAGATTTTGTGGAGTTTCTTTTATGTGTCTGGTCTCTGGTGAATACAATAAAATGTCTGGTGTCGGTGAACAAATTTCATTTCGAGGACCCTCAAATTTTTCTTTAAAGTGAGAAGTCTGCCATGTTTCTGCTTCCTGGTACAATTGGTATATACTGTAAAATATAAAAGGTCACCCAAGGTCAAGATTTTTATACTCAAAATATCTAAATGAATTCAAAGAAAAGACCATATTCCATTTACAGGTTTAGAATAGCAAAATGTAAATCAATAGGAAAAGGTGGATGGTTTCTGAAGCAAATGTTTCATCATGTTCGGTAGTAGTAGAAAAATAAACTCTTAAACAAGTTTCTCGTCAGCTTTTTATTGCCTTTTTTCCTTTTTTAGTTTTGATTCTTCCTACAAAAAGATTTTAGTTTTGCGACAGCCGTTGGTATTCATCTAATTTTATTTAATCTTTATCTGACAACAGGTCTTGTTAAACGTTTATTTGCCAGTCCTTGATGCTGACTTCTGTCACATGAACATGATGTTTCCTGACTACTTTTAAAGGTTGTAGTGGTGTTGGTCAGATGTACTGACCTAATTTGGACTTTTAAAATGCATTTAAGATCATATTAACTCTAAGCTCTCAAAACTGGGCTAATACCCAGAAAAAAAAATGCAGTTAGAGCTTGAATAATTTTTGCATGTAACTAGACTTAAATGCGAAAACTATAAAGTGCAGAAGAACACAGTGTTAATGTAATGTATTAGTTAAAGCAGCCTGTTAAGACTAACAATCATACAAAACATCTCCAAACATCTGACAAGATCACAATTTAAGTTGCTTTATTACAAATCCCTTGGAATGAATTTGGCTGTACTTCAATGGACAAAACAACAATAAAACACTAACTTTACTTGAAATGTTTCAGTGGTGACTAGATCTTCTCATCCAGTCACCCTGTTGTTCCCAAAAAGATTCATTCTAGCTGAGAGGTGTTCAGATATATAAATGAGGAAACCCTACAGAATCAGCATTGTTGTAACTCTTATTATTAACACATACCAGCCAGCTGTACTGGGTCAAGGTTTAAGGAGGCAACATGTGATGTTGTCCATGGGAATCCTTCAGTCTGCTATTGATTCTCTGTGTGAGGAAAACTGTCTGATCCAGGGCTTGCACCCCCGAAACACCTTATTAAAATTCATCTGCCATCTCTTCTTAACCCCACCCTTATCCTCCCATCCACCCAGCACTTACTTAAACACCTTTTCTTTTTATATCCATTTATAATGCACATCTAGTCGATAGATGTTTCTACCATGTTACATGTGTTTTCTTTTACTTTCTCTTTACTTTTTTATTGCCTCAATTTATCTTGGAGATGACAATATAAACACATTGGTGCTACATAAAAACACTAGTTTAAAAAAACACACACAAAAACTATATTTAGTATTTAATTAGGGTTTTATTGATCCAGTAGGCTGTGGAATAAATATCTCTTATAAATAATTGCTTTTTCTTTCTTTCTTTCTTTCTTTCTTTCTTTCTTTCTTTCTTTCTTTCTTTCTTTCTTTCTTTCTTTCCTTCTTTCTTTCTTTCTTTCTTTCTTTCCTTTTTCTATCTTTTGGTACGTCTACCTGCAGGTTGCTTGTATGCAGTTGATCAATGCCCTGGTCACCTCCCCTGATGACCTGGACTTCCGGATACATCTACGCAACGAGTTTCTAAGATGTGGCCTCAAGAAAATCCTTCCTGTGAGTTATTAGAGTGCAGCTTGTTAGATTATTCATGTGCTTGTCAAAAGATTGTGCTCCTGTTTTTTGCTGTTATTTCCTTTGTATGCCAGTATAATCAGTTTAAGTCAGTTCAGTCAAAGTTTTTATGTAACTGTTCACATGTTTGAGAACTGAAAGTTGTAAGTGATGTAAATTCACACATGAAAGACCTTCTGCAATTAGCTTGATTAGTAGTAGAAGATTGTGGGGAATGTGATGCTTGCACCTCTGAACACAGGCATCATTATCAGCAACCTAACTGTACACATCTTCACATGAGCTGAAGGCAAGCGAACTCCAGCTCATCACTCAAACTCTCATTTGTCGCAAGTGGGGTGAGCAAGTCACAGAGCCAGTTTTTAATAAGTCATCCCAGCTGCTCCTGTTGATTATTACGGTCATTACTTTAATTATCTTCAATTCTGCCCCCTGATATGAACGTGTCTTCATGTACAGTCATTTATGAATCCCACATTTACCACTTTTATTGCCGACATTCAGTGTGACACTCCTTCATCTAATTATGAGTTATGCTCAGAAGTCGTGTAGCTGTTGGCAAAGAAATAGTAAACTCCAGTGGAAAAGAAAGCACAATATGTTTTGTTCTGATAGTCCTTGACACATGTATTTGGCTGTCCTCCTCTTCCCCTTTCTTTTTTTTTTGTGTAATCATGCACTTCCCCTTGAACCAGTGTTGCTTGCTGAAGACAGATGGTGCACCCAAAACAACTGTGTGTAGTGATTGATACCTGCAGAAATTGGGTTACATTTGGCCCTGTCTCAGTCTGTAAACTCCACCACAGGTGATTCATAGAGAAGAGTGGTAAAGTGCACCCCTGTAGCCCCTTGTGGCGGGTACAGGTGTGCAAGAATTGGTACTGTCTGAAATACTTAGTGAGAGGGTTCAGGGTGTTTCAGCTTCCAGCTTTCTGTATTAGGTGTTACTGAAAGATTTTCAGACCAGATTCAGTGAACAGTTACATAAAGTCTGGCTAGATTTAACATTTAAAAGGTTAAAACCATTACAAGCTACATATTACGGTGACTGTTTGTTGTAATCTATGTTGCAGTTTGACCTTTTCTAAAACTTGCAAGACATTCTGAGTTTCTCACTTCTACTGTCTTAACTCATTCTAGGAGCTAAAAAAGACAGAGGAACTGGACATCCAGCTGAGAGTGTTCAATGAAAACAAGGATGAGGACTCCATTGAACTCTCCCATCGCCTGGATGACGTCCGTGCTGAGATGGAATATCCTTTTGCTTCTCCTATGTGTGAATATACACTCATGTGACATACCCATCTGCAGTACTAGCAGTGAGGCATGGGTGCATATTGTGGATGTGGTCAAGCTTTATAAGATAAATCCCCTTCATGGCTTTGTTCATTAGAGAAGGATTAGAGGAGCCAAAGCACAATATCCAGCTCCATCTCTGGCCAGGTATATTAGGTAAATAACCCTGTCATCTTAACCTCCAACCTCCTCAATCTTTTTATTTACTCTTCTCCTCCTCCTCTTCTTTTCTCTTCTTCAAATGGATTTTGTCCTTTTTTTATATTTGGGTTATAGAGGACTTTGGAAAGAGTAGGCCTGTTTGATATCTTCCTTTGACTCTTATTAGTTCTTACCATTTTGTATGATTTATGGAACATTTAAAGTATTACCACCTCGTGTTTCCCTGTTCCAGGTAAGAAAGGTAGCTGTTAACTGCCAGCTCTTCACGAAAATCCATTAAGCTCCAAACATTCGGTGTGCAAGTTAATAAGGAAAGTGGTAATTTAGTCCCAAGTTGGAAACTTCTTCAAGCATCACAGAGAAAAAACCCTTTTAATAATTCACAAATCTTCTCTAAGGCTATGTACTGTATGAGTGGCTGACATTGTGAGCAGAAAAACCAGACTCTGACATTGTTATGCAGATGTTCCTTCCTGCAACCTTTTTCTTCCACCGAAACCCACAGTGAGTGACAGTTTCTGTTGACACATGTAAGTGAAGGGAGGGGGTTGTGTATGTGTGTGTCAAGACAAGATAGAGAGAGAGCGAAAGGGAAAAAAAAGCTGCACCTGGATTAATGATGTGCTTGAGCAGGTTCGCAAATGAGGAGGCCTAACGTTTGTTTCCAAGGACAATGTGGTATTGATCTGAGTAGTATGGGCTTGATTGGAATGCCTAGGTTAGCCTTTGTGCCTTTGTCTGCAGAGCACACACACCAAAACACACACACACACACACACGTATATACATGTGGCCTACCTGCTACCTGTGTGCATTGCTCATGTGTCTCGTTTTTCCCTGCGGTTTTATGAATAATGACCTGAAGAGGCTTGTCTCCTTTATGTCCAGCCCCAGGTCCAGGTGCCGAGGAGGTGACTCCAGGTCCCTGATGAATATTAATGAAGTTTGAAATGGTGATTGATTGACCCCCACCACTGACTGGCCCACATCACACTTGACTGCCACTCATGTTTATTCATTATAAGGAGAGAGTGAGAAAAGGAGCTGGGATTGGGGGGTGTGGGGTGTCATTGAACAAATTGGTGTTTTACATTGGGTTTATGTCTGCAGTTTAGTGATAGATGCAGCTACTTGGATACTTTCCCAGTCTGAGCTCCTTCTCATGTCCTCTCAATTGCAGCTGTGGTTAGGCTATAATTGAATCTCACAGGATTGGGAATTCTCTTGGGCTTCATACTACGGTAATGCAAGGAAAGAAATGATCTTGTAGAGGAGCGTGTATTCCCAATCCTGTTTCCCTATCATTTTGAAGCTGAATGGGAGTTTAATTACAGGTAAGGATGGGAGCTGATAAGATTTTATTGATATCGGTTCCATTATTATTTGTGGCTGGTTCAGTCAGTCAGTCTGGTTCTTCGATTCCCTTATTAACTCCTGACCCAAATTTTTTAAGAAGAAACAAGTATCAACAACACAGTGTTAAAAACAAAACAAAACTATTTAATATCTAAAAAGAGTAAAACCGTTTATATTTTTCCCAACTGACTCAGATCAATAATGTCTTCAAACTGATCTGGATGCCAACAAACTACAGATCTGGTCTGAAAAGGGTAAATAGTGCATCTCTTAATATAAAAACTTTGTAATTTTTTTTTACATGAAATCAGCCAAAAATGCAATAAAATAAACACTGACTGCTGTATTGTGACTAGAATTTCAAGGATTTTCTAGCCTCTCCCCCCTCCCCACTCCCCCTACCACATTTATTTAATCACATTGCTAAATGACCTGTTGTTTTTCAGATCAGACACTCAACCAAGGCTTTTGACTGCATCTCACAGAAATGGTCAATTTTAACAGAATTGAACGTTTAAATATGTAGCGATGAACACAAGAACGGCCAAGATGGTAATTTTGACTCTTGTAAAATTTGCATAGGACTATTCAGTAACTTTGTCAAATAAAATCGGCTAGAGGTGTTTTTTTTTTTTACTCTGTTCTGTTTTTAGATTCCTGTCGTTCTGGATCAGATCATATGGAAGTATTCTGTAAAGGTTGTTATGTAGAGATGGATTTATGCTGGATTTTACCTCATGCTGGAACTTGTAGGAATTAACGCCCACGTCATCAAGGAGTGAACTGAAACACACACAACTCAGAGGGGTTTTTGTAGAGGAATGTAGCAGAGTTTATGAAGGGAATCTTCTCTCTGCCCCTGTCAACCACATGCACAGTGATATTGAAGCAGCACATGCAAAACAAAAAAAAAACCAAACAAAAAAAAATATATATATACATATAAAATAATAATAATATTTATGATGTCATTAAAATCTATGCTATTTACTATGAGGCTAAAACAACTATTGAGAAGACCAGCCAGAGCACATCAGACCTGCCGCATGGCTTTGCCTCATGTGCAGCCGGTGTCCAAGTTTTTTCCCAGATTTGTGTGCAGCCATGTCTTGACTTTATAGAATAAAACAAAGTTTCTCCTCTGCTCTCTGTGTTGCACATGGCCCGATACACACACAGAAAGCATGTCACAATACTGCGTTTCGCCACCATGTGTCAGCACATGTTTCACCACTTCACTCTCAGAATGAATCTAATTAACAATGTGCCTGACTACAGCCTGCCAAAGTCTCCATGAAGCAAATATACATACCTGTGGCTGCAGGTGATCTAACTGATAAATTAACGAACTGCTGATAGCCTCCAGACAGATACAGCAGGAATATTTTCACCAGGAGCAAAACTTACAGTTGGTCAGTGATGAACTCACCAACATCTACAGAAAGCAGGAAGTTATTCCATGAATGTGATGACTGGACTGAATAAGAAGCATCTGCACATCAGGCAGACCTCCAGAGATAGGTCTGCTCCACTCATGTAAGTAACATGGAGCAGAGTAGTGATTAGGCTGTGTACTCCTCCGTGCAAGGATATAGGTCTGCCCTATTATCTAATAACTATTATTAGAACTTGTGCCGTTGTCATGTTTGTCAATGAAATGTAGCCGTGCTCTGGATCGCCTCTTCTGACAACAGGCGCACACGTCTATTTATTTGTAGTCACTGAGCTGACCAACCTGTTGGAACTGAAAGAGAGCATTAATAAGCCCATTGGTGCTTGATTCTGGTGCTTTGGAAAATTTAGAACCAGTTCCTGAGTGGATCCGGGCTTTATATTCCTTAAATGTTTTCTATATCGTAAATGCAGTTTAATTTACATTATATTTCTATATTATATTATATATTAATAAATAAATAAATAAATAATATATTTATTTGCCTAAAGTTCATAAAACTATTTTTGTTGCCTCCCCCTGATATTTTCTTTGCATCAAAATGCAGAATAGAGGGCAGTTATTTGCCTCGTAGAGCTGTACCTATAGAACACTATTAAATGTCCAAAAAACACAAATTTGATATTTCTTCAATAGATATTCACCCTAGTCAATTATTAGCATAATAATTAAATTCTGTATTGTGTTTCAGTGCAATATTTATGTCCATTTTCTCCTTTATTGTACTTTAGATAACTCTTGTATTGTATTTTTAACTTCTTTGAATGTTTTTTTATTATTTTTAAGCTAATTCTTGACAAATAATCATGAAATGCTGCAGCAGCATATTTGATTTAATAATAACACAATATTTAAATTTGTGCTTCTGACTGCTACTTTAATCCCTGTCATACATCTGTCCTGGAATAATCACATCCTGAACATTTTTGGATTGAAACATTTCAGTATATAGTGTTTTCTTATTTCTTAAAAAGGTCTAGGTTGACAGGTGACGCTTTGGGAACAGTCTTCATTGCCAGTCCCTCTTCTCAAACTAGCTGTTTACACTGTCATAGCTCCCTTGAGAGAGATTTTTTTTTAAAAGTAAAACCTCTCTTGGCTTTTGTTTAATGATACCTGTCAGAAAAAACTAAGTCAAGAAACTTAAAGGGGTGGCTAAACTGGTACATTAGAAACAAGCAGTAACAAAACAATGAATGTTTACAGGGGCTGAATAAAAAAGTCAAACTGTGTGCCATCTTAGAAAATTCATCTTAACCGAATGGACTCCAAAAATGAAAATCTAACTGTTAAATAGTTGTTTTCCTTAACCTAGCTCCTGCACCGATATGAATGAGGTGTACCATCTCCTGTCCAATATGGTGAAAGACACTGTCTCAGAGCCCTACTTCCTGTCAATCCTTCAGCATCTATTGCTCATCAGGAATGACTATTACATCAGGTAAGTTCTGCTGGCTTTTTACATATGGCTGTCCTCGTATTGACGGATGACCTAGTGAGGCTCACTGTCAGTGCGCTCTAATAGATTCTTGACCTTTTGTTGATGTTTTTTGTAGTAGACATAACAACTCACACCTACTTCATGTAGTGGACAATTTGTCTGTGTGTTTTATATGTATTGTAAACTGTATTTGACATGTTGAAATCTGTTTTGGGAGGATAAATCTTGACTAAATTGAAAGCCAAATGGAAATAGGAAGTGGTGCACTGCAGAAAGCAGCTGTAAAAATAGCTTATAGCCACCATTAGTTTGCACTGTATGAATGATTATTAGCTAGGGAGCAGTTACAGTGGGACATAATTCTGTGAAATAAAATTAAGGCATTTTAAAATGTGGGGTTTGCTTTCTATTTTCTATTAGAAAAGCAGATAAATCAGTGACTGGGAGGTAAGGTCATGACTCCTCTGAATGAATTGCCACTGATTATTTCCATGCTGTGTCAGACCTTTTTGCAGAAATAAGACTTAAAAAAGAAAGTTTGAAGATGAAGGGAGGATGAGAGATGAATTTACCAAAGACAAGTTGCTTTTCCCGTGGAGTTATGAATTATGTATTCTTCATCTATTCGGGGGAAGTGAGAAATAGAATTCACATTAACTATCTAGTTTTGCCATGTCCACCTCAGCTCCAGTGTCCTCATCCAGCTCTGTAGGGCAGCAGTAAGGAGGGATCAGTACCTATGCTCATAAAAAAATGATGGTCTTTTTAAAGATGTGTTTTTTAATCTTTTTTTTCCCCAAGCCTTTATAACAAATGCAAGAAGAAACTCACACACATACACACACAAACATTAACAGCAGAAATGTATTATGACTGAGGCATTTTATTCCCCATACATCACAGCTGTGGAGTTGGGATGATGAAAGATGCAGTACTGCAGCGCATGCAGCTATTTCCAATAGATACTATCTGTCTTTTTCAGTCTTCTCCCTTAAAGTTCGAAGTTTCTCAGTTTGTGGTTAGAACTGGGTGAATGGGAAATACCACTGTAAAGATTCCCCATTTTCACACAAGTGTAAGGTCAAAGGTTGTGCAGAAGCTGTGTATGGCTGTAGGGGAAATCACCTAAAGGTAGTTTTATCATTGTTAGTGTAATGATAGTTTAACTCGATTTGTCATCAAAGGAGCTCACAGTATTTTAATTGTAGTAAAAGATTAAGTTGTTTTTGAGATTGTTTTCATTGGAATTGATGGCACACTCGGTACCTTGCTTCTTTTGTCAAATAATAATATTAAACAATAATTTATTGAATACTCTAATTAGTATTCTAATCATAAGACAGTCTATAGTGGGTAACTGCTCTGTCAACTGTAATTCATCCTAACAATACATTAGTTGTTTTTCTCCCCTCTGGAGCTTGGTTTATTTTGGATAATTAATCTCTCCTTGCAAGTCTAATGAATGGGAACACATCAAACCCACCCAGTAAATATAGAGCAGATCTGCTCTTTTGGAGCCTGGTGATATAGGGATTACACTGGTTATGTGGAGCAGAGCTGGATCAAGTGGCTGGGGCTGTGCTGAACTGCAAGTTATCACAAGAAGAAATGAAGGTGCCAAAGTAAAAGAAGAGGTTGGGAATGATACTGGGGACATATGCTTGCTTCAGAAGCCCAGCCCTGCCCACTGTGGAGGGGTCTGACAGTTCTGGGTCACTCTCTCCGTGTCTGCTTATCTCCACCCAGCCTCTATCTGCTTGGTGGTGGCGGAGGATGGAGGACGAAGGGAAAATAGGGTGGCTTATTGAGATAATAATGTGGTGTGCACTGGTGACAGTTGTAAGCCGAGTGCCACAGTGCTTAAACCATGTGAGGTGACGAGTGAGCTTGCACCAGCTTGTGCCAGTCACGAGTGGGCGAATCCACCAGCTTAAGCTTAATGTATAGCATTTCACGCTTTCAGAACAGCACACCTAAATGCTGATTTATTTTTATGTATTTTGGAAAAAAAAAAAAAATTATGCTTTTTCACATTTCTGTTTATAACATGATTTGGTCTGTCTACCCACAAAGTATCATGATAATCTAACAGTTAGAGTAAATAACTTAAATATTAGCTCCTTCCTAATTTGATAGTAGTAGAGTGTCCATTATTCCTCTATTTACTTTTTTCTCAGACATATTTGGAGTTTTTACAGAGCACTTCTAGTCTTTTTTAGACCAAATTAACCCACCTGGCAACAGGCACTTTGTTCACAGTTCTGCCTGCTATGATCAATTATTACATTTTAGTAACAGTAATGCTCCCCCTCCCTTAATGCTTTCATGTAGGGCCAACAGACAGCTGGGCTTTGATCAGACTAAGTTCCTTATCTGAATCAAAGTTGTCATAACACCTCAGGCTTTTAGGCATCTCTGTATATAAATCAATTGGACAGTCTAAGGAAGCTAAAAATAATTAGCTGCAGCATATTTATCTAAGTGGAACTTGTGGAGCTTTTAATGAAATAATTGTCATCCTTTTGGTGTAGAATGACCAGAGGCCAGATGCATGAAACTGTGCATTATTTCACGACTAAAGCAGTGTGTATGCACAAAGGGAGAAATCCACATTTGCTTTCTTTTCACCAGATTTATAAGAGTGAATGCATCTATTTTTATTTATTCATTTATTTTTTTACAAATTTCAGTCATTGTGAAACTATAATGCATGTGCACAGACCTCATTGCTATTTCCATTTTTAGCCATGGATGGATGGATTGACTCCTAATTAGTCCTTTGCATGTAAAAATAGGGTTCCCAAACTAAATAGGCATGGCAATGAAAGCAACAGTCAAGAAGATGCACAGTTTTACCAGATATAAAATTTAGACAGTTGTCAGTCGTAGACATAACAAGAATAGCTAAGTAGAGGGAAAATAATAGACGTTATCGCCTTAAGGCCAAAGGACAGGTTGGTGGACCAGCAGCACTGCGATATCAGAAACAAATTAATATGTAGCCTGACAGCATACAGCCTTGTGTTCAGGAGGAAAACATAGATCTTCACTTGGGTCATGCTATGTTGGCCCTTTTTTCTTGGAAGACTGAAGCAGCACATGAGTTAATATTGTGCCTGAAAATCAGAACAATCTCTAAATACTCCTCCATTTATAGCCTCAATAACAAGGTCTTCCACAGGCATAATGCACGACTGTGACACTGTTCCAGGAGTCATAAAAAAACCTGATTTTTTATTTTGTTTCCACATGAATTCCTGTTATTCACAAAAGAGACAGAAAAGTTAAATGCCTGTTGAATCTGAGGGGCATCTGCTCTCCACCTCAGCTGAGAATCCCCAGATACTTGCACTAATGAAGTTAATGCATGCTTTTTAGATGGGGTGGATGAGCATTTAAAGGCATTTTTTTAACATCTTGTACTTCCGTTTAAAATTTATGTTGCAGACTGCAAGTAATAGAGCCCTTTGGTAACATGAAAAAGGAGTTGTTTCTGTTATAAATTTTCATGTCAATCTCTGGTCAGTTGCACGCTTAGATAATAATTATTTCTCAATTTGGAGCTCAGCTTAAGATGGCTTTGTATTCACTAAATGTCACTTGCAATTAAAGTTGATAATGCTACAGAGAAAAGGTCACATAGCAACCTGTGTGGCGGCAGCGAACTCTCAGGCTGATTCACACACCCTGCTTGACAACGTCTAGTGCTTAGTCACACTTCTAACTGGCTGACATGTTTTCCTGGTTATCATGCTTTTAGTTACTCACATTACAATGATTAGATTTGCATTTCAGGTTTTATGGTCATTCTAATTGGCAAAGATGATTGCAAATTATGCAAGAGGGCAAGCGTAGCCTTGACTACTGTCAGTCACCTTGAAATGGACAGACTATCACAGACTTGGGTTCTGTAAAGCCATTAAGCTGCTAATTTTATGATGGGGTGAAGCAAGTGATCAAATTTAATGGGGTAGCCATTTTCTCCAGCAGCACCCATTTTGACATGACATTTTGTGACCTCTAGCTTAGATAAGAGAATCATTTGTAGTTAATTAGTCTTGTAGGGTTTGTGTCACTCATATATTTCTATTGCTTTTCTAATTGTACTCCTTTGTTTCCTGACCCTTTAGGCCTCAGTACTACAAGGTGATAGAAGAATGTGTGTCTCAGGTGGTTCTGCAGCGCAATGGGATGGACCCAGACTTTGGCAGTAAAAAACTGGATGTGGACTTCACTCAACTTATTGGTACCTTTTAAAATGTCAATACTTACATGATACTTATTAATGTGTCATATTGCTTTTTTTTATACTTAAGAGCTTTATATACTGAAATCCTCAGGTTCTGTTTACTTTCTCTTTTAAGTCTTGTGCTGCAGGATGTAAACCACTGAAATACAGAGAGAAAAAATCTTCTCACGTACTACTAAGATGAGCTCATCTAGCAATGAATGAATGATGTATCGGCTCTGGTAAAATGATTCAGTTAATGCAGAATCATTTCTAATGTTTCCTCTAGTTATTGTGGAATCATAGAGAAGACATCATGAGCTACATCACTAACAGGGATTTTTTTTTTTTTTTTTTTTTTTTACAGAAAATAAATAAATAACACCACTTTGTCTCTCTCAGTTGTGTCACTAGCAGTTTTGTGACTTTTGAACAAGGGGTCATTAAAAGTTTTTAAACTTATTCCCAAGAAACTGCAGTTGTATTAGATAAGTTCTCTATTTCACTTTTACTATGATTTAATCAGCTATGAAAAAGAAAAAAATCCACGCTGGGATTTTAAGAGGTGTCTTTTCACCTTTTTTTTAATCCCCCCACCACCCCTCTTCACATCGGGTTGTCATTTGTTATTTTTCTGATAATAAAAATAAGATGATAATGTTGCAACCTGATAATAAATGAAGCAGCAGGTGACAACAGCAGGGCAGACATATCAGCAGTGCACAGCAGTCATGCTTACCTCATCTAATCACATTAAAAACTGCTGTAAGCCTTGCTAATAAAATTAATTTTAGATTATGACAGTGGTCAAATAACACAATATTTTTCCAAAAACCTCAGAAAAGAGTTCCAAGTTCATACACCAAGTTTGATGTAAACATATAAAACACTTGCTGAGTTATGTTGCCATTTCCAGTTTAGTGGTCCTGCATCAGTTTGGACAGAAAGATAGCTTTAAAACTCTAAATCACACTACTGATGACAAAACACTGATCACACTACATATCGAGCTTGATTTTGATCGCTGATAGGACTTAAATCATTTCCTGTGAGGCCTGTTTGCAACAGATATTAAGCAATGATGGTAGGACAGTGTGTAAGATCAAAAAAATATTTTAGTAAGCTTTTTATGAGCCTTGGACTTACGGTCATCTGTAGTCTTGGTAAAATAATTCGCAACCATATTCAGTTTTCATGACATTGAATAACACAAATAGAAAAGCCAAGGATTGGGAGGGAAAGAGTGAAGTATCATTTCTCTCCAAACATGTTTGATATTTTCATTTATGATGAATAGCACCCATGACTGAAAACATTTTTAAGACCAAATGAGGATTCCAGATGTAGATTTGAGTCCCACTCAGTCTGTTATGTTTAGGTGTCCGTGTCTGCTTGTAAACCTGACATGAAGGGCTAATGATGCAGGCTGCAGCCTAAGAAAGCTTTGAAGTATCCGATATGACTGTGGCCGACTTGTCTTGCAGATCAGTGTGTGGATAAAGCCAAAGTTGAGGAGAGTGAACAGAAAGCTGCAGAGTACTCCAAAAAGGTGAGACATTAATCACTCCAACAGCTCCCTTTTGGTTGGCAAGCTCCCATCAACAAAGTTTTTTCTTCCCCAGAGCTCCCAGACAAGCTATTGATTTTCCATGCCCTGATCAATACCTGGCTGTGACGCTACATGATCCGTATCAGCATTACAAGAATCAATGCTGATGTTCTGATGTATACTTATTTGTGCACAGCACCAGGGAGAGTTAAGTTATGGGCGGACACCTTTGATGCAATTCTGCATTTCCAGGTGGCCAGTCTCTTTAATTCTTTATTATTATTTGATTAAATTTAACACTGTTACTTTCTTGACTTTAAGAAGCATTTTTAATCATATTAAAGACATAAACTTCAAACTAACGTAATGTTTTAAGTATGAAATCCAGAGTCTCTACTACAATCTGATGACACCAGGGGTCCTGGAAATGTTTTTTATCTCAAGACTCATGTCCCATCATCCCACTGTGCACCCTGCTGGGCTGGTGAAATCATTGTTGCGACATGTCTTGGTTTCTGCAAAGGTTAGATCCATCAACATACATGAAAACCAACCCTGAAACAAAGTCAAAGGACAACAGGGCTCTTTGGCCACAAGGGCTATGAATGGAAATTGGCCAGAAAGTGTAAGAAGGTGTGTTTTGGTGTGTGTTGATGTGCCCCATGGCCACTCTCAGGAGACACCCTGCTGCTTACCTACCTATTTGTGTGTGTGTTTACTTCTGTATACGGTGTTTATTACCTGCACGCAGACGCACTTGTGTCTTTTTTCTTGCAGTTTGATGAGGAGTTCAGCGCACGGCAGGAGGCCCAGGCTGACTCTCAAAAGAAGGAAGAGAGACTTAAAGAGTTGGAGACAAAGATTCAGACCTTGGAGTCCCAGGTAAATCCACAAAATGAAATCCCAGCACTCTTTAAAACAATTACACACTGTAAAAAATAAATAAAAAAAAACTAAGAAAGATGAGTTACTTAAAAAGCAAAGATTCAAAAGCACTTTTAATCAGCTTGAAAGTTTTTTTTCCCCTTGATAATCAGTTTGTCTGAAAAAAATCCTAGCATTTGTGAGTAATGATGAGTGTGGAAAAAGGTTTGAGTTGGTCAGAATGATACCTTTCCACCCCACTTACAACTGTGAAGCTGCTGTAAGTGGGAGTTATCATCCATGCAAGAACATTTGATTTAATAAAGGGTCAATCTCCTTCCTAAGTTGTAGCTCTTTGTATAAGCGAATTGCTCTGTTGAAGCTTTTTCTATGAAATTCTATCATCACAGAGATGGATTGCATTTCTTTTCCTGGCTTCTACATCATTTCTTCCCTGGCAAAACCCTCCATTTTGAGCACAGAAAATGACTGCTATTTCCCCCTTTACCCAATTTTAAACACTTTAGTACTACCTTGGGATAAAAGGCCAGTTTTCCTGTTTGCTTATGGAATTTAATATACGGTAAACCAGCATCGGAAGATGGTACGGCTGGATCTCGTCCAGAAATGGCTTTTTCTCTCAAACATTCATTTATGTTTGCACTTTCCATCTGATGCACCTGCAAGCAGAGTTTTCACAGTTGTCACATCCTGTTACTGAAGTTCTTTAGCAATCAGTCTTACGGTTAGTCCACAATAAAGCCTGTTATCAAGTAAAATCCTTGGCTGTTCTAGCCCAGGTCAGGTTAAGAAGATTTTTTTTTTCCTTTTAGTTTTATAGTTCTGTTGAATATGAGCTGTTATACTTCTTACTGGCAGATTCTTTACAAAATACAGCACAACTTTTTACCTAAAGCTCCTTCCAGCTACTCGATCCTTTCTCCTTTGCTCTCTCTTTTCTTGCATCTTGCTTCTGTGTGCACTTTTTCTAATGTTGGAGCTTTTTCTTCCGTGTTTCCACATGTTTTTGCCACACACCTTTTCCTGACTCTGACAGGTCAGTGTCTTTTGACAGCCTAATGACTATTACACATTAACAGTTTGTGTAGAATGGATGAGCTCAGGAAAGTCAGACCATCTTTCTTAGTGTTTGTCTAAATGTTCCTTTAAAGACTAGTCAGGTCTGGAGAATCTCACGTTTACAACAGGAATACAATTATTTGATTTGCATGAAAGTTGCCACAAGCTTATAAAAAATTTGCAGTTGAGATATTGTTTTGGATAAATTTACCTGTTTTTAGGGAAAGATAACTTTTAAAAAGCCGATTCAGTCATTAAAACTCTAGTTTTAGAAAGGTGTTCACAAAGATGGTTGAAGTCCTGCCTCAACAATGGAATCCACAATGTTACACAAACAGCTGTGATTCTGCATCTTCAGGAAGACTAGGCTGTGCAGACTGCACTTTGCAACCTAGTCTACGTTAGACAGGAGCCTTAGAGAAGTCATTAACTGGTGTGAGGACATGCGTTCAGTTTGTCCATCAAAGCAGCACTGCGATCACAGCCGTTTTGCTGAATATGAATGAAGCAAGCACTAACCCTTACCTTTCATCTCCTAGACTGAAATCCTGTCGATATTAAAACACATGCATGTCTGAGTCACTTCTCTGTGCTATGTTTGTGAACCAACACATTTAACGAGAGCCTTTCTCTGGAACTTTGGCATTGTAACAAACAGCATGTTTGATGTGTCTGTTTGATTATCTCCCAATTGAGCTCAGTAGAAGTTCTGCTTGTAAACATCAACAAAGGACATTGAAATCACAAGAAAGTGGAACTCATTCACTATTCCCCAAACCTTTGCTCGCAACCATTCAAGGCAAAAGAAAAAAGAAAAAAAAAAGGAAAGCTATTCACTGAATTGGCTGTGGATGTGATGAATAATGTAGCGCTGCAGTGGTGTGCTGGAACACTCTGCGCCATCCCATTAATAGGTTTTAACAACCTGGCCGTCTTGTAGCTGACCCAGCAAAGCCCCCAGAGGAGCTGGAGGTGTAATGGACCACTCTATGTCTTTTAAAGCCAGGCTGCCATTTACTCTGACTGATTATACAATTTGACTCAACTGACAACGGCACCAGAACTCACAATGAAGCTCCCATTATGTGGGCTTTGTTGTTGTGAGGTAGAGCCAAGTTTGATTGTAAAGGCAGAAATACTATCATTCGAGGCTGCAATAAATTGTGTCCGTATTTTGACAGTTTACTTCAAATGATGGACAGAAGACCTTAGAAAGCAAGGAGAAAAATAGCTGTTGAGAATCTCTATGACTTTTCTTTTCTTGGATGTCTTAAAGTCTATAACTTTAAATCCCAAAGGGTGGAGTATAAGATAAAAGTTCTTTTAGCTTTAAATATTCCACTTTACTATAGTTTTCAAAGATTCTTGAAAATAATAAAAAAAGTTTTTTTTTTTAAAGCCATCCAACTAAAAAGTTTCCCTCTCTTTTTCCATTATACACATTAAATATTTAGTTCTTTAAAAACCATAGTAAGAGGTGCACCCAAAGATTGACCGGAAAACACACACACATATATATATATATTTATTTATTTATTTCAGTTGCTGCAGAATATTCTCCCATCCTCTTTCTTTTGGCAAGGTTGCGCAGAGTGAAATATCAAAGCACAATGGGTGCATTTCTAAAACAAAGGCTGTACAGGGAAATCAATGCCCATCACACATCTGAGAGTGTTGAGTTGAAATGTATTTTGCGATGCCAGAAAGAGAGAGAATAAAAAACAATGGAAATGGAAGAAGGTTTTTGAAGGTGCACCAGCTGTCTGTGACGGCGTTCTGTGTTCCTTTCATACAGTCATTGCTCTACACTGATGTTCTTTTGAAGATAGATTACATCTTGTTTTAGGTTTAAAAGTACAGCACACTCTGCCTTTTGCACATGAAATAGCTCATTCTGACATAATGGGATTATAATAGTGTACTGACACTGTCATTAACTGTGTAAGAAGTCTCCTTCTTTTCTCTGCCTCTTTTCTGGCTTTATCATGTTTTTGTGAGCTCTACCTGTTGAAGTATACTAGTGTTCATCTGTCTATCTAACCCACCCCCATTTGTGCCTCTTTGTTGCCCTTTTTGTCTGTTGCGATGTGTGTGTTCCCATGGTGTGGATCTCTGGTGTGTGTGTGTGTGTTGTATCTGCACAGTTAACTATTGAAAAAGACAAGCTCAAAGAGGCTCAGAGACTCATCAGGGAATCTGAAGCCAAGGTGGGTGTCCTCTTTGCATGTGTGGCCCTTGACATAAATCTCACATTTAGTCACCTTGAAATCCAAATAAAAAGAAAAGAGGATGAAAGATGCATCTCTTTTGTCTTCATATGGGACTGATTTATTTCCCTCTTTGCATGCTTGATGCTTACCCTTTAATCTTTTAAAATACTGATTTGAATTTCCTTTAAATTAAGATTGTATTCATAGTGTAAAATGTCTAATGAGTTTTGATTAATAAATGGCACAAACAGTGTGATGTTTAAGCTCTTGAAATGACTAATCTGTAAAATAAATAACATCAATCAAAAGACATTTGACACATTCAATATGTACTGTATGTATATATAGGTGTCTGATCAAGCTAAATAACACTTAGAAGCAATGGTAAATTTTGTAACCACAGACATTCCCAACTCGTTTGATGAAATTTTTATAAGTAAATACTTGTAATTGAATTTTCCTATCAGAGATGAGACTGGGGCAAAGATTGAATCACATTACATTCAGACTTAATTAGCTTCCACACTGACCTCCTCAATAAGTCCAAAGGAGTGTAAATCGAAATAGAACGTTAGATTTTTTTATTAGCTTGCTTGTCTGCTTTATACAGCTGTAGGTGGACTCTGCAAAAGTTAAGAAATATCTTGGATAGACTCAAAAGTTTATAAAAAGTATATAATCAAAGAGTACTTCACAGTGCATAAATTAAAGACATATGCGTAGAGTAGGAAATGACAGGGAGGGGGTTGTTTTAAAGCTGCTAAAAATAGATCTCTGCTTGCTAGTTTAGTTCTAAGATTGTATGTTTTTATATGACATACACATACAGAATATGCCTGCTTAGTTGCAAAACAAAATATACAATCTGATCACATTCAATGTGAAACAACACTTAAAAAAAACAACAAAAAAACACTTAATTTTTAATATACCATAAAATGTTTTGGGAATGTTTGATACTGGATCCTAAGAGTCGGATGGAGCATAGAGCTTATGATTGGGTAGATCGGAGAGAAGAAGTACTAAAACAGCTCTAATTCAGCTCCAAAATTAATTTGATTTCTTTGTATTAAACATGAAAGTTTGACAAACTTGTAAGCAGTACATTTTTATTTCCAGTGGATGTTTCTAAGGAATCTGCGTGAGAAGCTGTTTTTCTGAACACCTTTTTAATTCAAACTCCAGTAAACAATCTACCAATGCCATTATTTAATGAAACATTATGTAGTGTCTTTAAATATGGAGCCAATTACATTTTAAGCACACAATCAAGTGGCTGGGGAAATATATGTAGCGGGGAATTGCTTTTGGAAATGAGAAGTGCAAGTGGAAATCTTTTTTTTTTTTTTTTTGTTTTTTTGGTGAAAGCTGACATCTCATCTAACTCTACTGGAGGAACAGCGTATTTGTGGTATTTGCACAACCTCTTTTTCCTTCCTAAACTTTTTTTTTTTAATAGTTTGTGTTGACATGTCAAAGGGCTGAAGGAGTGTTATCAGTCTCAGGTCATAATTACATCCCTGTCTACTGTTTAATAGCCACCATTGTGAGAACGTATAATAAGCACTTGATGGGAATTCAACATTCCTATCTCTTGTAAATTTAAACAGTAGTCAGTTTTTGTTCTTTCTCCTTTCGCAACATTTAAACTAGTATTTAAAGCACGTTTGTGGGGATTAATGAGCACAATAGATCAGCTGTTTGTCCAGTACAAAGCTTTTCATATAAAGCATTAGGATTTCAGTATTTTCTGGAAAAAAAAACATCTGGTTGTGCTTAACATCATTGCTGTAGATAAGACCGCTCGATATCTCCAGAGAACAAGTAGAAATAAATGCAGATGAATTTTTCTGCACTGAAGCTGTAACTATATTATTTTGAAATACTGTAGCGTGATGTGAAAAGGAAATCCATCCATCCATTGTCTATATCCATTTGTTCCAATGCAGGTTCAGGGAGGGGCTGGAGCCCATCCCAAGGTCGAAAAGGAAATCCATTTTTATGTAATTTTAAAATCATGACATCATATATAAAAAGTGTACTTAAGTGTAACAATAACTGAGTTCAGTCGCTACTTCTTATTGTATCTGTGCACTTCATTCAGTGACTTTAGACCATCTTTACTTTTTGTTATTACCAAGGTTATTCAGTCAAAGGATGTGAGTTAAAATAAACACTGTTCCATTAAATGTTTAAAGAAACCATTTCATGTGGAAGATGGAAAACAAATCAAGAAAAATCTCACCTCAGAAAAGTTAGCGAACCAAAAAAAGCCATGGCACACTAGCGTGCTCTGAATTTGCAGACACGTTTTTGTTATCATTGCATCCACCAAGCGTGGCGTATTAATGGATAAACATTTAAGGATGCATTTACTAAAAGAAGTGCCGGTTGCAGAACATGATGGCTTCCTCATTGATTTAGTATTTTTTAATCTTTTTGAAGTCATCATGTTTTGCTTTTTACCCAAAGGATCCTCAGTCACCAGGTGGTGTGTCGCTGATATCTCTTCCTTGTATTTGCAGATTGCAGCGGGCCCAGCAGCAACTGGAGGACCACCTCTACCACCAGGCGGTGCAGCACCTCCACCACCACCACCACCTCCTCCACCGCCTGGTGGCTGTCCCCCACCTCCCCCTCCTCCTCCTCCTCTCCCTGGCCATGCTGGGATTCCGCCACCCCCTCCACCTCCCCCACCTCCAGGTGGAGGACCTCCACCACCACCGCCACCACCAGGTTGTGGACCCCCACCTCCTCCACCTCCCTTTGGAGGCTTTGGTGGTCCTCCACCTCCTCCTTCATTGCCTGTCGTCAAGCTGCCTTATGGACTCGAGCCCAAGAAGGTCTACAAGCCTGAAACTGTGATGAAGAGGGTCAACTGGAACAAGGTATGCTAATCTGTTGGTGAATAACATGCTAATACTTATCTGTAATAGATCCTTTCATGCTCACTAACAATGTCAGTGATTATTCTATTAAATATAAGGTCTGTTTAAAAACAAATAAACATTTTGTGCTTGCGTTGGTGAATGGTACATTGTGCAGCCCACATACACAATTACATGCAGACTTTAAACTTCAAAACAGAAGTTTTTTTTTTTTTTTTTCGTAATTTTCTTCTAATGCACTCTTAATCCAGTCCAATACTTGTTCAGCTGCCGGCCACACAATTACATGCTCAGCATCTATTTTAAAGAATTCAATAGTAAACAATTTTCACTGCTCAGATATCTTTGGATTTATGCATTTTTATAATAATTGAAGGAATAAAAGGTTTTATATTACCATCACAATTGAACACAATTTCAGGGGTGTAATCTTCTGCATCTCAGCTTTATATTTACCAAAGATAATTTATCATTTTGTCACTGGAATTTGTTTTTGGATGATCGTTTTCTGACCTGGCTTTTTAGTCTGCAATTACTGACAACAAACAAAATGTCAAACTGGGACTTTTGACATCATGTTAGTAGGGTGATGGTTTAAGTGGAATTAAACCAAACATTTTCGCAAAGAAGAAAAGAGGAAACAGAAGAAAATGTGTTTTTGCTCAATATTTTTGTTATTTTAGACTAAGTTAACAAATCAAATGAACTATCCTTTTAAAATACCAACACACCTGATAATACCTGGGCTTTACTACACAGCTCTTATGTTACTGACATACAGGAATATCAAAGAATGCTAAAACACCAGTTCTTAAGATGACACTGCAAACTATAACATGAGGTTTGATTTTTACTTCCATATGAGATCCATACAACTCCCTAAATCAGCTACCTTTGTTTTTGCTTTCAAGTATTTTTATAATCTAACAAAAAAGGACTTAACAGAACAGCTATAAAGGGGGAAAGCCTGAACTGGGAATTCTTCTATGTCCTCTTATACTTCAAAAGTAGTATAAGAGGACTGGCTGGATAGTTCAGTTGGTAGAACATCCGTTTCCATGCAGAGTTTGAGCCCCAAGGGGACAAATAATAACACCTTCCATTTCCGTCCTTAGGCAAGACCCTTACCGTTACTGCCTAACCACTTTGGCTTTGGATAAAAGTGTCTGCAAAATTACTGTAATGGAAAAGCGTTTTTAAAGATCTCAAGTTCTTTAAACAGAACGACTTCCACATCAGATTTTTAACCATGCTTTCAAAAAAATGGAAAAAAAAACAACAAAACAAACCAAACAGGAACTTTAAAAAGAAACAAGTAATTCTGTTATAGACAAAATTCTGTTTTGAGACAAAAAGGGTGAATCTACAAATCAGTTGACAAAAAAAAAAAAAAACATCATCATCAATAACAACAACAACTAACTAAAATGTCAGTCAGTGCAGGAACTCATTTTGTATCACCACACCTGAGCTGAGCATGTTTTACTGCAGGTAGTTTTTGATCTTTAATCAAGATTAACATCACTTCATCTTTACGTATTATGCAGTTTTGATGGGTCCCAACTTATCAGGACAGTGACGTCAAGCACATCTCTAAGTTGTGGGGTTCAGGCTATACCCCTGCTGAGGTCAGTGAGTGACCTGGCCGGTGATAAACTGATGCTTGTAACTGTGTGACTGGCAGTGGTGAATGAGAAGGTGACTTCACTGTACACAGTAGTCTTAATTTTGCCCTTTTAAATGCAGCACAGTGTAAAAACTACTTAGAGGAGAAAGAGAGGTACATCTTTCAATTAGCCATGACATAGCTGCATCAGTCACCCAACATCACCCCCATACCACTAAGTGGAGAAGCTTAACTGAGGGGTTTGACATATGCAATCATCAAATGCACAGATGCAAATGCTATAGAGTCATAATCAGTGTGAGGTATCATAGCCACTTTGATTTTAGTAGGGAAAACATCTTTGTTTCTTAACACAAGGAACAGGCTGTGTTTGTGTTTGTGCCTTGATGTTATGAATATCATAATTTTTGTAAGCAGTGTTAATGCAGTTTTGCATGTATGATTTGTGTGCATGCAGTTCAGAGCAAATGTCCATTGTCTGGGAAAGTGCACAGAAACAGGTAATGTCCAGGACCATTAACCTCGCCTCCACAGGAAATTTAGTTTGATGATGCAAATGAAATTCATAACCACCTGAGGAAAAACAACCTGTGTCCCTTTTGCCGATTATGTGGGACATGAGTCTTCCGCCTTCTCTGTGTGAAGCAGATGTAAGCGCAGAAGTACCAGGAGTGAATACTATTCAATTATGTAAAGAGGAGAGAAGAACAATGGGGATTTCTCTTCTGTCCTGTTTGTTCATGCATGTTCAAAAACAGCACTGCTCACACAGACATGAACATACAGTTTTTGTCCATAATTTGCTGCAACACCTACAGACATACAGTGTAAATATTGTCCCAAATGACAGTTTCAGTTACAGTAGAAATTCCACAGTCAGGTTAGGGACATGATGGCAGTGTGTTATTAGTTAGAGGCATCTGAGACAAGTCAGGTACAACCACACAAAATGTCAGCACTACTCATTTTTTAGTTTGATTTTTCTGCTTACATACAGTATAATTCTGTAGTCCCTTCAATTTCAGCTATAAACCCAAACCTACTGCCATTTGTATAATCACATTTTAGGATAATATAGGATAAATGAATACATATATTCATAAGTAAATGAGGTAACAGGATAAAGTTAACATGGGTGCAGTGAGATGAAAAAATAAACTTCTGTTGTTCAAAGTGCCATGAGACGGACTAAAATTTAAGCTTGACATTAGCTGACTAGCTCAAACAATTGCCTTCTCTTAAAAATAGATAAGCTGTCTTTATTTTGCTCAGGCTCAGTTGGAAACTCCCACACTTACTTAATGGCCCCAGAGTTCAATAATAAAATAATAAGAAAATTGCAAAACAAATATCCTTTGGTCAAAAAGCAATGTCAGCTGAGTTTATTAAACATTGAAAGCTTAGAGCTAATATAAATGGATAATTAGTGATAAAATGGCCCCCACAATGTACAAATATTAAATGCAAATTAATACAGAGAAATTTGAAAGTTTTCAATGTATAGACTAATAAACAGCAAACAAATAACACAAACAATTAAATAAAATGAATCCGAATATAGAGAGTAGTGGAAAAGGCAGGCGACATGAAAAACATTTCAGTGATAAATTTATGAGGAAAAAAAATCACCAATTCCATGAGATTATCAGAATTATCTGACAAAGTAGCTGAAAATATTTACAAAATATACTCATAATTGGTGAGATAAATGAACCAAAATGATTTAGGAAATTGCTGTGTGTACTCATGCCTTTACTCTACAGCTCCTAGATAAGTTCTGGTACTTAGATGGTAACTAAATCTGATCGAGCACTATTTAATCCATTATCATAAAATAGAAAGAATATGGTATATTCCTCTCAAGGTAAATCTGCCTAGAGACCAGCAAAGACTTGTTTATCAGTTCATAAGGCCACTATAAACAGGGCTATTCAATTCAGTCCTACGAGGGCCGCAATCCAGCAGGTTTTCCATGTATCCCTGCTTCAACACACCTGACTCAAATTAATTAGTCATTGTGCAGAACTTGATTGGCTGTTAGATCCATTTAATTTGATGCACGTGTGCTGAAGCAGGGATACATGGAAAACCTGCTGGATTGCGGCCCTCGTAGGACCGAATTGAATAGCCCTGCTATAAACCATTCAGTTCACAGTGCTGGGCTTTATTGGAAGAGTGATTTGAAAAATACGGCATTCATTTTCACCACAAGAACACCATCCCCTCATTAAAGCATGGTGGTGGCGGTATCATGCTGTGGTAATGTGTTTTTTTTTCATGGGCAAGGCCTAGTTAACCAATCAGAACTTAATAAATACTAGATGGTGCCAGAACAGGGAAATCTGTTTCAGTTTTTCATGCATATGACACTGGGACAGTCTCACTTTTCAGCAGGGCAATAATCCTTAACCAGGGATGCCCAACGCCAATCCTCAGGGGTTCCTATTCTGTGGGTTTTAGATGTTTTTCTGCTCCAACACACCTGATTGAAATGAAGGAATTATTGTTTGGCTTGTGCAGAACTTGACAAACTGTTGGCTTTCATTTGAATCAGGTGGTTTGTAGCAGGAAGAAACCTAAAACCTGCAGGGCAGTGGCCCTTGTGGACTGGAAGTGGACATTCAGCATACTGCTGAAGCAACACTGGAATTCTTTAGGGGAATAGTTTAAATGTGTCCTAGGGGCCTAATCCAAGACCTTAGTCCATCTTAAAATCTGTGGCATGATTGCATGCTGTACACCAATCAGAATCCATCCAACTTGAAGCTAGGGCAATTTTGCTTGGAAGAAGTGGCAGAAATCCCAATGGCTAGATGTGCAGAGCTCATAGAAACATACTCTTACAGACTTGCAGCTGTAGTTGTTGCAAAAGGTGGCTCCACAAAGTGCAAAAACAGCAAGGGAGGGGGGGATTTTTGCAAGCCACTGTGTGACTCATTTTAACCATTTTACTAGGAAATAAAAGCTGCTCGGTTTCTTGTCTGTACTGAACAACAGTTTGTAATAGAAAAATGATAAAAATTGTCTGCCTTTATTTATCACCTTTAACCTTGTTTAGAATCTACAGATGTTTTTTCTTATTCAGACACACTCATACAGTGTTAGTACCAGTGGTTGTAAAATGGAAACATACAGTATCTTAGATTTGAATTGTGACATTATTTTTTTTTTTCCACAGCTCTTGTTTTACCATTTGACATGACAGAGTGCACTCTATGACTTAAAGTGTACTGAATGAGAGCAAATAAGAGTGCAGACTCACTTTGTTATCTACACTTCACAGAAAACAAGCTCATGTTGGAATTTTCCTAAGCCTCCATGAAAGCACCCAGAGACTCTATAACACTGCTGCACTCATCACTGTTGGTATATAGTCTTGAGAATGATTGCCCAGCAGCTGTCAGCATTGCAGAAGTAACATATGTCACTGTCTTTATGTAATTACTGTGGTTTTGAGGAGGTTAATGGCAACTGTGCAAAAGGTGAATTGCTACTCTGGACCTTTGATTAAAAAAAAAAGCTCTCACCATTGCACTTAAAGTAAATAGTGAAAGTGTAGTGTCAGACATTATCAGGTGGTAATGACTGCAACCTGTTAAATGGGTTTGTTTATGTTTTAACATCTATTTTAGCACATTTCTTTTGTACTGGACAGAATGGAGGAATGGAAGAAGAGGAGATAAAAGTCATATCTGTGGCATGCTGTTGTTTCAGTTTGTTGATGTTTGGTTGATTCTTTGATATCTTCGTGTTCAGTCGTGTTTCTGTATGCAGAATTGCAAAGATACAGATCTTTAATGTTTCAGTTCGCTTTGGGTTTGTTGACACATCATTATTTAGCTTGGCTATTTATTCACATAATGGTAAACCTCACATTTCGCCTTCTTTTTTTTTTGTCACTTCCGTTTGCTGCTCAGATACTAAAGATGCTGCACAAGGTCATGTGTACTTCCACACACAGAAAAACACTCACAAACCCCATCTTCTGGCAAGAAGAACTTTTGAGTGGCGGTTTGATGAAATGACGGTTTCTGATTGTGGTGATAATGGAATCCTTGTGTCATTGCAGATAGTGCCTCAGGAAATGGCAGAGAATTGCTTCTGGATCAAAGTCAAAGAAGAGAAGTTCGAGAATCCTGACCTATTTGCTCAACTCTCCCTCTGCTTCTCCTCCCAGTCTAAAGGTAAGGAGGCGTCGTGTCTTTCCATCCAATCCTTAATTAATCTTCACACACATGCTTCATTTAGCCTCTCAGGCAGTAGTTGCTAAGACACTTTCATCTTGTGACTACAATTTTTTTCTCACTGAAATGTTAATTATCTTAAAACCAAGCATTTCTTCTAACACATTTCAACACCATGCTTTCAATTTAACTCTCTATGCCAATTAGGGTCTTCGGTGCTCTCACTGTATCTTTGTGTGTGTTTTTTTTTGTTAAAGCGAGAAATGCCACATCCCTGCAAACTACATTTGTTTTTTGCTTTCTGTTGTGCTCCAAGTTGTGCACAAACTTGAACTTGCACATGTATGTTTGAGCCATGGCCGTGCTTGGTATGCTTCTTGCCTTTTCCAGTCCACTAGTCCTCCATCAGGGCAGAGACAAGACTTTGGCGAAGGAAGCTCTGGGAGTTTTCCTTGTCGCGTCCAGTTTGTTTCTTGGATACACAACGATTCAACCTAAGTTGCTGATGAATAACACAAGTGGGGCAGAGAAAGTCTTTTTTTTTTTTTTTTGAAGAGGATATATGAAGGCACTTGATGTATCCCCCATGACAATTTGATTGTTTTCCACTTCTTTGACAGTGTGTTATGTGTGTGCAGCACACCCCTCTAATTCTAGCTGCAGTGGGAGGGAGGAAGTCAAAGCCCTGTCAAACAAAGAACAGTTAAATCGGAGCTCTGTCAGGATGTGTGGACATAACAACACAGAATCCTCCAACTTTTCCCACAAACCCACCATCTCTTTGGACACCAGTCTGCCTACCAGTAGTTTTTTTGTTTGTTTGTTTTTTTTTTTTTTTTGCATTGTCTGTCTTAAAGCCTCCAGGTCAAGACTCATCTTGTTTTTTTGTACTGTCAAATAAATAGTGATTTTTTTTTCTTAGGCTGCAGTAGTAAGGTGATTTGCCAACATAATACAGGTGGAAAAGGCACGTGGGTTGAAAAGAACTGTTTTTGCAAAGCTTGATGAAGAGATAGGTATGTCTTTTTTTTACATGTGTAACATTTTTGAAGTAACTAAAACGTTCAAACGATCAATAATTTTTCATTACAGATTTTTGATTCAAAAGAAGCAAATATTTACAGACATTTACATTTTCCAGGTGGATTCTTGAGAGAAAATACAAGTTAACATTTGTAGTTCATCAAACGCATGGCTGTTATTCAACTTCAGCCTTCTTAAATTCTTTATTGAATTCACTTTCTCACCCGCTGGGATTTTAAAAAAGAAAGCTGTATAGATAGTCCATGTTCCTGCTGGCATGCGAGGAATTCCTGATCCAGCATTCCCCCAGGAGTTACCTTTGCTGGATCCCTATCAATTACCCCTGCAGTGGCTTCACTGAATCAGCTCTTTTCCAGCTATTGTTGAAACAGAACATGATTTTCTCATGAATGAAAAATGCTGTTTAATGTTTGATATCTACCCCCCACTCCCAGTCTGTGCAGCTGAAAGTCAATGAGAGAAGCTTTGATGTAGATAGTGTTGCTGAAAAGGTGCTGGAATGGATATTCCTAAAATGAGATAGTCGCTCATTTCCTCTTTTGTGTGTTGCATGATTCATGCGGTGTATTTAAATGTAATCCTTGCATGGATACAAGTAGTTGTGGTTGAAAAGTTGGCAGTTTGTCCACAAGATGTTTGAATTACTATTGTGTTTGTGCAGATTGTTTCTTCAGCTGAAGTGCATCTGATTAACTGAATCTTTAATGCGATTTAGGGGGTTTAGGTGATGAGATCAAGGCTTCCAATATTTCTTCTACACTCTCCGTAACATTGAAACACAAATCCTCTCTGCTCATTTGATAAACAAATCACTAGTGGAAAGTATCGTCATTTGTCTATTTTTTTTTAAATCACACATATATGTTACCTGTTGGTTTTGTCCTTTGCTTTTCTGCCTGTCTTTGGCACAAGATGTGGATATTTATAAGTCAAGCACACTTTGGGGGTTTTGTGTATTGTGAAAGATGAGGCAAGCAGGTGTAAATGCCTTGCCTGCAGAGCTGCCCCCAGAAAATGGTGCAAAAAAACAAAAGTGGTTCTGTTATCTCCACCTTCCTTGAGATTCTTGCTTGTTACTTGCATTGTTGAAGAACAGCACTTCTTTAAAATGACTTTAACAGACTCCAATTTTCAGCTGCTTATTGCGCTTTGAGGCCCCTAAAACAACCCAGAATGCAAGACTGTCATCTCCCCTGCTGCTTTTATGGGTCTTACTGTTTAATGAGTTTTACCAAGAAAAGAAATGATAATCAAGAGGGATTTCAAGCTTTACTTCAATCTTATAAGAGTGGATCTTCTTTTTTTTTTTCTTTGCCATTGACTTTTGGGATGATCTGATTGAAAATTTTAAATATTTTTTTAAGCCATACGATCAAAGCTATTTTGTATAGGTTGGGGAGAGGATTCATTACTTTGTTTTTATCATGATAGCTACACCAAATGTATTGGGACATTTTCACAATATTGGTTATATTTTAGAACAACATACAGGTCAGCAAGAAAAAAGTTCATCAAAAATAAAATAAATTTAATATATATATAAAAAAGAAAACAAACACATAAAAAACTTGAAGTTGCTTTTGTTATTCACACACTTTGATTAGCTGTGAATGGACAACATTTGTGTTGAAGCTAATGTAGTGCATGCATGAACATGTGTTCCAGCTAATTGCTAACATAAAGTTTATTTATTAACACATTTTTTTTCCCTTAGAATACATGGTTTCAATTGCTTTTCTTTAAATAGCATATTTTTTTAAACCACATTTGTCTTGGAAGTCCTTTTAACCTAATAATTTTTATGTTTACATATACATATAATATACTAAATATTAACTGGAATAGTTTAGGTCAAACCAACCAGTATTTCATTTATTTATTTATTTTTCCAGCACATAGTGTATACAAAATGTAAACTTTTTACATTGTAAACTTCGTTTTTGCTCTCTATAGTTGATGTGACAACATTTCACAAAGTGGTAGATTATAAATAAATACACTTTTTAAAAAGTTGAATAAATACTTGCAGTACATTATAAAAAAAAAATACACAGTATAAAATTAAAAGTACACAATGTTTCCACATTTTAGTATGCAACTCCATGCAAATTTTACAACTCGCCCCAAAAAACTATAGATGCAATCACTTACATAAATAAAAAGAAAATATTTTTTTCTGTATTTTGGCAAAATAAATAGTGTTTCACCTCATAACAACGTAAAGCATTATGAGAAAGGCTATAGGGCTTCATTATCTATTAAAATAGCACCTTTGTGCTAAATCACATTTTCAATCAGTAAATAATTCTATGAATAGTCTTAATTTATTACTTCCTCCTGTAATATCAGCCTTTTTAAATTGAATTGAATCAAGTTAAAATGAATTGTTCTTTATTAACCCCAAGGGAAGTTCAGCTTTGATGTTCCTCAAGCAAAACCATACTCTGGTTTTGCTTGAGGAACATCAAAGCTGTTTTCAGTGAGCTGAAAATGTGTTACATATAAAGTACACCTCAGTCACTGATGTCAACGCAAGTATAATGTCGGAGTCGCTGTGTGCTTTGTGAACATAAAATTGTTACCACCCACACAGAGATGAATAAACTGTTATCACAGACAGACATCTCTATCTGCTCTCTGTCACCACCCTGCTTTTTCTCCCATCTTTACAATTTGTGTACGAGGCATTAAATGGGCCCTGTAGAACAACCTGGACCAGCCACAAGTTATTTTATTCTTCATTCTAATAGTCTGCCCTCTTGCTTTCTTCCTTTCGTCTTTTTCTCTCTTCTCTGCCTTCACTGTGCTGCATTGGCTTCCCTCTCTCTTTGTATCGTCTTCTCCATTGACTGGGATCTCCTTTTTTCTCTTTTTTTCCCCCCTCTCATCTCCTCTCAGTTCGCTTTATCAATCAGTGGGTTGTGCCTTTGTACAGCTCTTGGGATCAAATCAGATTCACTCTGGGATTGAATGCGTGTAGCCATGGCCTCCTGCATTTGAAAGCCAATTCATTCAGCTGGAACTTTGCAGTTCAATTTGAAACAAGATTGGTGTTGGCAAACTTCACACCCCTTCTCTTCCAAAATGTTTCCTCCATTGCCCACATCAATGGCTGACGGACAAAGGGCATATGCCACTTTGTGACGGTGATGTCTGGGCTTCTCAGGATAAACAATGAAAAGATAGAAAAGGAGGTTACTTAAAAAAACAATGGAAAACCCTAAATGTGCTGTTTTTATCACAGTGAAATAGCTTTAACCACCCTTCAATGATTAGGGGTGGGCCATGTTGCCCAGAACTTATATTGCAATATTTTTGGGCTTTATTGTGATTTATAATATATATTTACTTTCCTGAAATCTCCTAAAACATTGTGTAATTTTCTAATTCAACATTAACATTAGAAAACTTCAATTAGGAATTCTCAGTTTTCTGCAATGTCTGTCAGACTTAACACATTTACGTGCATCTCATTGTTCTTTTTTCATCTCTCTCTTGCCCCCAAATTGCAGTATTCCTCTAAAGGTCTGGAAATGTTACCTGGTTAAAGCCTGACTGTAAGTGATGGCTACAAAGTCAGCCTTTTTCTCATCTCAGGGGATTTGATCAAATCCTTCAGTAGTTTTCTTCACTCTGACACCTGTTTTCCTTTACTGTTGTCTCTACAACTCTACCCCACACACACAGTCTTCCCCTGTGGAGCCAGTGTGGTGAGGACACTAACAGATTCTCAATCCCTGCTACAAAGCCTCAGCAGCAGGGCGGTAATGACCCCGGCTACAACGGCAGTAATGATGGAATCAGTGGGGGGTTTAGCTGGCTCTCTGACTCTCCTTAATAATTCCCCTAATAACTCTGTTAGCGTCAGGGCTGACCCGGGCTTCAGATCAAACATGCTCTCGCCTGGTCAGCCACCCCACATGACACTGAAACTTTTCAGTCCAAAAAAAAAAAAAAATCGAATAAATAACAAAAACAGCCGCTGACCAGACCCTGCAGTGTCTGTTGGCTTTCGAAACACTGTTGCAGCAATGAGTGCTACTCACAATAATTTAATCCTGCTAAGCTGTGTTAATTCACTGACAATAGTTCTGGTTGATAAAAGAAAACCTCTAAAAAGCTTGTCGTATTTGGAAGAAAAAAAAATGCTGTTATTGAAGTTCTGCTTCTTTAGAGTGTAATAAAGGCCTTCATCTAATGATTTTAAGCTCAACTCAAAACAGCGCAGCCCACTCTGGGATGGTCTGTGTTGTATTGATGGTGTGTGTACAGTAATAATCTTCGGATAGTCTACATGTTAGCGTGTGGGGGAGTCAGGCTTGATGGTTTGCCATGTTTTCCCAGAAGAGTCAGGCTGTTTATTGCTGATTGTGTTAACTGAGAAGAAGCAGCCTTTCGCCAAGGCTGCTTCTTCTGTCGTTTTTCCTAGACAAATTCTTCTTTTGAACTTACTCCCTTTCTCTTGCCTTATTTTAACTTTCTTTGCTTGCTTGTTTCCACTGGCCTTGTAAAAATGACAGTCACTCTGATTCTCTGACTCATTGTTTTAACAGCCTTTATCTCCTACAAACAAGATCACAACTCACATTTTATTCACTGCAAACTGTCATCAGTGCCTGAGAGGACACACACTACAGTTAGCTGAAAATAGTGATTACCTTTTTTTCATATCTCTTTCACTCAGTCATGCATTTTGTATTTGAAGTCCATTATTTCTTAAAACAAAGCAGAGAGGCTATTATCCCACTTTGAAAAAGAAAAAAAAAAACTCAAATGGTACCATTTTCCACTTTTTAAAAGGGAGGCCATTAATTGCTTGTGCAGGCAGGAGACATTTGTCTCAATAAAACACAAAAACACCCAGATGTTCATTTCTCCCCATTTGTGGACAGTTAACCTACTGTGAATATCTCAGGGTCAGTTCTTTTCTATGCTCGTCCCAGCACGTTTTAATATATGACATATAAATGGAAATTAGGCTCTAAAATATTAAAGGCAAGTAATTGGTTTATTGTAGGAGGATATATTATGTGTGAGTGTGTGTGCATCTTTGCGAAAGAGGGAATGAGAGAGAAATTTCCTCTCTTTTCCACTTCATATTGCCTCGCTGTGATGTCCCACTGATTTTAATCTTCTCTTCTCAGATGAGAGCCATTCTGGCTATCACAGTGCACTTTAACTTTAGCCCTCTGAATATTAGCTGTCTTTGATACCTGCCGCTTACAGCCTCCCAAGTCTACACCCTGCTAACTTTTATGTGCTTTCAGGTACAGTGTAATGTTCATCAAAAAACATCTCTTCAAAAATAGATATCCCCTGTGAATCTAAATATTTTACTTCTTTTGTTAATGCTCACTCTTTTGCTCTCTGCCAACCTAACCCTCTCTATCAATCTCTCTATAGTTTTTTTTTATCTTTTTAAGTCTCTATTGGCCCCACAAAAATATGAGTTTATTCTCAGTTTATCTTTACTGTATTTAAGCACTCTTTGCATTTTTCTTTTCCTTTTTTGTAAGTTTGTTATTGTCGCAAAAGCTTTTCTCTTTAGTTTCAGATGCATTGGTTCTGTCTGAAATTGTTGCTAGACAACACACATCTTCTTCCGATCAGTGTGTTAGTGTATAATAAAGTCTGGTACAAAAACATCCACAAAATACCAAATAAATAAGATTTTGTACATCATCCTAAACTGATTAAGAAAAGGAACTTCTTTTAAAAGCTTAATACCATTACTGTAACATGACATTTATTAATATGAATGTTCATGTAAGATTATACCTTCCCACTACCCACAATGATTTATTTGTAACAATGCAATGTCAATGTAATATATTCCACAGTGGTATTTACTGTGGAAACAGTTTGTTTACTTGAGTATGTGTTTTCCTTTAAGTCATACAGAACACACGGCATGCACAAGCCAGCCTAATTGAATGATAGGATGCTTATTAACAATGGGACTTGCCTTTAAAAAGAGGACAATGTCAGCACCGTCACTGGAGCTTTTCACATGGAAAAGCCCTGACGGAGCTTCATTAACTAACCCCCATGATCCCAGACTGCAGAATATGGAGTGCATGTCTAATCCAGCTCAGAAGTAACAGTACGAGCTTGGAGAGTTTTACAGGGAATACTTGATGTGTAATGGTTCACTGTTCACTGTGTGTCTAGCTTAATGCGCTGGATTGCACATTTTTGAGTGCTATAAGGTTCAAATTTAAAAGTTTTGTAAATTTGCAGTGCAGTGGGGAGAGGATCCCTTTGCATTCAAAACTTTGTTTTTATCATGATAACAATGAGAGCTAAACCAAATGTGTTGGTCCACTATATTGGATATGTTAAAGATCAACATACAGGTCAGCAAGACAAAAGTGAAACAAAAGTAAATGAAATAAATAAAAAAATGAAAAACAAATTAAATACTTGAAGTTGCTTTTGTTATTTACACACACTTTGATTAGCGGTGAATGTGTTGAAACTAATGTAGTGCATGTATGAAAATGCTGCATGCTAACACAAAATTATTTATTTACTAATTTTCTTCTCAAAGAATAGCTGTTATCAATAGTTTTTTTTTTTTAAATAACATATTCATTTTAACCATGCTAGCTGCTATAAACATAATAATTTTATATTTACATATAAATGTTACGTATTTTATATTACCAAAGATTGCCATTAACTAAAGTTGTAGTAGTTTAGTTTTTATTTATTTTCAGCACATAATATATACAAAAATTAAACATTTGATGTAATATTTAATATATATTTTTGTGCTCTCTGCTGTTGATGTTCCAACTTCAGGAGATGGAAACTTTTTTTTCTGGTTAGGTTTTTTTTTTAAATTTTTTAAAATTTTGTTAGTTTGTTTGACCTGCTATCACAAATCAACTACCTGTTGTGTTTTATAATCTCATTTTAAATAAGATCAATCAAACTCTGATGGCTTTACTGTCAGCTTTTACAAGTTACTTAGTTGTACTATCAGGTAAATTGATAACATTGGAATTTCTCACTTGTTCCCTGACTCTGACCTCTAGAAGTGTTATAAATATGGCTCCACGTTTCCACACAGCTCACAAAAGTGCACAAGAACTGGCTAGCACTGTGTTTGACACTGCTCAGTAGCCTGCTGAGTTGGTTACATGGTATTAAGTTTAATTTGTCTTTGTGCCTCTTTTGTGGAATTGGTTTTTGACCACAAATGGGCCAGGGGGTGACTCTCCCACAGCTAATCTGGTTGGGGAAGGAACTGAGCAGAGACAGAGCAGCACTAGGGGGAAGATAGAGGCCGTGATGTCACTCGCAGGATAGGTAAACAATCTGAGTCCTCCGTGTTCAAGATGGTGCTTCCATGAATATAAACAATCATGACCTCTCATGCCACAGTGAGGTAAATTACTGCACAGACAGAAAAGGTTGAGGTGAGGGAGATAGAAAGTAAGGTAGACAGAGCCGCCTGATTACAGATTGAGCTTCACAGTTACCTGAAAAACGGGGAAAAATAAAAAAAAAAAAAAAAAAAAAAAAAAAAAAAACAAGACACCAAAACACTAAAGAACAGTGACACTTCAGGGAAATTGTCCAAACTTGGGATCACTGAAATCTAAGACTTCACAACCTGTAATGGTTGAGGATTGCTTTGTAGACATTAAACAGTCAAACTTTGTTTTAGTTTGTTTTAATGCTCTAAATGGTTTTTGTTTTCTTTTTGACTGATGTAACATAACATTTGTTCATAAGTAATTTACATTTCATATCAATTAGATTTTATTTTTTTTTATTTTTATTTTTATTATTCTACATAGAACTGTTAAAGTAGTTTGGAGATTGTAAGAAGCAAATAGAAGATATGACCGATAACAGACACGCTGGTTTTTATTATAAAAGACTTCTGTACACGAAGCAGCACGAAAATGTCTGAACTGGAATTTGCAATTAAATAACGTGAAACATCAGATGTGTCTTTCACATTAATATCTAGAAGGTCAGCACTGGTAACTGTTTGGGCTACGCATTTAAAATAAATACTTTGCAAATGATATCATCAGTCATCTATGATCATTTAGACGAAACACACACTCACTCAAAGTAATAAGAAGAAAGACATGAGTCAGTTAATGCACTTAAATATCCGGTCAAACTGTGCAGGAGAAAAAAAAGTTATTTAGGAGTTCTTTCTGGATTTCCAAAAACTGCTCACCACCTCTCTATATCAGGCACATAAACTGTCCATCACACTTTTCTGTTTCCCTTCAGGATACACATATTGATACAGTTAACCTTTGCTTTTACCTTTTCTTTTATTCATCGTCTCTTTCTTGTGCTTACTTCCACATCCTCCCTCTCCTTTCCTTTCTGTGCATTTCACCAGCTCCTGCTCCCTGTCATCCCCCTTGAATCTAAAGTCAGTAACTTCCTACCTTTTTTCTCTTGTCTTTGTCTCACTACAGTGTCCACAGCATACATATTTTAAATCTGTCTGTTTCATTGGTTGAATGTTCATCTCTGGATCTGCTCTTTCTTTGAAAAGGATAAGAATTGTTTTTAACACTAACATTTTTTATTGTTAAAAGGGGAATTAATTAAAGAATGTGCTTATATATCAAGCGTGTTTAATTATTTTTTGAAGGGTTTTACTTTTATTTTCCATTTTCATGTTCGTGAAGCCTGTATTTTATTTATAAATCAGAAAAACAAGGCATACAGATACAGTCATGGTCCGATTGAATTATTGATAAATTTTTGCTTGTATGTTTTATTGTTTTATTTATTTATTTATTTTCTTGGTATAGTATTTTAATGGGTTAAAAAAAAAAAGAAGTGTGTAGTGATGAACTCTTAGGAGTCTGGTCCTGCTGTGCAGCTTCAGTCACAGTTGAACCATACTAAACTGTTGGCTTTTTTTGTTGCTGTTGCACTGTTATTGCAGTTTTGCTCCACCTACACACTCGAGTAAAAGCGAACTACATCAGTAACACTTCAGGATGGAGGCAGGGCTGGATCATGGGAGTTTAGCATGGGCTTTTACAGTGTATATGAGCAAACCAAAGCCTGAAACACTGCACCAAATCAAGCACATTCAGTTGTATCACATACTTGGTTAACATTTAAATCCACAGTAGGCGGGCAGGGAGCTGAACAATGTATTCCAGCAGGTGTTTCATCATCTCTGCGTTTTACACAGACCCCTGACCCTTGTTACTCATCGCTATATGTGCGCTGACTGATGTCAAACCCGTGTAGAAACATTCTGCTGTAAGAGGAGCATAGGTCCAGTCACGGTTGGAAATTGTTCAGTAGGGGAGCTGGTGGTTCTAAAAACTCGACAAATTACTTTGACTGTGCAGATTTGCATGAAGTTACCTCCGCTCTTATGGCTTCTCTCTTTACCTCTATTTCTATCTCTCTTCTAGTCCAGTTACAGCTGAGGTAAAGAAGCTTATTAACCTTCCTGAAGCCACAGGCATCCCCAAGATAGAAATAACACCAGACACACTATACAAGATTAAATTAACCTTAGAGCACTGACACACCTTGATTTTAATTTTAATCACACTAAGCAGTGAAATACATAGGATGTTTGGTGTCTGATGCAAATATAGAGAAGATATAACTTTTTTTTATTAAAGCTCTGCTGTATTGAAATAAAGACTTAAGCCTGAAGACGTATTGTGAACATTTCCTGCCTGAAGAATATGCCCCTCTACACGTCTGTATTGAAAATAACCTGGCACCATAATTTTCATTCTGATCACTTTCTTTTTTCTAATTAAAGTAAAGGTCATCTAATTCACTGGTTTGACCAATTTGGACAGTTTAAAAACTTAATCAGAACTTAAAATCAGAATTAGTTGAATTTGTGGCCATTTTCTGAGCAGCCTCCACCAGTCACACATCGATGCAGATCAGAGTTTCACATGAAGGCTTCATACATGAAGTCACGCCATTGTCAGATATTAATATTTCCTGTTCAATATTCAAACATCACATCCTTTACTAGACTCAGGCAAAAAGAACAGCTCCAGTTAATGACTTACTATAAAGAAAACCAAGTACAGAACTAATTAGCATATCAATACATATGCACATTTATTATACAATTTATCGGCTACTTATTTTATTTTAGATGTTTACACATGCTATTCACATGAACAGAAAAGACTTCTGATAAATACGTAGCTTAATGGACATTAATGTACACATGAAACCTCAGAACCAAACAAAACACTTTCAGCTGCAGTTATGAACAATTTCTGCATGTTTTTCTTTCACAGCTATGATGTGGTTCTCCTCATGTGTCTGTGTTTATGTTCGCAGGATGTAGTTTTCCATTTCGTTTTGGCTGCAACTATATGAACCTCCAACTCTGCACAGTAACACTGAACAGGAACCAGAATAGCTCATAAAGTCTCACAGCTTCCTTTATTCTACTTTTGCCACAGTTTTTTTTTTTTTATTAATTTTTCTTTTCAATTTTTCTGACATCCATGAAATTTTATTTGAGTATAATTTGACATTGAGTGCTGAAAATTCTCATTAAGATTTTTGTGTATAATATGGCAATATTCACTTATTGTATTTTTCCAAGTGTTGAAATGTAATAATATTAAAACGTCTAGAAGCATTTTCCTTCTCTAAGGTGTTATCATTATAATCTACCAGCATAAAACAATTCCTGTCAACTCTCTAAAAGATAAAAGTTCATACAATAATACATTAAATGACAATACTCTTGAAACAACCATTGTTTTATACAAATATTCCATATATATATATATATATATATATATATATATATATATATATATATATATATATACATATGCATGTTGATATACATATCTGTGGTCACATATGGTCATGCTCCTTTAAAATATCATGTTTACTACAGACAGAAAGTTTATTTTAACAACTATTGGGGGCTGGGGGGCGACTAGTCTTTGTGCTTTACCCTTTTTATGCAGTTGCATCATTAAACGATGTCTCCTGTGTTTACCAAGGACTTCTAGGATGTGTTTTAAATTTACTCTGTTTTTCCTCATTGTGCACCATACTGCTTTGAGGTAACTAGAACAAAACCTAATACATGTTTTTCTTTTTTTTATGCATTCACCCTCATTCTCAGAGATTTAATTTTAGAGGTATTCCTGTCTCCTTCTTGTTATCTGGCCTAAATAATCTGGGGCAATTTCTCCTAAGGAAATGCTATACATATTTTACAAATCTGCTACAGCTGTATCTATAATTGAAAGTGTGAAGCCAGCCTGCAATGTAATTAGAAGTCCCGCTGTTTGGTGAAGACAGGTGCATACCGGTCACCTTGTAACCCATTACTCTGCCCCTGACACAGGTGGTCTGCCCTCAAGGAGAGGATAAAAAAACAAAAAAAAAAACAAAAACAACAAAAAAAAAAACTGGTTTCCTTGCAACAATGTCTTTTTGTGCTCTTTGAAGTTGCAATGAGTTAGGCAAACAACTTGCATTTGTAGTTGATGTTTCTTAAAGGTGCCCCCCCCCGCTTTCTCCTTTAATGACTTCACTGAGTAGCAGAATGTAATGAACACTGATGCCAGGCAGAAAAGAGGGCAGTGGAAATTCTCCAGGGTTAATTGTTTGTGTGTATGTGTCAGGATTGCAGTTTGCTTCACTCCACTGATATTCTCCAAAGATTGCACAGTTGTGGAAGCAAATGCCTGTGCAGGATGTGATGAGCTGGCGGTGTATTGGATGACTGAACAGGGCACGTTGGCCACTCTAGTCCAAAAGTCTTACTACACATCTGAGGGTGAATTGGTTCATTAAAGGTGTGGGAGACAGTTTGGCCCCATGCAAGTCCAGAATGACCTCACTGTCTGTTAATACTTCATTAGCTTGTATTCTCCCATATTGGACTGCCTCCCTTCATCTACTCATCTACATGTGCGTCTAGAATGTGTACATGTTGCGTTTGTGATTCCTGATGCATGCACGTATTTGTGTGTGCGTTAATGAGGGCTCCTGGTGGTGTGTAATTAACACAACAACAAATATCCCCAAAGGTTAAGCTTAATGTTGATCACATTAGACAGAATGGAACTCGGGAGAGACTTTTTTTTCTTCTTTTTTTTTAAGGCAGTTAAATGTTTTTTGTGTTTGTGTGTATGTGTAAGAAAGACCATAACTCATGTTGGCATGACTGTATTGCTGCCATCTCTGTGTCTCAGACAGACCCACACATGAACATACACTCACACAAAGCCAGCGGTCTCTCTGGATTTGCGGGCTCCTCACACGCAGGCTGGCAGGATTCTGTCTGTCTTCCTTTTCCCGACTGCCTCCTCCACACAACCTGGTCCAACAAAGATAAACACATGCTGGGGAGATTATTAGAGAAGTACCAAGGGCCCCACAGCGGAGCAGCTAGCGTGCCTTTGTGGTCCAATCGCGGTGGTGCCTAATAGAATCCAATGCAGTCACCCCCAGGGTGTTCTTCTACATACAGAGACACAGGTGGGCGCTGATACCAGCATGTGAGCTACAACTGGTTCTAATGACATTTTATTGTCATGAGAAACTCTGGGCACATTGTTTTCACTAATGGCACATTAGTGGAGGTTTAGATCCTCGACTAGCTTGAAGGGAGAGATGGAAATTTGACTGTTGTTTAAAGCAATGCAATTCCAGTAAAGAACCATGATAATGATGATGAGTGCTACTCTTTCAATTTTATCTTTTTGGCTAGTAATACTTGTAAATTTCGGTGCCCATCTCACTTTCACTGGCTAAGCTTTTTCCACCTGCCTTGACAAATTTGATTTGCCTTAGTGACCCCTTTAACCAAAAAGCCCTTGATGTAGGTCTCAGCCAAGTGCCTTAAAGACATAAAAAAATGTTTAAATGCATCTACTTGCAAGTCACTATTTCCATTCGGGCTACACATTCTTAATATTTTAACATCTTTTACACCTGAGGTGTTTTCAGTGGTGTTTTGTGTGCCTGCATTCTTGATAGTGTGTGTATGAATGGAAAGTGCAAGTGTAAGTATGCGTCAGTGTTCAGCCAACAACTAAAATGCTCCTGTTGGGTCAGCAATGTGCAATGTGACAGTCTATGTATACTGCATCACCTTTTATAAAACACAACATGCTTCCTTGATAAATTCTGTCTTATTCTGACTAATTTCTCAATCTATATTTGCAGTGACAAATTGTTTTTACTCCATGTTTTTAGACCCAATCTTACTGATTTATTCTGTATGTATTAAGTTTTGTTTAAAATGTCATACTAGCAAACCATTGTTGAAATTGAGTGTATTTGTGAGCTAAAGTAAAGGTGTGTGAAAGACTGAGCACAGGAAAGGAGAAATAAAGTGTGGGCAAGTGGACAGATGTGCATGTGAAATAAGGTACTTTAAGAAGTGATATTATTTCAGATGAAGGGAGTGATAGAGGAAGAAAGACGTAATAGGAACACCAGTGGAGGCTGTTATTGCAGCTAAGGAAAATGATAACATTTCTCAGCAGAGATTTGTATAAACAGCACCTCACTCCTGTCAACTTTATTGGAGCAAGAGTTAGCTGTGAGATTTCCAAATTACTTTCCTCCACTGACAAGAAGACATAACTCACTTATTACTTTGGTACTTGGTTGATTTTTTTGAGATGTGACTGGGGGTGAAAAGAGGGATTTTGAAGTGGTTGGGTAGTGTCATAAACCGACATCCAGGGGCTTAAAAATTAATGTAGAAACATATGCGCAATGCTTTGTCATCTGTATGACACATGTAGCACCTGAAATACTTAGAGATACTCACACTGACACTGTGAGGCGGTCTGTGCAGCATTATTGCTTTGTCGGTTGCAATTAAGAAAAACATGCTGTCAAACCAGCGATAAACATCACTGTTTTAGTGTCTGAATCTTTCTGCCTGGAATGTAGCTTGATGGCAATGTCCTCCAGCTAAAAGATAATAAGCCCCCCAAATAATGTGACACATTTCCACCAGAAAATATGAATATGTCTTTGCTAGCAGTAACCTATTCAAGGTCTCTAAAACAGCCAATCACTGATCAGAGCTTGCAGGTCAAGGGTATATTTCTACTTTCCAACAATCATCACTAAACAAGCTGCCAAACATGGAGGAAAGCTATTCCTGCTCTGTATTGCTGCACCAAGTCAGCACAAACAGTCTGTGAACTTGTTATTTATCTGCTTCTTGCAAAAAGAGCACAGTAAATATGCAGGGAGAGATGTAGAAGTTTCTTTTTTTTTTAACCCAAGAGGAAAATGTTCAAGGTGCTAGTAGTATCAGGTATTTGATGCAGATATCATTTACTGGCATTTTCTAAAGAGCAGCCAGACAATAAGACTTGTTTGTAGTAATTATTTATGTCAATATTGAAGTAAAAACTAATCAGGCATGGTATTTGCCCTTTGTTTGAATAGATGCTACTCCAAATCACAGTTGATTCATTTCACAATCAGCTAGCAATTTTAATAAAAAACTCATTCTTAAGCTCAGTTGTACGCTGACTTTATGATAAACCAATGGAAATGTCTTCCTTGTATACATGGAATAACTGGCAGAAAGTTTAGCTTACCAAACCTATGCAAGACTAAAATAGGAAGGAGATATCAAGAAATATTTAATTTAACTCAATGGTTTTATTTTTTGTTGTTTTTTCCTTTTCCTTTTTAGTTACAAATCTTTTTATGTCAAGTTGTTCAAGTAATTTTGTCAGTGTTCTCAGGAAAAACAAAAAAGTCTTGTAAAGATTTTAGTGAAGTTTTATGTAAGAGTTACCTCAGAAGACAGTTATTTGGCCATGTTATATAATGATATGTCATTTAATAACATACTTTGGCTATTTTAACAATACCATGTAAAACTGGCTTTTCACCGTCCTTGTTTTGATTGAATATAAAAATTCCAGTCAAGGTGCTGTTACCATGGAGTTTTCCCTGCCAGTAGGGGGCACTGTGATACAGGCCAATAGCTGAAAGCCCTCAGAGGTATAAATCTGTGGTCAGTACAAAGAAGCACTCATTCTCTGCAACTCTCATTGGAGTTTTCTAAATCTTAGCTTTACCTATAGCTACCATAACATATCTGCCATCAAAATTTCATCAGATCACACGGCGATGGGATTCTGTATGTTAAGCACAGTTCAGCCCGATGTTTGAAGGTATGAACTCACCTTCCAAAGCAGTGTCACAGTATTAACTTTCACATGTTTCATTTCCCTGAAGTGTAAGTGTATTTCAATATCATAGTCAATTTGTATTTATCTTTCTTTTTTTTTGTTTGGTTTGTGTCAAGGCTAGTTGAGTCTTTTCTCTCTGGAGCTTGTGTCCACAAAACCATGAGTTCAGTGCTGTATGTCACTGAGAAGATAAAACGTGTTTGGCAAAGAAACGTTCACTCCTTTACTTTATGTGTCGAGACAGCTTTGAAAAAGAGTTAGTTGAAGGAAAGGCTGAAGTCTTCTTTTAAATTTAGTGCTTGTGTCTTGAAACAGTGAAAGGTTATGTGATACATAGAGCAAGGTTAACAAAACTATGTTATCAGAAACAGAAATGCCTTTTTATGGCATGATAACATTTATTATCTCTAGAGAACATTGTATTTCCTCATGCGCCTTGCAGCCAGGCAGGCGTGTAATAAGCAAACACACATCTCCATATCCAGTATAATTGCTCTAATTTTTTAAAACATGCGATGTATATCATGCTTGCATGATCATTTTGCATTGTTTTTATTTATCAGTTTGAGGTGTTTTAACAAAGGCAGTAAAAAAAATTGTGTATAGCAGGTATAGGGAGACTTCCTGTAAGAATTATAAGAACTATAAAGTGGTTTCTGCCCCTTGTATACAATGAAGTTCACCCGAGAATAAATTGAGTCTGCTACAATCCAAGTTTCTCTACTCTGTGCTGGTGCAGCTGGCCTAGTCGTGCATGCAGGTTAGCTCACATTAGTCCCTCCTGTGCCATCTGGAGCGTTCAAGGAACCATCCAGGTTTTTCTTGACCAACTACATCACATGCATTTGTGTAAAATGTCTCTAAATCAGAGGGATAAGAACAAAGTCAGCATTATCTTTACTTTTCTGTGAAGAAGAACCCTACAAAGTTTCTGGTGGGGTTCTAACATATAGCGAGACACCCAATGAAATATACTGCTCTATTAGATTTCAATGACCTGCTTAAAATGGGCCTAATCTTGGGCTTCAGGTTACCCAATAACCATGATCAATATTTGGCTGTAATATTTTTCTGCACTGCATTGCAGATATTAAGATTCTGCAGTGCCAAACCCTCCTTTGAATGGAATGCCAGTTCTCACACCTGCAGTTATTGTTGTTGCATTTCCTCTCAAACAATGGCAAGTTCCATTCAGCGATAGACAATCAGTTTCCTGCTCATTGCAGTTTGGACACTATGAAAGCAGTGCTTCTTTTGTCTTCTTTCCTGACACATATATCAGCTGATAATTATGGGTTGAAAGTTGAACACTGTGTGATCCAACAATTAGCTGTTAGCTGTTAACTGTTAGCTGGATGAATCTGTAAAGACATAAAGAATAGAGGGAAAATCCCCAGAGATTTATCTTCCCTTTATAGTTCATTTTAAATGATTTCCTCTTCCTGTGTTTTGTTTGCCCATCATTTTTTTTTTATCCAGGGAAATGGTCATTACAGAAATGTCTGTTTTTGTTTTATGTTACTTCTTTGCCTGCTGGAAATCCTAAAGCTTTGTTTAGACTTTACGCCCTGCTGTCTAAAACACATCTTGCTTTAAAACTGTAAAGTTTACCTTTCCTCTTATTCTTTAGAGGGAGGGAGGAAAGCACACACACAAAAATTGATGGAGATATAATGAGTGTGCATATATTTAAATTTTTTTGCTGAAGTTCACACGATTTCTGAGGGTTAATTTTGCGTGCATAATTGTTTGCCTTCAAAGATCAGTTGCTAATTTGTTCAGCTACATTAAAGGAAGATGTGGAATATAACTTACCTGTATTATTTAGTGGTTAGTGAAGGCACAATACAGTTCTTTGCAGAAGCACAGCCTCTCTTTTTTTTAATTATTTATTAATTTATTTTTTGTTACTTTTGAGCTTGTGCTTTAATGTTCCTGATTTTATGTAATAGATCTATGCAGCCATACAGCCAAGAGAGCATATTTAGTTAGCAACCACTGCATATGGCACAAACCTAAAATCTCTTATCCCAGGAAAGCTATCACAACAGTGAAACATGGTTGCAGCAGTATTCTCCTGCTGGGATGTTTGTCTATCAGCATGGCCTGGGTTATTATCAAAACTATATGAATGATTATTAGTGTTAAATATGGACAAGTCCTTGAGGAAACCTGTTTAAATGTTCAAGGATAGTGACCTGAAAGCTTTGCTCAGACTACAGCATTTTTAGTGTTGTAGGGTGGTTATGTTGTTCACATTCTTCTTTTGTGTTCAGCAGTAGTGACACCCATGTGAATTCATATAAACGAGGTACTGTTTGTTGAAGGTTTCATAAAAAGCCACGTTTCTGGGATACTTCAATGCTTAAACAAAACCAAAGTGTGGTCCTTTGTTTAGACTGTGGGTAACAAAATGAATCCCATAAGGAAATAGGGCACTGCCTACAGTGAAACACGGTGGACGTTCTGTCATATTTGGTTCTGCTTTCCTTCCTCCATTATGAAAGATATTTAATTAATCAAATAAATTATCAAACTGGGGGTTTTTAGCTGGCCTGCAACAAGTCCAGACATAATAGTTTTGATTGGGTTTTTAAATTTACTGTTTCCCAAATTACTCTTGAAATAAAGAAAGAACCTTTGATGAGTGGGATTGAAAGAGTGGCAGAAAAAAATAAAATAAAATAGAAACGGTTATAAAACAGTGACAGTGTAATTAGTCTAACCATAATTACTTACCGTGTGGATCGCCACCTCTGGACATCTTGTGCAGTGTCCTGTAGGTTTCAGATGTTTCTCTGCTGCAACACACACACCTGACTCAAATCAATGGGACAATCATATCATTTGAATCTGGTGTGTTGCAGCAGGGAAACATCTCAAATCTGCAGGACACTGGCCTGAGAGCTCTGGAGGTGGTGGTTACACTGAGTTACAGTAATGGTGATTGCATCCAGGTTACATAAAATATCTTTTATCACACTGTAGGGGCTTCTCCTGTTATTGCATTTGAATCCTTTAGTAATTTAATTACTTATTGAATCATCTAATGAAATATCCAATTAAGGTGTACCCCAATCTTGAATGAGGTCTTAAAGGGTTAAATATACTCATTAAAAATGTTTCATATATGTCTATGTTTGATTCAGTAATAAGGGGCCTTTCTGAAAGCAAATCCTGTTAAAAATAACAGGTTGGACACCAGTGACTGAATGTTGAGAGAACCAAGGGTGCAGTCCAACAGGTGAACCCAGAGTAAAGGAGAGAGCCGGGCTGGTTTAGCTGGGTTCAGCTTGACCTTCAGGCTAGAGAGTAGAGTGGCACTTTGGCAGACAGGTGAGGATGAATAAAAACTACAAGTAAAAACACCACAAAGATAATGAAAAGCACAAAAAACTAAAAAAAACACAAAAAGTTTGCCTGATAGCACTAACAACGCTTCGTGTTGCTGAATGATTTGGCAGAGCCTGGGAGGACAGCTGAGGTTGATAAGCTGCAGATGCTGATGAGGTAATGCCGCGCAGGTGCGCCAGCTGCAAGAGCTCTGGAGTGGCCAAACCCCCAGACACACACTCATTTCAAGCTAGAGACTCACACTTATTTTTGAAGATATTTAAAATTCTCTGCTTAAAATTCGTGAGAGTGATTCTGACCATGAATGTTTTTGTTGTGTGCCGTTAACCACTACCACTGATTGAGGTTGGACACTGTTGTTTATATTTCTCAGTATTTGTGAAAACATTTTAACTCAAGTAATGTACTACCAGAAATTATTGGTAATTGTTCTTATATTGCCTATTGTTATTATAGACCCCCCTCCAAAAAAAAGAAAAGAAAAGTCGGCCTCTCCCAACCTCCTACTATTGACGAGGTACCTGGAGAAATACAAACTCCAGAAGTGTGGATCATTTTACAATATGGTTACCAAGACTACTGGTGGGATTTTCAATTAAGATGCAATCTGCTATCTGTTCAGACGACTAATAAGCACAACAAAGCCACGAAGGGGACCCCCTGGAATTCATATCAGACCACTTGAAATAACCATCAAGCCCTCCTATCTGATGCACTGCCAATACCTGCTCACTTTCCCAATTAAAACCCTGGGCAGGTTGTTGTGCTCTTAATAAGGACTGTATGAGGGCTACTGTCATTGTGGCATGTAATGGGCTGACGCCAGCTAAGTGAGTGGGCTGGGAGCATTTCATGTTGTTTGTTGGCCTCTTTTCATCTGAAATCAATGTGTGTTCGCCTTCATGTGTGTTGTCACAAATGTAGTTACATGCTACACTGTGAGAGGCTGTTGTGGGTCAGAGCTGATGAGTTCTGTGATAATTAGGACTGTGCTGTACCCAATCAGGACCAGAGACTATTGGTGAAAGCACAGCATTGATGACCTTCATTACTTGATAGAGGCCAATTAGAACGTAAAAAACGATTAGAAAAAAAACGTGGGAAAAAACTTTAGAAATGAGATGTAAAGAGAAAAATCCAAGGACAAGCTTCCCTCCTCTTTCACTTGATATTTCCCTTTTAGGCTTTTGGGGTCTTTTGACTAAATGTGGCCAAAGTTTTCAAACACATATTGCTTTGATTCTGTGTTTGTGTACACATGGGCGAATGGAAGCAGTCCAGTTTTCCCTCAACAGATTTGATCTGTTTTGAGACTCTAAATGTTTATGTTCTCAGACCCCCACAGGAGAGGTGTTTTTTGTAAACTCTACAGTTATTTTGTTGAGGGAGAGAATTAATGAACTGAGACATGATGTGCCTAATAGTGTGTCCTAAGATGGTGCAGCTTATAGTTGATCTGTACATAAAGCAAGTCTACAAACAGCATATATAATTTAACTAAGAAGTTGCCTTTGGTGTATCTAGTTTTTTCCGCTCAGATTTTTACCAAAAAAGCTTTGTGGCTCAGCATAGGAAAAAAAATTATTTTTTTGCATAGCTGCAGGTGAAACTGTTCACATACACACATTCTCCTAAAAAGAAAAAAAAAGAAGGAAATATAAAATTAGGCACCAATTGCAAAGCTTTCCTTAGGGCAAATGGCAAAGTGTGGAGGTGATGTCTCATATATGCTACGTCTTCAGTCTCTCCTTCTGTTACAAACCCAACATGAACACTCATCATTCTGCATGCACAACTAAGTATGTACACAAACACACACACATACATACACGCATATTCAGACAAGAGAGGCTGTATCCAGATAGTTCCAAGGGGGGATAGTTTAATTAGGCTCTGACAGCACCCACTGAGAAATGCTCCTGGATTTGACACTGTATTTCAAATGTCACCGTCAAGTGCTTTACTTAGAATGAAATGTGAGTCATTATTCAGGTTGTGTCACAATCATGGTAGGCTTTATTTATCCCTTTACTTTGGTTTCCATGGAATGGCCTTGTAATTAACTCATTTTAATAACCATGTTCCACATGATGGATAGAGTATGATGTTAGGTCATTCTGAAGATTTTCTAAACTGTCACCTGAAGAATTAGCAAATACACCCCAGAAAATATGAACAAACAAGAAAAAAACATTGCATGTAGTCACCAACAGACAAGAAAACATTAGCCAGAGCAGTTTGGGCTTATTTTTGTATGTGTTTCACACGACGGTCATCCTGGATGCGTTTAGAATAGTCGGTTCTGGCAGCGTAATAGTCTGTTAAAACTGATGTGCAACAGAAAAGCTGTTTTACTTTTTATGTCTTCAAGAGTAAAAAAAAAATATGAATCCAAAGACTCCTGACTGAACATGTCAGCATCACAACATCCGGGTTAACAGTAGGAAAGTATCTACTAGAAGTAAATTGTATTCAACAAAATCAATATGACCTCAGGCTTATTGGTTCTCTTTTATTCAGGATCCATGTAAACACATACTTTTGCATATCTAATTAGAATAATTTACTTGTCCATGTAAACACAGCTATGTGTGGTTAGTGTGGGGATGAGTTTATCATTCAGATGACCAGCGTTCTATTATGGCGGTATTTCCCTATCTTTAATCAAGAGCAGAACTGTTCGATTTGAAAACAATATGACTTGTTTTCACGCTCAAATATCATATTGCTCTCTCAAAACTCTGCTCTCACACTCAGAAAGTTCCTTCTTCCTCTCAAGTATTTTGTTCTTCCTTTCAAAACTCTGCTCCTCTTCTCAAGTTTAGTGTTGCAGGTTAACATCTCCTGTGCTCAAGCTTGGTCTCTCTCCCTCACACTCAGACAGATTCTCTGTGCTCTCAGAACTTGCGGTCTTGGATATTTTTTCCTCTCTCTTGGGTTGTTTAATGAGCTGTCTGTTAAACGTCCTCCAGCCAATACAATACCAGATAAATGCTGACAGAGCAAATCTCACTGCCTTCTTCAGAGTTTTGTGAGAGAGCAATATGATATATGACCATAAAAACAAGAAATCTTGCTTTTCAATTGAACAATTACACTCTTGATTAAAGGTAGGTAAGTACCCCCCTACTCTCTTAGGTTATAAATCTGGTTTAAAATCAGAGACATTTTTAAATGCTGCTAAGAAGTTCAGTAAAATATATGAGTTGTTGTTGTATGTATGTCCACTGTGCACCCATCAAGAGGCTACCTGGACTTTTAACCACTGTGGAAGTCAAATGGTAGCACAGCATTGTGAGCGTTCCACATTCATTTAAATTGTTTTCTTTGCACCTCCATAGCAGAGCAGAGGACTTTGTTGAAATTTTAATGGATCTTTGACCTAGATTTGGTGCTCGCATGCATGTGTGTCTGATGTGTGTCAGTCTTACAACTGTCATCTCAAGAAATACATTTGCCATTGATGGAGCTGTGCAGAAATGTAGTGCTGGCAAGATTTCCTGTCATACTGCCTTGCCGCATGAAACTGTATTCACTCCTAAAGGAAGAGAGGAAGAAAGAAAAAAAAAAAAAGAAAGATACCCTGCTGATGAACACGTGTGTGGCTGCACTTTAAAAATTCAGTCCTGTGCATAATAATTTGCCCTTCATTTATGCATTTATGAAAGAAGCACCCATGGGGGTTTGGGCATACTGCAAAAGCTGTTTTATCTGAAGTGAAGCAAGAGGCTGAAAAGTCAGATAGACAGAGGTGTAAAAATGAAGGATTCATCACTAACAATCATTTCATAGCATCGTGTATGCACTGACAGGGTAAGAACTGAAGTACAGCTATTTTTGCCTCAATTTGGCAGTTTGGTGTTCTCCCACTGTCACTTTGTTTTGTTGCCAGTTGAGCAAAGACACCTCTTTAGCAAAGGGAAGCCTGCTCTGGGAACGGAAGAATGAAAAGACCAATCTAGTGTGATCATTTTACCCAAACCTGTCTTCCTCCCTTTACCCACCAGGATATGGATAGTTGCGACTGAGGGAATTTGAGCATCAACAGAGGCTTCTTGGTAATGCATTTTTTACTTAAACATTGCAGATTGAACAGAATCATTCTGTATGCTTAATTGATTTTGGTATAGTTTGTTTCATAGTTTGAGTCCAAGTAACATCAAATAACATGTCAGAGGTCACAATCTTTCTGCAACAAACCACCATCTAATTAATTGGATTTCATGCCACTTACGCCGTTGTGTGGTGGATGCAGACCCTTGAGTGGAACTTGGAATAGAATTAAACCTGGAATGGGGAGGTAGAGGAGGATTCCTCATTGAGTGATTAAAAGTAACCTTTAGAGCTATGTAGAAGCTGTTTGCCATGCCCTTTCTTTCCCTGCAAATGCCATCGTAGAGCTCTGGTCTAATGATGCAACAATAGTTTCTAGGCAATTACGATCCCTATAAATTGATCCCAAAGCACTGGACTGGTGAGTGGAAGAAATAATGCGGTAGAGAGGGAGTGTAAAGGTAGATGCCGGTATAACATTCAGGTGGAAATGGTGAGCAAGAGGCCTGATTATTATCATGTTGTCAGGTTTCCTGATTGAAAGTCATATGCTAATTTTATCTGAGTTTATACCAGATGGGGGCACACTTTATTACCATTTCCACAACAGTGTCAACGGTAGCATTCATTTTATCATGCCAGCAACAGTAGGACACATAGACTATGCCGGGAGGCATGCAAAGAAGCATGTCAGCCCTCGCCTGCCCTGCCTATTAGTGCGGATGGGGCAGGTCCTGTGGCTTCCTCCAGGTAAGGAAGCAGCAGGGGATACTACACCCTACGGATGCCTTGTTTTGCCATAGCCCTTGTCCTTGGGACCAAGGGAATTTTGTGAGGCTCTGCCAATCATTTTATATCAACTAAAACAGCAGCTGTTCACATTCCTCTGGACTAGACTCAGCTTCATGGGGTAAATGTAAACCAAAGCAACAACAACAATAATAATAATAATAATAATAATTATAATAATAATAATAATGTCAAAAGAGAAAAAATGGTTAGCAGTCCCAAAAGCTTATTAGTGAATACCTAATATACAAGATCGTTAGCATTTGAAAAATACTGACAAATACTGACATGTTTCACATTTGAAGAACATAAAGTCAAAATTTTGAAATTTCTAAATGTACCATGAGGTGGTTTTGAATAAAAAGATTGTCATTGTATGACATTGTCAGTAATGTTTTCTTTAATCAAAATTAATTTGCCTCCTAGGACTCTGTTTTAATTTTTACACTTGAATGGTGCTTTTGTTCCTCTCTGAACATGCAGGCACTTATAGAAAAAAAAAAGAAAAGAAAAGAAAAGAAAACAATAGAGAAAAAGCCATGAATGGTATCCCAAATTTTAATAACACACTATAGCAGTTTCTTTGTTCTGGTACATCTACGCTTTTTGTAATGACATGATATCCAAGAACTCATACGGATTTGATTGAACATTATTTATTTATTTCCATTTGATTAATTTCAACAGGCATCATTTGGAGATTATAGGATGCTTATCTCAGCTCTGCTGTTTGGTCTATCGAGTTTGTCCTGTGGGGGGTTTACATTCAGTCTTACTCATGAAAAAAGATTTGTTCATGTTCTCATCACTGCGTTCTAAAACATATTTTTTAACATTGTTTTTCTTGTTAGCAGTCCTTCTGTTTATCACCTTTACTGGCACATTGCAGTATTTTCTGGGGCAACTGTCATCGGTAAATTGAAAGAATTGTGTGAAACTAATTGCTTGAATACATGTTGCATCATCTGCATTTGAATGTACAGAGAGATAAAAACACTGCCTTACGGCACTACTGATAATCACACACAGTATTTTTAACAATAGAAAAAGAAAAAAAATAGACTTAGAGAAATACACCTGCTTCTTCACATCATGTTGAAATCTTAATGAGTGCACTGACAGTTTGTCGGTCGGTTTTGCTTGTCAACGCAGACAAGATCTACACGTGTGGATAAGGACTAGTGGAAGCACGCAAAGAGGTAATGAGGTGCAAGGATGGGGTAGGACACTAATTAAACTTCTTCAAAACCTTATGTTGTTGGCTTTATGTTTAGCCTATATGTTGGAGGAGGTGATGGTTTGTTACAATGTTGGGAGCTTTTTTGAATCACACGTAACTGAATTCTGTCTAGATTCACTAACAGAAAAAAATGGCTAGAATTAAAATAAAAAACTCAATACCTTTGCATTTTAATGACGCAAAAATAGATATCTCGAAACACCCTAGTAAAGAAACTTCATTCCCAGTGTTACGTAAGATAATATCTTTGCAACTTAGTCTAGGATTCAAACCCCACTGTTACATACATATTGCAACATGTGTGAACACAGCTCTCCACGTAGCTTTACCAGCTCACATCTTTTATTAATTTCAGTTAAGACAGGTTCTGTGCAGATTTGAGGCTTTAGCATTGGTGAAAATGATGACAGTGCTATCTCTTTAGAACTTATAAAGTAGGGCAATAAAGCAGCTCTACTAAATTAAAAGTACAAACAGGCTAAAAGTAACTGTGAAAGCGAGTGTGAATTTTCCTCTGGTAGATGGCAGGCTTTAGAGTGAACTGCATGTTTTCACTCCTTGGACCTTAGGAAGTCCTAAGGCTCATAATCACACTCCAGCATGAGCAGGCAGATGGCCTCCAGTTTTACTGTGACCACACCAAATCTTCTATCAACTGTATCTCGATTCGCTGTAAAAGCCAGAAAAAGGTTTTTCCTGACATGGTGCTGTTGGATCAGCTTTCACCTCCAGTCTGAAGTTGGGGCTTAGACGTTAAGGAGAGTAATTTCCAGTTTTCACATCCTCCTTGAATCTTTCAGTCTGTCCTACATGTGGGGTTGGAATGTGGGGAAGATGGAGAGCAGGTGTACAGTGATTGGGATCAGTGTAGCAGAAAGCTGTGGGATTCAAGGGACCGGGCCTGACAGTTATAGTGTGCTGTACTCTTCTTCCCAACTCCCTCCTAGACCCCAGCTGAGGCCATCTGTTTGGGTGACGCTGCATGCTCAGACCCTCATGGCTATGACCTACAGTATGTTTGACTGATTATGTGACCATTAGGTAGGAGAAATACTGCTTTAAATAAAAAGAAAATAATAGTGCAATGACTAACATTTAGAGGGATTTATGTTTTTGTAATTAATCTAGACTAAAACAATGGACATGACAGACACAGTGGTCTTTATTTCCCTATGTTAAACAATAAATAAATAAATAACTGAACCTGCTGGGTGAGTTAAAGAGATTGTGATGCTTTATGTCAAGACTTTTATTTAAGGTTTAGCTGTGCCATTTACTTGCTATTATTTAAAGCCTGTGGGTTGTATACATGGCTTATACCTCTATAAACACAGAGTTATACTAGATAATATTTTTCAGCTGAATTATTGTTTCTCCACTTTTTAAGCCATAATTGTTCAAAGAAAAATGCATCCATGTAACCTTTGCAGGACATATTAAGAAACAATATTTTAAGAAGCAAACAAATAGAAAGACAGTGGCAACAGAGCAATTTGTGCCTCTGTGTTGCCCTCCTGTCAAACAAGATGACTGGAAAGACATTTCCTGTCTGAGAAAATTAAACCTGAACACTTTGGTTTGTCTGGTTCCCAGACTTGCCTTAAGAAAATTCAACTGGAAACAATCTTTTCAGAGTTGAGATATGATCCAGCTCCTATTGTGAGTAAGATTGTGCCACATCTATTAAAAGCAAAACTAGATGAAACTACTGCTGTGGGTTTGAAGTTCTTCCACGGTTGTCACAGTAGCAGTTTAATAACTTTCAAACTTATGAAATAATTTGTTTTAAGTATAACTACAGCTATGTACAAATGTAAGCAATGTTTGAGAGAGACATTGGCTGTTCCATGTGCACTTACTTCAGTCCCTGCAGGATTGGCCATCTAAACTTGGACAATTTGTCATTTGTTAACTGTTAAACAAGGCCATGTAGCTAGTTGTGGGTTGCATATTTTAGTATATATTTTTTGCAGTATGCGTACTTCTTCTTTGAGGAACTTAAAAGTTATGTCTGCTTCCATCACCACTTGCAAGCTCCATCTGGTGTGGAAGCTATTAAATGAGCAGAACAAGTGTTTCAGAGAGAGTAATTGGGGTTGCTGACAGATCTGCAGTCAACAGCAGTCTGAGATACCAACATATCCAGTCTGGTTTTGTTTGGAATAAACTGTTGCCTCAGTTCTTATGAGGAAATGTTTGAGGGATTTCAAGCACTTTGAAGGTAAGAGAATGATTTGGAACATCGATAAAATATTCTATTGGGAAACTTCACCTACTGGAGGGACTTTTTTTTTTTTTTTTTTTGCATTAATATTCACATATGCACTCTAACATACCTTGCATTTTTTTGCACTGCAAACGCCAATAAATGAATAGAAATCTTTGGAAATCATTAGCTGTTAAATCTTACCAAAAATCAACTGAGTTACATATTTAGCTCTGCCAGCACTGGTAAGCTATCAGAGCTACTGTAAACGTATGTTTTCATTGGGGCCAGCTCCAAAATATTTTCACTTGCAATTCCTCAATAAAAACATACTGGAAACACATTTGTTTGCAATTCACACATGAAACAAACAAAAAAAGTTTCCATTTAGTAGGACTCCAAGATTTAATGTGAAACTCAATTATTTCTCTCCCTCTTCATGGTTGCTTAATAAATCAGAGGCAGCTTTTCTAGCTGTACATAGTTTGTATAATCCTGCCAGCATGTGGGTGTACATGTACATACAGTACACACACAAACACGCAGATAGACCAGCAAAACCCATACCAATCATTTTAGTTAAACATCACAAAGAAGTTGTTGATTAAACCTGTTTTTGAAACACTGTTTTTTGTTTCTTTTTTTAAACACAAGCCAGTGCTCTTTTACTAGAAACTATCCTCAGTAACATGGTTGTAAGTGTTTTTCCCTTTTGAACTGCGCTGTTGCCCTACCCCTTCTATTTGGTGTGTGCTGCTATTTATTTAGCAGGGAATGTTGTCTTGCCTGAACCTTATGACACAGTGGGAGATTCTGGCTGCCTCTTAACTCATGGGAGACATTCTTTCCCTTCATCTGGTGGTTGTGGGTGGTAGGGTGGGGCTGGGCTGTTTCTGAGCCTCCCAGAACATTATATGCCCCAGATAGCTGCATTCTTATCCCTGTTCCCTATCCAACCTCCTGCATGCGCACTCTCACACTCTCAGCCTGTGCTCACAGCCACTTTTTACCATCTCCTCCCAGTTTAATCACCTGGGAAAATATTTATTCATGGCCTATCATTATTACCTCCCTTGGATGTGTTGATGAGGTGGTCTTTTATCTCCACTGTCACTTGGAGTCATCTGCCTTCAAGGTGAACTGTATAGTTTGAGCAAGGAGTTTCATGCCAGGACTCGAGTGTATGAACCAAAAGGCATACACTGCTGCTCCAAATACAGAACTGGAATAGTGATATGTTTTTTTTTTTTTTCTTATTTCAACTTTTCCCAAGAATACTGGATTGCCAGGGAAACCAAAACCTTGCTTTCACAGTGCTCTAGAGTTTCTGCTTCTCATATTTAGAATGACACAATAGTTCTGTTCACTGATTAAATGCTAAATGCTCTTTTAAATGTTTTATAACTATACAAACTTCTGCGGTCTCTACAACTAGGAGAAAAGTTGTGAAAAGTCAAGCATCACCTTTACAGTTTTATACCATTTGAACTAGACCGGGGGTACCCAAAGTCGGTCCTCGGGGGCTGGAGTCCTTCAGGTTTTGAACGTTTCCCTGCTCCAGCACACCTGACTCAAATTCGGTGGATCCAACAACCTATCAAGTTCTGCACAATGACCCATTAATTTGAGTCAGGTGTGTTGGAGCAGGGAAACATTGAAAACCTACAGTGCAGTGGCCCTCGAGAACCAAAACTGGACACTCCTGAACAAGACCATGGGGTACAACGCTATTTATATCCATAAATGCACATTGTTAAGAAATCTGCTGCGGCATGCCCTGCAATCAGCACTGCGTTGTACATATCTGTCATGTCCCTGAACTGTTCGTCTCATCTGACTTATTCTCCAGCAACTTCCCGTAAATCATCATACGCTTAGTGTTGCTTGCCCTCAGAAATAGCATCCACTACAAAGATGCCCCCAAATGCTTACTGAAATTACATTGTCATGCTCATAGTCAATCCTATGTCACTGAGATTGTCACAAAATGTGTCGGTTCCATAATGCAGTTTATAGATTTGAATATCTGGTAGAACTCTTGATGTTGTGCTTATAAACAGAATATGTTTTGAAATAGAAGCCTTAGATTTTCCACGTACTTATGCAAGTGCTTGATAGGATAGATGGATATGCAACACTTAAGTTCTACAAGCCATAGACAAGTCTGCATGGGGAAAGCAAATCTCTTTCAGTAAGTACTGAAAATACTTAGATTGAACCTTTTGGAGAAATTATACAGTTGTCACTTCTTTACAACTACACTACATGTTAGATATGCACTGCTAGAGCTTTATGCTAAACAACTTTGTTTGCTCACAGTTTAAATAAAGACGCTGTAGTGTGGGTTCTGCTGCTCAAATGACTTCAGACGCTTGTCTCTTTGGATTCAAAATCAAGTATTTACTTATGTAGTTTATTTTTTTAATTTTTAACCTGCACAATCAGGCTGATAGGACTGTATTGGGCGGAAAGGTACAGTTCATGCGCCTCACTGTATGGCTTGAAACATTGTCATTCTTCAGGTTGGCATATTGTGTTAAAAATCTTCTATGAAGCACTCATGTTCATCTTTTTAAAGCCCAGAAAGTCACAATTTATCAAATGTCACCAGAAGATGTCAAACTTCATTCAGTTTGCTGCACAATGAAAAGTCATCATTTACCAATCAATAAATCTGTACAGCTCAAGTCAGATGTAGGGATGATGAAATATGAATTATGAGTTTGCTGAGGCCTTCTTTTTTTTGCAGACATCCATCATTGTCAACAAAATGAGTCCAGCAAATATTCAATTAAGACCTAAGGGCTCCATTCCTCATTCATTATTCTGGGGTTAATTTGCAACTGTAGATTTGTCTTTTGTCACTTTCAGGCCAAGAAAGGATGGTTAAGTAATTACTTTCAGACCTCATCCTCCTTCAGGCAGCAGGAGGGTCTTTAACTATATTTTTTATCAAGTTCTTGTGATAGTAACAGCTTCTAAGTTTCTTTCAGGATGGCATTATTGTGTAAGTTCATTACCAGTCTCACATCAGGGTGGATATGCTTCCTGTTCATGTACATGTGGAATAACACTCATTAGGATTATGGGAGACGGACCAACAACCTTGGCTATATCAGCAATGGACGAAAGCAAAGCCAGTATATAGTATCGAACACTTTTTGTGGTGATGATCATTTGTTATTGTTATTTGATGAGCGTTTGTTGGCTGTTACCTAAACAACCTTTCTGGCCTAAAGTAGCATATGAGCCAGTTATGGACTTTTCCCAATAAAAGTTGTTTACCTTTTAAAAATCAGTTGTACTCAGGCCATGTCCAAATGGAGTGGAGTTATTTATTTATTTTATCATTTGTACGTTTCTTCCGTGTTGGGAGTCTGAAAACAGCAACTTTTTAAAACAGGGTTGCAAAGTAAAGAAATCAGAAAAAAACAACTTTGTTTCTGTTTACAACCCATACACACCTGTCCTACACTGATGGCACCATAGCCCATCTTCTCCCTTTACCTGCAAGTGCAAAAGCATCCAACAGCTACAATAAAGCTAGCTGTAGAGTAGTGGTGCATCATTTTGCTGTGCAGCAAAGCCTGAAGAAATACAACCATGATAGAAAAGATGGAAATAAAAGAAAAAAAAAAGCTCAAATTTATAAAAATGTGTTGTTACATACATTTAAATCTGAGGTGCCTAAACTTTTGGATGACACAGTGTCTGAGATTCTCACACTTTAGGCTGAATTGTTCAGATATTAATTTGCACATTTGTTGGTGGATATCCATGTGTTTTCATGGTAAATCAAACAAGCAGTTTTTCAGGTGTGGTTCTGTAGTAGGAGCATTACTTCTTTTGACTAAGTCTGCAATTTCCTGCCCACAGTGCCATTTCACATAGAAAAGTCTTGACTGCAGAATTTTTGTCTTGCCTCAGGCTACCGTGCAGACCGGTTCAGCTCACTGATTGCCTTTTCGTCAAGGGGGCGGGGGTATGCTGTGCGGTAGAGGTGAATGTCGCGCTGAGTGGCAAGTGGTGGGAGAGCAGTGGGAGAGCCATTGGCTGACAGGATGAAAGTTAAACACTGGCCTGTGGTCTTGTCTCACAGCTGGAGTCAGCTTGTTGCCTTGGGGCAGGGGCCCAGTTTATTGACCAACCTGGTACCCCTCACCTTCTCAATTCCTGCTTCACATAGATTTTCCCTGGACTCAGCCAAGGCAGAAGAGATGTACATGTGTTATTGATTTAAATGTTCACCTTTGCAGGCAGCAAGAAACTATATTCTTCTTGTCAGACTTACCACATAGTTCTTAGCTGTGGATTGTAGGTTTCCTGAGGCTGAATTTCTGTTATTTCTTCTTTCATCACAAGTCAAGGGGACCCCCCCAATCACAGTGATTACTCCTGTTATGATCCACATCACTCCCGTGTCCACCTAAGAGGAAAGGTCACCGCCGAATGAGCTACTCACTGTGCAAATATCAACACCTGTCACAGACAATCTGGAGTTTTTAAGATAGACGGTTTGTATTTCAGTCACTTGTGAAATCATTTTTCTGCCTTATTTTGCAACACTTGCACTTTGGGTCTGTTTGTATCATTTCCACATGGGTAAATTTTAAGAATGCACTGATACCAGTATCTGGTGTTTGTCCTAAACTCTGTCAAGAACTTACATTTATAAAACCACTCCTACATAACCAAACCTGACACTACTTCATAGTGACAGCTCTGTGTCTTTTTACTGACTGGAAGGTTGGTGGGGCAGTATTAAAGCCTTTGGAAATATAATACAAGTGATGATAAAGAATACAAAGCAGACAGCATGTTTTGGTTGTTTTCCAAGAAAAGGGAGGGAAATTAGTTCTTTAATACTAGTTTTATAATATCACATTATCTGAGCAACATCAGCAGTGCAGAGGCTGTAGATGTTTGTGCTCAGAAAAAAAAACAACAAAAAAACAAACCAGTAGCTCATTTTAAAAAGATAAGTAATAGTATAAATACTAAAGGATCTTAACTAGTCTACTGGTCTGGTTAACCACTAGTTATGAAGTGTAAATAAAACTGGATTTAAGTATCTTCTCAGTTTACTATTAACCTGTAGCAATCATCTACAGTAGTGGAACTTACCTGTCTTGACTTTTGCAGTTCATTTTCCCTTCAGCTTCTTCACCGATATTTGAACTGGCAGCATCAGGCCAGAATATGTCCTCACTTTAAGCCCACAGTGGATCGATGAGGATTTTACTCTGTAAAAAGTTGCTCTAAATTCTCGCATTTGAGAAGCTGAGGCCAGTTCGCTTAAAACAACCACAGTTCATCTGTGACAAGGGTGAACCACACACCCCCATATATACATTTCCCAAACGAATAACCTGAATCTGAACTATTGCCAACCTGAAGAAGACTGTTTCCAATTTTAGCAAGCAACATCCTGGCTGTTTTATTTTTTTACTTATTTTATTTTGTCAAAAAACTACCAACTACATTTGTTGGTGGACCTAAAGTTGTGACAAATATGCATAAACAGACAAATGAAGTAAAAAAAGAAAAGATGGAATAAAAATACAAAACTCCATATTTAAAGATTTAGCAGGGGAATGACATAGTTGTCCTTATTAGTTTTATCAGTTCTCAACCCTCATTTCTTACCAAAGCTGAGGGCGGAAGCTGAGTAAACGAGCTACAGCTGGGTTAAAAATTGTTCCAATGTATTCTAAATGTCATCACCCCATGAGAAAAAGAAAATAGGAAAGAGAAAATACTAATTATTTGACTACACAAAGCTTAAATAAACTATGTTAGGATTCAAAGAAAGCCGCAATAATAACTTTTCTTATTAATGTAAATGTGTTGAAAAGCAGTAATTTCTGAGCCCTTCATGGGGGGCATACTTTACCAATCAATATGTGCTGAACAGCTTACCTTCATAGTCCCACAACACAAACCCCAAGCTTTTTTTTTTTTTTTTGTCTTTTTTTTCTTTCTTTCTGTCTTTGTTTGTTTCTTATGCCTTTTGCTTAATTAATTCAATAAAGGATAATCCTCCATATTGTTGAACTATTTACCCAAATTGTAACAAGGTAACTTTTCAGCTGGATGTTTGACTGTCAGAGGTGTTCCGCTGTCATCACCAATAAAAATGCTGCGGTTCATTAAAACAAAGCTTGGTACATGAACCAAGGACCCCATCCTGAAGAATGACAACAACAAATATAGCAGTACGCAGCCTTGGTGCTTTGTGTATCTTTATTCGTGAATGTGTGTTTGATATTCATTGCACTTAGCGTTGACATATTGTTCATATGTTTTGTCTATTTTATGTTAGAAAACTGCCCCTCTTCCCCAGTTATTGCACTGATTGTGCTTAATATAGTTGAGCTTGACATTTCAGCTGAGTTTGCGTACTGTCTGCTCCATCTGAATGTCATCTAAAGCTGTTTTTGTTCATTTAATTTGATTGCCAAGCATTGTTTTATACATGTTCACACTAGATTCTTGTAAAGTTGAGAGAGATTCAAGCATTTCAGCTGGTACGGGGTCAATTCATTACCTCTGGACAGGCAGTGATGGAACAACAGTCTGGGTCCACTGATGAATCTGCATTGTCATCTTATTAATACCCCCACATAGTCAGGGCGGCTGCCATGGATTTTCCATCTAAATGGATTAAGCTTTCATTTCTTATGCTTAATCACAATAAAAAAAAAAGAGGATAGGGGTGAGGAAAACTTGAGATAAAGGCTTTCGCCTATTCACATCACTCTGTCACTTCCCAGCCCTCTCCAGAGTGACCCCCACCTCTTTTTAGGCTCCTAACAACAGATCAGTGTGTTTTCAGCAATGTCTATGCATTTTTATAAGGGCTTTGTGTCTTGTGTTTATCCGTCACACTTACTTCACTTCTAGGATGTCTAACAACATAAACCACAAAAGCAGCTGAGAACATTTTTGTATTTATTATAAAAACTCATGAACTGCATCTTTAAACTGAAGATCTGGTTTAGTTTTGATAAAAGCAGCTTTATGTGTTTGAATAGGCACATTTGTGGCTTTTCTTGTCAGATATGTTCTTTAGAAGTTTGTCCAGTGTGTGTGTAGACCACTGATGGGTAAAGCATTCAAAGTGCAATTTTCCACTGATATGTTCGTCACGATTCAGGCTTAGAAAAATGTTGGTGGAAGATCACACACACATGAACGCTTTGCATTCACACAAGAACTTTCAGCTTGACCTCTGCAATGTCACTTCTTACTGAGATACATCTTGGCAGTTGTCCCACACCGAAGGGATTTGTGGAGCAAAGAAGAGGAATGGGAAGGGGTGTCCAGATATGTTTGTGCAGTCAGCCCCGGATTTATGTGTCTGTAACAGAGCCATTTATGGGGTGACTGTTGCCCCTTTTTTCAGGGGGAGTTGCTTGTTTGCCACAGAAGCTGCTGTGCAAATATTAGCTGTCCTGGTGCACCTGCTGCTATTATCTCGGTCTCTCCATCCCGCCACCCTGTATCCGTATACTCTCCATTTGTCAAACACACAAAGGAAGACAGACACACAATAGAGGGACATTTTAAGACTGCCTTGGCCCTGCGTTCGTGTCCTGACATGGGGTAAACAGTGATGCGACCTCCCATCCCCCAGGCCTGGTGCTGCACTCCTTTAATCTGGGGTAACAGGTGTAATATGCAAGGGTTGGTCAGTCAGAGGCAACAATGTTCACAAGGAACTGGCCACTGCTCGCTAACCCCAACAACTTCATCCATTTATTTTTAGCTCATTAAAGACACTCAAGTGTCCAACCTCGGGGGCAGTTGATGGCAATATGCATTTATGTAAATTGAAAGACCAATCTTATTGTCTCCTTTTTCAAAGCCTCATTCAAGAAATTTTAAAATCTATTAATCCCCTTTCTCCTCATCAATATTTATTTTCCCCCATTGCATCAACTATGCTGGCTTCATAATCTTAAATAATACTTTGAAAGCTTTTCTTTATTTATTTATTTAATCATTTTAAGGTAACCTTATTTATAATTTCTTCATCTACTTATTTCTCTTTATATTAAAACACCAGCCAGACACAAATTCATAGCATGTGTTCCATCTTTACAAACACTTAAAGATTTTGCATAAATTGAGAGGTTCCTACTTTGTTTAATTTCATTACTTTTATTTACTTCATTTTCATTTATTTGGGGTATAATAGGTATATTTCTTGGGTATTCTACTCATCCTTCTATAGTCAGATATGTAAAACACAAATCTCACTGAACTTCCATTTTCACCTGATCTCTACAAATAGTTAAAACACAACTAGTTTGGATAAAAATTCACTTTTTTTAAAAAATGCATTAGTTAAATTTTTGCCCTTATAACTCTGGACTGTGTTCCTGTCTCGATTCATGGCGCAGTGACATCTATCATTTCTGGAGCCGCTGCTGCCCAGCAGCATCCAGAGGCTGAGGAACTGCTCTTTACAACTCTTTCTTCTGGGATGTTGCGTGATGTTGCAGCCAAGTTTCACTTAATGTACCGCGTCACATGCTAGCAAGCAGATATAAACACACCAACCGTTTTGAACATGCACTATGGGATATTCAACCAAGAAACCCAAGAATACACCATCAGAGAGGTTAGACAAGAGTCAAGATAAGCCTGTCGTTTCTTGGCTGGAGGGAGCTCACAGTACAGGTAGGATGCAAAATGGATGCTGAACATGTCATCGATAGAGGGCGTGTCTCTGAGAAAATGGCAACAGTTCTGTTGCGCGTCTTTAAATGGAAACATTTTTATAACAGTCTTGGTTGATCATTAAATTTAGATCTGAACGAAATTATACAATTTCAAAAACCTTGCTAACAAACTTATATGATGATTCATGCTTCTCTTTAGATATTAAAACAGCACCAAAATAAACTAAACTTGTTTCTCTTTATCAACTCAGTCTTTTCAATTTGTTAAGATTCTTGTTTGTCGGAGTTATTGGTGTATGTGTAAAGATTGTTAAAAGTTGAGGAAGAAATAGGCTTTATACGTCAAAGCTGGCTGCTTTGTTGTCATCCTTAATGATCACAGTTCTTTAAGCTGCTTGTTTTACATTGTACTTGTGTTGGTTCTGTATGGAACGTATAAGGTGAACATAGGGTCTACCACACACTATTAGTACTTGGGTGGGTGCACAGGTAGGCTATAATAGTGGCTTCCAAAATCCTATTGACAACCCATTTACTTTAAAACAACTGGATGAGTCAGAATTTGGGGTCCAGGTCTTAAATAGATTTGTATCCTGCAGATATTATCTTACAGTCCTTCAGACTTCCAAGTTTGTACTTGGTTTCTTCTTATAGATGCTTCTAGGTATGTGTTGACTGTGTCTTATTGTGTTTCAATTTGTTGGAAAGTGTAAATTGTACAATGCCCATAAACCTTGTGTTGCCAGCTGTACCATAAACTATGTTCTACGATCAGCATGCAACACAGTCTTTATGGCTCTCTTTGTTTCCTTCAGACTCACTCTGTGTAGCTGCCCTGTGTTTGCCCTTTCTTCTTTTTACATATTGCTTTTTGCATGTGTCAGAGCTGGGTGTGTTCAAACACACACACACCTACACACCCATGCACATGCCTTCAGACACAAACACCAGTGTCCCCACAAACACACACAGAGGGGGGTCCCTGGAGCTGGCCACAATTACTGCGTATATGGCTGCTTACTCATTATGTCTGACAGGCCACACCACTCTTGCTCTCCTGTTGTCTCCTGTTCATTGCCTCCTACATCATCTGTTTTCTCAGTGCAAACACACACAAAATGTGCATGGTGAGTATGTGGGTAGTCAGTTGGGGGGATCAGGGGCTGTATCCATCTATTCGGGGCTTCAGAAAACACGGAGTCAGTTTGCACTTTGCGCCTCGTGCTCACTATGCTAAAGCCTTGTTAGAATCTAATTGTTTTGTACAAAGAAAATATAGTTTTTACTCTAACAGTAGCCCAGCATGCATGCCTGTCTTTAGAGCAAATCAGACATTCTCTGATAGTCACCATATCTAAAATAAGAGAAGTGAACATTCCTGATCATCCTGTTGCACTTCAATGTACTGAGGAGAAATCTCAGGTCTTGGAAATCGTATAAATGTTTCTACAACATATAGCATCTACCTAAACATTATTGGAAGCTGCTAACCTCTTGGTTTCAGACACTCAGGACACCTTTAGTGGTGCCATATTGAAAAGTCAGTTGGTCAAGGAGCTGTTCTGGTAGCATGAAAAAGAACTTGCAAAGAAGATTTTATATCATAACTGGTTAGTGCATATCTCTTGCTTATTTTGAGTCTATAGATACATTCAGACCTCACCAATCCAATTTAAAAATTCACTTACCCCATATAACCTGATTCTTGAGCACAATCCCCATCTCATGAGTGAGAAGTCTTTCACGAGTCAGAACAACTTAAAGGGAGCAATCCACTGCATTTCTGGCACACAACCTCCCACTCGAATGTGTTAATTTTTAACAAAACTACTCTCACTTGCAAACTGTCCGGTGCATTGTAGGTCTGAAAAGAGCTAAAATAATCCTGAGAGTCCTTCACCTATCTATGCCTTGAAATAATGTTCCTGGGGGTCACAAATGGAATCAGTGATATGGGCAAACCAAGCATGTTGGAGGCTAAGAGGAAATATTTGAATATTTTTCCAAGTTCTATTTTTCTTGCACTTGTGGCTAAACATGATTCATTCATTCATTCATTCATTCATTCATTCATTCATTCATTCATTCATTCATTCATTCATTCATTCATTCTCAGCTGTCACCAGGCAAGAAGCAGGGTCCACCCTGTAAAGGTCACCAGTCAATTACTGGGCCATGGGAGCTGTTTGGAAATATTCACTCACATTTTACATCTTAACAGGTGACTTAAAATCGCTAGTGCAGTCAAGCTTTTAATATTCTGGATTTCTCCTGCAGTATTGCTTCTGCTTGCAATAGATTGCCTGACTCTAATCCCAGCACACTTTTGTCAAACAAGGGCAAAATGCAAATGGAGAGGCAAGACTCCAATTAATTGTCCATAGATATGCAGCTACATGAAACCATTATTGGGGAGCAAACGGCTTTAACTTTGTTTCTAATGTAATATAAACTTTAATTAATAAAGTGTGTGATGAAGTGGAGACTTATCAAACAAGCTCCGTGTCCATTAAAGGCCCTAAACCCTCACAAGGCAGTCTTATTAAACTCGTTTCAAAACGTGTTTATGAGCCCCATGGTGGGAAAAACAGTGAGAAATGCCGAGACATGAAGAAAAAGAAAATGAGTTTGTGTAATTAGTGAAAATTAAGAGCTCTTAATCCAGGAGGAGGGATTGGAGGAAGGGAAGAAAAAAAGGGAGAGGAGTTAAGAGGGAAGTATTGGCATCGTGGGATGGGTGGGTGGGACTCTGGAGCTGCCGCTTCGCTTACTTTTGTTTGCCCCTGAAGAAATGAGCAACGACCCAAAAGCTCACACCTAATAAAGACACTCATAATAAAATATGGTTATATTTGTGAAGGGCTTTGAAAGCACAGCTTCCTTCACCTGGAGGAGCACTAAGTGCAAAGAAACACTAGGATCCTGTCACGTTTTTGCACCTATTTGCTTGAGTGTATGCAGATTCACTCTTATTAGGTTATTAAATATTATTTGATCTTGTTAGACATTATGTCCCTGGATTTAGAGATCACCAATGTGCTCTTGAAATTCTATGACTCTCTGTAAATTAAAAAGTTATTTTCTTCTCATATAAAAATAATCCTCTTTATTGGGCAGATCAATGTTATTTCGTGTAACTATTTAATGTGTCTGGGTGTCTGTAGAACTCCTCCACCTTTATCTCTGCAGAAGGTTTCTCAGCCCTACTATCTACAGAAATGTTATTTCCTGGTCTGTCTGAGGGTGGCATTTCTTTGCTCCATTTCATGACATTCATCAAGACAACTTCTACTGACAGTTTCTGCTTCAATAGCCCTGACCTTCTAAAATGAATCCAGATGTTTCAAATGATGGACAGAAGAAGTGAAGTTTGAGGGAGCAGCCGTGTTTTGGAAAGCGGGTGATAGTATTACAGCACTGGGAAATTGTGATCATTCCCCCTGTAAGATTTGTACTGCGGCAGAGCAAAAAGGAAAAAAATGCAGACCTGCATCTTTTCTGTGAAACTGCCATTTCATATAGAAGTTAAATGAGCTTTTCATGTTTATAGCTTCACCAGCCAGTGAGGCCGAGGGGTGGTCTGAGGAATACGGGCCATTTTTGGTTTATTTGTTGCAGTTTTAACAGACAGTGGGATATGCTAAGCAATATCCAACTGTCTCTGGTAAAAGCCCCCCTATTGTTTACAAGAGAGGCATGTGCCATTTTAGTGTGCTTTTGTCAGTGCCAGGAGCCATGAAAGCAATTGTTGTTGTTTCTGGGCTCAGTTAACCTCTCCTTCCTCTATAGTTTTTTGGATGTTATAAGTTCATCTTCGGCTTGTACATTTCTTTGTAGGATGACTTACAGGAGTAGCATTTCTCATTAAACATATGCTTGATCGAGGTTTTTTCTTTTCTTTTTTATTTTTTTATTGTGTCATTGTCACCTGATTGTGTAATTTCTTTGATATAATTGAGGGCATTAGAATTCGTTTTTATTTTTCTTTCTTTCTTTTTTCTTTCTGTTGTACAGTGTTTGCTTTGTTTGTTAATGGGAAAAAGAGACATTTTGTACTGGTTCTAAGCATCTGAAAAGCTCAGCTAGCATTTCTTCCTGTTGAATTCATTTTTTATTATCACTTCTTAAAAAAAAAAACCCAAAAAAACAAGATCACTGAGTTTAATGGATTAGATTATTTTCCTGTTTAGTAAAATATATAATAAAACAGAATCATTCTGAACCACACCTACTATAAACGCAGATAAAGTCTAATTGTGTGCAACAAATACTTAAAATTGTTATTGAGACAACCCAACCCCCCCCAAACAAGTTATGGTGTAGCTTAATTGTTCTGTGACTTTGTGACAGAGATAGAGGTACATATAATTCATCCACTACCTTCCACTTTGCACTTTGTTCTTCTGGGAAATTGAAGTCAGTGTGGGCTTTCTCTGCTTCATTTCAAATCTGTGGAGTCCCGTAAGGCAGAGGCCCATGAATAGCCGCTGGGAATACAGCTCTGATAAGAAGACAGCAACCTCCAACAAAAGTAGAGGATGGATAGAAAAGATGGAGTTGGGAAACGGCGTGGAAGGAAGTGAGTTACCACAGTTTAGAGGAATAATCGATCAAGGACAGGTGTAATTGTTAGTGTTTTCTAAATTTGCCTCATTAAAATGTGGCGTATTAGAATAAAGGTGACATGCACCATGATGATTGCATAAACATGCACATGACTTATTTCTTAATTTGTTCTGAGAGTTGAAACACACTAACCCAGGAAAGAACCATAAATCTACAGGGATATGGAAACCGCTTATCCTCCATGTTAAGAAATTGGTAGGCAGAAAACATGCTCTGTCCTTCACTGGTGGCCTACTTTGAAAGTAAAATAGCAACCATTTGAAAAATAGAATGCCAATACAGTACTTAATATGCGTGCATATCAGGCTGGTACAAAGCTGTGGAGGTGGACCTGAGAGGAATACGAATCTCCCAAACCAGGTGCTTGTTCCCCCCCTGAGAGCATGAGGACCGGAAGGTTTGGAGAATGGGGAGGGTGTTTGAAGTCCTTGAGGATGTTGTGGATTGTGGGTGGTAAGGGAAGTTGTGAAAGACTCAAAAGCACATGCAGCCACCTGGATTTCTGAAATGGGTCGCTAAGCAATTATCTGAGTCCTAAAACTCAAGCAATTTAGAGGTGTTGCAGGTTTATTTTCCTATGTTCTTGTTGGAGTTTTTTTTAAGAAATTTCGGGGAAAATAACTCATTTTTTTTCTTACTTCAGATTTTTTTATAGTTTTCAGTTTGAATTTATTTATGTACTTTTATTATTATTATTATTATTATTATTTATTTTTTTTTTTTTATCATTATTATTATTATTATATTTATTTTCCATTTTTTCCTCTATTTATTGGTGGAATTATTAAAAAAAATTCTAAGCCTTTTGGGAGGTTTACTTCCAAACGAGAAACACCCTAAAACATTCTACTGTTGGTAATAATAGTCATTCCCCAAATAATATAATATACCTGATGTTGTATGCTATTTATTTATTTATGCCCTTTTTTTAATGTTCAAGACTTAATGTACTGCAGCTTTTTAAAGTGGATTCTGTCTTTGAATTAATTTAGAGATAGATAGATTAATAGAGATAACGGCTCCTAGGTTTGAAAGAAATAGAGAAACAAATAAATTAATAAAAGATTAGGCAGAAAAAAAGTGTCTGTCAGACCAAAAGAAAGAAAGAAAGAAAGAAGAAGAAGAAGAAGAAGAAAAAAAAAAACAATACAAAAGAACAGCTTTCTTTAACTCCTGCATATGCGTTCACAAATGTGAGCACATATTCTGTATTACATGAGTTTTAGGAACCCAACGGCTGATTGCAGTATCACTTTTAGGATTATTTTTTCCCCTTTACCTTCACCTTCTTCAAATAAAAGGCTTATCCTGTGCTGTGGGATCTGTGAACCTCTCCTTTTCTCCAGCCCCAGGCCTGCTGAACGGATCAGTGCGAATCAAGCTAAGATATGGTGGGAAGCAGAAAAAGGGAGGACAGAACAAGAATGTAATTGTGCCACACTGTTTTTTTTTTTTTTCACAAGATTGTGGATCAGGGCCACTTTCAAGTTCCAAAGGCATTTATTCTTTTGTCTGTTTGACTTCAGAAATGTCAATGTTTTTCCACCTCAGCTTTTAAATGAGTGTATCATAGTAGAGTGTGTGCTGTAATGTAAAGCAGTCACAAAAGTCAGTGCTGTGAAGTACTTGTAAGTGCACATTTTCCTGCTGAATGTGTTGATTCACATGGACACATTTCAGCAGTGGAGCCCATCAGTTCAGAAGCTGGCGCTTAAGAGAATGAACCATTCAGAGCACCAAATTGCTTAAGTGATGTACTTACATGTCAAAGTGCCACAAACCCTGTCTTTTTTGCTGTAATGACAGCATTTTAGCTACTGTGGTTTCACAAGAGTGGTGTCTTAAAAGCATATCAACTGTAGACATATGATTTATTTAGAAGTAGCAGAGTTTAGTAAAGTATAGCACACTGAGGTATGTTCAATTGGCTGGCAGCTTTTCCTCATTAGACAAGAATGTGCATGTCTGGGAAAGCTTGAAATTTAGCCCTCAAATGTTTACATTAAATATATATATATATATATATATATATATGCTATATTAAGCATTTAATAGATAAATTATGGAATAAACAGATTTTGTTTATTGTTTTTATTTGTCCATTTGAATGTATCTTCTGCATCCTTTTTTTTTTTTTTGCATTTCAACCCAATTCTGTCTTCTTGGCAGCAGGAGAAATGTCATTATGAATTTGTCCCCCCCGCCAATATGTCCTGGCAGGATTCAAGGTTTTTTTCTTCAACATGTGCACACTTATGCTTTAACATGTCAGAAGGAAATCAGAACATCCATAAAATCCACATGACAACTGACACTTGGCTGAAGATAAACATCTGCTGCTTGCACAACCTGTGTTTATCTGTTGTTCATGGCTATTAGGGAATAAACTGGCAGGAGTGGAACACTTTGACAGTGATCATCCTTTACTATGAATTTGCCACTATATATATATATAAATATATATATATATATATATATACATATGTGTTTCAGTCCATCACACAGGGAGTTGTAACAGTGACAGTCTTGTGCCAAGGAGAAGATTAATGCGTGTATGAGCAAAGGTTACAGATTGTGGTGGAGAAGAGCGACTGTGCCAAATAAATTAGAGAGAGAACACATGCTCGAGAGATCATGTTTTGCCATTGGACATGTATTTGCTCTCATCCAGTTTTGCGTCATCTTGTAGGATCTGCTGAAGGACTTAAATACAGAAAAAGCATGAGTGCTTAGTGCACGATAGCATCTTTTGTATGTTTTTCCCAATGCTATAACATTTCAAATGTAAATTTAGCAGTGGATGTTAGCAGGCCTTTCTATTCCTGGCATAAATCTCACTACTGATGTAGCTTATTGGTAGAGAGACGCCTGTGTAGTAAATGACCATGTGCATGAAGCAGCAATTCTTATTTGCTGTTTTCTTTTTGTTTGTTTGTTTGTTTGTTTCATGTATTATTATTTAAGATTTGGTGGAAATTCACCAAAGAGGACTGATGCATAACTTACTGTGTACTAATTACTTACCGCCGTCAACTATCAATGTGACAGTATTTCTGCATCTTTGTTTTTTTTTCCTTTTCACTTGATTTTTTTTGTTTTTAATCTATGGTAAATAACATAGAGAAGAAGATACAGAAAAAAAAGAGCTTTCCTTGGTGTTACACTGCCTTTTTTATGTTAATGATGCAATGTAAGTACTAAACTACAACAACAGTGTTTTTTTTTTTTTTGTTTTTTTTTATTAATTTCCCCAATTTTCTCTATTTTCTCATAGACTCATGCCTACCACACAACAGCAGGACTTTAACACATCATAATCTGCTCACTAAGCGGTGGGCTGCACTTAAACGATCGGTGCCCCAAACACCATGGGTATCCTTAATTCCACTGCAACATAGGTCACGCAACCATTTTCAGTGTTGGTACTGGAGTCTTTAGCTCTGCAATCACAAAAACCCTTCTTTACATTCTGAGTCTTCACAGCACGAAAGTCTGCCATTATAACTCATGACATTGTTTTTTTTTTTTATTCTTGTTGAGGAGAAAAAGAAAATGTCAAGATTTACAATCTACAAAATTATGTTTCAGAAGGCTTTTTCCTGGGAAGCCAAATTTAACATGAAAGTTTATTTTTCCTTCTTTTAGGGTTACAAAATTATTATAAGTTGTATTTCAAAAGTGTTCATTTCTATGTGCGCTTATTTACATTTCATTTGTTACTTTTGCTAACATTCATGAAGCCCTTTATTTTTTTCTCAGTGGTGTTTGTATTTTGTTCTTTGGTTCCTCCAATATAGTTTTTAGATGCTTAATAACATTTTATTCTAATCTAATAGGGAGTAGGTGGTATTAGATACTATAATGAGACAAATTGAAAAATAATTCATTAATCTATGGGGGAATTTATGTAAGAACAAAAAAGTGGTGGTGATACCATAAACACAATGCAGTCTAACAATCCACTTAGTTTCATCAGAGAAGAGAAAAACAGACATTTTAGATACATAAAGATCAAAAGAGAAACAAAGACCCAGGTAAACATTGAGGCAGGTAAGCAGCTCAACATCTTCTGTGGTTTTGGGAATTAAATGCAGTTCACGACTGAGTGGCTCTCCTTACACTCATCTTCTCCTTTCCACACTTTAACTCTATCCCCAGATGCTGCTTGGTGCATCTTTAATCAGGTCATGTTTGCTTTGACACCTTCATGTCACCAGACCATGTCTTCCTGCTGCTGTGTAAAGAATAGTCATCAGAAGGTGACACAATGGATGCATTTACAGCTTCAGTCAGTGCAGGACCAATCCCTGCTTTTTAAATCAGGTGCATGTTTGTCTGCATTTTCACGTGTGGAAAGAACACTGCATGTCTTTTGCTGACAGATGAGGCACCAGCTGTTTTAATGCAATTCAGAATTTACAATTATACTGTGCATATCTGTCCCCATGTTGATTGCCAGGGATAAACCTATTGCTGCTAACAAGCATGAAGTCAAGCTGCCAGCAAGAGAAAAAGTCATTTCCCCCTCCTCTTGTCCTCATCTCTCAGCAAACCTTGACATTTTCCAGCACAGAAATGTGAAGTATTTCTTAAGTCCTTTCACGCCTCAGTAGACAAATTGGATCAACCTATCGGTTAACCTTCACAAGAAGAGGAGATAATACTTGAGCACATTTCTTAAAAAATAAAACATAAGCATGGACGTCATTTCCTTGTTTGACAACCTTTCATGTACCACTTTTTATATCTTTTTGCTTAGACACACCTGCTTACTTGAGTCTTCATAAAAACAGGGATGGCTAGAGTAAGAAAAAAAATATGAATATATTATATGACTTTAAAAAAAAGAAAAAGAAACCTCTGATGCTAAAGATGGAATTCAATGACATTAAGTGTTTTGTTTGTCTTTTTTGTCTCATTAATACATGCTATTTTTAACTTGAAATCATAAATAAGCAGAGAGAAACTTGATTATACATGAAAGTGATAAAGAATAACAGTGCTTTATAAAAAGAAAGGGCAGATTATGTTCGGTCAGCTGACGAACACACAAAACGCAACCCTGTCAAATACAGTTAAAAGTAGGACAGTTTCTGAACATATAAAACAAAAGCTGCAGCAGAGTATCAGTAACTTCCAATTCACGTTTTTGCCTTTTTAGGTGTAAATTAAAGGAACTCAATCATTAAAGAACAAATGATAATTAAAAACAGAATTTATTCTTACAAGATTAAGAGGATTACGTCAGTTTTAAGGGGATTTATTTTTCTTCCTCTTGCTATTTTGTTAAACCATATATGTTTATTTTGTATATCTAAAGATAAACTGTAAGAGGCGTCTGTTGTAGAATGTGACCATGATGATTCACAGCTGACTGAATAGCCTGAGAACTTATTCTCCTCCCCATTCTTTTCATTTACAAGTACAGAAGTAAACTGGACCGATTTCTGTACGACTTCCAGGTTAAAACTGATACCGGTATTTTCATGTGGGACAACCAAGAAACATCTCTAGTAAGCTGTAGAGGTGCACATCTACAATCTGTAACCATTTCAACCTCCTTAAGTGTACCGTGGACCTCATCTCTGGGCTATGCCCTATGTAGTGTGGCGTGAGAGGTAATAAAGACTACTGGGACCTGAGTAATCTTGCCAGTTATTCAGGGAACAGCCTTAGCCTCTAATCTCTGTTCAACATCCCCCCATTGTGAGACAGGCCCAGTTTTAGCGTTGTCTCCTGAATGCTTAAGGCTGGACTGCACGGCAGGGTCTTAACGCATGGCAGGTGCAGCTGGTTGGACCATCAGCTAGAGCCTTCCCACCAGCACTCAAGCGCATTGGGTCACAACGAACCGCTTAGGCACAACCAGAGACTGGTTTCCTAGAACTGATTGGCTGTGAGGCTCAATTCATCAGAGCCCCAAGGAGCATGTCTCCATGACCAATTTAAGAGACAGAGTCAGAGCCTTCCCACACTCCCTGCCTTTGAGAGAGTTGAGTGTAGATGTGGACAGATTAAACATACTTGTTAAAAGGCTGTGCCAAGCTCCAGGTCATCGGCAACGCTTAGAGTTATTGATTTGGGGGATATTTATTTGTTCATTGTTGGTGTATGTGATTGCGTATATTTTTTTTCCGTTAGTTTTTCCTTTTTCTTTGGAAGACTAGCTGAATGTCAAAGCAAAAGAAAATGTGGGACCTGAGAGATGGTCTACCATCATTGCTATTCCTGTCATGAAAAAAAATCCTCAGCTATAAAATGTATTGAATCTGCTTAAATCCACAGACAGTCTGGATTTTTTAAATTCTACCGATGCTACGTTTAGTTTGATTTAAGTAAATTTTAAGCATTAACCTAATGACCTAAAACTGACCCGAGAGAAGTCTCTGATATAAGTTAGTGTTTTACAGGAATCATTAACTGTGTGCTGGAATCCTTCTCCTCTACATGGAATAGAAACGGGGGAGGGTCACTAAGGGAGATCTGTGTTGTCTCAATTAGAAGAGGAGGCTTTTTTTCTCTCCCTCTCTCGCTGGGCTGCACTCCAGGCCCAGCTGTGTACCTTCCACTGTGGGCTGAACCTTTCCCTGCATACTGAAGACATTACTGGCCACAGGTCAAAGTGTCACTCTGCGGGATTTATCCTGCTTCCTGTACATGCACCTTTTATTCAGAGATCTTGAATGAACAGAACCAGAGGCCTTTAACGAGAGCACCGATAACTGTTACAGCTCTTCTTGCAGTACCTGGGTGAACTGGGGCGTACATGTTTTCTGGAAGTGTGTTTTGACACAATCCACAGTTATCATTAACAGCCACTTCCCCCACTCTGTGTTATCATTAGGCATGATGATGACTGTATGGCTGAGAGCTTCCATCCTCCTCACCCATACCGTTTCAAAATACAGCTCTTTCAAATTGTTCACCTTGACATGAGGAGAACTTTTAAAACATCTATGAAAAGAGAAGCTGCTACTAAAAGAGATATTCATGCACTTTTAAAGAGAGGCGTGTATTTAGAATTGATTATAAATATGCATACCCATTCAAATATTAGCTGATATCAGCAGGCCAAAGTTACAGATTTATAGATTTTTTGGTATTCTGTTTTACTGCTGCTGGATTTGCCAAGCTGAAACTAAAAGAAATGATTTCAAGTCTTAGTCAGTTGGGGAGGGATTGTCTTTTGAGTGGGAGAATGCTTTAAGATCCAAGACAGTGGGATGAGTGGGTACAGCTATGTATCCGCACAGCAGATTGACTTCAGGGTTGAGAACAAGACCTCTGTTTAAACTAAGGGAAAAGAAGAAATAAATGAGCTCTGGGTTTCAGTGGTCAGATGGTGAGCTCAGATCATGAGCGGACTCTCTGCTTGCGTTCTCTTGATATATATTTTTCTGATAAGTATTTTTCCGTCCTCTTAGAAGTCTTCATCTCTCCATATGAATTCCGCAATATCTCTGTTCACTGTTCATGTTTTGGCCTATACATCCATCTGAAAAGTATGTGCATTTAAATGAACACCAGTTCTATGTAATTGTTGTTTCTGTGGTTAAGTCCACTGACTTTCCTCTAGAATTCATCTCCTTTAGACAAGCTGGCAGCTTCCCAGTAGCTAAATCCTTGGTGTGAGTCCCTGAGAAGGAGGACAGGGCTCATGTTTGAGACAGATTGCACAACTGAAGGAATAAATCGTCTCGTCGAGTACTAGACTCCAAATTGTGTGTTGCACTCTCAGTTCTTTTGCCTTTAAATATGTTTGTTGAAGACCTGTCATCTGCAGTTTTCTGTTATTTCTTTTCAAGGCATGCTCATTTTTCTGGTGTGTGGTGGCAGGGCTCAGCCGAATGGCTTGTGTCCGGAAGTGAACATGTGGTAGTGTTTAGCTTTGTAATGCCCAGGGCTTTATGGACGTCTTGAGGGAGATATTGCATGGAAGGCAACCAGGATGCTGAATCTGGGCCAGCAAACATACTGGATGTCCAAGTGTTGGAGAACTCTTGTTATCACAGAGCTTCCCAAGGGTTTACCTCAGTCCAAGGCCCACATACATGGATGCCAACTCATCACTAATAAGCCAAAACTGTTTTTGCTCAAACATTTATGTATGTTTTCTTTGAAACCTAACAATTTGGTGACTCCCTTTGGCACACAGCAATCTTTAACTCCCGTTCAATTAATGTAATGTCTGGCGGTTATGCTCAGCAGAGGCTTTTCTTCATGTGGTTATCTTGGCTTGCTTATGATAGTGAATTTTTCCTGTGTTTTGTTTAAACTTAATATTGAAACACCTCCTCCTTGGCACATATCTCAGAACACCTAAACATTAAAAGAAATGATAAAGCACAGCACACCAGCATTAAATTCTTTACCACTGTTGATTCATTGTTCCATTTCTCGTGCATTTCCTGTGTCATGTCGAAAGCGTTTGATCAGTTTATTTGTCTTTGAGAATCATGTAGCCCAAGAATCAGCTATGTGAAAGTTGAGCTCTGTTCAACTCAGCAGGGTGTCATGCTTCGAAGGCATTGTTAGTAATTTAACAGACTGTTTGTCTGGATTGAAGTCCCGTTCTATCACAGCCTCTCATGTAATTCCACCAAACAACAATTAATATATGTTGGTGATGCTCGCGTTTGCTTGTAATTAAGATTTTGTTATCACTGTGTTTTCATCTGACAGCCTGGCACAAAAATAATGCAGCCTTGTGAAAGGACTCCATTGTACACAACAGCTTCAAGGAAACCAACGAGCTGCCAAAAAGCCCTCCCACATTGTTCCCATCACAAATGGCTCGCCGCTGTGTTATTGCTTGAAAGATTCTATTGACAAATATAACTCTTTGCATGAGGGATGGTTTTGTTGTCACAGTATTACATTTTAGCCACTGGGCAACTAGTAAAACACGTTTAAATATTGGCAAAAACTTGGATCAGCTGTTGTAGACCTGCACTTTTGGACAGGTTAAGCTTTCTTGGCTCAAAAACGAATGGGATGAATGTGCATTTCCAAAGTTTTAGCATTGTGAAAAGGAAACAGCAACAACCAAAAATTATACAAGTCTTAAAGCAAGTTGGAGTTGGGATTTTCAGATATTTTCTAACAGCTTCTGGGTTTTTTGGGTTAGTTTATGAAACTTTATGGTTGTGGCTAACCATCTGGGTATGTGCCACTTACATTCATCCTTGCCACACACCTGGGACTCTGACTAGTGCGGCAGCTTGAATGTGTGAAAGCCCTCCAGGGCCCATCAGTTCACATGTGGAGCTCAGAGGAAGCATGTGACTTGTGGCATAATTAAGTCAGCTAGCAAATGCTGTAGCAGAAATCAGCCTACTGAAGCCACAACTCAATACCCAGCAGGAGAGCTCTGAGCTGTATAGGATGGCATTAGGAAGAAATTTGCCTGTTTCAGATTTTTAAATGCACTGTTTTCCTATTTAACTTTATAATGCATGGAGCCCTGGAGGCAAGGGCGAAGACAGCTGACCAGAGTGCGGAGAGCACCCTGCTGAGAGAGTAAGGTACCGCGGTGAGAGATTAAAGTGGCAGTAGAGGGAATAGATAATAGAGGTTTTAGAGAACAATTTAGAACAAAAAGCAGCCAAATTCCCATTCTCAGTTTAAGTTGCTCTTTGTCTCCAGGGCACTCTCTGAGGGAGATCGATGTTTCCTCATGCTCTTTATTTTCATTGGCTCTCTAATTTCTTTTTTTCCCAAGTCTCTTTCTGCATGAGACAAACAGCATGATTCCTTGGCCCCAAACACTCACTGACTCAGTGTATGTGAGGCAGGATTCTGTGGACGCTCTGTTGTTGTCACTGGATTTATTTATGAAGTGATTAATATTTATTCTGTGTCGTCATCATCTGGTGGATTTGGAAGAAACCTGATTAGTGAAAAAAAAAATAAAATAAAACTACTGACACACAATGTAGGAGAATTGCATGTACTTATAAAATCAAATGTTTTAAAAAAAATAACAATATAAGATGCACTTGCTTTATATTTAAAAGCAGATTATATCAGTGACATAACAAAGGGGCAGCAATAAGGTGGTAATGTATCATCAGTTTCATTGTAGTTTATCTAAACTGAACTAGGAAACGTGGAGATGAGTAACATCAGAGCAGCTTCCTTTACATTGTGTAGCTTCCCCTCATGGCTCAATACAGTTCTGACCCATTGCGGTGTGGGTACAGGAGCGCTGACTGTGTGTTGCACTTGACGTTTGTCAGCAGATGCTTTGGGTCCTATAGGTTGCAGAATGGAGCTGTTGTGGATGAGACTTGTTTGGATGCATCCCAAAGGTGCTCAATCACATTGGGACTTAAGCTGTCTGGAAACCGGATCTGTGCACTGGTCTGTCGCCAGCGCTCAAGTTGTTCCAGAGGACTTTCGGGGCACTTTGAGCCTGTGCTGTTGAGGAATGCTGTTGTTATAGGTGCACTTAATCTGCACAACTGATGGTATGGGTTGTAAGTGTCAAAGCCCCACAAGATTGCTTGTACTCACGGTTTTCTAGAACCGTGGGAATACAGAGCAATTTGATGTTCTGGCTGAATGATGTAAAGGTATAGGATTTTTTTTTCTCTCTCTCTTTTTAGTAACCCACACCACATTTGTGAATGAACTTGATTTAATGTTTTTCAAAACAAACGTCTCCACCTGGAATGGCTCAGGGTCACACAATTAGTTCCTTTTCTAATGTTTTTATTGGTAGACAGACTGACACAATATGAACGCTGTCTTTTTTTAATGACAGATTCTTAGATCTAGGAGCTATACTCCTTCACTTAATGATTAATTGGGTTTTAGCATCCATTTCGATAAGTTCATGAACACTCCAGTTCCTCTTCTCACCACGTGGTTCATTATACTTTGAAAAAAGAGAAAAACAAAAACAAATGCATGCATTAGACTGTGTGCTGTACTTTGATCAGGTTTAGAGCACTAACTTCTGTAATCTCTTAAAATAATATTTTAATATTCTGCCTCACAATCACAGCATTGTACCATTGCATTAGTTTATACTTACACCATGTTAGCAGAATTTATACAGTAAACAACTGCATCCCTGTTGTTGTGATTTGTTGACAGCACACAGCAGAGTTAGGAAGGTGCCGTAAGCACTGCTTCTTCAGGCTGCCCAGGAGATGTTGCATCTTTGATTCTTTCTTCAAATATGCAAGCCAGCACTAAGGGAGCAGATTGTTTGTTCTAGATTTCCTTTGAGACTCCCACCTTGGGCTTAAACAGAGCGGTTGTGATGATTAGCAACAAAGTGTGCTGCTTCTCATAAACCATCAGGGGAGAGAGAGGGATCTAAGGAATCTTCTTTCTCTTCGTTCCCTCCTTTATTGTGAAAAATTAAACTCCCTCCTCAGTACTGTAATTGCACTTTAGAAATGTTGACCTATTGGCGTGTGCATGGACAGACCTGATGTTTTTGTAGTTCAAATAAAGAGAAATCTGTGCTGATGTGGTTTTTCCTCAGTATTCAGACTCAGTGGTGCATCCTTTATGAAAAAAATGCTCTCTTGAATCAGTTTGGTATGTTCAGTCTCAGGTTTAATGTTGCTTTCTTGGATTTGTTTGAGGGGGTAATGGAAGAGTTGTGCTTATCAGCCATCTCTCTGGCAATGACAGAAAAATTGGCATTCACAAACAAATGGGACATTGTTGACAGTACTGTCCGCTAATGCAAAATATGCACATGTGGGTCCATTTTTTGTTTCCATTTAGCCAATCAGTGACTTTATTGTACACCACATCTGCTGCGCTGTCATGAATTTAAGCCTGAGCACAAAACTAAAACGGCACATTTTAACTAGTTTTTTTTGTTTTTGTTGCAGAGTACATTACTACACAAGAAGTAATTGTGGACAATATTGTTTTTTCAATTTTTTTGCTTTGCTTTTTTCTTGCAGTGAAAAAAGATTTGAAGGACGAGGCTGATGCCGGGGTACCACAATTCAAGAAAAAGGCAAAGGAGCTTCGTATCTTGGATGCCAAGACTGCACAGAATCTTTGTAAGTTGATAGAGTTATGTTTTGCGGATTATTTTTGTAATCACATTTAGCACCAGTACATCATGACCGTATCATTTTCTGTCAGAAAAATCAGTGTTACTTTTGCAACGCAGCCATTTGCATACTCTCAGCATAGCTCCACTGCGGGTGGAACAGAAAATTTAAGGCTTTCTATGTGAGGATTTTGAATCACTGAGTTTTTTTTTTTCCTGACAGTAAAATAGGAGACACAAGTCTTGTATGTGTAACTGCTTGCAATGTTAATTTTTTAAACAGCTGACTACTGAATCTCCACGTGGGTCTTTTGAATCTCTAGCAGCCTAAGTGGACGACTATAAACATTTAGTATTTACTTCATCTTCCAAGTTTCCCTTTATGTTTAATTTACACATGGGTCTGGTATCAGGAAGGGCCATGTGGCACCAACATAAGGATGAACCATAGAGAAGTGTTCTCTATCTGTGTGCATGTGATTGTGTGCATTTGCAAGTCATGTTGCTGTGCTTGTGTATGGGCTGTGACAATGTTGATAGGTGTCACAGCCATGTCTGATTACAGAACCGGCAGATCGGTTTGGAATTTGGCAGGAAGCAAAAATAAGTGTTGAAAACCTCACCTTCACAAAGGAAATGGGTGGGAGGCATGTTGTCGTACATGACTACACAGCTCTCCTGAGCTGCATTGACACATACCACCGCATGATAGATCATCTTCACTGCCAGACGCTGAACCCGCCAAGCTCCCTTTTTCAATTCTGATGTGCAGCTTCAGTGACTGGGATGGGTAGTGGCACAACATGAGTGATTGTGATGTCAGTGTCACTTTATGTTTCCTGGTATAATGATTATGTATACAACTATCTGATAAATTGTATCAATCTGTCTATGCAATCTTGTGCCCAGCACGGTCAGTAAACTACAGGATGGCTCGCACCTGAACACCCAAATGATGCAGATTACGCTGGACAATTTTAGAATGCCATTTACAGCTTAAAGGAGCATTTTTTGGTCATTTTTTCCCCTTTAAGAGGAGCTTTAATTGGAGAGAAAATTAACTGCACAAGTCTAGTCAGTGATCTTGGGTTTCAGGTATATGTATATGAAAGTCTTGTTAGACCCATATTGAAACATTACCTGCAACATAGCAACAGAACTGCTATTTAATGGCAGCTCATCTTAACTTTTACAGTTAAAGTGGCTTAGCCTAATACAGAAAAGATACTGTACTGAATTAAAATGTATCATGGCCTCAAACATTGTCAGTTTTTTTATTTTTTATTTTTTAAAGAATTTTATTTGATATGCAAAGACTACAAAATATCACACTCTGAACGCTGTTATCATAAGCACTGCAATTCTTCAAAAGCTGTTTTTTTTTACTGGTTTATTTAGCCACATTTTCTAATTGGTTTAAATACCAAACTGTAATTTAAATTGTTTAAAAGCATAGAATAAGCAGCAGCTGTGAAAATCCACTGCGTCACACAGTTGGGTTCTGAACAGCAGCTGTTGAAAAACGGAGCGTCACTCAATGGGAAAGGGGGGTTAAAAATACTCCCCCCTTAGTGCTGGGCTAACAGAGGTCCACAGCTTGACTTAAAATACTTCTTTTATTCACAAATTAAAGTTTCAAAGATGTTTCAGTGCATCTGAGCAAGATGTAAGACAACTGTTTAGCTGTTGTACAAAGTTGTTTTTTTTTTTTTTTTGCTAAAGAGCACTCCTTAATCTCCACTAATAAACCCACATCGGCACCACAAGCTCATATAATACTCACAGAGCATTTAGAAAAGTAAAACGGGACACTGTAAAGGGAGAGTTAATGTGATATGAGTTGTATCCTGATATATTATATGCACTAAGTTTTCTTAAAAAAAAAAAAACTATCTCTGTTTGTTGCCCATCAGACAGAGACATCAGGTCCCACTGCTACAGTCATATAGCAGCTGTTGGGTGACTCTCTTCCAACTCATTACCAAAACTCCACCTGTGACTTCCACCTGGATCCACCATCAGCTCCAGTTTCCAATATAGCCACCCACCTGGAGTATAAAACAACCACCAGGCTTCCCCCCTGAGGCAAATTCTGTGTCCCCCTTTGTATCTCCCCCTAAACAAAAACATGTTGCTTTCTCAGATGACACGCGCTTATCCTGCCTACAATCATTACTCTTACTATGGGAGTAGTTATATTTCAGATTTTCTTAAATATACTTAAATAAACAGAACAGAAAAAAACATGTTACTGTGGTACCTCACAAGGAAATCTTGATGTTTTCTTTTATTTTTTTTATGTTTTTGTCAGGATGACACAGTTTGTCCAAGTGGCAAAGTAAGGTCTGTGGTCATTTTGTCTGAGGAATGATGAGTGCTGAAATATCTTTTTGAACCCTGCAGTCTAATGAAAAAGGATAGGAAATGACTCTGTTCTCTCTACATCACAACAGCAATTTTCTTGGGCTCGTTCCGCCTGCCTTATGAAGAGATCCGGGACATTGTGCTGGAGGTAGATGAGGAAAGACTGAGTGAATCACTCATCCAGGTAAGACTGATGCTCACTGTGGTGTGTTGGCTCCTTCACTCACTCAAACACACACTTATGTCTACACTCTGAAATGTGTGAGCTCGTGTTTGTGTGGCCGTCATGGGAAAGTGTGCCAGAGGAAAAAAGAAAAGAAAAGAGAATTTCCTCTTGCATTCGTGTGAGAAGATAAGTTTTGAATTTCTGTGTCTGGTGGATAGCTCAGTGACCCCATTTTAAAAACCAGCTATGGTTTGTTTTTGGCACAAGTCAGTCTGTCCATTCTCAAGTGGACTGCAGAGACCCCCCCCACCCCCATTCATCCTCTTATAATGGATGGTGAAGGACAAGGCTTGGCAAAGTCTTCTCAACTCCACCCTCCTTCCCTCTTTCCTTTGTCTTAAACCATGATTGATGAGCTTCCTAAAGGCTCCTTGTTTTGTTCCCATCTTTTTTTATTTATTTATTTATTTTTTCTTGTCTGAGAAAGCATTAATTGAAAACAGGGCGGGTGCATCTGAGGTGAAGAGGCATCACTGGGCAACGTTAGACTCAATTTTCACTAATGTTTCTTATTTTGCAATGTCCTTGTGACTAAAGGAATCGGGTTGTCCTCTGTTTGTGCTTTATTTCATCAGTAGGAGGTGTAAACCTTAAAAAAAGATTTGATTTTAATCAAATCTTGGCAGAGATGCATTGTGCTGTGAGCAGTTTAGTTTTTTTTACAAGCAGCAGTGGGCATTGTTCACGTGCTGAGTTTGAGCTGAAGTCCAGAGGTCTTAGGGGGAAAAAAAACTTATTTTTTTCTTTACTGATATATTCTGTATGTCCTTCCCTACATAGCTTATCAACAAAGACTTGCACAGCAGCTAGTCTGTTGGCCTCCCACTGCTTGGAACATAGACACCAGTATCAGGTGGAGAGGCAATATATATTTAGATGGGGCCCATCCAGAGAGCTGCCCTGCAGGGCTATTATTTTTGAGCTCTGATAACCTTTAATAGGCTGGTAATCTGGCTGAAAGTACAGAGTGTACATTATGAGATGGCATACCCCCCTCTGCTTTGTGAAAGAGAAAGGAAGTTAAGGTGTTGACCTTTTTCCACCTTCAGCCTTTCAGTAGTCTGTGTCTGCCAGCAGGAGAGCCGTGTCCCAAGCAAATCCCCACCAGGCCCTCACAGCACACAGCACCAGACAAATGACTGGACTGGCATAAAGAGGTCTGCTTGAGTTACAGGGAGACACAGTCCATTCGCCATCGAACAGCTGCCATTTAACTGACCCTGATCAAAGTACTGATAGCAAGTAGCATAACTAACTGGAACTACACTGCGGGTAGTTCCAGTTCTAATTCTAGTGATTTATACATCAGGACAGGACATACATAAAAAGCCATGTTGTCCTTACTTGATCTTTAAAAAAAATGCAGCTAAATACAGCATCAGACATCAACATGTGAGATATTAAACCACATATTTATTTATTTACTAACAAAACAAGCCAAAAGTATCACCTGATGCAGTAGCTTGTAGAGCCACCTTCAGCAGTAATAACCTGGTTTATTGTGAGAGGTGATATGAGAGTGATATATTATCTATCTCACACATTGTTGTGGAGGAGGTTTAGCTCGTGCTTCCTTACTGTGTTGTTTCAGTTCATTGATATTTGCAGACATTTGTTTGTACTTAGCTCTCTTGAGATTCCGCCTCAGCATTTCAATCAGCTCGGGGTCACAATTTTGTGCCAGTGCAACAGCTTTATTCTTTTCCTGTTCAGCCATTTTGATGTTCATTTGCTGGTGTGTTTAGCTGGTTGTAAATGTGCCGCCGTTTCATTGTGGCCAAACATCTTAAATTTGGTCTCATCTTTCCAAAGGTAATTTTTTTAGAAGTCTTATGGTTTGTTCATATGCAGCTCTGCAAACTTAAGCTGTGCTGTCATGTTCTTCCTGGAGAAAAGAGGCAGCGCAACAAAAGGCAACTTTTTCTGATTGTACCATCATGTGTCCAAATGGTTTGGAAATGGCCTTTTATGACCATTCCCAGCTGCTTCTCCAAGATCATTACTGATGTCTTTCCTCTTTGCCATTTTGTTTACATAAATTTGAATGGTCCAGACCAGCACACCACCAAAACATCTGCTTTTTAGTGGTGCTCACACCTACTGTTAATCAGTACATAAAATGCACATGGTTAGCAGCACCTTTTGTTCTTAACCTCATTATTTCTCTGGACGCATTACTTAGTTTTTCACACTATTTGTAATGCCCCATTTCCGAACTGTAGACCTCAAACAGTTGTAGTTTTCAGCTGGAGTCATGCTACTATTTTATGAAATATTGTTTATGTTCAGAAGAAAATGGGTAAAGAAGCAGGATTTACTTTTATGTACTTCCACCCTTTTATGACCCATGTATGCAACACTTGCTTATGCATTTATTTACTAGCGTTGTGTAATGCGTTTGAGAATAGCCGAAGACATAAAAATTATGTGCGTTTTATTACTAAAAAATTAAGGTTAATCATCTATTATCTAATTATTTAATTAAAGTCAAGCCAAATCTATTAGACAACCGCTTGAACCCACAGGCAAAATATCCACTGTATCTGAGCAGTAAATTATCTATAGTGTTGCACTTTAAATGTATTCATTTGATTCATTTGAAGGTTGAAGACTTGGCAAATGGTTTTTGACAGTAAGCAGAATTCACTTCACACACAAATGTCAGATTCTGTTTTGGAAATTAGGAAAGAGAAGCAAAACTAACATGAGTAATTTTTATTTACACAAAAATATTGCTAATTGTATACTTAGATAACCATCCTGGTGAAACAAGAATGAGGTGATTATAAAGCCAAATCAGGCAGAAATGAGCTTACGAATTAGACAGACAAGGAGGCAACACATGCCAGAGAAATGCAGTTACAGCCATAGTTAAAACTATACAGAGGCACTGAAGGGGAGCAAAGAGACCTCCTGCTGTGTGACACAGTCCTGAGTGTGGGCTCCATCTGCACAGTGCTCATCTACACTCATTACGCTGATTAATCACTCCACACCACCCACTTTCAGCCACACGCCAATCACCATTTATCCACACAGACAGATGCACACACATACAGAAAATAAGGATGCAACTGCATGGCTTGGCAAATAATAAAAGGAGCTGAATTTACCATCTTGCTAATGTTAGAAGGAGTGGGCGATTGTGTACACCTAAAATAATAGCAAGTGAATAATGGGGTTTAGGTGCCGGTTGAATGAAGGGGGACGCATGCAGCTCTGTGCAAAAATTCTAAAAACAACTAATAAAGTGATGAATAATTGTCATTTACAGGTTTACTTGATGTACAGTAAACAGACAAAATTTCTCAAGATAAGATTTTTGTATCCATTTGTTTTCCATATTTACTCTGCGAGCAACACCAGTTTGTCTAAATGTAGAAGCTAAATTTTCACCAGGGTTTCCCTGCAGAATTTGTTTCATATCTGACAGTACGGGCAGAGGGAAGCCTCAGCAGATAATGTGCTGGGCTGGCATATTGCTAAAGTTGCCTTTGGTCAGATGGTGCTGCAGGCAGAGTGCTGTTCATTTCTTTGTGGGAAAATTTGTGCTTTGTAGCAATTTAAAGCAACCCAGATTGTATACAAATCAGGATATCAGGATTAGGCAACAACATGGATACCATTATTTAAAACTGTTGCATAGATAATGAATGGATGTTTAGTATCATGTCTTGCTGATCAGCTCCACCCAAAGTCCCCAAAGCTTCTACACATCATTCTATATACAAGACAGAATCATAATTACCTTTGAACCATGAATATTTAACAAGTATTGTGATCTTGTATCTCTTAGTCCCAAGTCAGTCTCAAATTGTCGTTACTTACTCAGATATGTTTTCATTATATTGCCTTTTATATTGGACTTTTTTTTTACAAATGTGATGTTTTTTAAAACATTTAGCATATTTTCTTACTTACAGATGTTTTTTTTTTTTTTTTATGGCTGAATATGACCTTTAAGAAATAATTAACAAAACAACCTTTAAAAATAAAAACTTTAACATGCATTTCCACCAAACACGTCCACGATGATGGGCATTGATGAGATCCCCCCATTATCTGTGGTTCTATTTCAACTGTTTTTGTAGCACTTGATGAAAAGAGGGCTCTGCAAAACTCTTTTCCATTCAAGATTTTGCCTATGACAGTGAAGCAGGGAATTAATAATCAAAGGTTATAGTGAGAATGGAAGGAATAGAGGAAGCAAGAGGTGTTCATAATGTATCTGAAACTCTGTAACTCAATCTTATTATCTTCCTCCTCCGTCGACATGTCTAATGTAATGATTTGTCAGCAGAATGTGGCAGTGCGCTGGCCTTGAAGTACCCCTACGATGTGTCACCCTGGCAGAGTGGATAGATAGGAGTTGATTGGCTCTCCTTATTCTGCATTAGGGCCCATCAACGCCTCAGAGATGATGTACACATCCCTGAATGCTGGCAGACAGTCCTGGCTCCCACCATTCATCTGTGCTCCATGTAATTTCTCGCAATTCCACACTTATTTTCATCTTCATGCACCCGGCATGCAAACATACGTATGGTCCATGCAAATGGATAGATGTGTCAGTTATCTCTTTGTCTTCTGCTCCCTGTGCAATTGTGTCATTTTTCATCCAAACAATAAATGTGTGTTAGTTTCCTTCTAGTGTGAATGCACAATCACATTTGCATTCAGCCTACTTCTCTGTCACACTCTTTGTCTCTGTTTCTCATTTGCCTACAATATTCATGGTGCTGGTGGACAGAGGTCACTTGTATATATCAGGTCAGCTTCATCAGATTCAGAGAGACATCAGAGTCACCCCACTGTGATATCTGTATAACAAAGCGATAAGGAGGACAATGAAAAACAACAATACACACTGGCTCAGTGGAAGCAGATAGTCTCAGAAAGCCTGGCAAAGGTCCACTTTTAAAGAACTGACAGCTTGACAAAGCGATTCATTGCTATTATTGTTGGCTAACAGAATCAGCAAGGGAAGGGTCCTCTGAACCTTGTTTGTGTGGGAAGAGTCAGGTCCATGTGCTTTGGGCTTCAGGGCCCTGGTTCTATTGTGCAGTTTGGTAAAACAGGACAGCTAGTCTCCTAGTTCCTTTTTAGTGGTGCTCTGTCTGGTGCATATTCTTACTCTCTGGTATTGTTGACATTACAGCATGGGTATGCTCATGACCTTGCCGTTATTGATTTAAGCTGGCTCTCCTGTTTGAATTTCTTCAACAGTCCCCATATCCTCTTTGTCCCAGAGTCACAGCTTAACTGGCAAAATGATGGTGATGTGTCCTGTGTTCCTACAGTACTTCCAACCTTGAAACCAGACAGAACCTATCTTATAATGAACACTTAAACACTTGAAAAGTCCACGTTGGATCAGCGACTTGCTTTTATCAGCCCAAGGTTGGGAGCTAATAGGATTTTTATTCAGCTCACATAAAGTTGATGTTTTATTTTTTATTAAAAAAAAAGAAAAAAAAAAAAAAAGTTGATGTTTTATTTTCAATGTCTTCATAAGTTTCACATTTTTAAGTCACATTCAGTAATAATTTAATCAGCGGTTTACCTGCGGCTGTACGTGACTACAAACATTTCACCCAAGGATAATTATTTATATTACGTTCAACACCAGCAAATTAAAAAGACATACGAAGCAAAGCTATTGACTTAAAATGCATTATTATCTTTTTCCATGAGTCTTGAATAAAATCTGTATGGGAAACGTTGAGATGTCTGTTTATTTAAGTCAGAATTGGGGTAAAATGTTTAACATGAATTACAGAAGTATGTGTAGCTTGTACAAGCAGAATCACCTCCATCACATAAGGTCAACAAGGTCATCTTGTGGCTGAAAAACAACGTAGTTAATAAGTTATCTGACCATGATGTTGTTTTACTCACGGTTTGGCATCTCTGACAGGGAGCGTGTCCAAAAGCATTCTTGGAAAGATTTCTTACTTACAGTTGAGGGGATTAAGTGGTGTTGGTTTTTAGGCTTTTAGATTACTTTGCAAATATACTCTCTAAACTTTAGAGCCTTGTAATTTTTTTGCCCATTTGTTCTTATTTTTCTTGTGCAGAGGTTTTGTTGTTCTATCATGCTTTAGCACATCTTGGAAGCTGTTCATGGTGATTAGTATAAAAGCTGTTTGGTTATCTGCAGTACATGCTGACTATCATTTTATGCTCCCACAGTAGCTATTGCAGGTCTTTTCTACTCCCATCAAGCAAACACCTTTCTTGGTTCCTCCTGCATTATAAATAGTTTAGTTTAGGGTCAATTTGTAATATTTCCATGTAGCCTCAAAGCTCATTTTTACCTTGACCTCAGTGAGTTAATGTGCTAATGTGTAATTATAAAGGGTTGTATTTAGTAATGCTAACTTTAGTATCCTAGCGAAATTCTAAATTATTCTCATAGTATACACAATGGAGCTTAAAACAACCCCACAGGTATTTAGGAAAGGCAAGTTTGTTTGTATAGCACATTTCATGTACAAGACTTAAATGCTTTACATAAAACATTAAAAGCATTACAGTGGGGTGCAGGAAGCATTAGAAAGTGCATTAAATACAAACTTTAAAGAAATTAAAAACCAGAAAAAGGTAAAATAAAATAAATAAGATGCAAGAAATAAAGGTTCCACTGTGAGGAATTAACAGCTGTTGTGATAAAAGGCAGCAAATAGAAACGTTTTTAACCATGATTTAATACCTCGGAGAGTTTAAGCAGACCTGCGGTTTTCTGGGAATTTGTTCCTCATGTGAGGAGCATAAAAGCTGAACGCTGCCTCTGCACGTTTAGTAGACCTGATCCTGATGACCTGAGGGATCTGGTTGGTTCATAACAAAACAGAAGATCCTGAATGTATTTTGGTCTAAACCATTCAGTGCTTTGTAAACTAACAGCAGGAATTTGAAGTCAGTTATTTGACAGACAGGAAGATAATGTAAAGATCTGAGGACTGGAGTTATATGATCCATTTAGCAGGATTTAAAATTTAAGCTTTGACTTAATGTTGGGAATTTTCGTTTGTTGAAAGTTATTTATTCAACAATATTTATTTAAATCCTGTTTTTGTTTTTTGTTTTTTGTTTTCTTTTTCCTTTAAGCTCATAAACTTTGGTCCCTTGGTTATGTAAAAGGTCAGACCAAAAATCCAAACTTTACTGGAACAACTACATGCTTTCTTTTTTTCTTTTCTTTTTAAAATAAATGTAAAATAATTTACTTTATTGTGGGTTCTCCGATTGTTCAGACACTGCTCATTATTTATTTAGACTAAACCTGTCAGAGGACAACAGGACTTGTCAGTCATCAAGCTTTACTGCTTGGCAAAAAGAAGTTTGCTCAAGTTGACTTCAAATCCTTGTGTTGTTATATCATTACTCTGTGTATCCAAATGTGTTTTATTCCATCTAAAAATACTAATAGACAGACGTAGAGCACTAGTTTGCAGATATACACACATTACCAAAGCTACCGCTCAGCAGCTGCAGCTATATTTGTAAGTCACAGATGATTTTACACAAGAATCTTATATTTCATGCATGAAAAATAAATAAAGAAATAAGGTTATGGTTCAGTCAAGGGATAACATGAGACAAGGCCACAGCAGCATATTCAAGTTGCCTGGTAATTAATGCTTCACAACCAACAAATTAATCAAAAGAAAATGGAAAAACATTAGTAGCCCACAGGGAAAAGCTTACATTTTATTTATTCTGTAGGATTTTAAGTTAACTTAAAGCATTTTTTCCCATTTGACTTCTATTATATTGTGTTTTTTTTCATAAAATGTGACTAATTTTATGTGAAGAAATGCTTTTTTTTAAAGGTCTAAATCATTCCAAATTACCAAGACCTAACTGTTGTGGTCTGAAAGAATGATCTGGTGCACACATTGCATTATAATAAACTGTCAAATGATGACTTTCTCATCTCTTAATTTAATATTTAATCTTAAATGTTGTGGAAAATAGCTTATTAGTAAATAATATTAAAGTGAAAATCAAAGGCTTTAATTAAAAAGTGTAATCACTGATCATCATCAGCCAATCCTGCTTTCAGCAATCTGTGATCAACCCTAAAAATCTAATTAGAGCACTCTTAAATTTTACACAATGTTAAGTTAGCAGAACCAAAATAAACCAGGCAGATATTTTGAGTTACTGTTTGCTTTTAAGCAAGCCAGTTAGTTTAAGTGAGATATGCTTATCCTCAGCTTTTAGGTGTCGGATTTTAGTTACTTACTTTAATTACTACTTAATTTCTTTCTTCTGTTTGTGTAACCTCATTCTGACAACATATTGCTGCAATCAGGTGTACTGCACCAATACATGCAGTAAAATCTAAGACAAGCTTTTTTGTGTCTGTTTCTATTAGGATTTTCATTTCATGAATGTTTTGGGTGATTTTCTGCAGTTGGATGGATCTACTTACAATCAAAGAAAGAAAAGTTGTCTGAACATCTAAGTTTCCTACCATTTCTGCAGAGTTATACAAGAAGAATCTATTTCAGATCAACCGTAAGACAGTTTTGAAGGCTACAGCTGATCAGCTCGTTTTCCCACCCCTACTTAAAATATGCCATGTGATCAGGTTGCTTAGAATGAGAGAATCATCACTAAATGTTTTAGCACGCCCAGTTTTTTGGTGTGTGTGGTAAGCTAACTCTCTACAGTGGATGATATGACCCTGGGGGCTTGTTTTGCAGAATATCAGAGTGGCTTCTTAATGTTTAATGCCTGCCAATGTATTTTATATTACCCCATCTTCTTTTCAAAAGGAAAGGCTAATGACTAATACTGCACCACTGCTATTCAGTGATAATTAGGGTTGCACAATGTTGCTATGTTGTGTGCAAATGCACTGAATAAAAGAAATGCAAGGACAATAAAAAAAAAGAAAAAAATCCAGCATTTCTTGGAGTTCAACTCAGCATGTTCAAACTAGTCAGTGTGTGCATATCTTTCTGCCCATTGATTGACATACTAGTGCTTTTGAGAAAACAGTAGAAGACGTCAGCATTTATTTTATGAATTCGGGTGAGCAGTAGGATGTTAGACGTTAAAAATCCTATAGAAGTGTGGAGAGCTACATGAAAGTCTAAGCAATTCCACACCGCGGCCTCACAGTAAGAACTCACTGGTTCAAACTCTTCTTCCCACATGCATGTTCTCCCCGTGTATACGTAGGTTCTCCGTCTTTCTCCCATCGTCCAAAGATGTGCATAACTGGTCACTCTGAATTCCCCCTAAGAGTGAGTGTGACTGGTTGTTTGTCTGTTTGTGTTAGACCTGCAAAAGACTGGCGACCTGTCCGGGGTGTACCCTGCCTCTCGCCTGCTAATTGCTAGGATAGGCTCCATCTTCCCTGCAACCCTGAACTGGAATAAGTGGTATAGAAAATGAATGAATAAATGCTGTATAAATGATATATAATAGTGATCCATTTCTTTCAAATTGTCATAAATGCAATAATGTTTCACACTGAAGCCAAACATTCTGACTAGGCTGTCAAAGTGAACACAAGTGTTACAAGCTTTTGGCTTTTCACTTCTTCCCTTCAGCTCACCATGGCAACAACCTTTCCACCGGGTCTCATAGGACTCTTTCAAACTAGCCTTGCTTGTTATTATTGTTTATCTCTCTTGTCAATCATCCACATCAGTGCTGTGCTCATCCATATGCATGGCCCATCATTACATGTGGTTTCTCATTGGCTGCAGGGCCTGGCAGTGCCCATACCAGCCTTTGTTCTTTGCTGAAACAGGTGATTGTAGCAGACTGGCATGTTGTTGGGCATCGTTTTCATAGTGTAAAAGTGCACATGTGGGACAAGGCAATAAGTATGGGCATGTTGGATTAGAGCTTAAGCAGGAGAAACAAGTCCCCCATGGGCTTAATTGTGGTTTATTTTGGCACACAAAATAAAACACTTCTGCATCAAATGCTAATTTAACAATGAAACGTGAAATACATTATGCGGATTTGGTTTAGTTGGGGACACAAGTCAGGAAGGGAGGGGAGGTGTTAAATAAACAAAGTAAAGGTAAAAGTTGAAGAAGGGGAAAGGGAGAGGAGTGTGAGTTTGGTGCAATATTAAATGGGCTTCAAAAATTGATGGCCAGGACCCAAGAGACACCATGTACTTTTCCCTGATCATCACAAAGTTGCTGATCTCTGGCCAGAGGGTCTTGGCCAGGAACGCTGTCCTCAGGTTGAATCTTGATCAGAAGCATTCACACTTATGTACACACTGAAAGCAATACACACAAGTGAGCTTGTGCACAATACAGCACATCACTTAAATTTTGATTATGTGCAGTTCACTCAGCTCCTCCTCTGGCATGCAGGGTGGTGTATTTTCATAACCAAGTTATGGAGGGGAGAAAAAAAAAAAGTTTTCTGTTTTCATTTTCCAATTCTGTGTCTTTGTTGCTGTGACAGATGGCACATCACTCAAAGAGACACTCAGACAGCAGAATCCACAAACAAATTAATTTCTATTAATGTTTTGCATGCTTGCTCTCTTCTTATTTGATTGACATTTTCATATACTGGCTCCGTATTCGGATGACTGTATTGCCCAGGAAGAATAATCACAACTGAAGATTTATTACAGGAAAAGTGCGTCCACTTTTGCTCATGATGAAAGATTTGTTTCAGAGAAAATGTTTTACGTATAGTTTGTGCTCGTTTTACACGTCAAGCAAAGTTTTATTAAAATGAGAAGTTGTCATATGGTCATTTAAATGTAAAGTTTAATATCGAATAACACAGTAAATGTTTAATCTGAGACAAAACTAGCTTTGTCTTCATAACACGCAAACACACATACGCACTCACACACACAAATATATATATATATATATATATATATATATATATATATATATATATATAAGTGTGTATGTGTGTGTTTGTGTATATATACTGTATATATATTAGTTTTCTTTTTACTGTTTTTTTTTACTCATGTTGCTTTTCCTAATTCAGCTGTTTTGATCTTTTCACTCCATGTTTCTGTGATTGAACCAGTATTTACTTTCTTAGTTTCACTCTTAATTCTACTTCACACCTTCCATGATAAATGCAAGTTCCCAGGTGTGCAGAAAAAAAAATCCTACATATTTTATTCTTAAAAAAAGAGAATAAAAAATAAAAAAATAATGTCACACTAAGTCTGTCAGGTTTTCCAGCTCAAACACTAAAATTAATCCCTCCCCCCTTCCTTCTCTCAACCTGTTTTCCTCTCTCTCAGTGTTTGTGTCTTCTTCTTCTTAAACTGCATTTCTCATTTAGTTTAATGCGATTTTAGAATCTGTCACACTAAGTTTGTTGCCTGTCAGTCTGCCTCTGTAGCTTTGCTCACAGTGAGATTTGAGATGTTTGTGTGGTTTTGGCAGGGTGTAAATTCTGAAGACTTTACAGTCTGTTTGACTGACGTTCATTGTTTAACATACCTGCCTCTGAGACAAGATTTGTCACTTCTTTATTTTCCTTTTCTTTTTTCTTTTCTCCTAGTGTGTTGGGCTAAAATGCAGAACATGACATCTTGTACCAGTAGACCTTTGTATGTGATTAAATAATCTTAATCTATTAAAATATCTATTTCAAGAACACAAACTACTAAGATGTGGAACAAGACCTAAATGAAAAACTATCTACCCGACAATGGGAAAACATATGTTGGAAGAATTTTTTCCCCCATTACTCCTAAAATGTCAACACGTTTTTATGTCAATGGGCCATACATGTTGGAGACGGATAGGTAAATCACCATCACATCTTTTGGAGATGTCCAAAAATACAATTTTCCGAAGGATATTGACTGATCTTTTACTCTGCATTATAGTGGAATGTTCTGTATGTTATTTGTTTATTATATCTTTGCACAAAAAGCAAGGGAATTTGTTTTTGGCCAATTCTTTCTTGCCTTCGGTAATCATAATTGGCGTTGTATTAAACACTGTTGGAAAGCTTGAATATTCACTTTTACAATCTATAACTTCTAGAGATCATGTTTCTGTGGAATAAATACCACTGCTGAACATGTCATCTGTCCTCAGCTAAATGTTTTTATTCAGCCTATGCAGAGTTAAACACATTTGGCTTCAGAAGACATGCCACATTCTTCAGAGCGTTTACTGGTCTACCACATTATTTATTTTGATTTGTTAAACTGCAATGCAAAAAGGAATAAAGGTCATGATACACGCTAGCATATCCTATGCTAACCGGTAACAGCTGGCTTCCACCAATTAAGTACAACCCATATTGACAAACAGAAATGAATTAATACACACCAACAGTCAGTCAAATGTACAGATTATGTTTTTTAAGGGCAATGGATGTGGTGATTGGCAGAAACATGACACATGCGACTGCTCACACCGTGTGTTTGGAGAAACAAACCCGTTAGCCACTCAATGCTGCTTAGCTGCTGCTTACGTTTTACGGCCAATAGGTGGCAGTGTTTCCCATGAAACAGACTAAAATGAGTATATTCTTTGAAAAAGCACATTTTCAGAATAATTAAAGAACAAATTACTTTTAAGTTGTCATATAACCAACTTAAAATGCTAAATATAATTATAGAATATAATGACACAACTCATCTGAGGGGCCGAACAGTGTGGGTACTGGGTATTGTTAAAGGGGAGAACTAAACAAACAAATTTAAAGTTGAATGTAGTATTTCTTTTTTTATCGTTGTCTTTATTCATTTAAAAAATATGTTTATGATCATCTTGAAAATAGTTGGTGCTACACCTCATCTCAAATTTATCAAAACTGCCCTTGCTCTTATGAAAGAACCTCCGCTCGATAGTTGTAGGAACCTTCTTTTCCCTCATCTTCTTTTTTAAGCTGACAACAGATTTGAGATTAACAACTTGCAGAACACTAAAAAGTCTTTTCATCTGCTGATTAGTTAGTTATTGATTCAAAGTCTTTGGTGATTTGCTACAAGCCAGGTTAGGATCCTGCTGAGGTGTCACCGCAGGAAGATGGCTGTCCCTGATTGGTCTTCATCACAAAGCATCGGCAGAACACCACGTTTTTCATGTTTCTTTTAGTCTCCTAAAATTAAAGAGAAAATCAATTAAAAGGGGAAAGTCATATGTCAAGCAAATGGCAGCTTTTCTCTTCTTCTGCCTGTCTAATGGATCTCTCATAGGCCTTTCAGAAATGAACCGTTTGCTCAGATCACCCTTGAGTTATCAGTTTCTGCTTTATTTGACCCAGCGTTTGAAGGAGTCAGTGGTTCTGCGAAAACCTTCATTAGCTATTGTATCATAGACAATATTTGAAAGGTTCTCTTGCTTCTTTATTGTTTTCACATTACTCCTGACAAAGTGCTTCTCTGTGCTTTATGAACATTTCATGTAAAGTATGTCGTAAAATATAAGTCAAACTTGAAAAAGTTGATGTTTTTTTCTTTTTTTGTCGTTACTTTTACATAATGTGATTTTATTTTATTTTTTTTTTTAGTTATAAATGTTGTAGATCAGAAGTTCACTCCATCTTTGCACTTGAGCTCCACTACATAAGCATCCACTATCTTTAACCCCATGCAGCACTCTAAACAGTCTGATTAATTGTATGACTAATGCATGTGTGATACTGTCCGGTATTAACTTGGCATGGCTTCGCAGATGCTTTGAAACTGTGAGCTCAATTCACAGGAAGCTGGCTGACAGCAGCAGAGATCAAAGTATGGAAGTAAAAGCCCTGCAGATACTGTCATCCTCAACAAATGTTTACTCAACCGTATCCTGTATCTCATTACTTTCACACTCTTTTCCCCTCTTAGCTGCTTCCCTTCTTCAGGTACATGACTTTCACAGTCTGGGTAGCAATGGTGGAATAACTTTGGCCACTTCTACTACAGTTTACCTTTGTAACTGCAGCTTACTCTGAGGGAGAAGCAGCAGCAGTACTGTTGGGCTCTCTGAGTCCTTGATTTAACCTGCTGTCAGTAAATCTACTGTACATTGATTATTTAGTGCAATGATCTCCCAATCTGTTTCAGAACCGAAATAACAAGCATTAACAATTTGATGTATGTTTGATAGATTGTTTTTGTACAAATTGAAATTTAACGCATTGTGACAGACAGGCCTGTGTTGTGTTTTCAGATGTTTTCACACTGATGGAAATAATTGTGCTGACTCGTACTATTGGATTCCTGCTGTCCCAGGCAAAGATGAATTGATTCTGCTATCTTATAGTGAGGCACAGAGTTGATTGATGGTTAAAGCATATGTATTTTTGATTATAACAAGAATAAAAAGAGGCATGTGTGGTAGACAATTATATGCCTGCTGCTGGAGCTGTAACCATAATAAATACAGACATGGCTAAGACTGTTGTATAGCTGGAGCTGCTGAAAGGCTCTGAGCTACAGAGATGTGAACTCAGCATACCGCTGTTTGCAGAATTCTTTCCCTCACAATTCCCTGTATCTTGTCACATGTGCTGATATGTAGTGCCTTCATCGTCACTCAAGGAGCTAAATGAACATGTAGTATCGCTAGCATACTTTAAGTAATCTCTCATAGGCTGCCGTGTGTGTCTGGTGGCCCGTTGTGAGGAGTCTGGCCCGGCATCATCACCCATTCTCTCACATTGACTCACATATGGCGCTGCCTTTGTGTCAATTGTACTCTGTGGGGTTTCTGATAATTAACAAGATGACAGACAGATGAAATGACAAGCACAAGTGGATTCACTTTTCCACTACCTTGAGTTTGAATTGCATTTAGTGGTGGCATCTACAAATAGTTTTTAAATTAATTTCACATTTGTACATGGAATTAGTGGATAAATTATAGCTTCACAGATAGAAACGTGCCATATCAGCAGGCAGAAGGGGGGATTTTCACTTTAAGGACTGACGAGGACTGACTTTTTTTCAGTTTGTATTGTGACAAACCACACTCAAGTGATTGGAAAAGATCTATTGCATGAATCTGATTTGCCTCAGTATAAACAATAACTGTTGCAGTGGCTGAATGATGTCCGTCTTTAGTGATCCTGTGTTGTTTAGAGCCAATGAAAACTTTATTTGTCCAGCTGCTAACTTTACCCCCCTTCTCTCCTAGTACATTGTTTGCTTACATCTACTTTCCTCTTAAATGGATTAATCTGTGAGGTTGGCTGAAACTCAGTTCCCTAAAAGCACATTACATCTGCATTTTAGTCAACAAGGGTTTTACAACTGCATCTCAAGGCTGCATTTTTAGACCAAAAAGAAAAAAAGAAAAGAAAAATAGATTACTTCCACCCAAAGTGAAGGTATGGAGCAGGATTAGGAAGACGTTATTCAATGAAGTTTTGAGAAGAATTGATACCAAAGCGGTAAACAGGGCATGAACTTCTCATTGCTAAAAACAGAAATAAAGAATTAAAGGTGAAATATCTACTCAGTCATCATGCAGCTCTGATATGATTCTAACAATTCCAATTATAGATTTATTTTTATAGATTTATTTATTTTTATTGTCAACAACAATTCTTTCTGCTTCGCCTGATATGATCAAAAGCTTTCATTATTAAGGCACCATTGCCTGCTGCAGACCCTAATTGAGGCTTTGGCAAAAGAAAGCAGAATTTGATTTAATGACTCCATCCCAAACAAGGTTCCAAGGCTTGCAGTATGGCTTTCTTTTTATATTACTGAATTCCCTGAGGGAAAGACAGAGATGTCATCATTAGTGGGCAGTAGACTTTGGCTGTGTTGACTCTGATGGCTGCAGAGGTCTATAACATGGTCAGTGGCCCGGTAGCAGCGTCTGCTTTCTGTTTCCTCTGTCTGGGCTCCCATCTGGTCACGTGGTCCCATGCCTGTCGGCTCCCACTGAATAAATTTGAGGAACTAATGAGGAAGGAAGCTTTGCAAAGACCTGGAAAGGGCACCTCTTTCTCTTCTTCTCCTCTGAGAAAAAGAGGGGGAAAAGTCGCTGTGGTCAATTTTATTAACTTGGCTGACCTTCACACAAACAATTAACATTTACAGAAAACGCAGCCCCTCCCATTATCTTCCTCATCTCCATCTTAATCTTCAACCTCCCCACCACCAGCTGCATCATGTTTTCTTCTGCTAGTACAAAAGAAATTTATCAGGCAGTAGCAAATTAATGGCAAACCTATTGTATGTGTTTCATAGACAGTTGCAAGGTGATGCGCATTATGTAGGAGAAGGTCGGCTATCTGAAGGTCCCTGGCATGTTTAGTAATTGGCTTAGGGCCACAACTCTCACAGTCACAACCAACAGTGAGCAGTAATTGTGTGACCTAATGCACTCAGCTAGACCATAAGCAGACAGGCAGCGGTGCCTTAGTGAATAAAATATGGTCTATTAGAATTAAATGTATAATGTTTAATTTTTAACAAAAGTCTTGAACCTAAACAAACTTTTGCATGTGATATGTCTTCATCCATTTGTTTGTTTGAGTTACAGTGTTGATGTTTGTGTTTGTTCTCTTGCATTTGCAGAACCTGATAAAGAATCTGCCTGAGCAGAAAGAACTGAGTGCTCTAGCTGAACTAAAGGGTGAATATGACGAACTGGTGGAGTCAGAGCAATTTGGCATTGTGGTGAGTGTAATTTACTAGATTTTACATGAAAACACATACAAACTCTGTCACTCTGTTACAATCAGGAACTGTTTCAAAATTCAACAATGTCTTCATTGTTCAGTCACTTTCTAGGCAACAGTTTGATTTGGCCAGTCAAAGAGGGAAAGATCACACAATTAAAATATATAGAATTCAGAGACATGTTTGTCTGTGTCTTCCAGTAACAGGAAAAAAAGGACCAAACAAGTCTAAACTTGGTAACTCTGCAACTTTCAAAAAATGAGAGGATGCAGTTACAAAAAGTCCTTTCGACTTGAGCACAGGATAGTTCAATAATTTTTGATGGGGATTCAGAACTTTGTGAATGCCGTAGTTTGACATCAGCTGTCAATGTTGTCTCATGATAAAATCATATCCTAAGGCTATGAATCCTGTCTGTAATAACAGTCTTTGAAAAGTATGCAGCTGTAGTCAACCGGCCTGGTGATGTATCCCCATCCTTTAATCAATTTACCATGAACATAGAAAGTTTTTTTTTTTTTTTTCTTTTTTTTTTTTCTTTTTCCCAGATGCAATCTAGATAATGCCGTGGGTAAAATATTGGAAAACTTGGAACACAGTCTACTCTGCAAGTAACCATCAGACGAAGTGGGTTTGAAAGTGGATGATGATGAATTTGGTAGAAAATCTTAAACATTGTTTCATTTTTTAACCTGTTTTGAACACGTGTTTGAACCATGTTGAATACTGGCAATTTATCCCGCTGTCTTTTCACACTAGCATGTGTCTCATTGGGGTTTACAGCTACTAATGAGAAATACTCTATAAGTATGGTTAAACTGTTGCACTGTTAATTTGTTGTAGGAAAGCAACATGCATCATCAAGCTGCTTTCACCTTTCCACTTAGTTACGGCTGCAATTACTTTTTAATTACTTTTTTTTTTTTTTTTTACCCTTTCCATTTATTTACTGAGTACCTGAGGGTGTCTCATCAAGGAGATGTTGCCTTTTAAGTCCACAACAAAACCAGTGTCAAAATATACTTTAGCAAAAGTTGTTAAGTCACACCCAGGGGTTGCAGACATGCTTCATCACGCCCTTAAATCCCTTTACTTATTGAAGTGTTTCCACCTATATCTTTTAGAAAATGTAATAAAACACGAGGTGGCAGTATCCCTGGTGATCTCACCAATGTTGTGATCACATACCTTTCTACTGATGAAGCAGCTCTTTTTTGCTGAGATATTTGGTTCCCCCTGGGAAATAAGCAATGTTCAAGCCTTTTTCTCTGCCTGTGCTGTCACCAACATACTCGCTTTCAACATGATTTCCACCTATTGTATACAAATCAGTTCAAGTAAGAAAGACGGGGGAGTAAATGTGCCTGTGTGTTTGTTGTGTGCACACATGACATGTCTGCAAGGAACTGGATGGAGACAGACAATGGGTGATATGTATGTGTATTGCTGCGTTTTGTATATTATTTGTTTTAATTCCCTATTCATTTATTTCCTCGCTCCCTTCAGTGACTCCACTCCCAATCCTGCAAATATAGTTTGGGGCTGTTATATACAACAAATCTGTTAAATGGAACATTTTGTGAGGGGAAAATTTTGTAGCAAATGGGTTAATCTCATTTGCTAAAGAGTGTAGAAGATTTTCAGTTCATTAGTTACAGCAGTAATTACACTTGAAATCATTCATGAGATTTTTCCTCCGTCTTGAACTGCTTATCACATGATAAGATATACCAATTTATACACTGAATCTCAGGGATCCTTCAGGGTTTAAAGGGCGTAATTAATGACTAGGAATCATTGTAGAGGAATGTTTAAAACTTGTTTGTACCTAGTTGATGCTGACATTCGCATGTAATGTGTCATGAGTTGGTGATAACCAGCAAAATGTTGCTAACAACTAAATACATACTGTATATTTCTGGGGGTGGACCTTACACATGATTGGCAGCAGTAGCATATTTTACTTGCTTAGTTTAAATTCCAAACATAGAAAAAAATAAATCTATGTAAATTGTTGGGCTATTTTGCGATCTCAGCAAATCCCAAAAAAATAATTAAATAAATTGAACTGAAATAAGTTACATTCACACAAATAGAAGACATTATGTGGGACAATGTTTCAGCTGAACATACGTTGATCATATAATCTGTAACAGGTCATTTTTTTGTTTTAATCCAGTGCAGGCTGCTTACTTGTCGTTTCATTTTTGCCTCTCAGATGAGTTCTGTAAAGCTCCTACGACCACGTCTCAATGGCATTCTGTTTAAGCTGACGTTTGAGGAGCAGGTGAATAACATCCGACCAGACATCATGAGTGTGACGTTGGCCTGCGAAGAGGTGAAGAAGAGTGAAGGCTTCAGCAAACTTCTGGAGTTGATATTGCTGATTGGCAATTACATGAATGCTGGCTCAAGGAACGCGCAGACATTTGGTTTCAATGTCAGCTTCCTCTGCAAGGTAACACACTACTAACGCACCCAGCACAATAAAAGAAAACATGTTTTAAAATGTGTAAAATGTAAACTGACATTAATATCAAAGGTGATTCAGAATGTGTGGAGTTTATTTAAAATTTGACCAAACATGTCTACTTCTGTGCCTGTGAGGGACTGGTGATATGTCCAGGATGTACCCTCCCTTTTGCCTAGTATCTAGGCTCCAGCCCCCCTGATGAACATGCATTAGGATAAGTGGGTATAGAAAATTAATGGATGGTTGCCTCCTTCTGTATCCAAACTAATGCTCCAGCACACATGACAGTGAGATCACATGTTTTAACTTGATTACTGCTGGACTCATAAAAAAAAAAAAAAACTAATACAAATCTCACATAAGATGCTTTACATAGCCACAAATTTCCAGATGGCCCCTAAACTCATCACATGCAAACAAAAGCAGATACCACAATTTATTGAAATTCCCTAAATTCGTCATTCGTATTATACAGTATTAGGTCAGGTCAGCTGCTCTCAAAGCACAACAGATATGCACACACCATCTTAAGCCTTATTTATGCTTTATGTTAAATACACATATGGATGGAACCTTCTGTCCGCTGTCCTTTACGTGCATATTTTAGTCTGTTTTCAGAGTGTCATGATCTGTTGGTTTGGTTTGGGTTTTTGTTGGATTTACTTTTACCCAAGTTGCTCTCCTTGTTTCCTATTTTATTTTGTAGTACATCCCCTCCTGCAGTACATTCTTTTTTATATCCTGTTATCTACACACCTGGTTTCATTTGCTAATTTGCTTCACCTGCTCCTTGTTTAGTTTGTTCTCCTTAGTGTATATTTACCCCTTGGTTTCTTTTATTCATTGCCAGATCGTTGTCATTTCCCCCATGTTGTCCTTGTAAGTCTGTGTCTCTGTTTTAATTTTCCAGCCCTGTCACCATCAGTTCTTATCATTAAACCTTTATTCCTGCACCTGTCTGCCTCCTGCCTCTTCACTCTGCATTTGGGTCCTTATCACTCATGCAGCGTGACAGTCTTATTTTGAAATGTTTAGGAGTGTCCACAGGGAGAGGAAAGCCTCTATGCCGTTTGGTTATCTGTCCCCACAACAAGGCAGAAACCATTCCAGAAAAGATGTCACATTTCTGGGGAACCAGGTTTGATTCAAACAACCATCATCCAGAAGTGGTGAGTTTTAGCAACATAATCTTGCCCTCTGCTGGTTTGCCCCCAGCCTGGCTCTTTGGTCCTCTTACTACCTGCCTTTTTTGTCTCTGTGCGTTCTCGTATGTTTGTCACCAGGGGGGTCCCATATTACTACAGCTATGCATCCAAAGAACCACCATCTTTGCTGACACTTATTCTGCCACAACTTGTTTCTGCTCCTGCAAATGACACCACAGAACTCTTCAGAGTTCCACAGCGAGTTCATGGGGACCTGCCTTTACACATTTCTGAGGGAGTCCCAATAAGGGACGCTATTCCTTCATCTCTGGCTCTGGTTCCTGTCTCAGAGTGGGATGCTCCTCCATCTCCTCTAGATCCGATTCCTGTCTCCATGCAGGATGGTACTCCTTCACTCCGTTACTGTTCCCAAGAGGTTTTCCCAAGCATGACGCTCCTCCATCACACATCTCCCAGGGGTGTTCCATAAGCGAGATGCTTCTCCTTCACGTCTGGCTCTGGTTCCTGTCTCCGAGTGGGACAGTCCTCCCATGGCTTCCCTGAGCTGTCCCAGCTCCTCTTCCCTTTGTGCTTCAGCCGTGTGCTCAAGGGGTCCTAGCCTTGTTGCCCACTCTGGAGTGTCCTGCCTTGCTGTCTCCTGTCTGCCCAGCCACCCGCCATACAGTCATTTAAGCTGACACTTTTCTCCAAAGCAACATCTGTGGGATTCCAACTCAGGTCTCTGGATGTCTTGCCAACTGAGCCGTCCAGTCTAGAGAAATGACAACAAAGAAAAGAAAGAAACATAGGATCTCCTTCCTGAGGATCTACTGGTGTACTCTTACGACTCTTATCTTCTGTGATGTACTTGATATATATCGTGGGGCGGCAGTTGCTCAGGCGGTAGAGCAGGTTGTCCAATGATCGGAAGGTTGGCGGTTCGATTCCCACTCCCGCCCACTGCCGCAGTCAACTGTCGTTGTGTCCTTGGGCAAGACACTTAACCCTCCTTGCCTCCAGTGTTGGCATCACTAGTGAATGAATGTGGATGAATGTTCGGTGATGGTCGGAGAGGCCGTAGGCAGCTGTGGCTACACGCGTAGCTTACCATCACCAGGTATGAGTGAGGTGTGGATGAATAATGGATACACTATGTAAAGCGCTTTGGGTGCCTCGAAAAGCGCTGTATCAAATCCAATCCATTATTATTATATATTTGTGATCGACAGCTAAAGAGAGTTCACAGTTGTTACTCATAATACTAATCTTAAAAAAAAAAATGCTGCTGCTGTTTTCTCTCATAACTTAAACACCATCAAATAACAAGTGACCTCCTTAAAAAGGAGAATGAGCCACAGGAAGTAGCTTCTGAAAGTACAACATGGAGAAAACAAAACATGTACAACTTTCAGTAAATACCTTTCACAAAATGAGCCACCCCAGATTATGAAATATAAGTGAAGCCTTGGACATACTTCTTACCTCTACACTGACTAAATATCTTTCAACATCAGAGAAACTCTCAGTTGCAGTTCCAGTGCCCCATACAGTTGCACATGATTTGTTCTTAGTCATTCAAACCTAGAAAAACCTAACTATCAATTTCGATCACAGCTTAACCACAACCGCATCACCAATAAACAACTTGGGCTTGAATTTAAAGAGCCCCTGGAGTATTTGTGTCAACTAGTTTGAAAATGCTTGGTCAACAAAATCTTTCCTTTGCCTTGCTACAACACCTTTACCTACAACAGCTGTTGGCAGAAGGTGGTGCTTTGAACAACAAGCTTTCCTTCCGGGTTCACAGTAATAATAAGCTGCTGCACCATATTTTTTTTAATTTCCATCTCTTTGATTTTCTTAATTTTTGAGTAAATTGTTCCATCTTGTCTTCCCAACTTGCATTGCACTTGGGTGAAATTTAAAAAGGGTGGGGTTGAAGTCATGTTTAGCTCACTGTAGGTTTTAGCAATCACAACCACTTCCTGTTACCTTATATTACCATTGCAAGATAATCAATAATGGCAGTTTGTTATATAGTATATGATAGGAAGAAGTCCTAAAATATCTTGAGTAGCCACAGCTAATTTGAATGCTAGTCATACTTATTTCTATCACTGTGATTTCCTTTAAAAGCTTCTTGAATGAATATGGCAAACGAGTTAATGGCATGGAGTATGGAAAATACAGGGACGAGAGAAGAATAATATATGACTTCCAAACACCACCACTGATAGTTTGAAGCTAGTGATCATGTGGGTTCTCTACAGTATGTAGAAAGGGCTTTACTGTGGGGAATGCAGTGTAGTTTTGATATTCCTGCAAGCTGACTGAATCAGCACTGAGTGTCAATGTAGAGCCTGGTAACGCCTCATGGGGCTGATTGGGCCATTATTGATGGGCAAGAAAGAAAAAAATATGCTTTTTCACTTTAGTCAATCAAGTAAATGGCCCCCTGGGTGGCAGGTCGAGGGTACCTAATGGGTTCATCAGGGAGGAGGTTGATGATGGCAATAATCAGTAGGGGAAGAGCACATTTGGACCCACCTTTGCTTGCAACATTTAGCCCTCCATTTGGGCTCTTTTTTTTTTGTCCAGACCACACAAATCTCTTAAAAGCCAGTTTTGTCTCATAAGTGGTTTCATACATAGATGTTGGAAGATGCCCAGGGAATCAGGTGTTGAGCAAAGTGTTTCAATCATGTTTTAATAAACGTTTGAAAATCCTCTACATCAGACATTCAGACTATTGGAAATAACTCAGTGAAACCTGGGTAAAGTCAGTCCAGTGTATGAACAGATTATTTTTCCCAAAATGCTGTTCAGCTTTACATATATCTTCGAAAGATTATATGCATATTTCTCAAAATGCATAAACACATACATACGTGGTTTTAAATATACATTTAGTAAATCTATATATCCATTGGCTGTATGACTCAAAAACAGGAAAAATAGTGCTTCTCTGTATTATCCCTGCTATGCTGAGGGAAAAACATGTTTACTGGCTCTACTTAATAATTAAAGACTGCATGGAAATGATTTATGTCCAATTTAAGTTGAACAGAACAGGCAGTCTATTAGGTACTTGACTTGGTAACAAGCTTCCTAACATTAGTGTGACCTTGTGTTCAAAGTATCACATTTTCCACAGTTGAAGTTTCTGTTAGAATTACCAGTGTCATTAAACACTTCGTGATCAAAGCACCTGTTTGTGCATGAGATGATTTTTTTAACTCTTGTATTTATAGATTTTTTTCTTTTTTTTTAAACCACTTCTATATATGTAATTTTATGCAAACAAAGCATTATTTTTTTTTTTACCTTTCTACTAATGCAGCATAATATAGAGCTTTATGAGTGGCTGTAAAATGTGTTTGTACTTTGCTGCTGCTCCATCTGCAAATGTTAAATTGAGCAATCAAGAGCCGACAATCCTTCTGTTAGTGTGAGACTTTTATAGTCCCATCGCCACTTCTCCTGTTATTAGTTAATTATTGTTTTATTTATTTATTTCCAATCTAGATATTTAAGTAGAAACTTGTTTGCTTGTGATATGGCTTGCCGTTCTAAATTCTTTTATACATGGATATTTTGTACCAGCTAGTGAGGGATTTGCAATAATGCTACCTCAGGGCAAATTATGTTAAAAAAAAAAAAAAAAAAAAAAAAAAAAAAAGAATGATATTACTGTTCTGAAGTTGCTCTCAGCGACACAGTAATGAGGCATTGTTTTTTCCATCTACTTCAAATGAACACATTTGTTTGAAGTTGTAAAATGCACACACACTACATCTCATTGCCCTATTAAAACATAATGGGATAAGACACATTGTGAGTGTGGCTACTCTAAAAATGGTATTTTATAAGTAACTAAAAAAATTAAAAAAAGGAAAGATAAAAATACTAAACTGAGATAAAGCCTATGGTACCATAAGCTTATAAGGAGTACATGCTGATGCCGTGGAGCTCAGACTTAGCACTTTAAACTGTAAAGTGGATAGGACAAAGAATGGTTTCTGATTAAAGAACTCTGTACTTCCACTTGCTCTGCACAAGTGGTGCACATATACACCACAGCACCTGAGACAGGTCTTGCAATACCTCTTTGCAATACCTCTAAGCTGAACTGACTGAAATCCATGATATAGAATAGTGTGAAACTTAACATCAGCACCTTTTGCTTTATGCTGATTCCCCACTTCTCTTAGATTGATCTTTCTAAATCACACACACCATTTAATGTAACTTATCAACACATGCTTGGTAGATAAAAATTTCTCATTCAAAATTGACTGCTTCTCTCTCATGCTCGACTTAATAAAGATAAGCCTTTATTCTTTTTTTTTTTCTAAATTTGTTATTTTATTAAAGTTGCTCATATTAGATAAACAATATTAGCTGGAGGAGAGCAGTTAGAGTGGACTGTCTAGGAATTGGTTACATGCTGCAAGGTCTTGGTTTAGCACAGTTTTATGTTAGTAATATTCACCTTACAATAAAAATAAGTCTCCAGTTTCATCCGATAATTCTAATACAGCCTTATTACCTGAAACCACAGGGTCTCTCCACTTACACTCACCCCTTTAATGAAACCCCAGCATGACCAATGTCCTACTCTGTATGGGCACTAGATTAATTCAGCTTGAAGATTCCTGTGAAAGGCATATTTACGTCTTATCAGTGAAGCTTAGAACAAAATGCTCCAACCTGGAGATGCGCTTGATACTTTACCACCTTCTCAGCCAGGGTGCTGTTTGTGAAAACCCACACATCAAACTGTCTTACTGTCTTTTTTTAAAGACTTTTAATGCACTACATGGTTTCTTGCCTGTACTGTTATTATTAACTCTCCTATGGCTGAGGTTATGTGTTTCGCAGCATACGCTTGTCTGTTGGTCGTAATGGACGTATTCTGATCATATTTTTCAGGAATATTTGAATAAGAAACAAGTCATTGCATTTGGGGAAAAAAAACAATCTAACTAAAAACAAGATCACATCATGGTAGATGTTACAATCCGACATTGTTTGACTCAGATCGTGTTGATAGTCTGAATCTGTTGAGCCAGAAGATTAGAAATATAGGGCTGTACTGGGTGGGCTGCTGGGTCTTTTGGGGTATTATTCTCCTTGACGGAGATTGGCTTGGTGCAGGTCTGTGCAGTCTGAGTCTAGCTATTATTTTGTGGTATGTGCTGACTGTAATTAAATTCATATAAAACTCCACTAAATTAAATTTAGGTTATCAAACAAAATAAAATGAAAATTTTCTTGTGCAGTTAAAGCATGTGTATGTTTGCTTCTGACAATTATTATTCATTTTATTTTAGTATATAAATATGTGTTAATAAGTACATCTACATGTTTGCATGTGAACATGTGTGGGCATGTCTATCTGCAGGCTGTTGAGAGCCTAGAAATGATCAGTGTGCATCCACAGAGGTGCTAATTCACTTTCCCATCATGGCTTTCAAACAACAGAGCAATCACTGTAGGGAATAAATATTGAACATTTTTAAAAGCACTGATGTGCAATTTTTAGCCTTAGAGGATAACCAGAGACACACAAGCTTACCAGAATCTACTGTCAAAGTCTCCTGACTGAGTTATTCTCGGGGGTGTGGCATCATTATGTGTGTATGCTGCATATGCATTTGTGCTCATTCTTATGAGTATTGTTTAGCCACCAGTAATTGGATGCAAATGTTTGTTTGGTCTTATTTATTTCATGTGCATTAAAAACAACATCGTATGAAGAGAATTTCACTTTCAGCTTGTAGGTCTTCTTGGGTTAACTATAACCTGCACAAATGTTACTTTCAGGGTGAAAGCAAAATTTAGAGGCATTGTTTTGTGCTCTGAAAATGATTAAAGGATATGCACTAGCATCACACCACCACAATGGGCAAATAGATACGTCAGCCATTTTTAATATGTGCTGTACTGCTGCAACTTTGCTGTATATGTCTTTCATGAGCTCTGCTATCATTTTGGATTAAAGAAATAATAAAATAAATAAATAAAAGCAACCATGACATAATTTAACAAATTTTTCACTCTTTCCCTCTGAACTGCAAATAAAACAGTTATTAAACATCTGCTAAGAAAATAAGTGTAAAACAGATTTAAAAAATCTTATTTATTCTGTTTTTATTTATTTTATTCTTTTTTTATTTCTTTTTCTCAGCTACGAGACACTAAATCCATCAGTCACAACACAACACTCCTTAATTTCCTGGCTGAGAAGTGTGAAGAGGATCACCCAGAGATTTTAAGGTTTCCAGATGAATTGGAGCATGTGGAGAGTGCCAGCAAAGGTATGTGTCTCTTTCTGTATGACCTCACACTGTTCACTCAGAAACCACACAGTCATACTAATAATGTCTGAGAACGACCACCACATTTTCTGTGCAACCACCGGAGGACGGCTTCGGTTTAGAGCCTAATTTCTACTGTGTCATTTATTCATTATACTTCATTTTAGCACATTTCAACCCTGTGCACGCTTACTTCATCCCTTGACGACAGCTAGCACTCTCCTATTGTGACAGGAATAGAGTTGTTTGTCTGACCACACTGTCAGTCAGCCTGTCAATAATCTAATTCCACTTTAATTCTATTCTCCAGCAATTGTTGGAATCCCCACAGGCTTATTTACTGTGTTAGTCTCTTAATTGGTCATTTAATCTAATTCAACTCATTATGCACTTGACTGAGGCTGCCAGCCATTGTGTAAGTGGACTGAATAGTCTTCAAGTGTTGTATATATTTAGATTTCTGTGTGCACGCAGTTAGAATTATATCAGTTTTGTCATTTCATGGAAATTCATTATTCAAAGGGAAGCTAGTAATTGACTAATACTAGTAACTAAGTGATTTTTGCAAGAAACCTCGAAAAGTATTTAAAGAGTAGGAATGCAGTAAAACAGTTAACTCAATATGCTGCATTGATCAGATTATGCAGTTAAACTGGATTTTAAATTGAATACTTTAGCAGTAGACTTCCTGTTTACAAAGATACCTATGTCGGCATGACTACCATTTACTGGATTTACTCTGGAGCAGTTCAGAGACGCAGATATGATCAGAGGCCATCCCCTGGATCACTATTTTTTGTGAGCTTTTACTGCCTATAGAATGATGCGTTATTGGTTAATTATTAACTGTCATCTCCAGCTTTTGGTCTCCTCGCAGGTAAACCTCTGGCGAACCAGCTCAGGAAAATACATTAAAGTTTTGGTGCCTTTTCACCTTTTATATATTCAACAACCTGCACTTTCTTCACATGAGGTCAAAACCTACTTATACACAGTAGCCTGCTCTGCTGTGTTCTGAGTCACCTTCTCTCTTTTTAACTCCCCCTGTGTTTGTTTTTCTGATTGCGTCTGTTTCCACCAGTTTTATTGAATGTTTTTCCCAGAGTCAAAAACAAGTTCCTGTTTTGAACATATATATTTTTTATGGTTCATTTCATAGCCGTATATTTCCCTTTTTTAAATAATTATGTTTTATGTTTAAATCAAGCACATAAAAGATGATTGCGGAATAGAATTGTGGTATTTTCTTGGTGAATATCATCTGAACAAACCTCGGTAGAGCCCGTTGCCCACTCATGTGATTTCTGATTGTTGATTGTGAATAGTGGGGTGGGTTGGTGGGTGGGTGTGTGTGTGGGGGGGGGGGGGGGGGTGCTTTACAGATGCTGCTAGTGAAGCAGGGGGATTCAAAATGTAATCAAATGGTCATCTCCATTGTCTGATGGTTAATAAATTAACAAAACTCATTTATACATGCAATCAGGGCCAGGATAATTTTCCTGGGAAATCACAATTTTGTCTAGATTGATTGGCTACTTCAAACTCCTCCACTGCACTGTTTCCCTTGAAATAGCATGTCTACTCTCTTTATATTTGCAGTTTTTATTTGTTCATATTTGCAAAAATGTTCCCTGCAGTCCCACAATAATACACAATTCTTATTACTTCTAGCAGCTCAGTAAATATTTAAATTGTGATTAGAAATAAAAAGGCAATTGTTCTTTGTGGTAATTGCATAATTAACAATTCTATTTAATGATAAAGAGTACAAGTAGCAACAAAAGCCTGTTTTTGTCTTTTTAAGTATAAATTAGTTCAGTCATCTATAAAGCTACCACCAGTCATGGGAATGAGAGTAAAACAAGTGTAAAGTATCTTAAATAAAATGGCCTCAGCGGGGATCTTTGCTTCCCACCGAAAGATTTTTGACTGTGGACTTTTAACATCTGTCCAAAAATCAGGATTCCTGATATGTATATGCATATTCATTAAAATTCACAAAGCAAAGCCTGAACGCTTATAAAAGCCTCAAAGAGAAGTTTATCAGCAAAATTAAGGTAATGGAGTCCCCAGTCAATATTCAGACTGGACACAGACATATTTAAACTAACACTTTTTATTTTACTGAAATGTTCTATTTTTTATGAAAACTGGAGGCATGGATAAACCATACAGTAAAAACCACTTTGCAGCCCTTGTTATTTGTGAGCAAAGTCGTGAGATAGAGGTTTGGGAGCAGACCTCTAGTACAGTTTCAAAGCATTTTTCCCATTTGCCATCACCACTTATGATTCTGGGAAAACAATCAGACTTGTGAACCTGGTCATCAGGTTTACTAAAATACATGAGTAGTGTAATTTATTCTATCTAGGTTATCCAAAGTTTTATACAGTGATGATTTTTATAAAATTTAAAACACTAAGGCCCTGATCTATTAACGCTTTGCGTGTACTAAAACAGGTGCAGACGGCTTTGCTCCGCTAAAATCGGCCCAAGCTTATCTATCAAAGCCGCAAACATGGAACTGCGTCAGTTATCCTGGCAAAACTGCGCCGCTCTCCACTTTGCGTTTCTGAAGCTACTGCATATGCATTATGGGCGTTCCGGCCAGAAAGTGCACATTAGTGGGAGGAGACTATGCAAATAAATCTGGTTTGCGCAGCAGTGGGATTCATGTAGCCCGCAAATAGTTTGCGGTGTTTATGTTTGCTCTAAAAATAGCGTTTCTGAAAAGCAGGTGCTAATTGGCACAACAGTATACGCGCAATGGCTGCAGTAATAATTTTAAGGAGGAGGCACAGACACCATGAAAGGCGACTAAGATAATGCATTTTTTTCTATTATATTAATATATTTAGAATGCCAGAGAAGAGGATTGTGGAGACGATCCAGCGTTGCAATATTAGAATTGCTGGATAAGTTTAAAGACTTTATCATGCCTGTCTTTTATTATTATTATTATTATTATTATTATTATTATTATTATTATTATTATTATTATTATTTTCTTTATAGCCTTTAAACCTTTATTATTTCTTATTTGTTCCTTGCATGTTTTTATATGTACAATACCTTGGTTCCTAAAGGTTGTTGTTAGTGTGCCTTATAAATAAATTGAACTTGAATATGAAACTATATTGCAGCATTTCTGGTGACATTTAGATTTTTTTCCTCGACTTCCGCAATATTTTTATTTGTCTCCTTTATTTGTCTCAACTTCTATCGGATAAAAGTTAATTTTGCGTTTGCGGTTTCCTTGCTCTCCAGAACCTTACATGACAGAGCAAACAGCGCCGCTAAATCCTCATTTAAATACTGCTGTTTGCTCCGCAAATGATAACAGGAGCAGTCTTAATAGATCAGGCGCTAATCGTAGAAACATAACCAGAGCAAAACTGCGCAGCAAATGTTAAATAGCGCAGCAGTTTTGCCCTCGTCATAACTCAGCCCCTAAGTGTTATGCAAATGCATGTTTCCAAGCATCGATTTCAGACATCTAGATTTAACTTCCTGTTCTTCATTACTGTAAGTTTATGAAAACAAAATCATGATTTCTTCCTGATATCTGTTGGTATAGTCGATTGCACAACATCTCTTCTCCATTTTAGGCATGTTTTCTGTGTTTTTGAGCCAAATGGTCCACAATCACTGAGACAGCTGTCTTTTTTACACTCAGTGGAACATGCTTAACCAAGCATACCTTAACTACAGTCTGATGAGAGCCCATTTAGTACCTCTTTGGAAATTTATTTGCAAATACTGTTTAAGAATTGACACCATCACATTAATGGGTTTTAAAGCTAATGTTTCCTAAATTTACTCAGATTTTGTGCTCCAAGGCTGCACTGTGAGTGGGGGAGCATGAGTCCCCTATAGAAAGTTAGCAGGACACAATATCTAAGAGGAGTCCAGCACATTCAGATGTTCCCTGAGCAGAAAAATAAATCTCCTCCTTTTTGGATTCAGCTGTTATCATATCTTGCCTGCATCAAGGTCATTTTTTATTAGAATTCACATAATTATATGAAATACACCTGAGGAATATCTGAGGTAGCACACAGTAGATGTTCTAGATAGGACCTGGGAAAAAGGTCCCATACTTTCAAGAAAGAGAGAGAGAAAAAAAACAAAACAGGGACTGGGCTTTACGGAGCAATGAACATCAAATAACTACATGTTTGTAATGCAACTTAAACAAAAAAGTGTCCCTGCTCTTTAACTGAAGCCTAAAGAAGAAGTACTGTGCAGAAGAGAAAGCAAGCTGACTTTCCTCTTACCTTTAAATATTTCTTTTCCTGTTCTATGAGTAGTAGAAACCAGTCAGACCTCGGTATATCTACTTACGGTCTCAACAGAAGTGGTCTTTTCTGATGCCATTCCACTCATGCAGAAAATACTAAAACTGGAGGAACAAAAAATGAACTGAAATGAACTCATTTTACTTCTGTTAATGGACTGATGAGTCAAACTTGGCTGTAATAGAGAACAGGCTGCTCCTCCGGAGGCTGGAGAGCAGTTTCTGCAGGCATAAGTGAAGAAGGACGGATGAACCGCACAAGTTTTGAGTTGCATTTCTGCAAACAACATGGCAGATTCAGATCGACCAAGCAGCACCATCAGGTAGATGTTTAATTCCCGGATTCTTTCCACTACTTTACATGGTCACCAGTTGCAACCAAAGCTAGTGGATAAACTACGCGTCACTTAGTTTTCCACTGCATTCAAAGTAACAGGGTACTTTAGTGATGTATGTATACATCAATGCTACCCATCGAGCAAAATTTTCCCCATTTATCCAATAAATGAGTTTTTCCCCATTGTTCACATAAGTTCACTTTGAGAAATTAACTTCTAATTCTTATATTCACTCTACCTTTGGGAAGTAAGTTAGTTCAAGACCTCATTTTGTGAGTGCATAGCATTGTGAATTTGCCCGTTTAAACACAGATAGCTAATGTTGGACTGCTAAGGGGTGAGGTGATGGTGGATGTCTGTTTGTTTGTGACAAAGTGGCAGGGTGCTTGTTTCAAGCCTTGCCAGCTAGATGTAGTGTAGAACATTCAGGTTATGGTGGTTTAGCCCTGCCACTGAAATTTCACTTGCTGGGCTCAAAAATTCAGATATTAAATGCATAGAAAGGCCTCAGTGTTCTTTATTATAGAAGAACATTCTATCCATGTCTTCTTTTTTTCTGCTAAAAGTCTACTGTAGTGCTAGGTATCATACACAGTACAGGGCATCAAGTCTGTGATCATTTGAAATGCAGTCTACTATTTTCATACCCCTGACCTCATCTTAATAGTAATGGCAAAGCCTTGAGAGAGGTGTCTTTGGCTAATTTGCCTCGTTAAATTCCCCCTAGAGATGAGCATGTGGGGCTTGACAATGGGTACTAAGTCTGCGTGGTGATTCCACTCAATCAGTGGCTCAGTGACAATCTGTCTTGACAATCCGGGAAAGGAGGAAATATGACACAAATGTTCTCATAAATCCATTTAGTATAAGGCATAGCCAAGGGCAAAGTACTTTGGAGCCTGTGAGAGAGAAAATGGAGAATGAAAAAAAAAAAAAAAAAAAAAAAAAAAGATGAACTCCGAGGATATTAATACCACTGTGAATATATCTATTATCCACATTCATTTCAAGGCACTGCAGCATAATAAAGCAGTACCCATTTCCCATTTAAACTCTGAAGCAGTACTTGGCTCTGTATTACGTAGACAAAATGGCTTTCTGGATGGGGTGGGACACAGAAAGGATCATTTGTCTTTTGGTCTCAGTGGAATTGCGTGGAATCATGGGGTTGAGAAGATATTCCCTCATGCCAGCACAGGGTGGGGAGGGTATCTCTGAAGTCAGTGGAAGCAGCTTGAAGAATCTAAAGAATGGATGTCATTCAAAGCAAACACAAGTGCTTCAGCAGTACATCTGCTCGATTTTGACAGGAAATGAAGAGTTGCTCATGCTTTTTCTTGATGAACTTCAGTGCTGCAGTTTGTTCCCAGATTTCCCAAAATGCTAATTCTAATTAAAGCAGCCATATCAATTTATATGTTGGTGAAGAAGATAAATAAAACCCCATGAGTATTTTTGTTTGCAGTGTTGACTTTCTTTCTAATCAGCTAAAAGTATCACTTGTAAATGTTGTCTCTATGGCAACAGAAATCCTTATAGACCTTTACTGTGAAAAGAACTTCAGCGAAAATCCACCTGAATGTGCAGCCAATAACTCTGTTGTGTAATCTTTCAACTGAAATGCCACGTGATTCTCTTTTGAAAGTTTGGTGGAGGTTTTTTTGTAAGGTTTTTTTTATATTTCTTTTTTTTTTTTTTTTTTTTTTTTTTTTTTTGCAATTCTTTTCTATTTGGTACAATACAGAATGTTAACAAAAAAGCGATACAAAACTAGATACTCTGTGATGGTAAAAGAGGAAGAAACACAAATTACTAGCTGAAATGATAAATTAGCAGATAAAATGTATAATTTAATGTTTTAGTGTACACATGAGAGAAGTGGCCTAATTACCTGGTTTGCGGCTTCAGACACTGCCAGGCTTTTTCCTTCGTGGATAAAACACCAGGTTACAGCAATCTGAGAAAGTAGGCTGTAGCATCACCCATGTGTCTACCCTCCATTTGTTGTATTCTGTGGTTTGCCACTCCACAGCAACAAAGCTTTTGTCCATCATTTTGATGATTTTCCCTCTCTATTTGCAATTTCAAGAAAGGATCAGTTGTGTCCAGTGCTCTGAATTTCCTTTGAAGTATGAAGCAGTTTCATTATTGTCAGAATGACTTGTTCAGCAGTACTCGACACAATTTGGTGCACAACTCTTGATTGTGCAGCAGATCTTCTCCATGAACTCATTTTTTTTTTTTTTTTTAATCTTTTATCATTTTTTTACATGCATACATATTGGTAGTTGTATTGTTACTATTCACTTTAAATTTCTGCTGTAAGATGTTTGTGATAGTGTGTGGTGTGCATTTTTCCTCTAATTTGTCAACTACGTGTTGGATTTATAGTTATACACAAAGATCTCACTCTGAATTGAGCTAGTAGACAAAGAACTAGTACAACTGTACATTTTTAAAAATATGTTGTTGCACATGTATCTGCTTAACTATGAAAATTCAGAGCACAATATATAAAGCAGTCTAGAGGGGGAGTTTTACCAGTGAAACATTGATCCAGAGTGCACACACCAGACAACAGAGGAGGGGCTTGTACGCTGATGGAGTCGTTGTGGTCAGACTAACATTAACAGCATCTGCAGGGGAAAAAAAGATAATAAATCCAATAAGTACAAACATCATGTCTGATGTTGACTTTAAGTTAGACTCACACATTTTATATGAACTCAGTATTGAAACTTGGAAAATATCATCTGTAGAAGAAACTTTATTATCATATTTCAGCTGAAGTGATGCATATTTATTATTTATTTGTTTTCTGTGGTAAATGCAGTTAAATCTTTGAATTAAATTTAACTTGCCTGACCAACAAAATATTTAAAGTTAACTTCAGAAGATATACTATGTTGTGTTTAGGTCAGCAGCATGTAAATACTTCCTTTTCAATAATATAACTTTTTCAACAAAACCACTGAAAAGAACAAAAACATTTAATATGTGTCCAGTTCATCATGTGTGTGTCTTCTGACTTTCATACTTTTTGTCTAGCCTGATGTGCTGAACATGACTTGAGGCTTTGTTTCCTTCCATTATTCGGCCAGAACCAAAGCACCAAGCAAACTCTGCTCTGCATTTAAAAACCCTTCATCATGAAACTGATGTACTTGCTTTATTGAACCTGTAGGCTTCAGTAATAAACAAATAATGACAGATTAAAATTACAATTATTTACAGGTTGCAGCTACAGTTTCAGCCTCACACCAGCTTCATTATTTGGAAAATGAAAGCATTGTTACAGGAATTGCCACATAGCCTGCTGCATCCTACAGTTTGCTCTGTAAAACATGTCAGTCCACTTTTTAAAACTTACTGTGAAGACTGAATTTACATCTTTAAGTTTAATAGTATTCCTATAAACAATGCCCAAAGAACTGCAACTATTTTCTTCCTGGTTGCTTAAGGTAAACTCATACCTGAACCCTGAAATAATGGTGCAGGATCAGCATGGCCAGCTGTTTAAATGGACAGTCTGTCATAACGAATATTAGAAACAGGAAACAGACCTGTCCAGGTTCACCAGCGCAGGATGAGTGATGAGCTCTAGAGAATTTTCCTTTCTGTTTTCTTTCTTTCTTTTTTTTTTCTGTGCGTAGTTCATGGTGGATGAGTAGTTCATTGTGAGACTATAACAACTGTTCTTTCCCCCGTTTTTCTTTTTATGTTCTTTCTGTCTATCCCACTTTTCCTCCACCTCTGATTTCTTACATCACCGCTTTGGCCAGCCAGTATGAATGTAGACAGAGATAGACACATGCAGGGAGGCCAGCAGCCCTGCTTAGCATCAGCTCCAGTCTGTGACAGCAGATTTCAATAAGGGCTGACAATGGGACCAGGAGTGAGAATAATGCTTTTTGCCAGCCTAGAAATTCAGCCTGTCACATTCGACCATTTCCCATGCGGAGGGTGTTCCATGAGCTGAGGTGAACAAGGAAGCTCCATTTCAAATGCTGTTTCCATTTCTTTTTTTTCTTTTTTTTTCACCACACCAACTTCTGCCTAAGACATATCCACCCTTGAAAATAAAAATAATTGGCACTTTTCTTAGAATTTATGAGGATTAACAACTACTTTTAAGCATTTTATTGACAGTTTTTTTTTTTTTTAATTTTACTTTACTTTATTTTTACTTCTAAGTTGGTTGGTAGATATGGATAACCACATTTTACACTAAACATTGTGGTTTGAAGAGTGCAAATTGACAAAGATTATAATCAAAAGAAGAAAAGTCTTCGGAGATGCATGGAACTTCTCCAACACTGTGACAGTTCCTAGACCCACCTTAAACAACCTGCTGTCATTCAGGATATTCCTAAACTACAGCTTCACCATGTATAGGAAAGACAGCGGTTGTTCCCAGGGTTACCATGCAGCTGATCACTCACTTACTGCTTTTAACTTCCAAAATGTAGAAATGCCTTAACATAGTCAGTCTGACAAATCAGTATAATAGTACTGCACGCCTCTGTGAGTTAGCTATTCAACTACCATTTTTTTTTTTCCAGATTTGACTAGGACAAAATAAAAATGTGGTTTTATTCTCTTTTAAACCTTATAACACCTGGTGGGACAGGCACAATCCCTTCAACCTGTACCGACAATGTTTAAACAACAGAACTGTGAAACCGATATGGACAGTTTACCAAACATGAAAAAACTTTGAAGTTGTTGTCTAGGAGCGACTCGTGATAGCAGATCTATCAAACTATTCTGATGACAGAGATTATGGTGATAGTAATGATTCTTAAATGAGCAGGAAATTGAGTGTTCTTTGAAGTGATCTCTGCACCCTTCAGATAAGACACCATCAAGACATTACAATCAAAAGTCCAGAGATTTGTAATAGTGACATGTTAAAAAGCATAATCCACCTTAGAATATGCTTCAGTTGTTTGGAATTTATCTTCTGTACTTGTGGGATGTTTTATTAAAATCCTATGTCAGCATGGCATCATTTTATTGTACAACAATTTTTTATTTAACCCAAAATTTTCTACATTGTTTTTCACCATATATGTAACTTATTTCTTAATGTGATTTGTGGTCCAGGCATGACTCATTTACTTTTGTCCTGAAAAACTGTTTTAAAGCTCAAATAAAGCCCAAAAGATTTATAAAAGAGATATTTAAATGTTATCTGATTGAAGTTTCTTTCCTTTCTTTCTTTTATTTCACTAGTTTATTACATCAGTTGAGATTCAACACTTTATTCTTGAAGCAGCAAAAAAAAGCTTATTAATTTTTTAAAAAGTTAGCTCAGTGTTCTGAAATCTGACTGACTATATGCATACTAACAAGTTGCGAATAATTCCCTGATAAATTTACTGCATTTGAAGTCATTTTAATTTAAAGAGATGTGTACTTACAAAAAATAAAGATATGGCAAAAGAATCTTAGAGAACAGTAAATACTCCAAACTATGGGATAATATCTAGTCCTTTTCAAACCTTAAAAAAAAACATTACATCATACTATTTGCTTAGAAAAGTAACAGACTATTTTCTGATTAGGCAGTCATTGTGGTCAAGCGCCTCTGTTTTTCTCTCGTCCATTCCTACACTCTTTGTCTCTATTGACCGGTGTTTGAGAAAACGTGTCTGTGGATGAAATGCTGTCATAAGAATCTTGGCAGCTTTCACTAACCCCCTCGTGTCAGCAAGGGAGGGAATTGATTTTGGATACTAAATTGGGTCATTTTTTTCATGAGCTGTCATCAGTATATAATTTAAAAGCATGGCCTGAATTGGGTATGGCAACGCTGCTCATCAGAGTTTTACTTGGCCCAGAGGAGCTGGCTTCCGTGTATCCCTTTCAGTTAATGCATGCCACTAAGTGTGAAGATTCCACCATCACTCATGATTTATATCCCCATGAGAAGCAAAGATAGAGCAGTACATGGGCATTCACTGCCTGTATTGCAGCGTTTATTTGTCGCTCTTAGGCTTTTTGCAGGATCTGCCAAGACCACGCTCATCTGTATCTGTCATCTTCCAGGTGTTTGTTCCCAGAATGCCACACTTCTTTCTTGTCAGGACATAATGCACTGCTGAATTTTGAAGTTATTTCAGCTTTAATGTTGAGAACTAATCTACAAATCATTACACCTACAGAGGTGTCGAGTTGTTTCTCTCCAGTAAGGTGGAGGAGGGTATTGGTGAGACTGAGGCATTTTGGTAGATCATGTATTTGTCATCCTGGTGTATTTTAGAGTGTAGGATGAAAACAGGTATCTTTGATTATCCACCTTCATGTCAGTAGTGGCCTGTTTTGTGTTGTGTGAGCCATATTGTGTTTGTTTGCCTTTATTATGTAAATCATGCCGGTCTCTTCTAATTTTATCCCCCGGCTTTGTGGAATGATTTTAATTTAGCAGCCAGCCCTCTATTTCCAAAATAAATCCAACAGGTCCTGACTATGACCTTTCTCTTACATGTTGATGATTTGCATTTTCCACCCTCTTTTTTTACAGCTCCGCGATATGGAGTCACACTGTGTGATCCATATTCAAATATTATTTAAATCAGTTGCACCACATTTGCATGTGAAATTGAGGATTTGAAGCCAGGTCACCTGCATACTGATCAGAGGGACAACCTTCATTGGAGGGAGGGTTGATATTGCAAATAAATTGGGTAGGGTATTAATAATTGTCATGAAGGGAATGTTTTATATTGCATACTGCCATGACAGAGTGTTTTTCTCCCATGTAATGAATCTGATATCATTCTCAAGCTCTTTTCTTCTAGCTGAAAGAATGATAATGATCTCTTCAAACAGAAAACCCATCCAGTTTATTTATTTATTTATTTGTTTGTTTGTTTGTTTGTTTATTTATTTATTTATGAATTAAGCTCTTAATTGTGCAGACAGGTGATGTAAAAAAAATAATAATTTTAAATATATAAGTATTTTTAGAAAAGGGTTGAAATTGGCCTCACGTGCATGTTCATGGATTGTCAGCTTCACAGATTATGATTTAAGATGTTTGAACAACCTTTGAAAAAATCGATCAGTTAGCAGCTTCTGGCTTTAAAATTGGTATTTTTGGTTATTTAGTGAGTTTTTTCCCCCATGTATCTTGAAGAATGCAGTCGTTTTAATGTCTTTGCATGTGTTTACAGGCTTATCTCATGTGGCTTTGACTTTGTGGGGGGGGGGGCTCATTATCTGTGGAAGGACCTCACTAAAAAATGTGTAGGTATTTAAGTGATTGTATGTTTGTGGTTGTAGTCATGCTGCAGAATGGTTCAGAGATCAGTCAGATGCCCACCCAGAGGTACTGCTTGAATGACAACAATCCTAACGCCAGAAACGTCTCTTGTTTTTGTTTTTCTTGCTTTCAGCAGTACTGTAGTAGAAAACAGCATCACAATGTGTCATTGGTAACTAAATAATCATCTCGCTGTTCTCTGTCCATGATTTAAATGTAATGCAGTTTGAATAACCAAAATATTTGCATAATGTGCTCCTACAGCAGCCGTTGCTTGGATCATGGCCTGTTCATTCTTTTACTTTTTTCTCAATTTTAAATGTTACTTGGAAATAAATGCTGTTTTGGAAAATCTCTATTGAGCTACAGCATTTTATCTTGAAAACATGCAAGTTAATGAAAGTAGGCTGACTGTAGTGAGTGACATTTATCAAGACTGGGCAGATGAAATGTATTTATTTCTTTTTTTTTTTTTCCTCCTTTATTTTAATGCCTGTATTTATTTCTATGTTAATTTACATTTACATTTTATTATCACCAAAATGATTTTTTCTTGTGTTTATTTCTGGGACCTTTCAGGGCATGTCTTGGGGCAGATCCTCACCTAGTGGTCAAACAACACTGAGCAGATCACAGGCTATAAGTGCAGCCGAGCCAGGCTCGCTGTCCTTGGGCGGGAGATGAGTGGGTAGAAATAGCCACTCAGTGTGGCTGACTTTTAACAGGAGATTGCACAGGATCTTTGGCACGTCAGTCATTTAGCTGAAAATCCCACAATCACTGATGACTGTTTACTGTCTGGTGTGGATGATGTAACTGAGAGGCAACTAACAAAGGAACTGGCTGAAGGTTCTGGTAAAGCTGGTTGTGATGTTCAGAGAACGTTGCGTAGATCGTTGAGATTAAAACTTTTTCGTGTCCGCGCATGTACGTTGAAGGTCACAACTAATCTTCAGAGAACTTTACCCCAAACCACAGTCCCCATCCACCCCCAATGGAAAAACATTTTTTTTATATTTGTTTTACAATTTATTAGGGTCCGAGCCATACAAAGTATGGCAAGGCCCTATTGTTCCTGAAATGTTTATTATTCTCCTTCTCCTCCTCCTCCTCCTCCTAAGCATTTCGACGCCAAATTTGACCCCCTAAACACCCATGAAAAGTTGTGAAAATTGGCACACACGTCAAGCCCGGCGCAAATCGGATATTATAAGGTCCGCATACTATTCAATGCAAAATTGGCTCAACAGCGCCACCTAGAGTCACCAAAAATCACCACATGAATGGGAACCAGGAAGTCTACTTCAACGTAGGAAGACGAAACTCGGCACACACGTGTACCACCCCGTGTTGACCAAAAAACTCAATGTAACACCTGTCGCCATGGCAACGGGGCGCCCGCCATCTTGGCGTGTGCGGCCATTTTTTTGCCATTTTTTCCACTTTACACACATCGTATTTGAACGAACTAGTCTGAGGGGATTCGTGCGACTGACTCCAAACTTGGTGGGAAGCTTCCTGACAAGTTGGGGACCAAACGCTCCTCAAATCTTTCTAATAGCAGAAAGCATGTTACCGTGGCAACAGACGGAAAAACGCCTTCTCGCCATGAAACACGGTTTGCTCATATCTCCACAGAAATACATGGGATCTCCACCAAACTTGACAGTATTCATACGTGTGACACCCCAAGTCCAGCAAAGAAGTCAATCAAACACCTGTTGCCATGGCAACGGGGTGGCCGCCATCTTCGATCTCATTGCCATTTGAACTAACTAGTCTGAGGGGAATGGTCCGACCGACTCCAAACTCGGTGGGGACCTTCCTGACAAGTTGGGGACCAAACGCTCCTCAAATCTTTCTAATAGCAGAAAGCGTGTTACCGTGGCAACCGATGGAAAAAGACCTCGCCATTAAACACGGTTTGCTTATATCTCCATAGAAATACACGGGATCTGCACCAAACTTGACAGTATTCATACTGGTTGCACCCCAAGTCCAGCAAACAAGTCAATTGAACACCTGTTGCCATGGCAACGGGGTGCCCGCCATCTTGGATTTCACTGCCATTTGAAACAACTAGTCTGAGGGGATTTGTGCGACAGACTCCAAACTTGGTGGGAACGTTACTGACAAGTTGGGGAACAAACGCTATTCAAATCTTTCTCATAGGAAACAGCGTGTAACCGTGGCAACCGACGGAAAAATGCCCTCGCCATGAAACACGGTTTGCTTATATCTCCATAGGAATACATGGGATCTGCACCAAACTTGACAGGATTCATATACGTTGGGTCCTTAACGCATTACACCACCTGTTGTCATGGCGACCTCGGGTGGCGGGGTCCAGGCAGCTCGGACCCGATGGATGCCGCTTGCGGCTTTAATTGGCTTTTCAATTTGTTTATTGAGCCATTTTTTTTATATTTCTGTATTTATTTTAGCAGTTTCTGTCCTTCATAATTGTGTTCTTGTCTGTTTTTTTGTACTCCAGCATATGGCCACTTTTGATATCAATTTTATTTATAGTTTTTTATAGTTCTGACAGACTCAACATAATATTGGGCCAGTCAAAACATGCAAAGACATTCAATAGTCAACTACAGTCTGAGTGTCTTGCTATCCCTGTTTTCCTCTTCTTTGCCATGACATGGCATGCCAGCTGAGACCTGCTCTTTACCGAAAGGTCTGTTTTCATTCCACCAACTGAAGCAGCCGTAAGGAGGGACAGAATCGATTGTTGCAGGCCAAATTAAACGTGTGTTGAGCTGCAGGCTGCTAGAAGATAAAGCCTCTGACGCTGTCTGCTGTGTTTATCATCAGGTGGCCTTTTCTGTGTGTGCTATGCTGCGATTTTGATGTGTTAAGTCATAATAGGGGAGCCACCATTCTTTGGAGGGGCTGCCAATAAAATCGCAGACAGAGGGGATTATGTTTCATGTCAGCCTATTATTGTTTCCAGCTTCCCCTTTACACCTTTTTTTCCCACCTAGGGAGCCCTCTGACTCATTTTTTTTCTCCTTTCTATCCTGCTTCGTCTTCATACATTTTTGTTTTACAGATGCAGTTTCTGATCCCACCCTATTAAACCGTTTGCATATCATTGTTGCCCTCTTCTCATCCACTGCCTCCCTGTAGTCATATTGACTTGTTTGGTTTAAATGTTTGCCAGCAATCTTTTCTGTTCGCTCATTGGACCTCATCACTTCTGCACACCCCAGAACACAGTGAGACTAATACCCACTTCTAATGACTGCAGAGGCACATACAGGTGTAGTCAATCTTATGTAAACTTTTTTTTCTGATTGGAAGGATTGATTGTGAGATATGCTAGTTTTATTTCATAATATAAATAACATATATTAGAAATGGTCATTTCAGGAGAAAATACTATTTGTGGAAATTCTTAAAATATACAGAATGCGAATCGATGTCATCATTGCACAGAGCTCAGAGATTGATTTGCCATTTGGGGGAATCAAGTCATATTTTTCATCTTTTATTCTCAATCTCTGAAGAGTATTTCATATTTTTAACTTTTTACCAAGTTGTGATTTCAGTGGCAGCAGCTCTTATGATCAACACACGAAAATAAAATTAACCAGCAGATTTACATTCTACGTTTCCCGTCATGCAGTTGTAAACACATCCCAGTGAACTTCTATAGCAACTTTTTCCAGGTCATTTGGTTTTGGCTCTCCATGGTTTGGATATAAAGAACATTTTGGGCTTTATGTGTGCAGAAGTAAAACTGGCAGCATTTTTGAAGTGTCCCCTAGATGGACGGGATGTTGAGCAAACCGGTTAAGTGGCTCACCTGAGAATTCATATAGAAAGGGTTACTGGTTGCATACGCAACAAATACAAGATTTTAAAATAAATGTTTAGATGAAAACATCAGTTTTCTTTGACAAGATTGGGACTCTTTGGTGAGTCACCATTTTACTAAGGTTAGTGTTTTTACTTTGAATTATCAACATAATACAGCCCAGAGCCATCAATATACTCAGAGTTGCGACATCCGTTGACTTCGCTATAAGATCACGTGGGTCATGGAGCCTCCAAAAGTTCCAAACAAACCTCGCGCTGCTAGACTCTACTATGGAAAGACAGCAGCAATCGGATTACAGAGAGTGAATACTAAATAAAAACATACACGTTTGTCACTGAATGTATTATTATGTTAATGCTGATTTAAGTGATGATCAAGTCATGTTTGACAATAGATTAAATAAGTATAACCAGCACAACAATTTCATACATTTTTGGAGGGAAATATTCATCTCAACCAACAAGCTAGCATTTATTAAAGATCAGACATGATGGTCCTCATTAGCCTCTATATTTCTTACTGCTAACCATCCTTACAATACACTTTTGTAAGATTAAATGATTAGCTTGTTACGGCTTACTTTCATCTAATTATTAAAGCCAGCCATGTGGTAGCATGTAATGTCCCAGCAGAATGTATGAGGGGCAGTTGAGTCATTATTCAGAGTTATCCTCTCACAGACACATGTGAAATTTTAAGTCATTCACTCATTATACTATAACCTCTCATGTATCATACTGCAATCATTCACACATTATAGTAAAATCTCCCATACACTATACTGAATTCTCCTCTTATATACTATACTGAAATGCAGCTCCCTGTCTCATCCTTGACTCAGTGTTTGATAAAGGAATTTCTCAACCCTGTGTTACTGTTTTCATTTGTTAGCGTTTAAGTCAGTGTTGAAACACCTGACTTAACTGAGATAGTAACTGTGTTGTTATAGTGTTATATTAAAATTTGTGGCAGGGACCTGGACATTTTCAACTTGTCACCTTGTTTGCAGAAAGTATAGCAGGTGTTGCTTCTGTTCAATGGCAGAGGGATTGTTATATTTTATTAATGTGGTCAAGAGTTTGTGATGACTAAGTGAAGCAGCTGGCCTCTTCAATACAATACTGGCCTCAGCAGATACTATTAAAGGGGTTAGGTCTAACACGACAGCAACCTGATAACTGACAGTAGCAAGTCTGAATGAGGAGACGCTAACTAGCCACCTAGCATAACTCGGCCATTAAGATATGCAGTGCTGTCAAAGGAAGACCTAGACGGCACTGGACAACATACTCTTCACATGCGTTTGGAGAATTCTCCAGGATACGACTCACAGTGCTGACCAGGTCTTCGTTTTACAGCACTGTATATCCCAATGGCCGAGTTATGCTAGGTGGCTAGTTAGCATGTCCTCATTCAGACTTACTACTGTCGGTTGTCCGGCTGATGTCACGTTTACCCTTAATAGTCTCTGCTGAGGCCAGAATAGTATTGAAGATGCCAGCTGCTTCACTGAGATTACTTCCAGGTGACTGAATAGATATTAATACAGCATAAGTCTTTGCAACACATCTGTCACGAAGTTCTCCAACAGCGTCTTCTTCGCTTTGTTTTGAAAATGCGCTCCTGTTTTCTTCTACTATGTGAGTTCCATTTCAACTGAAATGACTTCCTTTTCAAATGAAATTCGCTCTCACACACACTAGTAGAATTCCTTTCACACATACTAGTGAAATGTGATTTCAGAAATTTCCCCAAAGTGTGTGAACGATTTCAGTATAGTATATAAGAGCATTTCAGTTAGTATATGAGAGGAAATTTCAGTATAGTGTATGGGAGGTTTTACTATAATGTGTGAATGATTTCAGTATGATAAACAAGATGTTTCACCAAAGTGTATGAATGATTTCAGTATAATATATGAGAGGTTTTAGTATAATGTGTGAAAGACTTAAATATCAGGTGTGTCTGTGAGAGGATAATTCTGAATAATGTCTCAAACTGCACCTCATACAACATGTCACATATAAAGACACAAACATCACTGTGTACACAGCCCTGATGTGCCATGGACAAAATTTCTTAAGTATTTGGGTCAACTGTTCACAGCACTCGAAGACACGAGATGTTTACACTCTAGTACATTCCAACCCCTTGACATCAGACAGACATACAAATTCTTGAATGGTGATTATACACCTCTGGGATTAATTACTTGCAGATCTACTCCAAGGAGGTTCTGAATTTGACTTGGTGAATGTGTAGTATGGACATTCCTTTTTTCTCACCTTACCTTAAGGTGCTGAACACCTGCAGTCAAACATATACGCATGTATTTGTTACTGCAACTGAAAGAGTCCATATGTAATGATAACAGTCTGTCCATATTTCCATGTCAAGGAAAAAGCCTTTACAAATTTCTGTGCCACAGATTGAGTCTTCAGCTTAATGCCTCTCTCAAACATCATCCTTCTTACATGGTTTAGGAGCGTAGCCATTTGGGTCAGTTATTACAAACACCGTTGTCTTAAGTTGTTGGCAAAATTTCTCTTGCATTATTGATAAGATTAAGGTCTTTATCGATCCCAGTACAGACAACCTAGGTCTGTTTGAGCAATTTGCTCTTTAAGATGAATAAAAAAAAAAGTGTTGACAGCTCCCTCATGCAATCATTTAAAAGGTGACTGTGCTGCCCTTTGTCTTCTTCTGTCCTGGACATAGATTATTTGAAATTTCACCACACAAAAGCTGTTAAAACAGGTTTATTTGCTGATGAATTACTTTTTCCCTGTATGAAATAAAGAATAATTCATAGACACTACTGTGGATGAATGACCTGTAGTTGCCAGAACTTTATTAAATTAAAAGATCTTGTATGCTTGCATTTTGAGAGGGAGGACTTTCTGAACACAAAGCAGAAATCTCATTAAAAGTATTGCTTTATTTAAGCTTTTATCTACTTCTCAAACCAGACAACATAGAGACAGTAAGTCTAAATGCAGCACAAGGGGAAAAATCATTTTGCATTTGCCTTCAGAAAAGTCTTGGATTATTTTGAAAAAATCATTCCCTGAGGATATGTTAAACAGACTTCTTCCTGGTACTTTAAAATGTTAAAATTTAATTTTGCTGATGGCCCATATTCATGTAGAAGAACCGTACATCCAGGGCAACAGCAGCTTTCGGCAAAGCCTAAAGCTGGTTGTTATTGCAATACGTTGGCTGGGAGCTAAAAAAAATCCCCATAAATAATGGCTAAACAGGAGTGCAGAATGAAGCTGCCTTGGGCTGCGTGGAAACAGCACAAACACCCTATGTACTGTATGCCTTTTACAGTTCTTGGTGCCCATGTTTCTGGAAGTTTAAGCTTAATATTTTTAGTTAATTCTTTCTGAGATTATGAAAAAAAAACTAGTCAAAAGAAAGTAGACCCAAACAAGTATTTGAGAAAGTAATGAATTGGATTAGGGTGGGTTTTGTCAGGGTTTTTTTTTTTTTTCTTTTTCTTGTCGTTCTCCACCGAAGAAAGCAGCACTTATATTTACTGTTATATTATCATTTCTTGTCATTTTGTATCTCTGCAAATGAATGTAAATACTAATTACTTTGTGGGATGGGTTGTTGTCGAAGGTAGTGTTTGCATTGTTATTACTGTGCTTTCCACTAACTGTAGATGTCTCTTGTGCATTGTTAGTTGACAGTTTGCCTTTGGTAGCTCAGAGTGTCTTATTTCAGCTTAAAATTTCCAAGTTGTTGAGCCCAACCAAGGACATGTAGAACAAACACCGTCTGTTAGCCTGGGGAAGTTGCTGAATGTTGTGTCCTCCTCCCTTCACATGGAGTCACTGAGTCCTTTGTCTCACTTGTCAGCAAGGTGGAGTAAATGGGCTGCATCAGTTGAATTTAAGAGATAAAAACATTTCACAATTTGACCATAATTCGCCCAAAATTAACATTTGGATAAGATTTATTACTTTGAAAACATCACCTTATTTTCTGATCCCCAAATTTTTCAGAACCAGTCAAATAGTAACTGCACCCACCCTTTTTTTAGCATCTGGAATTTTACAGGATAAGGAATTCTCAGAAGCACCGACATAAGGTTGTAATGATCCTCTTTGCAAAGCCACCCAGACAAATAAGACGTCATGAAGGCAGCATCAGTATCACGACAATTTAATAATTTTTCATCTACGTTTCACTTCACATGTATATTTCTGAAAATGAGTTTAGCTTCTTTGATAACAGCTTGCATTCATTTTATTTTAATTAACGTGTGTGTGCGTGCATACATTTTTTTTATCACAACTTTCATTGCTGGGGTGTCTCCCAGCGTGTTTTTTGTCCCCTGATTAATGCAAGAACCTCATTGTCTCTTACAGTTCCAGCCAATCGATTTTCTTCATCTAAACTGTTTCTACGTCTCGTGGTCACACCACATACATCACAGTCCTGAATTGCTCCCATTATTATATTCAACTACTCTGTATGTGGGGGATAAAAACAAGAAAATCAGCCAGTTAATTCATCTCCCAGCTCAAAAGTCTCATTACCCCGCTGATGAGTTTAAGGATTGCCTGAGGTAGAAGGGGACTCTGTTAATGGCTTGGCAGTTATGTGTACCAAACCTCATCTCATGTGGAAAACAAAACAAAAAAAAGTATGTCAACACTCCAGCCAATAAATACTAAACACACCCCTGCTTAAATGCTCAACAATTGTACACTTATTTAAACATATGTTTCTAAAGGGATGGGATGTCCTCTTTACATCGCTGCTGCTAAATGAAGATGTATGTGCTTGGTGGAGGAATTGATCTGACCTTTCTTATCACGCAAGGGATATGAATCTCCCCACATCCACTTTATTAGTGTGATATAGGAACATGGGAATTCCTAATTTAGGCAGTTACATGTGGGTCAAAGCACAACTCTGACCACAAATGGAACAGCTATAGGCAAGTATGTCATGATCCATGTTTTTGGTTTTGTTTTTTTTTATGGTCTTGTCATGTTTAGTTCTGTCTTGCTTTCTGCTCTCTGTCATTAATGTACCTGGTTGGATTTGGCTCATTCACTTGACCTGTTTCCTCATATATGTATATATATATATATATATATATATATATATGTGTGTGTGTGTGTGTGATTTTAGCATCTTATTTGTTTATATACGTTTTCATTTCCATTATACACTTTGTCTGATCACCGTGCAAAGCCTTCTCCACCACATCCTAAAGATTTTCAATGGGGCTCAGGTCTTGACTCTGTAGTGGCCAATCCATGTGTGAAAATCATCTCATGCTCTCTTTCACAATTTGACCCCATTATTCCTGTAATTGTCATCTTGAAAAATGCCCGTGCCATCAGTGAAGAAAAAAATCCATTGATGGACAAACCTGGTCATTCAGTATATTCTGGTAGTTAGCTGACATCAACCTATGGGCACATAATGATACTGATCCTAGACCTGACCAACTGCAGCAACCTCAGATTACAACACTGCCCCCACAGGCTTGTACATCAGGCACAAGGCATGGTGGCTGCATCATCTGCCTCTCTGCTTACCCTGATGCTCCCATCACTCTGGAACAGTATAAATCTGGACTCAAACCACATGACCTTCTTCCTTTGATCCAGAGTCCAATTTTTATGCACCCTAGCAAATAGAAGCCTTTTCATCCAGTTAGCCTCACTGACTAGTGTTTTTTTTTTTTTTTTATGGCAACACAGCTGTTCAGTCCCAATCCCTTTACACTGTTCATGTGGAAATGCTCCTACTTTAAGTATCAAACATAGTTCTCAGTTTAAAATGCTCTTGTCGTTAGTTTACATAATGCATCCAGTTATCTACCCATCATCTGCTTTTTTCTTATAGGTAGGGATCAAATAAGTATGCTAGTGGATGAGGCCTACCATCGAACAGATGCTATTTCAGTATGAATGCTCAGCCTAAAGCCATCAAAGGGAGCTAGGCTGCCTTTTCTTCTTCATTTTTTTACATTTTTTTCCTTGGTGTCATTGTAGTTTTCCTTCTAAAGCTAATCAATAATCACAGATGGTGATGGTAGAAATTGGCATGGACAGTACTTTAGGATACTTCTCTTTATAATTATATATTAGAAAATTTTGTTTTTTAATATCAGTCACTCTTTTGTCATTCTTCCCCTCCTTGTTCACTGCAGCAGAAACTCAGTCCCAAGCAGTGCGCCAGCTTTTCTTTTTCTTTTCTTTTTTTACTTACTGTTTTGTCCATAGAGTGAATGTCAACTGCTTGTAATCTTCACTTCCAAAAACAGTGAGCTCATCTGCCAGAAAGTTTGCTTCTGTGTTGTTGTCCATCACTTTTCATGCATTCTATGATGGATATATTTAGTTTAAGTTGATTCAAAATGTTGTAAATGTAAATCGCAGGTGTGTAAGTTAGAAAAAAGGATTCTTACAAATTATCCAGTACTCTCAGTAATATTTTTAAATTGAAAGAGAAATATCTTCATCCAGATAGATAAATGACTAATGCTGAGTAACATCAGTGCAATGCTTTTCTGGACAGACACTGGATATTTTATCAGACTCACAGAGTTTGCACAGAAATATCTCAGCATAAAGTCATCAACAAAAGGAAACGGGGGAGGCAAACACACTGCTCAAGTCATCACTCACCCCCGCACACTTCATGAATAACACAGCGCCACACATGTACACATGGTAGGTTTTAAAGCACCCATTTGTCTGAAATATTCCATCTCAAAATAAGAATTTCAATACATATTTAGCTTTTATTTAAAAAATTTTATATCAAAGGAGACATGCAACTATTTAGGTGTGTGTAGATGATAAAGGAAATTGTAACTATAGTTACAACTATAGTGCTGTGTACTAATAATAGTCCTAATTATTAGCTTCATGTTACTGAAGGAATGAAGTATCCATCTGAACTTCTCTGTCTCTCTCTGTATCAAAAAGGATCTTAACTTAATACGGATAAACTCATATCACTTAAGACTGTTGGTGCGTGTATAGACAGATTTAAAGAGTTCTCTGTGTTTGGCAACAGTATCTCTCACAGAGGGAGCTCTTGCGCTACAAATGGCAACATTAGAGGAAGCCAATTGACAGGATGAGAAAGGAGACTGAGGAAAGAGAACTAACAGTGACTCAGAAACAGGATGTGAGACACTGGTAAAATGAAACAAGATGTTCAGAAATCAATGTGTAACAGAGCAAAACTCTAAAACAATGCAGACTGTTGTGTCCTCCTCCCTTCACATAAAAAAATACCAGGCACCCACTGTACCTCACCTACTCCCAAGTAGCCGACCTTGTTACTGTTGTTAACAATAAATGGGGAAAAACAAACTTCTCCCCCTCTATGATTACTTTTAAATGTTTTTTTTTTTTTGTTTTTGTGTGTGTGTGTGTGTGTGTGTTTTCTCTCGCATTTTCTCTCTAACTGAAACTGCACATGAATACCAAAATACCAAACATTGATGACTAGAAAATTTATTTAAAGTTGATATATCGGCTTGTTTTAAACAACCCCAGTTCCAAAAAGTTAAGAAGCAGCTGGAATTCTGTATCACACAAAAATGGGAAAACATTCCTCTCCTAACACTCCAGCAGCTGGTCTCCTCAATTCCCACATGTTTACAGAGAAGTTCTGAAAGAAGAAGGGAGGCTAGACAATGGTGAACATTTCCCTGTCCTAAGTTTTTTTTTATTTTGTGTTGCTGCCCTAAAATTTAAAATGAGCTAACATTTTCCATGAAATGCTAAAATGACTCAGTTTCAACATCTGATATGTTTGTTGGGTAAAAGATAGGGGTTTATGCGATTTGAAAACTCTTGAATTCATTTTTTATTTACCTTTAACACAGTGTTCCAACTGTTTTGGAAATGTGGTTGTACACGCTGGACAACCAGGAGGCAGTTATATATATTTTTGTTTAACAGTGAGCTGACTGATCATTGGGTTGAGCTCGTGGTTAACTTCAAATCGTTCCATTTGGTGAAGTATGGAATGATAGGAGTGTCATCTGGGAAAGAATAGGAGAATAAATGAGGAGATATATTGACAAATACATAAAACAAATGCAGAATTTTTATATTTTTTTATTTATTTGTTTTCATATAATTTCATTCTTTTATTTTTATTTCTTTTATGTTTCTCTATTCTTTTCCTTATCCTTTCCCAGTGTTTATTTCTTTTTTGTTTTCTCTGTTTATTTCTTTGTGTCCAAGCTGTCAGTCATCTGCTTCTAGTGGTTCATTATCCAGATTTCTTGCCTATAAATTATTTAACTTTGCATTCTTAGTTTAACTGTTTAGCTTAATCTCTTGCGTCTGCACTCTCCACTAATGGGAATTAAGGGGTTAACATCTGGTTTTACTGGTGTAACATCAGGTCTGTAAATGTAACTATAAAAGTGTTGTATTCACAGAAAGTCCAGAATCTCTGACAGCTCAGTAAAATCATTTCTATGACCACCAAACAGTTAAGACAACAAACAATTAAAAGACCAGGTTCACAAAGTCTGAAAGAATATGTAAACAAAAATTATGGCTCCGTGTGTCCACCCGACTGCAAGAACACGGACAAATGACACCTCTACTGAAAGCTCACACCTTAGAGATTCCAAAAGTTTCATCTTGCTATGAACCAGAGGCAAAAGAAGGCCCAATTTATGCTTTGCATTTGTAAAACATAGCCATAACATGTCTTATCTTTGCTGTCTTTCCTCAAAATTTATATCTACCAGTATAAGATTGTATTTAATAAAACAAAAAATGGGAAAACTATGTTTCTCATTGTCTTTTGGAAGCGGTTTCCCATCTAAAAATAACAATTTTCTGCCCAATTTGCATGTTTTTTTAATGAACATCTCTTTGTTTTAATAAACCCGCTCTCTCATGATAACATCAGATGCACCGCTGCTGCAGAAGAGACATGGACTGCAAGCTTTCTGCATGTGGCCAGTGAGCAACAGTTTTGAAGAGAAAGAAAAAAAGAAGAAAAACCCTGTAATCAATTAATGCGTTAACGCAATTTCATATATATATATGTTTATATATATATATATATATATATATATATATATATATATATATATATATATATATATATATATATATAGTTGATAAGTCAACTAAGGCTTTAGGTTTCTTAGATCTGAAAATGTCAAGTAAAGTGTGCACCTTAGAGGTGTCAGATGAAATAGCCCCAGCTATGTGATAAGGTGCAACTTTGAAGCTGTGAATGAGGTTAGCGGCATGAGCCAACCACCGCAGGCTGTTATGACTGCCACCCCTCCTCCCCCATCACTGAGGAGCTTTCTGCTCTGCTACACTAACACAAGTCCTCTCCCCACCTCCAGAATCAGCTTGTGCCTACATGCAGGCTAGTCTAAAATATTTAACATTAAAGCCCGTACTTATCCTTTATCTTTATTTTTAAATTGGTTGTGTTTTTATACATTTATCATTTTAGTCCATATTGATGTCTGTATGGCTGTCCCTATTAGGGTGGAGCATGATCATCTCTATACTGGTTTAGAGCTGTTTTATCTTGTTGAGAACATATACAGTATGTGGGATGGGCTCCAGCTTCCCTGCATCTCTGAATTGGACTAAGTGGTAAAAAAAAAAGAATGAATATAGTATATTTTAGTCAGCAGTTAAATTTACTTTTTTCACTCTTACTGTCTGCTATAGACCTGTTAGTGTCCTTAGTAAAGTATACTACTAAAGTAAAAAAATAATTTCAACACATTGAGGAGTTTCACTCATACACCTCCATCACCTCAATATTAATCACTGCACATTTAGTTGTAATATATAATATTTGCTGTTTGCATGAAACTAGAGATTTTTTATAAGATGAGAGAAAAACACGCCTTTGCAAAGAGAAGTGATCACCTACAAGCCAGTGCATGACAGGCATTCAGGTGGCTGGTTGTCAGTTGGGGGTGTAAAGCACGGTACCCCTGTGACTTACTCTTTTTATTGCAGACGCAGAGACTCACATATAGCACCAGCACATCACCCTGACTGATTTCCTCAGCACTTCCTGGGGAATTGTCATCACCCCAGGTCAATGTCTAAACTTTCCCATGCATCAAAATATATTGTAATTGACTCCATTTGTAATTCCTCCAGAGATCTGGCACTGGGCTGCAGCTCTGATGGCTGCCAAAAGCAATAAAGTCTCACAGACATGACCCCCATTGTAAACAAGCCCTCCTTCTGGAGGGCGAGGTTCAGTTACTAATTTTTTTTTTATTTTTATTTATTTTTTGATGTGTGTTGTCACTGACATAGCCCATATTTCAAGTCAAATGTTTTTAAAAATAAATTCTTATGTCATGTTGTATTCTCCTTATGTTAATGCTGATCTGCTCCCGCTTTTTGCCCCCATTATAAATGTTCCTTCTACTATTTTTTTCTGTTTCTTTTAAGAGATACAAGTTTTGGTTTGAAATAAGATGTGGCAAGGACATGAGAATAAAGGAGTGAAGAGTAGCTATAATAACTTCACAGTAATTTTTAAGAAAGCACTGCTAATGGGCTGTGTATAATACATTCATGTATATCACAAAAAGTTACCTTAATCAGGACAGAAATTTGTCATAGTTTATATTAATTACTTGCAACATAAAGTTGGAATATTTCTCATTAATTGTTTTGGGTTGTTAAGGTATTTAAATTTTTTTCTTCTTCTTCTTCTTTTTTAAAAGAATAGTCTCGTAGAGATTTGCAGATTAACAATTATATATTTTACCCTTATGGTTTCACTCCTTTGGGGGAGGAACAGTCATCACTCTATTCAAACAAACAAATCCTTCGTAGTGATAATACTTCTGGTACATGGAGGGTTTACCGTAAATGCAAATGAAAGGAGGAAATAGAGCAAAGGCAAAAAGGATTTACCCTTTTTATGTTTATGCAATTACTTCAACATTCATGGTGAATTACAGTTTTGATTGTTTGTGCAAAGTGTCTGTTTTCCAGCATAATGCATTAATTGTAATTTTTCATATATTTGTGTAATCATATATAATTCAACATGACAGATGATTTGAATTATTAAAAAAAATGGATAAATAGCTCAAACTAGTTACTTGTTTATTTTCCCTTAAAAACATGGGGCAATAAAGGGACAGGCTTTTGTAAAACGGTTTCTTCCAACTCCTCTGTTTATGTTGTGTGTTAAATATCCTCTTTTGCCACATTATCCTGCTTTTTGCTCTAAACTTCACATGATCCAAGATAATTACAAAGTATAATGTGATTACTGTCACAGTAACAATATCACTTTCACTGCTGCAACTTGAGATGCTTTGATTTCTGATGAAAAGGAAACATAATGAATTGTGTTCATCCTCTTGTCTTTCCCCACTTCTTTACAGTAGTTTGCCTCCCACTTTATCTATTATTCACTTTCAGGTGGCATCAATAGTAAGAGGAAAAAAGTCAAAGACTTATATTTATTGAAAAAAAACTGCAGTTTGTCATTGGGAAAAAAAAGTTGGGGTATATTATGAATTATTTCTAATAACTTACACATTCAGTGGAATCACAAAGAGTTTAATAGTGAATGCAGTCACTCTCCAGTCCAGTGGCCTTGGACCAGTTTTTTATTGTTCGTTAACATTTTAATTAACATTATAAATAAATCACTGTGAAACAATATCCTTAATATCAGCAAGACAAGCCGTATGAAGTGAGGATACTTTACTGTCTGTGTTAGTTTATCACAAACGAACAAGCATACACTTATTTGGGAAAGGTGATAAATACACCTCTGAATGACCTTCTCTTTTGGTTTTATGTAGCATTTGTCTTTGTTTTCTTGAGGTGTAAAGATTATTTAAAACTGGATCTTTTATGCTACATTGGCAGCAACATTCAAAATAAATCTCAATTTTCTTTATAACCTTAGGCGACAAAGCAAGAACACTGCTTGAATGAAGGGTATTATTTGTCTATAAATCAAAATGAAAATGCCCCTTCTATAAATGACTGAATACAAAGTTGACATCTTCACATTATAGTGGTTGATTTGGTATTGGGAGCTATACAGTATTTATTTTTTATTTTTTTTTATTTTTCTCCTCTGGCAGTTTACTTGAAGGAAACAGGGCAAAGCTGAATGAAATTTGTTTAGCCTTTTTTTTCTTCTTCTTCTTTAGGAATGAGGAATGTGGCAGCATGTCAGTATTACTTAACTCCTACCAATGAATATGTTCAGTCAAAGTTCTTCCTTTCAAATAGTTTTTTCAACTCCCCATCACCCCCTTTCTTCCCCATTCATCTCACAACCTTTTACATTTACATGTACAGGTCGTCCTCACTGCCATTATTAGAATATACAGCCCCTCCCCCATCATCTCTTTCTCCTCTGATCCACTTGGAAAGTGTTCAGAAGACACTCATGTTGCCACTTTCTGTCCCCTGAAAGTTGCAGTGTTATTTTTGTGTTAATTTTGCTAATGATATCCCAGAAGAGTAGCTGCTTAATTCTGTATATACTGGATTATGAGAACAAAGATGCACAGTAGCACATTTCTAAAAGGCAATAACGGGCCAATATATACCAGTACATAAAAAAAAATATATATAAAAAAATGCATTTGTTCATTGTATACAGTTCAGCTGCTATATCTGTGTCAGTGTGTCTCAACAGTGAGCAGTTCCCTTGTAAACAATGGGCTGCTCTGAAGTCCCATGGCTTCACTCTGATCCTGTTAACAGCTCCCTTGAAACACCATTGCAGTTTGCTTGAGCCACTATTTCTTGGCTACTGTAGTTACTATAATCAGTGTTTCAGCCAAACCATTACCCAGTACTATCACTCAGGCCTCAAGCTACTATAATACAACTATCAGAAGCCACAGTGCCAGAGAAAGACCTCCCTGTGGCTCTGTGTGAATGTAATTGTCTCTCTCTTGCATCATGGGCCCACCTCTCCCACTGTTCACTTTCCTTTTTCACCATTTTTGAAGCTAATATAAGTGACGTGAGCATGTGGATCTCCAAGGCTCTATCAGTGAAGAAAGAGGCTATGTGATACTGAGGTATTTTTTTCTCCCTGTATTATTCCCAGCATTCAGCTCTATGGGAATTGGGGAAGAAGGATTGTCAATCTCCCAGTTTGTCCGGATGCAGCCAGTTAGCTGGAAAGCCCAATAATTGCAGAGACTCACTCAGCACTCACACTGTATTGCTTCTAGACATACAGTAGCTGCTTTGTGTACTTGTAGGTGTGTTAGGGGGTTGTGTATTTGTGTTTAAGTGCATGTGATTCACAATATTGCTGTCATTTCTCATTGCTGGAAAATGAGACTGAGACCAAACCCAAGCTGTGGTACTGATTTAAACGAAGACAGAGTAGAACCTCATGTAGCCAAGGCTATATCCCATGACAGCTTGTCTATTATCCCACCCCCTCTGCTCTTCACTTACAGTGCATGAACTAACTTTGCAGATGGTGTTGGTTAGCTATTTTTAAGTGGTTGGTTGGGAATGGTTCAGAATCAGTCAGTGCCTGAAGGAAATTATACTGAGTAGATGCAAATTAAAATGAGCTGTTTTTTTTACGTGTTGTACAAATTACAGTATGTGAAAATTGCCTAAAATTGAGACTTATGTGTAATTAATGTTAATTTGTTTGATTTAGCTTAATTTATAAACACCAATTCAATTCAACTTTATTTATAAAGCACTTTAAAACAACCACAGTGGACCAAAGTGTTGTACAGAAGAACAAAATTTATCAAAACAATAAAATCAAGTAAATAAGTTAAAAATATAAAAACAGAAGCAAAATGTCAACAAATCAAGAGTGTGCAAAAAGCCACCACCAGTATGAACCAAAGCAAGATCTGCTTGTTTATTATTATTATTATTATTATTATTATTATTATTTTCTTCCTCTAGCTTTAAAAGCAATTTAATTGGAGCCAACATTTGATTGGAATCAGTGTAAAGGCATCAGTCTTTTTATTATTTACCTACTTGAACCATCTGCCCAAATTTTGTTAGCCACTAATGGTCTCCAGGCAACGTCATGTTGGATTTGAATGTAGGTGCTCTGAAAAGAGTTCATGAAATGGGTATACAGCTGTTAGAGCACTTTTTAAACATAAAAACTAAAACAAATTTAAAGACTTTAAGTCCACTGTTTTATACTTAAAGCAGCTATTGTTGCTGAGACTTGACATTTCACTTGTTTATTTTAGGTTTCTTTAATATGGGAAATGATTTTGTGTGTGTGTGTGTGTGTGTGTGTGTGTGTGTGAGTGTGTGTGTGTGTGTGTGTGTGTGTGTGTGTGTGTGGGTGGGTGTGGGTGTGTGTATGCATGCATCAATAAAACAATACCCTTCACAGTGACCTAAACATGATACTGCATCCATGCTCCTGTCCCATCTGATCCCATAAGACACTCCTCACTGTTTGAAGTTTCTACTTGAAAGGCCTGATCCGAATATTGTAGATTTCACTGCAACTCTGTAAACAGTGATTACAGACTGGTTAATGAGCCACAGCAGACACACACACACACATGCAAGCTATACGCATGCATGCTTACTTTCTAGGCCACACACATGGAGTTTGCAAAAGTCATTATGTTACAACATACAGTCTGACTCCATCACAGCTGTTTTTTTTATTTTTATTTTTTTTATTGTAATGTAAAGTTTTTAAGGAGTTGTGTTGACTTAATAATTACTCATCTATAATCCCACTAAGTTTTGATAGTAATCAGTGTATTGTGTTTCCTTTTTTTGTCTTTGGTTTGCAGTGCCTGCTGAGATCCTGAAGGGCAGTTTAACCACCATGGAGCGTCACATTCAGAGGCTTGAGAGTGACATTGAAAACTTCCCCAAAACAGATGACCAACAAGATAAGTTTGTGGAAAAAATGTCGATATCCTTTTTATTCTGGTCTTTCCACAACATGAGCTGGTTTACACTTAATTTGCGCTGCTACAACATACGCACTGAAGCATATTAGGAAATTCCTTGTGCTGTTTTGTCGACAGCACTGGCAAAAGTGTGTGCTGTTTGTGCTGTGCCTGGCAGTGGTAAGCAGTTTAAGTCACTTGGTGTGATAGGTGGAACCCTGGGGACCGTAGGGAATGGATCTGGCTGCCTTGCTGTGAAATGTTGATCAGATCTTCCTCTTCACTACTCCATGTGTCCCAAGAGCGAAATCATGCCCGTGGCTATTTTTACTGCACTCTGGCTCTGCTGCCTGTCCCCTGGGGGACTCTAATAGGGGCTCTAGCCCCTCACACCATCTTATCGCCTATCCCTGATTTCATCTCCTGACCGGCCACACAAGCCTTTCCACACAAGCATCTTTTCTCATGGCACTTCTCCTGTTTTGATAACAGAGTGTTTCACTTAAACCCAAGCATCTCTGCTCCCAAATTGAATTAGCCATGTCCCTGAACTTTCTTGAATGTCCTCTCCAACAGGAAAGGTCCTAACTGTAAACATTTGAGAGCTATGATCAAAATCAACTCAACACTTTATATATATATATATATATATATATATATATATATATATATATATATATAAATTAGTGGTGTTCCCATATGTTGGATCCTCACTCATAAGGTAGCATTGAACCTAATCTCTAACAAACTAATTTTGCTCATCAGGTGGTGAAAGAGTGATGACTTCCAAACATGAAAAATGTGTTCCTAATTAAAGAAGTGTATTCATGTTTGTTCATTATAATAGAAAAAGAGGTTAACATCTCTTGGTGGTGGTGAGGGAAATCTGCTCTGCCTCCCAATGTCAGTATTGATTCCTTGACTTTCTTCAAGGGCTCAATGCTTGAGTGAGAGGAAATGTAGACGTGTAGATATACTGCAGTATGGCTCTTCTTCACTGTCTGAAGTTCTTCCCCAGAGGTTAGCAGAGAGAAGTTGGCTGGCCATGACCTGAAACACCTCCCTTACCTCTTTCTCCTCTTCTTCCTGTCTCACCTGTTCCACTGTCATGTTTTGAAAAGGCTTAGAGGGAATAAACCACATGTATTTTTGCTCTTGTTTTATACATTAAGCATCATTAAAGTTATACTGCAGCTCATGTGGAACAGCAGGTTGTCCAATATGGGGGGAAATGACTGTTTTGATAATCAAATGATCTTTTTATTATTGTTTTGAGTGACTAATGGATGGTGAAATATAAAGAAAAAAAACAAACTTGCCTTACACAATACCCACATATGTATTTGTAGTCACTGAACAAAGCAGTGGACAGTAGAGAAGCCATGTAATGAGTATAAAAGGGAATTTTAATGAATGAATAGTAGATTTGATCAGATTCTAGTCGAGTGTCTGCTGACAAGGAGTAAAAGATTAATGGTTTGGACCATGACGATTGTTATGATTTCAAAACTCTCTTTCATTCTGCACCCATGCCTCTTAGATATAATTTCAGATCAATAACTTGGACTAAATCTTCCATCTTCTGCAATATTGTGTCTAAATGACTGGAGTAGCACATGATTACTCGTTAAAACAAAAGTATCACAAGGAAAGATCTATCACAATTTTTTTTCTTGGTTTTTGTAATGTACACATAACCAAACTTATACCTCTCAAAGCATTAGCTTTTAAATAACTTTGTGGGGACTTGGCCATGTCAGATTATCACAAAGCAGACATAAGCCAAGAGGAACTCACTGCTGTTTCTGTGTCAGCTTTTGCATTATTCTCTGCTGTGATTTTAGCTTATGTGTCTTCATATGTCTTTGCTACAATTTTTTAAGTATTTCCTTCAGAGGTAAAATAGACTGAATCGTATCTTTTAGCCTTTCTGCCCCCACCTTTGAAGACAATGCCGCAGTATGTGTTGTGGATGACAAAGCTCCAACTGACAGAAGATGTTGCCAGTTGTTAATATAATTGATTTTTCAGCCCAAGTGCAACTGTTATCTTTCAGATATGCTGAAGTCTCCTTCAGACAGGCTCTGAACCTCAGCAAGTATCTTGTTTTGCATTGCAGCTCTGCAACCAGTGGTGTGTGATGAAGTGTTGGATTAAGTGAATGAGGGATACTTGATAAAGCAGGTGTTGTACAACTGAGCAAAGGTTAAAAGGCACAACAAAAGGGTGAACATTTACATTTTTACTTCTCTCACTTATCTCCCTAGAGATTATAAGCTGTATTTTATCTCACATGTATAAAAAAATGGTTAGACTAATAAGGTGTCAGAGAAAATGTACAACTGAAGTGTTTTTATTTCCTCTCTTTGATGTTCATAATATGGTACATGATAAAAGAGCACTGGCATCAAGCAATTACATTATCCTCAATGCATGCATATTACAAATGTATGTGCATAGATATGTTTTTTTTTTTAGCTCATTCTTCTGAAATTTCTTACGCAGGACAATTTTTTATACCACTTGAACCCTCCTAAGACATCAGATGTTAGCCTTTTTGTGCAAGCAAGCATGACAGTAATATCAAAGTATATACACATGGAGCAAACAGAGATTTAAAGAAAGAAAGCAGAGAGTGGTTGATTTGTTGACGTTTTTAGTACCAGCGTTTGCAGTGAGCTTCAGTGTTGTGCTGCTAAGTGTTGGAACAATGACAGTGTGAAATACAGAACAGTATATTTCAGGTTGACAGTTCCATTGCAGCACATAAGATAGAAGAGTTAAGGCAAAGATACCTTCTTAAACTTTATCCTGGGATTTAAAAAAAAAAAAAAGAAAGAAAAAATGATGTTGGCTCCTTGAAGCGTGACAGATGGAAGAACAACAACTAAAAGTCATGCATTTGATGCTTGAGCAACCCTGAAAAAGTTAAGTGAAGCTGCATTGTCTTGACTGTTGGCTTCTGTGATGAATGAGTCAGTCTGTATTTGTGTGTGAGTGTGTGTTAGGGAGAGACATGTAGAAAGAATAATGTTCACTGCTTGTAGGTTAAGTGTGTATCACTGCTTAGTCTTAGTTTTTTAAGTGTCGGTCACTATAAGGTGTTTTTAAATACATTTTGTATCCCAAAGGTACCTAATAAGACTTAAAGCTTCAACAAAAGATGGTGCAGTTTGCTTGTTTGTTTTACCAGCCATGGTTAGCATTCCTAATTTGCTTAAGCTTCAAAAGTTTTATATTGTCCCATTAAAAATGTCAGATAGAAGGTTATCAAATTAGGAAATTAACCCAAAAAAGTGAGAAAGAAAGACTTGGTCGAAGCACTTCATTTGGCTTTATTGATACATTTTTCTTTTTCCATTACTGTAATGTATGCAAATTACTGAACGGGGTGTTTGTTCAGCAGTTTAGTGATCTCTATCTGTCAGAAGTAATGGGAGCCCACAAAGGCTGTACAGTTGAGGCACAAGCCCCCAGAGAGCCTTATTTCACCAGAGAGGGTATTGCTATCACGTGCACAATTTCTCACACATGCACACACACCGAAATGTGGGTTTTCTGCTGGATATGATGGAATAGAGAAGAGTGGGACTCTGCATACTAGAATATTGATGCAGTGAGGTGGCTTGATAAGGACGATGAGAGACCGGGCTGAACTTTGATGAATGCTTGGACATGTTCAATACATCTCCCTGTGCTGCACTTAATGACTTAACCGAGGGTTCTGATATTCAGCTTAACCTTTTATTTCCCATCATGCCAGAGTCAAAACATTTCATCCACTGCCATCTTCACACATTGGGCTTCAAGGAGCTTTCTCTTCAGACAGTTTTAGATATGTTTCAGGGGTTTTATTGTTTGTACGTTCATGAATGCATGAGGGTCAGTTGGGGTAATGCAAATACCATCATCAGAGGGTTGCAAGAGAACACTCTGATGATGGTATTCTTGCAACCAGCAATTTGTTGTGACTGCACTGACTTGCCTGCTAGCAAGGTTTGCTTTATGACTGTGTGACACACCTCTTGTTGTTGATGGGAACCTGCTGGAACACAGTCCCCACATGCAGGGAACACACAAATCTGTGTTAACATCTTAAACCCAATATAAACATGCCTTAATATTGTACGGGTTGTCGCAATTTAACTTTAGAAGAATATAGTATGACTTAGAAAATTATAGACTAACTCCTCAGAAAAAAATGGACTAATAGTAACATGTCCATCTGCAGAGAATGTGCCTTAACCAAAAGAAAAAGAAAAAAAAAGCTTCCTAGCACCTTTTTTAATGTTTAGTTTTCTAGTTTATTTTAACATTTTTTAAGACTTCTGAACATTATTTTTATTTACAGTTTTTTTTTGTTTGTTTGTTTGTTTTTTTCCTTTCTTGCCATTTCATCTCAGGTAATATGCTTTTTGTCCATGTGCATGTCTATTTTTGTGCTGGGCATTGCTTGTCAGTTTCTTCAACCCTGTATCCTTGTAGCTGGGGAATTCTTCAACAAGGCTGAGTGAATGAAGCCGGCTGGCTTGAAGCTACTGCTCATATCCAAGTTTTCGTTTGAATAGTCATACTCTGCTCAGAAGTTTAGTCAAGGACTGGGTTAACATTGCCGTACTGATGAGTTGTGATGAGTCTTTCTACGATCCTAATCACATTTCTGCCTTGTAAAAACCATTTTCCTTTTTTGTTTCTATTAGTCTTTTCCCTCCCTTCCTTTGCAGTGAATACATAGTTTAACTACCCCAAGGTACCTGTAGTAATATTGAAGTACAAGTATAAATGACAAGTACAGTCTGTTAAGAAAAATCACATTGAACTTCAAATATTAACAGCAATGTGTTATAAACGTACATATTTAAATGTTTTTTTTTTCCATTTGATTGTTACAATATTATTTATAAATCATGTTTATTTTTTTAAGATGGAGTAATAGGGACAATGATGGCATTCGTGAACGTACAAAGAATGAAACCCCTGAAACATATCTGAAACTGTCCAAAGAGGAAATCAAATACGTTCTAAATAACTCACGACATTTAAAATTTTACCCTGATTATATATTTATTTTTGTACAACATCAGCATTCAGACATGTTAGGAACCACAGATTTTTTATTCTTTTATTGTACAACCCCAACCAGACATTATGTTTAATTTAAAAACAGAAAAACAATAATTAGCAAATCTCACTAACCCATACTTCATTCCTGTTAAAACATAAACAGTCCATCCAGTGTTGCAACTGGGACATTTTACTATTTATATATAAAATATTAGCTGGAAAAACAACTGGAGTAGCATTTGAAAACTAATTAGGTTAAATGGCAACAGGTCAATAACATAACTGAGTATAAATGAAGCATTTCAGAGGTAAAGAAGGGCAGATGTTCATCAATTTGTGACAAACGGCATCTTAAAATTGTAACATAGAACTGTTGACCTTCACCAAACTTTGGGTGATGAGAATAAAACCCTGAACTGTGCTGGATGCAAATTTTCTATCGGGTTACAATATGGCTCTAGTGTGCCCCCTGTAACATTTTAGTCAAGTAGGCCCATCCACTACATAGAATGGAAGCATAAAGCAGCTATTAAATAGAATTATTCAAGTACAGTGTCAGGTTATAAAAAATAGTGCATTTTGATCATTCAGATAATCTAATATTCTTATTTTACTTGTATTTTCTTTTCAGAAGCTTTTCCAATGAGAAACCAGCTGAAAAGTACAGAAACCTCCTGTGTGAATAGGCTGCCTTGAGTCGTTGGATTTTAGTCCACAGTCTTCACAGTGTCAGTTTCAGAAACCAGCTTAGTCCGCCCACTCAAGGTCAGACCAGGCACACTTTTCCACAGCCCTAGGGCGAGTCTGTAATACCACCTCTGTGGCTTTAAAATCGACAAAGACATTTACACAGGTACCACCTTTTTGTTGTTCTAGAGTCTTCACCCTGATTTAGCTCACTCTTCAAAGGAAGAGGCTCAGTACATTGTGTTTATGGATGGCCCTTGTCAAACAGTCAGAGTTGTAGACTCTACTAGCTTCAGGATAGGTTTGTTTACAGGTGCAGCAATCTTTTGTGTCTGCACCAGATACGTAAGGTCAAATAAAAGACTGTTAGTGAAACAGTTGCTCTATTTAACAGACTGTTCAGTTTAAACAGAAGAAACATCTTTTTTTTTCCCTTTCAGATAAACACAGTCTTGAGTAGTATAGTAGTATAGTCCAGATTTATGTGTTGGAAAAATAAATCAAACATGGAAAACATAAAGAATCTTGAAGTTCATTTCCGTTTTGTGTAATAGGAGCAGATTAAGTAATAGGTTTTCTTTCTTGATCGCCACAGTCTTTTAATCCCCCCAACCTTCACAACGCTGACGTCAATTTAAGTGTTTTACTCTGCTAATTGGCAACATTGTAAACCTTGTTGCCAATTAACTAAAGCACAGATAAACCATACTACCTCTTAATTATCCAAAATTCATTGGAAACGAGTTTAGACAAGTAGAGGTGCTTAAAGTGGTCTTTTCCCCTGCCTGAGTTCTGCTACCGTGTTGCTCACCTGGCTGTAAATAACCAGACTAACACAAAGGCAAAGACTCAAATAAAGCAACAGATTATTTTAAAATCTAGAGCAAATAGCAAGCTTTCATGTGGAATTTTGCATTGTCAGAGGAGATGCTGATTTTTTTTTTTAATTAACACATTTCATAATGTGTGTACTATATGAATACTTGCTAAAATATAGCTGTGACTGATATTTGCTTCTTGATAGAGGTATGAGTTCAAGGTTCAATGCTACTCTCAAGATGCCTGTGCAAGTTTAAATTGGCCTTATTTTTAAATTATTTTTTAAATTAAATAAAAATAATGCTGGTAATTTCTTCATTTTTGTTGCTTATATAGAGAATTAAATCTGCTAATAGAGACACATTATATAGACTTTACACCATACTGGGTAAAAAATATATAAATAAAATCTCTTTACAGATGCAATTTAGCTAAATTTAAAGATTAACATCAATTCTTTAGGTTTGTTTTTATACAGAAGAATAGACTAGTTAGTGTAAGTGAGCAGAATTCAGTGTAATGGTTTCTGAGATGATGATAATATTACTATGCATGTGGAATTTGCTCTGTGTCTCAACTTTTATCCATAAAGTCATTTTATACAATAAAAAAAAAAAAAAAACTTAGCAGTCACGTTACAATGATGAATACACCAACATGAATTCAAATTAGGATAAAACTAATGAATTTGTAGACATCTGATAAATTTAAAAGAAAAGAGAGCTTCTTGTGTTAACAGAAGTATGATGGTTTCACCCTTCCATTTCTGTACCCTCAGGTCATATGAAAGATTTTTGTAGAAGTTGGCCAATCAGTATCTTGTTTGAAGGTGTCATTTGGCCTCTATTAACAAGCAGAGTAAGCTTGCTGACAGATGGCCTAGACAGTAGCCTGCAGAGGCTAAGGAGGGTGTGGCACCACGGCACAGGAGATACACCCATGATGTACTATTGATATATATATATATATGGATATACCACATTCTCTCCTGACTAAACCGAATATTCCACTGATAATGCCTCCATGCACTGCCGGTCTTGGAGGGTGTCCTCTGGGATCTATTGTGTCCTGCAGGGATTCAGGCCTGCTGCCCTGCAGTATAAAATACAGCATTACACACCTATGATATGCATGATTTAGTCATTGTGTGTAAAGTTATCATACACTCTGCTAGCTTGAGTACTTGCAAGCAATATCTGAAGATTCAATAAGGGTTACCAACTTCTAATGTATTGAAAAGAGATTTATTTGTTTAGTAAATCTGTTTTTATCTTTGTGTTTCTCTGTGTCGCTCAGCAGCTGTATATCTTTGCCACTATTGACCCAGGTCTGTGCTGATTATTTCTGCTCTACTGAAAGTCAGACTAAGGACCCAGTGGCAGAGGCTTCAATCTGCACCTCATTACTTCCCCAAAAGGCCTGGGCTTAGTGCAGTGTAATAGACAGAAGCCCAGGCGCCCCCATTTGTCATGGGCTCCTGGGTTTGATGCAAAGCCCCCCTTGAGCACTTGTTGCTGAGCTCTAATCCCGCAGTAGACACCAGCCACGCTTCTCTGCTTAGCCATCCCCACTCTCTACCGTCATGGCTCATGATTTCACTTTCATTTGATGTTTTAATGAAATCCCTTAGACTCAGGTGAATGGTGCGCCTATTGTTGGGAAATTATTCCATCAATTGCAAGTGTAGGAAAAACGTGACTGGAGTTATTTGTCAAGTAAATAAGAGCCAGAGCGGTTTTACAGTGTGCTTAGCTTGTGAAACAACAAAACATGTAGGTTGGGGGGAAATGGCACATGTTGACTCACAAAAATGCATATTTAAAATAATGACACAGATGATGCAAATGGTTTTGCTGTTGCTAAATTCATTAATTCAACTTATATTATAGCCGTTCGTCATAATAATAATAATAATAGTAAGGCTGCTTTACGAGAAGTTCATAATGAAAACTCAAGGGTGAGATGAACTAAATGGTGGGAGACGGTGTAGCGAGCATGGATTTGTACAAAGGCAGACATTTATTGCTGTATATTATAGTATATTACCTTGTGGCATTATCTGTTACGCCTTGCAGCATATAAGTGCCTCATGGGGAAGCATGCAGAAGGCTTCTTGATGAAAAGGCCTGAGTGTCATTAGCTGAAGTGGCTGTGTATTCAAGTCAAAAGCTATTCCAAAATGTAAATCAAACTTCCCCTGCTTTCCCCCAGTAATGTTATTCCTCTCTTGCTCCTGCTGTTGAGGGAATACAACATTGTTCTGCTGTTCGCTACTGAGCTGTTGATTTCTAACTTTCCTCTGTAGCAGTTATCCTTCTTCTCCCCTGATAGGACCCACAGATCACTGTGACTACATGACTGCAGGCCATCTCTCCGGCAGCCTGCCCGTATACATGGCCCCACAAGCGATTAGCTGAACTTATTGACTGGATTTGCTTGCTGTAGTGCAATTAGGTTCTTCATTATGTGAGTAAAGTATACTAATTCTCTTACATTTGCTAAATGATTATAATATACTTTAAATGGTTCACTCTTTAAAAAAAAAAAAAAAGTGGTATTCAACAGTTAAGGCCGTGCACTTTGTGAATGAATTAATGATGGCAAATAACAGTGGGACCATTTCCCCAGCATGTCACTGAGCACTCAGCTCGGCAAATTTTAGACACTATAGAAAAGTCGGAGGAGTAAGAGATTGCTAATTAAAACGAATCTCTGACAGGCAGAAAGACTAACAGTTACAAACGGCAATCTGATGGTAGTCAACAGGGGATTCTCCATTAATTGGCAAAATGAGGCTCATCAATCACGCATAGGGGGAGTGCTGCACCAACAGTATCCTGTCAGAGTCACCCACTGAGGGGGAGCAGCATGACGCGTGTCTCAGGGACAGAGTCGTGCGGAGGAGTAACAGTTTCTCCTCTAAACTCCCCCACCCACCCCCTGACTCTGTTTCTCACCACATGTGGCTCTCAGTAGACATCTCTCCAAGTCATTCTGACAGGCTTTGTTTTTCCTTGTCGCATTTCAAATGAGGATTGGCTGCCATTCTCTGCCAGTCAAGGCCGAGACAGAATTGTCAAAACATACTGTTGAATTCCATCTTTTAGAGGATATTCTTTGCTGATGACATGTGCTGAGTGGCTTGTAACTCCACACTGCCTCTTCACACTCAAGCACTAGTTATGTTTATTTTTTTTTTATAAGAGACCTTGATGATTTATTTGATTTAGAAATTACTTTTCTCTCTCTCTCTCTCGCTTTCTTTTAACCCAATACTGGCAGCCTATCTAATACTTTAATAGGTATGGGCATTTAATAGTTCTCCACATTGTGAAAGAGTTGAAACATGTTGCATAGCAGTGCGTGACCCAATCAAGAATAGGTAGCATAATGTCTTACATAATGAGCCATGTGCTCTTATGTTTGAGCAAGGTAAACAAATGTTGTTGAACATTACATCCTCCCTCTGCAGACTAGCCAATAAACGATTGACTGTCTAATCAATTGAAACAATCAATGTGCAACGCCTATAGTCTCTATGTCACTCACAAGGTTCGCATGCAGTCTTTGACTTCAGAGTGTTGTAGCTCATCTCTACTTTGTTTTGTTATTTTCTGTATCTGTAAGGCACAGGCTGCCTTTACTGACTTGCCTCAGAGGCTATTTTCTTATCTAATGTCTGCTGGTATTGCATGTTGATATCCTCATTACCTTTTTTTTCCAGTGCATTAAATCAGTAATGTGTCAGGCATGTCATAGAAAATAAAGTGTTCACAACTATCTTTATAGCTTTTATCAGCAGGCCTAATGTACTGCAAGTCAAAACAAAAGTCATGCTTTTGTGGGTCTTTATTAACCTCCAATTAGCAGCATGGATAGACAGGGTGACCCTGGGATGTGAAACTGGTTGCCTTGATAATGTCTCCCTCATGAAAATGATTACATGACATAAGCTAGGTTTCTATGGACAAAGACTTCTTTCCAGTGCATTGGCACATTATGTGACAGAGAGAAGCATTTCAGACGTTGATGTTAGGAGCAGTAACGAGGACATAAAAATAAAAATGGATGAGTAACATAAAAGGCTGAACCCTGCCCCACCTCTCAGATTTGCTGTCTCTCTTTCTCACTGTCACACACAATGAATGTATTCTGTCAGTTTGTCTTAAGCCTTGTCATTTAACAGAAACAAGGATGTTTGAGAAACAGCTGCCACCTGAACCAGCTGACCTTGAATTTATTTTCTCTGATGGAGACCTATGGTTGGTCCTTCTGCTTTTAGCTTTGATATCTTAAAGCTTTTCTTCAGTAAATAGGTGGGAAACACAGAGAACATGTCTTTACTTATTGCTTTCTCTTATTTGCAACAATGTTCAAAAAAATTTTATTAAACACATACACCAATTCAAATTCTTCTACCTACTCCAGCAGACAGGAGTACTCCTAAATGTCAAAGTAAACAATCCTCTCTCATATACACTACTGTTCAAACGTTTGGGGTCACTTCCCTATTGAATCCCATGGCAAAGTGACCCCAAACTTTTGAACAGTAGTGTAGGTTGTATGAAATCATGTAACTGGAACAGAAATCACTTATCAAAAAAAGGAGCAAAAGAAAAATATGCTCATTTCAAAATTCAGATTCCTTATTGTAGTATCCTGCAAACAGTTTTAAAACTATAAAGCACAGTCTGTATCTGTCTAAGAGGTTGATTTTGTTTTATAGGTTCACTTTTTGAATTTTTGCCTTTTTTTAACCTATTCTACAGTCATCAGTCATTTGGCAAATGCTTTTATCCTACATGCTTTACCTTATTAATGGACACTAGTCATCAGAGAATAGCTGGTGCTAGCATAAAGTCCATTTAATACTTGGATGTACCCATTTGTGTCATGCTGCCAGACTTTTTTGTCACTGCAGCCAGACTAACATGTAGTTTTCCCAAAACCTCACAACACATTGAGAGCTCACAACATTCTTGGAGCTGACGTAACATGTTTGGTGAAAGCTGATTGGGGGAAATTTGTTTGAGCCGGGACTCTGGCCAAGAACTAGTTTTGTAACAAAAGGAATACAAATAAAACACAAAGGATAAATAGCTTCAGAAACAAAGGTAAAAAAAAACAGCGGTACAGCAATACTAAGTATCACTCTGTCACTAAGTGGATCTTTTTATTTTGCAGACTGAAGCTAAAGCACCAACAACAGCACTGCTACTACTAGGAGCTCTGATTTTTCCACATAATTGTGATACAAGCAGTAAGTTCCAAGAAAAAACTACATGTTGACAGGTAAAATGCAGATATGTAAAAAAAGTGAAATTGTTTCACTGCAAGGCGTGCTGTTGTGCACTGCATTTAGATCAAAACAAAATGTGTTTTGAGTCACATCTCCCTCTACTTTTCCCCCCACCTCCCACCTACCATTCCACAAATGAAAGGTCAAATGCACTGAGCAAAACATCACCGTCTTGTGGAACATGTCGAAGTAACTTATAATGTTTATGTTGTTACTTACTGTCCAGAAGAAGAGCTAGCTCCGAGTCAAGTAGTCCCTTTAGCTCTCACAGTGCTCTCCCCTTTGGAAATACCAGACCAATGTTAATCCAGGTTATGTCCCTTCCTTTCTTCAGCAACTTCTTAGCCAGCAAACTTTTTTCAGAGTTAATGTCGGATCCTGGTTGTCTGCAGGTGAACGTTTCTTTCTGCTTTCCACCACTTTGTTTTGAAAATACTGGAGATCAACACAGAGAGACGGTGTGTGACATTGTCCTATACACCACAGAGCCATCTTTTAATTCCTTCAATCTAGAAACAATGAATTTCCGCTTATTGGCCTTTTCAGTTAAGTTTATTTTTAGCCTGATGGCTAACGAAGCCTGTTATCTTAAGAATCATTTACTATATTCTGAGTGAACATAACACAGTAGTTGAACAGTGGGATCTGGAGTGATTCAAGCTTTTAATTGGGTTAGTAACCGTGTGTCTCATTAAGCTCATGGTTTTTCCTTTGTTTTCAGTCACTTTAACTTTTAACTCCAGTTAATAGCTTGTGCTGAGGTATAAATCAGTCCCTAAGATTGGACTGTGTGGGGCAATTCAGTCATCGCAAACTGCATCGAGGGACATTGATATTTTGGTATAGAGAAAACTTTGAAATGCTAATTTACAGTTTTTTGCTGTTTGTTTGTTTTTTTTGTTTGTTTTTCATAGAAGCAGCTCATCTTTCTTCACGATTCCACACCAGGGGTGCTGTATGACAAGACTGTTGGAATATAAATGTATCTTTAATTAAACTCATTTTTGTTCAAAGCGCCCATCCTCCTTACAAGGTCCATAGCGAGGATGCTTCAACAAACCAACAGTAGTGCTCAATACAATGCAGATTCAAGCACATCCTTGTTACATGCTGCATATTGAGAGGCGCGAAAACACACATTTAAAGGTGCCGGTAAGAATAGGTGTAAACTGCATAGAAGTGTTGTGTGGTACTTCCACAGCTAAAGAGTGATGAGGTGTTGTTGCACAGCACCACTGTATGTTTGCCTTTATTGGACAATCAGCCAGCTGGATATGTGCCTCTTTGTGTTAAAATCCAGTAAAAGAACATAAAAGTCTCCAGCTCAGCAGAACAGATCATGGCAGTCATAATTGTGATTGAAAACTGGTTGGAAAGATCTCCATATTATTTCTTGAGGCAAGTTGAAACATGATGTAGCAAAATAGAGAATAATGGAGCCATTTGAATGACAGACTGCAGTTTTCATGCACTCTGTGGGCTGAATGTGCTCTTGAGGCTCATTTGTGATGGATAGCACAGCAGGGGTTATGATGCTTCAGGCTTTTGTCGTGGTCATATTCTCAAAACTCAGAACAAGGTCATAGTGTCCACTTCATATGATTTCCCTATTCCTGTAATTTGCATGGACAGACTGCTGTATCCATGTATTTTTATTGACCTTTAAAAGAAAAATTAAAAAATGTGAGGAAGTGATGCTCACTGTACCACCTAACCCTTAGAAACTTTTTACTTCATCTTAAATCCATATAACGACTAAAACTATCTAAATCAGTAAGTCTTTGTCATAAAAGACACTTTAATTTGTATTATTCGAAGTAAGGAATTTTCTAGAAATAATTAGAACAAGCAAAACACATATTCAAAGAGAGTTCATCCATGCCTGTGGTCTCAACAGAGCTACATTTTCTCTCTTTTTTTTTTTTTTTTTTTTTTTTGCTGTTGCACAAAAAACTAAATAAAAACCAATAAATGGATAAAAACAACTCAAACAAAGATTAATTAAATTTCTAAAATGACCATGCTTTTTTGTACTTAAAAGCTTAATCATCCAACCAATGAATTATCAGTTAACACACATCATCATTATATAACCTCTATTCTATTTAAGCTTTCCATACTGATATAAATCAAAGCACTCAAATAATTTAAACATGTGCCATGCTCTTTTAAGCTTCTTCCAGTCCTTTTTTAGTCCCTTTATCCCAGCCTGTCATACTTGGTGATCTTCAGTAATCTCAGTGCCTTTGATTCTTTTTTTTAACTTGCATTTCATTAGCTTCTCATTGTCCAATAAAAATGTTTTTCATTTATTTTATTTTATATTACCTACAGTAACTATGCAAATGACAAATAACCCACAAACAAGATGTGTTAAAAGAGAGTGTAAATGACTTTAAATAACTATGCTGAAGTGTGGAAACTAGTGTGCCAAAACACAGAACAGCTTCTGAATTAGAAAGCAGTGTTCTTCGGTAAAAGTAATGAATATCAGTTTAACACGGTGTCCAATAACAACAACGGATTATATTGTCTTCAAGTTGTACACAGTGTAGGCCAGAGAGTAGTTTAGTCTAATTACTTTACAGGGAAAAAAAAGAAAAAAATGGGGTTATAATTCTTTTCTAACATTAGCACTGCCACGGCATGGATTGCCATGGCTACAGATAAGTGTGCTTTGTTCAGGTAGTTAACATCTAAAAACAGTAATAACATTTATATCGCTTGACTTGTTGCAGTACCTTTTTCACCTTTAAATTTGTGTTTTACTCCTACTTTTTTTCTTCTTCTTTTTCATTACATTGCTGTTGATGGACAAGTTTAATGTCAGTGAGAAACTTTTTCAGTGGTGTGGACAAATGTACCATTTTCTTTTTTTCTGTCATTGACATATGACCTGATGACATTTTCAAAAGGCAACAGGAATGAGAGGAAAGAGAGAGCAAGTAAAAATGCCAACACACACAATTGTCTATAGAGATGATTGCAGGATGTAATAAATGGAAGAACACGTGACTGTACGTGGCTATAAAAGGATTTATGATACATTATGATACTAATAACAAGATAAATTTCAACCTCCTTCAACAACTCTTACCATTGGATACTACCCATGTCCGAGTCGGTACTGGATGGAGGATTTTTTTTTTTTTTTTTTTTTGCATTTCAAAATGCAAAAACTGGGGATGAAAAATCGTACTTCCTACGACTCTTCCATTGGGGTCCCAGTCTTACTAATACAACTTTAGAACTTGACAGACTGCAAGTCATTGATTGGTCAAAAGAATCATTATTTCCCGTGTGACCTGGCAATAAGAACAAAGTGTTGTGTTTTGTTGTTTAAAGCACATACCAAGAACAAAGAACACAAACTGCTCCATGTACAGTATTCTCGTCTTTTGTTTCTATGAGAGGTTGCACTTTAACGCCACCTATCAGGTAAGGGTATGGTTGGCTGTGGATACGCAACAGAAATCAAGGTTTATCAAACCATTTCACCAAACTGTCCCACCCCGATCTGGACCTTATGGTGGAAACAGGGCTTAAGTCATTCACAAGCCAGCTGAGATATAATCTTTCAGGTAGATCCTCGGTTTCCTTAGGTGCCCAAACCACCTCAACTCACTTTATTCATAGCAATGTAGCAGATACTCTTTTCCAAGCCCTACTGGATGACTGAATTCTTGTCACTCAGGGTCAACAGCCAGCAACCATTCAGAGAAAGGTCATTACCACTGATTGTATTTGCAATCACATTCTTTCAGTCACTTCCCACAGCTCATCACCATAGGTGAGGGTTGAAACAAAAATCAACTGGTAAAGCAACAGGTTCACCTTTTGACTTAACTGGGTGGGTTATGCAGCACTTTAGTGTTATATGACTTAGTACTATCAGAGAAATGAGAGCCATAGTTTTTCTGCGTGTATGCGATGGGGTAGTTTAAGGGGAAAGCAGGAATGTGTACTCGTGAGACAGCTGCAAGGCAGTTCAGAATGATAGCTGGGAATGAGGCATTTTCCTTAGAAGTGATTAAAATGATTGAGGACAGTGGCAAACTCATTTATCTTTGAGCAAGGTGAAGAGGGACATTCTGTATGTGTGAGTGTCTGAGAAAAAAAATGCCTCCATGGATTCATGTGTAAGTGAGAGTATATAAGAATTTGTGAACTGTGAGTGGCATGGAGGTGGGCTGAGAGATGTGGAGCAATGCCCACAGGAGTACAATTGTCTTTTTAGTGCACATCACCATGTGTTATATGCTTTAATTTGACCTCCATCAGAATAACTTAAACAGTCCCTATGTACAGGAAAATGGAACACGGTAAAGGAATCCCAAGGACTCAAGGAAGAGCTGGAGAAAGCCTGGAAGGTGAAGGCAACAGTAGTACCAGTAGTCATCCAAGCACTGGGTGCCGTGTCCCTTAATTGTGATATTAGCCAGAAATATGTACATTTGCATATTGTAGGGAGATAATGTGGCGTTCCAAACATTGCTGTGTATTCATGCTCTGTGGGTGTCGATTGCAAATCACATTGACTCTTCCTGTGCTCTTGGCTTAAAAAAAACAGCATGTCGGGTTTTTGAAACTGCTTTGGTTACAAAAGAGATGACACACTACAAACGCAAGTGCTCTGCAAGGCACATTAGATACTGTGCCATGTACCAGGGAAAAAAACGTTGCATCTTCGTCACCGCTGCCTCTGCCACCTACAGTTCAACCACAAGGAGCCATAGATGAATCCAACAGCCATTTTGCGTGATGCAACATCTTACGTTGTCACCATTACTGTGAGTCAATGGACAACGACATGGATCTTTGGTCTGATGGTGTTAGACAGTGATCAGTTAATGATAAGGGTACCTTATCTTGTGGTCTCAGAGTTTTATTGTTTTTCATATTAATTAGTTGTTGGCGTATTAAAGTTAACTATGCATCATCTGACAGAAACTTATTTTAAAAACTGACAATTCACACTTGATTATAAAACACAAATCTCATTATAATTTAGCAAAAGTTGGATAACAATTAGCTTCAGACTTTTGCAAAGGCTGAATTTTTTTTTTTTTTTATCTGTAGTATTTAGGCTGAAGGACACCACTGTATGAGATCTGTTTGTTTTACTGACAGACTCATCTTCATTAGGAAGAAAAGAGTTACTAAAATCTAATGTAATTATAGCAACAGCTATAACTAATCAAAAGTTTGGACACATTTACCCTTTAAATCTTCTGGATAAGTGTGTCCAAACTTTTAACTGGTTGTGTGTACATAAATATAAAAAGAAGAGTAGCAACTGTTGAGTGAAAGTTTTTTCACCTTTCCATGATTGTCATTAAGCTGGACTTTAATCAGTTTGTCTCCTCTCTTCAGCAGATTTGCTTTAATTACTTCAGTGAGGGGAGAAGGTGGGTGGTACAAAATGTCATGTGTGCATGTGTCTTTTAGTCAGTAGGTAGTCATTTTCTTATGCCATAAAGATTTGTATTCTGTTTCTTAATGCAAAGGTTAAACCACTCTGTACTTTGAAAGACAAGCTAAATCAGTTACAGGGGGCTTGTTGGTAATACGCAACCACTCTTAAACACATTAAGTGTATTTCTAAACCCACTTAACATTGACAGCTTTGTGAAAGTGTTGATTTGAGGTCTATGGTTTCATGTTTCCCTCCTCTTCCCCTCTCTTTGATTCTCTGCCTTTTCCATCAGCTGTTCTAATGTCTTGAATGCCATCCACACTCACTGTCCATCCCCTGCCTACAGGATTGGTTTCACACAGCGATCGCCTCACTGACCAGGCAGGCGACTCAACAATTAACCTCCAAGGCTGACCTTAAATATCTCAAACCTTCTTCCCTCAGCATCCTTATTGGCCTTTAATAGATTTCTTACAGGTGGCCAAAAAAGAGGATTGAATTTCACTGATTTTAGACTTGGTGCAGGACCACTGTTCAGTTTGTTCTCATTCTTCCTGACTTGCACAGTGATGGATGCGGCACCCAATGTTGCCTGAGCTAAATCTGCTAGTCTGGTGAATCACAGTGCCTTTAAGTTAATAATGACATTAGATTTTGTGGAACTTTTTGTAGAATTATTCTACAATTTGTCTAATTTCCATAACGCTATTTTAGTCTCTGCAACCAAAAAAGCTCTCTACCAAGTTTGACTGAAATTGTGCTTTCAATGAAGATCAGCTCATGTGCTTTTTCATGTCACTTTAGCCTTTACTGGGGGATGTACAACTAATTCAGTATGTGTCCCTTACCTTTCTGGGTATCAGCCCACAGGGCTCAGGTATGCCCTGCAAAGCCTCAGAGACCCATGTTGAGACACAACAGCTTCGCTACTGCACTATATTTTTCACTGATACTCAATAATAACCACCCATTTGGTAGTTCATATTTGGTTCTCATTGCTCTGTCTTGAAGGTGTGTTTGCCTTAGGCTACATTCACACAGCAGGTCTTAATGCTCAAATCTAATTTTTTTAATGAAATCCAATTTTTTTGCGTGGTCGTTCACATTATCATTTTAATTTGACCTTCATCACACTGAAGTGTGAATGGTATGTGGCCCTAAAGTGACACGCATGCACAGAGGACAGCACGTCATGTAGTATTTACGGTTGTAATGGATGCTTCATGTCTGTTAATCAATTTGGAAGTACTTGCCTACTCTGAACTGATGAAATTATATCCACTGGATAAATGAAAGAAGGAGAATGAGAAAAAGGAGAGCACAAATGTTAACAATGGCTTTTTGTGGGGCAGTGGCTCCTACTTTTGTACAGAGGCTTGTACAGACAATGCAGCCGAGTTCGTCTGTGCAGAGTCCTGAACGGGTCCAATTTTACTAATCCGTACCCGCCCGACCCGTTAGGATTATTACAAAACCCGACTCATGGATATCTTCCAGTAAAATCTGGACCCAACACGGTGATAGTAGGAGAACACCACTCAACCCGCATGTTAGCACACTCTAATTGTAAATACACCCCATCCCTCTCTTCATTGCATTTTATTTTTTTTTTGCTTAATTTGTTCATATATTTAGTGATAGTGTTGTTTTATTGTTGTTTTTATTTACAATAAAAAAGGAAAGAACAACAACACAGTAATTACAGTGAAACCAGTGTTGTATGCCTGACTTCTGTGACATTTGAGTTGGATGAAATCCGACATGACTGTTCAGACTGAGGTAGTTTCTACACAGATCGGATACAAATCCCATCTAGAGCCTTGTTACCAAAAACGGGTGCGGGTCAGGACGGGCCAGTTAAGACCCATTTATGCTCCCTTACGTATCTAAAAAGCTACGTCTGTTTTATGATACGTTGCTGTCCTCATACTTCCATGCATCTCTTGTGTCGCCATACTTGTTAAGTCAATTCCTCCTCTAGTGAGCAGCACTAATTTCAGAATTCATTCATACAAGCCGATGTCAGTTTCAGACACTGTATGGCTGCGGTAATGGACTGGTATGAAATTGTTTTCAACCATCCAACATGCCCTAAACACTTACATATCTTTTCTTCAAAACTGTGCAATTTCTATAGTCATTGTCCTCATTCATTTTTCTTCTGCTTTTTTGTTTTCTTCCTGATCTTCTTTTTTATATTTGTTTTTTCGCTGGTCGCATGTCGGCTATTCTGTTCAGCATTGCCCCGTCTTCTTCATCAAGCAACGGATAGCTAAGCTCCCTGAAAATGGACCAAATTTCCCGGGTAACCAATGCAAGTCCGCCTGCGTATCTGTCTTCTACGTCATGCATAAATGGGCCATTAGGGTGCAGATATGGTTCGTAAACTTTGATCTTGTTGCGTTTCCACAGCCAACCATAACCTTACTTGAGAGGCGGGGTATCAGTCGGATAGCAATATGCCTCAGCTACGTTATAGCATGACCCTATCGCAGCGCAGAACCTTCCTTAAAGTAGAACCTAAATACCACTCAAACTAAAGAGGAAAATGGCGATAATCCAACAGTTTGCATTCTTTCATCTTGGCTGTGCTTCAAAGTGCCATTTTAAACAGAGATTTAATAAAAAAGAAAAGAAAAAAAGAAAATATGTTGCTCTAAACAAGGAACCATACCTGCTTTACTTTTATGCCAGGTGACACGTGAAGTGCCTTATTTTTCTCAAACAATCAACGGATTTCAGTGTATCAAACTCTACCCTTTTGGGTCAGGTCGGTTAGATTGGTACCCCAACAAAATAGGACGGGTCAGGTTGGATAGGGTATTCTGCCTAGTTTTGGCGTGTGGAAACAAAAAAAATGTGTCCTGACCTGCCCCGACCCACACCTGTTGGTGGAAATGGGGCTTAGGACCACATATGAAAGTGACCATGGTCGGATTTTAAAAAATTGGATTCAACGTTCCGACTGTCTATAAAAAAATCTGATGTGACTCACATATCGGCAAAAAAATTGGAATTGAGTTGCAATGTGAACAGAGCCTTAGGCATGAGGTTTCGGTAACAACCACTTTGGATTCTGAGAGCACATATAAGTCCATTGTGTTGGTAGTTGAGTTAGAGCATGTGCAGATAAGATTGTAACCATGAAGATAATGGTTCATGAGAAAGTAAAAAAGACTTATCCACTAATAGATCTCCTGGGAGATAATCTAATCCCTTAACAATATCTCCTTATCATATTACAAGTGAACTATGTACAGAATGGGCATTTTGTATCCACAAATGAATACTAAGCCTTATACTTACCTTTAAGCTTATTAGATTTGATCTGAATCAAAGCAGTATCAAGTTCTCTCCCTGATGCCAGAACGATCAGAGATAATAATCCTGTCAGAGATTAGTTTTAATTTCACAGCCTACTGATGCCATGACTGAATATAAGATTTTTTTCCTTTTGTTTGCTTTCAAATATCTTTTTAAAATCAGTAACCTCATAACTCGAATAACGTTTTCTTCAAACAGAGTAGAAGTAAATGCTTTGCTACGATACTGTAAGACAGTAAATACACTCTAATCTGTCCATTGAGCACTTTTGTCATTCACAGAGATCACAAGAGTGAGCTTGTTAGTGACGAATGAAAGTCTGTCTTTTCAAGGTACGGATTGGAGATTAGTTGTAATGCTCATCTCTATTGTTCTGCCTGCTTTCACAGAGATGAGATGATTTGCAAAAGGAACCCCCCCCCCCCCCCCCCCCCCCTCCCATTTTCCTCCTCAGTCTCCTTTACCCATCCATTTCCTTTCTTCTGTCTATCCCTTGCACTCAGATTAACTGAGCTCTAAAGAGGGTTTATAACTTTTTCGGGTTCCAAGAGATTGTATGAATGAGTATATTTTCAGCAGTCCCGAGTGGCTTTATGTTGCCATATGCATTCACAGGGCGTACATTCAATTTTTGAAGCCTTTTATTTTCCCTCACGATGAGAAAGGGAGAGATCCCCCATCAGTTTTGGGTGATTACTTATGATATTGTCCTTCCTACTTGTTGACAATAAAGCAAAAGCCATCTCATAATTCTTGCAATTTTATATTGGCTCATCTGATTTAAATGTGACTTTAAGCTAAGCCAAGACAATTTGATTTTTTTGTAATGCCAAGGTAAGTTAGAGCTTACTCAACCTATGCCAAACCACATGTTATACATATTATAAAACACATTATAACAGATACCTACATCACCATTCACTTTTTTTTTTTAGGAGAGATGATTTTGTATGAATATTTGTTTTAGCTTTAGATCCTTTTGTTCCTTTGATGTCTGTTTTCTTATCTAACTCCAGATTCTGTAATTGGTGTTGTTTAGAAGCAGGTACTAAAGGTTTCTTTCTTTATCATTTTTGTTCTCATTGTTTTGTTATTTGTTTATTTTTTTTCTTTCTTTCTCTCTCTCTCTCTCTTTTTTTTTTTGTTCTGTCTTTATTTATTTATTTTTTAGATGAGGGTTCTCAATTGACATATACACCAGTGTAAAGATCACCAGTTTGTGAAGAATGTGAAGTTAGATAACGCTGGGTTGCATTTCAGAATGAGCGTGCCATTGCTGCCGGGTCAACATATACTGTACCTTAGCTTGGTTAAAATTCTGGTCTAAATTACTAAATTTAGTGGTGAAAGGGAGATGGGAAATGATAGAAAATTTGCTTCACCAAAAGAATTTAAATGGCATTGCCAATAAACAAGATAAACAGCATAGATCCATATGCTGGACTGGATTACTGACCCCAATAAACTCTCTCTAATGGGATTATAGCGCATTCCAAACTATTTTTTGGACTGAGGTAATGCTTTTTGAATGAGTTAGAAATGTGCAAATCCAAGGAAGCTTGCAATTTTGTAGCGACTGTGTCTCAGATATGCCATTAAAAATTTGTGCCAAAATCCAGATCCCTGCAAATCCAGCATTATCTTTGCCCGTATAATAAAGCTAACAAAATACAACACTTTGAAGTGGGTTCAGCTGTCTGTCTATTTCATGTCATCATAGTCCATGTCATAGTTTGAACTTTTTAAACCTCTTTTTTAAATAGACCTGTAAACATGTTTATTTTTTATTATGTAGAAATGGAGTCAGATTTATTTTCAGAGGTTAGTCTGACAGCATTTCATAAAAGTGATGTTAGTGTCTTTGCCAGTAAAGACTCTGCCAGCAGGATTCTTACAACATGGTGCCCAAACAAAACCCATTTCTCAAAATGTAACACATCATGACATCAACTTCGCAATTGCCATAGTGGAAGTGAAGTGTCACAGATTAATTAAGATATTTAAAAAATAATATGATAAATAAAAAATAAAGTTAAAAGACACAGCTTTCCTTGCAAAAGGAATTATGAATGACATACCTAGTTGGATATTTACAAGAAATTGATTTTTAAATGTCTTTCTTTTCTTTCTCAGATTCCTTTTATTCTTTTTGAACATTACAAAATAATTTTCAACAACATTACATGTAAGGCTATAAAATAAAAAGTCAGAGGTGCAAAACTTACTCTTTAAACAAACGCCTTAAACCACTCGGTTGTTTGTCTCTGGGTTGACCCTGTATGACGTAAGTCAAGGTACCAAATCGCACCCTGCCTTTTGCCTGGTAGTTGCATGGATAGGCTCCAGTCCCCCCTGTGGTGGAATAAGTGGGTATAAAAATGGATGAATGGATGGACAGGCCACCATTCAGCAAACAACAAACGAGAAGGGTTATGTTTTTGAGTTCAGAAACCAAAAATAGCAGGACAAGAGTGGGGCCTTAAATTCATACCGACTATCTGATATAAGAAAGCTGATGTGTTGTCTTCTTTATACCTACCATGACACAGTCAGCAAGACATGCTTAGGAGTCTGTTCAGCTGCACTGGATTACAATCCATGAGCAGGTGTGGTTCCATCCCTGTTTATTTACTAAAACACAATAGCCTCTCCTATCTGTCTCACTTGCTACAGTCTTTCATTTTGAGCTCAGAATCTAGCTTTCCTTTGAAAAGTAGCTGTGGAGCAGTGCCAGCTTCATCTTGCATTGTTTAATTCTGTTTTACATTCCCAGATAAAGACGGGATTCTGCATTAATGGTCCAAACTGCTTATTTATGCTCTTGTTTCATTGCACGGTGTTGGCGTGTATTCAATAGGTCGCTACACAAGTTTGATTCATGATTGTTCCACACTGCTTGTTATTATTGCAGCATCAAAGCTGGACTTGGTAAACACATTTGCATTTTAATGACTGATATAGATTGTTCTACTCAGTACCACCAGCTACCCACAACCCACCGCTGCCCACTTTGATGAAGTGGGCTGCATTGAGTCTTGCTTAAACCACCTACAATTTGACAGACTCAGACACATTGCAGAAGTGATGGGAAGATAGTAGATGTAAATGCAGGATTGTATAACAGAAATTTATTTTGAGGAGATAGTGTTGTTGCATATCAATTCCAGTGACAGTCCTAATATGCTAATAAGTCCAATAACTGGGAGTAATGTGCTCACACTGCAGAATGGTGCTGTTAATGTTAACAGAGAAAGATCAAGCCATTGAAAATATATCAGAGCACTAATGAATGTCTTCAAAAAAGCAATCAGCCAATAACAAGTGATCGTTTGAGGAGGCTGATAATTTCTATGCCCTCAACTCACGTTTTCTTCCCTGCCACCTGCAGTGGATGATGCTACCCATTAAGAGGAGTTTGCCTCTGTGTGCATGCAATCAGATGCAAATTAGAAAAAAACAGACTGCCAAATAACTGCAGTGATGCTGCTGTGTAGCTGTTGTAGCAGGTCACACAGCCAGTGTACTGTACATACTGTAGTGCTGCTCTTATCCAGGAGTGTCCTGGCTCATAGCAGCAATAGTTCCAAGAATACACTCATATATAAAATTTGCATTAATATTACCTGTATAGTTACAGTGAAAATGATAGATTTTTATCTTAAGTATTTTAAAATACTGTATAAAGCAGTGTGAATATATTTTATATTTTCAATTGCAGTATTCAGGCTATTCACCTGTACTGTAACTGTTAACCAGTTCCCAATGCTGGTGCCACTCTGTGCTCAGAGAAGTGTCCATGAAAGCTCCCTCCCAGAGACGTGACTTAAAAAGACTAGAAAATAATGCTTTTGTTCCTTTTCTAAACTCATATTTAATTTTTGTTCTTGCAGTATTTTCCACAGAGGACAGTTTATGTATCTCAGAAGAAATAATGTGAACAAATGCTGTCTTTCTCCATCCAGTCACTTCTAAGATCTTATTCTTGGATGTGTACAAGCCTCCAAACCGGTTAAGTTATGTCACCCATCTTCTACACCCATTCATGTCGATAACAATGATTTACTTACAGGTAGCGCAATGATTCTGCAGGGAAAAGAACATATAATTGGCTACAGAAAGAAGGGTTTAAATCCCGGCATTCTTGTTTCAAAGGCAAAATTTCTTCTCTAATATTTTTTTGAGAATATCAGCCAGTACTGTTGTTACTTTACAATAGCAGACGGACTACAAAATGAGGGAGGGCAGCTGGGGAGACTCTAATTTATCTGTTTCTCTGTGTTTTCCTCCCATCACTGGAAGAGGAAGGAGGCTGTAACAGGGCCCAGCTCCACAGGAGAGAGCTGTGTTTAGTGGTGGCATTGATTTTCTAAAAGGTTGCACAGTGGGGAGGCTAGGTAGGCCTGTCAGCCTTAGCTCTCACCAAAACACATCACACCGTCAAACTAATTGCACCCTCTTTGTAATTCCAGAACCCTAAAAAGACAGTATGGAAACATATGCTGCCACACGCTCAAGTGCATGACTATTATGTTCTCTTTTATTTAAAAAATAAATAAATAAATAAATAAAAGTGACCTCAAGAGATGGTTGTTAGATTTCCATAAACATCCTGCTACTCTTTGTCAGGTGGGCAGCGATCAGTTACATAATCTCCCACCTTGCCATTTTATTTTCCTTCCTACACCCGTCCGCAATGTTTTGCAACTATATACACATGATAAAAGGGACGAGAAGAAAAATTGTCTTGGAAATTCCTTGTGACCGAGCGAAAGATGGACTGACAGATCCGCATACTTTGTTTGACAGTCTGTCCTATGCCAATGGAGCCTATCACAATCTTCATTTTAAATACAGCTCAATAGTGGGAGGACAGAGGAAGTGATGGGCTGGCCATAGCAGAGGTGAAATATGAGAGAGTTTGAGGGATAAAGAAAGAAAGAGAAGGATGTTGTAGGCAATGAAGTTACTTGTATTTTTTTAATAATTGAAGGGCACACACATTGAGCCAGAGGCAGTTTGTCAACTTTTAGTCAGTGATCTGCCTTCTTTCTTAACTTTCTCTTAATATTGTCAGGGTCATGTTCAGATAACCTTCTTTAGACTCAAAAATAGACTTGATTAAACTGCAAAACTTTTAGGTTACTGTGCTCCAGCTGTAAAAACATTGTGTTATTATAACAAGGTAAAATCTGTACTGTATCACATTTGAAAGACATCATACAGAGATGATATGGAAGCGCTCATAGTTGGTGATAAAGAGTGGATTACAGAGAAAACATGCAGCGTATCAAAACGCTTTTTCACTATTAATGAAGTAATTTGTCAGTTATTAGCCATCTGTAGTTTCTAGGGTAATATTTTCCAACTGATGATGGCGATTGGTCATCTAACAACAAAAGTGATGCTTATGTTGCGAATCATAACCCAGATGTCCATAATACTAATGTACCTGAAGCAACACATCTGGGAAATGACAACTCTGAGGCTTTACCTAACCGAGGTTGGGGAGGCTGAATTCCGATAAATAGGAGAGTTTCTGCATGTGGTTGAGGCAGTCAGGGTGGAAAATGTAGCACTGAAACATCTGTGGGAGCAGCATTGGTCCTAATAGAGCTATAAATATTGAAGATGATGGGTATGTGTATTTGAGAAATAAAACCATTTCTATGACCACCAAACACAGTTAAGACAACAAACCACTAAAAGACCAGGTACACAAAGTTCGAAAGAATATGTAAACAGAAATATTGGCTCCCTCTAACCACCCAGCGGCATGAACACGGACTAATAACACCTCTGCTGAAAGCACACTTCTTAGAGATTCCAAAACTGTCAGTTTATGTCGCTATGACCAAGATTCACCGAACCAGAGGCAAAAGAAGACCCAATTTTTGCATCACATTTGTAAAACAGTCATAAATTGGCTTACCTTTGCTGTCTTGCCTGAAAACTTATATCCACAAGGACAAAACCGCAATGAGCAAAAAAAAAAAAAAAAAAAATATATATATATATATATATATAGATAGATAGATAGATAGATAGATATATATATATGTGGCTGCACAGTGTTGTGGTGGTTAGCACCGCAGCCTCACAGCAAGAAGGCCGCTGGTTTGAATCTCGGCTGGGGGGAGGTTCGAACCTTGAGGGCGGTGGTCTTTCTGTGTGGAGTTTGCATGTTCTCCCCGTGTATGCGTGGGTTCTCTCCGGGTACTCCGGCTTCCTCCCACCGTCCAAAGACATGCATGTTAGGTTAATTGATTACTCTAAATTCTCCCTAGGAGTGAGTGCAAGTGTGAATGGTTGTTCGTCCCCTATGTGTTGGCCCTGCGATGGACTGGTGACCTGTCCAGGGTGTACCCTGCCTCTCACCTGTTAATGCTGGGATAGGCTCCAGCTTACATGCAACTCGTAATGGACCAAGCGGTACAGAGATAGAAAGAATGAATATATATATATGTGTCTTTCATTGTCTTTTTGAAGCAGTTTCCCATCCAAAAATCACAATTTTCTACCCATTTGCATGGGTTTTGACGGACAAAAAGAAATGTTTTTTTTCTTTCTTAAGAGCCAGACAACAAACTTCTCTTCATTTTAATAAACCCGCTCTCTCCTGTTTACATCAGACGCATCGCTGCAGCATGACCAGACATGGAGGAAGAGAAATTGAACTGCAATATGAAATTAGATGATTATTTTAATGCCATCATAAACTCCAGTTCCTATTCAACATTTTTTCTCATTTTCAATATGCCTTAAAAATTGAAACACTCTGGTGCCTAAAGGATTAATTCATATTTTTTATGGATAAACGTGAATAATGTGTTAGAGAAGGCTGGTGCACACATCCATTATTCACCAGACAAATGCATTTGAAGTGCCAGTATTCTGTCACTTTGGCAAGTCCACTTGCATTCTTGTGAGCACATTGTACTCTATTCCTTGTCAATTATATTCTCTATCTGCATTGTAACACTGGCACTTTTTCTGACTGGCAACTCACATAAAGCTTCTCTGTCTGCCTCTGAGCCACATGACAAAAATCTCTTTGGAATATCATTTTATCTTACTCTTGATTGCCAGATAATTATCAGTTAATTATTTAGAGCCTTAAATTAATTTGCTAAAAATAGTCTCTGTGCCTCTGTGTTGCCAGTAGAGACGGAGCCATTATTCCTTTCTCCCCAGTCTGAGCGTCTCTCTCTCCCTGTCTTTGACAGCTACTTCTTCCACTCATGTATGACTGTAATCTAATAAAGGATAGGGTTGTCCTTTTGTATTTAAAGGAAACCCAGTTTTTTTTAGGCTCTGCACTGATTGTATGACTTTTTTTCATTGTGTTGCCATTTATCTGTGTGCAATTTGCATGCCAGTCACACAGTAATATATAAAATTGTGCTTTCCACATTTTCTTTTTGTATTTGTTAACCATTAAGATCACCTGCACTGTACTATCCAAACTAAAGCTTTTTTTTTTCTTTTTTTCAGTTAGTACAGTCAAACTTGCCTAACTTTGTCTTGTAATTAGACCATCACAGCAGGGCCATATGGAATAAAAAAAAATATTGTCCGCTTAGTGGAGCCTTTTTGTCAACTACTTGACACTTAGGGGAGAATCAGAATTCAGTTTCAGTTTCAACCCCACTTTTGTGGGTCTCTTCAGCTACTTTCATTCTCTTTTATGCATCTGTTCAGTTTACTTCCTCAGTTTGCTGGCAGGTCATTGTATTTTTGCATGACTGTCTTCAAGTTATTCAAGAGGTGATTTTGTCACATGATGGTGTGACAAATGATGATCACCTGCAGGATTTAACATCTCCCCCAAGTCAGCAAAGGCTAAGAGATCAACAGAAACACCATAGCTGTCCAAAAAAAAAAAAAAAAAAAAAATTACAAATAGGGAGAAAATCAAACTCACCTACCTCTAGTGTTTGAGCTGCAGCTGGAGGATGTCTTGGAGAAGATTTGTGAAAAAAATAAATATCAGTCAGAGTTAACAAAACTACTCTGTGGAGGGATTGCAATTTGTTGAAAATAAAAGTCATCATTTTAAAAAAAAAAACTGGTCAAGCAGTTGGTTATATACAGAGACCTTATCTCCTCCATGCAGTTGGTGCAGGTTCTAATCCCGGCCTAGAGCCTTTTGCTGCAGGTCACAACCCCTGTCTCTGATCCCTGTTGTTATACATCAACTGTTATAAATACCTCTAGGGCCAAAATTATATCTTTACAAAGAAGATATTGAACTGTGAAACCCCCCTCCCCTGGACAAAAAGGGCATACATAGTAAACACAGAATCTGGGGAAAATATAAAAATAAAACAGATGCCATCCATTTAATCATAAATAGTGCTGAGCAATGATTAAAAATTGTAATTGCGATTAATCACATGAAATGTTGTGATTAATCGCAGTGTTACGCCAACATGGTGTTTTCCTTTAAAAGAAGGACTACTGCTATATGAAGAAAACAAGCTAATTTTGTTTTACAAACACTAAATCGGGGGTCTTAAAAAAATAATATATATATATATATATATATATATATACGAGCAGTTTCCCGTCCAAAAATCACAATTTTCTGACCATTTGCAGGGTTTTGACAGAGAAGAGAAATGTTGGTTCTTTTTCTTCTTTTTTAAGTGCCAGACAGACACATTCCCATTTGACTCTATTTGAGCATTTATTTACGCACAAGTTACCTGATCCCCAACTGCATTATCTTGATGCATTAATCCAATTTTGATAGCTTTAGTTTCATAATTGATAATAATAATAATTTCATAATAATTGAAATAACATCTTTATGTGCATTTTACAAGTCTGGTTGTAACTGGACCAACAATGTTTTTTTTTTATTTTTTTTTTTTATATATACATAATGATTGAAGAAATATTTCATTAACCAGTGTCTTGCCCTTTAAAAAACATAGGCAAAAAAGTTTTGCTATTGCTGAGACCTTTCCATGAGGTTCTGAGGCAGCTGGATGAAGAAAAGAGTTCTTATGTAGCTGTTAGAAATTCATTTGTCAGTGAAACCAAAGTTCAAACCAATTAGTAGTCTATACTAGTTTTAGGTGTGACGACCACATTACTGTTTTTGATCTCATGTCAGCGGGGTTACAACGTCGCTGCCTAAGCATGTTTACTGTGATGCTCTTGAGTGGAATCTTGTTTTTACTTCCCTCTATACTCAGTAAACGTCATTATGTTGACAGTGTTCTGAACAAAGAAATGTGCTTTAAACTGTCATATAATGGAAATTACTGGCTTAAGGAATCAAAATTTAACCCTCTTTTTTTCTCCTGCTGCATGCACACGCTCATACAGGCACAAACACACACACAATGAACTGGGGCCAAACAGGGCGACCTGGTGAATGGGTTTGTGCTGTGGTAATTATAAGGATATTGAATGAAGCTGTACTCTGTCACACTAGCTGCCGGGCCAATGTCTGACTGAAGGAATCTGATCAATGTGCTCTCTCCCTTTTCTTTTCTTCTTTCTTTGGCAGCATGTCTTTTATCACCCAGCTACAATCCTTTCTTTATCTACAAGCAAAATAAAATAATCTTATCGCAGTTTTAAACAATTGTGTTCTGAGATACAGAATAGACTTTAGTTATCAGCGAACATAGGCTGATAGTGTTGGTACCCTTAGTTTTGATTAAAAAGTAGATTTTTATCATTTAAATAAACAAGTAAAATAGCTATTAATTTATATTTTGAGTGTTTAAAAGATGCAAAATACATAGGTGCCCCCCAATAGAATGAAACATGACAGATATCTTGTTTTTTCATTATTTTTTCAACTGACTTGAATAAATCAATCTTAGTCCTGAATTGTAAAATTATATATTGTAAATACAGTAAATGATCTTTACTGCTGTTCCCATGTTATAACCTAAAAGACAGTTTGATGCCTGAGTTACAGTATTTACAAGACATAAAAAGAATTAGCACATTAATATCATATACAGTAATAGTTTGTATTTTGTTTCAGTACATAAGAGGTTGGAATATTTTAGTAGCTAGAAGACCAGAGATTTCACTCAAATTTAAAACATTACTCTGCAGTCTGAAAGCACACGTCAAAGACAGCCTAACATGAAGTTTATTTGGTTTGAATTTGTTGCGAAGGTGGACATTAAGTGGCCCCCTGTGGTGTCTTTTTGAAAGTTTATGTTTGAGATGACATACAGAAGATTTAATCTGGAGAAAATACAAGCAAACACATTTATGTTTAACAGTATCAACCTTTATGTAATATTATTATTGTGGTAAGGTATGTAAATGCTCAAAAAATGTATTAAATTAAATTAAATTCAGTTAAATTCAATTAAATTAAAATAGAATAGAATATACAAATAAAATTTTATTTGTTAAAGTTTATTGGCTTCAAGCCAAAAATATCACAAGAATGCATGTATTTGAGTGATAAGTGTCAACATCAAAATGAATCATGCTCTTAAGGTCAGGGATGCAATTCCTAATGCAGCCAAGGAGTTTAAGATCTTGGGATCTTTTTCATGGACGAGAGATAGACAGGATTGGTTATTCATCATTGTTATTAAGGGTGCTGCATCAGTACGTAGGAAGCTGAATCGAAAGGCAAAGTTTTCTTGGTCTATCGTTGTTCCAAACCTCACCTATGGGTACGAGATTTAGGTAGTAATCACAGGAATGAGATTGCTAATTCAAGAGGATGAGATGAGTGTCTCTCGGAGTTGGGGTTTAATCTGGGGAAAGCTGGTAGTAAACCTGCTTCTCCAACCCATCAAAAAGAGTCATCAGAGGGCACTCAGCAATCAGATTATGACGCCTTCAGTTTACTTCCCTTTCGAGGGTTTTTAGGTATACCCAACTAGGATGAAACCTGGGAACACTTGGAATGTCCCAGGAGGAACTGGAATGTCACTGGGGAGAGGGATGGATGGATGGATGGATTTCAATAAATTACTATTACAATGGAGATTAGTATGACTATAAGACACCCATAGTAGCTAAAATAACATAAAAGCACTAGCTCATAACTTTGTGAGAAATTTGGAAAAAAAAGGCTTGTTAGAGCCACATAAAGATAGTTTAAACAGCTAAGCAGAGAAACAGCAATAAACGATAAGTACAGACTGACAATTGTTATTAATCACTGTCATTGTTGTCTACAACTACAAAGACATGGTAAATGCAAGGAAACAAGTCAATACCACGCGCCTCACACAAAGAAGTATCTATATAGTCCCTCAATAATAAAGCAATGCAAGTCTTTTAAATTAATGGTACTGCGAAGAAAAGGTAACATAAGGTAAATGATGTGTGTTGGTATGGCTATTAACTGTCAACAGCTAGGACGAGAGAGTCAGAAAGTGGAGCGCTTGTAAATAAAATAGGATGTAGCATCAGCGGCACTTATCTTCTGCAAGGTTGGGAGCTGCGTTGACGAAGAGTACTTATTGTTATTTCAGTATTTTCAAAGTGTACATTAAATCAGTTTAAACATCAGTTATTAGAAGGAGACATGGTGTTTATTTCCTGAACACATTAATTGCACTCCCTTTAGTCCTCTTTAAGAATTATATATATTGGATTCTTAGAAGAAAAATCTATTTATTTCCCTTCCAAACTAGTTATTAATAGACATGCTTGACTATATTCTATACTGTTGGTTTCATTTGGTTTTCAGTGGCTGTTACGTTGCGTATTGTTTACAAGCTTACTTATATTTATGGAATTTCATCTTCTGTTCTCTTCAAGGGGCGTCTCGCGGGTTATGATAATGTTAGATAGGGACTGATGTTTACTGATTAGATCAGGGGAAACGAGAGACTTGACCTTTTACGATTTGACAAGTGTGAATGTTGTAAACACAGAGGATTTGCATCGTCATGTTTCCTCTGTGTGAAAAATACACAGAGCAGCACAGGCCCCGGGCATTGGTGTTGTAAGACATCACTTGAGATGAGAAAGAAAGGATGGCAACAAGCACAAATGGTTATCAGAGATAAAATTGTGCATGAAAGTGTGTGTACTTCTCATCACCTTTGTGAGACTCTGTTGTGTTCACACACACGGTCACTGACATCATTCAAACAGCTTTTTTTATTCAGTGTTATTCCTGTGTTCTGACTGGTTTTTGGAAAGCCTATCCATGATTCAACAGGTCATTCCCATGGACCTAATCTTCTCATTTTTAATTTTTATTTTTTCTTTCCCATTATCAGATGTAGTCATTACATCCACCAGTCTCCCCCTCATTGAGTTGTTATAGGACCAGCTGGGTGCAGTAGTGAAGAGCTTTGAATGCCTAACTAGAAGCAGCTTTTCTCTCTACACGTATAAATATTTCAAGGACAGATGGGCAGAATAAATTGACAGTAAAACTGACATTAAATCCAGCTTTTAATTTCCAGAGAAAGGAGAGGTAGAAGCTGTAGGTCAGATGAAACAGGACTACTGCGGATAAAGGTCATAGCATCTGTGTCAGTGTGACTGTAACTTAATAGACTTATGTTGTGTGCAAAATTAATTCCTCAAAATACTTAAAGATGTGTGCAGAGTTTTTTTTTTTGTTGTTTTTTCTTGTTTTTGTGTAGTTATCTAACATAGATTATTACACAACATTCAAAATAATCATTAGGATCATCATTTGGTAGTAATCACTAAATTAATTTCAAATACCAAGACTAACCCATCACGCCAGACGGTTTGTTGCACAGACGCATCTGGGAAGTTGTTTTAAGTTGAAGGATACACACTTTTTAAAAAAAACTTGAAAAAACTTGCCAGGTGATTGGATGCACCACATGTCTATCACCATCTACCATGAATGAACCTCAACCATTTATATCAGAGAAGCACTACCAAGAAGAGTCAATCAATATAGCACAATTATTGGTCCAAACTTGTGTTTTTTAGCCACAAAAGATTGGCTTGAAGCCTGGGCTTATGATTCAGAGAAAATTCACCTGCCTGGAGCCCTGCAACAGATGCACAGAGCTTTGGCCTCAACATCAATAAGACAACAAATCCTCACAGAACTGTAGAGATTTTATACACTTCATACTGCTTCCCAATAATATCACATTCGTTTCATTGAATAATCTGCACTGTAACCACACTTTACAGCGTTCAAGTGAGACAGTGCAGTGACAGAGATGGATGAACAGGATAGCTTTTTTTCAGCGGCACATTGTTGATTTTCATCCAACATGTTGTTTTGATGACTTTGGGCAAAGTCCAGCAGTTTTCAGTTAGCATTCTTTCAATGAAGCATTCAGTTTGATACGGATTTAATTATTGTCACAAAGTAGAATGAGCCAAACTTGAATTCTTGCATTCTTTTGATCAACAAGCATGTTTACATTTTGGATTAATATGAGCTGAGATGCAGGCTCCCTCTTTTCATATCTGAAGAATGAGGATAGTTTTAACGAGTGGTAAACATGGTAAAGATATCAACTGAAAATTGACAATATTTCACTTCAACCACTATTTTTGCCCTAGGGGTATGGTATTGGAGCACTTTCTTTTTATTTGTAATCTATTGTTGCACAATCCTGAAATCTTGCTTGGTCATTCAGTCTGTCAACCAGTTTGGTGCAAAGTGAAATATTTAGTATAATTTAGGAATTTTCCTTGATTTGATTGAGACACAGTGTTCCAACAGGCTGAATTCTAGCAACTTTTTTAGATCCCTTAACTTTGAATTCATCAGAACCAGGAGGTGGCAAAAGAGCAAGTTTTCGCTTATAAAGATTAATGTATTCAACTTGATAAATTGGCCAGAATTTGTTTCAAACATTCATGGCAAGGCATCTTTATTGAATTCAGACTACTCTAAATGATTCTTAAAGAACCTGCCAAACATTAGTATGCTGACGTTGTAAATGTGATTACTTTACTTTCTACCATTAGCATTCAGTCCAAATCATAACTGTTTGATAGATTTGTCTGTAAACTTATTGACTAGTGTGTCAAGATGATTGAAATTTCTTGAAATTGAGTTAAAATTTTCTAACAAATTACCAAACAGTACATCTGACTATTACTATGGTGTTGCACAGTGACACAACACAAACGTTATGTCCAGTGCATTCACCTTGCCCCCTCGTCCCCCTCCTCTCACTCACATCCTACCTCAGCACCGGGTCACATCCCAAATTTGACTTACTGTCGTCCAGTCTTTCTGTTTACCTGACGTTTGAAAATCAAAAACGAAATAGTGCTAATGCAGCGTTGATGCTTTTCAGTCTCTCATATTTTTTCTTTTCTTTTAAGATACATATTAAAAAGGAGAACAGTAGTTATGTCAGAAATAATATCTTTAGGTAAATAAATAGATAAAATACACTGTTTTAGATTTAATACAGAATAAGAGCTAATGCATTTATTCATTGATTTGAGATATATATAATGTGTTTTTTTCCATCTAATATTCTGTGCTCTTTCTCTCTCTCTCTCTGCCCTCCATCCCTTCATCCCTTTCTCTCTGTCAACATGATGGGTTATGTCCAGTCAGTGGGCAGCCTTGGTGTAATTTGGCCCACAGGGGCTGCTGGCAGGAGGTATGGGGATAAAGGGAGCAGGGCTAGTGGGGTTTGGAGAAAAGCAGGCTTAGTGTGGGGCCTTGGATGAAGAGACCAGCAAGCACATAGGAAAAGCATTAAATAAACATTAATGGAACTAGGTTACAGGAGATTTATTAAGGAAGCTTTTTGGGCCCCCACCATTGGATTTTATGCTGCACTTTAATAACTCTCTCATGCACACAGGTAAACAAACCTAGTACTTTATTTCCATCCTCATAGGTGGCCATTGTAAGAACCATTTTTACTTTGATTTGGCTCATAAGCTGATTCCTCTTCAAGATTTGGCGTGACGTTGAACAGTCTGGCAACAAGAACAGGCAGTAAATCTGACTTGGATGTAATTTTGATGTCACTTTGCAGTGTTATAAACAAGTGTCCCGAATCGCAGCTTACTAATGTTAAATGTACTTATTCTGGCTTGTCAAACACTTGATAAACAGTCACTGATTAAACATAGTTATGGGGACACTGGGCAAGACAAATACCTAAATCTTGATTTTTACAAGGACAATCTAGGTTTTGGAAACTGGAGATTTCAAAAGAGAATTAAAGAGAAATGCAGCAGAGCTGTACACCGACACTGTCTAAAGCAGCACTGTTGTAACCATGTCAGATGCTGGAGTTGTGTAAGCCGGTGATGAGTGATGTGCTGCTGTGCTACACAACCTTGTGATCATGTATTAGCTTAATTCATTTTAATAGTTTTAAAACCATTTATTCAGATGTCATGCAGAACCTTAAGGAGAGAATGGCCAAATTTAGTCTAATTAAAGCTGAAATAAATCTATTCTCTGAGTTTATCATATCACAGACAAATTTGTTGTTAAAAACAATAATGAATTAAAATCAGGTCTCAAAAATACAGGAAAATGAAAAGTGATCTCCACTCTCAGATGCTGGGGGCATGTCGTATCAATCATGGTGTTGTGCCATGGTGTCAGTTTAAATGAAAAACATTGCAAAGGAGCTCATTTTAACTCAAGTAAACTTATTAGATGTTAATTCCCAAATATACAATGTAGCTACTAAATATTTTACTCGCCTTCCATTTGTGGACTAAGTTACCAACTTATCAGGATTCATCAACATGCATCAGAGTGGTGTGAGTGAGGGAAGAGACTTAGTCCAGCAGCTGCAGGAGTCTAATAATTCCAGCTTTCTCCAGAGAAACTTTGAGAACGTACCAGATGCATAAATGGGCAAGAATCATGGTTATTCCTGCTGCTTCACTTTTATAGAAAATGAATCTATACAGTGTCTACCTACCAGTTACTTCTGATACTTATGTTCTCAGTTGGTGTGCTTTCCTGGAACTTCCACAACACACTGCAGGCTCTGCTGGTGTGTTGCCAGGTCTGTGCTGATGTTGTACTTCATCTTTGCTCTTCACAAAATCAATTCCACTTTTTCTTGCTCTCATTTTTTCTCATGTCCCAAGTTCAGTAAAGTCTGGCATCCAGAGAAGACACGTTTCACAATGAACGGTTGGCTAGTTATTTCCTAGTTTGAGACCAATACATCCAGCAAGCCTTGGTGTAGTTTATCAACATTTAGGTTTCAGGGTTAGGGTGGGCGTTTGCTCGCTTTATGAACACAGTCTTACTGTGTTGTGAATTTATGATTTTAGACCTGATCTAAAGAAAAATTCTGAACAGAAAGGTGATGAAAAATTTAGTAACAGACCAACTCAACAATTCAATAAAACACATTTCACAGCATTTTCCGTGCAAGCTCTACATTGACTTGGACTTCAAGTGTCTAATTTGACCAATAAAATAACATACTGAAAGCCATTTCCCAGATTTCTTAGTAGCATCAGCATTTCCATCATTGAGCCATTCAGCCCCAGGCAACAAAAAAGTCCCTGATGTTTTACCTAGAGACCTATGGCGTCTTTCCTGCTCAGTTTTAAGCCCAAGTGACGTGATTACTAGACAGCTCAGACGGAATACTTTGGAAAGTTCACTCTGGATAGCTGAGAAAGAAGGGAGTTGTTGTTTGAGTTCAAGAATTTAATGGAGAGAATATCAAGTGGTAATGTAGAAAGAGAATTATAATGTGATGAGAGGTTGTTTGACTGAGACAGGAGAACAGGGAAAAAAGCTAAAATGGCTGAGATGCTAGGAGAAGAAAAGTCTAACAGTCAACCTGAACGAGAGACAGTCAAAAAATGGTAGTGTAACTTGTGTGACTCTGTACCAGTTGGATATATAGGTTTGTGAGTAATATATATTTTTTTCTTTTCTTCATTTTCTGTTTCTGTATGCATACTGGATGCAGAATCTACCATACAGGTTGTGTTGCTGCAGGATAGTGTGCGTCAGGTTCCATCAATATGACATGTCTTTGATGTGGAAATGTGAGGAGCAAAAGCCCAGCCAGCTTCAGTCCAGTCCCCAGCGGGACACATCTACCACAGTGCATACGTGGGTATTTCAGTGAGGGAGAGAGGATGGAGAGCAAAGTAGAGAAAAAAAAAAACATGCATAGAGCCACAAGAAACAGCAGCCTGTATATTTTAACTGTTGTTGCAAGCTAAATATATCCTGAGTTTAAAGGCACAACGGACTCAGTCAATACTTCTGAATCAATATTGTATGTAAATATGGTTAAAAAGCATGGCCATGCTGCTGTTGAAATATGTCAACATGCCATTTGCTGCTGAACTGACACATTGTTTTATTTGCTTCACACCCTTTCCAATTTGTAGATTAGATTTCTAACATTTTACAGCAGTTTTATTCTTTGGAGTCTATATTATATCATGGCCAATTAAGTTTGGATATAATACCAAGGCTGTGTATCTAATATGGCATCTCACCATATGGCTGGTCATGGTAGACTGGACCTAAGAAAGTCATTTTTCTTTGCAAGGATCATTTTTATGACTTTACCAAATAAACACACATCCACTACAGCACAGCTTTTTGAAGAGTTTCAATGTTGAAAAGATATGTTACTTTGGTAAAGTTTTTCTTTTATATCCTTCCACTGGGGCCCTTGAGTTTATACAGAGAAAAGAAGAGCAAAGGAGGTGTATAAAAGAAGAGATAACATGATTCTGACAGAAGCAATGGAGGTAAATAAGGTCCAGGTAGACTAGCAATAGAAACAAGGAGAGGAAAGACAGAAGGATGAGTCCATCCACTGTTCAGTGTACAGACTGCCCCACTGCGATCTTGAAGGCTAATCCAGCCTACCAGTTTGAGTCATTTTTTTCTTCCTCCTACTCACTTACAGAAACACTCATGGGACCTGACTATAGATGACAGCTAAATTGTCAATACAGAAAAACAATAAATGGCAGTAAAACTATGGTGGAAAACCAGGGGTCTGCACATAATAATGCCAGATTATTCAAAAAGAACAATATCTTGATAACTGTTTGGCCTTGGAAATCACAGGCCACATGCTGTACCACCAGTGTGCATGTTTCCAAGGCAATCGCAAAAGAGCACTAATTGCCAGTAACTTCACCCATTATACAAAGAACTGCAAGCTACATTAAAGTTTGCTTCCTAGAGTTGGTAGACAATGTCAAAATCAGTATTGGAAATAAAAAAAGAAAGAAAATAAGAGAATGCTACACAGCTCAAGTCAGCTTGCTGGTTAATGGTGACATGTTTACTTCTAGTACTTGCAACAGCCCCTGTAAAGTTCATGATATAACTCCAGTAGAGTTGGATATCAGCCTGAATTAGCTCAGTTGCACATTATATGACCAATTGGCTGCCCAAAATTTCATAATTTAAGGTTTGGTGCTCATCAAATGTCCCAAAGGTCTTAGTATGTACATGAGTTTTTCAAGATGTCCTTTTAATCCATATGATTCAGTTATGTTTAAATCCAATGGCTATCTGTCTATAAAGGTTTGTTTACATGTGTCCTTGTTAAAACCTGGCACAGGAGTATGATGAGTGTAACAAAAGAAGTGTGAGAGGGAGGCAGGTAGACGTGGATAAGCAGTCAGTTTTATTGGAAAAACCAGAAACATACAGAACCTGCAAAGGAGGTAACCAGCTCGTGTTGGGGTTAGAGGAACTGCTCAAACAAAAGAACTGGAGATAATGCTGCTAACTTAGATCTCAGCCGGTGAACCAAAACTCAGAATATTCAGAAGGGAAAAACCAAAAGGACCGGTGCATTAAACAAAGAACTAACTAAAAAGCAGTCCCAATAATCTATGGACAATGTAAAACAAAAACAAAAACAAAAGAAAAAACAAACTAAACTAGCCCAACACATCCTAGCGGGATTTAGTGAAAAACTAACTAAAAGCTTATCCAAAACAAAGAAACTAAGAGCAGCCAAAAAGGGCCGATGTATCGCCACAATAAAATGGGTTCCAATAGTTTGCTAAACCAAAACACAACATGACTATTGTCCCAAAACCGAAGTAAAACAAACCCAATATACTAGGGACTATCAAGGCTGAAGATGCCACCACCAAGATACAGAACACACGACCACTAAGTAATAAAGCCACCACATAGTCCGACAAGCCGAGGGTGAACCCGCGTCACACAGTCGTCTCATTTGTCTCATTTGTTGTGTCTGTCGTGGCGAGTTGAGCTTCTGTTGGTTTACTAAAGATTGCTACACAAACCTCGGGAGTGACTTAACCCATTTGGCCATCTGGCCAGTGTAGTTTACTGACCTATTTGACTTACTATCAGAATGGGCAAAGACATGAAAACACTGTATGATGAACAAAGCATGCATATGGATGTTTGCAGATGAGTGAATATATCTGTGTTGCATAATTCTGTTTCCATCCAGGCTGTGCAAGTCTTGTACTGCCCAAGTGCAGTCTCTATGAGGTCAATGGCTGCTGCGATAATGCTTAACTGATGCCGGCTGTCAATAGTCATTCACCAGGAGAAAAGTGCTCCGCCTGTTCAGTAAATTACACAGTGTGACGTGAGCCGTGAGGTTCAAAACAACCTGACCCCACTGTTGTTGTGCAAAACAATAGAACAATGACTGCAATCAGCTTTTCCAGCAACCATCTGTGTCATGCTGCTGACTACAAAACACCTTTCCATTACACCAGGGCTGCAGCTATTAGCTCTCCATGCCACTGACTCCAAAGTGAGATGAAGAGGTTATTTTAATGGCACATTGGATTGTTTCTGACCCTTCTTTTATTCATTTTTTTTGTTCTGCTGACCTTGACATTGGTGGGCCCTTTGAATTCTATAAAGCTAGTGAAAGGGATAGCCTTTCACAGATAACCATGCATGTGTGGCATTTTGCGTACATCGCTGATTAATGTAGCTATTGAATGTGTTCTGTGTATATGAGCCATGTCTTCAAACTTTTTCCTTGACTCAATCCTTCTCACGGCTTCAGCAAACATTCTCGGGAGCAGTACGAAAAACTGTCCACCATGCACAAGAACATGCAGAAGCTCTACGAGAGCATTGGCAGCTACTTTGCCTTTGACCCCCATTCTATCAGCGTAGAAGATTTCTTTGGAGAGCTGGCCAATTTCCGCATCCTCTTTATGGTAAGTGTAAATTTATGGTATGCATTTATTCAAATGACCAGTTTTGTGTGTACCGGTACTTCAAAGTAGACACACAGTAGACTAATAGAGGTTACCACCCACACTTTTACATGCTTTTGCACATGCTTGCACACACTGGATGTCAATTAAATGAGAACAACGATTGTATTGTATGTGGCTGTTTCCTTCCAACTTGCATTAGGTCCTGACAGATGGTGACAACATGTGAAAATTATTATTATATATCTAAGTGTGAAATTGCTTCAGAAGCAAGTCATACACAGTATATCTCAGCAACACCTCACCTTTCCTCATGTGGTAAAATATTTTGCTTTTTAAACTCAAGATATTTGTTTTAGTAGGCCATAATGTTTTATTTTATTTTTCCTTCACCAAACTCTGTGTGTGCTGCTGCAGGGCACTTCAGATCTTATTGGCATAGTTAAAACTTGAATTAAGTGGCACTTTTGATCTATAAACCTATGTCCTCAAACTTAGTTTTATATATTAACCAAAGAACATAACACTATTTTCTGTTGTGATTTTAAAAAAGACATTTTGTGAATATTTGTGTGGAGGAACAAACCTTGAGAACGGGCCAGTGTAAAAGTAAAAATGGAAATTAAGTCTAAGTATAATTTATCTTTATATATTTTTTTCTTTGCTACTCAATTAGTTAAATCAGTTTAGGCAACATCAGTAGTAGTGTTTGGTAAACATTACATGACCTCTGAGGAAGAGTATCCTTTTTTATTGGAGAGTCCTTTAAACATTTATTCAAGTGTCTTTGCTTCTTTATCTCTCCATCCCCTCTGGAACCGCCCCGAAAGCTCCTGGTGTCAGGATGATGACATGCTGTCCAGACAGGATACAACCTCTCTCTTCACAATCCATTAATGTAAATGGCAAGGTCCCCTTGTCTGAATCCTTCTCTCTTTACCATTTCCCCCCTCTGAAACCAACTTCTCATTCCCACTGATAAAAATGCACAAGCACACAACACAACACTCCCTCAAGGATTCTAGAGCTGCGTATCTCCAAAAGAGGCATCTACCCAAGAAAATAAATTATTCTCTCAAGCAAATAGCTGCATATGAATATTTTATTACAGATTTAAACTTTCTTACCATGGTTAAGGGGAGGGAAGTAAGTGGGATATAGTGTTGCTAATATATTCATACAAAAACAATCCTTTAATCACCATATTCCTCAGATATTATTTATAGTTTTGGCTCTTCAGCTTTGCTGACAGAAAGGCTAATCCTTTCTGATTGCATAGCACAAGGAATCAATGGTTGTTTCTACAAATCTTGTTTTTTTTCTTCTTATCTTGTGAAACAACTGGGCTAGTTTCTTTGGAGCACGCTAGAAATTTTTTTATCTACTTTTTCTAGAAGGAATTTAGAAGACAGGTTTGACTCTTGCTTAGAAAAAGCTGACCTTCATCAGTCATTGCTGATTGTTCCAAACTGCAAATCAAATAAATTCCATGACTTATTGTCAGTTAATATTTTAACTGAATTGAGCCTCTTGACATGCTCGATGTGCCTCATACTTTTTTTTCCCTCAATATTGAGACATTGATTTGTTTGACTCAGACAAAACATCCTTGCTAACTTCTGTCTCTGTTGCATTGCCCTGTGTAATTCATTCACAGCACAGAACATCTGCAGTATTAAAGAATTCCATTGCAATACAGTCACCCTAAATTGCTTTTACTAAAAAGCTCGGGCTTAATGCACCCGACCAACATAAGGCATTTGAGTAAACGCACTGACAGACAGTCCTCACAGAACTGAATGTAACTGATAAGAGAATCCATTAACTCTATTTTCCTTCTGTTCATTCTCTGTCTCTCCCTCACCCCCACCCTGTCCTCTCTTTCTTCCTTTTTTTTTTTCTTTTCTGGTGGCCAATGAAATATTATTAGATTCTAGTGCATAGAGTCAGTGTTGGAATAGTTTAACAATTTGTTAATTTAATGCTGCTGACTTATTCTAAAATAGAATGAGTGAAATGCAATCACAGGGTGTGTGTATGTAATCCTGACCAGGAGCATGGGAATGAGGGTTTTTTTTTTTTTTTTCATTAATGAGTTATCAAAGCACAGCAGATGGGCTGGGATGAGCTAACACTCTTCCTTGTTAATTGAGCTACTTTCTAATATGACCAAACGACTCAGACTGGGTTCACAAAGTAGCGAGATAGAGCATCTTTGAGATTAGAGCTGTGGTTTTTGTGTGTCTGTGTGTGTGGGTGCATCCATCCACTTCTGAGCCTATTTGATATTTCTAAAGCTTACTAATTCCTTCACAATATGAGAAATGATCACAATCACAGCAACGATGGAACTCTAACAGAGACTCTGCTGAATATTTTTACTCACTTTTGTGACACAGTCATTACATTCATTGCTGCGGATCTTGCAGGTCACCTATCAATATGGGAATGCATGAAAACCACAGAGCAGAAGCCTCACAGTCTGTAACCTATAACTTCTTGAAGCCATTTCCCCTCACATTCTGCCACACAGTGTAACAGATGGCTAATAAACACATTTGCTGCTTAAAACCCAGGCGTGGTAGTGTTTGTAAAATTCAAATGAGATATAGCAATGACACTCTCTGTGTGAGATCGCTGGTGCAACCGAGCCGTTGGAAATATTAGTGCTCCCTCATTGGACCGGCAAACTCGTATGCATGGGAGGGAAACCATGCTGTGGGAGATGTATTGTGTTGTGCAGGGTCAAGGAAGAACAGCAAACACGTTTCATGAATTATTGAAAGAACAGACCTAGAGAGGGAGAAATCCTGCCTGGCCCTTGTTGGTATCTTGGTCCTGTGGGTTACACAAAATTCAACTTTCCAGCAAGGTGTGGATAGAGGAGAACAAATATTCTCCATCTCAGACACACACAGAGGCCACGAGTGTGACATGCACTCACTTCATCTCATGGCCTTTCTGAGCCTGAACGCAAGAATGTGCCTTATCAGTGGTGCTGCTTACAATTCTTCCTTCTGTCTAGCTGCTATATACAAAACCACACATTTTGTTTTGCCTCTTAGATTTTATAGATTCCCACTCTAAATTCTGAATCACCGGGGATCAATATGTATAAATTACCAACCCCACATTTCCCTCCCAGGAGCTCAAACACTGAGCCACCCTCTAAAGGATTTAAGGGTTTCACTTAAGTTTAACCAGACTGAATGTTGGACATAAAGGGTGCTATCTATCACAATAATAATAATAATAAACCTCAAAAGAGTTCTGTACTAATTTTGTTTATTTAATTGTTTTGTTGTGAACAAAAAAGTGCATTAATTATTGATGAAAACATTACAGATGGGACTATGATTGGAATTAAGTCCTCAATGACATTAAAATGCAAAACACGATTATATATAGTTTCCTCTCAGTCATGAAAATTTATTTAACTTCAAATTTATTTTAGATTGCTATTCTGAATAAATTATTAAACTGTTTTTTTTATTTTCATATTATTGATTTTGATATATTAATACACATATATTATTATCTGAGCTGATGAAGTCAAAATATTAATCCATTTTGTGTATTTATGTAAGGTTCTTACCTCTTTATTTGATTTTATATCCAATTCCCAAACAGAGACAAAATTAGCCAAAGGTGGATTAAATTAATAGCCATTTTAACTTCTCTTCACCACAAATTTATTTTATTATTGCAACAATATGGTTTTCATGATTCTTTATTTTTCAGGTTTGTGCTCACAATAACCACAATGGGAAAATGTAATAAGTGGCAGCCCATTCAAACAGAATATGTGAGTGGATTTGAGAGGAACCACAAGGTCTCCTGTCTAAAGTTCCTTGTTTCTTTGCCCTAATGATTGCTTTTCAAGACATGTCTCATGAGCATTGTTTCATCTTCCATGTCCTCCTGCAAAATACAGAGTTGCCAAGAAAGCGAGGTCTGATACAATCTGTTGTTGCCTGCAGGAAATGTGTGCAGTCAAAGAGAATGGCAAAGGGACAAATACTAAAACAGTGAATGCATGCTTGGTACTTTGATAATTAGTAGTGCCGTTTGATTAGAGCAACATAATTATGTTGCATAATCATGTTTACAGTCAGAATTAGTTGTTTGTTTAAAATAAGTTTTGCCGACAGGATTTCATTTGTAATCTGCATAATTTATCTTCCAACTTGTGCTGTAAATGTTGAGCGCGCTGTGCTGAATTGAATCCTGTCAGTGATTGAAGACAGAAAATTCTCCGCTGTCAGAGCTGCCCGTCAGTTCAACTGAATGCACAAGTTAACTGTTTCATCGCTGAATATTCAACACAGCTCTCATCCACTTTCATTCAAAACAGTAGCATAGTGTAGGCAATCAATATCCTGTGTAGAGGACAGCTGTATCGTTTACATATACTTAATACGGTGATGAAATACGGGTTGATTTACAAGTATTCAGTGACTTGCAGCAGCCACAAAAACAAAACACCAATCGTTACCTTTTCATAATGCACACAGTACAAATTCACCTTTTTCACTTTTATTAATTCTTGATTAAATGGTTCTAACTTGATTTTTCTATTATTACTCCACCTCTCTCTTCTGTCTGTCGCTGCCACTGTTGTTGCCCTTATCATCTAACAAGGAGACAGTGACAATGAGGGCTTCTGTCCTTGGACATGGAGAAAATCTCTGCTATTGACTGGCATGATGAGCTGCTCTTTCCTTGTTTCTTCCCCGCAATCCCCATAATCCCTCTGTCTTAGCTGCCAACACGACACACTCATCAAGTCCACAGGGGCATTGGATAGAGGGGCCCTCTGTCGCCACTTATTATATCAGTGCACAGACAGGGCTATGCCTTCACTAACTGACGCAAGCATAAATGCATACATGACCAGGGACACCACAGATGAGCTGAAATATAAAGATGCCAGTGGATTGCAACACAGACACACACGATAACATGCATGTATTCACATCCAGTATAACTTCCCACACATATTAGTAACATATGATAGACCCCTTCCAGGGCTGCTCCTCAGGCCTGGGCTGAGAGGACATCTTATTCTCTTTTGGCAAAAGAACAAACTCACATTTGTAAAAGGCTTAATACATACTGTCGATTATGTCTCTTTCCTGACATTTCAGCTGGTCACCGAGGAGGAGAGGGATGATGCTGCTGTCTTTCTCCTCTGAGACCACCACACTGTTGCTACACTTTTCTCATATATTAGCTTCCTCACAGGCGCCCCCATCACTGCAAAGGAAATGTACCAGAATGGTACATATGTGTAGTGATCATTCAACATTCAACATTATTGATATAATACAGACAAGTCGCTCCCTGTAACCTCACACACAAATGGATAAATATGTGTGTGTATATATATATATATATATATATATATATTCTAGATGGTGAGGAGAGAGAAATATTCACAATATGCACAATAACTTACATCTATGCACCTTTAATGTTTTATTATCCAGATTTCTGGCCTATAAATTCTCTAACCTTTCATTTTTAGCTTGTCTGCACCTGCACCCTCCGCGACCGGGAGTTAAGGGGTTAACATCTCATTTCCGGGTGTAGCGTCAGGTCTGTAGATGTAACCGTAAACATGCGTGGTATCCACAGAAAGTCCAGAATCTCAGCTACCAGCTCAGCAACACCATTTCTATGACTAACAAACATAGTTAAGACCACAAATAATTAAAAGACCAGGTACACAAAGTCTGAAAAATATGTAAACACAAGTTATGGCTCCACCCAACGCATGAACACGAACAAACGGCTCCTCTACTGAAAACTCACATCTCACAGATTCCACAGCTGGAAGTTTCATCAATTCACCGAACCAGAGGCGGAAGAAGGTCCAATTTATGCTTCACGTTTGTAAAAGTCATAAAACATGTCTTACCTTTGCTGTCCTGCATAAATTAAAACTGCATTTATTTAAAAAAAAACAATAAAAAATAAATAAAAAGTTTCTCATTGTCTTTTTGGAGCAGTTTCCCATCCATAAATCATGATGTTCTGCACATCTGCATGGGTTTTGACAGACAAAGAGAAACATCTGTTCTTCTTCTTCTTTCTTAAGTTCCAGACAGAAAACGTCCCTTCATTTTAATAAACCTGCTCTCTCCTGATTACATCAGACGCACCGCTGCAGCAGGGAAGGAAGACATGGACGCCATGTTTCTGTCATCAAAACCAGTGGGCAAAAAATATTACAAAACTTAACGCACAAATTAAAAAATTAACAGCGTTACTTAATCATTGCTTTAATGTGCAATTAACGCGTTAACGTGCCCAGCCCCCAATACATATATATACGTCTATTAGCCCATACACAAGGCTTTATATATTGTTTGTTCCTGACACTATCAAACCCATCTCTGAATAAGAATTTGCTGGTGGCATTCTGCTGCTTCTGTACACAGTACAGTAGAGAAGACGATAAAAGAGCAGCAGTGGCAGGAGCCACATTCTGATTTTATCTGTTTGTGTGTGTGTGTGTGTGTGCCTCATCAGGAAGCAGTGAAGGAGAACCACAAGAAGAGGGAGATGGAGGAAAAGATCAAAAGAGCCAAGTTGGCGAAGGAGAAAGCTGAGCGCGAGAAGCAGGAGCGCCGGCAGAAGAAGAAGCAGCTGATTGACATGAACAAAGGTATGCCACTTCTCTCCATGCCACCATGGGGACAGCGATGGGGAGGCAGATGGGAAGTTGTTGGGGGACGAAAACATGAGGGCGAAAAGAGTGGAATCATGTGATTCTGTTTCACACAGATTTGAACTCAGGAACAAGAGGGTAATGTGGTAGAGTGTGGGAGATCTTTTTTTTTAGCTGTGAGGGAATCAGATATTTACAGCACTTCCATATCTTATTCAATGCTTCCAAACAATAAAGAGCAAGACTTTTTTTTTTTTTTTTGTCCACATATTGTTTACAGAGACATTTTCCCTGCAGTATACAAATGCCTAAAAATCCTGCACAGTTTATAGTCACAAATAAACATTCAAACATTGTCTGCTACCAGGGACAAGCTAAAATCTCGTTGTACATGTGTATAATGACAATAAAAGGCATTCTATTCTATTCTATTCTATTCTAAATGTGGGTCACATTGTTAAGACAGGAAATTAAGACTAGTCCACTGAAAAGGCTGAATTGTTCTGTTGATGCTGTTTTCAACATGATCATGATGCTGCAGTAAATTTTCATCAGTTTTGTGCAAGCAACATGTAAGAAAGACCAGCTCAACACTGTTTTCAGGCAGCCTGTTAGATTTATTGTTATGATCTGCTAGAATGACTCTATTGTCCTCCAGCTATGCCAGTAAGTCGCATATTGATCAGTGTAAGTTGCAGTTGTTCACACATGGAAAAATTAGGTTGACAGAGCTGGATGTCTGTGTGTAGTTTTCCCAATGACATTGTGAAGGAATTTTGAGCCTGGAAGCGCTTTCAAGCAGTCACTCTGGTCTTTTATCCATTATTTATTTATATTTTTGACAAACAGACTGGGATTTCCACATTTCACCAGCTTCTAAATGTCAGTGCCAGCCAAGGACCTCTCTGTAGCTCAGCCACATTGGAAAATGTGACAAGACAGTCTTCAGTACTCCGGAAACTCTCCAGTATAATTGATGAATGCTACAGTTCTTTTTTTTTTTTTTTGTTGTTGTTGTTCCCTGAGCAGTGACCTCTCTGAAAGCTTTACTTCTAATATCCAACATGACTGAGCTGAAGGGGTCTGTCTATCCCTTTCTTTAATTCTGGCAAACCAGATGGAGAAGGAAAGAGAAGTAGGTATGATATTAAATATTTCTCCTTGTGCAGATTGTGATCTTGGTTTCTGAATGCCATAATATGACATTTGGTATGAATAAAACATGAGGAAGACATGGGCAATGTTGCCTGCAGCCTTGGAGATAGTGGGGATTGTCCTTCACACCAACACCTCGATCGCTGGACTGTTGCAATGACAGTGACCTTGGAAGTTATGAAATACACACTTTTAAATCCAAGATGCACAAAGCCGACTGTGTTGTAATCCGTCAAGGTTCTTACCTGCTTTCACTACACATTTTCATTAAACCTTGAACAGTTTCTTTTTGCCTTCTTGCTTATTTCTATGTAAAATGCAAGCAGGGGAAGGACAAACAAAAGCAGAGTTCTGTAAATGGATCCTATGAATGGGATCATGAATCTGAGCCAAAAGCAGGTTGGACGTCAAATCAGCTTTGTGGTTTGTCTGTGTGTCTCTCAGTTTCTCTATAAACTGTTTGTTTGGGACACACACAGCAAGATATTCAGTGTTTTCTTCTTTGTGCCTCCACTCATCTCCTCTTGACAGCCTTGGCTTGAGAGTCTTGGCTCTTTTCTCCAAGTCTGCTCTAAAATTCAACATGTTCTTCAAATATTTGACGAGTTAGTTATTTGGGGAGATTTTTGCATCAATATTTTATAGTAAGTATCAATTTTGTTCTTTGCAAAAGTTGGATAAGATATTATTATGTTCAACACAAAGAGATTTGTTAAAGTCCTCTTACTATTAATTGTGCTGAAACACTTTTTTTCTTTAAATTTTGAATCCCAAACATTTAAAGGCTACATAAAGCCACGGAGAGGACAGTTTATAGCTGACCCAATCATAATGACAGACAGGCTGATCAAATGGTTTAAAAAAAAAAAAAGTATGTTTTCTGTTTACAAATGCATTAACTGAGCAGATGGAGTAAACATATGCCTAACGTATTAGGAGAATTATGTGCAGGTCATTGTCTTATCTATTTTAGAGATTTACTGATTTTATTACTTAAAAGACTGCTAGATGGATCATAGTATTGTGTTTAATGCAATTTCCAGAGCCTATTTTTGAGAGGGAGTAGATTTTATGTCATTTCACAAATTGCAACCTAATCCTCTTCACTTGCAAATGATTAACAATGAAGTGCATATTAAATGAGAGTTTAATTCATTTAGCTTTGCCAGGATGGCACCAGGATGGGGGAGGGGAGGCAGGCAAACGCTTTTGGGAAGCTGGAAAAAAAGAAAGAGATAAAAAATAAACTGATTTCCCACTTGATAAAACTTGGTATTACACTCTCTGTGTGTACAGCTACATGCATACTTTTTTTCACCCATCTTGACTGATAGATAAGACAAGTACAGCACTCTCTGAGAATTATTAGAAATCGTAATGTACTAAATAGCTTATGAAATCATTACCCAGTCATTCCATTTGTTTTAATTTTCTCTAATTGGATTTTTCTTATTCTTTTAAACTGACCAGATGTTGAACATTAACTGAACCACTTTTCATCGCTTGAAATGATGGTTGAACACTGTAGAATAAACCCAAACTAATGCCTGTTTCTGAGATGTTTCGACACAGTTGGATTTTTCTCTTCTCTTTTTATTATTATTGTTATTATAGTGAAAGATTCCACGCCACAAGCAGTTTTCTGAGTGTGTAAAGAGATGGAGCATGGTGGAGCATCTGGACATTTCTTCTCTGAGGGATTTTTGGAGAGATGCAGGCCCCTCTAGTCGCCTGTGCGGCCAGCATCTCCAGGGTCAGTGCCCCCATCTGCGGCGAGTGTCTGACCTTACATGTCAACTGTGTATCCCAGTCAAATTTACTAAGCTTTGAACAGAGCCGGGAAGCACATATGCTTCTTTGAGCACTATGCAACTTGGCATGTAGCACATAAGAATAAACGCACTACCAGGAAATAGAAGTCAGTGGAAGATGTCATGTAGTCCAAGTAGCATTAAAAACTTTTATGAGACGTTTTCCTAAAACAACCTGTAGTTTTCAGTGAATAAGCAGTGTATTAAATTTAAAACCACACCTAGTTCAGCTTTCAGCTTTTTGCGATCTCAAAATGAGTGTTTCCCAACTAAATATAACTTTTTTATGGTACTTTTATCTTTAAATACAGATATTAAAAAATAAAAAAGATAAAAAAAATACCTACAGTTTTAGTAAAAACCCTCAAAAACACACACACATACTGGGAACACTCCACAGATGCTGTTTTATGATTAAGTTTAGCTTACATCATTTTTCACAGAATGAATCTAAGCCCACGCAGCCGCCTCGATCCATTACAACAGCTTGCAGACACCAGAAGGATGCATATCCATACATTGGGTTGCTTTGTGGGAATATTATTGTAATAAATGTGCTCTGGCATGGCATATGTGTTATGATTTAGCAATTGAACGCACATTATAATCATCTCTTATATTGTTGCTTTTGTTCACACAGCATCTGGAAGCTGAACACACACCACAAAATCTATCCTTGTGTTTAAAAAATCACTCAAATGTCTGAATCAGACATCTAAATGTGCACAGCAACAGATGTTAAGATCGTTTTGTAATAATTTAAGTTTGCAAGTGTCAGATATTGTTTGTTGTTCATCCTAAAATAGTTTTGCTGCAGTATATTTTTCATTATATCACTATTGTCTCTGCGTTCTTCCCTTAAGATGTTTTTTTTTTTTTTTTTGAGCTGCTGATCGTTGTTTAGTCGTTCCTCCCTTTCAGTGAGGCCTGCTAGAATGAGGTCTCCGTGTCTCTATGATGCTCTGCAGAGAGCAGTTGGCATGTTGACAATGATGGGTCTGCAGCTTCTATTTATGCCTCCTTCTTGTCAACCTTTCACTCGTCGAGGATGAAATGGTATATGTTTACATAAATAAAAATGGGCTTTTCTCAAAAAAGCACCACATTTACTAAATATGAGCAAAATAGGTCAATCAGATTAGTTAGGTTAGGTCTTGACTGCAGACTGGGGTTTGCATGCTTTTGTACTTTTTATGTATTTATTGAAATACAAGTTTTTAAACGAGCTCTGTTCGACTTGCAACTGCGGAGCTGGTTTTATTCTAAATTTATGATAACATGTTGCTTTAAAAAACATTTTAGATTCACATTTAAAAACTAATCAGTTGCTTTTATTTAGAGAACTTGTTTTAACTCAAAGCACATTCTTACCACAGTTTTCGTTCAAAGCTGTCAGTGGGGTTCTTAATCTTTTTAAAGTAACTTCTAAAAATTCATGTAACTGTGAGTGTGGTATTCTAAACTAAACTGACATATTTCTGTGCAGCTGGCTGACTGCTCATGGCTTGCAGAACCCTGTCAGGAGTGACAGTGCAGAGGCTGTGGATTGATGGCTTTGTGTGACACTGACAGCTGCCAGTAGGCCATCGCATACCTGCGTCGGAGCCATGCCAGCTAGGTGATCTTAGACAAGCGCTGACATGCAGCGGCGGGGTGGACAGGTTGGCTCTCTAAGTTTGCATAGTGCCTCCACAGCACAGCAGACGTGACAAACAATATTACCAGGGGAGATACCTAAGAGAGACGTGAAGGTCAAAGACCCAACGAGATAAAAGAAATGTTTCTGAGAGATTCTTGCTATTCCTCAGCTTAGCTTGGAGAATGAAGCCAGTGTTAGAGCTGAAACTGGCCTTCATGTCAGCTATAGAGCGTGACAAACAGGTAAAGATCTATCAACAATGTAACAATGAAATATGGTATACCTGTTTATTCTTTGAAGTGTAATTTCTATTTCCTTGTATTGATGGCTGTCACGCCGGGTTTTATATAACATTTAATGAGTTAAGAAAAAAAGCAAGTGTCCCTGAAGTCTAGTGCCAAACTTTGAGCAAACTGCTTCTTTTTGCTCCTGTGTTTGAGCTATTTCCACCTAGAGAGCAAACAGTACAATGGACTATCTATGACTGCTGCATACAGATTTCTGAATTGCATAATTACCTTGAAAGACAGGAACAAGGGCGCCAAGATTATCTGCCTGTCATACACCTAGTCTAATAAATAACAGCATATTAGATTGTGCAGTATCTCCAGTCAGAATCAGAATCTGCCCCAAGGCAGCGACGACACAGAGATTCTAGACGGCTGCATCTATACTCAGTCCCATAAGACCAAGCAGCATGAACTGAGATGTTTACGAAAGGAAACTTATTCATAAACAAGTGATATGCAAGGAATAAATACATTTTATTGACTGCAGAATATCATTTTGTAAGTTGAAGTGATAGAATAAAGTAATCATCCACTGCTGCTTTTCCAGAATATATTTCCAGCAAATCAGTGTCAGAATAAGGAAAATAAGCCTCCTTAAAAAAAATAGCATTTTGAAGTTTTTACTAAAATGAAGAAAGTGTGATGGTTTTTGTGTAATTCTCTCTTCCTGCCTCACACTGTAAAGTCATTCCTGATGTTTCCTTTCTCTAACTGCTTTCATGGCTGTTCTTCTGCTTGGCTAATTCAGCCGAAGCACAGTTGAATCTCATTAATTTGTGGGTGGTTCATGTGTCTGATCATCTCCCCTCCCAGATCTGGACCTCACCAGTCACTTTACAGTCAATCAAACCTAATTACCCTCACTACAAAGACCATCAAATCCCATTGTCAAATCCATTTAGCTTCCCCAGACGGCACCGCCTTTCACTGATGCAAACAGCCCATGTGGGGTTTTTGTTCAGATGTTATCTTGATCTGTATTCCAAAACTATGCATCCACTATCCAAATGTGCCACTTGTTTAAAATGTGGAATCACACTTTAATATTAGTAGCAGCTCATTATGCTTCCACTTCAAAATCTATTTAATTACATTAACCATAATTTGATTTAATGACCTTTCTAAAAACAACTACATCTTGAATTTTTGTACAGTAAAAATGTTCTGTTAAATACTTCTCTACCACACAAATTAAATATAAAGCATCGTTGGGTTGTTGACGTTTTAGATGCTTGTGGTTCAGCCAAAATGCGACAAAGCGCTCAGTCACCCCAACTTTATCATCACTGAAATCCAGTCTGTTATCTTTTCATACCATTCTGTGTCCTGTTTATTCTTTAGATTAAAATCATTTTAGCTTTTTGCATAAAAATCATTTTGACTCAAAGCAGCAAGAAGGATGAGGATTACATTAAAGCAATTAAAGGTGTAGGATTTAGCAGCTCCCAGTAGTAGCATTAAGAAAGACACAGCAGCTGATACAACTGCACAGTAAAGCATAATTTCCTGTCAATGATCCAATCTTAGGAGACTAAATTGTCAGTCTGAAATCAACCATACCAGCTTTCAATGTGAATAACAAAAAAAAAAAAAAAAAAAAAAAAAACATGTTCTATAACGATACAGCAGATCAGTAGTAATTAGATGAGCTTAAACAGAAACAAATGACTGAAACTAAACTTTATAGTGAGAGCTGGGTTAAAAGTAAGCACTGTTAAAATGTGGGTCCTGCTGGGAGGTCAGTAGATATGAATATAGGTCAGGGCCTACCATATTGTAGCCTATTTTAGCAGGACCTTGCTTATGGAAGAGGGGTAATAGTGGTCCACTCTGCTGTGAGGGCAGCATCCCCTGGCCCAACTGGCATCCTGACATTGTGACCGCATGTGGCTCAAGGAAAGTGTGTCAACTTAACATCTGTCAAAGCCGGGTTGGAGCTCTCCCTTGTGTGTTGGTGGTGTTACTGGGCAAGCTAGCCAAAAGCAGTGGATAGATGGTGATAGCTGTATGGTAACTGCTGAGGCCCGGAGGCAGCAGAAGTAAATGATAGCAGAGGAAAGAGACTACTGATGGCTGTGTTGCAAGTAACTGTCTCTCCTCCGCCTCTTCGCATCTTCCCAGCCTCCCCTCCCTACTGTTTCACACTTGGGGCCTGGCAGCATCCATCCAGATGGAGGGTTTATTTTTGTTTTTGTTTGTTTACTTATTCATGCATCCATCTATTCGGGGCATCGCTGGGGCTTTTGCTCCACCACAGAATGCAAATCGCCACGGCGGCTAATCCACTTTCATCTCTCCCTTGTTGACATCCAACTTCTCGGCACGTTTCTCCCAGTCTTTCTCAGCCAGGACATATCGTGTTTTTTTTTTTTTTTTGAGAGAGAGAGATCCAGCCTGCAGTGACCAGGCCAACCAAACTCCAACACTTCTCTCACTACTTAATGCATGAGAAATATGACTCACCTTTCACCTCCTACCCACCTTTGCCAATTTGAAGACATCCTTTCCAATCTCCACATCTCTCCACATCTTTCTACCCCCCCCCCCCCCCCCCCCCCCCCCCCCCCCCCAGGCCCCTGGCGCCAAGGAGGGAATAACACAGTAGCCGCACTTCCATTCCTCCTGGTATGGATATCTGTGGGAGCTTTTGTAATTTAATTAAGGAGGACATGAGTGGGTTTGCTCATCAAGTTTGTCTTTTTTATTTGCCATCTTACCCTTCCATCCCCATCCCTCCTCTTTTATCTAAAGTGAACTAGGATCTATGCACACATGGACACACATAACGAAGCAAATTACAGCCTGGAGATTCTTTGGGAAGTTTTTCAGATCATTGTGTCAAAGTTTTACCAATAGTCAGGTGGCTGGACAGCAGAGCTGGGGTAAAAGAAAGCAGAGAAGGAAAAACAAAGGAAAGGTATCTAACAGGTGCATGAATGCTGTGCTTCAGGCACTTGTGTTCTCTGTGCTCTCTATGGCAGTAATGGTGTCTGTCTGTCCCGGTCTTAGGAGCTGCTGGGAAAGCAGGGAAGAAGGGCGAGTCGAGGGCGCCTCTGTTCAAAGTTAGACATTTAAAAAGCAGGAAACAGCGCAGTAAGAGGAAGGGGGTGTTGAGTAATGCAGGTGGCCGTGTAAATCTAAGTGGCTGTGGTTGAATTCAGGTGTGAAAATAACACAAAACCAGGTGCATACAAGTGAGTGCAGAGATAGGGGTTGAGATTAAAAGAAAGTGTGGTTTCTGCCTCTTCGTCTGTCCACAAAGCAGCACCCCCTCCTTCCACCGAGGCCTTTGTTTCACGGCTAATGGTCCAGGTTAATTGCACAGGTGACTGTCTGTGGGGGAACAGATGGGCTCATATGTGTTCAAAAACAATCTGTAGCAAGCAAAAAAAAAAAAAAAGAAAGAAAAAAACAGATATTCCTCTCCTCTCCATCCACTTTTCTTTCTCATCTTCTCGATTGGAGTCATAGAGGGTGACTGGGGTGAGGTTAAGCTCTCACTGTGTCCCTCTCTCACAATGGCTTTAATTTATCAAGCACAAGGCCTGTAAGCTCTCATTAGATCTCATTAGGGAGAAAATTAGACTCTAGAATTTGCTAGTAGTAGTGGATAGTGGGTAACAGACAACTCTTAAATGAGTGGTTTTGATTTTGTTCAGGAGAAAGCTGTTATAATAAACATTCACAAGAAACTGTTTTTAGCTGCAATTGATTTAAATATGCATCTATATGAAAAGATTTAGATATACTCAACTAACATGCCTGTGGGATTACGAGTTTTACTTGTGACATAAAGGATGTCATATTTTGTATTACATTAGAATCCCATATAGTAGGCAGAACACTCTTATTTGTTTCTCCTTTCCCCCATGAATCATCAGGGCTACATGTCAAAAAATTGAGTTCTCAATCGATTCACTGAGTTTTTTCTTCCCAGCAAAACATGCAGGAGATGACAGATAGCAAATTGAATTTATGAACAGGGTTTGTTGACATTGTTGTATAATTATAGGAATGTCATGCCTTTAGAGTTTAAAGAGTGCCCAACATCATTTTATGTTTTGTTTTATTCTTTTTTTTTTTTTTTTTGCTTTGATGATTGAGTGAAAAGCTTTGTCGTGTCTTTGAGGTGACAGCTGTTCTTTTTTCCTTGAGTGTTTAAAATGACTGATGGCAGTTAAAAAAAGAGGGGTGGAAAAGAGACTTTGTTTGTATGGAGGCTGTGTACATTAAGATGCACAGCAATATTAAAAAAGTAAATTAATTTAAGGTCTTAATCTGAACAAGGACACCGTGTTAATAGCATATTTTTCCCCATCACCATAATCTTTTTCATGTCGCATTAGGAGTGAGAAATAATGGGTCATGTTTTTTGGTGTATGCTGAGTTTAGTCACATTATTTAGACGTGTACACCTCAATTGCAATATTATGTCCTAACAGAGTTTTCACAGCACTTTTAGCCTCCAGCAGAATTAGTTCACAACAAAACGCCCATGGGTGTTTGGGTGGAAGTAGAAGCCCAAGTAATGTTCCATGTTTTGTGGAATACTCGTGTAATCTGATATAAAGAAAACTATTAGGGTGAAAAAAATTTTAGTGGTGTAAGAGGACAAATTGTGCTTTGAGGTTTAAATTTTTTTTTTCTTTCATCATTTGTCGTGTTGTTTTTTTTTTAAAAACAAATTTAAAAGAAAAATTCTTAATTGGCTCTTACATTTTCATTTACAATTTATTTACACATATGGGTTCCACCTTATTGGCACAACAATAATGTACTCACTGCTTTTCACCTTTGTGATAACAATCACAATAACAATCACAGCTGAGGAAAATTCGTAGCCACAGCATGAGCCGCACATAATCCCAGCAACATTAACATTACAATCTTTATACTTAGCAGTCCAGAAAAAAAGTTGTAAGTTCTGTATTAGACTTAAATCGTTTGCCACCCAAAAGTGTTCTCCAGCAAAGAAATCACCAATTTTTTAGCTTTGTTGGCTCCAGGGTGGTATAGACACTGCAAAGATCCATGTCCCATCTAATAATACAAAATGGTAATAAAGTAAAATATGATCTATCTAGTTTAGATGCATTGTACATTTACATAATTGGTAGTATTATCTAAAGTTTTCATCAGACTGTCTGTGACAAGTAAACTCAAACATATATGCAACTCATGTTTACAACCTAATCAGAATATCGTTGTTTTTAGAATGAAAATTAGCCATATCCAGAGATGTGTTTCTCTTGTGAACAACTTTGCTTGAAACCTGAGTTAATCTGTTTTTGTCCATAGCTGCCTAAAACACAGGACACCCCACTGACATTAGCCGGTCTTTCTCAATTTTACTTCCTCTAGCTTCTTACTTTCTCTAGCTTCTTACTCTCCTCTTACCTTCTTTCTATGTCAGAGTTATTCACAGAATATCAGCCAAGAATCTACACCAGTGGCTTCCTGTAGCTCCAGTCCTTAAGAGCCAGAGTCCTGCAGTTTTTCAGTGTTTTATTTCTTCAGTCATTGTGCAGAACTCCATAGGCTGCTGGATCCATTTCGTTTGAGTCAGGTGTGTTGAAGCAGGGAAACATTAAAAACCTGCAAGACTGCGGCTCTCAAAGGACGGACTTTGGACACACCCTATCTACACCAAACATTTAGCTTTGATAAGCAGAGCCAATCCTGCTGCAAATAAACAGCACACATTTGTATCACTTTAAACTTGTGGCAGGTATAACTGTAGCTGAGGGTCTGTGTGCCTGCGCTCACACGCTGCAGTGTATGTTTTAGAAATAATTAAATGTCACAGAGCTCAAGTTGTCAAGTATCCAGGAAGATGTTTTATGACCTTGTGTCTTGCCTTGCTCCATTATTCCCCCTCAATAACCCACTCCACCACATGCACCACTGCACCCACAGAAACTCTTCACGTCTCTCCCTTGCTGCCTTATGTATCTCCCCCACCCCAACCTCATCCCCTGCATTCTTCCTCCTCCTACCTCATTTCATCTTTACAGTTTTTCTCCCCGATGGTGACACTTAAAGTGTCTGTGCTTATTCTTTTCCTATCCCTCCCTCTCCTCCCTTTGCTGGTGTCGACATTCGACTTAGTGTTCTGCTCCTGGGATTGGTGACTGGTACATTGAAACTGCTTTTTTACTGCCTGTATTTTTTTTCTCTCTTAGCAAAAACTAATCTGATGTGTGAAGTTTTTATGGCAATCCTGCTGAGAGCACATTGCTCTTGTTGCTCCTCCTAATTAGAAAATGTGATAGTACTGCTTGTAAATATATCGCAGACTGAGTCTATCCCCAGGGCTCACGGTTACATTTGGCACAGCCTCTAGGTTCAGGTATCACCAGAAACCCAGGTAAAATGTGAGGAGGAGGATTGCAAGTAGGAAGGAATCAGAGAGAGAGATAAGGAGCATGTACACCATCTTTCTGGCAGTTTCATAGAGCTTTATTTTTCATCTTTAAAGGTTTAACTTTTTAAGATATTACCTAGAAGTTTAAAAAAAAAAAAAGAAAAAGCTGCAACCATGTTCCACACTTCCACGTGCTTTAATAAGATCATTAAAGGACCCCAAGGCTGTCGGTTAAGGGTGCCCACCAAGGTGTTTCATTACTGGAAGGGTTTGTCAATGTCTTGGGTCTTAGCTCATCTTAACCCATTTAGAAAGCAATTTCCTGTGAGCAGAGGGGATCTTTCCTCCTGAGAAAGATCTTTGGGCATAAAGGGTTAGCTTTTCTATAATTCCTCACTATGCTGTGTATCATAGCTGCTAATGAGAAGCAGATGAATATTTGGCTCAGGTTTAACAGCTCAATATAAGACGTGTGAATTAGAGGAGCAAGGAGGAATGTCCGCTAAAGGCAGCAATGTTACAGTAAGTAATTAAAAAAGTTTGCTTTGAGGATTACTTGAATAAGTGTAGTAAAATAAAATCCAGACTAAATGCTTACCTTGTCTTTGCAGAATAACTATAGTTTTGTGAGAAACTTTAGACACTCTCAAGGCTCATTTGTGAGAATGTCTCGATGCCCGAGTTTAAGCTTTGGACAGCTTAGGACATAGTTAATTGAGCACTGTGAAGTGACAGGGGAGTATGTTTCCCATTTTAGTCATTTTGGTTCTTTGTGTCTGCCGTCCTGAACCCCAGTCTTCCACAGCTCCCATGTCCTAGCCATTACAAATGATGAATTGTGCTACAGTTAAACTGGAAGTAGGACAAATTGATCAAAGTGTCAGGTGCCCCATGTGATGTTCAGGTCTACATGAAGAAGGCAGTGAAGAAGGAGCTATCACAAAGTTTCTTGTGGCTTGGCTGTTGTAGATAAATGTTTACCTGCCACTTAACACATCCTCCTTCTGTCCGACTTACAATGTGTTCCTGCTAGCCCACATATGAAGGACTGACTAGAGATCTCGGGAGCTGATATAGAAGTACAAGTTGTTCAACATATTCTTCTTCAGGTCCACAGGACACAAAACCCATGGTCGCCTTTTTAAACCAATGAGCTTGCTATCTGAGGTGTAGTGCTGCAATTCTAGATAAGCACTACTTGGCTCAGCTTTGGTTTTGTTCAGATAAAGCTGGTCTAATTAAGCTTGATTTAATCAGGATTGCTTTTAAGCACAGCACACAGCCGGAACAGATACTTTGATTTCAAAGTAGCCCTTGGGAAGGACTTCAGGAAAAAAGAGAGAATAAGATAGAGTAAAATTAGCAAGCACGACTTAAGAGTTTTTTTTTTTATTATTTGCATAAAGGCATGTTTCTATTCTTAGTTGTACAGTCTATTTTTTCTTTTTTTTTTAACTTGTGTGACTAACTGCAGGTTGGGTGGTTTGTTGCTGGAGAAGAAGGGAACAACATGGTGGGACTTTCAGTAATTTTCTGTTGTAGTGGTGAAATGTGCCACTTCATTTATAAAATGGCACGCAATACAATGCCAAGGTACTCAGTTTGCTGAAACTAACTTTTTTTTTTTTCCTCTTGTTTAAAAGTTTCCCTTTGTCTGTAAGCACATAGCAAGAACAAGATGCTAAACATTGAGGAAGCGCTAGTTAAATCATACCTGCAAAAGAATTGATTGCCAAGTCTAGTTCTAGCTCCATAATAACTCACCCTAATGATCGTGGTTTAAAATAATGTCTATTTTGGACCAGAATGATAAAAAGGTCGCCCCTCTGACTCATTAGTATTAAAGCTTAAAGATAGATGACCCAGATATGGAACCTATGCTTTTTTTTTTATTTTTTTATTTTTAACTCTGTAACCGCCGAGTGGTATGCTGCATTTGCATACTGTGATGTTGGTACAGATAGTAATGCTGTTTGCTTTATAGCAAGTGCACCTTAAATGCTGACTGTCTTCACTTCTCTGCTTTCATGGGTCCACAGGACAGCTGGAATGGTTTGCAGGGACAGTGTTTTTCGAAGACTGGTCCCAGTGTCATTGACTGAACAATGATAGAGCATCCTAGTATCGAACTGCTCCAAACTAAATCTTTGTAAAGAGCCCTTGCCTTCTCTGCATTAGCCTCATAAAGAATATCTGTCAGTGATCGTCACTGGACGCTTTCATCCTGAGGCTCCTCGAAAAAGGCTCCACAAGAAATAAAGACAATCCTGAGTGAAAGGCCTCTCTCAGAACTAGTACACTTTGAAGGGCTGTTTAAAACTCATTCAAAATCAAAGTGATTTCTATTTTATCTTTATTAATTCATAAACCTGTTGTAAAAAAGGCATCCAAAAGAGTTGGAAACATTAGACCTTGGAGCAGGCAGGTTTGTGTTTATCTGTAAAGATTGTGTTAAGTACTTCATGCTGCTTTGTTAATGTACATCTCCTCCTATAACATCGTCTTATCTGTTGTCTTACAGAAGGAGATGAAACTGGTGTGATGGACAGCCTTATGGAAGCTCTACAGTCTGGGGCAGCCTTCCGTGATCGACGAAAACGAACACCACGCAATGGTAAGCACAAGGAAAGCATCGTTATCATGGCGTTCCACTTATCAATGCCATTTATTTACAGCAAAATGGCTGGCTGCTGACCACCCTGAAAATGAAACTGATTGATCCACAAGTATAGCTTCAACATGTGTAGATTTCTACACACTCACGAGTGTCTCAGTGAAGGCCGAAAGAAATGCATTGTCCCTTTTCCATTTATAAAACACTTAGCAATGGGGCCGTGGCTGATTTAGTGTAATCCTCGTGTTAATGTATTCCATTCTGCCATGATGAATGGGCCATGCCCAGGGGACTACCACCTAGCAGGAGTGTGAGGGTAAATTGATATTGAAGTTCCACAGAGGAGCCACAGGTGCTCACAGATTTTCTTAGCTAGAAAAATAAAAGTAATTTTGTAAATTAAAGTCTGCACCTATATATATACACTACAAATTAAAAGTTTGGACACACTTTTCCATTAGACCTAATGGTGAACCTAGTCATAATTTATTATTAAGTTCTACCTTGAGTGGTTTCAATGAAAAGCTTGTTTTAGACCAAAACATTTCAGTACTTTTTAACTCTTGTTTACTTATTCACTCATTTACATTCTAATGGGAAAAAAATAACCTTTTGAAGAAAGTATGGATAAAATCTTGTATGCAGTGTGGCTAGAAAAACATACAGGTGTATAACAACTCTTACTCCCTTCTTGTTTTCACAGCTTTATTTCTGCTCTTTAATAAACAGGCTGCATCGTCATTCCATATTTCTATATTTGGGTTTATTGTGTGTTTGCTTTTCTTATCCAACTATGTGGGTGTAGCAGCAAACTTCAAGATATTTTGTTTCCTATTTTCTTCTGGGAGTGGTTTTCTTTCAATTTATCAAATGTGTCACCTCTGATGCATTTTTCTCTTCCTCTCCCCTTGTCTTCTTCCCATTTTTCCTTTTTATTTTATTCATTTATATTTTTTTACCACCAACATTGCTACAGGTGATCAAAGCCCCTCCAGTCCATCCTCTCGGTGGCCGGGTGCTAACTATGGTAACAGAACTCTAGGTGTGTGTTTATTTAACTACCTTTTTAACACCGATCCAACATCATGTTGCTTCACAATGCTGTGCTCCTGGCTGAATAACTCGCATGTCCTTCCTGTCAGACTCCTCAAGCTGAGCTGCTCTTCAACAATTCAGAGTTTTGTGCTAAGTCCCTACATTTAGAAATAAAGATATTAAAAGATATTTTATGTAAGAAGGACTGTACTTAAGAAAAAAAAAATGAAACTGTATTAGTATTAACAAGTCCTGTTCATGTATTTGAACATATTTTAGAGTTCTGCATGGGTATAACGGAAACACAGGCAAGGTAAGGCAACTGTGTTTTTAGCTAATAGGTATAAACCACAGATTCATATACTAAATGGTGTCATGTGCATATTACAAGCAGAAATTAGAACACATGTCAAAACCAGTAAATGTTACCGGCATTTATGACAGCTGGAGTTAAAAATAACAGAAGTCTACCCACAGGATAAACTGATTAATTGATACATAGATTAAATATTTTGAATCCTCATGTTTCTATATCAGTCCACACAATTTGACCAACAGTTAAACCTGTCAACCACACACGTTGTGTCATTGTGTTTAGTAATGCCAAAACACAACCAACTAGGAACACTGTGTGAATACCTGTGAAGTCCAGTAAAATAAAGCACACCTGTGTGGAAGGTATGCACATTGTTTTTCCCCCCATGATTCTAATATGTTAAATCCTGTAATATATGATCTTCACATTGGTCATGAAGGTAGAAAGATATTCACTCAGCACATTGTCTAAATTTTGGAGCAGCTACAGTTGTTATCTTGTTCATTGCACTACCTTCTGGAACACACTGTCACAGCATGATATCACTTTCTGTCTTATAGCAATGTTTAGGAAATACTCTGTGGGACAGGTCTGTAGATCTCCATGTTTTCACCACTCACATTGTTTATGTGTGTTATTCTGCTTTTCCCCTATATTACTGGTAAATGTCAAACTGATATGCAACAGCATGAAGGATTGTTGACTTTCATACTATGCAGGCTGTCTTACTGTTATGTGTTTTTTGAGTTGCGGTTGTGCATGTCCAAGTACCTGACATTATACTGGTTTATCATGAATTTTATTTAATGTTTTTTTATTTATTTTTTTTACACAGAAGAGCCTACTTTAAACCAACAACTTCAAACCAACAATAAACAGATGAAGAGTTTTAGTTTAATGAAGCTAAACAGTAGACAAGCTGCCACTTGACAGCAAAAACTGTCTTTGAAAATGTGGAATATTTCTACTTTGATGGAATGAAGCTAATGCTAGAACTTGAGAAATGGAAGTACAAATACATATAGCGTTACTTACCTTCATGCACAACACAATGCAATTAGATGCACTGGTGGTTTGTAATGGCAGGTATAGTTCTTATACACCAACAGACCCTTGTTCATTAATTAAGATAAGATAAGCTGGGCATTTCTGCTACACTTAAATGTCATGTAGTACTTCTCTTTAAATTTAAGCATTTCACTGTTCCGTATGAAAGATAGTAATTTAAGTATTACAGAGTATGAGATGAAGGGCATAGGGAACAAAAGGAAGCATTTCTCTTGCTCTGAAGTTCATTAGCGTCTCACTAAGTGAATAGAGCATGGAGAAGAAATGTAGCTCTTTTGTCTTTTGATGGTTTATATTTGGTAATAATGAGCAGTAGTCCCAAACTTAAAACTTATTGATATGGTATGCATACCTGCTGACAAAGAGGTCTGCCTGCCCTACCCTGCTTGCTATGAATAAATCAAAGGGGATAAGATCAAGTTGCTTGGCCTTCCTGTGTTGGCCCAACACAGGCCCAACACAGGGAAGTAGTTACAGGAGATCAAAGTATAGCAAAATACATGTTAATATGTCTTTATACTATAAACGATATTTTGTAAGCCTGGGACCTATTTTCCTTTTTTTTTTCTGTGTTTGACAACAAAAATTGATGCAGTGGTTGAATTTCCTGAATAGCATTGTGAATCAGACTCTTCCCAGCACATTTTTCCTCCTAAAGAAGACCATTGCAAAGCTACCAAAATGTATTATGCACTGACAGCTCCCTGTTTACTGATATAGAGCCCAATACTGGTTGATAAACGGCTGCATGGATTCTGTACTCTGAGGTGAGAAAATCCTTTTGACGTGCTGATTCCATGGATTTTTTCCTAAATGGAATCTGGAAATTAATTCTGCTACTATAGAACATAAGTGGAATTTGTCTCATGTATTGTTACGGAACAAACATAAATATTTACTCAGAGATTAAGAGTTTTTTTCTTTTTTTTTTTGTTGTTTTTTACCCGGGGGAGTTCTTAAGTACATCTCAAAGAGAAATAATTTAGTACTCCACTGATGGAGTGACAAAAGGCACAGAAGTAAGTCTCTGGAAGTCTCTGGTGGGTTGATGCGTGTGTGTACATAGTGGTAAGTGGAGATTTTTCTTCATAATTTAAATAATGATGCTGTAGTCTTTGGGTTAGTACAACACTGTCAATGATTATGTACCCTAGTTTGGCACATTGTGTTTGGAGGACTGATGGAATTTTAGTCTCTAAATTTACTGGTAAAAAGGATCTTGTAGCAATTTTATCAGACAGTTTGCCAAATCTATTCAATCCCACTTGTCATGTCGGTTGTAATCTCATGCTTTAAAGCTTGATTAACCTCCTGTCATCCTTAAGCAAGCAGCGTGCACCAGAGAGATTCTGTCAGAGTCGCACTAGAATCTTCACTAACGTCAAAAGGACTTCATTTACACCCAGCATGCCGTTCTTTTTCATCCTTTAGGCTAAACTGCACTTAGCCAGACTACCTCAAGTGTCAGACTGAGCACAATTCTAGGTGCTGCCAGTCACAATTACACCCAATTCAAAAAGCATTTCCTATTTCCTTCTCTCCACTTTGTATAAGATGGAAAATCTAACCCCAGGGGCCATAGTCATGTGTTATGCAATTACACCAGCCGCTCCTAATTCAACAGTAACAGGATGGATTGATGGAGCCCACAGAAGCCCCGTTTCTGCATCGGGTTCAGTCTAATTCCAGGAACCTTATTTGCTCATTTTCTCCCCCTCCCCCTCGCGACTTCTTCTTAATTATAATGAGGGATCTAAGCATAGCATTTTTATGATACACACTCAAGATTTACCATATAAGGTTCTCTGTCCTACAGACTGGATTCACACACGAACATGTCTTCTATGCACACGAACATCCTATATGCAAACTCTATGATTGGAGGATACAGGACTGAGGAATTTTCTTTGTTTAAACCATATATAAGACAGAACGACACATCAGGTCTTTGGGTCTTCGTCCTGGCTTTGGGACCTCCAGGTTTTGCTGCAGAAATCTGTTTTGATGTCTGAACTTTTGTAATAAACTTCTTTTTAGTATTCAAGTCAGCGTCCAGAGACGTTTTTGCCTAAAGCCAATTTTTCCACATCTCCTTATCAAGATACATCAATAACTTCTCTGTTAACAATTCAAATGAACAACATTCAGATGCATTTCAGTGTATTGTATTCTCAGTTTTCCATATAGCTGCACATAGCTACCTCAACAACTACTTGAACTCTTCTATAAACAAGCAAGAAGATCAGTCTGTTTTTTCTTTTTTTTTATATTGGAAATTTCGTTAAAATCCATAAACGTTATTGAAAACCAAGTAAAGAAACTTAAGAGATTTAAATGAAAATGTGGAATATGTCTTGGAAATTTAAGAATATTTTAAAATGTCAAGAACTGTTTTAGTGAAAAACTTTTTTTTTTTTTTTTCCTGCTCAAGCTTTTTAAGGGTGGTCCAAAATCACATTTCATTGCTGCAGGGGGCTGTGACCAAATGGCAATCAAAAACACCGCACTTTTAGCCCAAAAACATTACATATAGGTCTACAATGATACATTACACTAGAAACTAGCTATCAACCCTGTTTCCTTTCATTAAGGAAATGCCTTTTCTCTGGACACCAGAATTTGCAGAACATGTGCCATCTATTTACACTGTGGAGGAATAAGGAGAAGTAAAAAACTATTTTAATTATATGAAGAGTGAAGCTGAAATCCAAAACCATCTGGCAACACATCAGCTTTGAATCGCACTTAAGTAACACTCAGCTCAGAGAATTAGATTTATGCTTGGTGGAGTGAAAGGTCAAATTAACTGAATTACTGTGGTTTTTTTTAAGAGATTGTATGTGCATGCACTAGTGTTATACACCATGAATCAATTTTTTGAAGAGCCAACAAATTCATGAGTTCTGTGAGTAAACTATGGTTAGTGGAGATTAAATTACTATCTACATGGCATCTTTGTGATTTCTTACAATAAGCAGTTTACTTCAGTTAAAATGAACTGCATTTTATTTACCTCATTATTATTTTTATCAATCGTGGGTTTTTTTTTCCTTTTTATTTGTTGTTTGTTTATTTTTTGTTCATGGAATAAAGGTGAGAGACTCTTAGCTATTAAATTTTCATAAAATTTTAGTGACACTTTTTTTTCAAGTATTACGGTCAAAGTTAAAAACAGTTAATGGCTTCGTCAGAATTGTCAGCATGTCAAATTTGTATGAATTTATATGGTTCTTGCTTCCTCGTAAGTTCATGAAATCCAAGATGCTCATAGATTTCTGCTTTGAAAACATTACTGATTTAGTTTTTAGTTGCTTTCTTTGGAATTACTTACTACTGACCACTGCCTACATCTACAAATTACTCAATATATAGTAGCATTAGGATAATATACCATTGAAATTCAGTCCAAGACCCTCCTAAGATAACCACTTTTTCAGTTTTCCAGTACATGAACTCAACCTGACAATGTCCAAAGCTGTTCTGTTGAGAGCTGAACGTCAAACACAGCAGATTATAATTATGTGTGGGCTGAAACTTCACTGAATTGAAGCAGACTTCAACACCTGCATTGTGTATAATGTTTGTATTTTTCTCCCTTTAACCACCTATAATGTAATTGAACACACACACACACACACACACACACACACATATATATAAGAGTTGAGCTACCTGACTCCTTTATCTCTTATTCCCTTTCTTGTGAGACAGTTACTTGGGAATCTAGCAAGAGATTGGTGGGTAGAGAGCAGAAGCTTCTCATACATCCTGGCTCATCGATTTTCGGTCAGTGATGAAAGCCACAGACTCAGTAGGTCTTTCATACTGGGGGGCATCCCAAAAGACACATCAATCAGATTTCAAAGAGAAGCAAACCAATCTTATTTATTTACTGCCTTTTCAATGTCATTACAATCCCAAACCATGGCCTCTCTCCCTTTCTTGTTCTGCACCAGTCTCCTGCTTCACCTTCACAAGTCAGTCCATCAAAAAATTCCCTCCTATGTTCCTTATAGAACTGAACCTAAAAAGGAGACTCACAATGTTTTCAGTTGTATCCTGTTATGTATGTTATGCTACAAAGTCAGATCCTAATGCTGAAAATTAGTCTAATTTTGCAAATTACAAAGTAAACGCATTCAAAGTGAATCTCAAAATTAGATCATTCTGATTCTGATGAGATAACATTCACAGAGATAGATAGATAGATAGATAGATAGATAGATAGATAGATAGATAGATAGATAGATAGATAGATAGATAGACAGATAGATGTTTTTTTTTTTTCTTTTCATCACTAAATTAAGCAAAGCTAAATAAGTGATATAGATTATATAATGCACATCAGGTTAAGAGCATCTGAAGCTCTCTAATTGTAAAAAGCCCACCTGTTAATTCAGCTAGTCAGGTCAGAGAAAGAGCCCCTTTTAATTTTAATGAAGATTAAATCACCCATCTTGTCTTGTAAAATTTTAAAGCATCTAAAGAGAGAGGGATTTGAAAAGAAGCAAATGGAAAACTTAAAAGAAAAGGTTTGGACCTGATTTTGAACTTGTTTCCTTTTTCCTAAAGGTAGCCTGAGATGACTTTTGTGGAGAATTGGTACTCAGTCGATATTCATTCAGTTTGAATTGGTTTAATAAACAATAAAATATCCTTGTGTGTAAACATGCACACAGACACATGCGCGCACACAAAAGTTTCCATCATAGAACAGAGAGCACACGTCGGAAAACACGTCAACCAGCTGAAAATCAGACAAAATATGAGAGTTTTCTAAATTCTCTCAGGCAGGTTGAAGATGGAAGCATTTTGCTCCAGTGAGGAGCAGATGGAGTATTTTTCCTGCTCCGGTGTTATGCCGATAGCGTCACAGTCATCACAGCAACGCACAGCTAAGCAACGGGTTTAAATTGATCCAATATTCTCTGTAGGTTTTATTAACATCAACATGTTATTTGAGATCTGAACTTTAAGAATATTTAGAGTGACTCCACTGAATGAGGCAGCTTCCACCCATCCACCCATCCATCCATCCATCCATCCATCCATCCATTTTCTTCCGCTTATCCGGAGTCGGGTTGCGGGGGCAGCTGCCTAAGCAGGGAAACCCAGACTTCCCTCACCCCGGCCACATTCTTCAGCTCATCCGGAGGGATCCCGAGACTTTCCCAGGCCAGCTGAGAGATGTAGTCCAGCCAGCGTGTCCTGGGTCTTCCCCGGGGCCTCTTTCCGGTGGGACGTGCCCGGAACACCTCACCAGGGAGGCGTCCAGGAGGCATCCTAACCAGATGCCCGAGCCACCTCATCTGGCTCCTCTCGATGTGGAGAACCAGTGGCTCTACTCTGAACCCCTCCCGGATCACCAAGCTTCTCACCCTATCTCTAAGGGAGAGCCCGGCCACCCTGCAGAGAAAACTCATTTCGGCCGCTTGTATTCGCGATCTTGTTCTTTCGGTCACTACCCACAGCTCGTGGCCATTTTTTTTTCTTTTTTTCCCCCATCACAGCATTTCTGGCTCTGAATCTGGGAAACACTGTATCGTTTATGGTACTTCAGAAATAAATGTAGATGTGTCAGATCAGATTATTACAGTAATCTGATTACTCCCAAATAACTGACTTTGATTGTCAAGTAAATGCACCCATTGTTTAAAAAAAATGAAAAAAAAGTTTTCTAAGAATATCTTTGATATTCAAGAAAAATAGGTGGTGTTGCATAATTTGCAGATTTGCTGATTCAATCGAAATCAAATCGAAATAGGCTGCTGTGAATCAAATTGATTCAGAAAAATAGTGATGATACCCAGTCCTAGTGGACAGCCAAAACATAATCACCAGGTAGATATGGTGTCATTTTACCTAAACACAAGAGAAAAAAAACTTAGCAATTTTTATTCCCTGAGCAGTTAATTTGCTCAGACATATGCTGTACCCATCATTTTATTTTTGTTGTTTCTCAAACGCCCTGACAGCTGCTCTCCAGCACAGTTTTTTTTTTCATGCACACACATATTCATGCCTGTGTCACATATCAGATAGGTACCGTTTCTGCAGGGCGCTTCTGAGTTAAGGACTTTGCCTCCTCAAGCTTCTGGCCTCTACTCCAGGGTGTTGATAGATGTTATTCACCAGGGCTGCCCTTGCAGCGCTCCTGCAGGAAGTGGAGCTAACATGATTTGGGGCAAAGAGACCTGGAGGGTCTCATGCTACAGCTCAGATGGCTTAGTAGATGTGAGATATCAATGGAGTAGATGAGAAAAGAGCTCTATAGAGACATACTGCTTGGAATCTATCACCTGTTTCTCATAGATAAGGGTATTTATTAACAACCAAAGTGAAAGGCAGATGGGAAAGAACTGAGGCATGGACAGCTACTCTATTTAAGTTTTGATGTTCTAGGCTATAGACACACCCATTGTCTCTCCTGTTGACTCAAAGGGCATTTCTCTGGACCTCATCATTTTCCATTCTCCGCAAAAAAACCCATCATGGAAATATAGATTAAGACTTTATGTACCATTTAAGTACCATTGGGGCATAACTGATCCATTGCTTTACTCTGGCAAGAGAGGATGTAAAGCGAGTGAAGTGCCACATGGAGCAATTTTTAGAGGCTAAATCAGATCTTGGAGAAACTCCGTCTCTAAGTGGACACTAGTTGTCTCTCACCCCTGCCCCCACTGTTAAGCACCAACCAAAAGCCCTTTGCTGTTTGAATTGAAGTGAAACTATCTACTTGAGTACAGGGTATCAACAGGGGACTGTCCAAATGCCCTTTTGATGATATTTTGCCCTTTTACAGCTCCCACTCTTAGAAGACTTATCATGTGGAGCCGAGTTCCCAGTCATAATACCATTTCTTTTGGCTTTTTTTCCCCCCTTTTTAAAATGAAGTCAATGACAGGGTGCTTAATGGACTCAGAGCTCTTAACACAAGTGTCCAGCATTGTCTTACTTCATTGGTGCGGGGCTTTATTGATGTTAAAAAAAACCCCAAAAGGCTCAACTTTCCGCCTAGTCTGCCTAGTGGATCATCAATGAACACGCAAAGTTGTCTACCAACTTATCCTATTCACTAACTTCCCTGAGCATTTGCAGTGAGCTGTGTGCTTTTCTCTCTCACCCTTCAAACAATATTGGCTTTCAAGTATGTGGGCAGTTAAGAAAGGTCACCCCAAGTGTAAATTGTCAATACAAGATCAATTTTGGAGGGCAAATGTACTTTGGAAGCCCCATAATGGAGGGTTTTATCTTATTTTTACCCAGGGCACTTTCACGCAATAAGACTGATGCCACTCATCATTTGATGTATTCCTAATAGACCTATAAACTTGCAGAGCTTAAAGACAAGGGAATGCCTGTGAAAGCCAAATATAGGAGAGGCAATCGGACCATCCCACCAGCTGAAAAATTACCCTCATATAATTCCAATGGAATCTCGCCCAAGCCATCATGCTTAGTGCTGAAGGATGGGCAACTTGTGTCGGTTGAATTAAACCTTATTTATCGCTCATTAGGCATACAGCCGGGCCAACTGATGATCAGTTAGAGAACAAATAATGTGCGGTGGAATAGGATGCCATCCTGCATGGTTATGTGTTCCTCTGACAATAAGACAGTGCCAGAATCAAATGCTTTTCTCACTTCTGTCACTCTACTCAATTCTTTTTTTTAACCCCTTCATATAAAGCGCCTGTTATTTAAGTTATTTAAGCAGCATGTCCAGGGTTATGTATCTCTTTTAAATGCCAATCTACGATTTGTAAGCCAGAATGTAGCAGAACTGACCATTTATATTCCAGCTTGGCAGATTATTCTGATGGTAATACTGAGGTTTAAGAAACGATTACACATCAGTATGACTGATGATGATTCTCATAAATACAGACAAAAATAGGATGTGTCAAAAAATGTGCAATCTTCCATTCAGTAGGTCATTTTATTAAATGTTCTATGAGCACAAAGGTTTGAAAAAGACATGATAAGTACTCTTTTAGGTCCAAACACTTTTGTAACCATCCTTTTCTTTATATTTGCACAAGTAGTGTAACTATATAAATCGAGCATGTTTTTCAGAAGGGTTAATGAAGTACCTTTAACTTTCTGGAGTACAAGAAAGTTGGGGCTTTGCTGTTAAAACAACTTGCTTAAACTGATTTTAAAGTTTTGAGAGCCTTAGTGGAGGCAGTATTTTTAGATCAAAATGAATGATGCATAATCAGTTAACAATGTTTTTTCTAAAGCAACTGCAAAGCTAACACGCCATTGTTTTCCCTCCAGTTTTAAATACTGATTATAATCAGCACGCATTTTTCAGTTCTCAAATACTTAAAAAAAATCTGAAGGTGTAGTACCTCAGTGGAAACAAAAGCAACCAAGTGCAATTTAGAAGCAGGTAACATGACTGACTGATCATAACAGAAAACTTTGTTACTACCGAAAACTTTAGATGTAATAAATTGCATGTATTGCATGGAAAATGCACATTTTTTTAGTCTGGGATTATTTGTTAAATTGGTGATTAGAGCGGTCTTCACACCCTCCTCCAGCAAATACATGTTTTACATTTTATTGAGAGCAGTCATTTTCCCCACATCCTCAGTAGAAAGTGAACAGTTTCACTACCAGCATGTTTTATTCACTTTAGAAGCAGGAAGCCATCTATTTGACTGTCTGGACAGCAAAGTATAAAAACTAGATCTCCAGCAAATAGTGGCTTAGACACTGAAATTTAAAATGGGACGCAAAAGAAATCTACTTGCATATGTGAACCATCACAGTTATACTCGCATCATAACACATGTTCAAGGATAAATGTATCTGGTTGAGAGTTTCTTCTTAAAGTAAGTTAATATTGAGGCACAAATAGAGGGGTTGGTAGAATCTGTAATGTCACAAAGTGAATGTATGATGACAGAAAAAAAAAGAAAAAGTCATTATTAAAATGGAGTAAATAGATATATAGTGCATTGATGGAGGGATGTGTCAGTTGTGACAGTAGTACAGACTACAAGAAAGCAAATTAGACTGTTAGGGTTAAATTAAGGCACATAGCCAAAAAAGCCTGATTGGTCCCCATACTCTCTTTCTCTCACAAATACACATACAAATATATACAAACATAAAAAACACACACACACATACTGAGTATGCAATCAGCAAGAATGCTGCTTCACTCAGGCGCTCCCCCCTCCAGTCAAGCATGATTTTGCCTGACATGGTCCCATCACTAATGCTGACTGATGCCCATTTGCTAGGCTCTTCCCATTTATTTATTTATCTGTTTATTTGTGTCAGCTTTATTTATTGATGGGCCTCAAGGATGTTGTAAGATGACAAATCTCTATGTGTCCATATAGGGCAGTTTAGAAATTGAAGGCTGTACGTTGTTTACACGTGAATGAACAATAGGTGGAGGAAGGGCAAAGTTCACCTTTTTATTTAGATTCCAGCAGTTGAAACAGCTATTCCTTTCTTGTAATGGAAAAGTGGGATGCCCATTTAGTTACTTAGTACAAATCCCAGTGGTTTGACTGCTTCCCTATTTTTCCCTCCCTTCTATCATTTGCTCTTTGGACTTTTATTCAGTTAGTGTCTGATGGAAGCAGGGTCAGATTACTTTGCCCTGTATGAGTTATTTCCAGGCTTTCACAGCATCCTCAGCCACATTAAGTTCATGCAGCACATTGATGTTTTTGTTAGCCAGAAAATCCTCGTGAGGGTTTCGATTGCTGTCAGAATACTCTGTAATATAGCAGACTGTCCATATAACCCCCTATTTTTGTGTAAGTGTATACATAAAGTATTCAGAACATGGGCCTCCATTTTTCAGCTTTGTGTTGGTTTTGTATAATAGACTTAAATACCTCATTGCTTGTGACTCTTATGATGCAATTAGAGCGCAATGAGTACAAGTGTAATTGTTGTTTATTCTTACAATGACATATTTGTTGTTAGAAGCTACAAAAGGGAACAGCAATGCAAATTACCCACTAGTGTACAAGTTGAGCTCATTGGCTTTGAAAGCTAATATCTCTGGCCAGAGGTTTGCCAGCAGTTGATATGTCCAATATTGTAGTCATACAAAGTATGCCACATTGAAAACTGGTAACTATTGCTGCTAAAATCTGTTAGCAAAATCATAGATTTTTATTATCTTAAGGATACTTCTTAGGTCACCTGTGGGAAAATATGAATGTTTATGCATAGATAAAGTTAAGAGGGTTAAACTGAGCTGAAGAATATTGTTGTCTGTCACTGCATGTTTATAAAACATTTAGTTTGGATTAGAAAAATAGAAAGAAAAACAAAGAAGAAATACTTTTTTATATGCATCTTTGTGTCCTTATAAACTTTTTTCTGGGTCAATAAAAAATCCTCACATAATTTAAACACATATCCCAAATGGTGTGAGGGGCTTCCAGACTTCTCAGTTTGAAGTGATTGACGTCAATCCTTGCATAGAGATGGGGATGCTACTCATATGTTTGTGAGATCATCTGAATCCATCCAGATTAGTTATACTGTGCTCAGATAGAGGGGAGGGGATGGTTATAAACAAGAAGGAAACACAACAGCTTGGTATTCATGAATTCCATAAATTACAATGTCACTCCCCCCAAGAGATGACTAATATGTCAAGTTTAAAAATAGACACTTTACTACAGCACAGACCCCCTGCCTCCAGTGGATTAGGATTAAGCAGATAAATAGTAAAGGGTAGAGATTTGTGGTTTGGTTTGCATGCATATATGCGTTGACTTGACTGGGATGTCTATATAAAGTTGCACTGTATTTAAAATATTGAAGTTTACATGTTAAGTCTATAACATGAGGATGCAGTGACAGGATGATGTTCTGAGAAGAAGTTATACAGGAGAGGAGTCGTTCTTTAGTTTGAAACCCGACGAGGTTGTTGTGTTTGTTGCGTCTCTACCCTGAAGGTATTGCCAGCTAAGTAAAGGATGAGGCTGCACACCGCATTACCTCAACTATTATTATTTTTCTTTCTGCTCTCAACAAGTTTCTTTCTGTGGCTCAGGTCAGTGTTGCCCCTGGGCAGATTACGGCAGATGGGAGCTGTGATGTTATTCAGGGTTTCCAACAAGTAAGAGAAAGGAGTGTCTCTCTCTATAGTCCTATACATTTTGTTCTTTGTGTGTGTGACCATGCATGTTGTTTTTATTTGTATGTGTGTGCTGTGTATATATGGAGATGTTTATGAATCCCAGCCCTCTGGCAGGCCAGCAGTTGACCTGATTTCAGTGTCACAGTGTGACTCACACAGGTTTGCTTTTTAAGGAAAAGGTCAGCATGCAAACTAAAGCCACAGAACTGTCGCCAAACTCCTACATCACACGCCTCTGCATAGCTCAACGTACATACACACTCCTGTGTACAGCACATATGTGCATAAACATCATGTGATTGCCAAATATAGCATCTCATCATTGTAAACATTCAACCACCATACATGATTAGTGGGAAAGCATCTGAAGCCATTTGTGATCTGCATTACTATAGTCTCCATCATGGTAGGGCTCTTTCTTCACTCCAGGTACCACCAGTAATATCTTTACGGTCGTGGCAAAAGTCTGTCTAAGAAATTGATTTTTCTTTTGCCAATTGTAAAACTTTTATGACAGTGAGTATGGCTGAAGAAGCAACCCTGTCATTATTTTACTGGCTCTGCTGCAAGTTGAATAGATGGCTCATGCTTATAAACCTTGAATAATTGAACAGGGGAATCAGTCAATGAGAGAGGGAGAGGCACAAGGTCTTGATGACTTGATGGCCAAGATGACAGCTTGTGAAAGAGAAAGGCAGCAGACTGATTAGCCAATGTGTCATATTGCTGCCTGTAAACTGTGCTCTCTCATCTCTTTTTTGCCCTCTTTCTCACAACAGTCTCAGTGTCATTCTGTTTCTCCTCTGCTCTCTTGCTCCTCCTCTCCTCCATTTCACTTTCACCTCTTCACTCCTCTACGACTCCATTTTTTCAGTCCTATCAACTTCACTTTGCCCCATTCCTTGCTATCCAACTATTCAACTTTAATGCCCAGTTTTCTTAAAATACTTTATTTTTCTTCACATCCTTCCTCATCCATCCCAATAACCTCATGTCACTCCAGGCAGAATTATTACTCTTGGATGGAACATCGGCTTAGTGGCGCCGTACGCTGCTCTCTCAACCCACATTATCCATTTATGGAGTATCCCTTTTTGTGGCGAGCCATCTTCCTATAGCCCAGTGATGATAGGAGTCTTGGCGACCCCGTGCATTTGCACTGTAATATAAGACATTCTCATTAGTCCAAAGATTGTGCTCTCTCATGTCCATTACATTAATTGCTACACATCACTGCCTGCCATGCCTCTCGGTGTTTTGTTACACTGCGTCCATTCTCTCCTCCACTGCCTAACTGTGGTGATCGCTTTGCCCTGGAAGGTGAGAAAAGTAATTGAAAAATGTTACATAGAGAATAGGATAAGATGCTTTTGGTCAGAAAATTTCAAAGGGATAATCTGAAGACTTTGCTTGTGTTTTGTTGCTCAAGTGGATGAGGAAAAAAAATATTTTCAGATCAAATAAATTGAAGCAAAGCGCCCTCCACCCACGCACCGTCCCCCTGTTGTCAGTCATCTCTCTTCATAATAGGGAAGCAGGCCGCTGCCATAATTGCTTTGATGGTCCAGCCTGAACAAATCACTTCTGGGCATAAAGAGAGGCCTTGGAGATGGCAGCCAGAGAGAAAAGGTGCAAATGAATTAAAGCACTTTGCGTTCCTCTGGGCATGTGGCCCAGATTTCTCTTCAAAGAAAAAAAAAATAAGGAAAGAAGGAAAGAGTGAGGGGGTTGGGTGTGCCTTTTTCCTCATAGAATAAATGGCAGTAAAAGCAATAATGCACATCCAGCCTCCATTATGCCAAACTGGAGAGCTTTATCAGAGAGGACACAATGGTGCTGACATAGTTAACTGGCAGGTGGAGAAAGGAGGATTTCAGTGGAAATAATCTGATTTTGTACGGGGCTCCCTTCTATGGGAGAACCTCTGGTCAGACCTTTTGTGAAGGAACAAAAGTTTTGCCCTTTGGAGGCAAAGCTTTGAATGTTTTAGTAGAGCTGGGTGAATGGGCCATGTGGATGTCCCAAGGCACTTGGTGCTGAGGATTTCAACAAGGGGACATCATACAAGGCCTTGCATATCATCGCTCTGCTTCCACTGAAACTAAGCATGTCAGAGATTTTTTTTTTTTTTTTCTGGCTCTTCTCTTTTTCTTATTTATTAATTTATTTAATCTGAGAAGTTCTTTGCTTCTTTGTTTTTATTAGCTACATTTACTTATTGAAATTGCACTCGACTCCGGCTGGTAATCAAACAAACAAACACACAACTGAATGACCCCGGGTGAACTTTTTTTATGTCACAACCACTCAGCTGTAGAAATCTCTCTGTATAAAGAAAGTGCAGTCACATAAATATCTAGACTTATGGTTTGATCTGTGAAACAGGTGCAGAGTCAGACACACACATATAGCCAAAAGACAGATATTGAATGAGTAACACACTGTTCATAAAAAAAAAAAGAGAGAGAGAGAGCGAGAAAAGAAACCGAATGGCATTCTGCTGAGATGATATTTCAGTGCCAGACATAAGTCTTGCAGATGTAAGATGTAAGTCAGGTTGTGACTGACACGCAGATAATGCAGTTAATTTCATTAGCCAGTTTTGATGCCGAGTGGGAGGGGTGGATAGATGTAAGCAACTAAGAGGAATCTGCTGTTCTCTGTAAAAGTTCAGCCATTCTACAGGCTGCACAGTCAAGACTGGAACAAGAGCAGTGGAACCATTTGAGTAATCCTTCTACACCTCTCCAAAACCTCCAGAGGTCACAAGCTACCAAAACAAGGCTATATGGGTGTCTGGACCATCATTCTTCTGCAACGGTCTTTACTTTTTCAAATCCAGGCAGCAGCATGCCCTTTGTTAGTTCCACCCTGATCCTTTTGACTCTCTTGAAGTCATGCCACCAACCCAATTTCTCCCAATTTCTTGCTATCTAAACAAATCTCTGACCCCCTTTATAAGCAGACGCTGCTTTTGTTCCTGTTTGACAGCCCATTAAAATCTGTCAGGGCTGCAGGTGCAACTCTTTTGCAAAGAAAACAGTAGTCCACAACACTACAGACGATTGAAACAGATAACATTTATAAGTCCAGATGTATAAGAATTAGGAATATTAAGCCCTTTAAATATTTGTGTGTTAAGTGTGTTTAAAGACAAAGCTAATAGAAGAACATTATGACAGAAGTCAACATCAATGGCTTATTCTCTCCTCATAGATTTCTTTCGTCTGTCTTCACTATCACTTTCCACATCATCCTACAAGGATGAGTGCCGAGTATAATTGCTTTTCATGAAATAATTTAACTGCTTTATTGTCGATAAGAGAACAGTTTTCCTTGTCAACTTGAGTTAAGCACATTCATCTTACACATGCATTTGAAGCTTATTCTTTAACAGAAATGAGGTTGAATACATCCACACACAACAAGGACTGAACATTATCTGCACTGACTACTTAATTAAGGAGTCTCTCTGTCTTGATACTTGCCAAGAAGTGCATACTGGCTCTATAGCCATGTATCCAACCATGTGTTTCATGGAAATGTCTGAGGCATTATTTCTGCCCTCCTTCCATCCATAATTAACCTCCCTCCATTCATAATTCAGAAGTGTTCTTCACACATCTACTGGTGATACAACATTATTGCGGTGGCTAAACAGACATTGTGGGGCCCCTAGTGCGTGCATGTGTGTGTGTTTGTGTGTGTGTGTGTGTGTGTGTGTGACACACATTTGATTGGCAAGGCTCCACCCAAGCCACAAGTGCAAAGTGGAAAACACAGCTGCTCTCACTTCTTCACTAAACTTTTTGAAAGTCACTTTGTGATAATATATGACATGTAAAACATGCAAGAATGGCTTCATCGCCTGAGCATCTAAAGTAGATATGAGTAGTAATTTGAGTAGTTTTTTTTGTAATTTTAAATGATATGCTATTTCATTTTACCAATACATGGTACAGCATTGAAAAAGAAGTAGTCTGTTCTAGTTTTTTCATCCAGTGAAAATGCCCTCTTGACTTTTTTTTTTTTTAAAGATTTCTTTCCTGTGATTATAGATCCAGCAAACATGAGAGAATATGGAAGCAGATCACACTCTTCCAGCTGTTTTTCATGAATGCATTAGTCATGCATAGTCTCAAGCTTTAAGTGGGTATAGTGAAGAGTAAAACCATGAATGAACTCATAAAGTGCTTTTCATAACCTATCATGAATAATGTGTTTGCCTTTCCAAGGACATATAGAAGGACATCCGCAGAGTAAGGAAGTGAAAGGAAGTGATACAGAAAAGGATGAAAGGGATGCATGATGCCATCAGGTGATGCAGAAAGGTCATGAAAGAGAGGAGCAGTGACTTAGAGAAGGACGGAGGAGTAGCATGCCATTGCCAAAGCAGCACTCAATAGTGTGTCCAGTCCTGAAGGATATGACATATTTCTCCAGTCTTTGTTGGCTGTTTTAATCAGCTTACATATGTCCTGGATGATAATTGAATTTGTCTGGATGAGTGGAAGATACCATTGGCTCTACAGCTGCCTCTTGATTTTGTGTTTGTGTGTGCATGGTTCTGAGCATTTCCTTTGTGTCTTCTTGTGTGCATCTGTGCATGAGCATGTGAGTGAGCATTGTCCACACAAGAGGCAACCAATTCATAACAGCAATGGATTGTGTTTCTCTCATAAATCATTGTCAATGCAGCTCACCTCTGCAGTGCCAGCTTATTTAATGGCTAAGACCTGAACTCAGGGTCCTCAAAGGACCCCCACACCCATTTTCTATCCATTTGCCCTCTGGCTTTCATTGGTGTGTTTGTGCTGGATACATGTGTGAAACAAAATCTTTTTTTTTTCCTTAGTGTGAATGGAAGTGTGCTTTGTTTGGATCTGTAAATGCAAGTATATAAGTTTACAAAAACGCTACATGCAATTCACCATATGCTGCTTTACAGTGCTGTTAAGATGGTTGAGGATTGCACCTAGATTTATCTCAGGTTAGCTGTGCTGTGTATGAAGGCACAGCTCATTAATCTGTCCGTCTACTGAGATTTTGAACAGTCTGTCTGGCACAGCTAGACTTTGCTCTGAGGAGTTCATCCCTCAAAAGATTGCCGCTTTATGGATAGCATCTTTTTTATTATTTTCAGCCAGGGCAATCTTTTTCTGCAGTTATGATTGATCACAAATATCACACTGTATGTTTCAGACTTGCAGCAGAGATTTTAAATAAGAAAGTCTATGCCCTTTGAACTGAGCAGTGTAGTGAAGTGACTCAGCTATTCTCTAAAAAAGTAATGTCAAGATTATACAGTTTTCTATGATGTGTACTTGCCCTGTCATTTGTTCATAAAAGTAGGTCATGTCAAGAGAAAAAGGGCAGCAAAAGATGTAGTATAGATACAGCTAACGTGCCCTAAAACTTCCTTAGATTAGGAGTAAAGAATTACAGAAACAGCTTTTTTTACAGATCGTCTTTATGGCATAATTTAAATGAGAAATACTATCATCCATGTGATGTTGCCAGAACATTATGTTTCATCCCACTCAGGTAACATATAACATAACCTCCAGAGTAGGTCACAGTTGCTCACAAATAACTTAATACTGTAACAACTCTTTTTAGGTCACTTCATTTGCATGGGGGTGGAGTTTTTTTGGGAAAGTTGTAAGGCATTCTTGATTCAGATGCAAATGGGACAGTTATCAGCAGCCAGGACCTGATGAATAATGGGATGTACAAAACGTGTGGCCCTGCAAAAGGAAATGAAAGAGTGCCTCTTTTCTGCTCCACTGATTTCATTATAGACACTATTATTGGCTTAGAATGGCAACATCTATTATCAAGAGTCAGAATTAGACTTTTTTTTATGCTTACTTCTGTCAGCTCTCATCAACTGTAGCTGCCCCAGATAGGGCAATGGGCAAAATGTGTATAGTTTGAGCCCTCAGGCAGTGGTCAGATATAGGAACTCATAATGTTTTCTTTGCCTTGAGGTGGAGCTCTGCCTTCATGATGGCGACACACATGTTAAAATTGCAATTATAATACAGCTGGGACTGGCTTGAAATGATAATATTTAAGTCAGTAAAGTAATGTAAAAACATACATACAGTTGAATCTTAAAGTATTTAGATGCTGATTTATTATTTGGAGTTTTGGCTGTATTGGATTTATAATTAAACTGCAATAATATTATCAATTAAATGGCTATAATTGCAGATAACTTAGTTCAGTATAAATCTATTTTATAAAATTAGACATAAAAAGTTCATTTTTATTATTAAACGTTCTGCAGGTAATCACCACTGCAGGCCTTGAGTCAATCACTATAGTATGGGTGCTTTCTTAATGCTCTTATCAACTGTCTCCAGCAAGGCAAATGTATGCTTAATCAAGTTCTGAGCCCTGCAGGTTTTCAGAATCTTATTATTTAAAGTAGTTTTAGGCTGGTCACTCCAACTTTGGTTTTTGTTACTGTAGTACCTAGACCGATGGGCTAATAATAATTAGAAATTAGTTGGTTTGCAGGTCTATCCTCTGTTGGTTTGTTAAACACGGTAAATTAGCTTGTTGTTTTCAACTGGCATGGTTTTAACTTTGTATTTAAGTTTAATATTTTACCGAAGGTCCTAAATTAAAATGATTTTTTATGCATAATTGGTGCAAATATGTTATTTTTTTTATTTTATTTATTTTTTACTATGTATTGACTGACTTTGTTCATCAGGGAAGAAATAAGGGTGAAATGCTTTGACTTGGTCACTGCAAATTACTCCATTTCCCTGCCTTAAAAAAAACAAAACAAATAAATAAAAAATCCAGGGCCGCTTTCACTATATATTCTGGGTTATTGTCAATCTGTATTGTGAAACACCATCCAATCAAGTTTCTTGCATTTGACTGAATTTGAGCAGACGGCATATTACTAAACACTACAGAATTCATCCAGCCGTGTATGTTTTCTGTCACATCATCAATAAACACTGCTGACCCAGGGCTATTGGAAACTATGTTTGCCCATGTCATCACACTGCCTCCACATGTGTTACAGATGGCATTGTACACTGCAGACAATGACCCATTTCTATCCTTTTCTATACATTTTTTAAAATCCAGATATTGTGGAGCAGGTTATAGTTTTAACAAACCAATGAATGCTGCAATGACGAACTGTAATCTGATCTTTCTGTTTTAAAACTCATTAATGATTTGCACCTTGTGGCGAGCCTAAGTACTTACTTTCTGACAGATTTGCTTTGTTTATGCACCTAAAAAATGGCATAATTCAGATATAGGGAAAACCTTTTCATTACATGCTGTGAAAATATATTAATTCTGGAAGTTGCTTTAAACATTTTAGATGCTTATTCAATTAAGAAATTAGAAAAGAATAGCCCACAGCCTTTGATGAAACAGCTTTGGGCCAGTCATTTAAATTCCTGGCAATTAAATCTGAGAAAATAAAAAAAAAAACACGTGTCAGGGTCCAAACATTGTGTATATGGACCAAATTTTGTACATACAAAGGGGCTCTTTCTACGTAGCAAATCATTTAAAGTGTCTTGTTTGAGGACATTTCATTTTGTTCTGACAGCTGAAAAATAATGACAAGATACAACATGTCATTGCATTTCAAACATCAATACAGTATCTTCTTTGATGTGCGACGTTGTACCTGCCAAACTGAATTGCCCTTAAATTGCCTGTAATAAGGGCACACAAAGGTAAAAGTAGATCATTTGAAGTGTAGATCTAAGAAAAGAAGAGAGCCTGTGGCAGAGGGCAAAAGGAACAAAAAGACAGGAGGAGTGCCCGTGAATAAGACTGAATGGCAATGTGATAACACTCCACCTAACCTTTTGGGATATGTAAGAGGTTTCTTTGCTTTACATAATGCTGCCATCTGACTATACTACAGTCATGGATATTTCTTTTTAAAACATATTTTAAAGAGAATAACAACAGAGTAACCGTGGCTGTCTCTTGTTTCTTTTGACCTAAAAAGCTACAAGTATGTGTCTTTCAAAATTATACTGGTAATTTAGCTAACATATTCAGATACACCTCTAAATGTAAAATTAGTTGAAGTTAAAGAGAAGGAAATTTTTTGTTTGTTTCTGTTCCCTTCATATAATTCCCATTCTGCTTCATATTTAGTTTAATGCTGCTCCCAGGTTGTGTTTTTGCATAATTTTTCCACACATCAGTATAAAAAACGATATACGCCAGTCTGAAGAAAAAACACATTCTTAATCTGGGCACCTGGCCTGAGGATTTCTTAGAATATATATATATATATATATTTAAGATAAGAGACAAAAGGTGCATCTTACCTTGTCATCTTATATTCCAAATGACTGATTATAGCTCACCTGCAGTCTGAGCCCTAAATTATTCCTCAATGATTGCTATCTGTTTAGGAAATAAAAAAGTAAACTGGCAAGATGGCAGAGGAATAAAGTGGATAACAATATCTTTGCCAGCCACAGCTTAGGACAGACACTTTTATCAGCGGTCCCTGCATGTTGTGAAGTTAAGCAAATTGGTTCTGCTTTCTGTGAAGCGCGGTTTAGTTTAGGTACCTCATAAAAGGGTTTATGGTGCCTCTTGCCAGCTGGGTAGAAACATTCTTTTCTTCGGAAAAATATCTGGCTTTGGTTAGATTATGTCTGCTTCTTTTCCTGTGCTTGGTACGTTAGGGCTCAATTTGCCAGGCCCTTCACCTCTCAGAGCTTAGCCTTAATCTTCATTTAACAGAGGCCTGGAAAAGACAGTGATTATCACAATGTTATATGCTGAGAAGCATTTATTAAATAATTTGTTTCAATGTATTTGATTTCTTCAGTATGACATCTAGATGACAGATTCACAGGGATTTTTTTTTAAGAGGATAAACAAATAATCGGAGAGCAGAGGAAGAAGACAGCTAATTTAAGTATCTGAGAATTCCCCATTTAATTGTGTTTTATTCGTGTTTTTTATAGCCCTGTTGCAGAGCAGGAGTGGCTGGGTTTTTAAGAAAAGAGCTTGATTTTAATGAGATATAATTTGGTGAAAGATGTGTTAACAAAATCATCACAGAGTAGCCACAAAGAGGGAAATGCTCACACTTGTTCAGCTGAACATTTGGGTTTAAACATTTCATTACAATCAAATCATGGAGCAATGCATTTCATTGTGTAGTTTTTCCCCCCTGTGACAGTCACTCCTCTTTTTTTATGTGTTCATTCATGTTGAGTATATAGTAGATTAATTACCCCCCTTATTTTAGCTTTTTCTCCTCACATTCTTATTAATTCACTGTCATATTCAGACACCTTCTCCTCCAGATTGGCGCACACACAGACACACACCATCCCTTTCCTCTTCTGTTACTGTGTGCAGTCCAAGTGATTGGATGAATAAGTTGTGCCATCCCATATGGTGGGCTGTCCTGCTGGATCAGATCACAGTGGTGAATGAAGGAGCCCATGAGTCACCGCCGGTTTGTTCTGCCGCACTTGCCACGCTCTACTGTCGCATACCTCCCTCACTCCCGCCGACCGTCCTGCCAGCCAACAGACACCATGCCTTTTAAACTCTCTCGCCCTGTCGCTCACTGTCTCCCTTTTTCATTCACATCATAACTGTAGCCTCTCACAAGCCCCCTCGCGCTTCTCCTCCTTTTTTCTCTCCCTCCATCTCCCCAGATGAGGTAAAGTCTGTCCCCTGTTCTCTGACTGTCTAAGCGTCAGTATGTTCCCTGAGCTCTGCACTTTGAAAACAGTCTGTGCCAACATCTTTGCATTTATAAACATTTTATGCCTACTCTGTGGGGTAATGGCTAATTTTTCCCACCATGCCGCTCTTCATTAAAAGTTGATTTTCTGTCAAAATGCATCTGAATCAAATTGGGTGCAGCTACTTGGACAACTTTAGCTTTACCTCTGCATGTGTCTAAGCTGTACACTGATGCAGCCATGCTTATATTTTTAATCAGTAAAGATGGCTGCACAGTATCAGTTTGGTTTAAATAAACATTATTTGATTAAAAAAAAAATGCTAAAGCCGAAAAAAATGTATTTATTAAGGAAGGCATTTTTGATTGAGATGATGATTTCAAAACACTTGATTAAGATTCCTCTACCAAATTCATTACTTTTTTGGATCAGGACACCTCAGAGGTCATTATTGTGACTAATGTAATTCCACTGCCACTTATCAAAGAACATGATACTGCTTGATAGCATCATCAGGATTGGTGCTGCCCACAAAGATTCTGTTGAATAGGCCGTTGATGAGGGCAACACGAGTCTGCTGAATTTTCAGACAAGTTAAAAAAAAACTGGAAAGCAATTTAGACACAAGAATGACTTTTACTTTAGACCCTTTGCTGTAAGACTCTTCAGTTATTATCACTGGATGTCTGTGTGTCTTCATTTTCTGCCACTGGACCTTGAAATTCCACAATACCAAGAATTTTGTACAAAAAAAAACATTTTTTTAAATATTTTCCTTCAGTCACACACTTTCCACATGTTTTCATGTATCATGTATTTCATGTATTTCATGTATTTGCCACACATCAGTTTGCAGCCTTGTCAAGCACAAATTAAGACATCTTTTTTTTTTTTACCTTTAATTAAAGGTGCAATGCTCTGTGACTTAAAATTGTAAAGTTGAGTAAATATTGCATGCTGTTTAACTGAATTCTCACTTTTGACTTTGTCTATTATCATAAAAAGAAAACTTTCATGTGCACATATTCAACAGAGCCAAGAAAAAGACTTCTGCTTTCTTTTACCTTGCTGGTAAAAGAAAGGAGGTTATGTTTTCAGCGGCGTACGTTTGTCACTCTGTCTGTCTGTTAGCAACATAACTCAACAAGTTATGGATGGATTTTGAAAACATTTTCAAGAGTAAAGAAATAAAGAATAAGCGATTACATTTTGGTGGTGATCCGCATCATCATCTGGATCCAGGAATTTTCTTGAAGGATTCTTTACTCTTGGGAGAAAGGGATAATTTTGTCATTACAGTTTCTAACTCAACGCATAATGCCCTGAATCATTTGCAATAGTAATAATAAAAAACAAACAAACAAACAAACAAAAAAAAAACATGGTAGATGTTATAATCTGACATTGTTTGGCCTGGATCATGCTGCATTCTGGATCTGGTTATCCAGAAGGTTAGAAATCTATAGGGTACTGGGTGGGGTGTTGGGTCTTTTGGGATTTTTCTTAGTGACCCTCTGGGTTGGTGGAGATCTGCTCTCTCTAAGTGCTTCTAGATTATCACTGTACTGATAGAACAGTTTCTTCCAGATGCAAGGTCATAATAATTTAGGACCAATATATATTAACACATACCTTGCATGTTGTTAGAAGCCTTCTAAAGTTATGAGCAATGTTTGTAACATTGTAGGATATGAACATTTTTGAATGTGTTGTTATTATAAAGTTAATCTGAACTCACCTGAATCCTTTGTACAGACAGAGATTTCTGCTTTTGAGATGCTTCAACAAGTTTGTTGTGTTTCTTTTCTTTAATTTGACATGTTTTGATTACAATTGTCCTATATTTTATGTTGCTGTTTTCAAAACCTTGGCACCTGATTAGTTCCAAAAAACCTGTCATTGCATTCCTGACTGTGCATTCCTTTGCCATATAAAAATGGATTCATGCCAATAAACAAACTTGTTTTTCCAGGTGAAAATGATTGAATGCAGATGCGTAAGCACATAAAGGCCTGGTGAGATCAATCAATTCTGAAATTGGGTGTGTGCGATGGCCACCTGCAGGAGGCCAGTGCTCAAGATACTTAGATGCTTCTTGTGTTGCTCAATATTAGGGAAATCGATGAATATCCCACAGGTTCATCACTCCACACATTCTGTAAGGACGCTGGGTGTAAAAATAATGCCTTGTTCAGTCTTTTGTTCACTCCTGCATACCAAGTTTACAAAGATGTTTTTTAATGTTTTGTAATATCTTGTCTTTCTTGATGCCTTCCATCCTCCTCCTTCTCCATAACATTGTCTAGTTTCTTTAGTCTTATGTCTCTGATGAGGAAAATGAGTACTCTCACTTCCTTAGCCATGAGACACAGCTGAGAAAGTAAACATTTACAGTGAGTCTAGAAAGATATTTTGTTCAGATTTCATCGTTCCATCGTCATGAAACGACTGTAATGGCAATAGTGTTAGCACTGTCTAAACTGCTGCTCTCTGAGGTACTGGCTGCTTTACCATCATTAGCACATCCATTACATAGATCGGTGGAGGAAGGATGCTGAGGCCCTGTCAGGAGACCATCTCTGTGTTGCTCTGGCTGGCAGGCTTGTTCAGAAAGTGTAGCCTGTTTCTGCCATGTACACCATCATTTCCATCATTTCTCCAGTGAGACCTGGCAGCAGTATTCAGAAAGCCGGAGATTAGGTCTCTATATGTGTGTGTTTGTGAGGACTGAATACCCTCATGATGATAGTAGAGGGGGATAAAAAAAATAAATAAATAAATAAAAAGCACTTGGCAATCACTGGGCTTGGGATTTGGTGCTGAGCGACCACTCCAATAAAGAAAATTTTAGGGTGCAAATTTATGGCTACAGACTCCCAGATATGTGTGAATGTGTGTGGGTGAATGATAGGAGGGAAGGGAGTGAGGAGTTATTAGTGCAATATCTTGCCTGGGGCACCAAATGCCAGCCCCGGGGGCAGTAAGCAATCATTCTACTCAGACTGCTGCCACTTCTATCAAGTAACTCAACCTTTCAGGGAGGAATAGTAACCCACTCTCCCTGCCGTCTCCCGTTACACAACCATGCACTTAACAGCAACATGACCTCCATCTTTAACATTACTTACTAACGAAGGTGAAGAAAGCTCTTAATTGATGCTGGATGGTATCCAGTTCAGCAATGATGACACAACGATGGAGATGTGCACCGAAGGTGTGAGCAAAGACTTGTGCGTAAATGACAGGGCGAGAAAGATGAAATGTGTCATGGCTCTGTATTCAGTTGATTACAGGGTGGATATGTGAGTGAGCCAGCACAAATCCATGCATAGCTACATCAAGAGCAGGGGTTGGAGTAGAGAGGGTTCACCTTGCCAATAACATGACATTTTCCACAAGCGATAATGCAGGCTTAATTCGGCTCTGAGGAGCATCTGGTGTGAATTGGACATAGTTGCTCTTCAGCATCATTGCGTGAATGATAGGCCTTCTATTTATGCTGCTCTTCGCTGCAGTAATGGTTTTAAATCTGTTGCCATGAAGGACCATTATTTACAAGAGGTGAACAAAATGTGGATTTCCTGTAAGACTGCAACATATTTAGCCAAGAAAGGAAAGTGTGTTAGTACACGTTTGTGCATATGTACATGCACTTGACTTTGTTTGTGTTCGTATGTTTGAATGTCAGTGTGTGTATTTTAGTGCACATGGCACCTGAATTGTGTGTCGTCGGGGGCCACTGAGGAGGAGCATGTTAACCAGAGGAGCAGCCGGTCCACCAGATGTTCCTATTCCCTATAGGCTTGTCAGAAGTGGACCTTTATTCTCTCCCTGCAGTACACACACATATACAGGGTTTCTTCAGCAGTCTATACATAGGCTCTGTACATTTACAGCACCACAGAAAAGACAGCTTCGCCATGCTGTCTTTGTAAATTTCATTAGACACATTACAAGGGCCTCATTCAAACAGCTACAGTGAAGACCTATAAACCCACCTGGCTTCAGTGATAAGGTCATTTTTCATTCTACCAATAGCTTCTTGGATTATCTCCATAATTTGAAATGTTTCTCCACAAAACTCAAGTATCATCAATTTGTTCGACTGTCTATTCTCCAAGTCAAAAGCATTCCTCGCACTCACTTATATGTGAGATGTGCTATTATTGAAATACTGTATTTTATAAAATTGCTTTTGCAGAACACTACTTGTGGCAATCAGTGTCATTTCGCTGTTCCACAGCTTAATTTTCTCCCCTGCACTCGATCTTATGAGCTCATTCTCATCTTCATGTACCATGGTTGGGTGCCTTGCATGGTGCCATGATCCTAGGTGGAGGATGTGGCCATTTGGAAATGTCATAAGAAAGGTCGAGATCATCATTGCAGCCAAGTTCAACGGGCTGATTTATGAGGTTTGAGCAAATGAAATATAGAAGAGGGCTAGTAGAACAATCAGGTCCCTATAGGAACCAAAGGTCACCTAACTTAATTTCAATTAGGCCTTTGGGAGAATAGTAACATATGTCACTGGTGAAAAGAGTGCTGAGGAAATTGATTTACTTGTAGTGTTGTTATGTTTATGGGGATTAAGATAAGGCTAATCGGCTAAAGTAGGTGGAGGTAGCTGTACTGTATTGATTGTAAAGTTAAGAAAAGACATGCCAGGTAAAATTTTCATTCCACTGAATTTCAAACAGCAGCACAAGTGCTGTTTATTCTTTCCTACGTACGGCAGGAGGAAAAAAAAAATGCACGTCTCATTGTTTCCTCTGTTTTCTATCAATCACAGAATTGTGCTGGCACTGAATTCCATCAGTTACTGCCTTCTGTTTGACACGTGTGCGCCAAATCTGATTAGCCAACAATTCTCTGGAAATAACAGCATTGTTAAGAACAAACTTTTTATTATTTTAAATGTGTAAGTAAAAGTTTACCACTAAAAATCAACACTCCACATCCAACCTCCTTGTCACTACATGCATGACAAAAGCACCCCACACACAAAACGCTTCAAAATGAGTCACAAATTGCCAGCAAATGATTTCCTGCTCACAGAGGATAACAGGCCCCCACTCTGCCTTTGATTCAGGCTTTTTTTTTCATCCCTTCTTTGTTTACCCATGCTGTCTAGCAGACACTCTGCTGGAATCCCTATTGATAGCTGTCTGATGGGAGGGGGGGGGGGGGGGGGGTGCTGGGTGGTTAAGTAGCCCAGAGGGGTAGCATGGTGTGCAGTTTGCAGCAACACATCATGTTAGAAAATTTTGTATATTATATACATCTTAATGTATGTTTGCATGTTTTTCTTTATCTTTGTTTTGTGTTTTTTTTGTCTTGTGTGTCGTCATGTTTCTGATTTAGATATGTATGGCACATGGCCTGAATCTTCCAACATGACAGTATGTTATCAGGTGTGTGTGTGTGTGTGTGTGTGTGGGTGGGTGTGGGTGTGTGTGAGTGTGTGTGTGTGGCTCTGCTTGTGCTGGCTGCTGGTCTGTTTGTGTGTCTGGAAGGTTGATGTGGCATGGAGGTCACTTCTGTCAGATCCCATATCCAGGCCCATGCTGTGATGTGAAGGGCACTGTCAAGAGACAACCACGAGGCAGCGCAGGTACAGCTGCCCTCGGTGCTCTTTTTCCTCTGTGGTGCAGACACACACACAAACACACACACACACCTACACTGATGGGGATACACTGCCAAACACATCCCTGCTCCCTGTAAAGTGACACATGGTGGTGGGAAAGCCCCCCCAGGGTGAAAGCCCCAGGATTGTACAGTCCCTTCAAAACAAACAGTACCGCCTACTTGCTGACTGTCTGTTCACTTGGGATGAGCTACATGACGCTTCATTTTAATGCATAAGCAGTAGCGGTGGCAGACTGTGACTGACACAGGATGATATGGAACAAGTTCGTTAGTACATGCTGATCTTTGGAAGAGTAGAGGTTTTAAAAATTGGGGGGATATCTCTGGTAAAAAAAAAAAAGAGGGAAATTCTTAAGGTGCATGCAGCATGTTGACACAGTTCATTAAAGTCAAATTATGGAGTAAAAAAAAGCCTCTTTCTAAGAGATCAACCCACAGATAAAACAGATTTAAAGCATTAATAACAAAACTGATGAAAGGTGTATTTTACTACCCTTTTAATAGTTTAATAGTTAACATCCAAATAAAGCTTAATGATAGACATGCTTAGAAAATATAGATATCCTTATTAAAATTGCTTCTTAATGACCAGTTAAAGAGCCTATTTAGCCTCATCTAACAACTGTATAGTTGATTGTTGTGACTGGTGTCAGTCACGGTGAGATTGGTTCAGTGTAACAGAGGACCAAGTGTGATCGGCTAATGTGGTAAATTTCTCCAGCTACGTTCAGGCTGTCAGCTTAACTCATTAACATTAATGATCAATTAACCATTGATGCTACAACTTAATGTTCTAATGTCTAATGGGACTCAGGTTTTAAAAGGGGTACTTTTCGGACTGATTTTTTTTCCTTTTTTTTTTATAACAAAGTTTTTTTTAGATTAGAAAAATTCTGGGAAGGGGAAAAAGATTTTTTGCAGACCTTAGTTGGTCAGTAGTTGGCATTTCTGCTGGACCAGATTGCCTGATGTGATCTAACTTGCATTCAGCTGGTGGCCTGCCACCAGTTGTCCACACAGCTAACACTGCTCAAGCTGGTTACCACAGTTTTCAGCTCCAGCTGGATTTTAGCTAGTAAGAATAGATGGTGATAGCTGTCCTACCAGCTGTCAAAAACCAAGCTCAATCTAAGCAGCCAGCTAGCAGCATGAGTCTGAATCTTCCAGTGGTGTAGCTCCAAACCAGAGATGGTCTGAAATGCAATTATATCAGTTTATATCTACAGATGTGTGTCAGTACAAGTGACCAGGACGATCGAAACAAACTCCACAGTCTCCCCTGTGCCACTAACAGCAATCTGGTGTTATGAGGAAAGAAATATGGAAGTCAAATTGGACAATAGCAGTCTGAGGAAAGGCAAGGACTCTCCTTTACAGCCAGAGCAGTAAAAGCTAGATGAAACCTATGATTGTAAATCCATAGAAGAAGACATGCAATCATTACAATTAACTGTTACATTACCAATGTAAGAACCAATACAACATTATTTGTATATAACATGTAGCTTGCATGTTTACACCTAGTAAGAAGCCAAAGTAAGATTCTAAATATATCCTTAAATGTCATCAGTAACTTTTTCATCTCAGTTTTACTGCACTAGAGGCTGTATAAGAAGAAATTCAGTAAGCTCAAAAAGGCTATTTTAACAACATCTGTGCACATATTAAATGACCATGATACTTGTCCGTCACTTTTAATACTTTGTCTGCTAAATAAAACGAAAGACATTCTAACATCTGGTCCTTCTTAGTCCTAGCAATAATGACAAGAATATTTTTTCAGTTGAACAGAATAACATACTGTTCGCTGTCACTTGCACAGACTTTAAGCAGCTGTTGTAAATCAGCACTCTAAATAGACATAATGACCAACTCATTGGGGTACATCAGATAATTGATACATCTCTCATCATACGCCCAGTCCTGCGTTCATTTAGCTTCTAAGATCCATCATCCATATACAAACTAAAAAAAAAGAGGATGATATTTCTGTTTGATGAGCCCCATTTGTTACTAGAAAGGGTGCTGACATACTCCTACACAATTCCACCGGCATATTTTGATCAAATATGAAACTGCTAAATTCTAACAAGATAAAGAGGGACCACTCACTCTTTTGCACTGCAGAGATCAGTTAAAAAAATCCTGTGAAAGATGGAACCATAAACACATGATTATTATCTTTTGTACTAAGATTAGCTTTTTAAAGATATGTACATACACTACCAGTCAATTAAATCTAAATGGAAAGTGTGTCCAAACTTTTGACAGGTACTGTGGATACATACTGTACTTATTTTTATTTTTTTTAACTACTAAACTACTAGTGACTGCATGCTCTAATAAAACTGATTACAAAGAATTGGATAATAAACATTAAGTCTAATGGAAGAGTGTGTTCAAAGGTTTGACTGGTAGTGTGTCATTTTCAGAAATTTAGAAAAATACTTAGGAATTAACAGATGGTTTCCAAAGCGGGTGTTTTGCTGATATCTGATCAGAACCATATTCTTTATTTAAAGCCAAAAAGTATAACACGTCATCAGGTCGAACATTCATACTTGTATTGTAAAGAGCATCACCAACACTAAAATATAAACACACACACCTCCATCACTGCAACAGCCATCTATGCAGATATGTATCTCAAGAAGAAAAACTGACCTTATACTTGCATATACCAATCAATGTTAGATTTTAGGGTTTAGAGCTGAATTTCTACAGAGAAAAAAAGTCACAGATGTGTGGTGACCTTTTCACATCCACAGTCTTAGCTGGTACAGGGTTGAGGGTGGGAGGATGATTGTGTATGTGTCAGTTGTTCTGGCTGCAGTGGTGTGTTTTTACAAATCTATCTCTCTCTTCACGTCTCTGTCAGTCTCTTTCTTTGGCTGTTCTCAGGCTGTACCCCTCCAGTGTACACTATGTCCACCCAGCGGGAAAGCAGCTCTGAAACTTTAATGCTAATTGATCCCAGAGAAGAAATGTGGACACAGGTGTGTTGCCGCCGGCCCTGACTCTGACACAGATGCCAAGGGATTCTGGGTAACTGCAGGGCTTATTGAGCCAGAGCGGAAAGTGCCACTAGCCAGGACACTTGTGACCCATTTCCTTTTTAATCAGCACAGGTTTGATGTGCACAGTTTGTGTTTGTGTGTTCGTGCACACATCAGTCAGGAAGAGAGGAAAAAGTTTAATAGGCCAAATAGTTCCAGAAATTAAGGCCTCAGGAACTAAATCTTAATTCAGAGCACTCATGCCCTAAGTAAAATTAAACTAAATGAAGAACAATTACAGAGTAATGTAAGGAAAGCTACTCTTTTTGTTTTAGACTGCATTTTGTAAATATTACAAGCAGGTAAAAATCCACTAATTCCTAATAATGTTTATTTCCTATGGTAGAAAATGGCCATTAGTTCAAGTCTGCAAGGACTTCTGATGTAATTCCATCTCCTTTTCATTTTAATTTTTTAGAAGTATACTATACGTGTGTTAGTTTTTTTTTTTAAAAAGCATGATATTTAAGATCCTTTGGGCCTCAGGAAAAGTCGCATCTAAATCAAACTCAAGCTGCTGTGTAAGTTTGCAGTCTTGATTGTGTGGGAGGTTCCATGTATCTGCTTGTCTTGGTCTGGATGGAAAAGAGACTCAACATTGCCAAGACGCAGGTGCACGGATTAGGTGTGATTCCTTCTCATATTCTCTGTAGAATATCTTATTTGATGGCTTTTCTGCCATGCAAATCTCATCAGAAACTAACTAACAATAGCACCATGTTGACAGACGCCCAAGCATCTGGCGAGCTACCACACTGAATGTTCAAAGTGCTGCGAACAACCTGTCTCCAGAAAGAGAAATGCACCTAAGAAAGTAACTCAAGTTTGTTCACGCTTGCGTGGATGTGTGTATTTCCTGTATGTGCATGAAAGAGATGAGAAAGGAAATGAAGAAGGGGCAGTGCATGTTGATAGCCTCATAAATCATTAAAGAGATAGTGCTGTATCTTAACTAGAGTTGAGCCAGGTGATGTAATGAAGATGATCTGAATGCCCATCTGCCTCTGCGGTTTCAGCTCCCTCCACCGACTGTTCCCTCTCTCTACTCAGAAATAGAGACCTGATAAAGTAACGAGAGAGAAAGAAGAGAAATAACTCTGGCCGGTACAGGCTACCATTAAAGTGTGATGCGTGGCCTCAGCGAGGACGTTTGTGTACAGCACTTTATTCAGGAATGATCACTTATTTATAGGTGTTGGAATAGTGTTGTTTGCTTGTTTTATTGAAAACCTTGTGGGTAAAGCGGCGGCAGGCCACCTGGCATGTGAGTGCTGCATCTCTGGAGGCCATCCCTGCAGAAAAATCTTCCTCCTTGATGAATAAGTGAAGGAGACAGATGAATTTTTCATCCACACAGAATCCATTGTCGCTTGAGATGTCTAGTCTGGATGTGTGTAGTCAACCTGGAGCTGCTAGCACACAGAGACACAACCACTTTGTCCATTCAAGTCAGGGACTGACTGATGTAGTGAAGGAATTTGAATGAAATAGACTGCAACTTAGCATATCAGTCCTGACTTCGAAAAATCTGCAGCCCTGTTAAGTAAACTGAATAATGGTTGCAATGTGGAACTAAACTTTTGAAGAACTCATGTGACAGCTGCATCTTCAGCCAGTATATATTCTGCATCTGCCACCTCTATTTTAAGTTTTATAGACCACAACTCACACTGACAGTGACACAGGCGATGCACAAGCAAAAACATGAAGGTAGCAAAGTGTAGCCCATCACAGGATGGGTTGTGGTGTTTTGTGTACACGAGGGAGAATCTCTTAGTATGAATGATTTATATTAGAAGAGAAAGTGAAAAGTGTTTCTGGAAGTACACCAACCTGCATCCCCCATGTGAACAGAAGGGCGCATCTTCACACGGCCAAATGGGTCTGATGGTGATCACATGGAGGAAAGAGCAAGACTGCTCACTCGCAAAGCCTTCTGTGATCTCCACCACTGCTCCCACTGTGAGTTGGGACACATCAAAAGGGGGATTAATAAATAAATAACACACAACACCATGATTTATTAAGTTGGGGAAGGCATCAGTGGTGGGGAATGCTGGAAAATCCTGAGATTAGATGGCAGTTTGGATTGTTGCTGGAAAACTCAGCAGCTGACAAAACAGTTGCAGATTTGTTTTGAGAAAAATGGTTGTTTGTGCTGAAACATAAATGACTATAAGGTAACATTGTGGTAAATTGCCTGAGATATTTTACCCAATGTTGAAGAGGCAGGTTAAGCAGGTTATATAACATTTGTTGACGCATAATAGAAGGAAAAACATGCACAAATGATTAATGGAACTCTTATGCCGTTGTCCCTGCTACATTTTAGGGCTTCATCTAGTAAATATAGATTTTAGATTTCTGCGAACAAGCTTTTCAGTTTGCAAACTATCAGTTAATCACAAGAATAAAGTTTATTTATACTTACACTAAGAGAATGAAGTATTGCAAAAACTGAGCTGTCCTTTGTTGTGTAAATGTTGAGTGTACACAAACTGCTCTGTCTCAGTCACAAAAACCATGATGGGTTGCTTGCCCCCTTCATCTGCTGTGTGTTTCTGACATAAATTCAACGCTATTCCTAGAGATGGAGCGTTACAGTAGCTGTATTTTTGTTTACAGTGAGAGCAGCACTGCTTCCTTAACATAACACAAGCAGATGTTAGTTTCAAGAAACCCAGTCTTTCAGAGAATGCAGAATGTTTTTATAGTCTGGCTTGTTTTATATGTATTAATACTGTCAGCATGATGCTGAGATTTGACTTGTCAGGCATTACCTCTGCATCGCATATGGAAAAATATGTGAGTGAGAGTGCACGCGTGTGTTTTTGACCGTCTGTGTGTAATTTGTGTGCCTGCACTGTCAAACTTATTTGTGTTTCTGAGACTTTTCTGCACCTGTGAGCATGTGTGTTTGTGTGTCATCTTGAGCGCACCGTGAAGGTGTCATTGTGAAGCCTAGACCCTGTAAGCTGTCAGATGGTGAGAGATGCTGCACCTCTAAAGGGCATGCTTTCTAGGCCTTTCCTGTCTATTATAAGCCCTGGAACACTCATCAATGCTGTAGCTGTGCACTCCTATGTCCCTCAAGCAGCCGCAGAAAGAAGCCACCTTTCTAACTAGGCAAGCCCTTGCCTCTAAACTTTGCACAGCCTTGTCTTCCATTTTGACATGATAAACGTAAGCAGCAGTAATGAGGCGTCGGGTTGTCAGGGCATCCATTTTGTTTTGCTCAAAACTGAATAGAAGAATGCCTCACTTTTTCTGGTTAGTGACACAAAGACTTTGTTCTCTCCTAGCTACAACTCCTTTACTTTTTGATCCGTGCTTCCTATTTTAAACCACTACCTAATATCAATCCAGTGTAGGACTAGAGCTTTATAGATCAAGTCTTTTTGATAACACAGAAGTGATGACACTACTTAAAGCAGTGCTAGCACTACAGCTAAAATTGACTGCAGGGAGGCTAGCCAAAGATTGAGATGTGTCGCTATCTCACCATCTGTAACAGTCACGCCTGGCGTCAGTGGAAACAGATTGCCTTGATAGCAGCCACATCAAATCTCCAGTTTGCCAAGCAAATAGAATAAAACAATCTATCGATCTTGCCCCACCTCCCTGTATATCAACACAATCCATCTGTGTTTATCAGGCTATCTGGCTTCCTATCTTTTGTTGTCTGCAGGCAGACATTCTTTTCCTTTCTTCTCTCTCATTCTCTTCCTTCCTCCTCCTGCATTTGTTTGGTGATCCATCAGCCTATTTACCTTATCATGCTGCCAAACCATCCATTTACGCTCCCATCTGTCTGTCAAACTATATCTTAGCTTCCATTTGTCTAACTATCTCTCTGTCTACTCATTCACCTGTCAATCATGTGGTTCGCTTTGGCTGCTGCTGGTTCCAGCTGCTCGTCTGGCTGATGCGATCTCTGACCTCGTGTGCTCATCAGACAGTTAGATAAAGTAATTAGATTCCCATCACTTCATCTTAAGTTTTACACTGTACCATGTGACAGATTTTTGTCATTATCTAGTTATGAAACTAAACACTGTTTATGAGTGGAGGTTATTAATTGATTATAGCAGAAGGAGACATTTTCATATCCAATTAGTTAATTTTTTTCAGTTTATCTTTAATTTACAAGTTAAATGTTGAAGTTTAGTCTTTTCACTGTGGTCTGACCACATGTTCAGTACATACTGATATCTTTGATCTACATAGCTGCCTCCACAGAATCCAAATGGAAGCAGGTCACTGGTTTGGCTCAGTTCTGTTCAGACCAAGCCTCAGTGGAGCAAGCCCAGCACTGATGTCCACACTGTCAGGGGGTCTGTACCCCTGTAGAGACCTAATCAGTCTTATAGGATCAGTGACCAATGCCCCTAAGCGCCTGAGTTCCTTGGCCTGATGGATTACTCTCTCTCCTGGTTGGGCCCTGTGAGATTCAGGCCTCCACCACAAACCTCATCTGTGCTCTCTATGGCTCCCGCACACCTTGTTTTAGGTTGTTTCAGGTTGCTGCTAAAGCCCAAAACCAAAAGATTTAGTCCAGCATGTATATTTGGCAATGACAATAGCCTCCGTACAAAAAGCCTAAACAAGTAAATTAGACCTCCAATGATTAGTCTTTTAAATGCCACTATGTGGAAAAGAGTTTAGAGTGAACCATGGAACTTCCTGTGAGGCCCACTACTTGCAAGACCATCAACTTCATTGAATGTTTCCACTTTTTTTCTCACTGAATGACGGACTACAATTAGTTTCTAATAGTACACCAGACCAGAAAAACACTGGCAAAGCTCCTGCTTCTATGGAGGTCACCTTGGATTTTAACATATTTAACATCCATTTTTTTATAATGTTGTGCAGAGCAAATACATGATTCACTGGTTATTTCTGGAATTAATGTTCAGTGCATACCCTACCACCGCTAGAATAGTAAGCTGCACTTTATGCTGCAGTGTTGAGCTACAGCAGGGAAATAATGTCAAAGTGTTAACTAAATTCAAACAGCAGGCAAACAGGTGGGCAATGCTTAGCTGTTCCAGGAATGTACTCTCGAGGATATGTGTTCTTTCATGGTTATACTTAAGTTAAAGCCTGCCTCCTGAAACTTGACTGCTGAGAGGACAATCATGAATGAGAGTTGTGCCTCAGGCTCTGATCGATTGTAAAAGTGTTTTCATATTACTGTTCATTTGGGCTGTGTGTGCCTCTGCTGCATCCCAGAATGCCAAGAGGCATTGTTCCGTGACTGAGGAATCAAGTCCAACTGAGATATTTTAAGGAGATTTCTAAACCAGAAGGGCCCAACAAGGACTATGCACTACCTGTAGTCTGTTAGGTTTGTTGTTTTCCATCAAAAATCTGACAAATGTTGGCCTAGATTTAAGAGCGATTGATTTTTTCTCTTTCATAAAAAGATTGCCACAGTTATGCAGAACATGTTTTATGTCTGTTTTGTCCCAAGTGATGCCTCTTACCACTACAGGTAATGAAGTAATTCTGATCACTCTGAAACAATAAGTATTTGTGCATTAACATGTGAAGTGATTCACTATTCCTCTGAAACATATTTGCTACAGAGCAGACCGAAGTCATTACTTTCAGAACAAGCTCTTTTCAATACTAACAGAAACTTAGTGTGTCTGAAGTGCTGTGTTTATATGAAAACTCAAAAGGGAAACGGTCCATATTAATGCACAGTATCTCCATTCAGTGTAGCGTTATGTGGAGGACAAAAATGTCGGGTAAAAAGCTTAAAATCTGAAGTGTCATGGCATGTTTGACTGAAGAGGTTTAACCCCATTTTTACCATGAGGAACCTGGAGTTCAGTAGATTCCATGGAAGGGGAGTCATGTGAAACTATTTGGAGAGAAGAAGTCTCTGTTCACTTTTTGAGTTTATCACCACTATTGTCAGGCACGCAGTATCCACTGAGATAGAGTGGCGATAGAGAAATGGAAGGAACAGCCACATCCCTGCAGTGTCAAAACCACTTCCATGTGTTACGAACACCCTGCTCTCTGCTAACCTCTCCTCATTACATTTATCTCAACCGAATGTCAGTTAAACTCCTTTTGCCTCTAAACTCTGTACACACACTGTCAAGCAGGAATGTGGACTTGTAAACAAACAGGCCAAATATGAGTACTATGAGATGTACTGTCCATTTTGAGCTGAAAATTTGTGTTAATGTTTAGCTTGCCTCCAGTACTCCATGATTGCACAGGATTTACAAAAGGCCAACCTTTTGGTGTAAACATTGGAGGTAATAAGAGGGATAAGTAATAAGAAGTAGAAGCAAGAAACAGAAAGTGGGAGAATTTCAGTATCTTGCCTAAGCATGTTTATGCAGCCTGTCTCCGGCATTTTCCTCTGTCAGTCTGATCGCCCCTGCCTGCTATGACATACTGGAAAAAAACAACAGAACACGGATTGCAGCCCCCTTACTTTTAGATCCCCTGACATTCATCCAGCCCCCTCATTTAGGTGATACTTATTTGAAAAAAAAAATCACAAGCTACAGATAATTCATGTTGAACTAAAAGCACATCTCAGCTTAATGTTGTGTTTGACTTCAGAGGAGTCTGTGAAAGACTGACTGGATGTATCTGCGTAGTAAATAGAAAAAAGAAAAAAAGGTATTTAGCCTATGGTGATGAGCATACATATGGGTATCACAGTGAAAATGTTAGCTTATAGTGACATAACTTTCAAACGGAATTAAAGGCTGGTACACACTTAAGGATTTTTTTTTATATTTGATGAGATTTTTTTATTTGTTCGAGACCTCACACATGAAGATATAAAATTGGGCATTTAACAGTCTTGATCATACTGTGTGTCGTGTGGTCCGATAATCTCAGCACCGAACAACACAAACATAAAAATGCTGTCCCACGACCGATCTAGAATCTAGTCCTCCAAGCCAGAAATCTTACGTGACCAATTGTGATCTAACAAAATTGAAGAAAAAGAAACATAGCAACAACTGGAAAAACAAAGAAGAAGAACCATGGAAACAACCGGAAAACACAACACTTAGCATGGAAGAGGATATACAGGACGAGGGAAGGATGGTGGTCTTGGGAGTATTAACAGAAAAATCCAGAACTGAAAAAAGATAAAAGACTGGAGACAGCGTGAACACAGACTTTATGTCCTTCCTTGCTTCCCGGTCAGCTCGCTCTCTGATTGCCTACATTCCTTTCCCCGTCGCAATTTACACAGTCCCAACTCAGGAGTCGTTGGTGTTCCACACACACGCGAAGACTTTTGGTCATAACTATTGAACACGTTCAATACTTCTGATTGTTGGCCACGACCCGTTTCGGAGCTGATTGTCGGGACGAATTTGCTCTTAACACACATCAGACAAAATGATAATTTTATAGGAAAATCTTATAATAATTGGGCATGTGGGCCTTGGTCGGGAAGGGGCAAAATCGGGAAAAAAACAGCCCAATAATCTTTGTGTGTACCTAGCTTAAGTAAAAAATGACACATCTTAAATACTGTATTTAAAGCAGGATTACTTTTTGGATTACTGCCTTTTTAGTTACACAGTGACAAAAAAAAAAAAAAAAAACTTGCATGGTCAGTACTTGTTTTGGAAAGTATTGCAACTTGTAAAATGTTTTCTAGCAAGCTCAGACTTTCAGTTGCCATTTACCTATTTTAGAAACTTTAGTTTGCTCCTCTTAAGATGATTATGGATTTTTTTTTCTTTTCAATAAAAAAATATAGACTTGAAATTTAAAATTACTTTTCCAAGAGTGTCCTGACCAAGATAGGTAGCAGCTCAGGTCAGCAATACAACAAACTATATATAAGGGACATAAAATAATGTGTAAATATCATAACAGTTGAGACATCAAAATGTTTGAAAAAAAAAAAAAAAACTGCCATAAAGAAACAGAAAATGAAAATACCATAGTTATTACAGGCCAAAAGGGGCAGTATGGTCAAACAAAACATTTACAAAGAGACTGATCTGCTTCTGATGTCTAAAATTTGCTTAAATTAATTTAGTGAAACCAGTTCCTGAAGATTCAGGTGATCTTGTGATTTGTTCCAGGTAGATGGAGCAGCATACTTACAACCTCATTTCCCAAACTGTTGCATTTAGGATAATCTTACTGTTAAAAAGCCAGCCTTGTTTTATCTTCAGCTTTTGGTTAACTGGTCTTGTGATGTTTACTGGCTACAACACAAGCCAACATGATCTATCTGACCTTTTGTTTGTGTTACAAAGTGTTCTTTTAAAGGTATTCGGAACCCTGTTGTTTCTTCAAACATACTTTTGTTGATTGCAACTAATAAGTTTAATTACGAATTTATTACTCCACCGATCCCATTTACAAAGCTGGATTTTCTCTTTTCCGTACAACGATGCTAGTTAACTTCTTACTGGGGTATACACTAAACAGCTAACCTGCTCTGGAGCAAGTCTTGTCTGGATAAGAGATCAATGAGTATAAAGGCACCATCAGCTGACCAATCAGTACTCTTCGAAAATGGCTTGTCCATTCTGTTGACGTTGGTGCGCTGATCGTGAGAGTAGCGGCAACAGTTTTGCTTTTGGCCTGGATGATGTGTTTAAATTCTTCATATTTGTGAAGGATAATTGTCTACTCCTTCATGGAGAAGCTCTGCAGGGTTTCTCCATTTTTGCAATGGGTCAGACACAGGGTAGAAACCCAGGGTAGAAATACCAAGCTGATAAACAGCTTCATAGTACCGCTTATCCGGATCCTGAAAGTGGATAAGTCAACCAAGGTAACGGAGAGATATCTGGGGTATGTTAATCATGCTTCGTAGTACAGGCCTCTGGTCCTACAGACTTCTGCTGTGACGTACATTTTAAACTGAGGAAATCTGTTAAATTCATCCATCCTGTCTTGCCTTGCCCTGCTTTTTTGGATCAGTTTGATTCATTCTGAGTGGTATGCAGTCATTCAGAGGAGCCCAGAAGTCAGAGTAGGTTTGTGCATTTATTTATTGTTTATTTGAGAGAGGCACTGATGGAAAGTGATCACTCACACGTCCTCCTTTAATCCAATGTTATAAAAAAAACCATAATGTCTTCTCACCTTTTCCTCAGCTGCACTTTTATTCCTTTCCTACTTTTCATTTGGGATGATCCCTCTTACATGTGAACAAGGTTCAGCATCATCCTCCACTGCAGTTTTGCGAAACACTGACCATAACTTTCAGTGGAAAGAAATAGCTGCCTTCCCTCAGCATCCCATTTATACACCGTATGTTGTTTCTGTGAGGGGGAGTTCCATTACTCTGTAACATGGAGGCTGGAAGTGGGAAGGTGGATGAGATAAAAGCGGGTGATAGAGAATTGCAGATGTTCCTGTTGCAGATACTTTTCTTTTCTCTTGGAAGCAAACATGGCATGTTGATGAACTATGAGTACATTTAATCACTTTTATTATGTTTTAACTGGTTACAAAGTGAAGCGTGGACAGGATAAATTACACATATCCAGTGACACATCACAGACATCGTGTCACTGCTCACTTGTTGAATACAGTGAAATTGTACAGCAGCTGTAGCTTGACTCAACTTGTCTTCCAAATCTGTTTTTTTGAGTGATTATGTGAATCTGACCCTGATCAATATGTGTACCATGTTTAGATGTTGACCCAGAGTCTGTTACTGCTCCTACAATAATTAACTAATAAGGCATAATACTTCCAAATACATCCTGTTTATGCTGGCCTCTGGGAGGTAATTCCACAAAGTGTCTCAGGCTTTCAAGCATTTGATAAATGACTGGCTGGATTTCCTTCTTTTACAGATCACAGAACCCTATCATGAAGTAATTTTATACAATTAGCCAAAGATGACAAGAACATAAAAGACATAATGAGATTTAATCTCTTTCAAAGAATCTCATAACATTTATCAAAACTTGAACTGACATCTTACTGGAGATCCTCCTAACAGTCAGGAAAAGGTTAGAGTTCTGTACGAGCTTTAGCTGTTTAGCAGTCTGTGTGCTATCTTCCTCATATTAGTACTTCTCACTCAGAGCCTCTCCCGTGGCCGGGTTCATCGTGATAGGATTTGCCCATGTGCATGTTAAAGACAGGCGAGAGTGTGAGAAAATGTACAATTTCCTCAAAGTAACGCACCAAGCCATTTAACTGTGACATTCAGTTAAGTAACAATATGTATCCCTGTGAGTGTGAGTGTGTTGGAGAAAGAAAGAGATGGTGTGTGTTTGTGCATGTTTGCATTTCACTGACTTCCCCCTCCATCTGCCCACCCTCGCTGTAATCCACAGTGCATTTAGTTACATTTTGAGAAACGGTGCCAGCCAGCTCTTAATTAAGTTCTGGGATGCCAACATCTCCCTGCTGTAACATAGAATACCTGCTCTCTTTTAGTCAATTTCTTCTCTGCTTCTTTTGCTCCTCTGTGTCGCTCTTACTGTAACTTGAAAAGATGTCACCTCTGGGAGAAGCAGGTAAAGAAACCATCAAAACCAATGCAAGTAGAAAGAGTTGCAATCAGTGCTTAAAAAAAAAAAAAAACCTTAGTCTGTATTTTGTGTAGAGCTCTCCTTTTTCCCGTCTGTTTCCCTCCCCACCTGTTTGTATGTGTGTCAAAGCCTTAAATTCAGTAGAGGCTAGTAGTAATGCTTCTGTCCCAGTAGAAATGGTTGCTGTTTGTTCAGTTGTGATAGATAGATTGATGTGGTGTGAGGAAAAAATGGGTTTGTAGGCACCTGAAGATAGGAACAGAAAAGTCTTTATGAGAAGCTAAAAGCTCTCTATTCAAGAATCCTCTGATGGGAGATGCATTTTACTGCAAATTTCCTTCCCTCTTAGAAACGTCTTTGACAAAACCTTTCCAAAATATTAAGGCAGTCAGGTGGGAGACCAAAGCCCCCAAAAGGGCACTTGTCATTTGTCAAACCCTGCTGACTATAAGGCAGTGCTTCTGCAGGGTTTCAACAAGTGGTTCTTCCTAATGCTCTACTGTTGACACAGCACAGGAAATGGACGTCTCTTCAAATAACCAATGCTAAAAACTGTTTTCTCCTATTAAATAGGTAGTTCTCAAAATAATATCAATGCACCAAAACTGGTTCAATGTCAAGGATAAGTTCAAAGTAAGAGGCAACACCACTTATGCTGCTGTACATACCAGAGTCCTGATTTACTGCAATAAATAAAAAGTGCAACATTTATTCAAACTCGTCAAAAAAGCTTTTAGACATAGTTGCTTTGATGGTGGATACTCTTCATATAATTGTAATCTTATAGAAGGGACAGAAGGTGCATATTTATGTTGGAAAAATAGTTTTGTTTAGCTTATATTAAATCCCACTTAGTTGTGTTTTTGATATATTTGTTTGTCTTTCGTGATTTCACTTGTTCCTCATTGCAAATATGACCTCTCTATAAAATTCCCTTTGATCATTCCCACCATCTTCCCCCTATTTATTATATAAGATGGAGCCAGAGACGACCACACACACTGGTCTGTATTCTCTCTGCTTTGTTTTTCATGCTCCCTTTGAGAGGTTAAGGGCCACTGCTTGCCCAGAAATGAGGCTACAGCAGTTGGGTTTGCACAAGATTGGCAGGGCTGGATTGTGGATGATCTACATCCCCCCACCCCCCTTTCTTTTTAACTGTCCCCATTTTTCCCTTTCTTTTTGTGTACTATGGAAGCTTGTTTTGAAAAGAGGACAGCTACATAAGTCATGCTTAAAGAATGAAGCACAACCTGTGGGAAAAAAAAGAACCCATACATAAGTAGTTATGATGTGTTTGGACATGCTGCCAGAACATGTTAGTTTTCACCGCCGTGTTCAGTATATGAACGTGTGTTCAGCTAGGACAAGCAGAGGATACAAAACCTTTATGCTTTTTCCTTAAACAAATCTTGATCTGTTTTCCTGTTCCTCCTTCTGTTGCTTCCCTCCCTCATCCTCTCTCTCTCCTCCTGTGCACCATCTGCATGATGCTTTGTATCCAACCTGAAGAAGGGAGTGCTTTCTGTTCTCTGTCGTGAATGTGGGATCTTGCGCGTGCGCACGTTTGTATATGTCTCCTAGCTATCACCTAGCTCATTACCTGACATGATGGATGGAGCGAGTGCCATTAAACAACGCAGAGCCCCAGATGCCTGGCACCCTACAGCAGACACTGAGTAATGGGCACGTTGGCAGCCGCACACTTAGAAATACCAGGAGCCCCGTGTGGGTGTGCCTGCAGTCGTCTCCACGGATACGCTTCCTGGTTCCGTCCAGCCCCACCTGCCACCTGGCTGCCCAGCGGATGTCATGGGTATTTCTGGGCAGCCATGTTTGGATAGCATAGGAGGAAATATTTGTATGACTCTGTTATGAATCTGGCTACAGAGGAACTTAGAAAAAAACCTCTGCTCCAGTATAGTGTAGGTCAGTCTTGCACAGGCGTGATGGCTCTCTGTTTTTGCTGCATAGAGAGCTTCAACGGTTCATCGGAACGGTTAACCACACTCTGCAAACACTGGCCTACTCAGTTTTTTTCATCAATGAAAGCATCCAACAGGTTCACCTGTGCACACTGTTTTTTTTTTTTATCAAAAAATGTTAGATAAATATAGATTCACATAGAATAAAATATTTCTAAACTCTGAATTTTATTCACAATAATATAGTTCCAACTTTTTTGGAATTGATGCCGTGCAGTGTAAGCATCTTTTTATTCCTTGCTGCTGGCTTGTTATCTAGTGATTAGTGTGCCTGTATGTGTGCATTTACTTTGTCTACAGTGCATATGTTGTATCTGATGTGAGAATAGTCGAGGGGTTCTTAAGTGGGAACCAGGATCAGGAGCTAAATGGAGTTACTATGACACCAGACACAAGCACCTCCACTCCAGCAGCTTCCCCTGTTTCTCCATCCTCCCCTGCTGCTTTGCTCTCAATCAGCCTGGATTTGCTTCATGTTGTTTCTCCTCTCCCCTCTGTCTCTTTTCTTAGCCTCCTTTAGTTTCTCTGTACAGTCTTTCATTTAGTTGAGCTTCTCTGCCAGAAAGGATCAATGTAACACTTTCTTGTTCTTTCTCTGCCTCACGATCTGATTCTGATTCTTTGTTTCTGCTATTTTTTCCTTCCTGAACAGACAACCGCCGCGCAGTCCTGGAAAGGTCTCGTTCACGCCACAACACAAATCACCAAGCTCGATGATTACCCGCGCCTACCACAAGACGCTAGATAAGTGCCAAAGAGGCCTGCGGAGAGGAGACCAGGAAGACATCTGAAAGAGGAACAGACCACCCCTCACTGTGGCACACACACACACACACACGTAAAAGAAATTACACAAACTACACAGTACAGAAGAACCAGATATTTAATGTTCACACTGTTCATTACACGCCTTACATATTTATTCAGTTATTTGTCATTACTTTAAGTGGTTGAGTCCTATCTTAGGTTTGGTTTAAAGATATGAAAGATTTTTAACATTTTAATCACTTCATAATCTAAATGCTACACTTCATGCAGTTTGGACATGAAAGACACATTAAACTTCACTGTGTATTAAAAACAGACATTCTGCCAAGGACTGCAAAAAACAGCATGCGTGTACTGGAGAACGCGGTCGGCGGGGCAGCTGTCCTGTAACCAGCAGACTTGTCAACAAGCCTTCAGCCTGCTCACGGTTCTTCATCAAGTCACTGAACTTCTCCCTGAAGAGGAATCAGTTGTTAATTTTTTTTGTTTTCTGTCAACATCAAGGCTTTTTTCACTGGTAATCATTTCATCACACACCAACAAAGCCATCATTGCTGGCTGCTGTCTACACCTGTCCTGCAGTGCAAAAGACTTCAAGCTGCAATCTCCGTTTTGACAAGGTGCATTTTATGTTTTGTTATGTCATATCTGAGCATTGCCTTTGGGTGCTGATTTCAGTCAGATTGCTTTTTGCTGTTAACGTGTGAGACGGACACATTTTTAAAATGCCTCCATCTCTCTGAAGGAACCACCATGAACTCTCAGACCTTTATCTGGGTCACGCAGGTTTTCAGTAGGGGACACTTGATTACAAGCAGGTCTTAACAACATTTTCTATTAATCTTTTTTTAGTTTGTGTGACTCTTTTTAAAGATGAAGGCTCTACAATAATCAGCCCAATGATAATCTGCCTGGAGAGGAGTGAATAATAATCCACTATGAAAAAAAAAAACCCACTGCACAGTTTCAGTGGATTTATTTCTCTTCCTGTTGGGTTTTAAAAAATGTAAACAAATTAGATTTGTTGGAAAATCTGGAACATATTTCACTTTTTCTTTGAATTCATTTTTAAGTAATATAATTTAACTGATATGCTGGAGGGACTGGTTTTACAGCATAGAAATTTACACACTTATGTTGCAGAAAATGGAAAGAAATGGAGATAAAATACTACAAACAATACTACTACTACAAATAAGATCTTTTCTAGTGGGAACTGTGACACTAGAAACCTATTTCTACTTGACGCTTTGCGTTAATGTACACAACAGCAGAAACATGACATTATGTTGCACAGTTTCATGTGAAATATTTATTCATTTATTCATGCTAAGGGCAACTCGGTCCCCTCACTTCCCAAAACTGTAAGCTGTTGTAACTAAAAACAACAACTGACTCCACAGGGACACTGGACATGAGCAGAATAACAGATCGATGGCCACAGCAGACAGGGTAATGCTCATCTCAGTCCCAAACACCTTTCAATTCCCCAACACTAATGACATAAGTGACCCTTTTACCACATCAGAAGTTACTTTGCTAATGCCATAACTCTGCTTTTGGCTCAATGTGTTTCTCTTTGGGGGCGAGTGTATGTGTGTGCTTCATGCTAGCTCAGTAATCAGAACAGGATCCCAGGGAAAATGGGATTCAGTGTGCTTGACTCCTGGGCTGAATAGATGGAGATTTTTCATTTAAACAATCTGCCAGTGCTGCTTGTGATGTGTCTGTTTCATGAAGCCTCCTCCCTCAGCCTGCATGCCTCTAAAAATGCAATTTTACACATCATCTCAGCTCAAGGTGCATCCACAATGCTCCGAGAAGTCTGCATATTTAAGAAGACAATAACTCTCCTCTGAATATCAGGTTCTAACAGTCACAGAGAGAAAGCACTGAGAATGAGTTTTCTGCATTAGAGACTCCACAGTGAATGGGGTTTTAAGGATGTGTTGTACACTGTAGAGATAGAGATGTGCTGTCAAAGAAAGTGATTTCCTCCTTCTAATCCCATTTCACATTTTCTACTCTGCAACACCACACCTGTACAATTTCAAGCATTGAACAACACCTGCTTTTATTTGTATGAGTACTCCAGCAGCACCATGCTCTGCTGGGATATTTGCTCTTTCCCTGCCTGATTGCTGTTAATGCCAAAACAACCAGCTGTTTGAGGTTGACAAAGTAATCTGACAAGAACTTCATTATTTAATCAAGAAACTTTTTGTTTTGCATGTGCCAACCTTTTTTTTTTTTTTTTTTTTTTTTTTAAAGAAAAAACAATAACTCATTTTTAAATTATAAGACTGTACAGGCATACAAAATTTAAAAAGTTTTATTTTAGCTATTGTTTGATAACCATTGAACTGTAATTAAAAGTAGATCTGATAGAAGATAGCCAGTTGCTTCTCATCTCAAAAGTCCAACATTTTTTAAGAAGAAACTGATTTAGTTTCATTTTAAATAAATTTTAAAAGTATATAGTTGTTACTGTAGACCAGGGGTAGCCAACGTTGGTCCTCGAGGGCACCAATCCGGCAGGTTTTCCAGATTTCCGTGCCCCAACACACCTGACTTAAACTAACGAGTCATTGTGGAGATCCTTATAGGCTGTTGGATCCATTTAATTTGAGTCAGGTGTGCTGGAGCAGGGAAATCTGGAAAACCTGCCGGATTGGTGCCCTCGAGGACCAACGTTGGCTACCCCTGCTGTAGACTGATCGAAGAGCTAAAGTGTTAGCGTAGAAGCTCCAGAGCATGCATCTTTCCTGCAACAGCGATCACCACAAACACCATTTTAAATTAATGCAAAATGAAAGGAGTGAGAAAGAAAATGTCTCTGCCTGGAAACATGGATCTTCCAGTTATTTTAGATATACAGTAAAACCATCCCTCATTGTCTCTGTAAGTGATTGTTGTATTTCTCCCATCTGTTAGGATTTTTAACATTATGTGTATTTTATAGGAAGTGATAGGAAGACATTGTCAGGACAAAGAGCCTGACTCAGTCATATCGTAAATCATAATCGTGAGAAAAGCAGCCAATCATCCTGTCATATTTGTGCTTGTTACTAATCAACCTCATCTGATGATGCGACCTGTGTTCATTGTATTTGTGAGAACAAGGAGGCAGGGGTATGAAGTGTAAAGGTGCCATTTGGTGACTGGTAGCAACTGTTTAAGCAAAATTAAAAGTTCCCACTTTTATTTACACTCATCAACTGTGCACTTTACCTCGCAAAATATTCTGCTCAGACAAAGATTTGTTGGAGATTTGTAGATGCAACTTTGCGACTACCAGAATGAGCTATTTGCTGAGTTTATCTTACAGTAAATAGTTCCCAGCTGCCACATATTCAGCTCTTTCTCACTTTAGTACTGTTAATTATTGATGTGAGCAAGATAAATAGTAACTGAATCAATAAGTAATGTTCATTTGTGTTGAAGAACGCTATCTGACCACAATATGTAAGCTGCCATATCCCTGCCTACCTTTTTTATTGTGCATAAGTATGTTTTACAGTCTTAAGAAACATTTATATTTGTAACATTTTAAGTTTATTTGTAAGCCTAGTAACAAAAAAGCATCAACAAAATGGTTATAAACACTGTCCTTCCATAGAATATGTAATGGAGTATGGTACTAAATAATAACCACTTTGTTATATATAAACTGATTTCTGAAAGACATGTTGTTCCTTTGTCTTATTTTTACAGTAAATATTCCTACGTCTTCATGCATTAATGTTCTTATTCACATTTATTATTTTATTTATTTAACCTTTGGTTAACCTGGAAAATCCCATTGAGATTAAGAACCTCTTTTTCAAGGGAGTCCTGGCCAAGATAAGCAGCAGCATGTTAGATGAGAAACTTGAAATAAGTTATGTTTCAGTAATTGGAAAAAAGCACCTGGTTTAAACATCTCACTGGGAAACAGACTAATTAACAAGTCATTGTTGGGTATAAAAACAGATTCCCAGAGAGGCTGAGATTTTCAGATGCAAAGACGGGGACGGTTTGCCGTTCATTAACATCAGTTTATAACTTAGAAAGCAGCAGAGCGGGTTGTTATGATGTGAGATTTACCATCTCAGACAGTTTGCAGTGGAACAGGAAGCATTCTGTCAAATTTTTGTTTAATTTTTTTCATCCAGCCATGCATTGTAGGTTTAGCCAGCTCCTTAGAAACGAAAGGCAGCTAAATCAAAACAAATGATAAAGCATCAGAGTGTGACTATGCGATAAAAGGGAATTTCCACTAGACATGGTTGGAAACATCTCCCTTGGTCCATTTACTGGAAAATAACAGTAGGGGAGTTTTGAGCTTTAATAATTGGATGACAACTGTTGAGTTGGTGTCGATGAATAATTAAAAATGGAACTGGCATGCTCAACTTTACAATTCCTATAAACTTGGATGTGTGTTTTCTATGCGATAGCTGACACAATTCTAAATTTGGAACTTGGACAAGCAGAAGTGAAGTTCCCAGACAGCTTATAGTATCTACAAGATGGCTGAGCAAGAAATCTAACTGGTACCTTCTACATTAAAGCTAGCATATGGAAGCACTTTGGATTCTATGAAGTTTTATTAAAATATTTTAGAGACAAACTTGAGAACACCATATAACACATTTCCAGTAGCGCTAAGATGAAACACATTCAGTTTTTGTCAACCAGAGGACCATCAAGCAAGAAATGTCAAAGCTACATACCAAAGAGCAAAGCAATTTACACACCTCCAGTTTTTATTGTCAGGGATACTTGTCTGTATTCAATCTCAGTAGCCGAGCTTTTGTACTATGTTGCACGCTTTGGAGCTGACATACTTGTACATCCCGTCTCAGAGATATTTTATTGTCACAGTGACCCACACACTTTACCATGAGACCAGAACTAGTCCTGGAGTCATTTAAGAAAGCAGATAGTTTTGCTCTAGGATGATGCATGCCTTGTTGTCACAGAGTCAGTCAGATCACTGGCAGATAGAGTCTTATGTGTTCAATAAAAACAAAGTAAAAAAAAAGGAATAAATTCCCTCCAAATTGCAACCTCATCGACATGAATCATGAGACGACAAGAGAAAGAATACAGAATATTCTTGCTGAATGTGAGATCAGCTAAAATCCGGATTATCATTTATCTTAAAACTATAACAGCCTGTCTTTAAATTTCTGAAACATGTAAGGTTTTGCTCTAAGAAGAGCAAAAAACATGCCAACATGCTACTGTCATCAAACTCAAAATGTTTTTTTTTAACTTAGTTTCAGCATTTGATTTCTTTTCCCCCTCTCCTTATGTTTGACTAAAGAGTCTAAAATGAAATCTTCCATGTACTCAGTGGCAGTGCAGAGGATATCTTTCCATCCTGACTCATGGACAGGACATACAGAGAGCTCTGGGCGTTAGCACATGATGAATGGGACAGCTCTTACCTATAAAAGCAACATATTTGGACCTTGGTGTTGCCACTGCTTAATCTTGCACAGTGTCAAAGGAAAAGTGATAATGTTGTCATGTCCAGCGGCAGCTTAGGGAAATTGCTACAGGGTTAGAAAATTCCATAAAAACTCCATTTTAATCAGCTGAAAATCTTTAGCTGTTTACGATAAAAGGAAGGAAGGAACAAAAATTATTTCTTTATTATAAAATTATTTAACCAATTCATCCAATGGTGGTCACTGCTGTGGAATTTAAACTTGTTTTCTAGTATATTCACGGATGGAAGAGGGTTTATTTGTAAATCAGCCACTCAGTGATAAACAGGAAAGATAGTTATATTTTATTGAATATTTATACTATGTAGATTAGACTATCTATACTATGTAGATATGATGAAGTATTATTGAGATAAGTAAAATATCATTAATAAATAAAGAAGCATCACAGTACGTGTCTGTCGTACAACGTAGTAAAATGCTGCATGTGAAAAAATGTAGCACTTGTTTTAATAATTCATGCATGAAAGGGTTAATACCAGATGCTGTTTCTGTAGAAAACAGATGAACAGTCTCTGAATCTGCATTTTAAATTAATAATATGGTAAAATCATATTTTATTTTAGTGTAGGTTTTGTGGGTAAAAAAAAAGAAAGAGAAAAGTGTATTTCTTTACGATATAACTCTCCTGTTTCTAGACCCATGTGTTTCTCCTCGTCTAGCTGAGCCTCAGCGGTGAGTGTCACATTGCAGGGCAGAGCTGCTCCTGTCTGAGTCCCTTAACGTGACAGCCTACCCATCACCACCTAGCATGCTCAAATCCAGTGGCGTGTTCTCCCTGCATGTGCCATGTCCCACTTCCCTGCTGCAGCATGACATCATAAAATAGGGCCTGACATGGGGTAGTAACCCCCTGGCCACAAAGGGGCCTCTCTTGCTCTCTCCCTTCACACACACATACACACAGACACACACACAGATTCCATGGTAGGAGTCTTGGGACAGATCTTCTGCAAGTCTCTCCTCCTCCCTGTGTGCAGCCAGACAGATGGAGATTCATCTCTCAACAAGCTGTGATCTGTGTTTAGAGATGTGTGCTGCAGAACACAACTCTAATTAGGTTTATTGTTGATCTTGGGAGGTTAATTTGTACTTGGCTGCAAGTAAACATGCTGAAAGAGGCCAGCCTACTTCCTTACAAGACACAAGCACTGCAGTTATAAAGAAGGCCAGCTTTTTTTATCTTCTTGACTTTCCAGGTGAATCAGAAAGATTATTCCCCCTCAGTATATTTGTCTGTTCTTGTGTAATTGTGCTTTGTAGCAGAGTAGAAGATCCATCTTGGCTGGGATGGTGGAGCTTTGAAAACGATAGTGGAAGAGTGTTTGTCTAATGAGTGTAGGGTTACAGTTGTGTATGAGGCTGGTATTGCTTTACTTCTTTAAGTTATTTTCACAGCCTCAAGTAAGAAGCCGGCCAGACTCTTGAGAGATGAGCCAGTCCCATGCAAGTCGTCTGGTTTCTCTACCATCTTTCTTTGTGTTTATAATACACTTAGTGACAGATCTGTTGTCAGCTGGACTACAATATAATTATGCCATTTTACATTTTCACCTAATGAAACATTCAAATATTATGCAGATAAGACAGAAAATATAGAAACAATTCCTTATCTGAGCTAATTTGGTTGGAGGAGAAATCGTTTCGAACAGCGTTTTGAGTCTAATAAATGTGTGTGTGTGTGTTCTGGGTGAGCTGGTGCCTCTATAAATTTGTCTGGGAAAGAAAATCCTTGCGGTGTTCTGCAGGTGTGTGTGACAGAACAAGCCGTCACACATTCTGCTTCTGGAGCATTACAGGACACATTACCTGGTGTTAACTACTCAGTGTCATCTCCCATGAAGAAGGTGAAAATATATGGCCATTCATAATAATAATGCTGCACCACTCTGATTATATGATCACAGCAGTCTCCTGTTTAGCATTTGTTCTGCAGTGTCTTTTTTTGTGAAGGACAGATATGCTGTGCTCTATTTATCCTGACTGCTTTACGTTAAAGCTAAAATAGATTTATATATATATATATATATATATATATATATATATACATAGGCCATTCTCACTGATGTCACACTGTTCGTTTACGCTGCCATGTTGGGTGGCAAAAAGCTAGCTGGGACCCCACTCCCGCTTTAGTGACTATTATCTGTTTGTCATCAGGAATGGTGCTAGTGGATTTCATACTTTCCAAACCAGTTCAGCACTTATGCGGTCAAGTCAGACTGGAATACCTTGAAAAAAAAAACATGTTCTTATTGGTTCTCAGAATCCATTATTGCTACCCAATTTACCTTACCATGACATTTGCAACTACCTAGTCAATCGACAATCACACTTCACAGAGGCAGAATTAGAAGCATACAAGTCAGATTAGAGGCTTATAAATATTTTGTGGCAGGATGGGTATCAGACCTCCACCAGTGCCCCAAAGTATTTCCTCTTCATGTCAAAGCCGAGTAAACAGCAGATGCAGATAACATTAACATGATGCAAAAATTAGGGATGTCCCAGTGATATAATTAGGAGTTAACGTTTCTAACAATTACTGTGAGAAAATTTTGCTATTTAAAGACTGTTTCATTTATTAAGACCATAACAGGAAAATACATGTCCAACGTTTTATTAACACTGAAAACTACCATCACCGTGGTGATCTGGTTTAATAATCTTTTGATTGGACATCCAAAGGCACAACATGGATGTAACATTTTTTTAAATGCAAAAGCTAGCTGTAGATCTGAGTCCTGTAGAACTATGCCTGCTTTGTTTGTCTTTTTGACACCCAAGAACATCGCTGACGTGCAAGTCACATGATCAGTTATGAAACGTGAGAATGATCCATGTATATATATATATATATAATTTGTATCTGAATTTCATTAATGATTAGACAGGGGTGTGATACTCATAGAAGTGAATGTGATGAAGATTCTGATAAATTGTTTCACAATTTATATGATAAATATTAAACCAATGTTAGGCTAGATGTGCATTATCTGAACATTCAGACATCAAATTTATATAAATGAAAAGAATATTTGCATTAGTTTTCTTGACTAAAGCAAGAAGTGTTTTTTTTTTACTTTTTTTTCCTGTGTGTCATTGGCGTACACTGGTACTTGTACAGAATTATTTTTATGTCTACTAATTCAATAATACAGTGCACATTAAAATTTTATTTCATTCATCCACAGAGCATTCACATCACTCAAACAACACCCAAACTGGAAGTATGTACTATTTCATGCAATCAGAGCAGCTTGTGGAGTATCCTGTTATTATGGAGAATCTCTGTCTGCTGTCAGAAGACAATAAGCTGTTCATCAAGACCCCACAAATAGTGACCTGCTGTGAGGCAAAATTGGTATAGCGGTCAAACTGCATTACAAAAGCTTTCCCTTCTATCACACACCGTACACGGACCCAAAAAGCATTACTTAACATCACTTAACACGATGTCTCTACCTGAGAGTTTCATTTATAATGCTTATTACCACATTATAGTGTAGATGATTTATTATTATTATTATTATTATTATTTACTTCTGACAATGTTTCTTTCTATGCCTGTCAATTCAAGACTTAGGGACTTAGAGTTAGGGAAACATTATTTCCTAGAGCATGTTAGATATTATTTTAATTTGTCTTTGAATGTATAACTTGCGTATGACCTTAATCTAAATATTTAATTGCAGATTTGCAAGTTGGGGAAAAATAACACACACTTAACAAGAAAATTGTGTAATAGTGGATTAACATGTTACTTTCTGATTCTAAGTAAAGAAAAAGAGAAGCTGACATTTAAAGTTTCAAACTTGTATTAGAGGAAATGTCTGGCCCCGGATATGTGTCAGCGTTTGGCTGTACTTCTGTTTTTGCAGAAACAGGAAACCAGTACCTCAGATAGCGCTGATGCAGACAGCCGAGGCTGACAGCAGAAGATGCAGAAAAAATCTGGCTTGCAACAGCTGACCAGTTAGTTATAACGTCCATTCGCTGATTAGTTTAGACGCGGTATAACTACTGGGTTCAGGGAAAGCAGCGGCATTCTGATTTTGGCTATCAGCAGCAGAACTCCTTCCTCTGTAACCCGAGAGGTTGAGATAGTCTCAGAACCCAGAATTCTGTGCACATTTCCAATTATTTGTAAAAATAAATATCTTTACTTTGAGAGAAGTTGTTTGTTCTCACTGTCCAAATCAACAAACGCGTGTGGAAAACCTTAGGTAAAAGGATATTAGCGTGGAAAGTAACTGGTCTTTTTTACCTGTGCATTTTTAAGGTTTTCTTCAACAAGCATGATTTCTACTAAAACACAGAAGCTGCTCACCATGCATGGAGGGTTCCACCCATGGTTCGAATTACACTGGGGCTTTCGGGGGAGCCTTATTTTCATACCTTTCCCCACAAACTTCACACGTCACGTGCACATGCATCTATATTAGTGCACGTAGCGCGGTCAAAAATATGGTTCCTATTAAAAAAAAAACTACTGTATGCAGCTTGTTTATTCAGGAACAGCAATGGAGAGTTCTTTAACCACAAAAAGAAGCACAGCAGGTGGTTGTGTGGACACTCACAGCACACAAAAGACAAACAATGCTGCTCCGCGGTGCTAAAGGAAACACAACGGATCATCTTCATCGTTTGGAAGATTTTTAGGGCTCCACCAAAAATATCAGCTGAATCTCTTTAGGGGAGCTCCTCTGCCTTTCAGGGGAGCCAAGCTCCCCTTAGCTCCCTTGTAATTCAAACCTTTGTTCCACCACAAATTCAGTGTCGAGAGACTCTATGCTAAGTCCAAACCTGGAGGCCGAGGACTAGTGAGCATCAAGGCGACTATCCAAGATGGCTCCAAGGGATGAAGCACTGAATTAATGCCTCAGGCAATGGAACCTGGAGGAGAATGAAATGGAGAAACCATCATGAGAGGACAAGCCCCTGCATGGGATGTGCCACTGACAGATAGCTGAAATGGTGGATATGAGCAACTACTACCAATGGCTAGAAGGACTGAAGCACAGCACAGAGGCATTAATCATGGCAGCACAGGAGCAAGCCTTGGGTACCAGGACAATTGAGGCCCAGATCTACCATACCAGGCAGGACCCCAGATGCAAGCTGTTCAAAGAGCCCCAGAAACATTCCAGCACATAACAGCAGATGTGTAAGATACTGGCAGGGAAAGAATACATGGAATGCCATAACCAAGTAGCCAGCATGGTGTACAGAAACATCTGTGCAGAATATGAACTGGAGAACCCTAGATCACAATGGGAAACACATCCCAAGGTGGTGGAGAATGAGAGGGCTACGATCATGTGGGACTTCCAGATACAGACCAAGAAAGTGGTGGTGGCCAACCTACCGGACATTGTAATCATGGATAAGTAGCAAAGGAAACCCATTGTGATCAGTGTAGCCATCCCCAGCGGTGGAAATGTCAGGAAAAAGGAACACGAGAAACTGGAGAAATAAAGCAAGAGCTGGAGAAAGCTGGGAAGGTGAAGGCAACAATAGTACCAGTGGTCATCAGAGCACAGGGGGCCATGTCCCAATACTGGAGAACCTGACAGACCTGACGTTACACATGTAAAACCAGATGTTAGCCCCTTACCTCCCGTGGCAGAGGGTGCAGGCACAAGAATTTCAGCTAAACAGTCAAACTAAGAATGCTAAGTTAGAGGTTTAATAAGTAAGAAATCTGGATAATAAAACACTAAAGGTGCATAGATGGAAGTTATTGTGCATATTGTTAATAACTCCCTCTCCTCACCATCTAGAAGCTGTGAGATTCAAATCCTGCTTTCTATCTGATCACCTGATGGCTGATATTCATCAGATATTGTTCCTTTTGTGTTTAGAAGGAAGCAGTTTCACAGCTTTAAATTCATCCTGCTGACTTTTTACCTTTGAGTTAGTAAATCCTGAACATTTCAGTGTTCTTTGTCATAAATATTTAATTTTATAAATATTAAGAAATATTTTAACTGTTGCTGTTTAAAAGAAAACTGCTGCTAAATCTGTGTATGTGTTTACTGCAGGGGTCTGCAGCCTTTCCAATCCAAAGAGCCATTTTTCCCTCAGCCAGCTAAATAAAACTCCTTTAGAGCTGCAAATGTTACTAGACCTTTTGAAAAAAGACAACTTATATAATTTTTTGATAAATATCTACCATAGGAAATTTGTTGTCATTTTAGAAGAACCAAATTTTTAATTACATTTTTAGATTAAAAAAACATAACTTTTGCAAAAGGAGGATAGACTTTCTTCGTAGATATTTGTGGAAAATGATATAAATAAAAAAAAAAAAAAAAAAACAAACAAAAAAAAAAAATTAAAGCCCATAGTTTCCAACCTAATGACAAGAAAAATAGCTTAAAAAATATTACTGGTACTTTTAGTGTTATTATGTAATGGAAATTCAATTCAATTATTACATGAAAAAAAAGAAGAAAAATCATGATTAAATTGCGATTAAAAGTTTTAATTGTTGCCCAGCAATAATACATATATATATATATATATATATATATATATATATATATATGTAGAAGCGAACTTCCCTCTGGATGTTGAGCCTCTAGTGGCATTAGGCACCCCTGCTCCCTGGGAGGTCCCCCAGGGCAAGACAGGCCAGGAGAGGCCACCCCCCCATGACTGGGCCATACAGGGACCGCAGCCAATGAGCCGCCAACGACTCCAGAAGGTACCCGCCCCCCATGAGAGGACCGGGAGGAGGACAGCGGCAGAGTCCAGACCCACTGCACACCACCACAGGCTCGCCCAGTGACCATATTTTCCTGGGAGCAGGGTCATTTTAGTAGTAGTTTTAGCAGCTAAGGAAGCCACTTGGGTGGCTCCCCCCAGCTACACCCCGCATGAAACTCCCCTTCAAACCCTTACACCCCTCCTGCCCCCGGGCTGATTATTATAGCCGGTATGGCTGCATTCAACTTGGCTTTTCCATCATAACAGTTCATTGCTCCTTCTTATACCGTCCATTCTCCATTCTGCCTCACCCCACCTTCATTCAGGAGACATGTTTCCCAGCAGGGAGAGGGTCAGCTCAGAGGAAGCTTCAACCTGTCAGAAAAAATTCACATCTAGTCTCTCATGCCTCCCTTCACCATCCAACCACTCTGTCTCTCACATCTCCTCTCCTTGGCACCCATCACTCCTCTTTTTCTCTGCTACCCTCCTCCTCTTGCCATTTGATTCAGATCACTGAGTTAGCCTCCGTGTCCTTTGTCTGAAGCCCCATTTTGCCTGCCGGATGGATGGACAGGAGGAGAAGATGGACTCCTATCGACAGGAGTATTGTGTATGTGTGTGTTTTTGAGATGGAAGGAGAGAAAGAAAAGGGAGGAGAGAAGCTGAAACTTTTTTTTTTTTTACTATTTCTGGGAGATAAAATGTCAAGCAGCAAAGAAGTGAGGAGACTTTTATCTGTCAAACCTGTGCGAGGTCTTACCTCTCAGGCTACTGAGTGACAAGGCTGCATTTAAAAGAGAGACGAGATGCAAAAAGTGAGGACGACAGAATGAGTTTACCTCTTGTTCAGTTAGCGTGATATATGGCATCAGCTTTATCTGCACATCTATTTTAACTCAGCCATAGTCTGATATCAAAAGATTTTGTTTTTTTAAAGTATGAGAGAAAAAAAACTTTAGCTTTAAAATAGTCATGGGTAGGATTAGTAAGCCAATATGTTGTCTTTTATTCAGGTTTTGCTGAAGAATTTGAGTTACAATGTGGCCAAAAACTGGTTACAAATGACTGACTCACTGTATACTCACTGACATGGCCTACATTGCTTACAACTAAGCTCATGCTCTTTGCCCAAAGCAGTGCCTGCACACACAACACATACACAGGCCTAAGAATAGAGGCGAGATTAATGGATGTAAAAAGAGAGGAAGGGAGCTTAGTAATTGAGTAAGTGCCCTTCTGGATGTAGAAGCCTGAATAAAAAGTACTTTTAAATATATATATATAAAAGCCTTTCTTAGGATCATTTCACTCAAAAGTACATAAAAGCTCTTTCAAAGTTTCTCTGTGTTCTTTGCCCTCGACTGAAATAGTCCCTGCGGAGAGCGTAGAAACACACAAACACTCACGCACTCCTTCCTGAAAGACAAGCATAAGAGGGTTGACCCCACCAACATCAACTTATGCACACAAATACACATGCACTTACACACAAACACTCATAAAAAATAGATGGTATGCCATTCAGGCCTCAGATTTCTTTTTCATTTTAAGCTCTGCGTCTTAACCCAGGTTTATTAATAATGCTCTAGTTGAAACATAACTTATTTTGCACTTAAAAGTTTCAAATGAACAACCCAGCAAAGTACACTTACCATATTTGTCGTGTCCAGCAGGAAATAATTACCTGCAAGCTGGAGGACTGGCCATCAGAAATAAAGACCAGGAGAAACGCATGACTTCACTCAGGAGAGACTTGAAGAAGGTGAGGATGAAGGAGATGCTTTTACCTAGAGGCAAGCAAACAGCATGATGTAAAACACAGAACTGCAATGTCAGTGCGGAGGTAAATAAAATAAAAAAATAAAAAATAAAATAAAAAATATCAACCATTTTTCTGTCTCCTGGGAGATGCAGGTAATAATCATTCTCAGTAGGACCTACTCAGAGAACTGTTTCACAGAGCAGATGATTACTTGTCATATCGACAATCGTGCCAAAGAGTCACTTTCCTGGAGTAACTGAAAAGGAAAATAAATAAACAAACAAAGAAACAAACAAAGAAACAAACAAACAAACAAATAAATAAATAAAGGACAGCTTCTGCTTTACAAATGTGGAAGTGAAAATGAAGAAATAGAAATATATTTAGAACAAAACTGAACAAAAAGGAGTTTTACTCCTTATGTTTCCGTACTGTTTTCATATTAATATGAACGAAAGACGGTTCCTAACAATGTGGCTGTTGCTAACATTAATATTGAAAATTATTAGTATTTTTTTTTACAGTTTATTCAGTTTACTCAAGTATAAAAAGCAAGTCATTTTCAGGCATTCACATTTTTTATTTATTCTGATCAATATTTGAACTGTCATCTAAATTTGGTCATATTTAAGCTGTTAAGATAATATAACAGCTTGTTTATTCATACATCATAGTGAAAGGCACTTTGTATATAAATACATTTGATGGAAATTGCTTTTAAACCAATTAGGCCAGAAAATTTTATTCCTTCAGTTTTTATGGTAAGGGTTAAATTGGGATTTAACACATGTATCGGCAGCAAAAGAAAGCAAAACAGGTATATACCATACTGAATGAGTGTCTATATTTCAAATGAATACAGATAATACACTTTAAAGACCATGTCCAAATATAATTTGACAGTTCATTAAAATTATAAATGTTATCTGCAGTGACACCCAGGAGTGGTAATCTTTCACCACCTCTTGATTTAAATTACTATTCAGAGGGCTGCAATGTCATTATTAAACAACTATTTCAGAATTTATTAATCTTTTTTTTTTCTTTTTAACTTTTTGATGCATAGGGCCTTTTTTCCAGTCATGTAGGCAAGTAATACTTTCAATCCAAAATTTTTGTAACAATCCACACTTCTTTTTTCATTAGATAAAGAAGAGTCATGACCAGTACTAGAAGGTCACATTTCCCAACATATTTCCCATCACAAACCAGAAACGCTGACTGTAGCAGCTAACTTGTGGTACAATAATGCAGATTTCAGCATATTCTGAATCACTTGCAAAATTTAAAAGACTCTAATCCTCCAGTCATGTGGAGGCGTGGTGGTCAGATTTCTTGCTTAGCCATCTTGTGCAGCTTTTGCCCTTCTGCTTTTCCAAGTTATTATTTTTGTGTTCTGTCAACATTATCTCATCAGTTAGCATAAATAATTTGTTTTCCTCAGTTTTTGATATATCTAAACTATTGTGTACTGAAAATTGTGCATGTCAATGTTTTTAAGATTTGATTATTTCCCCACACCAAAAGTAGCAGTTCTGTTCTTATTGTATTTCTCTTTTGTATCATGTATTACATAGTTTATACAACCATGCTTGCAAATCAAATATGTATAGTTGTGTTAGGCTGCCATCAAAGGAGGTTTTCCTCTCCCTGGTCACTTCTTCCATCTCCCCTTGGGGAATCCAGGTGTACTCCCAGAACCTCAGAGAGACCCTCCAGTCCCTCCGGCGTGTCCTGGATCTTCCCCTGGGATACCTTCCAGTGGGTTGTACACTGGTAAATTGAGACCAGACTCCTTCTTCTTTGCCATGACAGACTGGTGCAGCATCCGCATCACTGCTGATGCCGCACCAGTGTGCCTGCCTATCTCCCACTCTATCCTTCCCTCACTCATGAACAAGATCCTGAGATACCTGAACTCTTTCACTTAGGACTGAATCTAATTCCCAACCCAGAAAGGACCCTTTTCTGTCTGAGGACCATGGTCTCGGATATGGAGGTGCTGATTCTTATCCCAACTTTGGGGTGGCTGTAGCTCAGGAGAAAGAGCAGTCTGCCAACCTGAAAGTTGGTGGTTTGATTCCAGGCTACCCCTGATACAATGTCAATGTGTCCTTGTGCAATACACTGAACCCCACGTTGTTTCCCTTTGTATCTATTGTGGAATGTATGTGTGTGATAGAGCAAAAAAAAAAATAAAATAAAATAAAAAAAATAAATAAAAAAGCACTCAGTATGTAACGATTGAAGTGCTGTATGAGTGTGTGCGTGAATGGGTGAATGTGACATGCATGGTAAAGCGCTTTGAGCTGTCAAGAAGACTAGAAATGTGCTATATACGTACATAGTCCATTTACAATTTTACTACCAGTGTTGGGCAAGTTACTTTAAATTAGTAACTTAGTTACAGTTACTAGTTACTCCTTCCAACAGTAACTTAGTTACTTTGGTTACTCATTACTTTCAAAGTAACTAGTTACTAGAGAAAGTAACTTTTTTCCATCCTACTACAAGTGCAGTGCGCCATCTAGTGATATACATGTACAACTGCAGTAGAGCAGTGTAATAATAAATCAAACATGATAATGTCTCTTTTCCTCTCATTTATTTTATCCTTCTATTTTGATACTTTTCTATTGTTCCCCACCTTGTACAAATGCACACACATTATTTTGGAGTTGATGTGGCACATTGCTTGATTTAAAAAAAACTTGATTGTACCCAATAGTATTATGATGAAGCAGTGGATCAACACAACACAATATACAGTATGTTGAAACATTTGATTGATATATTTATTTTAGCCATTTAGACAAGTATAAAACAAACTTAAAGCAGTGCTAGCATTAAACTGCACCTGACACCATTTAGCAAATGTAAGAATCAATAATAATACAAAACTGATTCCGTCGATTTTTCAGCATTAACACAGTGACTTGACTCAAAAAAGCTCAAAAACTTGACTCCACCAAATAGAAACAAAATCAATAATTAAAAAAAATCTGCCTAACAAACAGTTAATGTTAAAAAATATATATATTTCCTCCAGTCTGAGGATGAGAAATAAAACAACGGATGAAATTAATAACAGTGGATAAAGTGGTTTACTAACTTAAGTCATACATTTGGAAATTTCACTTCGAAATATTAACCTGCTTGACATTGTGGAGCATCCTGTGGAGCATGCATCCCAGCAGCACATCATATCAGTGCTAATCAACATTGCTAGTTGTCAAACCAATGATTGTACCTCAAGAGGAGAAGCTTCTCAAACTTCTGATCTGACAACCTGTTCCTCTTTGGAGAGAGAATCAGGTTTCCCAGGCTAAAGAGCCTTTCTACTGGGGCACTGGAGGGAGTGGCTGCATTAAGTTTAAGAGAGAGTTTCTTTATCATTGGAAATTGATTCAGAATGTCTATCCCTGTTGCTGCTGATTTAAGGTACTCTGCTACCTCAGCTTCAGCAGTCGCATAGGTGTCCTCCTCATTCTCCATAAAAGAGAAGAACTCATCCTCTTTGCTAAAACCTGGGCGCTGTGTTGTGTTGGTGGTGCTTGTACCTGGTTTTAGCTGCTCTTGCTCAGGGAGAAGTTTTCGACATTCTGCCAGCAGACTTGCCTTTGCAGCGTCCTTCCGGTCCTGACCATGCAACCACCGCACCTTGAATTTTGGTAGTGTTACAGCAGCCAGGAAAGCATCTTCACATTCAAGGACAGGTGCAAACCTTGTTTTGACTGCCTATAATGACATCAGTAAGAGTTCAAAATTATTGCATGACATAGGCATTGATTCAAGAACAAAGTCAATAAGCATGTTGTAAATGTATACAATGTATTTTGATTTGTAAATAATGTGTGGACCTAGTCTATATGTTGCATTTATTTTATTTATTATTTGAGCATATCTCAAATGGTAACAGCATACACTCATGTGTTACAGATCAACCGCAAATAGCCTGTACACATTCAGAAGACCAACAGCATAATATGAATAAAAATGCAATTGAGTTATTAATTTCATTAAAAATAAACACAAAAGAAAATACCATGTCTTACCTGGATAACTGCATCTGGTAGCCCAACAAGGATTTGCAGACCATTTTTTACTTCCAGAGTCTTGGTCATCAGTGATTCCAGTGTAGGTAGAAGAGTTCCATAAAAACAATTCTCTTCTCCCTGAAGAATGTCCAGTGCAACACTAAGTGGATTCATGACAGCACAGTACTCTCTGATACACTGATGTTCCCTTTCGTTGAAACATTTCAACTGTAGTGTGGAAGAGAGGGTGTTCAGGTCCACCAATGGTATCTTTGAAATTCTCTCCAGAGCATCGTAGTACGAGTTCCACCTGGTTGTGCAAGGTACGAGTAGCTTCTTTGCAATGATGTCGTCCACAATCTCAGCAGCCACTGTGGAGCGACTGGCCTTGTTCCACAACCCTGCACATTTTGTGGTGGCACTTCTGTAGATAGCTTTCGTTTCAGGTTTTGAAAAAAGCCACTTATCCACATCAGTGCAAGAGATGAGGTTTAAAGTGTGTGAAGCACATCTCTGATGCGGAGGTAAAGAAATCGCGTCATCAACATTATCAGCACTGCTCTGCAACACATCCCCAACGGAAACAAAAGTCGAGTCATCCTCCCCTTCTTCCGAGTCGTCTGAATCAGGTGTCGCCTGGTACACCTGGAAGGCCTTAACAAAATTGGAACCGTTGTCCGTTACAGTTGCTGTGATTTTGAAGGATAGGCCATAGGATGAGTTAATGTTGTCCAGCTCACTTGCAATACTGTCATGCGTATGTCGACCCTTAAATCGTCTGCATGCCAGGCCTGCTTTCCCACGCTTCATGTTCTGGGGATTTATCCAGTGTGCGGTTACACCAAGAAAACTTTTATTATGCGCAGTCCAAATGTCTGCTGTTGTGGAGACATGTTCCAGCTGACCAAATTGCTTTTTGAGCTCTAACTCCATGTTGGCGTATTCTTGGTCCAGATAACGGGAAAACGTCTTTCTGCATGGGGCTGGCGTAGCACCGTCTCTCCCTCGCAACGGGATTTTGCTAACTAGCTCTCTGAAAGCAGGGGACTCGACCGTTGAGATAGGTTGCATGTCTTCGACAACATACCTGGCAATCAATCTGTTTAGTTGTGTCTGGGTGATGGACTGTGAAACAGGCTTTGTGAAATTGTCGAGCTTTCGTTGTTTAGCTGGAGTCGACCGTCCTTCAGCGTCAGTGGAGCTAACGCCAACAGCAGCATCACCAGGGTGTTTTTCAATTAGCTTAGTAGATGAATGCTGTTTCTGAAGATGTTTCTGAAGGTTGGAATTGCTAGTCTTCGACGTGGATAGAGTTTTTGAACCTCCACAAAGATTACAGGTCACCAAAATATTCATGTTGTCTTTTGCTGACACAAAAGAAAAATAATGCGCATATTTCCATGATAGAAAGCCCACGCCTGGGCTGTGTTCACCTGCTGCCATGGTTGTTTTCTTGTTTTCATTCACCTGGATGTCGACTGGCGGTCACATGCGCTCTCTCTCTCTCTCTCTCTCTCTCTCTCTCTCTCTCTCTCTCTCTCATCCTTAAGTAGCGAATAACGAGTCTTTTTAAATCACAATAACGAGTAACGCGTTCCTGCTTTTTACAAACTAATTAGTTACAGCGCAAGTTACTGTAAAATTAACGTAGTTACTGTAACGCGTTACTAAATAACGCGTTAGTCCCAACACTGTTTACTACACACTTGGCTGTGAGAGTTGGAGATCATGGTTGATAAAGAAAACAGAACCACATCATCTGCAAAAATCAGAGATCCAATCCTGAGAACAACAAACCGCACCCCCTTAACACCTGGGCTGTACCAAGAAATTCAGTCTATAAAAGTTATGACAGAAGGCAGCTTTGGTCCAAACCTCTCTGAAAACAAATCTGACTTACTGCCAGCAATGTGAACCAAGCTCTTACACAAGCTGAACAGGTACAACCTATACACGGGGGTCCAGCACTCTTTAATCCTGGAACACTCCCCAAAGAGTTACCAGAGGTACAAGGTTGAATGCCTTCTTTAAGTCCACAAAACACATATAGACTGGCTGGGCAAACTTCCATGCTCCTTTGAAAGAGCTGGTCCACTGTTCCATGACTTGGATAAAAACCACACTGCTCCCCCTTAATCTGAGGTTTGACTAACCAACTAAACCTCAGAATAATCATAACTTTATATAGTCGGTGTGTATAGCTATTTTTTTTTTTTCGCTCTTACCTTGTATATATTGTGTATATTGAGTTTATTTTCTATTTCTCTATATGTTTACATTTTTTTCTTATATTTCTGTTCTTATTTTATTCAAATGTGATGGCTGCTGCTGTAACAGAAAATTTTCCCCCAAGGGTTCAATCAATCAATCAATCAATCAATCAGTCAGTCCGTCCATCCGTCCGTCCATCCGTCCGTCCGTCCATCCATCCATGAATGACTGAATGGATCAGGGATGCTGAGAAGTTTGATCCCTCCTATAGTTTGGAGTTTTTGCTTCAGCGATGACTGAAGAGTCTAGAGTCCAGCAGACCAAAAAGGCCCAATCAGATCCTTCTTCAGATTGACGACATTCCTCACCACTGGCATCCTCCAATGGGTTTTTAGTGGATTACCACCATGACAGGCACCAACCATCTTACGACCGCAGCTATGGTCAGCTGCCTCAACAATGGAGGCTTGCAACACAACCCACTCAGACTGAATGTCCCCTGACCTCACCTGGTACCTGTTGAAGGAGTTTAAACTCTTCTTAACAGGGGTGGGGGTGGGGTGGAGGGGGTTGGGGGGGTTGTCACAATGTCCCCGATGGTAGGAAGAACACTGGTTTTTGCTAAAAGCTTATATGTATAGCTTTTTTGTGCAGTTCTGGGTGTTTTGAAAATATTACATGAAGAGTCATTTTAAACAATCTGGTGCTTCTATGTTATAAAGTTAACAGATAAATTACAATAAACCATTAACAGCTTTTAAAAAGCCAACTTTTGGTGATGAATGACCCAACAATGTCTGACAGTGATCTGAACCTCAAATAGCCCAGTTCATATTTAATCCCTGGTTACACAATGATTGCACCAGAAGAATATGATTAATACAGAGAACTACTTAAGAAATTCAGCTGTTACACAGAAGAGCTAAACAATAAATCCTACGAACTGACAAGGTGGAACAAGCAAATACTGTATATCCTTCTTTCTACTTCACAGATTACTTAAATTGCTATTTAACAAAACTGTCAATTTACTTTCTGTAGTTAAATTTATGAGCTAAATTCATTTTCACACATTCATTGTGTGTTACATCCAGCTACTTTTTCAATAAATTGTGGTTGTAAAAGTTGACTCACTCAATCACACACTGAGTGACAACTGTATCCGAATTCTGAATCCCCCCAACTAAATATGCACACAGCATGTAGGCCTACAGACAACACCATCAGCATCCCCTCCTACTCATCTTAGAGCCAGTGTGTGATGGTGGCATGAGCCCAATCACCTACTTGTGCCTAGATGCCAACACCAGGATTGTCAGTGTCACCACAACATGCTGTTTGTTCATACTCTGTCCATGGTGTGTCCTTCTGGGGAGCAGAGGGAGTAACACAAGGTGACTGTTGATATTAGGATGTAGCATTTGATACGCTGAGGCGCCTCCCTCATTGGTATTTCATGTAGAGTGCCGTCGCATTCGTCACGTTTCATAAACTTCCTTATTATTCACTGGCGGGGAGTAATTTTGTTCTGCCGCTTGCAGTGAAAGTGAGATAGCATGAGAGAGGGAGAGATGACACTCTGAAATCCCTCTAATAATCATTTTGCTCTTCCTCATACATGAACTTGTTTATCAGAGGACCAGGTGGTTGAGTGTCACTCACCTACCTCCAAAACCCATAGACACATTCACTTTTGTGATTTCTAGTGGTGATCATCTGTGATTCCCAGTCAGGTTGCAATATCTCCCATCCAGTGTCTCTGGATAATCAGCAGGCTTTCTGGAGCTTAAACAAACAGAGTTGTCAGAGCAGTGACACATACAGTCTTGCCTAAGGGAAACGCGGACTTGAGGAGGAAAGTAATTCATCAGTGGGTTCATGAACCACGTAGTATCCCCTAGGTCCCATGGAGCTCTGGAGCTGAGGATTTGCTCTCATCGATGCTTATGGCACCAATGAATTGCTTAAGTGCACACCATATGCAGCAGGCAGCTCTCCTCACACACGTCCTTGTATATCTTTGTTTCAGTGGAGATCATGCCCATAAAGCCCAGCATAGCAGTGAGGGTTTTAACGCCAAGCAGGTGGTCATGTTCTACTCAGCCAGAAAGCATAAAAAACAGCCTGCTCCAGGTAGCTGCTTGCGCATAAAACACATTTATACCATGATGTCCATGCCCGTCCCTAAAGCCTGCTTCAGGCCACTGGGCCAAAATAGTAGATCCAGGTATATCAGATGAACACAATTCAACTCTGGTGAAAAAAGTATAACAAACTTTATACTATATGAATAAAGTAGGAGAATACCTGTGCAAGCTCAAGCACTTAAAGTTCACCACATAAAAAGTTTTAGATAGTAAAATATGTAAGTGTACAGTAAGAAGTTACTCTTCAAACTTTTTAAGTGACTTTTTTTTACTCCTCTAACATTTTCTGAAGATATTTTTGTTCTTAGACCCCAGGCCTCCTCCCTTTTCTTTCTTTTCTAGACTAAAGTGCCAGTGAAGCTGTCCCTAAGGCGGTGGATGCATTGGAGTGTAAAGTGTGCCACAAGGTGGACTGGTGTATTAATGGAGTCCGGTTAGAACGGATGACCGTGAAGCAGTATGGTCAGTTTCTAGGTAAGAGCGCCTCTGCTGTAAATCCCAAACAGGCATCTCTTGTCTCACTCTCTTTCTCTTCTCCGTCACGCCTATCAGCCACCATTCAGCCAACCCTGCACTCTCACTAACACAATGTTAAGTCAAACCTTGCTTTCTCAGGCAGACAACATAGTCTGTAGTGTTTCGATGTTTCAGGTTGAACTTGTAATGGACACTATTTCCTGCAGCCTTTAGGTCTGCTGTTACAAATTAATAATAACTTCAGTTTTGGGGAACACATTCATGTTCCCAGACTGAGCCAAGATTCAGCTGAGTGAGATTTATGACCATGGTGACTTATGTTTTAGCCCACTGGGATGCTCTGATATCTAGCCTAGATTTCTGGTCATGTGGGTTTTAACCTTTAAAAAGGTAGCACTCCAGTCATGCTCATTTGGGATTTACATGTTTGTGATAGAAAAAACTAGCCAAATGCATGCTAAAAACCCTGAACTTTATGTGTGTACTGAATTGCTCAGGGCTATGTGAGAAAACTCTGTTCTAAACATGTAAATGCCTACTCAATAAATGTGAGAATAGACACCAAATTAATACAATGATCACACAGAATAAGGTTGTAAATACATCTTTGTAGTTCTGTCACGATTTTATCCTGACAGCAAGCCTCAGGTCACCTCTGTACATGTTACGTATCAGTCTCTGTGCCCATGTCTAACCCCACCTCCAGAATTTGCTTTCAATAATGCATAAAAGAGGGCACAGACTTTGCATGTATTGTCAGCACGAAGACATGATCCCTGACATCTGGAGCCCACACAGGGCTCAAACTGAATGATAATAGCCTCCCCCTTTTGATGAATTATTAAATTCAAATTGTTTTGCAAACAAAACATATTTGTTAACACAATGAAATCTGGGGTGAAAGCTGGAGCTTTATCAATATTTAATATTCACTGTAGACAATAATATAGCCTTTGGCCAGATTCTAGTACATAATTAATGAAAGGGCAATAGAACTAACAATACATATAAAACTAAAACTGGTATATCATTACAGATTTTAACACTGAAAGCAGACATCACTACTTTAATAATGCACTAAAGCATTTGCATGCTGATGAGCTGAGACATTAAAAAACACTTTTTTTTTAGAAACGTGTGCATATTGTTTAGACCTTATTAGCACTTTGTTGAGACTTGTTTTAATCATTCACTCCCAACATTGTTTTTCTATTGTTTTCATTGTGATCTCTTCATACTAACTAGGCCTTTTGATTGATTAAATATCAATGTCTGGCTCTAATTATGGTGATATACCTGTGATAGGGCACATTAATATTTGATTTCCTCTTTAAGCCACTATCCCACCTTTTCTTCTGCTCTCACTGTCGCTGGTGTCAGAGTGAGAGAATGGTAAGCCAGCACAGTGAATATCAAGTGGCTGATTGGGGCTGTCACTGTGGACTCTGGTGTACCTTAGTTGCCAGATGTGCTTGTCCATTGGTGTCAGCAGGAGGATTTGTCTCCTGGGTTAACGTGGGTTTGTCATGGCAGACAGACACAGGAGATTGCCGAGCAGAACGTTGTCCTTCAGTGGGACCTGCCAGTCATTCTGTCTTTTTCTCTATTCATCACTGCCAATAGGCTGCGGATGCAGGTGTCTGATGACTATACTTTTCCCAATGGTGCCATCTTCTATGCTGCACGTTCCACCTGAAATAAATATCCCACAGTTTCCTGTGCCTTTACTGACATTTTTCAATGAGTTATTTTGTAATGATACCAAAAACATTTAATATATTTGCCACAGACAGCATTGTTCATCCATGGTGGATACATCCCTGAGGAGCACACAGGTCGATAAAAGTGAACGGCTTTAGAATTAAAAACTTCTTTTTTTCCTTTTTTTTTGCTTTTGATTATGTTTGTTGCAGAGAGCTATTCAAATGTGGCACTGTGAGAGACATACATAACAAGGTATAATGGTGAGTGATGTGAAGGTTGGAGCCTTGAATTTTTTTCATCTTTACTTTGTCCTGTAATTTTGCTTTTCCTCTGGGTAATGAATAGAAGCTGTTCTGTTATGAAGCATTCAAGGGTCACCTTCCTACATTTGGTTGTGTTTTTAGACCTTGGAGAGCTCATTTAGACCCTACTTTATTGTTTCCAACAGTACCACTCTCAAGTGATGAGGTGGTGGTTGTTGCTATGGAGGATGCAAGAAAGTGACGTGGCTGGTACACGCGGGGTATGGAGAGTGAATGTGTGTGAGCATATCTTAATGTGTCTGGGTGCTGATGTATACTGTATGCTCAATGTGTTAAATCATCCCCGCGCCAAGGTTTGTGCATTGTGTGTGTGTGTTTTGAGGCAGCCAGCAGAGCGGGGGGAACATCTGCACACAGTGGCACAGGCCTTCTGCCTTTACACACGGCTCCTGCCGAGCAATGCTTCACGGCCTAGCAGGCTGTGACCTCCCAGAGGCTCCAGGGGAGCTCTTCCTCTTAAAAGCCAGCTGTGCCTCATACTTTCTGCCCGCCAAGTATTCCACAGTCCAGCTGTTCACCTGAGAAGCATGGTGCAAAGCCCTCTCACTTCCCCCCTTTTATATTTTTGGAGAGCCATTGTGCAGGTTTAAGAGAGTATTGAGTATAACACCTGTGATTATTTAGTTGTTGCTGCCAAAAAAAAAAAAAAAAAGTCTTTTTATTTTGTGCCCAAAGCTTTACAGTTTATATTTATTTAGGAAAATACATCATACAGCATACAATGAAATACAAACTCTGCTCAGTTGTGTTGATTATTTCTCATGGGTGCTTTGTTGCTGTGTATGACCTGAGTTTGATATTTAGATGTTTAATCACTCTACCTGTCTTCCAGATGGTTGAGCCCACTTCGAACTGCTTTTTATCTGGCCTTCTTTTAAATGTCACTCTCTTTGAGATTCAAACATAAATAGATAATCTCTAAAAGGCGTCCCACATTCTTAATTAGATAAATGTGTTTGTGCATCTGATGAAAAGACGGAATGAGTAAATTGAATAATGTGTGGTGGGTATTAGACCATGCCAAGCAACACTTTGATGTACTTCTGAGCCACACTGAAGGATGCACTTGGAGCAATAACATCCAGCCAGAGATAAGGACATTAAACTATGTTTCAAGCATACCAAAAGTTTCATTTGCTCACAGTTAGCTTGTTATTGTAGAAATTGTCTTGCATGAATCATCTTATTTGTGTCTTCAGTGTGTGTCTCTAGTTTTGGCGACTGGAACTAATTTTCCTGATTGATTTTTGTATTTCAACCAGAGGCTTGCATGATACGGTCATTTGTGAACATGTTCTGGGGCCTCATGCTCCATCAAGACTTTTAATCATGTCAATCTCTGTGATGATGTGAACTGATGTGATGAAGATACATTTGCAGTTGTAAAATATTTCAAATGAGGCAGAAATGGATGTAATAGTACGAGCCTCATTACTTTAAATGAATAAAGCACCTGTTCTGCTTTAAGTAAATGATGTGACATTAAACAACTGCATCCAAATGCACTCGGACATGAAAGCGTGAATAAAATTTATGGATGTGCATTGACATTTGCATTTTCCACATAAATTTGAGTCTGTGTCAAGTGTCTCCTTCAAAAATGCCATTAGGGCGATAAACATTAATGTGTCAGTCATACAGAGCCAGAACTGAGGGATCGGGTAAAAATTCTGTAATAGCAAACTTATCGTTTCAGTTAAGTGCAATGCACAGGAACTAAGGAATAAGCACATACACATGTCCAATATAGACTCAAATGAGCTATTGTCATTTATCAACAAGGTGTTTCTGTCCACAGAATTCTGAATCTCATACACACTTTTTTCAGTTTTACCGACTCTTGAGGGGGAAAAAAGTTCCAGAGGATCTGCATCTAAAAAAAAACACAGTTAAGCCCATGTGTCACTCAAAATAATGTTCAACTTTCGCAAGATCGCTTTCCTGCCAGTCTGAGGTTAAAAGTGTGTATTAATTGAGGGGTTTCAGTTAAAGCTACATAACTGCAGGCTGTGCCAAAGGTTAAAGCCTCAGCAAGTACACAAGAGCAAAACAGACTTGACAAGTGTGAAATGTGTACAATAATTCCTGCAACTACAGCAAAGGTACTTAGCTTAGGCCAATTTCAGACCTTGAAAGGCATATTAATATGTAAGAGACTCCTTTCTGTATGTTTCTAAAGAAAAAGTGACACTGACTCAGCGACAAACTGACACAGAAGAGGGAGAATATTGGATTGTTGAGATGAAAAAAAAAAAACCAAACAAGCAAACAATGGGACTCGACAGATATAACAACTGCACATTTTTCCTTTTCATAGGCTAACAAGGTCAAAGTAGTGCCTTTTTACTTATTGTAATGGGCTTATTGGGATAAAACAATGTGTTCAAATGTACAATCTGAAATTAAGCAGTGTAATGAAGCAAGACTGAGTTAAGTAAGACAGAGGTTAGCTGTCAGCTCAGCTGTGGCACTACACTTTCAGCTGTGAATGAAGGAACAATGAAATAGGCGAAAGCATAACCCTTGCAGTTACCCATGAGATGGCAAATCAAAGAATTTCAGCCTCATGATGATTGATGACTTTAACGGAAATGATATATAGAGTGTCCCTATCCCCATCTTATAATTTATGAGCAGGCTTGTTTAATTTGTCTGTGGCTTAATGTGGCCCATATATGCGGCATAGTCGACAATTAATGACCTATACTCTGCAGCAGCCACAGCTGTCTGAAACTAGCATGTCCTTTGGCACAGACACCTTCACTGTCATCAGCCCAATCTACATGACCTGACAATTAAGCTAATAAGTGAAAATGGCACCTTTCCAATGCAATTTTAATGAGCACCATGTTAAGCAGAGGACTTTGTTCAAGAAGAAAAAAATGGTCTGCTTCTGATTCCCAGTACTGAGAAGGAAAATTAGTAAATGCACTTGAACTGGACGCATATCATAACTGGGTTCAGAGTGGAACCAAATCCAGATGTGGTCTTCACAAGTCAAAGTTTGTTGTGACTTTGCATGGAACAATTGGCCTTCTTGAGCTTTATAAGCAAAGTCCTAATGCAAGTGAAATTTTTATCGAAATACAGCCACACAACTTCACTGCTGTCTCTGTGTCATTACTAGAACATGCAGCTCAAAAGCAAAGAGTGCTAACGTACACTTTGAAATCCAAATACTGGTATAACTTCTGTGTTTACTAAAAACATGGAAGTGTGCTATTTAATTTCTTTACACACAAAGAATTAGGTTACATATGCACCAGTATCCTGGTTACAATTGCATGATGGGGCATCCTGGTTATGTGTCATGTATAAATATGTGATTCTACTGGAAAACTATAAAGAACTGAACACACATGATGAGAAACATGGACACTTAAATAATGATGTCAACACAAGTACAAGCATGCTATGATTCAGGCCCTAAACATCTTAATATGGATCAATTCAGTGTCATACCATTTGATCAGGTCTGGCTTGCATTTCTTAGTAAAATACTGTGTAGCTGGCATTTTGCTCTGTAATATAGAGAAAGCTATTACGCAGCTACACTATAGAGCCATAAAGCTTAAGCAATAAACCAAGCAAAATATGCTGTAATTACCTTTTACCTTATTTAGTTCTTTATCTTGTATATATTACTGTTGCTCATGTTTGTTTCAGCCGTATTAAAATCTACATCATTATGTCATTCTGGCATTTAACTAGGCAATTGTATATATTTGTTGAGCTACCACTGTTATTATTTAATGGTCTACAATACTCCTGTTATTTTCCAAGCCATTTCCAGATTTCAGATTTGATGGTGCGGTGTAAACCATGTTAACGTTGGTTGTACTGTACATTGTGAATTTGTTTGACAACCTTACCACCAGGCTCTCAGGTTTATATAAGCAGTATAAACTGATCATAACACTGCGCTTAACCTTTAATTTGTTATCGTTACCCTTATCCGTCCATGTACATACACTTTGTAGCATAAGTGCTTACACTGTTTTCCTTTTTTTTCTTATTTTTTTTAGCTGTGGACCCTCCACACATGTATGTAAGAATGTCTATGTAATTTATCTTTATTTTATTGTTTATATTATAATTCTTCTTTCTTATATTTTGATAACTACATTGTGCTTATATTTGCATTTTGATGATTTTCTCTTTTAGCAAAGTGACTGGTTCTTCTTGTTCACCATATTTCATTGCATTGTTGACTGCATGTAAAAGATTCAAAGATTCAAAGAGTTTGACTCAAACAGAATAAACAATCAGAATATCATTTGCTCTCACCATAGAGATAACAAATAAACATCATATAACAAAAATAAAATATAAAATAATAATAAAATATGGAAATAAACACATGAGGTGGTAGCGGCTGACAGTTGAAGTGTTCAAGGTGTGCAAATTTGTGCAGCAGCAGTAAGTCAATTGTTGGTTTTTAAGTTTTACAATTTTTACAGTCCAGGGGGAGGGCTCAATGGGAGGCTGTATTGAATATAGTTCAGCATCCTGACAGCCTGGTGGATGAAGCTGTTTGACAGTCTTGTGGACCAGGTCTGCAAAACTTTTTCCCTGAAGGCAGGAAGCTGAAGTGGGAGTGTGAGGGGTGTGAGGTATCCTCAACAATCCTGATGGCTCTATGTGTGAGGTGGGTGTGGAAAATGTCTGTGAGGGAGGGCAGAGGAACACCACTGACCTTGCTGGCTGCCTTCACTATGTATTGCAGGGTTTTTTTTTGCAAGAGGCGACACAGCTTCCCTACCACATAGTGATGCAGCCAGTGATGATGCTCTCAATGGTGCCCCAATACAAGGGGAACATGATGGGAGGGGGAACTCTGTGTGAAACTGTGCTCTGAATCTGTGTATGATCCTCACCGAAATCCTTTAAACTGTAGAATTGAGCTATTGATTGGTTTATAGTATGTTTAATTCAGTTTAGAGGTTCATGTATGTTATAAATTTAAGATTCTAATTCTTGTTATTGAATGTTATTTGCTCTATTGTGACTTTTGATATGTATACAGTCTACTCATCTCAGCTGCTATGATCTATACCTGCAGAAAAAGACAAATGGTTTAATGCTATAGTATCCAAGCGTCTATAGCATTTGAGGTAGCAAATTCAGAAATTTCAAAACCAAAATAAAACTATATACAGGTGTCTGAAAGCAGAATGAAATAAACAGGAAAACACAGAAACAGGAAAGCCCAAGAATCCAGTTATAACCAGTTATTTTCTCTGCTGATCTGATTGCCAGTTCACTCATGCCTTTCATTTATTACATAAATCATAAATAGGAAGGCTCAGTGGCTAGACCATAATTTGGTAGGTTGGTGACTCAATCCTCAACTTGTCTCCCTACGTGTCCTTGAACAAGACACTGAATGCCAAATAGATTATGATGGTAGAGCCAGGATCCTGAATAGTGGCTTGGCAGCCTTTGGTTTGCAAATATGAGCCTGAATGGTTGTGTACAAAGGGTAAGTAAACCGGTGTTTGTGTTTTTAAATAGTTTGGCATTAAGAGGTGTTACATCATCATGAAATGTGTTGCAAATAAAATGCCATGTGATACACACCATTTGAAACCAAGATGACCCATCTGAGTATGGGAGTATATAGATACGGTAATTACTGGAGGTAATAAATGTTTTCCTGAACAAAGCTTAAAATCTCAGGCTGCTTGCACAAATGGTTTGTATGATTCTTATGAAAAGTAATGCATGGATATTTGTACATGTCCTATAAAATCCTGAGTCCTTCAGGACAATGATAAATCGGTTGTGTTGTCAGCAGGACTTTTTCTGGTTCTGAAACGACGAAAAAGGCAGAAAATGCAGAAAAACATTTTTAATGTCTTTAAAATAATTTCACAATATATATATATATATATTTTTAACATCATCAGATCTAACATCTGACTATTTGGTTGCTTCATTTACATGATTGAAAAAAAAATTTTCTATTATCAATCCACTAATATTGGTAATAACAAGAAGTCTAGACACTGAACAACCAATGAGGTGGTTGCATTAAATGGGCTCCCAATTACACATTCTTATTCGACATAATCAGCCCATTCGTTATCAGTCCTTTTGGAAAGTAGTCCATTATCATTTATCCAAATCGCTGATCAGCAGCACTTAGACAGGAAGACTCCCAGTCCCGTCCGAGGGGAATCCAGTCAGTAGACCTTAAATCCGCTTCATTATGGTGCATTTTCAGGAAAAACTATGTAAAATTATGACATTAAACTGTGGCTATGAGCAAAACAACAATGGAAAGGTTGCTTCTCAATCCTGATGGACCTTAAATATTAGATTATTGAAAAGAAAACATAAACAGTCTTTTTTTATTTAGAAAGATTCTCTCAGGTCTTGCGATCGTTGCTAACACTGCGTCTTTGGAAGCTGCTACCTGGATGGCACGTTCCAATCCTGTTTTCTGCTGTCTGTCGTTAATGGGCTGCGTTCCATGTCAAATTACCGTCGGCCAGTGATATAAGGAGTTTTATAGACTTTGTCTATATCTATTTTCATGTGTATTTCAGGAATGTACAGGCAGTTTTTCTTTTTCTTTTTTTTCCAGTTTGCAATGACATCCAATATAGTGCTTCAATATTTTGTCCTGGTTTTTATGTCACGATGGTGACTTGAAATTATACTTACCTACAGGGAAAGCTGAAAAACCATGTGTGTGTGTGTGGATCAAATCTTTAACTATTTCCATAAAAACATGATCTACATGGGGTTATACAGGTTACAGACCACATCCCTCATTAACCCCTGCTGTACTTTCATTTATTAAAACTGGACTTAGTGCATTGTATTAAAACCCAAGCGGTGCATTATTGAATTACTTATGCACAAGCAAATACTGAAAGTGTTTTATGTCCAGATGTTATTGCCTTCTGTAAATTATTTTAACATTCTAATTTCACATAACTTTATCTTCTTTTTTAATGATATTTCTCACTGGTTACTGAAATGATAGCTTGTGCATGTGTAATATTTGATAATCTGTGATGTAACCCTCACACACCGACTGTGTGCTCACCCTAAATCCTGCATTCCAGGCCTTCTTTTTATTTTACATGAATATCCTGGGTTGTGAATAATATTATAACTCTAAAGGTGACTCATTTTAAAATATACTTCCCAAAAAATCTAAGGAAGAAGTAAACAACAACAAAAAGAAAACCTCAACTTTATATTTTAGGGTTAGTAGTATAAAATGAGGGGGGTTTGAGGTGTTCCAGGCACGTCTAACTGGGAGGAGGGATGAGGTCTGGGAAAGAACCCAGACACCCTGGTGGGACTACATTTCTTGGCTGGCACGCCTTAGGATCCTTCTAGTGGAGCTGGGAGAAGTGGCTAGGGGAAAGGACAAGTCTAGGCATCCCTGTTTTGGCTGCCACCCCTGCGACCCATCCCCCGGGTAAGTGGAGGAAATGGATGGGTCAGTGGATATCAGCTGTGAATTGACACATATGCACACACAAATTATTATAAGTTATTAGAGAGCAAAACTTTTATTGTTTACAAAGAAATTGTAACTTTTTTCTCAGGCTTTGTCAAGTGAATGCATGCTATCCATAGTTTGCTGTTGAAGTTTTTGTGTAAAATCATAGATAGGGTGAACAAATTAAAAGGCTGTGCATGTGCATCTCTCATGGTGCTGGAAATATGTAGCAAATGCACGAAATATTGTGCATAACTTTTAATACAACATTCAACATACAGGTAATAAGAATAGGCTAAATATCCACATGATAGTAAACTATGTGCTCCGTATTGTTGCCTCACTTGGATATTGGTGAGGCAGCCATTGTATGTAAAGGCTCACTAATAGACCCCAGTGGGGCATCATTGCTATTCTACTCATGATGAAGACATCCCTTTTCTCTCGTTCCTTTACCCCCCCCCCCCCCCCCCCCGCCCCTTTTTTTTTTTTTTCTCTCCCCCTGTCTCTCTCACACTTGATATTTTTCTCTGGGCTCTTCTCTGCTCTGCCTGTGGGCCTGTGAAATGTCTCTGTCTGAGGAGAAGGCCCCCATGTCCCTCTGGAAGCCATTAGAGAACCTTTATGAATATATGCTGAAAGGATGCTTTTCTCAGGGGTGGGGACTGAGTGGGTGGGTAGTTCAGGGGGATTTTTGTGGAATGCTATCATTTGCCTTGGATGCTCTTGTGAACCACCCATGAATGTTAGATTTCTGTGCATGTTTGAGAGCTCTGTTTAATTCTGTCTCTTCATTTCTGAGTTGAAGGTAGTGAACTGCATGTATAGATGACTATCTTTCTGCACATATTGATCATTTTTTCTTTTCACCTTGATATTCTGGGTCTGATCCCTTAATATTGAAGGTTATGTCAAGCTCAAAAACAACATGTTCATGTAAGCTTTTTTGTCTGTTTACAAGCTGCTGTAATTTTCCACCGGTAGATTGAGTTCACAAGTCTCCACCCCTCTGCCCGCCCACTTAACAAGTCAGCCAATTAGAAATCCCTTCCTTAGTCTAGTCTTGTTTAGAAGAAGGTATTACACAGAGGAGAAAGCCGTCCCTCGTTTTGTAATAATTACAACCTATTTTGAGATATGAGTGCAAACATAATCTGGAGATACCAAGATTAAGAATTAACTGAGTGGAAATAATCATGTCAGGTCCACTTTAAGGCATAAACAGAGTGAGAGCATTATGTTACTAAGTGCTGCTCAATATAAGTGGATTTTTAAAAGGGGGAAAGATGCAACAGGGCTAAATTTTCACAGTTTTTATGCATTCTGTTCCCATGAAATAAATATCACATATTTTAAAAGCATGTATGTAAAATTGAGCTGTGTTTAAATATTTAAGATGCTCTTGAAGAAACGGAGGGCCTGGTGTACTAAGTGCAGCACTTTGCTTGTGACATCTAGCCCTAAATCTGACTGGTTGCACTATGTACTTCTGCTGGTAAGCCTGTGGCGGATTGTGTCAGTATATTAACAGTGGCGCTTTTAGCAGGATCAGCCAACAGTGGCTACTTTCCCTCTTGCTGAACTGTGCTCTTCGGTAACAAGATCTCCTAAGCAGTTGTGGACGCAGGCTTTAAAATGAGAGAATTAAAGTGGGAAGGTTGTGGCAGTGGCCCTTTGTTTCTTTTTTTTAAGCTAATTAATTGGGGAGAGGGCAACGGTTTTGAGTGCTACCTGATGGTTTGTACAGCAGGCCCACTAGGTCAGAAGAGCACTCTGGTGCTCATGAATCATGCTGCTGGGAATAAGAGTCCAACTCAGGTCCACAGGAAGAGGGGGGTGCAAGCATTGCTACAAAGGCCTCATCCACAGAGCAGAGGTGCTTTAGAGGTCCTGCTGGCTCAAACAATCAATCAGAGACCATTCTACTGTAATTACACCCGGGGAGTCATGGCACTGAGCTGTCAACACCTTACGGTACATGCCCCTTCCCCCAATTCCTCCTCCATTTCTTTTGGCAAGTGGTTACTCTAATGCTCTTTTTTAAATTCCCTCCAGCATCTCCATCATTATCATCTTTCTCCACTTTTCCCATACCCATTTATGATTCTTGGTTTGATCTGTGATCATCCATTTTGATCTCAATGGGAATGCTGAGAACAAACTTTGCACACAAATTCACTTTAATTCGCGCATGCACCACAATTTGCTGCGGACTGTGGAGAGATGCGAGGTGGCCAGGATGGCGTCTGAGAGGGATGAGACAGTATATAGGGCACAGTGTGAGGATAAAGTAATGATTTCTCCTTCACACCTCCCTTGCTAATTAGTGCAGGCTGCCTGCTGCCTCGAAGGGGGCGGTGTCTAGGGAGCCCTGCTATTTGTCTTGAAGAATTACCGGCAAAGAATTCACGTCGCTCCTTAATCCCACAGATACTGGATGGAATTCAACATCTACCTGACTGTAGCCACCTGTCAATTTGATTTAATGATTGTAATGATCATTTTTAGCCCTCCTCTCTGTAACCATGCAACAGGGATGTAGCATACGCTGCAGCCCACTTCACTTCCCCCAGGGGCCTGTCAGTGCAGGCTATTTGTGTGTCTCCAGATCGGAGCATCCTTCACACAGATGTGCCCACACTACATCCCCATCATCTCTTTTTTGTCCCCTCAATATCTCTCCCCACTTTCTCGATGGTTGTTTCTTCACCCATACTTTTGGCACACTGTCAACATAGTATTGACATCACTTAGCCCTGTGTTAAGCTGCAGGATTGATATCAATACAGTGTAAATACATCATTTTAGGGAATAGAAATCTACAGTTTGTAATAACCTTAGCCATATCTTAAGCCTGCAGGTGAAAGTAGGATTCATATACAGGTTTCCACATCAAGACATTTTAAATGTGTTTTAAAAATTTGTTGAGCAGAGAGAGTGAGTTCCCAGAGGTGTTATAGAATAGAAAATTTATTTCTATATATTATAATAATTAATATACAATTACAGCTGCTCAGTAAAAAGAAGAACAAATTGTTTTTTTTGCATCTAAAGACATATGTGACAGTCATTTGTGTGTGAATCCCATTGACATTACTTAGCCTTGGGTAGATCGCATCACCATACCAAATGTATCAGACAAGCCTTCCATAGCACAAGAAAGAGGCCAATCATTAATGTCAGCCAGAAGAAAAAAAAGTAGTATAATGTTTCCCTGTAAGTACTTCTCAGTAATGATGTCCATTTCCTTGTACTGCATTCTGTACTTTTCCCTACTGGGCTAATAAGATGAAACTTTAATGATGTCACTGGATATAGTGTTGTCTTGCATTGCCAGATGGTAATAAGATAAGGTGAAAATAAAATAGATGATATTAGGGTAAATAGAGGTAAAAGAAAAATACAGAATACAATGTCTGCTCACAGAATTTGCAGAAATGTACCATCCAAAAATATCGTGTGAAGTTTTTTAGATCATGAAGTTTATATTTGACTTAAAGAGCCACTCTGTAACTTTTCAACCTTTAAACTCTGCATTCTGGACTTGTTTGATGTCATAGTGACATCTTTTATGTGCATCTTGGAGTTTTGCTTTGCGCATGCATCACATGCCAGCAAGCAGATGTAAACAAACTGGCCATTTTGAACACGCACTGTGGCTGATTCAGCAAATAAAAGTTAAAAGACATGATCAGAGGAAGAGAGGAAACAAAAGTATGAAATTAATTTATTAAGTGAGACTAAGGGAAAACTGCCGCTGCGTGGCATTTGTTGATTAATATAGCGTTTGTTTACATTCTATGCTAATGTAAATTAGCACTAGTATTGCAAAGCATAGCAACTTACTGTGTGTGTGAATCATCTTTGCTCCTCATCATGATGTTTGCTGGAGCTATGTTCTCCGTCCTTCATAGACTGTATCAAAGAACTGTCCTCTCACAAACCGGCAACCTACGCAAAACTCTCCGAGGGGGAGGGGGGGAGGGGGAAGAATGCTTTCTGTGTACATCTTGGGTACATATTCTGCATCAGTCTGCTTTAACTTGAAGAAGAAGAAAGAGCTGAGTCATAAAGGAAAACTTTTCATTTTGCCACCCTTACCTTCTTGTTAGGCTCTTAACTTCAGATTCTAAGCTAAATATATAGTATCATGACTACAAATAGGTAAATTTACTTTTCTTTAGCTCAGACAAGACCCACTACTCCTCCACAACATGTGGAGCCAGTATAGATGGTTTGGACATCTGATACCTCCCTTTGGAAGTTTCCATGGCACAGCCAGCTGGCTTGCATTGACCTGAGACTTACAGGAAGGATAATATCTCTAAGCTGGTGTAGGGAAGTTGATGTTCACTCAGCTGCAGCTGAAGATGTGGAGGCATGGGAGTCTAAGGGTGAATCCCATTTCACCCCTTGGCCCTACCCCTTAGCCCTTCCCCTTCGTTTTGAGCGTTCACGTGAAGGGGTAGGGGTGTCCCAATTCCTTTTAGGACAGAGGGGTAGGGGTAAGGGGTAGGGCTATATACCCCTTCGAACGAAGATTTTTCAGAGGCACACTTGAGGGGTATGAAAATATCCCAGAATGCTTAGCGATTCACCGGCGAGATGGCGGCTACCGAGTCAAAAGACGTTCACAAATGTAAGTAGTTTCTTCATTGATAAAGTTTTTAAAATTACGACAACAATCGTATTATGTAGTCAAACGTTGTTTTGTGTTTTTTAAATATGTAATGGTGTTTTTCTTAATAAAATGCAAACGGGAAAAAATCGCTGTATGTTGATGCTTCAGTAACGTACCAGGCTGAGCAGTGCTCTGTAGGCAGCCTTGATAATCTACCGTGATAATATTACCAATAACTTCGGCAACCTTACTGCTGCTCTTCAGTTACATTGAGGGCGTCATGGGATACAACATGCATCATGAACAAATCGGATGTAACGTTAACCCTGTAACTTTAATGAAGCAGTGTGTTTGTTGCTTGAGGTTGATGCATGAAATTGAAGTTGTGAACGAATTGTGCGCATCAACGCTACACATTTGTTATATGGATATTGTAACTAAAGTAATTGCAAGCAATATCACTGATTTATTTAAGTTCTCAACAGTTATCTCTATGTGGTATCTATTCAGGGACTTCAGAGGAAACTAGACGGCTCATTCGGTTCCGAGCTGAGAATGAGAAGCGTTTCTTAAAATCTAGAGCTGCTGCAAAACAGCTATGGGAGTAAGATTTTTTTTTTTTCAGATAGACTGCATCGATTTATGTATTTACTTATTTATTTTTATCTTGCTTTAATTTGTGTTTCCATTACTCCTCATATTTGCTATGATACAGGACGTTGGTGAAAGAGCTTGGCCTGGAGGGAAAAATAACTTCTCAACAGGCCTCCAAAAAGTGGGAGAATCTAAAGAAAAAATATAAGGTAAGTGAGAATTTCTGTAGTTCTAGATGCATAATAGTAATATTTAAACATTAGTAATCTGTATTCTTTTTGTTTGTACTGCAATGATTAACTGAACATTTATAAGTTTAACATTCTTTTTGTTTCTTGCAGGATCTAAAAACTCCCAAAACAGGATCTGGAACAGGTGTTGGGAGCCAGGCCGTCCATTGACCCTCCTGTTGTGGTCGCATCATTTGCCCCTGATGATGATCTTGTCACACTTCACATGGTAAAGATGCAGCCACATCATGGATTGTTATTGATCTTTTGACAATGGTAATGCAGGTGTATTGACATTGTTGATAATAAACTCTTGTCTTATTCCTTTTTTTTGTTTGTTTGTTTGAAGAAACATGTTTTCAACATTATGTTCTGTACATACATACACTAGCCATATAAATTCTTTCTAAAATATAATACCTTCTCATTTGCTTTGCTATTGCAGGAGACCATTGAGCCCACCACCAACTCAACCCCAATCCCAGCTTCTTCAGTGGCAGCAAGCATCTCTGACGCCTCTGCCTCTGTTGTTGCTACTGTGGCTACACCAACCCCTTCCCCCCGAAAAAGGAAGAGGAAGTCAAACCCCATTTTGGATTTTCTGGTACAGGAGAGTGTTAAGGAGCAGAAAAGACACAAGGAAAGTGAGAAAAAAACTGAGCGTTTTTTAAACCTGTTCGAGAAACTGACTGACAAGATATAAATGCTTTTGTGCAATATTGTTACTGTTGTTTGTTCCCTGACTGTGTTGCACTGTTTACCTCAGAAGTTGTTCTCAGGACAAGTTTAATTATATGCTGTGCTATATATTTTTGCACTATTTAAATGTTTACCTTAGTAGCACAGCTGTTTCTTCTTTATGATTCTTAAATGTTTAAGACAACAAGAATGTGAAATTGCAATTGTTAAGCCAGTGACCTAATAAAGTGCAATATTGTTTTTTTTACAAGTTTGTGAGCATGAATATCACACCAGCTAAACATGAATAACATCTGAAACAGATTTCAGTAGGAAGAAAGATTTATTAGAAAAAGAACAAACTTCACACACCCCTGAGGTAACCTATAAGCATCATCTGGGTTTTTCAAACAAAATGAACGTTCCAAACCTTTTCAACATCTTTTGCTAACAAAAAACTATATACACTTTCTACTGCTGGATAACAATCAGAGTCTTTATGGGGCCTCCATGTTGCCTGAAACCAGGGCAGCCAGTCTGTCCCTTGTCACGTTCCCAGACCTCTCATTATCTGCCAGGGGCTCCCGGGGAGGTCGGGGATCTAGCATGTCCTGTACCACATCTTCATCTGGCTCCAGCGTGTCCCCATTGTCCAGACACACATTGTGAAGAAAGGCACAGGATGCAATAACTTGAGGGGCAAATGTTGGCTTGACCTCCAAGGCTTTGAAAAGGGTACACCTCCACCTCATCTTCATCATTCCAAAAGCCCTTTCGATTATGCTGCGGGCCTTTGAATGATGATAATTGAAACGCAGTTGAACTGGTCCATTAACTGGCTCCTTGTAGGGTGTGATTAGGCAGATTGGTGTATCCAAACACGGATAGCCACCATCTCCTAGAAGAATGTAGCCTGTGGGAGGGTACCGTCTTGCTCTGTAAAAGCTGCTGTTCTTCATGATTCGTGTGTCATGGACGGACCCCGGATAACCAACAAAGATGTCTAGGAATCGTCCACTGGAATCACAAATTGCCTGCATGTTAAGTGAATAGAATCCCTTGTAATTTAAATAGTCTATTCTGTGTTGTGCCGGTGGTTTTAGCCTGATGTGGCTTCCATCTACTGCACCCACAACATTGTGGAATGCAGGGCTACCTGATAAGTGGGCAAATCCTTGGCCAACAGCATGAAGCTCTTCTATCTGGGGGAAAGAAATGGCACGCTTCAGGTTGATCCATATATTATTTGCTACTTTGTGGATGATGCGGTGGACTGTGGATTTGGGCACATTAAAAACACGACACACAACTTGATAAGACAGTCCATGAGCCAGCCAGAAGACGTAGATGAGGACCTCTAGTTGTCTCCTCCAGCCATGGTCCTGTTCTCCTTGCAGCAGCCTCTGCAGACTAGTCATAGCTCTCCTGCTGAGGCGAAAATCCTGCTGCAACTCTGCCTCTACGTTAAACCACAAACGCAGGATGGGCACGTTGTGGTTCATTTTGCAGTATGATGTAGGGTGACCAGTCTGGAAAAGAAAATATGTTCACATCTCAATGAGAAGGATTTAATCAGTTTTACCTGTGGGATATTTGGCTTTTCCCCACCCCAAAACCTGACGCATTAATAGCATCTACAATACAGTCATGCTAGGTGTTTTTTGTATTTTATCTTAATATATTTGCACACTGATCACTACAGTGAGCATATTACATGTGTATCATATTTGGTAGAATGCAAAGTCACACAGTTACACATACATCCGTAAGATTGCCAAGTTTTTTTTATACAACTTAACCTTAGCAGTCGGCAAAATGATTAGGTTGTGTAGCTAGGCTAAACTACAAAATCTTATTTGCATTGCATTGCAAACAAAGCCAGAGAAAAAGAGAGTATGCCCGCACACGCAATACATTGTAATTGCACACAAAAGTTCTACATTACATCCTACATACCATAAAATGATCCACCAATATTCCAAGGCGTTGAAGACGTCTCTGTTTTCTCGCATTTTTCCATTTAGCTGCAGATAACCTTAAAAAGATGCCGATAGCCCACGCAAGCGAGATCATTACAGCTGCAGACGGCATGATTTCTCAATATCTCTCAAAATATCTCAATATCAATATCTCAATATCTCTCAAATATCTCAATATCTCTCATTTCTCAAATATTTCTAAATATTTCCAGGAACAGCTTGTTGCGTCTGCTTACGTAAAAGCCAGCGGTGACTACTGATGACGTATGTGACTGTTGAAGGGGTGTCCCAATTCGTAGGGGTTGACTTTTCAGCCCTACCCCTTCTAGCTCCGTTTTAAGGGGTAAGGGGCAAGGGGTGAAATGGGATTCACCCTAAGTATACCCAACTTGCCATTCTAAACAAGTGGGGTGAGCATATCTGTACATTAGGTTATGTTATTGACAGTACTGAACTGTCATTGTGTGCAGAGGTGCTTTGCCTTGCTATTTCTTAAAGCATGTAAAATTTTGAGTTTTGTTGAACGCACCGCCAAGAAAAAGGAATTTTTTTTTCCACAGAGGGTGTGCTGTTGAACATATGTCTCTTTGTAATACAGCAGTAGGGCTACAGAGTACAAATGCCCCTCTGCCAGAGCCATATAAAATGGATGACACAAGCCATGTGCTAAGAGGCTTTGCCAAAGCAGTAGCTTACCAGTCTCGCAGGTGTTTCTGTGTGCTCTGTCTGCCATCCTCACTGAGGAGGCTGGGAACCTCACTCATTTTCAGCAACCTGGTGGCTGGCACAAAAGTTACTGCTTCCAGCCCAAACAACCATTTTCCATTTTGGGTTGATGTGACAGAGATGTCTCCATCCCAGTGACAAACATGGTAGTAAAGGCTGATGAGAACCATTCTTATGCCATCCTGAGTGTATGTCTGGTGGAGTGCAACGACTGAGCAGTATCATTTGTTGCTGTTGTTGTTGTTTTCCTTTTGTTTATTTTTAATGATCACAGCCCGGCAAGAGAAAAAAGAGGGAAACAGAGGACAGCAGGTGAGAGGATGGTAGGGAAGAGATCTGCTCCTGTGCCCAAGGTAAGAGTAAAAATGAATGATGCCTAACAGATCATCTTTAACAAAGCAGAGATGGGCTAGGATGATTTATGATCGATGTTGACTCTGCTGAGTTTTTGATTGGGGGCTTAAAAGGAGTCCAAACATATAGTCTTCATTTTTCTCTGATGACACAATGCATTCCCTTCACCCAAAATGGAGAAAAGCCCTTAGAACTGCCTCTGATTATGAGAATTTCTCTTTAATTAGCTGGTGAAATTCCTCAGTCAAAATCTTGCACATCTTTGACCGTGCCTGTTTTTTAGATACCTCCATCTTTTCCTGCCCATTCTATCAGTCAGTCTCTGTCAGAGTGTATATTGCTTGTGGGTTTTTACTTTATTGACAGAAAATCTTTGTAAATACAGTTCAGAATGCTAGCATCTTGTGGGTGGTAGCTTGTCTTATGTATGTACATTATACTCGATTTTGGGGAAATTGAAAGACTCTGGTCTAGTGAATAAGCTGTGAATGATAAAAGATTTTTTGGGATGACAGCAGCTGAAAATATGATTCCTCTTTTTATTTAAGGGGAAGAAAGAAATGTATTTTTTCTCTGTCAAGACTCATAGTCTTAAAGACTCAAAACGGCTTTCCTTTCTTTCTCAAATCCAAGGCCAAGAGGATTACATTACACTTACATCATGACAAACTTTGACCAGACTGCCAAGTGTTGTATTAGATTAATTTCAACAATAATATAATAACAAAGAAAAAAGCTGGAAAGAAATACATCAGGGTTTCCACCACCCCAATCATCTTGTTGACAATATGAGACTTTGGAAATATTACAGTTGTGTTTTAATCAATAAAAAAATGAGACTGCATTAATTAGCATGAATAAAAATAGTCTATTGTTATTTCCACCATTTCAATTCAGCGGAATGTGTCTGCATGTGAGCCTCTACAAGCACAATACAGTACATTAAAAAAAGTTATTTAAATACTGTTGAGCCTGCCATTGCTGGTTATGGATACAGAGCTTTAAGAGGAAAAAAGGAATTAAATCCCCTCTGTGTCTTTGTGGAGATGTGGGCCTGAGCAGACCAGATTTCAGCTCAATCGAAGCTGTAATTAGTTGTAATTTACAGGGCAACTCCTCCCCAGCGACCCCACTGTGCAGAATCCCCTGGCCGCTTGGAAAGATCATGTTTTCTTGCACAGTGCATGGCACTCAAATGAACCACAACATTGCCATAATGGCTTGCTCCCCACTGATTTGCCCACCTTGTGTAAGGTAGCTGAAAGTCACTTCCTGTAATGCTCAGTGGAGCGTACATGCTGCTATTTCCATTTATTAAGATGTGAAGGAGCACGGGTGCTCAAAGCCACTATAAACACATCAATAAAGGAGGCAGTTGGAATGCATAGTAAAGTTGGGGGGGGTAATGTGAAGATGTTTGCCTGATGTGTATGCACAATCAGTGGCTGCAACTGACAATGTGTTTTTAGATCTAATGATGCATTTGCATGTAATTTTGTGTGCTTGTTATTGTTCTGAAATCAGTCCAGATGCAATTTGAGTGCACCAATTTAGAGTTCAATGTTACTCAAGCAACTAATGGATTCTCAGGCAAAATGAAAATATCTTCCTAATGATATGACTAAGCTTGATGGGTGAAGCTAAATTGATTAGTGTGGTAACATGAATTTAATATGGAATTAGCCTTTGAGAAGTGTGATCACATTTTTCTGGTACTTGCTGACCTTATTACATTTGAGCTATTGCTTTGTGCTGTATGCACTCCATTCCTGTTTCATCTTCCTCTCATTGTGCTGATTAGAGAACATACTGATGTTCTCATAAAGACTTATAGCTGCCATGCTCTAAAAGTGGCGCAAATAAAACATTAGAAGGCATTTGAGTGTGTGTGCGTGTCCTGGTTGCTAGTGTACTTCAGCAAGCAGTTTTCTTGCAGTACAGCCATAAGAATGTGAAAGTGACAGCAGAAATATTTTCTAACATTATCGTGAAATTAAATTTCATTAAAGCATTTCACAAGATATTGATTGAAATAAGTCATGTTCATTTTGGGACTGTGATCAGTCCCATACATGAATTAAGCTACATAATGAGTTTCTAACAACCCAACTCACTCAGTGCCACATGCTTAAAATATTTCTCTTAACACAGGCAGTAATTTTTTGCTTAGCTTGAGTTGTGTGTAACTCTGATATTTTTCTGACCAGATATGATGATTAATTTCTATGATGACACAAAACAAATTGTAGAATTATTTATATACATGCTTAGAAGCAAATATTAAATGCATTCTGCATTTTAGAGGAACACTAGTTAAAAAAACAGAAATATTGTAATAATGATGTCACTGGAAAAGTACATTTATTAATGTGTACATGTTGAAAGAGATTGGAATATTGACAGTAATGACTGCTTTAATACTTTGGTCCAAATTTTCAACAAAATTTAAATTGGAACCACAGTACCTGTAAAGACTCACATTTTACTAATCTTGCCAAGTTGGAAAATCTGAAGATGGATGGATGGATGGATGGATGGATGGATGAATGGATGGATGAATGGATGGATGGGTTCACAGACTACATATATAATGGCAGACAACAGAAACAGGAGGTCTTTCTTTAGCAGAAAGTAATCCCACTGAAAACTGCATTTCATTGAGTGACTATGGACTGCCCTGCACTCTATTTCTGAAAAATGATGTTGTGGTTGAATGTTTGTAAAAGACACTTACAGTAAAGGTTTCAGCCTCTCAGTTGCAAATGCTAGCTGTTATATTTTACCGTGCATGATTTCCCAGTTATTACATTACAGCTGTTTATAGCTTGGCAATAATGGGATTCTTGCTCAGCATTGTTCCAATCCTGAAGATTTTTATGCTCATCTAAAATCTACACACAAACACAAGGGAAACAAGGGTCCAGGCAGAAAAATCCTAGAATTTCCTCATATTGCGAAGCTAAGAGATGCTTCCAGTGGTATTGCTGTGTGTCTCTGGGCATGAGACATGAATACATCCTGTAGCTACCATGAGTAAGTTTGTCTAGTATGGAATCTCTTAGCTGAAAGCTGGCTAATCCTGGACACTGGCTCATCAAATTGAACATCTCTTGTGTAGTAATTCAGTATAACATGCTGTTGTGGTTATAAGGGAAATATAAACCTGTTCACTCTGGAATGGAGGTTTTTCAGGTTCAAACAGCACACAGTAAAATTACAGCCAGGGTAAGTCTAAAGAATATTAGGGTGAGCTGAAAATAGCTTGGAAGATACTGCTAGTTTCAATTAATTTTCACATTGTTGTTAAAATGCCATAATAGTAAAACTAAATTTAAAAAGACAAAAAGATTAAATGGGCTGAAACCAGTTGACACTGGACAGAAATAAAATACTGATTTGTCACTCAAAAAATTATTAGATTATGGGAATCTGCTAATAAAACTGAGAACACAGAGCTGCAAACTAAACTTGGGCAGTGCAAATGAAGGAGGTTAAAGTATAAAATACAAAACCAACAGAAGGAAAAAGTTTGGTAAATGAAAATGAAGCAGGTGGCATGGTAAACAAACAATTTACACAATTTCTAAGTAATTTACATTGGTTATGTTTTTTATTTTATTTTTTACTATAAAAACAAACCCTTCTAAAAGGCAGAGGAAAGAAAGGATCATAATATGTTGACTGAAATGTCACGTGGGGTCCTCTGTCTTATATGAAGAACTGAGGGGACACTTTAATATCAGGATAAGCTGGAGCAGAGCACAACAAGCACACATCACCCCACATCCTCTCTACCTCACCCTGCACCTCCTCCACTCTGCTCTCGACGCTTTGCAGCAGCTCACCTCTGTAGAAATGAATAATGAATGTGACTAGACACATGGGTCAGAGGTGACGTGTCTGTGAGGGAGCAAATTCCTCCTTGATTAGTACATAAAAAACCATGGCCCATCTGCCTCTTCTCAGGGATTTGACAGGGGTCTGACTTGGAATGCCAGGAGCCTAGGGAGAGCCGGGCAGAGACAAGGCGAGGGCGTCAGGAGGAGGGAGGCAGCCCTCTGCATCAAGCAAGGAGAGACCCACATTGAAGGGACTTACTTTATCATCACCTCACATCACCCAGACTCTGCAGAATTACAATGTGGAATGCATCAACTTGCCTTTAGGCATGTTAGTTGTAGTGCAGCGTATACAAATCAGGTTATCAACCATTTAATGGCAAGAACAGCACTAACTGTGTTGTATTAACTCAGTAAACTTAAAAGTAATGGAAATTGTTTCAGGCTATCGATGTACAGGAATACATCTCTTTTATGACTGAGACATTAATATTTGAACACAGCCATATAAGATTTCCATTCTTCAAGGATAAACGTTAAATTTGATAAAATACAATATAATCACCTGTTGTATTTCAAGCCTTTCAGTTCACTGTCCTGAGCCTGTAACATGCCTCCACCCAGCCAGCAGCTTTTGACCCGAGTGCATTAGTCTATACAGGGCAAAGGAAAGGTGACCACAGACCACCTCTAGTTCAGTTTTCTTTTCTTTTTTTAATCTCACACTAGGGTCTTTCAAAAAGTTCAAGGCCATCGGCAGCACTACAGAGAATTTTCTGAACTCACCGACCCCCCATGGGGGGCATTATTGATTCTTTTAGTCTTTACTGAAGGATTAACAGTAGGAGCTCCTCTGAAGAGTTGTCCACTCATTTACACAGATAGTGGAAGGGGCAGGGAGGTAAATTACCATACATCTCCTGTAGTAATATTATAATATATACATACTCTGAACCAGGCCAGAGATAAGCAAACTTGTTGAAAGAGGAAAACATAGACGAGGTTCACCTCTACTGGAGAGAAAGAACATACCTCTTGGCAGTGGCTATAATTAATATGCTAAATTGAATTGCAATAATTGACTAGGGGACTGGCCTTGAGCTCTAGAGGTAGGATGATTAAAATGTTAGGCTCCAGTGAAGGAGTGATTGGGACCCTGGTGAATTAAGGATTGGATTTGATGGGAGACAATGCGGACCCCATTTTTCATTAATTAGCCTCAGATCCATAAAACCCGTGAAAGACTTCAATTGTGTATTACTGCAGTCTCTCAATTACATCCATTCATTAATTCTGAATAGCCTTCACCAAAGCATTATAGCACACGCATATGAGAATAAAAGAGTGAATCAAAGACTGCTAGACTATTCTAAGGCTACTAGTTCCCATTACCATATGGGGGGAGAGTTTATGAAAAATGCTGAGGTCTTTTGTCAGTTGTCAAAGGGTGGGTGTTACATAGCTAACATCCAACACAATGACCATTTATGTGGGATGTTAAGTCATAATAACTTTCTAATTAAAACTTCTGCAGTCATATCCTTACAATTGTGCCCTTAAAAACATTTGTTAATACCAGTTTTTTAATGTACATGAACTGATTTTTAAAAACTTTGTATTGCGGCTGCACTTTGAAAGCTAAACTGGCAACATGATATTGCTGAATACTGTGATGGTGATAAGACTAGCAGTATATAAAAAAAATACTAATACTAATACTAATATATGGCGCCATTCTCAGTTGTATTAATAAATATTACATTAAACTTCTGCATCTATACATTCTGATGTGTTACATTATGTAAACAAAAAAAAAAAAAGAAAAAGAAAAGGTTTGTTGTTGGTCATAAAATGGTCTTCAAATCTTATTTTCAATTTTACAAAAGTTGTAGTTTTAATCCAGACACAAAGGCAGTTACACCTAAATCATAAAGACTCCAAAAACCACAGTTCTTCCAGACTGCATGTGCAAACAGGTTTTAAATAAAAGATTGAGTGTCCTACATCCTGTTGCATCTCTCAGAAGATATAATTCTATAATCACCCAACAAAATCTGATTAGAATCTCCATCGTCATTTCTTTGCTGCATTGTCTTTGCATTACTCAAACTTAAAATAGCTTTGTTTTTTTTCCTCACACAATAACAACCACAACAATGTAATGTATATTTTGTTTTTATGTGTACATTTACTTAAGAGGATTACAAAAAGCAAAAAACAAACATACAAAAAAAAAAAAAAACCCAAAAACCTAAATATTTTCACATATCCTGTTTGTAGTTAGTCTTACTGCATTTGTGTGTGGCGGAGTGTGACTGCTGTGTCTGCCTGCGTGTGCATACATACAAAGAGATAGAGAGAGGTGTAGTGACAGCATGAGAAAGGTGCATGGTTGTGTAATGAAACCCATAATTACAGGGTGAGAGACGGGTATTGTTTGTGCGATTGACAAGTCCCTTTCAGTCACGAGTGCAGTTTTCTGTCAAAGGCCTGTTTTTCTTCTGACGTTTTTTTTCTTCCCCCCACACAAGGCCGAGCACCTTCTGCTGCTGCATAAAAGGCATCACTCTCCTGGATGGGGAGTGTGCTTGGCGATAATGCATGATTTGCATTTAATTCTTGGATATGACAGACTCTGTTATAGTACTCTAGAGCCTCAAGCCTAATTTACATTGTATCCTTATCTAGTGGCACAGTTCTCTGTTAAGGGACAAACGTTGGGAGCGTATGACATTTATCTGCATGATATGGCGGTGATATGGTCAGCCACTGTACATGTGTATTATGACAATAAAAACAGGCAGTTGATGTGTTGGGGGTATTGTTGTGAAGGTGCACCTGTGAACACCTACATCTTGAACAAAGCTTTATTGGATGCTTTTTCCTTTAGGTTTATGTGTTAACATCAAAACAAGTGGGAGTGAAAAAAAACACTTCCTCTGCCCCTAAAAAGATTAATCTGTGTTTCAATATGAGACCTGTTTCACTCCCCGTTCATTCTCTGTATAATAAGCATTTGTCATATCAGGACGTCTTCAAGTATCTGATTTCAAATCCTTCAAATATTTGTAAAGTACAGCTTACACTGTGAACAGAATAATGTTTAAACGATCTTCTTGTGCTTACTCATAGTGCCTTCACACGGTGTAAGCAATTTCATTGAACATGGCTTCATCCTTTTACTTCCCTGGCTAGTCTTCCTGAACAGAAGTTGTAGACAGGGGAATCTAGATTGTCACCTCTCAGATCAGTGCAACTGGGTGTGTGATTCCTCAGATATTACATATTTTTAATTCCTCCTTACATGCCACTGGAGAATAATGCGTGCAATGGGTCCCTATAATTGAGCCATATTGTTGCTGAGCACAGTGTTTCTTCTGGGACATGCAGAGAAGACAAGGAAAACACAAGCTTGACCCTGGAGACATAGCGAAACAATCTGCTGTACATATACCTCTTTTAAGCTTTTATACCTCCTTTCTCAAAAATGAGCTCCCTCATTCTCTCAGCTCTTATCTGACTGACTGGTACAGATGGACAGTATCTTTAAATGGACAAATATTTCTATCTGAACTAAATAATTTTGTTTAAACTTTTAAATGTAAGTGTATACATGTAGAAAAAATAACAAGATCAGGAATTGAGGACTGATTATATGTTTGGTAAAGATGTGCAACAAGCCTTGTTTCTTTATAAGTCTCCAACAAAGACTGTTTTAGTTTTGCTATCCACTAAAAAACCTGTGACTGATTAAAAATTGGTTCCGACTAAGGGAGGTTGGATCAGCCTGGTCCGATCAAGGTGTTTATATGAGTCATTTCTATTCTGGTCAAACTATGATTTTAATAAAAATTGGTCCATGTAAACACAGCTACAGTCATCCTACATATTATAAAATGTGTGAAATCTGCCCTAGTATCAGCTTGCTCCTTGATAAGTGATTAAAAAAGATATGGAGCAAATCGACATTCCCTGTGAGACCCTGTCAGCCAGCCTAGGGATATGTGCTCACAGTTAATAGCAGGGCCTCATCTGTCACCTGCATCTTCGATAAAAATGAATTTCTCACATATTTAAGGCCAGGAAACTGCCCGACTGAGTGCTGCCTCCTTCTGAGTTGAGCTGTTCCAACATCATCACAGGAGATGTGTCAAACAGGGCGCAATCTGAATTGAGTGTAATCTGCTTCACCTCATGTTTCTGACAGGAAGACAAGCCTTTGGACAAAGGTATATATTATTTTACCTCACAAGTATTATTCTGGAAATATCTCTTTCATACCAGAGATGATTAGAAGTGTTAGCCATGTTTCTAATGTATGGCACGTCCCTCTGACATGTCCTCTTGTCAACGGGCTTCAATGACAAATTTATTCTCCAAGGATGCTCAGCTATTTCTTTGTAACGTTCAAAAATTCCAGTTCAGAAGAGAAATGGCTTATTAACGCTGAAACTTCATAGGAGTTTAGACTAAGAGCAGTTAGTGGCAAAGGCTTTAGGAAAAAAAAAAAAAAAAAAGGAATCCCAGAGGAATCACAATCTGTCTCAGCATTCCCTGGCCCTTCACAGTTTAATAACTCAATGGATTACCTGCCGCACTTTCCAAGGACATTAAACTAAGTTCTTCTCAGAATCGATGTAAAAGGGCTTTTTGGATATCAACATTGCTCAATACTACACACTTAATTTCACACACTGAACAGGCTCCTACATTTAATTATACCTCATGGAATGGCTTTAATTGCAACATTTTGGAGTTTAGCAAAGTAGCTGTCAATGAGAAGAAGACAAGGACATCACTGTAAACAGGAAATGCCAATAATAGAAGACTTGACTCAGAAACCAAAGTTTAAACACATTATGTATTTTTTTAAAAAGCAGGTTTCTTCATGGAAAATAAGCTTAAGTGATGAATGTCAGAAGTCTGAACTTAAAATTTCTGATCACTGGAAGGTAGGAGGGAATTAATGGAGTTCACTTGCTTTGTCAAAGACAAAAAGGTCTTTGGAAGGTCTTTTCCAAGTCTGACACTCATTGCTGCAGACTTTACCTGCACTTGTGCTTTTTATTTATCGCGTGGTTCCACACCATGAATTATCTAATGTCTTATGGACTATAAATTTCCCTAATGCAGTTCTGTGCCCTTCCTCTACACCTTCCTACAAATATCTGCATGTCCATACACAGAGATACCACACAATTGAACAAATATATACACAAGCAGAACGTAACTGAAGTATCACACTGTCTGCATGTGTTTGCAAAGGGTAAGCGACAAAAACATCTGCAGTAAGAACCCCTTGTGTCCTTCTGAGGTCCTTATGAAGGCAATAACCCGCTGTCACCAATCAATCAGTGAGAGTACCACAATATTGTTTACTAGAGCAGCTCATTAAGCAATGTAGCAGAACATGCTAACTTAATTTAAAGTGAGATTTATTGTGGCCTGGGCAGCAGAGAACCATTCTCCCGGAGCTCAACTCTGTGCCATGGTGCATCTGGGTTGCTAAATTACAACTAAAGTCGCTGATAAATTGCCCTGCGCTCATCTAACCTACTTACTGGTTTCTAGATAGACAATAATGAAGAATCATTTGATGCTGAAGTGGAGCACACTGAAGTCATTTGCAATCACACTGTCAAGCTTAACTCTTAGAAAAGACAGACAGACACACACACACACACACACACACTGGTTAAGGTTAAAAAAAACAAGTTAAAAGGTAACAGGCTGAGACATGGGAGGCTTTTATTAACTAGGCATGGCAGGCAAAGTTGCAGTTTAACTTACAGTTTAGAGTAAAACTAAAGGAAGGTGGCAAAAGTAATCATCGCCAAAATTAACTGCTTTTAACTGTACTTCTGAAAAAATAGTAATCCCCCCCCCCCCCCCCCCCCCCACACACACACACCCACAAACAAACACATACAACAATACAAGACTCTTTGTAGTGCATAATTAGCTTGAGTGTTTTGAAGACACCTATAAATAACAGAAAAGAAATGCAATAGGCTGACAACTTAATTCATCTCCCTAAAATACACACACACACACACACACACACACACACTCATATCAACACATCCATGGAAATGGCACTGACATACTTACAAGCCTCCCACTGAGGACGAGGTCACACTGAAGCCCAGTGATCAGGACTCTCAGTGGGGTGCTTTAGGCGTCTTCCCAGCTACCCGATCCAGAGGCATCTCTCTATGGCAAGTGCCTCTGGGGAGTAGTCACACTTTTAAAAGACGGAAATTAAGTGGAAAAATGTCTGCTCACTCACTGATGTAATTATCTGTCCTGGATTAACATCTGTTCGCAAGCCTGAGTGCCAAGTCCACTTCAACATGTGCCAGTACCTTGTGGCAGCACCGGGTATGCATACCTGTGTCTATTTCCAAACACTGTGTATCTTGGCACCAGCTGCAGCAACTTTTCACTCTGACATCCTCCACCCATTCAACATCTGTGTATTTATGAGAACATCTTGGCTGCAGTCACTGAGAGCGCTGATGTTGTGACACCACCTTATCAGTTTTTCCAGTTTAAGCATGATACCATGGCATCGCTTTTCTGGGATGTAAATTATTCCACATATTTCAGCATGACAAGTAAAATCTGAAATTAATTTTGAAGTATTAAACAGTGTATTTATATTTCAGTTTATATGACCTCATTACGTTACACATAATTCTAGTCAACAGGCAGACGTATTTGTTGTTTAATTTTTTCTTTTTTTGCCAGCTTTCTTTATCAAAAACATGAATCCAAGTGAGGCATTCTGACAGATCATCCTTTTCTGTTGCTGAGAAGCTTCTAGAAAGCTCATTAGCATGCTTCATTTAGCTATATCGCGTGTCAGGGTGGTCGTTCACCTAGTGGCTTATTCTCACCTTAACAACTCTGATGTAACAGAGCTCAGGTGGCCTGTATGCACTGGAGGACCTGTTTGATATTCAGCTTGCAAACTTGGGCTAATCCATTATGCATTGGCATTGTTATATTCCTTTTTACACCCCTACCCCCTTATTAGAAGGACCAACTTTCCCTGCTGCTGCTCTAGGTGTGAGCTAAATGAAGGATTCCATTTCAATTGTGGTTATTGACATGCAACAACCAAAGGATTACTCCTACTTTTGTCTCACTGTGGAAATTCCATCCAATAGAAGCACACAGAAATGTATTTGAATGACCCTTGGGTATACGTGGCGACTATTCCCAAGAATGTTAAGCCCACTGGGAGCAAATTATAATTGAACCATATCATGGAAGAGAGAATTTGCTTCTCTTCCTGTTAACTGGGCCCTAATTATCTTTACTCTTTAGTTATTGGAGCGGAGGGGATAGAGCACTGTCCTCTCTATTAGATCAACTGTCTGGGGAGTTTTTTAGCTATAGGTTAATGAACTGCAGAATATCAGGCAGAATGCAATCACAGCTCAGCCAATATCACCAATGATATGGTGTTCCTAGGCATGTGCATCGGGGCTGGGGAAAGTCAGCCCTCTAGGGAGCATAACCCTGTACTTTCAGAAACGTATAATTAGCAACAATACCATAGTGGTTTCCTCTTATGGAATGCTCAATATTTGAAATCATCCACCCCAATTCCACACAAATGGCTTTAGCTCTCATTATAATGCAAGGCATGTTTTACTGAGATCAGTTAGTATAAGATTTGTGTAGCCTTTGGCTTGTCAAATGATTATATAATTGATTAGATTAATACTGATCAGTGCTAATACTGAGCACAGAGCGGACGGAAGTCAGCGTAGATCAGATAATTGAATAAAGTGAGCTAGTGTGAATGCACTATCAGTGATTAAATCATTTGGAAAATGTTATTAAGGGAATAAAAAAAAGTCACACATATTCTAAAAGAAAATACACTGATTTCAGTTGATTATCCTGTTTGGTTGTGAGAAGAGCTTGTTACAAGACTGGACAGTGTTTTCATCAGTGATTCATTCACTTTTAACAAATATGTTTAGTAGCTTGTACATTATTGTCTTCTTATGGTCCATGAAGACTCAAACCATGGGCCTCGGTGAGGTTGGAGTGAGCATGCTAAGTTATGCATTAAGTTAGTTTGCTCCTTATGGCACAAACTTGACTATCCAACTTTATAGTGTTAGACACTCTTTCTGAAGAGTGGAAGATAGAAGATTGGGATAAATGTATTCAGCCAATTAGGCAGGTCCTTTTCAGCACTATCCTGACATGACCCATTCATTTTCCATCATCAAAAGCAAAGACAGCATAGCAAAGGAAGGTTTCAGTCAAAGATGTCCTGTAAGGATCAGTTAATCTGTGAATGCTTTATCTATATGTCCCTGCTGCTGCACCACTCTAAGGCCCAAAGCATGCTTCTGATCTGGTGAAAGCTTCACTCCAGCAATTGCTCAGACAGAACAGAGTGGACACAGGTTAATTTTATGTCCCTTCATCTCAGATTTAGAAGCATTGTGGTGTAGGTGATTATCCTCTATGCCATAAGGAGCTCAGTCCACTGAAAAGAGCAGAGTGGCAATCCTTAGCTAATGTTCACAGAATATGGACTTTATCTTCTGCAGCACAACAGTCCAGAGTGAAAAGTGTGCTGCTTGTACTACAGTTTGTACACATGTGTCATTTTTTCTTTAACTTTCTTTTTCTTTCATCTTTCCTGTTGCTGTGCTTGTGTCCTTGTCCTGTCCTTTCTGAGCCAACTGAAGCAGATGTCTGCCCTTCCACAGCCTGGTTCTTGAGTTTTTCCTCTTTACTGTTACTTCCTGCCCTATGCATAATCAGAATTGGGGATTGAATGGTGTGATTCAATGTGATCCACTGGTTTCCCCAGCAGGAATTTTTTTATGAACTGGCATAATGTGAATGAAACTATAACAAACTTAAATTAGAACTAGAATAAAGTCAATTTGATTAAACTATAGTCTGTCAAAATGGACTGTGTTGAACTTGCTGACTTTCCGACTAAACAGTAGACGTCTGATGGATGTGCAGATCACGTCTATATTGCATCCGTTGGTCCATGACCAATATTGGGCGTCTACACGATGTGAAAAACAGGTCTGCTATTTTGACATCTAACATTTGGACGTTTATATGCAGTTTAACATCTGATCGTCAGACTAAGTAACTTTTTTGGAGGTCACATAGATGTCAAACAAAGGTGCAGGAAAGTGACATAAATGCTGCATTTTTCATTTAAGACAAATAATATCAAACTTCAAACTTAACTGATTCAAGATTATGTGATAATTTTTTTTCCTGAGAACATGATATTTTATTTTACATCTTTACTTTTTTCTGCACTGATATATTGGGATTTTGGACCGCAGTTTGTGGTAACCATCTGACTATAACTGACATCAATATGCTCTGCACCCTCTCTTTAAAGACAGTCTGCGTAACAGTCTCATGTTTTCACAACCATGCCCCCCGACTGAAATTTAATATGTGAAAAATTAGACTGAGTTTAACACAACCGGGGTCATTTGAACTAGTTAATGCCACTCACAGGCAGCACATCTTCATAACTCAGCCGGAACCTTCTGAACTCAAACAGTCAATGCCAGTCGGCCACTGTTGCCAACTTAGTGACTTTGTCGCTGGCGAGTGTTCAGACCCCTCTAGCGACTTTCTTTTTTCTTCTTCTTCTTCTTTCCAAAAAAGCGACTAGTGACAAATCTAGCGACGTTTTCTGGTATTTACTGGAGTTAAAAGTGTTAAAAAACAGAAAATATTGACAGAATTATTTTAGTTTATTATTTTTTGCTGTTCTAAACATTTTTAGGTTGTCTTTTCATCAATTTTTCCTTTCCCATGACATCCCTCTCTATGGCAGCATCCATTACAACTATATGTACTAGGCTGATTATGCTAATTAGACGATGACGTCATTTAGCGACTTCCAGCGACTGTTAGGACAGCCAAAAACTACTTTTCTTATTGAGGAGTTGGCAACAGTGCGGTCGACTTGCAGTTCAACAGCTGATGCTTTAGCTGTTTATTTGGGTGTTTATAGTGTCAGGGGTTTTCGCTTTGTTGTCTTAAACTACCTAAAACCTGCTCTGGCTACAACTTTCACTACAGCTCTTCCCTTCAGTGTTAAAACTGAATTGGAATGAATCTTGAAAACGACTGACCAGTGTCTAAAAATACATTTACATGTAGCAGATGAAAAAAAGCGACCTGGTCAGTCTGCAGGTTCTTCTCAGTCCCCCTTTGGTTATGCTCATGGTCAAAACGTTGGCGCCTGAGATTCAAACTACACTTTCAAATTAAATGGGAGAGTTCCAAGAAAATGGAAATAGCTGAGACAAGTGTAAAAATGATTGGCAAAAACTGTAAATGGTCCGTATTTATAGAGCGCTTTACTGCATCTGGAATGATACCCAAAGTGCTTTACATTATACATCACATTCACCCATTCACACACACATTCACACACTGATGGCGGAAGCTGCCATGCAAGGCGCTCGACCACGACCCATCAGGAGCAATTAGGGGTTCGGTGTCTTGCCCAAGGACACCTCGACATGAACCCAACTTGGCCGAGGATTGAACCGGCAACCCTCGGGTTACGAGATGACCGCTCTACCTTGCTGAGCCATGCCGCCCCTGTAAAATACAATGCTAACTGTCTTGCTGCTATGATGCTGGAAATAAATAAAAAAAAAAAAAAAAAAAAAAAAAAAAAAACAGTGTCAAATGTCTACCATGACTATCTTAACATTTGCTGAGATGTTTTTGTATTATACCAGCATTGCTAGTGGATGCCACAGCAACATATATTTTTGCCTTTCCATATTTCTAATCATTTTGCTTTTTCTATTCATGCATTTGGGATCATGACACATAACTAGTCAGCAATGGAAGACCTTATAAGGATGCACACATCATCTGAAGCACCACAAAGAAGTGGAGGTGGAAGATATACAGTCATCACTCAGGATTAACTGCTGCAAATATAATCAGTTTTGTCCCCCTCCCCATTTTAAATGTTTGAACAGGTTTTGAGATAAAACCCAGTTTATCGCTTTAATTTTTAAATATTCTTTTAGACCTACAAACACAAACAGGTTGGGCTGTGTATTTTTTTCTTTTACAAGCAGCGCTGACCACCACTTTACCACCAGTGTTAACTTGTTCTGCTGTTTAATTAACAAAAATATGATAGAAATTGAGTGTTTATTGAATTGTGATTTTTCTTTGTTTCTGTCAGTGTTTGCAGAGGGTGGAACGCCAGTTTTCATGGATCTTTTTAGTTTAACAGCAGGTTTGAAAAAGGAATTCTACTTTTGCATGCGTTTACAGTTATGTGCCGCTGAGGCGATCATTTAATGTATAAATAAAGTTATTTTGTTATGTTATTTCTCATGCTTTTTTCACGCTGTCATTGCAAGTATCCACCCCTTCCACAAAACCTTGACAAGTCAGAAGCAGCTGCAGTGGGAGGCTGCAGGACACAGGTTCACGAGATTCTTGTTCTTTCCGCCACTAGACTGTACAACACTGATTCCTGACCTCATAACCTACAATGGGGAGCTAATATTATATCTTAATATTTAGTGATATTATTTTTTATGTTAATTACCTTACGATAGAATTAGTCACTTTGGGATGAATATTGCACAGAGCTCAGAAGCAGCAAATAATGGCTAAAATAAGTTCAAATATGACATAGAAAAGACGTCCACAATGACCACATTTTGACTACAATGAGCCCAATGCAGATGTCCCATGGACATCAATACTTGACGTTATTTAGATGTTGGAAAAAAGACGTCTTCTGGCATTACAGCCTGTGCCGTGTGGGGACCAAAATTGGACGACCAAAATGACTTGATAAAGATGTCGTTTAGACGTCACCTTGTTTAGTTGGTTTGGTTTGAATTGACTATATATGAATAAATAAACTGAATCAAATCCACTCCTGCATTTTTTTCCTCTGGCTCTCTGTCCTCCATGGCATATGATCCATGTGCAGTTTTAAATAAACAAGGCTATGAAATTTCAGAACTGGTCTTCAGTGAAAAAGTCACATAGTCTGGGTTGATATGAAGTGTATCCATCCTCTCTATCATAAATGACCAACCTAGATTCTCAACAACCACAATTAAATTTTATTGTCAACTATAATATTTTAATGATTTATCAACATAATTTTATTTTCTTTCAGACCAGCAACAAATTGAAAAAACAATCACACAGGAATGATTTAAGGCTACTATTGTAGTTTAAAAAAAGGTCATTTCAAATGTGTTATCTTGGTTCATCAACAAACTATGTCAGTTATTAAAAAACAATATTTCTAAAAGAGAAAAGTTGGCAGGGATCTGAAGAGATGGGGACTTTACAAAATTTTCCACTCTTGTTTTGTTTCTTTTCTTTTAAAGTATTACAGGCTTGAAATAGAAAGAAAAATTACATTTACAGATAAAAATAAGTTAGTAAATAAAAAATACACAGTCTCTACTGTTAAATAAAAGTTTAAGTTAATGTAAGAGTCACAGCTTAAGATTATTTTCCCTATGCTGTCCAGACGTTTTCGAATTTGACGTTGTTACTGCTCTTGAAACATATTTTATGACCACAATTCCTGGTCCACAGCACTGTTGACCAGCTGATTCAACTGGTTTCATTTCTTAGGACACTATTAACAGATTAACGATTTATTTACAACATGGTTTATTTTGTTGGTTTAACCCTGTATACTGGGGATGCATCAACAGCTTGGCTGGTGACAAGAAACACTATTTTCAGCTTCAATGGCTTGGCCTGTGACCTTAATGTATATCTCTTCTTATAACCTACTGTTTTCTCACTCCCTCACACAGCACCACCGCTTGGTACAACTGCTTTCTGCTAGCAGTGTAATCATTATATACACATAATTTCATTTAATCACTCAGAGCATAGATTCTAAATTTGACTTTTCTTTTTTCATATTAATCTTTTAATTACTTTTTTCAACCCCCAATTCTTAAATGACTACTTAAATTCAAATGAACACTTCCTTTGTCATTTGTATGGGGACATGCATCAAGTGTGGAGCAGTTTAAATTAATGTGATTAAAAAAGAAATGCCAGAGAAATTGCAGCAACCATGTTAGCCTCGCTGTTGGTAAGAGCTATTGGTATCTGCATGTGATAAATAAAATGTTTAACTTTATTTTGACCAATACATCCTCATTAACACAGCACACACTGTTCATCAAGTCACAGATGCCTCGACACTGCGGCAGAACCGTTCATTTGTAATTCTTATAAAGGGGTCTGTATAATTTTCTCTGTGGCAGTGAGTCCAGGGCTTCTGTTGTTTTCATTCATTTTGTTCATCAGACTGAATCTCTAAGGACCCAATGCCATCTTATGGCCATCTCTCCACCAGCTGGTTCACAGGTGGCTAAGTACACGGTGCTCTTATTTGGCTGGCCTGGCTGTTCAATATTAGCCTTCACTCTGTCCACAGAAAGGCCCCTAATATTGTTATGAGAGGGAAGTGTGGAATCAAGAACAGCGAAAAGGCATTTGGCTGGCATTTCCCATCCTGGATAAATCCTGCTCCTGGTGCCTGGGCCAAACTGCTTCGTTTCTGTTTGAGCATTTATGATGACATTGTTCCAGGTCTCCACCTGTGTCCTCCTCTGATCAGTGTGGTGACCATGCTGGGAAGGGATAAGCAACAGCAGGACACTCTCATCTTTCCCTATTCTTTCCACACCAATAACCATAGAGATTACCAGGATTGCAAGGTGTTAGAATCTCAATCTTTTATGCTTAACCAAAGATCGATGTACATATATCTGTTTGACTCTTGTTGTTTAGCTCTGAGCATGCAAATTTACTCTTGTAGCCTAAATAATTCAAGGAGCAATAAGTGGAAATTCTTCATTTCTAGATGGAAAGAATAATAAAAAAATGCCTATGTGAAGAACTAGAGGTGTAATTTCATCTGGTAGATAGCATGACGTCAAACCATCTCTCTGTGTTACACTCCAGCCCCGTGTTTACCACCCCGGTACAGCCATGTGTTCATGTACGTTCATGTTTATTCATGTGAATCGTCACCTCCTCTCTCCTCTCGCAGCCCTTTGGCCCTCCCTCCATATAAAAGGATTCAGCCAGCGAGCACGGCAGCTCATATTTTCAAAACAAAATGGCGGAGAGTGGGAAAAAAAAATGTTCACTTGCAGATGACCAGGATCCAACATTGCCTCTAAAAAAAAAAAAAACTATGGCTATTCAAAGATGTTATTGGTTAAAGAAAGAGACATAACCCAGATTAAACATTGGCCTGGTATTTCAAAAGTGCGGAGAACAGTGAGAGCTAAAGAGGCTACAGTTTGACTTGGAGCTAGCTCCAGTAAGTAAAACATAAATTTATAAAATTTATCATTTAATTCAACATGTTCCACAAAATGATTATATTGTTTTGTTCAGTGTGTTTGCAAACAAAGTGAGTTGGGGGTGGGGGGAAGAGGTAGAGGGAGGTGGTGCTCATGTTGTTTGTTTTTGCAAACCTTGCGGTGAAATGATTTCGCTTTATCCCCTTTAACTCTTTATCTTATCATTTATTCATTATTTATTCATTTGTCATTTTTTCCTTTCCAGGAAATTATATAAAAACTTTTATATATTAAAAAATAATATTTTATTTGTATTTTCTAATGGTAAAAGATGCACCACCTTTTCTGTTTCAGCAGATTACTATTAAATTAAGAATTTATAACAAAAATATTTACTTTAGCTGCACATATGATTTTTAAACTATTGCTTATTCATGCTCAGGCTGTTTGCCCCATATTGGTCAAGATCTGGGAATTATGGGTGCTCAAAGTCATAAGCCTACTTTAATGTCACAATAGTGAGTTTTTGTTTACCTATACAAACACTTTGAAGAATATTTAGCAACAACTAATGATAAAGAAATTACTTTGAACTTTCATGAACTATAAAAGGTTATCAGCAAATAGATTTACAGGATGGATTTCTTAAATTTATCCAGCAAGCTTTTAAAATCCTAACAAACTGTGTCAATGATTCTTTAATGTGTTAGAAGTGGACCTGGCATTATCGTAATCATTAATTTAATCTTTAATCACTGGTATCACTACATTAGCTATTCATCTATCATAACTCCCAATAGGTTGCAGTCATGTCAAAATGAGAGTTTTCTCCTGGGATCAGCTTCCTCCTGAAAGTAGATGATTTGGGGGAAGAGTTTTATGATTTTCAAATTCCTGGATGTTTGCCAGGAAAGTGGGCAATGGGATAATTTTGAGTCATGAACACAACTTATACAATCTCAGTTTGCAAGCAAAGACAAAGAATTAATGGAAACATCTCTAATGAAACCGTACATGTTAGAGCCAGAACCAGATTTTAGTTTAAGGACAGCCTTAACGTTTAACTTGTGTCACCCTGCAAAGCCAGCATGTTAATGAGCCTTGTTCAACTGCTGCAAATATATTCAAACATTTTTGCAACTATCCTGTGGCCAGGAAATCCAGAGTGCAACAGAAAGGGGTCAACTTTCAACCAAACACATTTTTTAAGACGCTTCCAAAACGAAAAAAATAAAAATAAAAAGTCCATGTGATATAAAGTTTTGTGATAGATGACACGCATGCTCAGTGTGGTGCCCTAGGCAAGCGTTTAGCTGGCACCCCCTTGCATCTCAGTCCGTTTTACAAATAATTTCCATACAATTACACAGATGCTATATGCATGTATTCCAATTTTTTTTAAAGTTAAAAACAACACAGCAAATAAAACTGAAGAAACAAGTGACTCAACATGAAATACAATATAAATATAAAGGCATTACACAAACATAAATAATGTAGTTACGTGCAAAATAAAAACAGTGAACATAAAAACAACAGAGACATGAATTAAAAATGCTAAATAAATAAGGTATTGCACTAAATAATGGATAATAAAACCAGTGCAGACATAACAACACACAGTAACTATTGCACACAGTATTACAAAGAGAAATTTGAGACCTCTTGATTAATCACTGTTTACAATAATTCCAACAGAGGAAGCTGTCTGCATGTTGATTGTAATAAAGGTCTTAACAACATCTCGACAAATACACAGCCTTACTTTTGTAGACTTCTTGATGCAAAGTCATCTATAATGGCTTCACATGGCAGCTGTTTTGTGTCAAGATGATTGCTTTTCATGATGGAAATCCCACTGAGTTTATTTGTGCCATCAAAGATCTCAGGTAGGTTTAAATCAGCTTGAACTTAACGAAACTTCTTCGGTCTTCAGTCATGATGCTATATAACTGAACTGTGCTGAGGTAGGGAGGCAGGAGCAAATTATGCTGGGGGTGGTGAATATATTTCAAAAGCACAACTGAAAACTATCTATCAATTAATCTATTAATCTATCTGTTAATCAATCAATAAATCTATCTATCTTATAAAAAACTTATGGTAACTTTGCAAATTTCCAAATTAATTTAAGGTGGGAGTAACATTAACTTGTGTCGATTCTAGCTATTTATTGATTATAAACAATGCTACTGTGATCTAAAGTAAACTAGCAAGTTAACACTGCTCCAAAACTACAATCCATAAACTGCTTATCTCCTCCTCTTCATCATAATTATGTTACTGTACCTCTGTCTTTTTTCCATCATTTCTTCTTTTTCTTTCATTAATTTCCTTCCCTGTACGCAGGACTGTTTTACCCCTTTTAGACATTTTAATCCCACTGAGTATCAATTCATGTGTTGGTGTTGGGGTCATGTCCAGTCAGATTCAGGTGACTTGCCTCTCAACCCACCCCTCCCACACTCACAGAGGACAGGTAGAGTGCACGAGGCAGCCAGGAACCCAGAAAAAAAGTCTCAACACTATTTAAAGGAGACTTTGCTATTAAATGGCATTGCTGTGGGCTTATAAAATATTTTGAAATATTAGTAGTAATAGCATTGGTTAAAAAAAAAAAAAAAAAAGTATTTTTTTTCTACCCCATTTGTGGGATGATGGCGCCCTTAGCATTCACATTCACAGCCAGCCTATGCATGCTGTAACTACAACTGGCACATGCATACGCACTAGCAGTGTCTGGAGAATTTAACTGTACAAGGAAATTTAGAAACTCAGACGTGACAGTAGCCAGGTTGCTGAAAAAAAAGGACTATTGCGAGAGTCCAACACTACAGAATACACAGAAATCCTCTGGCATAAAAATATATGTTTATCACTTTTTTTCTGCCACATAATGCAGAATAATATGCCATAAGCCCTTTAGAAAAATATATATAAGATATGTATGCACAAAACAAAACAGTTGTACTGTAATTCTGTATAATGAATACATCGCTATAAAATGTAAAGCATGGTCCTCTCAAGGATATTCTATTCATGCAATGTTGTTGTTTTCTCAAATGTGCTACATTTGCAATTTACATGGACCCTTAGGCTATGTTTTTAACTCTTAGCTTTGCTTACAGTTTTCTAGCTAAGCAAATTACAAAACACAGAAATGCAATTTTAATCCTTCAATCAGCAAATAATGGCACTGAAAAAAAAAAAGAAAGAAGAAAAAAAAAAAGACAGTAAGCAATGTTGCATTCACTTACCAACATCCAGTCATTGGTTTCTATCTTTATACAAATTGATTTTAATGTATGTGATATGAACTATAAATAGAAAATAAATACATGTTGGGCATGGGGTTTGGCATAACATTAAGACAGAAATTAAAAGAAAAAACTATGGCAGGCATGGCCTGATCTTGGGGGTGGGGGACTTGGAGTACCTGGTCCAAATAACAGGAAAGGCCAGCTGGGGCTTTTGGCAAACAATTTTAGCACCAAGTGGCAGACCCTGAGCCCCCAAACTAATCCTGTTGCAGGTGATTACGGGGAGAAAATTTGAAAAATAGTCAGAAAACTACATCTGTTGCTTTTTTCTTCCATGCATCCTGTATCCTACAAAAGGTACAGGTTATTTATGGGAGTAATGGCATTTAAATACACATGAAATACAAATAATTTGTAAATTATAATTTTTAATTTCAAACATTGAAGCACAAATAAAAATGTTACATTAATTTCTCTTTCTTCATTAACACATTTTTGGTAAAGCACACTTTGAAGAAGCTAATAAAACCCTAATATTTAACATCTCTTTCTTACCTTTAGGATAAACAGAGATAAAATTAGATGCAATTTTGTAAAAACCTTCCATTTTCCTAAGCGCCCACATACTGAGATCATCGCCTGCCATGTCAGTCCCTGTCTGTTTGAATTAGACAATCAAGCAAGGGCTGAAAGGGTCACAGTTTTTTCTCCAAGTTTAGTACTGGAGTCTGCTTTTTTCTTCAGTGACACACACAGAGAAAACATGGCATTTCCCCCCCAAGAAAAAGACAATCATAGTAGTGACTCAAAATTAAGAAATATTTTCCTAATATTAGCAAGTAATTCATGGAGGACAGATTGATTCGACGACAAAGAGATACTCCACGCAGTTTAAGTCTATCATTAAAATTCAGTTAATGAAAAACATTGTTTACATAAAGTTTAAGCTATGAAGTCTAAGCACTTAGTTGAAACTAGGGAATTATTACAGTATTTTTGTGTGGGCTTCAGTCCCTTTTCAGTAAAATCAAGGCATGCCATTTAAGCCCCAGGGGGGCCCTAAAATTACCTCTTTTCAGGTTACCTAGAAATATTCAAAAGGTAAATGACAATGTGGCCTTTTTTTATTTTCCCTTTCTCCTACTCTCTTTTTCTTTGTTGCTATTTGAGTGGCAGGTACAGCTTGTGACAAAGAGGGCTTGTAACGTGCTCCAAATCTGTCAGGGCTGATTGCAGTGGCCTCATTTGACTAACTGCTACATTGGGGGGGAAAAAAAAAAAAAAAAAAAAAAAAACAGATTCAGACACCACACCCAGTTGATGATGAGATTATAAGCACAAATGTGTGATTAAAGATTAAATCTACTTGGCCTTTCAAAGCCATGCTGGCTTTCCCTGGATTGTACAGTAACCTTCCTATAGGATCCAAATCCCCTATACAATTAGAAACACCATCTCTCAGTGCACACTGTTGTACTGATAGTGTATAAATCTGATTAGGTCTGCCAAAGCTCATATTCCTCTAAGTAATTTGCTGTGATAACCTCTTTTTATTAAAACACAATGTGTAGATACATGTATACTTTCCTAGAATTATGATTATACTTATCATTAAATGTGTTTCCAGTGTCCATGTTATGTTGTTTCATTTAAGTATGTGCTGACAGTTTACTTTTAGATGAATACTTACTTTCTACATTGGAATGACAACAGTGATGGAAATCAAGCTAGCATTAAAATTCTTGAATAAACTTGCCAAGGCATTCTGACTGCATATAGCATATGATCATAATTACATTTTCTGATTCATCCTGTAGTGTATTTCTTTTCTGCTTTTAAAATCATATGCCATCACGATCCTGGTTTTTGAAAGCTGCTCATTAGAGTAACATGTGCATTGACTGTGAAATTACCAAAAGGAGCAGTAGCTGCAGTAGTTAACATGTTAGCATCAGCAGTGGAACTTCTATCTAATGCCAGTAAACTGCAGTATGTGTTGTTTCGTTAACTAAAACGTGGTATATTTCTTTAAAATCAAAAATTAAAAGTACAAATTAGGACCGAGAACTGAGATAAACAATGTTCTTGAGCTGCATCTGAAAATATTACAAAATTCAAGTTTATAAAGGTTCGTCATGAAAACTTTAACATCCTTATCTCTGGATTCAATAATTTTGATTCACCATTAAACATATCTTTAAAAATTAATGTATGTGAACTCTCAATAGAATCTGTGTAATACAGACACAGTGCCACATATCACCCTGTCTGGAGGTAGCTTAACTAGCTACACATTCTAACAAGCTAGCTGTCACTTCACTCAGCAAAAATAATCCTCTCCAGTCTAAAGCCAACTAAACTCCCAGCCAGAATTTTTCTCTCCATTCTATTAAATTCCTCCTATTAATGGATTAAGTTATGTTAGCTATTTGACTTTTTAGGAGGACTGTTTCTTTTTCTTTTACTTTAGTTTTCTTTTGTCTGTCAAACCCTCGCTCAGGCCATGTTTCACTCAAATTTAATCAAACTTGGGTAGTTTGAGGACGGATAATGGGATTATAGAGATGCCCAATGAGATTTGACCAGAATTGCAGTTCAGTGCAGTGAGTATGTCGTCTGTCAGAAGAAGTGAATGACATTATCAGAAAGGATTTTGTGCATAGTCCATCACATGTGCCATTTACCCAATGTTTGTTATTTCACTTGGCTTTATATTCAGTAATGTTCAGACTGTTTTACCCTTATTTTCTGCTTCACTGGGAGCTAAAGATAAGTGAGCAGTGTTCTACCTTCAAATGAGATGACACTCACATGGAGCTATTTGACATGATGGATGAGACTGTGTACCCCATCCCCTGTGAAGTATTTAAAGGTTTTTAGGGAGAAATAAAAACAGTAAACAGTTTAGAAGCCACCCAAGAACAAAGTGAGAAATGCAGGAATTTCTGTAAAAAGAATTAATCTTAACTGAAAACACATTTGGTCATTTTGCTTCATGATGATTCTAAAAAGCTACACATTACATGCTATGGACTCAAAATTCATTTTGAGAAATGTATTTCTGCCTCTGTCTCTATCCCTTTCAACCTCTCTCTCTTAGAGCCAAAGGGTCAGTGATTAAATGATGTATTCTGGTGAATGCATCAGCCAGGTGGTGTACAACGCATCTGTTGTGTTAGTCTTCCAGATAGTCTCACCCATGGCAAGCCTCTGATGCAGAAATGGCCTCAGCTGCCGTGTTTCCATTTATTTATTGTCATCTATTGGACATTTATTCATACAGTTTCCCACACAACACAAACTGGTTTAATTGCTACAACTACCACCAGCTTTCCTCACATCCCTTTTTGACATCAGTCCATGATAATATCCTGCTGCAGCTTTCTATGTGCACACAGAGACAATTTAGCTGTATTTATATTTTTAAAACAAATTTATGACATATTTTACATCACATAAGTTAATTCAGCTCTGATGTAAGCACCTGAATATCACATGAATTGCAGAATGCTACATTTTCCTAGAATTCCTGTGTTTCTGCATAAAATCCATTAGCTTTAAATAATAGCATAAGCTGTTTGATAGCATGATATGAGCTGATATTGTGTCCAATTTACAAAGTATCCATTTTATGAGTAAATTTTTATATTATTTAAAAAAAAATCGAGACAGCAACTGTTCTGAACTACACAGAAAGAACATCAATGGCACAAGTTGATAAACAGTATCTTTTGCTATAATGACATTAACATTCTGTTCATCCTCCACTCTTCCTCAGTCTAACATTTCCACTGTAACATTTTGTACCATCTTTACAGCCATGTCGTGGATTGACTTGGTAATTCAGATTGACTGCCCTTACAGATTTTTTGTAGGATAGTTTATCTACAGTGCAATGTCCATTCCCATGACCCTACTTTTGATATATGTGCATCAAAAGCTGGTTTCCTGTACAGCATCTTTTTCTCCACTGAAAGTCTTTTCTTGCCACACAAAACTGGGACATGAAAAGTCTCCCAGTTTTGATCTGCTCATGTTACACAGAGGAATCACTAATGTTAGAATCATTGCAAAAACATTTCTGTATCGTGTTTAATATTTATGGATGCTTAAGAAATGTCAACAATTTAATCATAAAGCCTATGCTGAGTTACCATCGTTTAAGGTGGAGTTCAGCTTCAAAAGCAAAAGTCCTTTAAGAACAAAAAAAAAAAAAAAACACTTGATCAATGTTTCTTATAAATCCTGACAGACTTCATACTAAACCTGAAACAAACATGTTTTGACAAACTGCTGTATCTGTCTATCTAACCATCCAGCCATGTATTATTATTATCATTATCATTTTTGTTATTGACATGTTTTTAATAGATTTTCTCCCAACTGTTGTATAACTCACCAGGCAAAAGAAAACAGACAAGAGCAAAAAAGAACATTTAAGGAAGTACGCTTTAAATTTTTCAAAATGTGACAGATCAAAGCACAAAAAAATCTTTGTAGCTGCAATACCTTCTGTAATAGTTATTTTTTAAGCCCCAAGAGAGTATTTTCATATTTCACAGAAACAATTTAATGAGAATAACCAAAAGGCACTATAAGTTTTATAGTAAAACTGTTGCATTTCTATAGTAGAAAGCAAAAAAGCATTTTGCTTGTGGTATAACCTACAATTTCCCCTCTTGTCTCCATAACTGGCAACATAATAGTGGAGATGCTCCCTGTTCCTTGTTCTGTGTATCTCTAAGTGTGCAGCTGCCGCCGCCCTGCAAGCAGCAAATAATCCTGCATTCTGGCAGAGCTCTACAGCCCAAAATAATGGGCAACACATTATCTTAGCTAACAACATATTTCTGTGTCAAGGGCAATTTGGCAATAGGCTTGATGTTTAAGGACTCATAATCATTTGAATAGCATTAGCTAAACACCCCTTTAAGATTGTGCATGCATGCATGCATATACACACGCACATATACACTACCGCACGCAGCGTGGTCTTTGATTGATTAGCACAGTGGCACTGGTACAATAGCTCCAAGGGGGAGCAATCCTTAAGTAGAAGATTTGAAGGAAGAGAAAGTCAAGCCAAGAATTCTGATCAGCTGCAAGAAAACTGCCCTGGATGGTGTTCAAGAACTAATACATAGAAGTACAAAAAAAAAAAACAAAAATGAAAAAACTAACTTTTTTCCCCTCTCTCTAACAGTGTCTGTAATTCCAGAAGTCTGGTAAGTATGGCACGAGACTTAATTTAGTAAATATGGAGAGTAGATGATGGAAAATCTGCTAAATTTATTTAAATTTAAACTTACAGCAATAACATTTTCCTCTGCATTAAACGTAATTAATGGTCTAAATTTCAAATCATCATTTAAATCATTTTAAAAATGAAAACATAAAGGTATTAAATAGGGATGGCCATTTTAGGTTACTTTTTCAAGTCGACTAGTCAAGCCTTTCAAAATCGATTAGTCGATTAGTCATCATGACATCATCAGTAATAAAATGAAAAATCTCCAAAGGGAAACTTTCAACTGTGTATGAGATATTTGTATAATGTGATTGTTCCATATGCAAGCATTTTTTATTTGTGTGGGCTCTAGTGTCCTTTATTGCACAGCAACATTTCGGTAAGGGTTTAGTGTGATGTTCTGATGTGTTGCCTCCACTACTGGTGAAAACTCTTGACAGAAAGTTGTTTAACTTTTCCGCTTCCAACTCCAAACTGAGGAGTTGGAGGAGGTGATTACTCCTGGGTAAAGCTGTTGCTAGCTTCAGGGTTATCTCCCTTCACTTTACCCAGCAGTGGTGTAGCAGACACGGGACTCTTCTGTGACTAGAAGAGCTGTCTGGTGTTTATTGCTAAAGCTTGTAGCAAAACATTCATCTCTTAACAGGCTGTTTCTGAAAGCTAATTAACTCTTCTCTGACATCCTAACTCAGATATGCCTGTGCATCAAACCAGCTGATGTGCTGTGCTCCACCCCCAGTACCCAGCTCGACCTTAAAAGGGCCACACTGTTGTTTTAACACAGCAATGTAAACACAATGAGACATAATTCTCAGCCAAACAAAAACGTCAAACTTTTTTGTACAGCTGTGAGAATGCTATGTTGTATATGTAGGGCAAACCATGGCTTCAACATGGTGCCACAAAATGGCATATTCTCAACTACCGCAATGCACTGTGATTTAAAGTGTTTTCTTCTAGAGAGCAATGAATTAATTCACCCTCTCTGTAATCCTTTTTATCTAATTGCTGACCTGCAGGAACGTCTCTCTAAAGTTCCCTCCAGTGTGTGTTGACACTTGTGTTGACAGTTCCATAAAAAACAAACAAACAAACATACAAACAAAAAATGCTGACATTACAAGTAGCCTATCAGCAACAGTGACCCAAATATTGATCAGTTAACTGAGAATCACTCAGCCCACTGAACAGGTTTGAAAAACTGGTTTTACTATTGAGATAGTCACAAGTTCAGTAATTAGAAGAGATGGTGCTTTTTTTTAATCTCTTTTTCTTTTTTTGAAATGAAGAACAACGAAGTCCGTATGAGAAGTCACTGTCTTACCTCCAGGAGACATTGTTCGGAATGTTCTTTGTTTGGAGAATCAGAAGTTCTCCAGACAGGTGAGCTAAAGCTAAACGCCACTTACAATCTAGCCACAGGGAGCAGATTTTACAACAACTTAAAGGAAAATTCACAGCACTTTATTTCTTTACCTTTCATTTGCAGAATGTCTTGAGAGAACTCTGCCTGTGGTTTACTAAAAACTGTTTTTCAACATTGTGTGGTGTGATGGCCGTACCTACAGCCCCACATTTAAAGGCGGTAACCCCCACTACACCAACACATTTCAGTTATGTTAGTTTGAGTTAACACTGTTTATATTTGGTTTAAGTTGGGTTGAAATGCTTTAGTTCCCTTTTGTTAGCGAGCACATTGGAGCACTATTGTATTTTCAATTCTGTTTAGGTTTGTGTATTCAACATGTGTTTTTCTCTTTTAATGGTGCTGGGGGGAGCATGATGAACGCTGGGGGGGCAGCAGTGAGCTCAACAGGCAGAAGCCAGGGAGCAGGAAGTGCCATGGGCCCAGACCAAGTCAGCTCCTTCAGGAGGGGAGATTAATGGCCTTCATATAGTTAAACATTTAGTGTTGTTGTTACGATTTTGATTAGTTTGATTTCTTGTATTATTTTTGAGTAATTCTTGTGTTAAGTAATAATGAGCTAACTGTTTAGGTTTTGTCTAATTGTTTAATGTATTTGTTAACCCCCCATGTGTTGTAGACTGGTCTGATCAGCCAGTATTTAAGTGTCCCTTTGTTTCATGTCTGTTAGGTCAGGTTAATTGTTTTGTTGTGTTAGTTTGGTTCTCTTTGAGTTACATGCTAAACAGTTAGTTTAAAGTTTCCTGAGTTATTGTTATACTTTGGTTTAGTTTTGTTTATTTGACCTCTTTTAAGGGCCCAAACTTTTTGTGAGTATTCTTTTGGGTAAATAAAACCCGCTCTTGTTTTGAAACCAACTGTGTCCTTGCCTTGTACCAGCTCGATCCATCACATGTGGGAATATGAACCATACTACGTAGGCTTGTCTGTATAACTTTAGCAATGTATGCTAATGAATGAAAAGATGCAAATTAATCTTTCAGATTTATTTTGTTACCATTTGTTTTGACCAGGCTATTAGGAGAGTTAATCAATAAAAGTCAAAATAACAGCAATGTGATTATTACAGTTCATTTACTGGATTTAATCAATATAGACTCTAGAATGACATCAGAAAGGCAAATTTATGTGTTTAGCACAATTCAACCACAGGATGATTCAAAGTGCTTTACAAAAAAAAAAAAAAAATAAGAAGCATAATTTAACATGAAAAACAAAAGACAAAAGACAAAGAAAGAACACTGGATAAAAACAGCATTAAAACATGATCAAGTTTAAAAATTCAAGCTTAAAAGAAACACATGCAGATTTGGATTTTTTTTTTTAAATTAAAACTATTGAAATGCAGCAGAGAACAGGTGGGTCTTTAATTTGGATTTAAATAAACTGAGTGTTTCAGCTGATCTGAGGTTTTCTGGGAGTTTGTTCCAGACATGTGGAGCATAGAAGCTGAATGCAGCTTCTCCATGTCTGGTTCTGACTGAGAACTGATAAGAAACTGGAACCCGATGACCTGAGGGTTCTGGTAGGTTATACTGGGCTAAAGGTCACTGATGTACTTTGGTCCTAAACCATTCAGAGCTTTATAGACCAGCAGCAGAACTTTAAAATCTATTATTAACCAGTGTAAAGACCTCAGAACTTTCACTTTCCTGGTCTTAGTGAGGATTCAAGCAGCTGAGAAGTGTCACATGGATTTTTTAGGTAGACCTGTAAAATCAATGTTACAGTAAACAAGCTGACTAAAGATGAAAGCATGGACTAGTTTTTCCAGTTCCTGCTGAGACATCAGATTCTTAAGGTGATAGTAGGCTGACTTTGTGATTCCCTTAATGTGTTTTTTAAAGTTTATGTCTGAGTCCTGCTGTGAAATGCGAATATGATGTTCAAACCAACATGTTATTGTAAGGTAAATATAAGATGTTGAGAAAAATGAAACAAATTAACCTGTGGCGTTTTTAAATGAATGTTTAAAAGAAAGCTGAAAAGGATTTTTGAATCCTAAGAGCAAAAAAGAGTCTTATCTGTTTAAGCTGGAAGCTTAACCACAAAGCAAATTATTTCATTAAAACCAACCGTTGGACAACCAACCATTTCTTATCAGACACGCAGAGAATGGTACTGACGGAACAAGTCCGGTTCCGTTCAGATGGGGTCGACCCACTTATGACCGTGGTGACACTCCAGTGCACAGGAGAGGAAGTCTGTACCTGTGGTTTGGATCCCGGCGGGCTTCCAGGAAAGGCCCAAAGATTTGTCACGTGATGGTTCGCAGGTTTGGGTCTGCTCATTTGGTCTCGTCCCGAGTCGCAGCTGGATTAATGGTGTCACGAGAGGGTAGAGAGTGAATTGTTTGCATTGATATGGCAGCAGATCAAGAGTCCAGTTTTGATTAACCAAAAAGGGAAAACTTTGTAAAAAAAAGACATGAAAAGCCTGCTGAAGCGTGAAAAACCTGATTTAGCCAGTTATGAAAAATTTAGTATACAAAAAGGGGAAAAAGGAAACATAAACTAAAACTGAGTTTATTAGTTAAAACTAGGACTGGGCACGTTAACGTGTTACCGCATTAATTGATTAATCTGTCCCTTCTTAACAAATGTCTTGCTCACTGGCCACATGCAGAAGCTTGTAGACTGTGTCGCTTCCTCCATGTCTGGTCCTGCTGCAGCGGTGCGTCCAGGCCCGGACTGGCAGTCGGGAGCAGCAGGACTTTTCCTGGTGGCCTGGGGTCTTAAGTAGCCTAACTGGAGAAAAAAAAAAAAAAAGAATAAAAACTAATAAAGAATCACGGTGAACTACACTGGTGCAGCTGATTGGTCTGCAGAAACTGGCGCCCGCCTACCAAATGATTTGTGTTCATCAGTTTTCACCTTCACCAGTTGGCGTGTTGTTTGGGAGCAAACTTTTATCTGAATATAACATCATGACCACTGGTTGAGATTCTCCATGAGCCTTTTATGTAGCTGTAATAATGAGCTGGGAGGCTACTAGCTCCTGTCTAAACTTAATTTATTGGAAATGTTGTACTGGTTTGTTTTATTATTAAACCACATCAACCCAAACACACAACTACACATGGATATGCTACCGTTTATATAAACTAGCTCATATTTGAGGTTTCCTGGTATAACCTTGATAAAATAATAATAAAAAAATGTTAATTATTTGTGTTGTATTAAACTGACAGGTGGATATTTTAATACTTTGGCTGCTTGGCTGTAATAGTCTGTCCACATACTGTCCACATCAGTCCCTTTCCACATATGTCCCTGTCCACATCTGTCCCTGTCCACATCTGTCCCTGTCCAACACACAAGGAGTTGCACAACTGAGTGAAGAACATTTCATTAGTCCAGGTTAAATGCTAATGGGGGAACTTTTGATTTAATCAGTGTGTCAGTGTGTTAATCTGGATGTAAATAATGTAACTACAGCATTTTATGCTTGTTGGGTAAATGTTGATGTCTGAGGTTTTAGTTAAAACTCCATATGAAGTGTGTGTGGATGTGTTTCTGTTCCCATGGTAATGACATGGCTTATTTTCCTGCATGAAATACTTGGTGGGTCTTGCTGAGCCAAACACATCTCCACAGATGGGCTGCTGCATGATAAACCCCTCCTAAAGTTGGACAGTCTCTTATCTAAGTTGAGATGACTTTTTAATTTTTTGATATTTGAATCACATCAGGTGAACTTGCAATTGTGTTCATTGCAAAAAAACACTTCATGTTTTTAGTAATGAATATAGGTGTAGGTGTATTAAATGGACTACGGTAAACTTGAAATTAAGTGATTTGCGGACTAAATAAAACAATCATGTTATTTATCTCAACAGAAGATCATCAATAATATAAGAGTATTGGTTTGACTTTTGTATCAAACCTTTTGACGAGAAGAGAGAAACACTTGACTAGTGATTTGTAGTTTTATGTGAATGTTGGTCTAGAACAATGAGCTTTGGTGATTACGTCCATGTGTATGTATGTACACTTGCGCAAGTGTGAGCATATGCATGCAGTATATGTGTTGGGGTGGCCTGAGTGAGTGTATGACTCCCGGCCTGACTTTGTGTCCCAGTCGGGCCCTGGGTGCGTCTGATGTGTATATATATATATATATATATATACAGTATATATATATTTATTACTGGTACTTCTGGTGTCATTATTTTGTGGAAATTCAATGCAATTATTACATAAAAAAAAAAACTGAAACATTGCTAAAAACCTGCATCTGTCATTATATCTATATTTAAAAATGTTAGTTAGTTTTTTAGCACTTTTGGCCCTGTGTTTAGAGTCATTGTGGAAGGTCCAGAGAGCCACTTGCAGCTCCGGAACAGCAGGTTGCAGATTGTGAAAGAAATTTTACTTATTATGCTCTATATATAATATTATAATCACACCTGTAATTACTTCCTTTACTATATTCATTTACACTTTTTACATTGTACATTATTACTCATCATGGTTTTATTCACTTTTAAGGTTTATTCTCTCCATATACATGCTCTGTTAAAAGTTCACCACAAGGGTAAGATGACCTTTATCTGGTCCTGCCCCAGACCCTTAGTCAGACTGGTTCTCGTGGAGACACAACTATGTGAGGTTGTTCTGACGCCAGCAATAATTCTCCTGTAATAAACTTTTTTATGGTTTTACTCATTCCAGACTCTTGGTAATTTTTTCTACAACAAGATCCCTGGTTTAGTGTTTGTAAAACAAAATTTACTGCGTTTTGTTCATATACACTACTGTTCAAAAGTTTGGGGTCACTTCCCTATTGAATCCCATGGCAAAGTGACCCCAAACCTTTGAACGGTAGTGTAGCAGTAGATCTAACAAATAATGCAATTAATCGCAGCATTTCATGCAATTAATTGCAAATAAAAATTTAAACAGTTGCCCAGTGGGCTTGGCTCAGTGTTAAACCTCCTGATTATTTTTGTAAAAGTATCAAATTAAACATTTGTGAATACGTCTGTATACCCCATGATATTAAAGTCTTATGTTTAAAGTCTTCTTGTTAAAGAAAACCATACATTGACCACACAGTTAAAGTAAAACAAATGTTATAACATTAACAGAGGAATAAACAAATGGTTAACAAGATTTCAGATTATGGATTAATGATTAAACCTTGTACCAATGATGATGATTGTATGAATCTGAATACATACATATACAGCATCTGGACAATATTTAAAATTACAAAAATTTTGATAGCACCTTTACTTTCTTTGTGTTAGACAAAGGATGTCTTTCTGCTTGAGCATAGAAAACCTTTAAAAGGTTTTATTACTCGATTGAATGTTAAAATAAACAACAGTTCTGGTGGATTTTGTCAGATGTTTGTCTTGGTCCCAATTAAGAGATTAGACTTGTGGGGGGGGGGGGGTTAGCTTATCACCTCAGAAAAAGCAAGTTTTGAAAGTAGAAGAAAGTCCTCCAGGTCATGATTTTGGACCTCCATCTGGAATCCGTAAAGCATTAGTTCATTTTCAGGCACATCACGATAGATTTGTGGGTGCTTAGAAGAGTAATTCAGAAACATCCCAGATCCCTGAATGTAATGTACTCCTCAATCTGGGCTGGAGAGCTGACCTTTGTTGACCTGTGGAGATGGAAAAAGTCATGAATTCCTGAGTGCTGTGTGTAAAGGAAAGTGAGTTAATAGTGAACTAAACAAAGTTCAAATCTTTCCTTTGACAAAGGCTGGAATACTCTACAGTCCATCATTACACTCAGATTTCTGGCCTGGTTGGTGGTTTTTAGGTGTATAAACTTACACAGAGTGTCAGGGATGATTAGTGGGAATGGTGACAGAATAAATGTAACTTTTGACTGTTTACAAGAATTTCAGAAGAATTTATTTTGCAACTATCACACATTTTCTTTTCACATTTCTATTTGAAAAAATTACTTTTCCAAGTGACACCAAGAGTGACACATCCATTGATTTGACAGGCAAAATTATTTTGTTTTCAGACTAAACACTTAACACATGTTCCATTTCTGGTTTTCTATCAACCCATCAAATTCATCTTCCCAATCCCTGTCAGCTCAAGAGAAAAATCAATAAACAAAAACCAAAATAAAATAACAAAAATAGAGAGAACCACCAGGGGAAAAACATGACTATAGCCTTTATTGTTAAAGAACTGCAATTTTCTTTATTTGACTAATGTTTTACATTTGACAGACAAAATCGAGACTGTGCAATACATTTCTTGAAAAAAGTATGAGGCCACTTGTGTGATTTCACAGAAAACTGCTTGGACAAGTGGAAAATCGCATCTCCTCTACCAGTGGCTCCCTCTCCTCCCCTCAGTCATCCACCATTAGGCTTGCACAGTAGCAAAACCTGTTGGCAGTCTAAGCCGTACTGCTACCTGCTGAAATGTAACTAAGACAAAGCTCCTTTATCTGCCCTGCTACTCTGCTGTCCTCAGCACATAATTTACTATTCAGTCATTTAACAGATGCTGTTATCCAGACAGGGACATAATAAGTGCATTCAAATATGGAGGAGGCTGAGACAGCCTCATTTTTCCAGCATGTCCTCCCAACTATGTCAGATGTGAAGGGCAGCGATGCTGGAGGTCAGAGGAAAGCTGTCTGGATGGCAGACTGCAGAGATGACTTACTTTATGACTCTCATTTTGTATTTCTCCCTCTGCTTCTCCCTTATGATTATCCTCAGCAGATTTCTCTTTTCTTATGTTTTTTCTACCTGCATGTCACATTACGTTTTCAAGGTGAATCCCATAAAAATTGAAATTACTTGTGAGGGTAAATTACAAAGTTGGCTTATTTTTGACCTGATTACCTTTGCGGGTCCCTAGCTTCATTTTCCACCAACAGCATCTATAACTGGGTTTTCCTGCAGCCACTTCATATATGCTGACAAGACTAACAGCATATGTTCCTTAAAATATATTTGTTTGAAACAAAGGACAAATGAAGGCACTGAGAAATGTGCTGTTTTACTTAATCCTTTTGAAATGTAAAATTTTCAGATATTCTCCCTATGTCTTATGTTTCTAATTCCATCTAACTTTTTATCTAAGAAAACAGGCCTGGAGAATTAATCTCCTCAGACTCCTGACAGGGTCACATCCAGACCCACAGACATTCCCAGCAGGTGCTCACTGTGCCTGTAAGCGACTGTGTGTGCTGTGCATGTCATCAAGTACAGTTGGCGTATCTTTAAATATGCATGAATGTGTTAACCACAGTTACTTTTCAGCATTGCCATTCGCAGGATGCATTTCCATTCACAATGCATTAGTCTTACTGTCTTAATTCTCCAGGTAGACGTTGGGTTAATGAGTACAAATTAGCCAGTTCAATATTGTAAATCAGATCAAGCAGTAATTGTAACATATTAATAATAGCAACATATCATTTATATTAATATGTTAACCAGAGAATTCAGAAATTTTAAACTTCCACCTGCAGAAAGACTCAGCAGATCAGTTGTTCACATAAGATAAGAGATATTATGCACTTGGAAGATTCTTCTAAACCTTATTACAGAAGAATTCTTTGCAATTTCAACAATGATAAATGTAATATTACAGAGTTATTAAGTGAAGCAGCTGCCAAAGCAAACAATTTAAAAATCTTCCCTTTGAATATTGCTTAGCCATACTGAAAATGTAAGAAAATCTTGCTAAAAACACTGTCTGTATTGTGTCTGCCTTCCTGCTGCCATTACACTCTTCTGTACTTGTCAGCAGGCGCCCACACATGAGCACATAGGCGGGATTTTTATGTGTCAAATGAAAATTCTGAAGCTACATGTCTTCCCCATCCTTTATCTACCCCCTGAAATCGCAATGCTTCTTTAATTCAAGCAAATTTAAATTTTGTATTGTAATTCAGGTGGCTGAAAAATAGGTGTAGAGATTCAGGAAAAAACTGGCAAAGATGTAATATGTCATATTGTAACATGCTGTAGCCATGTTGTGCTGTCACTTCTCTTTTTAGTTTCAATACAAGACTTGAGTAACCCTGGTAAGATGAATGTCTAGCAATACCAGTGTTTTGGAAATGTGAGTGGGTGCAGCATAATGGATGCTGAGATTCCATTTTCATTTTATCTTATTTTTTAAGCAGTAAAAACCTAACAAGTGATGCTATAAGGCAGATTTTATGTTCTTTTAAAAAACATCTTATCTACAAACAAATATCAACAACTGCAATAGTCCCTGCTAACAGAGTTTTTTTTTTTTTTTATCTATAGGTTAGTATAAATCTGAGGGAACTAAAATAACCTGTGGAGTTACTCAAGGCTCCATCTTGGGGTCACTGTATTCCAATATTATCAGCTCCCACTTGCCCAGATGATAAAAAAACAACAAAATATGTTACCATAACTATGCTGATGACACAAAAAATCTACATAACCATGTCACTAGGAGACAACAGTCCAATTCAAACACTGATCAAATGCAATGATGAAATTAAAGACTGGATGTGCCAGAACTTTCTTCAGTTATATGAAGACAAAACTGAAATAAAAGCTATTGGAGCCATGGAAGAAATATTAAAAGTCAGCACTCAGCTTCAAACAGCTAAGTTCAAAACTAACAATAAAACCAGAAATTTGGGTATAGTCATGGACTCAAACCTGAATTTTAGTAGTTATATTAAGACAGTTGTGAAGTCAGCGTGTCATCGCTTAAAGAACATAATAGAGGATTAAAGGACTGATAACTTAGCAGGATTTAGAAAAAACTTGTCTATGCATTTATCTTTAGTAGTGTACAATACTGTAATGCTGTCCTTACAGGTCTCCCTAAAAGTCCATTAGTAGCTGCAGTTGGTCCAGAACGCTGCTGCTCGAGTCCTCACCAAGACCAAGAGAATGGATCTTATAACTCCAGTCCTCAGATCTTAAGCCTCAGATCTTAACACTGGCTTCCTGCTTGTCAAAGAATTGACCGTTAGTTTACAAAGCACTGAATGGTTTAGGACCAAAATACATTCAGGATCTTCTGGTTCATTTATGAACCAACCAGATCCCTTAGGCCATCAGTGTGAAGTCTACTTTCTGTTCCCAGACTCAGAACTAAACATGGAGAGGCAGTGTTCAGCTTTTATGCTCCTCACATGTGGAACAAGCTCACAGAAAACTGCAAGTCTGCTAAAACTTTCAGCTGTTTTAAATAAAGGTAAAATAACTTTTCTATTGTTGCCTTTAATCAAAATATTAATTTCTCATACTGTAACATTTTTGTCCTGCGTTTCATCTTTTTATATTTTAGCTTTTTCTGTCTTTATTTAATTTTCTATTATGTACTTTTTAATGCTTCCCCTGCCACCCAGCTATGCAGCTTTTAATATTTTATGTAAAGCACTTTAAAGAATCTTGTATGTGAAAGTTCTATACAAATAAACTTGCCTTACCTTGTCAGTTTGTAAAGGGCATTTTTCACCATTACATTTTTTTGTGGATGCTAGGAAAAAAAAATTAAAACAGATTAAGTTAAACCAGCGTTAACTTCTTTCTCCAAGTATTTAATCTGTCAAGGATAAATTCTTCCAGCTATCGGAAGTCAAAAGTATCATTTGACTGGTTGTTTGCCAAGCCCTCTAAACCCACCCACAACACACAACCACCAACACCCTCCCACCCCCCACACACAGCCTCTCCACAGGCATGCCAATACTGAGCGGTGCTTTCGACATACAGACCAAAGGAGGGCCAAGTAGCAACTAGGGCAGCGGGGGCACAACCTGTCAGGGAACTCTGCTGCCAAGCCTCAAATAACATTTGGAGGTAGCCTTCACTGAAAGTCACTTTCAAAGTTTACCTTAGACCCATATCCAGATCAGCTGTGTAGTGTAACTACTTTAGTACTTAACCAACTCATTCTGATGCTGTTTAACACACACTTTGTAAGTTAAATTGAAGTTCATCATCAATTATCATCTAGAATTATAATATTTCTATATAGTAGCTTTAACATGGTGGTGATACAGAAGAAATTGAAAACTATGATAACAAACATCAATGTCCAAAAGTACATGATCACACATAACACTGTAGCATTTGGGGCCCCTGGTACACAGTTACTGACCAGTGGGGGAATGAGAGAAAGAAAAACGCATTTCATTCTATGTAATACAAGAAATTTCATCAAGACATAGTTCTTTAACCTCAGCAGGGACCTCTCTATGTGGAGTGTACATGTTCCTCCTATGCAAGCGTGGGCTTTTTCCCAGGCACTCCAGCTTCCTTCCCCAGTACAAAAACATACATGTTAGATTAACTGGAGACTCTGAATGGACCCTAGGAGAGGGTGTGAATGGTTATTTGACTCATTTGTCTCTATGTCGAAATGTGATGGACTGCCTGATAGTAACTGGGGCAACAAGGATTAAGAACTGGATTAAGAGGGTATGGAAAATGGATCTCACCATTCTATGATATAAACTGACACTGGGGTGGTTGTGGTAGTGGTGCAATTCCCAAGATTCATTCACATGTCAAAGTGACCCCGGAACCCCACAATGCCCACATTATGCTTACTAGTGTGCTAAGAGAGAGAAAAGGCACTATATAAAAAGCATACATGCTTCATGACAGTCTGTGTAAATGAGTGAATGAGACACATTTTGTAAAACCTAGACAAGGTTGAGAAGGTTTTATGTATGTGTGTTGAACACTTTTGTATTTTGTCATTCAAACTGTATAGTATCTATTTTTATGTCAATTTTTAAACATGGGCAGTCTGACAAAATCTGTTGACGTGGCCAAAAAAACAACAAAAACAAAACTATAATCAAGCGATTTTTCTATTACTATAATTTCGTTTTAATTATCTTAGTTTATCATCTATGCTGATGTATATATATATATATATATATATATATATATATATAAATAAAAATACTTATATTTCAATAAATACTTCAATATGTGGTATCAAAGTAAAGTTCTTTCTACAGCTGTATGATGCAATGTCACTGTTGTAAAAGCAAAGCTTCATTTGTGAGCCCTACACATGGACAACCAAACAAGTGCATTTGTTATATTCCTGAGGAAGCCTACAAAGACACAATTAGTGGCTTACCGAAACTGGCTGGAAACTGACTGGCCTTTGATTTGGAGATGCAGTTCTTAATGGCTGCATCTGTAAATCCAAAATAAACAGTCATATTTTCCTCTGAAGAAAACCATCAGTGTGCTCTGGGCTTCTTCAGTCTATACACCTAAAAACCACCAACCAGGCCAGAAATCTGGGTGTACTGATGGACTCAGACCTTAACTTTGAGAAACACATTAAGGGAATCACAAAGTCAGCCTACTATCACCTTAAGAATATATCAAGGGTAAAAGATATGATGTCTCAGCAGGACCTGAAAAACTAGTCCATGCTTTCATCTTTAGTCGGCTTGATTATTGTAACAGTGTTTTTACAGGTCTACCTAAAAATCAATTAGACACCTGCAGCTTATTCAGAACTCAGCTGCTCGAGTCCTCACTAAGACCAAGAGAGTGGACCACATCAGTCCAGCTCTGAGGTCTTTACACTGGCTGCCTGTTCATCAGAGAATAGATTTTAAAATTCTGCTGCTGGTCTAAAAGCTCTGAATGGTTTAGGACCAAAATACAACAGTGACCTCTTGACCCAGTATGAACCTACTAGAACCCTCAGGTCATCTGGTTCCAGTTTCTTATCAGTTCCCAGAGTTCCACACACACTCCATATGGAGTTTATACTAAAACCTCAGACATCAACATTTACCCAACAAGCATAAAATGCTGCAGTTACATTATTTACATCCAGATTAACACACTGACACACTCCTTAAAGTATGAACCTACCAGAACCCTCAGGTCATCTGGCTCTGGTCTCTTATCAGTTCTCAGTCAGAACCAGACATGGAGAAGCTGCATTCAGCTTCTATGCTCCACATGTCTGGAACAAACTCCCAGAAAGCCTCAGACCAGCTGAAACCCTCGGTTTATTTAAATCAAGGTTAAAGACCCACCTGTTCTCCACTGCATTTCACTAGTTTTTAGAAGACAAAATCTACATCTGGTTCTTTTAAGCTGGAATCATGTTTTAATATGGTCTTTAACTTTATTTCTTGCATTTTATCTATTTTATTTAGCATCTTCCTTCTGCTTTTATTTCATTAATTGTATTTTGTTTTATTGCTTTCTGCACCCTGCTGTAATGTTTTATGTAAAGCACTTTGAATTGTCTTGTACATGAAATGTGCTATACAAATAAATTTGCCTTGCCTTGCCTACAAATATAGAACTCATCCTCAGTTTTAATGAAATTGATGTCAAAGATCAATGCTAACCTCTTTAGAAGCTATTATTGTCAACGATAATCACAACCAAAATCTGCCTTTAGCACCCACTTTAAGATGCCAAGTGGTCTGAACTAATGTGGCAGACTGGCCACACATCCATACCTTGGAGCCTGGCAAAATGGATTTTCTCATGATTGTGATCTTATGAGACATCAACTGCCTCGCAGAGTGGTAGACCAACGGAAACGCATTACCATGAAGTGATATTGTCATGTTTATACAAAAGGAATTCTTCATAATTAACACATGGCCAAATTTAGACCTATTACAGTGTTCTTTCCTTTCAGTATGCAAACATATGCCCCATATTTTGCTGTACATTTTCTAATCCAATGGCCTCACCCACAGAAGTCATTGCAATGTTTTTTAAAGGGCCAGAAAACTACTACTGAGTCAACAATTAGCCCTAACTGGTTAAAGGTTTTGGCTGAATTAAATTATTTTATTCTGTCTGTTTATTCAGTAGGTCAAATAGCCAAATATTTGTGTAAGAATGTGCCTCACAGGAGAAATTTAAAAAGGACATAAGAGAGAACTTCATCACAAAGAACTCTTTGTTCTTTTGCACAGCATGCAATCAACGCCAAGAATGAACTCTACGAACCTATGTATACTTGTCTTATTTTCTTGGTTTTATATATATATATATATATATATATATATATATATATATATATATAACAATGCTAAGCAAGAGAAAAAAAAACAACAACAACAAAATAAAAACAATATCAGTATTTAAGATGCAAAAATAGTTTCAGGTGCTCCATAGTTATGAAATAAAATTTTCCACAGTCTTTGAGAAGTGTATTTTGAATACCAACACGTGAACATGTTGTTTGAAAACAAATAATTCTTGCATAAATTCATAGCAGAATATATTTCCACCTCATCACGGAGCTTGCTTTAAAATAAGCTCACAAGCTGTTTCATGTAAACTTGATTTGTTTTTCATAAGATTCTTTTCTACCACTAATAGTCTTCCTTCCATGGAGTCATATATCAAAATGGTTTTTAATATTCAAGAGTTTCTCTTGTATTGTAAAGAGAGCACAGGTACTTTTAAAAATACTTAATGGCCAGATAAGATATAACCAGACTTCACTCTTAAATGTGGGCATTTCATTACAAATAGACCACACAAACTCTGATTTTCTGATGATGATGATTAAGAAAAATGGTCAAGATTAAACCAAAAAGGATAAACATCCATTCGTGGCTTTGCTGAAGAGCAGGGTTTTAGCATTTATTTTATTGTCATTAATTTTACGATTTTTTTTGTTTCTGTTATGTATCATAGTAAACCATCATGTTTAATTTTTTTTTTTGATCCCATTCTAAATACTCTGAGTTGTGTACAGTTGTGAAAAAATAAGACATTTTCATGGTGTACCTAATATATTTGAACAAGAACACAGTTCATGAAGGTTGTATGTTTGCATGGCAGCAGTTCAACCAGGACAAAACTGAGACTTTAGTTACTCATGGCACTGGTGTGGAGAGAGAAGCAAAAACAACAAACTCTGAACTCTGGCAGTAGAACGTGAACAGGTGAGAAACATTGAAGTCGTATTTGATCAGATTTAATACATCGAAAATATACACATACCTGAAGAATATTGCTAGAGTTTGACTGTTTCTCTCTAAAGCCAGTGCAGAGACTCTGATCCTTTTATGACCTGCAGGATTATTATTGCAACACTCTTCTTTCTGGTCTCCCGATGAAAACTCTGGCACCACTGCAGCTGTTGTAGAATTCAGCAGCAGCTGCAGTTACCGTCATGTTGACAATTTTTTTATTTATTTTTTTTTTGGAACGTGATTTTCCCCCGGTTTTACTCCTTCCATTTTTGGATAAATCCATTTTTATCCATTTTGATTTGAATTTGCAGGGGTCTTTTAAAATCTATATCATATGTTGATTTGTTTTAATTCCCTGAGAGTGATTTTATTTGCAAAAATAATAAAATAAATAAGAGATTTTTATTTTTTTTTTTCTACTTTTTTAACTCCTTGGCAGACTCAGAAGCATACATTACGACTGAAGGCCTCAGTGAGCTCATTGGGACAATGACACCATACTCCTATAAAAAGATAACACTAGACCCTACATATAAGAGGATTAAATAAGACAGATTCCACCTATCACTCCTGGAGGAGGTTCTAATTATGGACACCTAATCTGGCACCCTAGAGCCAAATGTTATAGATTTGAATGTGTGATAGTTGTGTGTGGGTGAAGTCACTTATTCTACTGTCTCCTGTGTTTGAACCATTTATCGAAAACTACAAAATGATGACAAAATGTCAGTGTAATGCCACATTAGTTTGATCTTATCATTTTATTTAAAGGGACCATGCCCAAGATAAAGTGGTTGCTTGTTTAAAAATGTGGAAAAAGTCAAATGTTTGCATTAGTTTAGTTTATTTTTTCACTTCCTGTATATAGTAGCCCTTGGTGCATTTTTTGTTATTATTTTTAATTTCTTAATTTTATCTAAGCACGAAATGGTCCAATCTCTTGCTGGTATGTCTGGGTATGTTTCCCTACTGCTTTTTTGACACAACTCTGGAGGATGGGGAAAACGACTTGTTTTTCCCTTTTAAACAGTCTCACTACTATCTTTGTGCAAACAAATTATGCTCAACCTTTGCTCAGAACAAACTTCATGTTTGTTCTTTTGATTTCTTCTCTTGCTATAACCCAACCAGCTCTCAGTTGATTTATTGAAAATATATAAAATTAGTTACTGTTCAAACAGTTTCCTTCTAGCATAGAAACTAAAGGTGCAGCTCATCACATTAATAATTAATGCACGAGAAAATCCAAACTTTTCTAACTTTTAGCTATTTCAAATGGCGTGTTAATGATTTCTCTGATGAACAATGAGTAGCAGTTTAAAATTGCATGATGTCTTTGTTCATATGGATCAAATACCATGTCATCTAATTTCCTATATGCTCCGATAGACTCTGTGGAGGTTTGCTGACAATTTAACTGTCAATATACTATTTGAAGCCACAGTTCTGTGTGAAATGAGCTCTTCAACAAAAAGTCAACAACAATTTGTGATGCCCTCTTTCTTTCAGTGAGCTTTTTACATGATAAGAGTGAGGTACGGAGCATGAGGAAAATAAAATTCTATTAATAGAAACATAATCTCATCTTTCATCTTCAATCTTTCAAGATCACATCAGAGTAAAAGTAGCACTCATCATCCTCTTAATTAGCTGTCATAATATGGCTGAGAGGAGTTCCAGAAAAGATACTTCCCTTGACGCAGTACAATAAAGAAAATGAGAAGGGTGGTTTCTAGGATATTTCACCAGTGTTTTCTTTTATAGTCTTAAGTCTGCAGCCCTCTTGTGTCCTGGTTGTTTCTATCCTAAGTGGAAATGGAAGAGGTGAAAAGGTGAGAATTCACTGGACATACAATACATCACATATGACAGAAGTCTGGTCATGTCCAAGTGCCAATAGTCTCCTCTTCAGTTATTAGCTGTTCCTTCAGACATGTTCAACATAGGAAGAGAAAAGTCATATCTCTGTATTTTTAGTGCAACTATAAGGAATAAAGTACAGGTATAAATGACTTGTGTCTACGGTCATGTCAGAGTAATGAATCCTCCTAACTGACTGGCTAAATTACGCCATATGTGTCGGGTAAAAAAAAAAAAGTTTTCATCTGTTGTTGGAATTTTTCTTCACATTAACTAAAAGTAAAAGTTTCAGAAAAGTCTTTAATTCTAATTAAAATGGCAACAGTCAGTATACTTCACGTAGCAGTTCTAAGGAGGGTTGCTTTTTATATGAAACACAACAGCAGACAAGAGTCTAGATGTCTGTAGACCTTATCTGGCCTCTGTCCACCGCAAAGCCAGGTCATCATGACACTCCAAAGACAGAGTCCAGACAACAAGGAGCTGGACATGACAGTCCTTAAGCAGATATGATGAGTACATAATGTCAAAATAACTTAGTAACTATAAAACAATCTGAATTCCATTACACCTCTTGCTTGTGTTTTATATTTTTAATGTAATTATTGTATTGCACAATTATTTTTCAGTTTTTTGAACAAAACAAAATAAAAACAAAACAAATGACTATTTAGTAACCAAACTGCCAACTGTTCTGCCTTTGTCACAGAAATGAAACTTCCTGGAAGTTAGAATTTGCTGAACTCCACTAAAACATCGGAAGAACAATTAGAATAAGAGAAGTTGGATTACATTTGAAAGAATGAAGTTGAAATGCAGCAGCAGTCCTGGCAACACACTCGCAGAGTCAATAGTGCAACGCAGGGGTCTGAGGGCAGCACACCAACTCTGTAAAAACCCAGTTCAGTTTAAGTAACTACGGTCAGTACATGATGTGTGGATTCATTTTGTGCAGAGCCACAGTGATAAAGTTCAGCATCACCAGCTACACACACTTGATTATTACGACTCAAGATCATTGTTATTTATTATTGTGCTTGATTATTATTGAGTACAGCACTTTGGTCAACTATGTTGTTTTAAAGTGCTCTATAAATAAAGTTGGATTGGACAGGATTTTTAACCTGGTACTTTTATAATCATTAACCAGTGTTTTGTGGACACGCTCTCAGTGTCCGAAAAAGATTCTAGATTTTTCTGTCCACTTTGAGACCTAATTTTATTTTCGTGTAGATTGTTTTAATTATTCTTGTTTGGCATTGTGGCTGATAGATTTATCTGTACTGTAAAAAACTCGGAATACAGATTTATTTCTGCTTTACTAAGACTATAAGGACATGTGTCACAACATAATAAGATGTGCCAAGATTTCACCTGATTGGTGCAAAATTACTATTTTATGTCTATCAAACCAAGCTATCTTTGGCACTGTGGATGCAATAAAAGAAATGCAATTAGAGACAGATATTTTTCACCAGAGTTACAAAACTTTAAACCTTCTCAATGTGTGAGAAATCTGAGTGTTCTTTTTGACACATTAGAAATGTCTCAATGACAGGATTTTATCATCTTAAAAACATAAGTCCTCCCTTTTTCCTCTCTTGCCAACATGGAGGTGCTAATGCATGCTTTTATTTCTAGTGGAATAGATTATTGTAACATCCTCCTCCCAAAACAAGTATGTTTAACCTACAATTACTTCAGAACTCAGCATCACGTGTTCTGACGTGGACCAGAGGGCAGGAACACATTACACCAGTTTGAAAATCACTGCATTGGCTCCCCGTGTGTTTTAGAATTCATTTTAAGGTTCTTTTAGTCGTTTATTAATGTCTTAATGATCTTGGGCCTTCTTATTTAGTGGATTTGCTATTAATTTGTGAACTATTAAGCATCCTGAGGTTCTCTGGTACCGGGCTTTTAGTTGTTCATGAAATCAGAACTAAAACTTATGGTAAGACTTCCTTTCACCTCTAGTGCCCTCGACTGTGGAAGAGCCTTCCAGAGAACCTCAGGACCAAAGAGACTGTTGATATTTTTAAAAAGAGGATGGGGATCCTTCATGCCGGGGTTTTGCCTGCTCAGTCTTCAGGGTCGTTGCCACAGTGATCACCCTTGTCTGGGTGGCTGGCCGTCCACTGCAGCCCTACGGCTGTGGCATGGACTCCAACCTGCCCTGATCTGTGGTGGCACCCTCTGTGGCCATGCATGGACTGGCTCCTGGTGTGGACACATTAGTGTGTGTGTGTGTGCATGTTTCATTATATGCAAGACAAACTAGAATCAGGTGTGTTTTTAAAATTTCTATATAACATACCTTGGAGTGTAAAGGCTTGTTTTATCTTTATTTAATCTTGAGTATTGTGTTATTTTTTAAAGCACTTTCTGTGATTTTATGCATGGAAATGTTTCAATGTGATAAAGATGAGGGAATAAATTGGTGTCTTTGCAATGGTCGGGTATTAACAAAGTGCTGAAAAATGCAACTTTGCTAAGATGTATATGTGAAGATACAGCACTGATTCATATCGAGCTAGGTGGCTTTTTTATGCTTAAACGACTCATGGGTCAATGTTCACAAAAAAAACACACTTTTCTGAAAACAGTCATGTATAACAACTGAACTGAAAATGTGTAAAGAAAGCAGCCAGTGCCCAATGAAAAACCTTGAAGGACCTTCAGAAGGCCTAGAGAACTATTAATCAAGACCACTAAGATTACAAGCCAGGCTGCTTGGAAGCAAAATATAAAGACATGAGAAGTGGATCAAGGCAGAATTAAATTTTTTCCTCACTGCTTCTCTTTGTGACATTCTTTAAAATAAAATAAATAAAAAAAACAAGCTTAAAATGTCCTGTGAATTGCCTCTTTATAACTGTTATTTTTTTTTATTAGTAATGCAGTCAAGGTAGAAAACTGTGTGTTTTTGCTACACAACAGAGCCACTGGAAGAAGTTAAGTTGGAAGTCCTGCATGGTAATACAGATTTGATAATACTTGTACCTAGTTGTATGTGTGATTATGTGTTAGTCAGAAGTCAGTTCTCAATGCGTAGGTATTAGAATCCAAGACTTAAGGATCTCTCTGCTCCAGAGTTCAGGCCATTTTTCTGCCTCATTTACAGCCTGATTAGAATTTGGGCAGCAGCAAAGGCCAGGGTCTAATTCTCTCTCATAATGAATTAGTACCACAATTAGTAACAAGTTGAACCCTCTTTTAGCTTAAAGCAGGCATGTGTGCTTATGTGTGTTTTTGAAGCATTTGCATAGATTCTGAATGTGTGAAAGCTAAAAGAGTTCTGCTGAGTGTTTGTGTGTTTTCTGTCTCTTAAGTAACTGTTACCAATGCGATGTCTAATTTATGTGCTGGTGGATTAAACACTTCTGTATGCTTAACTCTGAAGTTCTCTTTTCAGTGCATTTGGCTTTACCCATTATCCAGCTAGGTATGTTTCACTATGCAAGAATCCCCAATTCCAGTTAAATATTATAGTAACCTGTGAAATATTACTTGGGAGTTAATTCTGTGGGCATTGGCCAGTTGTAGCAGATAAAAATACATCAGCGAGAGATTTATTGTCATACAGAGAGAAGTGAAAGCATTGCTCTTTGCAATGCTCTGCCACACCTTAAACTTATAGTACAGCTGTGTTGTATCATTCATTAGGGACTGAGCTGGAAAAGTACCTTTGTTAAAGAAAAGAAATAATAATTTGGTTAACTAAGCTAGCATTGGACTTGGAGGCAGTTCTGACTATGTTCCTATTGAACAATTAACTTATTAAAAATACTCTAAACTTTTTGAATCAAAAGTTAACTTTTCACTGCATATGCTGAAAACCTGATCTGATTTAGTTTGTGGAGCCACTTTAATGACACAATGGAAAAAAATGACAAAATCCACAATATAGACCAATCTGCCACAATATTTTCTGTGCTGCACAATATTAGGAAAATGTGTCATATGCAATATAAATGTTGAATATTGTAATGATGATATGAATAATTCAGTATATGGTGGCTTCATGACAGCTGAATTTCATCCCTGTACCTGTAAAAATAAGTTATTTATAAGTTTTTTTTAATCATAAATGATTTTAGTTTTTTTTTTAAACATGTCAATTAAAAAAAAAGTAAATGAAAAAACAATATGCAAAAGTAAACAAGCAGGTGGACAGTCCACCAAAGTCAAACATAAGAAATAAGAAAAAAAATAATAAATAAAAAACTTCAAAACATATAATTTAATTTCATGTTCAAACAGGAATGGGGAGATTTCCAAACTTATTTATTATATATTATAGTATGTAGTATATATTTTACATATATAGTCATACTCCAGTGTATTGTTTTGGTAAAAAAAAAATATATATATATATCAATTGTTCTCTTGCTTTACGTCTTGATTATATGTTGTGTTTTTATGTAACTTCAGAAGATCAATTAACAAACAACTTCAAATAACAGTTCAAATTAATGTTAGACAAGTTTTTTATAATACTAGAATTTAAAAATACTTTTATTTCTGACTACATTACAAGGCTCTTATGCTACTGTGCAATCCAAAGTTGTGTATTACTAATGGCAGTATAGATGTGTGCCATATGGACACAAAGGGGAAAATTAGAGCTTGTACAAAAATAGTTTAGTCACCCAGTTAAAAGAATGTTTATAAGAAAATTAATAAATTGCATTTCATTATAGACATATAGATTTACATTACATATTTTTTTAAAAACAGTTGATAAGTTAACTATAACCAATTTAAAAAGTAGCCTCCAAAGCTCTGACTGGAGACGTGCAGCTGATTAAGTAATAACCCACCGGATGAACAGCAAACTGAGAGCAGTGTTACATTTAATGAGGCCCGGATATCCTCACTGAGTTTGATTTAAAATAGTCTCTCTGAATCTAAATACCCCTTTGAATGCCTATCAAAGCCTTTCAGGTTTGGCTTTACAGGAGATAAAAAATACTATATTTAGGCACAAAACTGTAAACTGTACTTAAATATAATTTGTTATTTTCACCTGTGCTGTGCTTTTTGATCTAGACATGCTTGCACACTTATCTGTTGTCTACACTACATAATGTGCTGTGTTTCGGGCCTTACTTTGTCTTGATAGTGTGAAATGTGCAAACTGCATGTTCTCCAGTTGAAAACCCACCTCACAGGGTAGATATTCATGAGCATGTTTAGTTTAATGCATTTGTGTGCAACACTTTGAGAGACTGTTCATTTAAAAGTAATACAAATAAATGTTTTTTTTCTTAGTAAAACTAAAAGGGTAAACAGACTCAATGTTCTGCAAATCACTTCCATATTTACATTTATCAAATATCCAAAATAGTTAAATCTGCTAGTGCTGTGGAGGACAGGGAAACAAACGCATGGCAGTGATTCAGGCACCTATTTGTAAAAAAAATACAATAACAACTGCAGATGTTGAAGTTGCTGCGGCTAGAATGTCTTTAGTGTTGGCATGTTTAAATATGCTTGACATCTCTTGCCTAAAAATACTGTTGTTTTACATTACTGTGTGCAGATAACAGCCATTCTAACATTTTTACATGTTATCAGGAAAAACAGGAATGCAATCTGTTATTGAAAGCTTGAATACCTGTGTGATAGCCACAATCAAAACTAGGGCTAGTTGATTAAACAATCTCGAAGCTTAAGATTAAATTTATGTCAGTCTCTCTGATAAACATGACATGCTTTTATTTGATTCATTTACAGATCCAGCTGTGCATCCCTAAGCACTCTCCAATCCACTAGTTGGCAATAATGCACCTCTAAGCTGGCTGCTAACTGCCAAGAAGACCCAAAAAGAAAAAAACAAAAAAAACAAAGACCAGTTGCTGCAATGCAAGCAAACAACATGATTAGGGTGACCAAACATACTCTTTTACCCAAACATGTCCTCTTCTTAAAAGCACAAAAATGTGTCCGGCTGGAATTTTGAAATTGTCCAGGATTTAGCTTTTTCTCAAACTCAAATATGTTTACATCGGATTTGCATTGCATTTCGCTCCACACACTCGCTTATTTTATCCACTATCTCAGACAACGAGAAACAGGAGAGGGAGGGGGAAGAGGGAGCTGCAGCGCAGAGAGGCCAAATGCAGGGACATAAATGTAGATTCACAGACGAACTACAGAAAAAAAATCCCATTTTCATCTTGGTGGTGATCGGGGCTCGAATTACACTTGGAGCCTTATTTTCGGGCATGCATCACAGCTTTGCAAATCACGTGCACATTAGTGAACGTAGCGCGATCAAAAATATGATTACTACTGGTATTGTGCTTGATACTAAAAAATGTAATTAGTTACAGTTACTAGTTAATTCATTCAAAAAGTAACTCAGTTACTTTGTTGATTTCTTACACCAAAAAGTCATGCATTCCGGTACAAGTAACTTTTTAAGTTACTTTTGTAAAATATCAAAAGAAACATCACAATATAAAATACAATTTAGGTACAAAATATCATAAACTGAAGCCTCATTAAGTTGAATCAGTGTCTTTTACAACATGCTTAACAACCTGGAAGGTATATTGGAATGGAAATGTGTAACCAAACAACTAGCACAGCAGTGTGTGTAACCTTATAAACAAATCCAGCAAGATTCAACCACTTCATCTATTTTGTTTGTTTGTTTTTTTTTCTAGTAGATGACACCAGGACAGCTTGCTGTGTGTTAACATGCTGTGCCAATGACACACAGCAGGAGCCAGATGAGGTAATTGTACACAGTGAGATGACTTTTCACTAGCTGTTGGGCAGCCAGTTGATTCAATCACACCCCTAGTTATGTTTGTTTCATGTATTCTTCCCATCCAGGAAAAAAATATATATATATATATATATATATATATATATATATATATATTAACGCTGAATTTAGATACAAGAAAAAAAAAAATGTTAGAAAGGAAATGTGACTGGACAACTGATATAACCCTGCTGCAGTATTCAGTTAATAAAAATAGAGGGGAAATAAAGCAAATGTAAGAGGAAATTGTCACTTTTGCAAGAAACATTGTAACATTTTTAAGATCATAACTTGTGCCACTGTACAAGTAAAAGCATCAATTTCATAGTGTTACATCACAGCAGACTCCAACTTTAAGAAACTCTACTGGTCTATGAAGTATTTAATCAGTGTTAATTAGACCTGCAACAAAAGTATGGAATCTGAAAACATTTCAAAATAATTTATGTGCCTGGTATTTTTTCAAAGATGATGTAATTAAGTAATTTATGTACTTGGAACTGACATAGGTGATGATATACAGAATAAAATACTATAGTACTATTTCTATTTGTGTGAATCTTGTGTTGTTAACTCCATATAAAAGCTAATTTAACATGTACCCTTTTTACTTTAGGCTAGTGTTCTCATCTATAAAGAAAATATAACTCATTTCTTCAATGGATCCCTCCAATAAACAGGCCATGTGTTGTACTTGGCAGAGGATTTATTGAAGAAAAGTAAAATTGAAATAAAATAATATAAAAAAGCATATGAATAACATGCTAAGCAGGATGTACAATGCTAACAATCATGTAACACATGCTAGTAACATAGCTAGCTTTGAATAATCAAACATAAACACAATCAAATATGAAATAAAACAACATGTCTTGTAACTAACAATGAAACCAAAATATATTTTCTTGCAATTAAACTTAAATAATCTTATGGCAATATCCCAAGAAGATGAAGGTTAGATGCAGATTGGTGCCTTCTAACATGGGCTATCCACGATAAATACAAAATGGCTGCCTAAACAACTCAGCAGGAAGTTGACAGTGATTACTTTAATGTAATAATAATGTCAATAATATTAATGTATTAAATTTATATAGTGAATGGATTTTCAGGGCATCCAAAGTGCTTTACAGTAAATTAATTGTCGGCCTCTCCCACCACTACCAATACGCCAGCAATGCCAACACTGGAGGTACAACTGGGAGAAGTGTCTTTCTCAAGGACACAACGTTAGATTGACATATCAGGGCAAAATGTATATGACAGTATATGTTGTTAGATCATGATCATAGGAATGATATGTCATGATGTAAATAGTGCAATGAGTCTGTAATGACAGAATAGAAGCTTGAGTTGATTAATAATCTATTTAATACTGTCAAGCTGTTCAGATGAATGGTTATGATTGTCTGGACAGACCCATCTTAGATATTCTTTAATTGGCTTTTCCCTACTGTAACTGCAAAACAATAGGCATATCTGCAGAAACCTAATTAACATAATACAAGGACCACATTAAGATTCTCATAGTGAAAAAGGCCTTTCACTGTATTGTAATAATTTAAGAAAATGACGATGACTGTCACATGGGGACAGCAGGAGTAACAAGAGAAAGCAATACTAAATTAGGATGTATGTGTGTGCTGTTTAGCTGGTTTATTTTGACCTCTTTCCCAATTAGATTTTAATAAATTTATTTTCTTACACCTCCTGCATGTCTGTTGACAATTATGTGTCATTATTTGTCAGATCAGTACTGGAGCTTTGTTCTCAAATTGTGTGTGGAAATCTCAAAACTTTAGCAACTTCCTTTGGTTTGATTTGCTTTCACGCTGCACTTTTCTAAAATGGACTGAACCACCTGGACAATGTTATGCATTTGGAACTGCTTGCTATGGCAATATTCCCCTAAAAAAACACTGACCAATAGAAAAAAGCAGAAGGAAGAAACAAATCTGGAGCATTGACTGAACAGCACAGAAAACAGCTCCTTCACCACAAGTAAACAGTGTAGTACCAAGTTTATGCAGTCTTGGGGTTTCTCTTTTTACTTTGGTTTTTATGCCCATCATATATAACACCAATGGTTGTTGTTTCCCGTTTTGCGTGTTCATCGTTATACACTATTAGTTTTGGAAGTGTTAATATATGCTATCATAAGCTATAAAGACACATTTTAATTAGATACATTTTTAATGGGCAACCATGTGATGGAATTATTAATTTATTTATCCCAATTGGGATTGGCCTCTGAATTTTACCCATCTCTAATTAAAAGAATTAATTAGAGATCTCTAATTAATCTCTAAAGTAAACTGATGCCCCCAGTTTTCATGTGGACTAGAGTTTCACTTCTGTGGTCTGCACCAGTATGTACATGAGCATTTACACTACTACCAAAACATACTATCAGTGGAAGTGGACCAGGGTTTGTTTAAAGCAGACCAAACGGTGTGTATGTGAATGTGCTGTGAGACTCATGTCAGGTCAAGACTTCAAGACTCAAATAACGAGACTGTAGCTGCAAACAGAGGACATGATGAGTCTCCACAGGGTAACTTATAACTGGCAATGGTAACAAGCCGGTAGGTCCTTTGTTTTAAAGTCTTCATCACAGAAATAGATAACAGAATGATACCTGTTATGATTCCTTTGGATGCCTCCCTCTAGAGGTGCTTCAGGTAAACCAGCTTGGGTTTTCCATGGGAATATTTGGGAATGTGAGGTCAGACAGGGTACCTAGCTGTTATGCCAGCGGTATTGCCACTGTGACAGCCATGGCTTGATGATCAATCTATCATTAGACCTATAAATCATTAGATTGACAGACTGAAGGATAGATATAAAGTGATATAAGAACAAAATAATTCCTTGTAATAAGGGATTAAAGTTGTAGTAGTTTCTTCAAACAGATAGACAAAAGCCAGCAACTCAAGTTTTCAAGATACAGTTCTCAAACGGTTCCTCGCAAGAAATTCAGAATGATGTGCTGATGTTTTCTCTTGTCAGCACATTAACCATCTGCTCTGACTGTGTTGGCTTATGTGTCATCTCATCCTCCCACTGACTGTATTTTGTTCTTTTAACAGTCATATCTATCTCATTAATTATACAGAAATACAAGCAACAGTAGGATTCATTTTTCCAAATGAATATCTCAGCTTAGAAGAAGGTGTATTTTGTTGCATTTTTAAGAGCATAAATATGATGAAATAAATTAAGAAATTAGGAAACCACAATGTTTGATGCAATTAAGAGTGAAGATTATAAAAATCGCATCAGTTTCCATGTTCACTTTGGAAATACATAATAGACTTCCACATTTAAAAGGTTGATGCAACAAGCTATACACTACTGAATACTTACTCTCTGTGCATATCAGTGATGTCTACGTCAAAGGTACATTTAAAAAAGTTCCAATTAATATCTAAGAAGCAGTGTATTAATATTTACAATTTAATGATTCAAAACAAAAAGTGTGAGTCATGAGTGAGGATACATCATCAGGCCCAAGAAATCAGATCATTCTCACATCCAAAAGTATGCTTTTTAATGTCTGTGCTGTTTAATTATTGAATGATGCAAATATTTGCCTCTACATACAACTTTTAAAAAATAACTCATGAAATTATTAAGATAATGCTTAAGATAATGAGTACACAAAAAAGAGAATTTGGCAAGGTTGGCATCAAAGAACAAGGCAACCCATCAGACCCTAATCCTGAGAGGATGATATCATACAAAGATCTAGATGATAAAAACAGCTGTGATAACAGATGTTCGTGTGGAATCCTGTTTATCATGCAGTGTTGTACACTATGGGGACACCGAGGGGGATCTGCTTGTATATGGGGATAATTGCTGCATCTTCATGACCTGCTCTTCAAAATTTGTTTTCTGTAACACTTTATATCAATTAGCTTAATTATTTAATAATTACTCATTATTAATATAATAAATACCTTAGGTAATGATGACATTTCATAAGTCTATTAACTATATTTTAAGACTTTTCTAGCCTTGTTAAGAGCTAGTGTAGTACACTGAAAATCATTGTCAGTCTCACATTCATTCAGCACTTCTTATTCTCTTCTGGAGCACATTTTTTTCTATCTTTGTCAGATACCCAAGGACACATCCAAAAGTGGACTGTACTAGCTGGGGACCAAGCAATCATAAAATCAAAGGCAGACAGTTTGAGCCCATCACATAAGAACATCAATCAAATGACAAGGATGAAGTTTGGATAACAATAAACAGTATTCACAACAACATGGTGAGTCCTGTAAAGCTATTAGCAGAAAACTTGAAATATGAGCAATACCGGCATCAGCATGGTGGGCAGTATGTCATAAAATCTGGGAAAATTGAACAAGTGGTGGACAAAAGAACTAGCAAGAATAACAAAAAAAAAAAAAAAAAAAAGTATCTAAAATGTGAGATGTTCTTAAGAAACAGAAAAAGATCGAGCAAAGACCTGACACAAGACCTGAAAGATGCACCAGACTCTTCAATGGATCCATCTGCTGTTCACTGAGACCTCATCAGAAATGGTCTCTAAGGAAGGGTAGCTGTCAAGAAGTCATTCTTAAGAAAGGGAAACAGTAAAAAAAAAAAAAAAAAAAAAAGCCCAAGGTTTCCCAAACTGCACAAGAACTGGACTGAAAATTGGTGGCAACAGGTCTTACGGAGTCCTCCCCAGGGCCCAGACCTCAACATTATTGAAGCAGAGTTGGATCATCTTGGGAGCAAATGTAACAAAAGCCAGCCAACATCAAAAGAAGAGCAGTGAAAGACCATGAAAAGGCTGGATGACTACTCCTAAACACAACTTAAATAAATTACAACTAAGCTTGCCTAAAAAGGTTCACAATATTTGAGGGTAAATAGGTGGATATGGCAAGTACTGACTATCAAGTCCATTAGAATTGTACAAACAGTTTTCTAAAATATATGCTGGATTTCAATTCATATTTCCAAGTGCTTCTAAAAATTACTGCACCTTTTTCTAGTTTTCCTGGTGATACATAAAGAAATTAGAGCTTGCTCCAGACCTCTGCTCAGTATTTGTAAATAATGCTTAAGTTCTTTGCTTGTGTAATTAAATACACTTAATTGTTGTAGTCCTAATCTGCATCTTCACCGGTAGATCAGAGGAAATCTAAATAGCTCCATCTAGGCAAACAGGGTTAGGTCTATTCCTTAAATCTGCCAGACACAAACATGCATCTAAACAGGAATCTACAAACACAAGCTGGCTGAACAGAGGTTATTCCCAAGGTATGTTGTTTACTTGAGGTTGAGCTGAAGCAGCTGAGCTTTGTTCATAAAATTACTCAAAATAGCCAATTATCCATCTTTGGCAGTGTATAGAACCATTCTCAAACCCCAGAGGATGCCTGTAGTCCTGACACTGACAGAAACAACTCATGTTACACTGGCTAAATATAGTACTTTTCTTTTCTTCTTTCTTTCTAATCCTTCATTTTCCCATCTTACTTCCTGTGTTCTGATTTAGTCTGCTTATAGTTAAGTCAGTCTGCCTTAACATCTATCAGTCCATTCTTATATCTATAAAAACAACAGCAGCTAACAAATATGAATAGTGTCTCAAATAGATGGTAGTTCGGAACATAAATATTGACGCACCAAAGCAAGAATACAACAATAAATTGATTAAACTTTTGATGTGTGTGGTACATTTATTCATAGATGAAAAATAATCATAATTGAAAAAGCCCTTAAGAGTGATTGTCAATTAAAGCTTTGTTTAATGTTTTAATTTTATTTGTTTCTAACTGGAAAATAATTTATCATGTGTTGCTGAAGGATGGCTAGGTCCTAGCGTAGGTGTGAATCAAACAGTGATCAAGTGCACATTTGAAGGTGTACATCTGTTTCTAAGAGAGTCTGGGTGAAAGAAAATGAAAGCATCTGTTTACAAATGTGCTAGCCATCTGTAACTCCTTTTACAAAGTTAAATCCAACAGAAAAAAAAAAAAAAAACAATATAACAAAAGTGATTCTGACTTTTTAATTTTATTCATTAGCCAAATATTTTTAGCATAAAGAGACAATTTTAACCATCCGAATAAAATTTATTTAAAAACAAAAAATAATCTCTTTTTCAGTCTTTAACTTCACTGTACTCTAACTGTGAAAGCCCTAATTTATAGGCCTGAGTAAATGAAAATACTGCATAATTAATTCCCTTAAATAATTGATATTTTCCACGATCTAAAACCATGTTTGCCCCTGAATGAAAATCTTTTACAAATTTTCCAATTAATCACACTCTCAGTGAAACCAGAAATTATGTAATTAAGTGTGTGTACATTGAGGTAACATATATCTAAGCACTAAGTGTTCTCAAATATGATTTTAGAGAATGGTTTTCCAAAATCTTTGGCCTCAAGGTTTGAATATGATAACATGTGTTATAGCTTCTATTGGCATTGATGGTTTAATAGTATAAAGGAGATTTAAAAGGAACGTTAAATATAGAGTTGAAACAATGAATAAAAAAATCCTTAAATACCTCACTGGTTAATAGTTTCTTATGGCAACACAGCTGTTTTGTCCCAATCCCTTGAGTTTCCTTTACTTTGTGTGTATGGACAAGTTAATATTTTCATTCTGAATCTTGTCAAGGATGTCTACTCCTGTACTGTTGTAGCAAGAGGAGCTGATCATTTATCCCTCATCGTGGTCTTCCTCATATCTCATTCAACCATGGTATTCACATTATGGAGGTGGTATGGAACCACTTTCTCTGAGGTTTTTTTCAAAGCAAATTTACTGGTCATCAGTCCCACTAACACCTGCTGGTAATGGGGCAGGGATTTTAAACTAGTTTAGGGTTTGTGTAGATGTGGACAAGCCACAAATCATCTTATTAAGTCTGTGAGCAAACACAAATAAATGCTTAGATTATGTGAGAATCACAATGACAAAGGTTTTTTTTTTTTTCCTTTTACATTTCAATGTTTGTTTGTATTCCATGCCTCTCTCGTTTCACATTACCCAACTACAGACACAGCATGATTACTAAGTAAAAATTAAAATACACCATCAAAGAAATACAAGAGATAAAACTTTAGACCAGGAACCCTCAATTTTTACCCTTGAGTCAGGCTTAAACTTGTGCAGAGTTTGACATCCGCTACTTACACATTGATTTGACTCAGGTGTGTTGCAGCAGGGAAACTTTCTGACATGCTAAGAATAAATTATGAATTCCACTTCAAAAACAAGAAACTGGCCCTTGAGAACCAAGACTGAAGATCCTGGCTTTAGGCATCACTGCAATTTACAGTGTTAAGTTTATGTAAGTTTACTTTTTTCACTGTGTACTTAAGTGAAGTGACAAATTAGAATTTTCTTTAATCTTTATGCTCTTTATTTCCTCTGGGAATAATGAAGTATTTTCATTTCCTTAAAAGAATCATACTTGTCACCAAAAAAATACATATGAGGAGAAGAAGAAATTTCCAAACTTCACTTCCAATGCTCTTAGTTGTTTATATGGTGGTATCACATTTTCAGTCTAAGCATCAAGTAAATGTGATGGATGGCCCTGAGGAAGTAGGTAAGACATACAGCATGTTGAAATTAAGATGAATATTGGGAAGAAAAGCAAAAATTGGCTAGGTGGATTGGACATGGTGGTGAAAGAATTCCACGGGGCAACTTTCTAATTAGTTCTGCTAGCCTGAGGCAGTGCTTTGCCACTGGCCTTATAGCATGCAGAGTTGCTGCAAGGCCTTTAATAGAATGATTGACCGTTGTGGCAAAGAAACTGATGATAGCTATTATAAGCATTGCAACTGCATTTAATTACTCTGGAGTTTAAAATGTATGATAAGGATCAGTAATTAGTCATTTGGCATATCAACTACAAGACCACCTTCAGAGTTTTTTGCAAGAGTCATCATAGTTTTTTTTAAATCTGTGTCTATCAGAGCGTTACGCACTAACATATCGCAGTGCTGATATGAGATGGGTTAGACACTGACAACTCTTTTAATGCTATTGGATTTATAATATAATAGACACATCCAGTTTTGAAAAATGCGGTCATTTTGTGCCATGAATTTGTGAGTATTCATTTCATTTCACAGTGGGAAAGAAAACAGGAATGTGACAACAACTAACTTACTTTGTACGGCTCCTTAATTGGCCAGCAAGGGAAATCAAGGAATATAGTGTCACTGTGAATGTGTGCTATCCCAATGAGCGCATAGTTAGGGCACTTGTATGGGGCCAACACTGGCAACACAGTCTTGTTTTTCTCCCCTTCTTTCAAGAAAGACTGTAGTTTAATGTTAGTATGAAAAAGGGTAAACTGGAATTTCACACATTACTGCACTTAAGTTGTAATTATTACAGGGTAATCTACAGAGATAATGATGTCATGAGCATAACTGAATGATGTGTAGAGATAACGTTCTTCCTGACAAAGGTTTCTTTGTCTTACAGCAAATATGAGAGTATAACAATCGATAAAAACTAGAACAATCATTAAATCATGACCACAATCAGAGGCCATCTTCAGTGTCAGTTATTGTTAGTGTGAATCTCATGAACGTGTGGTCAATGTCAAAGAAAGCTGCTTTAATTATCCAAATGAGCTCACCTAGAGTTGCTCCACACCGTTCCTCTGCTATGATACTGCCTCATTAATTCAGATTAAATTCACACCTCTCCAAGTTGTTTTCACACGTTTTCTTTTTCTTCTTGCTCTCATAGGTCACACAAACGGACAAAGAAACTCTGCAGGATTGCGTGTGGACTTGTCCGGTCGTTGAACAAAGTTCTTTTTAATACATGCCCAAAGGTGTTGATTGTTGTCAACAGTAGATAGTTGATTTTTTTTTTAAATTATGTTTTTTACTTTTAATTCTCTCTGAATCTGTATTATTATGAAGTGTCAAGGTCATGTCATGGTTTGTTACATACTGATGAATAAAAATAGGATAACACCAAGACATACTAAAATGCCAACGCAATCATTTCTCGTTTCCTCAAAAAAAAAAAAAAAAAGTCATATTTTGTCAACTCAATGCTATTAGACGGCTGAGGCAGCTTTTGTATCTGTACAATGTTATGCTAATTGTCCAAATTAGCATTAATGCATGAATTTGATTACTAACACCTCCAACTGACAATAGTTTGGTTGTGTGTGACCATCTGACTCAAACATGTTTTTAATTTTCCATGTACCTAACATTCCCAATTTCTGCCGTTGTCACATCATTTGTGGGTTTGAAAACACACAGTCTCCAGCCACATGATGTACAATCAATTAACAAGCAACTGTAGTGGAAAAGTACAGCTAAACAATTTTGATGTTAAACTAAATGTAAGGTCAACAAATTCCACTAATATTTCTCTTATGTGCTTTAGCAAATATACAGAAATATCTTTAAATCCTACTGTTATTTGCTTTACAAACATTTTGCACTCTAAGCAACAGAAGATTGTTCTCCTGCAGGCTATTTGAAACGGTTCACTTGATCAGAACACTGCTCTGTATATTTATTCTAAGTATGCATCCACTGGGATTCAGCGGGTATGAAACATGTTGACACACAAAGCCATGATATGCGGAAATAAAACTAGGCCTGACGCAATTAGACTGAGTTTAATTGGGATCTGGCCCCACTGGATCCAAATGGGTCACATTTTAGGTCCTAAAAACAAACTGGACTTATGAGGACCTCTTCTACAGAGTATACTCCTAACAACAGATGCATGCACTCAAATAGTTCTGCCTCTATTCCACAAATGAAATTAATTGTTTATATGAGCTTCACCAACTGTAGCTTCATTTTAGTAACTATGCAGGTCATAGGAGAAAAAGTCATACATAAAGACCTGCACCGACACATCCTTTTTAATAGCACATACCATGAGTAAACCACTTTATACGCAACATACAAGGCTGAAGATCTGTGGCTCAATGTTTCCTCATTAAGAGTAATTAAAGTTGCAGTGATTGCACCAAAGTTTGGACAATAGGATTGGCTACTTATCTATCAGTGTGAAGTGCTGATGATTCCTTTGGACATTGCATTTGGTGGAATTGCTGCAGAAAACACTAATCGGCTCTGTTCACACTCCCTAACTTTACTCTCATTAAAGTTGGCAAGTGACATTTAAGTACTCCACCAGAGACTTCGCAATGCAAATAAATGGTAACTTCAGTGTTAGAATTATAATGGTCTTCTTACTCTACTTTTAATGACCCATTTTAGTTTTCAAAGTCACCTCCTTAAGAAAAGGTAGCTTCCCTGCTCCTACAAGCCTTCTTATTGGCTAATAGGGAGCAAACGATGTCAACTTAACTGTAGAGGGATTCACAGTGATGAGGAGAGGGAGAGGCTAAAAGCTCAATCGTTTTAACTCTTCCACTTTTCCAATCTCTAAACAGGCTTTACGCAGACCCATTTGGATATTTTTATGCTACATTTCATATGGAGTCTCTCTAATCCCCAGGCCCACCTAATGAGGAGGTAATGAAAAGTTAATCCACATAGCTCAACTCCACCTAGCCTTTAGCTAATGCTCCTTTTAACTCCAGTTCTCATTAACTTTTAAAACAAGCCATTACCAACAGGTTGGTAGTCTACCCATAGGCTGGCCTCCCAAGCACTCTGTTATCCAACTACTTGCTGTGAATGAACTTTAAGGAGAGAAAGTCTCACAGTGACCCAATAATTAGGATACAGTCTGGATTTTCTGGAGCACAGCTGTCACTTTATTGATTCCTCCAGAGGATTTTAGTGCCCATGCAGTGGTCAGCTTGAGCATTAAACCCAGGTGGTGTTTCTTAATTTGCTGAAGCTCCACAGAAAGTCAACCGATGTTGGTTATTTTCACACGCAAATATTTTTGAAAAACATCTTCCACTAATCATCAGATTCTTAAAAAAATATTCATAGCAGCTAAACATATTGATCATTTATCTACTCTCCATTGTATTTAAGGAAATATGAATTATAAAAGAGGATGATTAAAAATGAATCACAACAAACACACACCATAAGCTTCAAAGAGAGATCTAGTATTATAAAACAGACCCCCCCCCCCCAATTCTCCCAAGAGTTTAATGTTGTCTCTAATAAGTCCTGTCAGTGTTGTCTCCCCGCCTATATATGACAACACCGGATCATAAAACATGTCAAATGGAACCAACGATAAATACTGATTTGATTACAAACGGTTAATGCAAGGGCAAACAAGTGTGTAAATTTTGCATTCCTGGGCCTTTCTTGACAGCTCTCAACTGATTACCAATTCATCATCTTTGTGCTGTGGTGACAGATAGTTCTACAGCAGTGTTGCTCTGGAGAATGAGAATGAGGTTAATGAATGTGGATCAGGCTAATTCCTCTGTCCTTGCCAGACCGCAGGCCTATAAAATATCCTTATATACAGACCTGCATGGATGAGATGGTTTGTAGCAAATTGGAAATGTTCATAGCCCTCGGGGGACACTGAGCCAGAATTAAAAAAGCAACATCCTGCTGTCATCTTTTGCAATAATTGAGATAATGTCATTCAGATGTTGAAAGAGTTGAAAAGTGCCAGGACTGCAAATGTCAGATAAATGCATATGCTTTCTTATTTATATGCAAGGGAAGTAATAGAACCTGTAGATAGTAAAAATGTGAAGGATAAACAGCAGGAACTTTAAATGCAAACAAAAACAGAAATGTTAGAGCATGGCCCTCTTAAACACTCTCAGTTATTTGGAGACATATATTTTATGCGAAAACTTGTGTGAATTCAAATGGTACATGATACAGTTTAATCTTATAGTTAATCCAAGTGTTATAACTTTTATAGGGTGATGGAGCGTGTCTTAATTTGTTTTCCTCCCAGCCTGTCCTTTGGAATCTAATACAAATCCTCCTCTCATTTGTTTTAAACTACTTTAACACAATATTGCTCATAAGGAAAATAAAGACTTCAGTTAAAATAGCAACTAAAATGGCTCTGATATGTCAAAATTTATCTTAAAATCCGTAGGTCTGAGGAAGAAAAAAAAAACCCAACCTCATTTAAAATCACAAAAAACTCATCTGCGTTCCGTTTTCTAACCATGTTTTTTTCACTGTTACTTGCAGTCTCTTCTGCAGTAAGCGCACATGCCCCGTGATTTAAGACAGAATCTGAACCCAGTTTATGGTCTTGCTTTATAATTGCACGGGTATTCGACGCAAGCAGAATTCTCCAATGACTAAGAGTCAGTATGCACTACTGCACTTCCTGTGCCAGAAAGTCAATTTAATATCAATACAAATCAATTTATAAATCTTTACCTTGATTGTGTATATGGTGATGGCTTGTTTTCCCATTTCATTTTTATAGCAGTTCATCAACCTTTTCTTTTGAGAACAAAAAGCAATTTCTGACTCTAATGCATCTTTAAATTGTTTCAGTTTTAAGTCCTCTGCTTGACAGTTTCACTTTCATCAAGTTGTTGAAATTATCAATCATTAATAGCAACCATCAAAAACCTTTAAATCAAAGCCAGGACCTGTGTCTTAGAGGGATTATTACAGTTTCTGTGAATCAACCCTTTGCATTTCAAACATAATCAGATTTTTTAAACTGTATTTTACTGTAATTAAACTGAGCTATTATAGTAAATAAAAAAAAATGAAAATGGCAAGCACCAGTTTAATAATGCATTAGCAGAAACTTTCTTTCTGCTAATACATTAACTTTCTGTCTGCAACTGAGCAGTGATAGAGTGTTCATTGATAATTCAAGATTTTTCTTGTTCTGAGCTCAAAATATAGGAGAACAGAACAACCAGTGGGCTTGTGAATATACATCAGCTAAATTCCAGTTTCACAACAATAACATCATATGAGCTCTGAAGATCAATCTAACTTCAAGAATCGATGAAGCGGCTGTACGTCAAGCAAAGCCATGACAGCCGCTTGCAGTGTGTGAACCACATATGAATCAAGTCATAAGGCAGAATAATACAGACAGCACTGGCAGGGCAGCCTCAAGAGAGGAAGCAGCACAAATCAAGAAGGGCTTTTAAGATAGTTATCACCCCAAAAGCAAGTATGCCCATTGTCTTCTGAACAGAAGGAAAGAGGAAACTATTTGTGTGCATTATGTTGCAAGACAAAACAATTTGCTATGTGCAGAAGCAACAGGCAAGTCCTCGAATTATTTAGTTTTATGGTAAAGTAATGTAAATGTTAGAGGTCATGAGCACTTTCTAACTAGCCGTCAGCGCAGTGGCCAAAGTGCTGCTGAAAAAAACAAGCCTTATTAGAGAGGCATGATCTCTATGGTTAGTGCAGAGGCCAAGGGGAAGGGATTACCAAAGGGCTAATAGAACCGAGTTTGCCTCACACTCCATGATTAATTAATTATCATTTTCTGCTTGATGGCTCTCTCAGGGCTATGGTGCTGCTGCTGATGCACCGTCAGCATTTGAAGCTTATTACTCTGCCAACCCATGTTAACTATGTGAAACACTCTACATAAGTTACTTCAAATTACATAGTCATAATTTCATAGTGAAAATGTAATTGGCACAATCATTACACTATATTAAGACAATTTATAGAGCACACACAATTACAGCAACTGTAAACACTTTATGGAATGCAAGTTATGTCGTCATGAGAACAGTTCGATGAGTTCTAGTTCCTTTCTACATATGGATTTCAGCATTTATTGTTCATGCCTTGACAGTGTCTCTCTAAAGACAGGGCTTAAAACTATTCCCATAACTGTGCTTTGAGCAGAGCAATTAATTTAGTGGAAAATAATTTTGAGCCAGAATAGATAACACATCAACTGGGATTTGACTTTTAAAAGTGTAATTAATAAAAGAAGGGGGGGGGGAAAGGAGATTAAAATATTTTGTCTTCTGTCATGTTTGTATGGGACAGGAAAAGGCGCAGCAATTGGAGCACATCTCATGTTAAATAACTTACATTTTGTGCAGATTTTCTAATTAACAGATGTGGAGACGTTGACAGTTCTTACATTATAGCAACCATTAGTTAGTTGATGTTACCAAAATCAATATTTGATAAAGGACACATGGCCGTCTGGTTAAATGAAAGCTGTGTATATCTTCATCCTATATTTATCAGCACATATTTCATTGTTATAGAGCAGTGAAATTAAGCTCTAACTGGGCTTCTAGCATGTCTAACAAGAGCAGATGAATTATTGGAAAACTTTCTTGAGCTCAGATTGAAAGCTGTGCATGCACAGTCGTTCATGTAGCCCCATTGGGGACACTTTGGTGCATAAAAGCTATTCTTCTAACAGACTAATTTGAGTCGTTTCACTGGACATGTCTCCTAAACAAGCTAACAAGCCCACTGATGCCTGGACACAGCACCTTCACTCCTGCATAAAAAATAACAATAATAATAAAAAAAAAAACAACTTTACTCTAACTGAACATCCAAGATATTTAGTTTTTTTTAAAGGGCCTCTTGTTGTGGGTGTGTTTTACCTGTACTGTCCATGACACTCAATGTACCAACTTTTATCATTTAAACTAGGGATGCATGATATTGGATTTTTGGCCGATATTTGATGCGCCGATATTTTACAAGTCATTTGGCTGATAATTGATACTGAAATTTCCCCTGAAAACCTGATTGCAGAAATGATCTAGTGTCCTCTGTTGTGAAAATAAATATAGTATGATTCTGTTTTTGTCATGTTGGCAAATGCAGATGTAAAACTGAGTGATCTTGTAATATTTACGCCTGGTGCAAAAAACAAAAAAATATTACAACTTGCATTATGTCCATGTCAGCCTGTTATTTTATCAGATAATTGTATTGATTTAATGCCAGATATCCAATATTTGATTTTGAAGCTGATATCAGCCAAAACTGATATCATACCGATTATATCGTACATTTCAAATTTAAACAGAGTTGAACTTCCAAACATTTTCTAAATGTTAGCATAACACAGGAAGTAAAGTACATAACTCAAGCTATTTAAAGGATACCAATCAGAAAAGGTTAAATTTCTGCTGAATATGCATTTCCTGTGAGCCTGGGTCTTTACAAGTTTGGATCTGTGAATCTGGAGAAAAATGTAAGTCATTGGGATACTAAGCTATGTCAAACTTAATTGTTAAACTTTGAGAGTAGAAAACTCATCTCAGATGACTCCACAACACATAACTCTAGATATATTTAGTTTTGAGAAGAGCTCTTGTTCTCAAGGTGCAATGTGCAAATTTAGAAAATACAGAAAAAACTACTGTGAAAAGTCAACATTAAAAATTCCTTCTCATGTCTATGGTACACTTGGCCCTATTTTCTGACTTGAAAAAGCAACTGAAAATTTTAAGAACAAATACACATACCGGCTAAATAATTCCAAAACATTTCCTGCATGAGTTAAAACAAGAGGGAAACTAATTTATTCCTTGGAAGCTTAATCTAGGAAGCACATTGTCTAGCTTAAAGTTATTTCATAATAATCCTAATATACTGACAAGTTAGTGATAAGAACCAAGCAATGCTACTCATGGAAAGATAATCTTTTTACAAAACTTATTTACCTGTGCTGGGTAAAGGTGGTTTAATCCCAGAGAGCTGCTGATAACCTTCATGGTAGATATTACAGAAAAGTTTCAGAACATATAGTTCACCATTGCTTGCTGAGTCCACGCTGACTAACACCACCCACGGCAAGCAGTCACAACAGGCATGTGAGCATCAGAGCTGGACATTAAAGCATTGAATGAAGGTATAGTCTGGTAGGAATAACCCATATTTTAATCATTTTATGCAGACACACAGATGTTAGTGCATCATTTACCTGCAGAAGAGGTAGCAGCAGGATACGTTTCAGACAAAAGGTAAGCCTGCTCAGGCAATGTGATTCTGCAAGCAATGTTTTTGTGAGAAACTGTTGGGGCCTTGCATTTATTTTCACATTATTTGGATGTTGTATGATCAATCTAAATATTACCCAGACTACACAAACCCCTACATGGCAACGACATACTCTGATGGCCTCTTGTTGTAGGATAATGTGCCCTTTCACTCCCACAACACAAACCAGCAAAAACAGCCTATTCTGACAGAAAGTGTTTGCAAACCAGTGTTTTCATTAGTCTGTTCACTGTAACAAACATTAAAATCCTAACCACACCAAGTTGGACAGTGGCGGGTCATTTTAATTGTTTATGTAAAAACACAATTTAATATGTATGTGAGAAAGTGTGGTATGGAAATTCAATTTTAGAGAAGAAACTAATCGACTGGTGAATGGAAAAGAAAAAAAATGCTGTAATGAGTGCAATATAATCACCTGCTGACATCAGCGAAGAGTAAAAAGGTGCAGTTGGTTGGAATGCATTAATGCCAATCTCACAGGATATGAAGCATATGAAGAGGTATCGTCGGCATTTTCCGCTGCAGGAGGACAAATGAAGCAGCATGGTTTCCACTTCCAAATGAGCTTTCCACTGCAATATGAATCCATAAAAGTATGACTATAAATGATTAAAAAAAAACTTAAGAGTATTTTTAAATGTGAAATAAAGTGGATCAAATCTTATGCCAGCGTCAGTTTATGAAGGCTATTTTGTTTTATTTTAAACCAAAATCTATGTGTCTGTTTTGATTTTAATATGTCAAAATATGTTGTGGATAATGATGTGGTGGCATGACAAATACTTAAGTGAACTGACATTAATATAGTTTGATTAAAATATTGGTATTACTTTATTTTTCAATTTTTTTCCTGGTTCTTATTTTCGTGAAATAAGCAAAACAAATGTAAAAACTAGTGACAAATGGTAAAAAATAAATATCGATTCAAATAGCTACTCTAAAATAACCACATTACTGACTCAGAGGATAAAAATTCACTCCCTTCAAACTGTAGTGCTGAGCCTCTGTAGAGATAAGCAACTATTGATGGATTGGATGTTGTATTCTGCATAAACTAATGTGATGTCAATTAGCCATTAATACAAATGTCTTGCCCTTTTCTGTAAATGTCTGATTTGACTCAGCACTTAATATGCAGGCACTATGAGTCTGCAGACAGAGGTTGTTGAGGACTCTGACTTGTTCTGCATGAAATTAACAGTCAGCTAATGGCTAAGCTGGGGGGATAACACTCAGAAGCTGCCTTTTAAATAAATCTGTAACATCTGACTTCTTCAGCAAAACGTTTTCTTAATATAATATAACCTTTCTATACTGATGCGACACATAAGCTCAGTCCCTTTTAGAAAATGCTGCGGGGTGTGAAAGTGGTCCTACAAATAGCTTGTCAAATGCTTGTCACTTCTAGTTCTTTTGGTGTAAAGAAAAAGCTATTCCCATGCTAGATAACACTGTATGGGGGACAGGTGGCATTTGTGCTCATAAAAAGCTGCAAAATGGCGTGGAACAATGATGAAGAAGTGCCATGAAATGGTGACTTTGCCATTGCACAAAACCACTTGTCCATTCAGTCTTCATGACACCTAAAAGGGAAATCAGCATTTACTGACAAACAGAAGCTGAACTCAGGAAACAAACACTCATACTGTTTTTATCTAATGCTCTTTCTTCTTCCTCTCTCATTTTTTTTATTTGTAAATTTTGCTTCTTATTTTCTGCTGTGTGATGATGTTTTAATGTTTCTATAAAGCACTTTGAATCACTCTGTCATTGAATTTTGCTATATGAATAACCTTGCCTTGCCTCATAAAACTACTTATCATTTGCTGCGATCTAATTTTTTTTCAAACAATCTCTCCACAGTATTTCCATAACTAAAGTGTATAAATTTCATAAAAATGTGAGCAAATCTTTAACAAAATAAGGTCAAGTTTGGGATGGTAGCTACCACCACATAGTAATGGGCCAGTTTGAACAAAGGTCAAGATTTTGAATGAATGAATTAACACCTTCATTTTCTCCTTCCTGCAAGCTGTGTGCAAGATGCATCTGAAAGGTTTAGAGTTCTTATTTAAAGACCTTCTCCTACGCACCAATTATAATTAAATTCCTGATTGATTAGCCTTCATTTATTTCAATTAATCTTCACTGTACATGAAATTAATTCAAAACATGTATTTGATGCTGCAAGCTGTCAACATTTGCATGCTGGATATGATCTAGACATGCAATTAGAAAACAATCTTACTTTGTTGTTTTTTTGGAACAAAGGAAAAGTTAGATAACTCTAGGACTAACTCAAGGATCAGACCATTTCTCCAGCTGACGTAATATGAAGTGGTGCAACTGGCAGAAAACACAGCCTGTGTAAACTGAACCCGCATCCCACAGGACTCGGCTCATGTCAACCAGTGAAGTGTTTACATCCACAAAACTTGAGAAGCCTGTATCATCTTCTTAGACCTATCAGGGGCCAACAACAAACCACAGTTTGACAATAATCAGAAGCATGAACTGTCTGAGCAACCATTGGAAACAACATACAGTGTTCTCCAGTGTCCCGTCTGTCAGTCATATCCCCCGTTTTAGTAATTATACAAGTAAATACAATACAAACACGGTAAGTATAAAAAAACACGATATTGAGTGATAACTCCTACTGATAGAAGCTATAGCCATAACAAAAGACAACGAAAGGATACAGGTCCTTCAACTTGTGTCATTATCATATTCTTTTCTTTTGGTTTTTGTCCAGAATAAGGAATGTAAAAACTGTCCAGGGAAAAACAAAAATGCAGTTTTACATCAGTGCACCAGTAGCTTCAAATTGCAAGTGAACTGGGCATATCACCATTTGGTGGTCTTGTTCACCCCAGAAGGTGAATGTCCTCAAATCCCAGGATACAGTATGACAGTATGGCAAAGTTATCATCATAAGTCTCATATTACATGTTTTTGTTCAATTTATCACTTTGTAGTTTTCCCACTGTCTTTGTTGTATGTCTGTTGCTACCTTATTCACTGTATGAGTAGCATCTTGCAAGTAAAATTAATATTAGATTGCACGCAGCCACAGTTTTATCCCCCTGAGTAGTTCATATTTATTTATTTAATTCATATATATAACTTATTTATCATGATGCTATGAAATGTTAAATGAGAAGCCAGATATGATATAGTACTGATCCAGAAACAAGTTTGTACATTTTTTATGTCACAGATTCAACTTTGGTTGGGCTCATGTTCGAGTCCTGGTTTAGTTCAAACTGTCAGCAAGAAAACTGGCTGACATCTCCAACTACATATTATATATATAAAAAACAAACAAACAAACAAACAAAAAAAACATTAATATGATGAAGCTGAGGTAAAGAGGTTAAACTATTGATTAATCCATTTTCACACTTATACACTTACAACACACACTTATTCCAAGAGAGAATGTCAGAATGACCAATTAACCCAACATGACTGCTAGAGGAAGTCAAAGAACCCAGAGAGATCTCACACATTACTAACAGTATCCTTAATTTTCCTAATTTTATCAGATTCAAATGACATCAGAAAGTTATGTGTAACACAGTCAGTGTGATAGGAAAAGAAATGTTTGAAGCACTATTAATAGTATATATATATATATATATATATATATATATATATATATATATATATATATATATATATAGTAAAAACTATTTAAATCTAAAATAAGTATATTTTTCAAGGGCCCTGTATGTGATAGATATGCATGACATATGTCTAAATGCGTCAAATTACCCCTTGCAGGTTATCAGAAAACACATATTCAAGCATATTTGACTTGATGCAGCAGCTGTGCTCATATTATTCAGTCTATGATTCAAGGCAAGGTCTCAGTCTACATGCTCTAAATTAGGTGCTATCAGTGAATTGCTAAGCGCGGACAAGCAGAGGACATGCTGTACATTCTGTGATGAGTATGTAATTCTATGGCCAACTATATCCAGGGAATCTCATTAAGAAGTCTGTGAGACTAATATGATGCCAGTACAGCTTGATCGCCTCAAAAATGAGTGCCATTATATGGTACAACATACATTTTCTTACGCTTTTGTTTAGTCCCTATGAAAAGGAAAAAAATGTCAGGCCTCTCTTCTGTTGCTCTTTGCTAACCTGACTTTGCACAAGAAAGCGAAGGTGGAAAGGTAAAAACAGTGAAAGGGTTGGCAAAGAAGAAATGTTGGAATGTAAAACACCAACACTTTCTATAATGTTAACCCAGAGTTTGAATTATTCAGTTTCAACACATGCTGAACACCACTGTAGCCCTGTACTATAAGATAACATGGAAATATTGTGAGGGTGTGTATCTCTAATACCTCCTATGTTCTGCATAATACAACTCTGGTGAATGGTTAAATTTCTCTCTCATGTAAAATTTCATTTTTAACTTTTATTGCTGATTTCTAAAAGAGGGTAACATTTTACTTAAACGGTTAACCTTAAGAGAACAAGGAACTATGTGAGTATACCTGTTTTTATCAAAAATGTACATTTCAGAAAGAAAAAGAAAAAAACACATCTAATAGTGATATAACGGCTTGGAGTATGACTCTATAATATAGTCTTTCCCTCATTCAGTGAAAATGGATCATGAAAATGCCTAAACAACAACAAAAAGAAAGTCTAAGAAAAAGTCACCCATAACTTTGTGTTACACTTTCCTGCTGTAGGCAAAGAGAAGGAAAAACGTGCACTGATGCATTACCGTAATGATTTGAAAACAGATCCTTTTACAAAACAGCATCAGGCAGTTTCATTAAGAAAGTTTAGCAACATATTTGACTGCAGTCTGCTCAGTGAGAGGTGGAGATAACAAGGACCAGTAGACTGGCTGAGAGGAACATGAAAGTGTTTTACATATTTTTAGCAGTAATTTGTATTTAGCCTTCCGAATGAAAATCTAGTAAGTTGCTTACTTGAAGCTAAATCTTATGCTCAGCTTACATGTAGAGAAAGGTCAAAACTATCACACTGTCTAGTTGTGCCAGAGTCTTTGTGCATCTGGACAAATTGTGCGTGACTGCAGAGAGATGCATAAGGCAGTGGTCAAACTGTATGTTAACAACATAAAGTATTCTCATTCCTGTCAGGTCTGGGTGTAATTGCATTCTTTTTAGTGATCAGAATATGACACCCCATTTTCAAAATGACAGTAGAGTAATTGCTTTGAGAAGTCATGGCAGGGCTTTTGAATGATATCAAAATACCACCACCCTCCTCATCCCACTCACTCCACTCAGCATCCTGTCTATCTACAATGAAGTGCTATTACCAACGCCTTTCGTTCACTCAACCGTGAGGCCTATTTGGAATTGTTCCACCGCTGTCAGACCCACCACAGTTTTTCCAGCATGGCTCCAGATGAACAAAATCTTTTCTTTTTGGGTGTATAATCAAAGAGACATGTATTGAGTGTGGTTAGATGCACATCAATTTTCAAATAACACCTACTTTGATTTGCTGCATATAAACACCATGCCTCATCTTGAAAGCTGGGTTATTTTTACTTTTTAGTAGGGCTGGGTTTACCAGGGTTGGGCTTCTATGGCATTTTTTTTCTAATCCAAATCCACTATCAAATCCATTTATGAAATGCAAATCATTTCAAATCCCTTATGGAATCCCACTGAATGTAGCTTTCATCCTTTGAAAGTAAATGAAGTTATAAATAACTACAACTTTGAGATCGCTGTAGTAAACCATTAGATTAGGAGTATGAAATACTATCTCCTAGTTGTTGCTACTAAATTAATCTAAGTAACAGAAATTAATAGCTTTGTGGATTTTGTTTTATTATGAAAGAATTGTAGCATATGAAGCTGCTCTTTGCTGATGCTGATGGTGCCATTCTGAAACTGCTTCAGGTTTTATTTGATTTTTCACAGTTAAAACAAACAACTTGTTACAAACCATTGCTCAGTGCCAAAAGGTTAATGAGGTCAAAGTATTTATGTGATGTATAGAAAAGCTTAAGTAGGACACTCCCACATTTGCACGGTGCATATTTTTAGATCAGTTCTCGGGAGTAACAACTCTGCTGAAAATGAAAAACACAGTTCACTCGCAGTCAGAGTGATGATCTCTGTCAAAGCACAGCAGTGTACTGCCGGGAGAGAGCACATTAACCAACGGACAAAAGTTCCAGTGTAGCTGTTACAGAATTATCATAAATCAGGTAGAGCTGAAGTAATGTACTGCTGGAGAAAGCAACAATCTGTACAACCTGGACACGGGAAACTAGAAACATTAGCTGAATTTTCAAACATTGTTTACTGGGGATAAGCATCTATTACAAGTTTTCTTAGCTTCAGAGCCAAACTAATTCAAAAATTTTGCACATCAGGAAAAGCATACAAAATGAAATGGGACGTTGGAACCCTGCTTTTTAGAAATCTGAAATTAGCAGGTAGCGGATACCTCAAAAATGTAAACTCTTCATCTTATATTCTGCTTCTTATTTACAAAAAATTTGTGCAACCAAAAAGTTTACATTTTCTTCTGATTTCTGAGTTCTGGTCCTTTTTTTTTAACATCAAAGAGGCACTACTGAACTTTATCAGATTTCCCCTCAAACCCACCCTAATGACAGCAAATCCTGCATCCACCTTGCATTCTACCCATTGACAGAGTGGCCATCTAGTATACCAAGCATTTCCTCACTTGGGCAGGCGTGTTTTTTTGGGCAGACAGTTTATTTATTGGTCTGACTGGTCCATAAACTAACAGTGGGCAAGCTCACTCGAACTTTTAAGTATGGCTGTGATTTCTGTGCCTGAGTATTTCATTCATCCAAATAGTCCACACAGAACTTTCTTTCCCAATCGCTGGCTCGTGAAACACGTTGATCTGCGGCTCATTAATTCTGTTCTAAACTAACACTAAGCAGAACTAAACAGATATTTTGAACCACTTTTTGGCTCTGCAGTGGATGCAGCTATCTATCCATCAGAACCAAGGAGAGGAAATGAAGAGGAGAAACTGCACGATTAAAAAAAAAAAAAAGAACAAGCAAAAAACCAACAATGTCAAATTTCCCAAAAATTATTGAAAGTTCAACCCCAGCAAGAACTTCATCAGCTTGGTATGATAATGGTGACAACCTGTGCTTCTTTCACATCACTGAGGCTCTGTTCAGAGAAAAGCGACCCATTAAACCCATTTATCAGTGCATATTCAGTCTTTAGTTAAACCTGGTTGAGATAACATCTCCTACTGAGAACAGCAGTAGCAGACACAGATACACTGTTTCTACACTTTTTTTCATCTCACCCATCATTGCTCATGTCTGTTCTTTTTGTTTTCTTTCTCTATCAAACACAAAGAAGGACGAATGCTCCTCTGATATCCATCACTGTGTTTGAGTACAGATGTTTCTTTTATTAAGAAATCACAATATTATCTCACTGCATGGTTTTAATAGTTTTTAAGAAGTTGTACAGTTAAAATTCACATTAACAGGAGCAAAACAATTGAGGTGTTCATGATCATATATAGGCCAAAATGCCAGGGCCGATTCCTACCTGTATTCTGAGCTCTCTCCAGTCAGTTCAAGTAGTCCAGTGTTGAATCTTGTCTTATCTCTTGCTCTGTCTCTTTTTCTCTTTCTTTTTCTCACTTGATCTCATAATGTCCCAGTGTTTTTTTATTTTTTATTTTTGATGAATCAGCCACAGTGCACGTTTAAAGCCGCAGTTCCAGGAACATGCATAACAAATGGCTCTTTGCCATCAAACATCTGAAAGCCATATTTATAAGGTCAGAAAGTTACATTAATATATCTTTAATGTGGCTATCAAGCAATTAAAAAAAATAAACAATCTAATTAACTACATGCTCTGTGAGAGATTAAATTTTTGAATAAATTAACAAGTAAAATAACAGAAATATCAATTTTGTGATATTTTTCATGACACAGAGGTAATTTTGACATCTCACTGAAGCCCAGTAATCCCCGGTCATACAATCTCTACATCTCTAATCTCTACAAATTTCTTTTCCCCAGTGAAAAAAGTGTCTATTTTAGACACAGTTGTTCTCCCCAACAGTGGCTTAAAAGTTACTGTATGTCATGAAATCTCTGCCAGCTCCCTGTACTCTACTACTGAAACTCATCTGCAGTCAGAGCTTGTAAAGAACATTACTCTGTCCACAGTTCCATCTGGGCATTTTTCTTTTTGGTGTGAATATCAATTTATCCATATCTGGCTTGAGGGGCTGTAGCAAACCAAGACTAGTAGCCAAATTTTTATATGTTTATTTGTTCATTCATTTGTTTAACTTTCTGAATTCTAACAGTGCATTAACATTTATGGTTATTAAAACAAACTGTTAAGCTTTCTTTTCTTAAAGGAATGCAGACCAGTGCGAGTTGGACTTTTTTTTTTTTTTGATTAATTCATACACTCTAGATAAGTGTATATGTAAGCAACCAGCAAAAAAATGCCCCTCTCCCAGCAGTGCATTCCATTCTGCTCACATCAACAACTCACAAAAATAAGTTCATAAAGTGCTAAATTTGTTATTTTGCAGTTACGAGAATTTGAGAACAAATTTCAACCCAAGTTTAAAGAAAACAAACAAACAAACAAAACATCCATCCTCCAAACTGGACAAATGATACTGGTCTCTTTTTGCAGGCAGCTGAAGACAATATATGCTCTTTTTTAACCATTATTTAAATGGTACCATAAGAAAGTATAAATACTAATTACACGATTTGCATGACGGATTACTAAAGAGCAAAATAAACTGATTTTAAAGTGATTATAAATAAAAAATGACAACCACTCTTAAGTGTCACATGGTCTGCTGTGAACATTTATTGGGCTGCATACTGAATAAATTCAGTTTATTCACTACAAATACTTTAAAATCTGTGGGGTATGAATACCTTTGCATTTTTCTGAATCACTACTGTGGGGCACAGTCTCTGTTTTCACTGAAGGGCTGGCAAAGGCAAATGTAATTAGATGGACAGAATTCCTCCAGGTGTTTAATGGCTGCTCACAAGGTCAGCACAGCAATGTTTAGGAAGCCATTCAGGCGTGAAGAGGAGGAGTGAGGCCTGGTTGACTGGTAGTGTGAGCACTACCACTCTCTCCGGTGACTCACACAAGTTCCATCTGCCTCCATCTTCATTTTTGTAAAGTTTGACAACAAATCACAGGAGAGTGTTGTCTGTCTAAAGCAGGGGCGTAGCAGAAAATTCTGGGCCCTATATACAAACCATCTTGGTGGGCCCCTATGCTGACTTGATTAGCATATGTTTAACATGGTAAGACAGAAAATAAATATGAACTTAGTTACTTCTTAATGTCATAAATGGCTTCTCTGTTCATAGTGCTGCTTAATCTGGTAGATACTCTTCTGCACTGATCGGCTCTCACTGACTTCCTGTTCCTCTTCTTTCCTCAACCTCCTCACTGCCATCAGAGCAACCTTTACTTCCAATTTAATTTGCATCTTCTATCTCCCTCTCTCTCTGCTACAAGGAAGGCAGACCACCAATAAGCAGAATCGATACAAGATTATCTTAACCCACTTATAGCATCACATACAATAGAATGAAAGTTACTTGGTGTCTCTGTTACTAGGATGCTTTAATCTGAATCTGAATTCAGCTGCAGATGATTGATTGTCAACTGAATAACTTACCTGCCTCCATGAGTTCATCTTGTCCCACATTCTCAGTGTTATTATATGGACATGATGAACTTGGTGCCGCTGTGTCTAAAACTGAGGCTGATGTGGTTTATAATGTTAAGCTTTGTTAATACTGATATATTACAATGTTACAGTGATTCTGAAAGGTTTGGTATACAACTGCTATGCAATAAACCTTTTGCTATACCAGCAAACATACATGAGTCATTTTTTTCTATTGTACCTCCTGTCTGACTGTAAATATATTCTACTCTACTACCATACAACATGCAGGATAGGCAGCTTTCTGATTCATGTCACACCCTTATTTTCTAGTAAATGAGATGAAATAATTCAGTAATAATTATAAGACTGATTTTGTCAAGGTTGGATTTTTTTTTTTTTTTTAATTATTAAATCTGACTCGAAAGCACCAACAGTAGGGCTTATAATCAGACTGGCGTATTCATTGCTCATTATTGCATTTAAGTTGGAAAATTCAACCTATCTGTTTTATTTGATTAATTAAAAAATTATGTTAGATCAGCTGTCACAGTTTTGGCGGTTTGGTGCATTCAGTTTTTCAGATAATATGACGACAGTGGCATCTCCACAATCCTAAAATTATAAGTAATCCATTGATACCAACTATGTCATGATTGATCACTGGGAAAGGACTAAAATGTTGATACAAAGCTGAACAGTTTTTTATTGCAAGATTCATGAAAGTCAAAAGATTTGCGGAAACAACTTAAATTTCTGATTGTATTCAATCTGTTTAGTTCCTAGATGAATCCTAACAAGTTTCCTTCAGTCAAGATACATGCTTCTGATATCAGGTTGAACTGTGTGTTAGTTCAGAAGCTGCTAACCGCACTTCCCTCCTTTTTTCTGATATCCAGACTTTACTTTTCATCATGACTTTCCCCTCTGGCTGCCTGGCTGCACTCTGTGTGGATATGCCTGCTGTTAGCTTCCGTGTATGTATCATGGCTGCCACGTGTTCCTAGCTTTTGTTTGGCAGGTTTACTGCTCGTGTTGACGAGAGTAACCATGGCCATATTGCAATATTGATTGAGTTTTCAAAAGCACCTCTCCAGACCTTGTTCACACCGGTATCTTTATGAGTTTCCATCTCCATCGCATAGTGACAAACACTTGTACCTTAATAGTTGGCAACAGATTGGAAGCGTTTTGCGGGTTGATGGGGAGACTTGCCAAAGAATGCCTCAGGAATACAATGTGACTGGCAGATTGGGCTTTTCATTATTTCAGAGTCCAAGTGTTGTGTAATGCCCCTAGTGGTGTTTTGGCGCCGTGATGTTAATGTAAGCATACACAGCAAGTATATCCCAACCCTTGGTTAAGCCGACTTGTGAAGGTGTGGACTAAAACATTTTGCACTATTTTAGAGGGGTGACAAGGAAAGGCAAAGAACATCCATCATTACTGTTACTGCAAAATTAATTCTTTTTGCCCCTTCATTCAGGCAAACTGACAAAGATTATTATTTTAATTAATTAGAAATTTAATAATGGAAAAAAAAAAAGAACTTTTCATTACAGGATTTTCATGTGCCCCCACACTGCGGTGGGCCCTTGGTTACTATTTAATCCTTAAGCAGTCTGTTTGGTTCTACTTTGTGGAAGATACTCTGGAGAGACGCTTCCCATCTGTCCTGCTCTCACCTTGGTCACTGTCTGCCAGTTTGGTCTGTTTGTCACATCTGAGTGGTTGCAAGGGGAGTAGCCCACTGAGGCCCTGTCAGAGCCCGGAGAGAGCAAGGCCCTATCATCAATCAAACAGATGAGCAGCAACCACCACATGAGGCTCTCTCCATTGATGGCCCAAGATATACATTTCTTTGACACAGATTTGCATACAGGGGGTAGCTTTGTGGCGTCACACAAGCACGAACCTTTCACATATTGAACTATATAGAGTGGTCTAGTAGCCTGATTATCTATACAGGTTACATAAGCAACTCAGAAAGGGGCAACTTGCTTGCTCATTGGTCATCATCATGTTCAGAGAGTGCTTCTGGTTTAACCTTGATTAAAAAAACCCTAAGGACAACAGACCTAAATGCCTTTAAAGGGCTATGACAAAATGTTACTTCTAGTGGAGTGCCTCAAAGCCATTTTAAATCAGTGATGATAAAACAGCTGTCAAACTATTTTTTTCCTGATCCACTTCCCATGAACAGCAATCACACACTTTAGGTGATTTAGGTGATTTAGATGATTTGCGAGGGATGTTTCAAAATGTGGCTTTTGCTGTTCTAACAGTCAGTGCAGCCTATGATAGAAACAGATTTCCCTCCTTTTACCTACCTGTCTTTTAAGTCCAAAACCATTTTTAGGAGCAAACAATGCCTTTGAAAGCTTTTGGGACAGTGATGTTAAGGGATATTAGAGTTATACAACAATCACAGTCTATATGACACCGCAGGACCTTCACTGAAAATAAAAATGAACTAAATGTTTCTTTTTTAGTAGAAATTTGATTCTACTCCAGTTTGTTGTTATGGTGGCTTGGAAACTAACAAGAGACCAGAAGCCATGAACTAACGCAACAGCATTCCACCAAGTAACTAATGGAAGTCATGCTGAATCACCTGTAAGCATGCTGAGATAATTGCCATATGGGAGACCCAAAGAGCAAGTAGTGATAATAAAGTCTGGGGAAAGGGAGTCTGCCTCTGTCTGGTAATTGCAGAGCAAAATGCCATGTGACTTGGTCACATATCAGGTAAAGAACCAAAAGATTTATTCACAGGAACTATTATGTGAAAATGTGAGCTTGCTTGGTTTAACAGGAGGTCAATTATAATGGAGCCATGCTTAGGTTGTCACCATAAAGTGCATAATCAAGGAGTACTGCTGGGCTAACTGCTAATCCATAGCTGTGCACTTAAGCATGCCAGACTTGTAGCAATGTAGTGTTATTCAATGTGCACCCAAGTCTAGATCTACAATATGAACCCCCTGGTTCTTAACTCTGAGTCTGTGGCTAGATATGTATGTGTTTGTATGCAGCTTTTTAAGCACGATCCCCATGTAGAAGAACCACCTGTCAGTAAGTCAGCTTATGAACACAGCATTAGCCTTCAGCAAAGGTGAATGTCAGCATAGGATTGCCTTAAGAGCCACCTTTAATTAGCAATCCATCCTCATGGAGGTAAGTCAGCTTTAATTATATTAACTTCACTCAGCACCATACTAACAACTAAAGCCCCTCAAATGAGGATTTGGACATTTATGACTTCAGTTAAAGCAAGACCGTATCTTTCTTCAAGCTACAGTTTCAAATATTCAAACATTAAATTACCAACAGACTGTCATGAAGACACCCATGTATTGTGTTACACAAATGCCTACTGAACTGAGCCTCCTTACAATCTATAGCTGACCCATATCTTTGATTAAGATTAACCATTTTATACCTCAACATCTGGCAGCAAGTCAGTGTTGCAACTCTTTGCTCCCCTTGGTCTAACATGAAGAAGAGGAAGAAGAAAAGAAAAAGATCGTATCATTTTTCTTTAATTTACTCTAAGATAGATAGTTTTATGATTCATATCAAAGGAATTCTAGCCAGTACATTAAATAAATTGGAAAATGGTTAAAGAACTTGGCAAACTCACTCACAATTGGACAATGTTTATGAGGCACATGCTCGAGCCCTGTAGTATCATCTTGCTCTCAGTGAGCAAGATTGTTCAGAAGTCCTGTTCACTGTTTTTAGAGCTTTTCTCCCCCTTAATTGCTCTAAACATATGGGGAACCTGTACAGCTGCACGTGGTCACCTTGAGAAAAGGTGTATATTTTTCCAAAGTGCTCTGCCTCTTTTGTTTAGCTGATCCACGTGCAAAAAGTTGAAAATCTCCAAACTTTTCAAAAAGGTGCTGGTGTCATTACATCATTTGGGCAAAAATGGTTGCCCCTGGTGACCAGGAAAATGGAAAATCAACTTGCTGGGGCCTGTCTATTGAGATGACATATTGGACAGAAACAATAAGAAAAGTCAATTTGTGGGAGTGGACTGGTAATAAAATATTGACAGTAATAATATTAAAAATATGATGGCAACAAAGATCAGTCTGTTAAAATGAAAATGATCTGCAGTCCATCCTGCAGGTGACAGCAGATTAAATGGAGGCTCTGTGGGGCTGATTGTCTGCCTGAACTCACTGAAAGGAATCCTAAAGAAAAGTGTCCTTCATTTAACCTTAAACAGGTCTGGAACTGGACAATATGAGAGACAGAATATATAACAGAAAGCTTTTGTATCAGACACCAGACAGCTTGGACTGTACATTTCTGCCAGAGAAAAAAAAAAAAAATACAAACAAAAACATATACTCAAATGAGCAGTAGGATAGCTATTTATTATTCAAAAGGTAGCTGCACTCCAAAGCAGACTTTTCTTCATCTTCTGACCTTACAAGATGAATGTCATGCTCTTTGTGAATGCTACATAACAAAAAACAAAATATTAAAATATGATTAAGTGAACTGACACATTTTTCCTTCTCTGTCAGTCCAGTTTATGAAATGGTTACAAGCTGAGTGTTATTCTAAACTATTTTCAGGAACCGTGAACTCTTCATGAACACATGAATGAAAGTATTTTTTAATAGCCTCTGAAAAATCAACTACTAATTTCTGCAGCACATTTTATTTTCAGTGTGTCTGTAATCACTTCAGTGTGCCCTCCCAAATTATTATGTACCGCCCAAGTATCTGCATAATCTACAGAGAGAGAGAGAGATCTCTGATCTGCTTCCATTTTCAATCTCCACCCCACAGGCTGGATTACCAATATCAGCCTTCAGCCAAATCAGAGCAGCACATCTGCCAACGCAGGTCCATGGCAAAGACTAACACATATCCAAATTGCCAGTTGTGCTACACAGCTTCCCTCCTCTTGTGATAATAATAATAATAAAAAAAAATCCTTGTTATTCTATTTTAGGTAAAATCTGCCCCGTCAGCCGTTGCTCAGCATCTTGCTGATGCTCATCACGTCTCCCTTAAACGTGACATCCATAAAAAGTGTTTAAATGGGTCAGAACCCTGCTTGACATGAGACTTTAACAGCCTGTAGAGGGAAAAGAAAAGATAAATCATTCATATTGCCAAAAATGTAATAGTCCCAGAGAGTATAAAAACAAATTAGAGTTAGAACACTTTGGAAACTTCTCATGTGTACAAACATAAATGAATGTGAGCAATTGATACATATCTAAATACTGAACAGTTTTGCAAAAGCTGCACACTGGCTTTCTAAAGCAACTTTCCTATTGCCGCGTTTATATGAGGTTACACCCCAAGTGTGTGCATATGCACGTTCTTACAAACATGTGCAATTGCACTTGTGTGTCATGGATAACCTTCGGTGATGCGTAAAGAGATATTAACTGGATATAAACAATATGGATTACTAAACATTACAAACATTAGCCCGGTACATTGTATAACCACGGCTTAATGCACCAAGAAACTTGTACTTGCCGACATTTTGCTTTTCACAGTTCAAAACTTGAATTTGGTCGAAATGCAAAATTTCAGGTTCATTTTCTTGTGCTGTCTCATAAGACAACAGTGCACTGGGTGTTGATTCCCTGTGCTGCTTTGACTCAGACACTTCCTGACCTATTTCCTACCATGTCAACAGTATTGATCTTGCTGCTAACCCAAATGAATTCTAGTTTTTAATGAGATGGAATTAGATTCTTGTCCCACAGACACAGAACTATTCTGACTTTACCGCACAAGTAAAAATATTCAACAGGACTAAGGAAAATGTGATATTTGTTTGAATAGAAAGAGACACAGATGTAATTCTGCGATTAGATGAAACTGGAATTTAAAAAAAGAAGATGCGTGAGTTTGTGTGGGGCAAGTCTTTATATTTTCTTGTGCTTATGTTAGTACATTTTTAGTCACATAGAAAAAGTATTTCTATGCACATCCTCAAAGTTGTCTTTGCTCTGTGAATTTCTGTACCACCTTCAGCAAATTATTTTCAAAATAATTTTCAGCTTTTTTATTATTATTATTTTTGGCTTCCTCTGCATTTTAGTTTGATTTTGATTTAATCTACACAATAACAGAAGTACTGCCCATTTGTTTCTATTTTTCTACATTTCACAAGGACAGTTATTTCTGAGCTTACTCTCTAATAAATGTTTCTGCAGGTTTGACTGTAGCCTGTAGCTTGAATACATGAACTGACTTTCTTAAAGTACTTTTACATGGAAGTCTATATATATATATATATATATATATATATATATATATAGACTCAGCTGTAATGAGACAGACAGGCTACTTTACAACAGGGATGAATAGTTAAAAAATTTAACACAATTATTAAAATGAATTAATGCCGTTAATGAGTTATTTTTGACAGCCCTATATTAGGGCTGTAAATGTTAATGTTAGCAAGACACTTTGGGGCTGAGTTATGACGAGGGCAAAACTGCTGCGCTATTTAACATTTGCTGCGCAGTTTTGCTCTGGTTATGTTTCTACGATTAGCGCCTGATCTATTAAGACTGCTCCTGTTATCATTTGCGGAGCAAACAGCAGTATTTAAATGAGGATTTAGCGGCGCTGTTTGCTCTGTCATGTAAGGTTCTGGAGAGCAAGGAAACCGCAAACGCAAAATTAACTTTTATCCGATAGAAGTTGAGACAAATAAAGGAGACAAATAAAAATATTGCGGAAGTCGAGGAAAAAAATCTAAATGTCACCAGAAATGCTGCAATATAGTTTCATATTCAAGTTCAATTTATTTATAAGGCACACTAACAACAACCTTTAGGAACCAAGGTATTGTACATATAAAAACATGCAAGGAACAAATAAGAAATAATAAAGGTTTAAAAGCTATAAAGAAATAATAATAATAATAATAATAATAATAATAATAATAATAATAAAAGACAGGCATGATAAAGTCTTTAAACTTATCCAGCAATTCTAATATTGCAACGCTGGATCGTCTCCACAATCCTCTTCTCTGGCATTCTAAATATATTAATATAATAGAAAAAAATGCATTATCTTAGTCGCCTTTCATGGTGTCTGTGCCTCCTCCTTAAAATTATTACTGCAGCCATTGCGCGTATACTGTTGTGCCAATTAGCACCTGCTTTTCAGAAACGCTATTTTTAGAGCAAACATAAACACCGCAAACTATTTGCGGGCTACATGAATCCCACTGCTGCGCAAACCAGATTTATTTGCATAGTCTCCTCCCACTAATGTGCACTTTCTGGCCGGAACGCCCATAATGCATATGCAGTAGCTTCAGAAACGCAAAGTGGAGAGCGGCGCAGTTTTGCCAGGATAACTGACGCAGTTCCATGTTTGCGGCTTTGATAGATAAGCTTGGGCCGATTTTAGCGGAGCAAAGCCGTCTGCACCTGTTTTAGTACACGCAAAGCGTTAATAGATCAGGGCCTTTGTGCATTAAAAACTGGTATAAGAAACCACTTTGACTTTGATGAAGTCCAACTAAAACATTTTAGAAACAAAACAGAAACTATGTTTTCAGCTGAAGAAGGATGATATTGCCACCAACCAGATGACCATGAAGCAAGCAATGTCAAAGCTTCAAAGAATCTTAGGTCACTGTAGCTGCATACTTTAATTAAAGAAGATTGGGGGAGAACATTTTTTCGTTATTTTATAATACAGTTTTGTATTACATGCCAAAAGTTCTCTGTTGACATGGGTATTAACTTAAGACAAATATACTTCTGCAGGCACACTTTTCTTTTCCTGTTGGTTCATTTTCAGTGCTGGGAAATAAACCACAAAATGTAAAGGGGCTTCATCACTTACGTTCTTACTAAAATATATAGGAAGGAATTTAATTATGAATTGTTACAAAAACTTGACAAAGAAAAGAAGATCCCCTGAATAACAAACAACATTTAGATATTTCATACACTTAGGCACTTAGTAGAAAAATATCCTACTGTTGCAATCCCACCTACAGTAGTAGCGGTTTAAAAGTTCCCATCCAAGCTGAAAGCCAGCCGAATACCTGCCGGCTTCCAGCCCAGTTCCATTCCAGTTCCAGCCAGCTGCCTTCCAACTTCCAGCCGCCAGAGAGGCCCCCTCCTTCTCCTGGGAGTGTCGATGTTTTAATCAAACTCCACCCATTCCTTGTAATATAGGGTAGACCCAGAAGATGGCGCTTCTCTCACAGACTTCTCATCGCCCGTAGTCTGTCAGATTTTATCTGAATTTACACTGACCGGCAGAGGCGCCACTCAAAGCACCTCTGATGGCCAGTCACAATTCATAAAAATGCATAAAACTTAATACATAATCATCGTTTGACGTGGAATGTGAAATTGTAACATGCTTGTGCGCTGCCAATTGTTTTATTCAGAAATGAATGCTAGTAGGTTAATAAAACCTTTCAAATACTGGATCACAGCCCCTAGCTCTATTCTCAATAGGATGTATTTATCATACTGATTAATCTTTTAATATTAGCATTATTAACATAGACAAATCAGATTTGGATCAAGCAACACAGAATCTGTTTGAGGTAGCTAGGAAGGGTTATTTTATTCTCATATTATTTATTTCACCTCCATAAGAAGACAGGGCGACAGATAAAAGCCCCACGCAGGATCGGAGATAATTTCTTCCACTTCAATGTGTCTAATCGCGGGGGGACATCCAACACTCGCTGTGCTGCGACTTCCTGCTCGCCGGGAATCCCGATTACGTCACCCCTCCAGGTGGGCTATTCCCCGACACGCTCTGATTACCATTCCAAAAGGTACTGTATGCAGCCCCCAACTTGAACATGCGCCTTCTTCAACATTCGCACTTGCTCCAGAAAATTACCATCTCTTAGGCTCCTCCACCACCACTTTGACTGTGGATTGATACGTAAATGAGCCGCAATGAGGCAGCTGAACAAGTGACCCAGTTTTGTGATTGTTGCACATTGGGTAAGAGTGGTCAAACGAGTCCAGTTTGTGTTGTCATGCTACCAGAAATTCAGTAGGCTAGTCGGTCCTAATGCAGTGAATTTCCATGTTAATGTTGCCAAATTCAATAGCATAGCAAGAGATGAAAAAAGAAACAACGATATTTCTTCAACATGTTAACCAAAATATTTACCTCTTAAAGCATAAACCAAGTATTTACAACAAGCAGTGTGCTTTTTAACGTTAACGTGTGCCATAGCCTACTGCACCGCTGTTCCTCCTTCCAAGTCTTCTTTTTTATTATATTGTTGTTTTATCATCTGAATATACTACAACAACACAGAGAAAATATATGAAAGTTTATTTTACGCTGGTATTTGCGCAGCAGAGTTTTCTGCCGCCGGATTTGTAGTCCAGGAACGGAGAACACAGCTGCTGCCAGGAAAGGTGGATTACATTTTGTTAAAGCACAGCAATCTCCGAGTAGCCTATTATAAATACCCTCTCAGTGGCAAAATAAAACACACTGGTCTGGTTTAGTCTTCACTCTGAAATGGTTCAGTCAGAGGAATATAAAGCTGTTTTAAAAATGTTGAGCAAGCTTAAAATAAACATTCATAGGCTATCTATGTGTTTTAGATTAACACAATGATAAAACAACAATAGGCTATAATAATGGAAAAGAAGCGGTGCAGCATGGCAATGATGCGTTAATGGCTCGGGTCGCGGGTTAAACATCAGTCTGGTTCGGATTTAAATGGAATAAATACATTGGTGACGAGTCGGGTTCGGGAGTCATTCTAACGGGTTAGGGCAGGTATGCGTAGCAAAACGGAACCGTGCAGGACTCTGCTCTAAGCAGTTCGGACTTGGTTGACCTGGAACCATTTGACAATAAAATCTGGAGCCATCCTGCAACGCGCTCGCTTAGGCGTCCAGTTAAACCGTGTTTATTCAACCAGTCCCTACTTCATTGCATTCATTCTTTCCTCATAGCCTACGTGCACATTTTTTTCAAGATTGTTTATGTCAGTTTTGTTTTGGAAAATGAAAAAGGAGTCTTTGCGCAGAACTTATAACATTATTCTAATCTTGCCACTTGCCTATTTTATTATTGTGTATTTTTGTAATAACATGTAAATTCACTGCATAGGAACCAACTAGTCTACTGAATTTTGTGTGACAACACTAACAGAACTGTTTTGACAATGCAACAATTACAAAACTGCGGCTCATTTACTTATCAATCCATAGTCAAAGTGGTGGTGGAGGAGCCTTGGAGATGGTAATTTTATGGAGCAAGTGCGAATGTTGAGGAATTTAGCCTTTGTTCAAGTTGTGGGCTGCATATATGCAGCCCACAACTTGGTATACCTTTCAGAATGATAATAAACAGAACAAGACACACCAAACCAGGAGCTAAGACCACGAAGTTCAGCATCATGCTTATCTATCTTTGGCGTTTTTACACCAACATTTTTATACACTGGATAATGATAATAATTATCGATTAAAGTCACGGATAAAACTGCTGTTGTTAAAACACACCCATCTCTTACAAAATCTAAAATGTAAAACAAAAAAAACAACAAACAAAAAATCTGGATCACTGTAGAAATATCTTTATTCATTGCTGATCATCTGGCCATTGAAGCGTTTTTATTTGGAATTGGGAACAAATATTTTCCACCCTGTTATATTCTGTTCCACTCTGTTATGTTCCATTCCACCCTGTTAGTAAGGTGTTTTTTAATTTTTTTTTTTTTTTTACTAAAAACATTGAGGACTGTGAATCTTGTTGCACCATATTAGGAAGTGAGGAACATTAAATTGATTTTGCTTTTCTGTTCCCAGGTCAAAAGGAATGTAATTATCTCTCATTTGAAATACTTGATTATGCTTTCCTTCTTGCCTTTGTGGAAACAGAAACGTGATAATCTCTCACTTGAAAGCAAGCTGGGCGTACAATAGTGTGATGACGATGAAAACTCACATGACCAATGCTCAATAAAGGGTACATGAAAATGTGAGAAATGGTCAAAAGCACAAATACCGTTTGTGGTGAGTGAAACTATACAGCACAGTCCACAAGGCTCTTTTCAAGCACACTCCTCCCCCCAAGGAGTATGCTTGAACAGCTAACGGCAGGTAATGGCTGTGTTTACAAATGTAAAGGTGCTAATTGTTGGCCATTGAATTGTTAATTTCAAACCAGGCAGCCTTTTGGTTGTACTCTGGGCATGGTAGGGGGGTAAAAAATCTCTGGGTTTTCTAGTGTTAAACACTGGAAGCGCCGCCAGCGGTCTTTTGATGACCGCCAGTCACGCTACCATGCTTATAGTGTATTAAAAACTAAACGGCTGAACCTGGTATTTTAGGACTTTTATTATATAGTTGTTGTCTATAGTTTTACCTGCTTACTTGTTTGGAAAAGTAAACACATCAATATTTACGAGCAGTTTAGCAGGTCTATACTTCCACAGAGCCGCTCAGGGAGACTCTTTCTCAGCCAAACTGTCGTATATCACGGCTATGGAGTTGTAATAAATGGCCGCCCTACTCTGCTTCTGATTGGCTGTAAGATCACAAACCCTGTGTGATGATAGGCTGCTGGTTCCTGTCATTCCTACCAGCCTTTGCGCATGTGCCTGCTTCAGACAGCGGGCAGGCAGCTGTCCCACTGCTGAGACACAGTTGTATGACGTTTTATCACGTTTTATCACTAGATCGCTATGAATAAAATCCAGGGACACTTCATTTCACAGTATAAACCATTTATTTACTTATCTACTTAGGATAATAGCACTTTGAGGCCTAATTCAGAATATAGGTTGGGCTGGGTCCGGACTTTTGTGATCCCTGCTTTACACATTATCAGTATTATGTTATTTTTACCTGCCGATATTACGTTATGATTTTGTCAATATTCAGTTATGCAGCAGCTGTATCAACCCCCACTGTGAATAACTTACGTTGCAGTCAAATGACCGCTGGCAGCGCTCCTCGGGATGTTTAGAAAGCTCGCTGCTAGTGACATTCACCACTTAGCCGACTTGAGGAGGTTGTGCTTTGCCTCATAACACCATTAGCTACACATGTCGGCTTTTTTGATACATTTATTTGACGCCATTTTCAAATCAAATCATTTTTTAAATGTTGGCAAAAATGCAACAAATGAGCGACACAGCTCATTATAAACTGTTTAGAGAGCAGCAAGATCAAATCACTGCTCCTCCCCGTGGACAAAAGAGGGATTGCAGCTGTTTTTTTACTTGGGCTGCTTAGGGGCAGAGCCTCGCTGACGACGTCATTGCGGGGGATTACATTACCCCCACAGACCTGTGAAGGATCGGCCAAGGATCAGTCAAGGACCAGTCAAGGACCAGTCAAGAACCAGTCAAGGACCCATCATGGAAACAGGGGAACTTTTAAACCGCTACTACTGTATGAGCAAACATTCAAACTGTCGGGGGAGGGCGTTATCAATATAATAAGGATTGTATCCATTCGCAAATTTAGTAAATATGATCCGGAGTAGTTACTGTAACCAAACTTGATCTTAACCCCACTGTCCTTCCTCATGAGTTTTTACCACTAGCTGTGTGCTATTAAAATCTCTAACCCATGGATCCAGGAATCATTAGTTTCTACAGTCCTTACTACAGTTCCTTATCAGATAAGCAGAACTATCTCTTGACCAATATGGAGTCTCAGTATCTCCAAAACCAATAATGAGAAAACGGAGATTGAATTTGAAACTCAGTGTGACCGGAAGGATTAGTGTGCAGCCTGGACTTCTGCCTCAAAGATGTCAGCTGAATTTAAGCTGGAGGGGGGTTGGAGGTGGGTTTGTATGATGACCTACATTTTTCCTAAAGTGGTTGCAGTGCAGGGACTTAAGACATGAGCGATGTTGGTGCCTTTAGAAATGGAACTAGGAGGATTCAGTCAGCACTAATTTACCATGTCTATGAGAGAGAAAACAAAGTCTGCTATCAGCTTGTTGGGTCAACTCCAGCAACATTTCCACTCTTAATGACTTTCAGTGATGTCTGTCAGTTATAACTGTTTGCCTGATTATTCACACTTTTTACTGCAAAAACTAACAATGCACTCACAGACTCACCCACACAGCACAAGTGATCCACTTACATCCATAAAGATAAAAACAAATACCATCTTATTCACCACTCCTCAAACTGGCCTTGAGCTCTCAACCCTACAGCGGATCGTGTTGACTAGCAGAAGAATGTTGCTGTTGCATAGCGTCTCTCATCTGGAGAAAGAACATGAAAAATCGTTCACATTCATGAGCAAGTGTCTATACCCCATACACACAAAATGATACCCCCTTTTATTCAATAAATAATCAAGTAGTTAGTGTTGCTTAGCAACCATGTCATCAGTACCTGCATTGTTTTTACATTCTCAATGAGAGACTACTGGGCTCCAGTCCCACAGCATATTGTAGAATGCGGTTGATGTTTAAGTAATTTTCTGATGTATTCATCAGGTTCAGCAGCTTGCAGCACAATCAATAAGTGAAATAAAACAGTGTTTCTGCAAAGTCCATATAATTAATTAAATATAGGTGACTATATAGAGCTCAAATACATTAAATGGATTATATATTATGGTGAGCTTTACAAATATTTTTTGATAAATTGCTATTAACAAATGCTGGAATTTTTGTCTTGATTATGCACCCTGTTGTCACCATGCACTTAAGCATTATTGATGAATAAGCGCTATGAGATTAAGATGCATTAATCTGATGATAAGCATTTAATTTGATAAGCACATCTAATTTAATGCCTGATTTTCACCTCCTTTGCGACGCACTCTGCGCATTAGCACTAGACTAAATGATTGAAAGAGTCATTTCACAGGATCTTCTCCTATTGGTTGTTTTTATTGTGAACAGCAGCATGAAGGCAGACCTTTTGGCAGTCTCTCAGATGCATCCTGTGTCCTTGAAAATCAAGAATGGCCTATTCACACAGTAACTTATCTCCCAAAGTGAAGCTGACGTCTAATCAACACCTGCAACCCTTTCCTTTGCTGTGTGTCCAAGTGAGACTTCAAAAGTAGTGCCAAGCCACATGCTTCCTGCTGTGTGCAAGGCAGCAGTGACAGAGAGGAGAAGAAAGAGAGAGATTTCTTATCAGAACCCCCCCTCCCCCAGAAGCTGATGTTATTTTGCACCATATGCATTGAATAGTACCTGTGATGTGTTGCTGAGGCTTCGTGTCCTTTTGAATAGCGAGGTGGCTCGTCTCATGCCTTTTCTCCTCCAGTGATTGAGTCCTGCACTGTTAGATTACACAGATTAGCAGTAAAATCATAGAACTTTCGCTTTTCTTGCTTTTGCCTTTGACATATGTTCAGACAAAAATGACGCTGTTTCTATGTGTAATCTGGTATGCCAGTCTCTCTGAATGTCCCTTGTGGCATTTGATTTATTTACAGTCATTTAGCCTGCTAAATACACTCCTACTTCATATCATATAATGCTCAATTGACCATGGTGCACTCTTGATGCGTAATGTATCATTGACCTAAAGATAAAAATGACTCTGTGGTCATATGTGACATGAGATTGCATCATAGATGTAAGTTCTGTTGCTTAGGCAAAACGTCTTAGTGGGCTACACTTCCATTGTTGACAATCAACAGAGGAGATGAGTACAGTCTTTGTCAGATAGGTTCAGCATTAAGATGGTGAAAGGAGCTTATCAGTCTGGTGCTGCCTGCTTGTAATAATCAATTATAAGTGACTATAAGTGACCTTGAAACATACTGAATCTGCAGAAATATAACAAGAGGATTTGAATTGCAAGCACTCATGTAATACTGCCAGGGTTTCTTGACACACTGTGCTGTGAAAAAAAAAGGAATAATAAAACAACAAAAATAACAGAATAAGCCTGTGTGGATATATCCTTCCTCCTATCCAAACCTAATATCTTCCAGAAATGCAGCACCTTCCGCTGGCTTTATCTCATTCTCTGCTCTCTGCTGTAATTGTCGATGAGATGCTTTTGGTGTTGCTGTTCCACCCGCAATAGCATGCAGAACATGTATCCATCAATCTGTTCAGTTCTACCTGAGCAGTTACCTCACTGAAATCCATTTAGGGTTTTTCTTATTGAGTGGACTGCAGTTGAGTCATTCTGCTGCTTCATCTGTAAAACCCCCCTCCCTCTTTTCAACGAACACATTCCCACTTGTAAGTACATGTGTTCCCTACACAGAATAAGCAAAGAGGCCACTCATGGAGGACATTAATTAAATGTGAATATCCATTGCCACTTTCTGAATATTGTGTATATATCCATATATATTTTAGTCTTTGCCGTTGTAAGTAATGAGCTGTTTGTCAAGGAAATGTGTTCTCAGCACAGTCACTTTTTTTTTATTTTTTTGTATTTCAACATTCTCTTACCACTTTTGAAGGAGTTGTTTACTGTCTTTTGTGTACCTCTGACAGATGAAAGTAGCTGCAATTGGGAAGCAATGTGTGTTGACATTGTTGTAGTTATAATACACTTTTCAGAACAAAAGAATTTTGAAACAGGAGACATAGTTGGCTGTTCAGTGCTGTTCTAAGTGCGTTGCCTTAATTGGTATGTCAGTGACTATCATAGCTTTGAACATGTAGCATGCTGGGAGCAAGGTTGACGACGCTGTGTACATGACAGTAAAATGCAGAGATTTGATGTTATATTGTGCAATCTGTGCACATTGTGCATGAAATGTAGAGAAAGTTCTTTGATGTTTTGCTCACACTTTAACATCCCACTCAGAGCACTTTATTTAACCAATAAGCTCTAAAACACTCATTTGGGTGTAGTACCTGTATTTCTATTTTTCATTTTATCTGTTCCCCAGCAACTTGTTTTGCATGGCTAATATCTTAAAAATTGCATGTACAGCATAGAAATCAATGTTTGTAAGTGTGCATGGCTTCATAAGGATGTCTTTATAGGCTTATGAATAGCAGAAAACAGAAAATTTGACTGCATGGTGTACATTACAGTATGTACATGTTTAGATTAACATGAAATAAAATAAATGAATTGATGTACAACTTTCTTTATAACAAATGTTGCTCTCATTTTTATGTTTGGGTTTCCAACTAAACAGAAGATAGCAATGATGTAGTTTAGCTGCTTGGAAGGTATTGTAAGGTAAATAAGGTAAAACAGTTTGAAAAAGAGCTCATTAAGTACAGGTCATTAAATAGTTCCACCGCTGAGGCAGAACAGTTGTAAGTCTTGTTCTAATGCAAGACTTTGATCCAATTAGGTGTGATATCAGCAGTACAAGGTTGAGTTGTGAGCTGTATCTGAAAATCCAGTTTCCCTCTTAAATGGAAGAAAATGAAAAAATGGTTCCCCCCATTTGTATTTGCCCAAGACTTGAAGATCAAAGAAAATTGTACATATCCAGTCCCATTGTCTGAGTACAATGTAGTCTCTCTTCCATCTTATGAATGTTTAAAAAAAAAAAATGCATTGTATGCTTTTGCACAAAATGCTGGCCTATTAACATTAGGGGGTGTAGAGCCTTACAAAAATGTATCGCTACAGGATTTGGACAGCTGGATCAATGACAATGACCCATAAAATGGTTCACACCACCATCAGTCCTAAGATCTGATAATAATTTATAATTTACTAGAGGGAGCCAACATTGGACTAAAAATTGTTAATCACCTGGTGGAACATGGTGGAGAATCGTTGAATATTACAACAGTTGACACAAGGATGAAAAACAACAACAGGTAAAAGTTAAAAACATAGCTACAAAAGATTTTTACCAACCAAGACTTTCAACCGACTCAGTAAGGTCAAAAATAATTACGGCATCTGTTGCAGTAGTGCAAAGACGTACAACCCTATTGTGATGATAGTAATAGCTTTATTGATATGACAGCTAGATTCTAGCTGTGGTTAAAAAGCAGCTTGACTGTATTCCAAAAACAATCAAGTAAAACAAAAGCTATCAAATGTTTTGTTTAGTTTTTTTTTTTCTTTTCCACCAGTTATATACCTGACCTTCGAGTAAATATACTTATGAGGTAGCTAAGCAATGCCATGTTTAAAATAATGTTAATGTTAATGAGAACCAGAAAACTAATGAAAGACTAGGTATATAGCAAAGGGCATAACCCGAATAAAGTCAGCTTTGCCATGTTGTTATAGCCTGAAAGCTAATTTGCTTCTTAGCCTGATTTAAGCTTGATAGATTGTGTCCTGTAAGATTATGTGGAATGTGCTCTAAAAGGATCAATGCATGTCCAAAATGCAGAACTCACCTCTGCTCTGCTGTGAATGATTCAACATGATCATAATTGCCCTGCTTACTTTTTGTCTAGTTTTGCCTTGTGGAACACAACACCATCGCAGTAAGTCACCTTTATTGCACTTTCAGAGAACTCTCTTAATGCAGAGGCAAGGGATTTTGTTAATCAGAAAAGCGCCAGTCTCGCAGGAGCCTCCTTTACCTGATTTTCCTCCCTTACTGTGAGTTTGCGTTCCTCCAGTGCTCCTCTGTGAGCAGTGGGCCCTATAGTGCTTGCTGCTTTCTTGCTGTCTCTCCATTAGGCGCCTAACAGAGCGTTAGGCTGCGGCTGCTCTCTCCCTCAATGCCTCCATCTCCCTGTCGCCCTTCAGGTCTCATCGCCCTCACAATGGAGGATCCGGCCGCCATGATCCCAGGACACATACTGTCCTCCATTACCCATCCTCACAGCCCACTGCGTTCACATCCCACTCCAACAGGCCCATATACAATTATGAGCCCATTTTGCATTTCTTTGTATGTGTGTGCACGCACAAATGACTGCTCAGTCTAACCAGAGTAAGTACTATCTAGTTACACCACTGCTACACATGGCAGAATGGGGGGAGTAAAAGATCAATAGGCCATTTGAAATGGTTTTTGTTTTTAGCTTGGAGGAAGTCCATCTGTACATTAACTGAATGGAAGACCTTCAGCAGTGACAATTCATATCCCCTAGCAACCATATGAACATTTAACATCTGCCATAAGCACTCCCACGCCAACTATTAACATTCAATAGTTTGTCATGAGTTTGTTTTGGGGGTGAAAAAAGCAGCTTAAAGGCAAAAGTTGTCATGTACTTCTTTCACAAAACCACAAAGTTGGCAAAAAGAGCGACTGTTTATACTTGAACAATTTCATGCAAGTTATATTTTAGTACAAAATGATCAAATTTAACAGCATTTTTGTTTTTGTTAGGTTTTTTTTTTATTTTGGGTAGTGATTGTTATTATTTGATCACTGTTTATGTATGCTCACAAATATTACAATTAAGATGTTATGGGTATTGCCTGGCATGCTATTTTCTTTCTCTTTGATGCTTAGAACTGAAACATTAATATGTTTATCTTGTGTTCTTTGTTGTCCTCTTTCCACATTATAGGCCAGTATTTTAGTATGTTATTTATTCATTTTCAGCCTGTTTTGAATGGATGCTATGTACAGATGCAGAAACATCAGTCTTTTGCAAAAAATGTGCCAACTCAACACAACTCCCCTTATTCAAATCAGTTTGTATAGTCTTTGCCTAGAGTCACAAACCCCCCTCCCCGCCCCCCACAAAACTGAGATAACAAGTTGTTTTATCCATAGGACCCAATTAAAAACTGTGAAATCACTGAAAGTCATTTGGTGTCTTGGATGCTTATCTCCAATGAGTGCACATGTGATTATACTTGCCAGTGAACTGATGAGAGGAGCCAGAAACATTACATACTTCCAGTTGAAGACTGTAATAAGGAAAAGCATATTCTGATCAAATCAAAAGAGGGAGTTGTAACTTAATGTTTAGCTGGTCCCATTCAAACTGAATTAATTTTGTTGCAGTCATGCAGAGAAATACTTCTCCATCAGTGTGGGAGAATAGAAAAAGGAACTCTAACAGGAATCAGGTTTGATTTTGTTTTCAACCAGGCAACGAGCTCCAGGAAAGGGAATGTGGTCTGTTAGTTGGTTAGTCAACCAAAGCGGTTCCAAATATGGATTTGTGTAGTGGAGACACCAAGCTATTACTATTGAGCTTTTTCTGCATTAGGAGGAAATGCTCTTTTGTTTTGGGGCAAATGGATAAACAGAAACAACATTTAACCGCATGGCTAGTAATAAATTGATTGACTGAATTTCTATAGCTTTTGCTATATTTTTACCTTGCATTTAAGCATTTGAGAGTTTTATATATATTTTCTTTTCTCACAGAATTGGGCAGAAAGAAACCACTACAAAATGCTGAGTGTGAAGTTGAGGAAAGGCACTTTGTTATAGAGCCGTTTGACAAGAATGAAAGGTTAAGTTTTAGGGGAGCTTTTCATCAGTGAGTAGATGCAATAAATGTTGCATCATCCTAGATCGAATTATTTAATAATTCAAAATCAGAATGGTTAATGACCCCCTAAAGAGGAAAAGGAGAGAAACAAAATTAAAGCAGTGGTAAACAAGACACCCTAACCTATCAGCATTTGTTGTCTACTTCTAATGGTCTAGTTTTAGTTTAAAACATTTTAAGATAGCCTGGATCTTTTTTTTTTTTTTTTCATATTTGAATTATGTGGACCTCCTCTGGATTTTTCTCTAAAATACCTAAATATGTTACTGTTATGCAACTGGAGTTCCTTCTTGATAAAATATTTGCAAAGATGGTTTATGTTTATGGCCTCCTGTCTTCATTGCATCCATTTTTTCTGCAGCTCACTTACAGCCTTTATTCTCTGGTCCTGTGTAACATGAAGTATCTCAGCATCTCACTGCTGTCTGTGAATTTGTGGCCACATTCACAAAGTCCTCTGGAGACAGCCCTGAAGAGTCTTGTTAGGAGTTCTCCTCATAGCTGCAAAGGGAAACTTTAAGTCAGGAACAAAGAGATCCAACACACTCCTGATAGAAGGGGAACGGCTGGCCCGTTATGGATGATGTCATGTTTCAGGAATGAACTTGCCCAAAGTGCCTTTTGATTGGTCAATGTCAATTTATTTTTCTTTATTTAAAGAAATTAAATAAAGATATAATACCAGTTTTAACTTTTAGAACACAAAATCTTGCACTGTTTTTTTTTCCTCCTTCATTTTAAAAGATTCTCATTTACAGAATAAGACACCTCCAGACTGATCATGGTACAATGAGTTTCCAAAAAGAATGAAAGTGCGTAAACCAAGAGCAGCTCTGCTTGACTACGATTCTTTTTTTAATCATTATCTTGAAATAAGATGTTAATTTTCTTGTTATCTCAAGATAACAACAAATTTTCTCGTGATAATGGATAATTTATCTCGGTATCTTGGGATAAAGTTGTTATTTTTTCAGTTTTCACATGAGTGATGGATGTTGCTCAATCTGATGTTAGCTGGTGTCTGTTGCTGACTTGACTGTATTGAGGCATCCAGGTACAGGACAGCTTTATACTGGGATGACCCTTGGACCCAACAGTTCAGGTGGTGGCATAGAAGAGGATGGCTAAACTCTCATCCATGTTGAAAGACTGCCACCCTCGCAACTGCCCCACACCCCTCCCGAACACCGATAGCCCTACACAGCTCCTTCAGTGACAGATTGCTGCATTCAAAGCGTGTAGGAAAGCTTCGCAGGTCCTTGATTCTTGCAACAGTTGGACTGGGAACCAGTAGTCCACATACACACATAATAAAAGCCAATATAGTTTATTAATGTGCATGTCTAATTATTTATTTATTTTTTGTTTGTTTGTTTATGTGCATGTTATAATTCTTATATATTAACAAGCATGTTTCTGGTCGGATCCTGTGGAGTTTGCATGTTCTGCAACTATGTGTGGGTTCTCTCCAAGCGGCAACCTCTCACCATGTAAAATGCGAAGACTATGCGGAAGGGCAAAAAATTTCATTTCACCCCTCATCTGCTAGGGGCTGGCTCCAAAACAGAGCAAATAGACTCCCATGTTAAAAAGGCCAACTTCACAGCAGAGATAAACCTGTTTAAAGCCTGGTGCAAAAATCCATTTTGAGATTAATTGGCCAAGTTTACCTTCATGACAACTGTGAGAGGGGTGAATTTTTTTCTAACTCATCTGGATGTTATTTGATCTTGAAATTTGGCATAATTAAAGGTGTGTCCTTTTGATTAACATGTATCCAATGTCCGTGGCAAGAAGTGAGAGTGCAGCACAAACATGGTTTTTAGTTGGCTAAGAGTGCGCCTTAGTTTTAGTCCATCTACCTTCATTAGCTGGTTAGCTCATGTTTGATACGAGTTGGCTCAGTTAGCTCTTAGCTACAGGCAGCTCGGAGTTTGATAGACGTCAATCATCCACTCCCACGCTAACACCCCCACTCACAGCTCAGCCACTTCGCCCATTTTTGTATTTTCCAGGAGCAAGGGCAGGCATGACGCTGCCAAGATGGCGATTGTAGGAACCGCCCAACGAGCTACATTTTTGCTCTTCAGAAATATATATACATATATATATATATATATATATATATATATATATATATATATATAGCAGCAGTTTATAAAACCACTGTCTTCTAAAATGTGACCTTGTGGCTCAATTATATGTTGTCTCAATTAAGATACATTTCATGTTCACACAAACACACATTTGAGAATCAAGAGTTCATCTCCATCTTTCCATAGCATATCAAAATCTTTATAGTTATTCAAAACTTAGTAATGACACATACATAACATTAATCTACTGGGGAAACTATCATATTATCCTGTTAACAGCATCATTGGGAAAACATTGATCATTTAAATGTGGCACACAGCTAATTTCATGATGAAACATAAAAATCTAGATCTGGCAGCTCTGTTGCTGTTAACCTCCATCCTTGTGCTTTGAGCCAGAGACAAATGAAGGCATAAATCTAAAAAGCAAGAGTAGCAGTAGAGAGAGGGGGCGGCTGTAGATGAAAATGTGAGTGGCAGATAGGAGGGGAGGTAGACTGGCAAGCAAGTGGGTGTGGAGACGAATCAGACAACCATGAGGAATTGCATAATGGCCAGAGACTAGAAGGAGAAGACCTCAGCAGGTGGAGGGGGGTGCCTTCTGAATTACCCGCTACATTTATGAGGCCCTCCAAAAGTAGCATCCTAATGAAAGACTTGATGAAACAACAGAGTAGGAGTCAAGTGCAAGTCCTCTGCTAAGGCATAATTTCTGCAAACTTAGCCTTTTTCTGTCTGAACACAAGAGCCATCAGGACTTTATAAGCCTAACTCCCATAAAGGCAGGGCTGCATATGAAACAAGCACAATTTAATAAAGTCTGCTAAACCTTAGTATGAAATATGGGCGAGGAGGGTCCATCTGGGGAAGAATAGGTCATTCATTCAAGTGTGCTGTTCTGCTCTTGTGACACTTATAGTCCCTTTAAGTACAACTTACTTCATGTGTGACTGGCTACAGAGCTGGTAGAGGATCATGGATATAAAACATAGAGCACGGCTAAAAAAAATCAATAACTGTGATTGAGGCCGTTTACCGTTTCATTATCCTAGATTCATGACCTACCACAGCCCCATGCTGTTGTTGCCTCTCGGCTAAAGCTCATTGTCACTCACATTTGGTCATTACGTGCCAATCATCCAGTACTCTAGGCTATAATTTTGCCAGTACTTGGTGCTACTGCTGATGTCTCATGATGATCCCTTGCCTTTGTCATGCATAATTCAGTATATATGCAGTTGACATAATTTCACTTTAACAATGAACTTGGCCACTGTGCAAACTGATGATCAATTTGGTCCGTCTCAGTTTTAGTGTTCTACGCAAAAAATTCTGCAGTTGTTTCTGTTGGCTATACAAACTGTTTAAATAAAGAAGTGATTGCATCACATATCTCCCAGCAAGCCTCACTTTACTCCATTTAAAAATCCTTTTTATGTTTCATTAAAACAGGCATACCGTAATGTGTGCACACCCAGAAAAGAATCCCAACATAAATCTTCTGCTTTGATGATGAGCAATCTATTATATCACTAGGGAGACTAGTAAAGAAAGTGAGTAGACATTGGTTGATATTGCTTCCACTCAACATACAACATAAATGAGTCGGGCTGTAAAACAGTTATAAGATAAAGTTAGATACAAAAGACAAGGTCAAATTGTGGCTTCAAAAAGAATGTGGGAATTAAAAAAACATTAAATGGCAAACTCTGTAACAGCACAATTAAAAAACATTTCAAGGTTTATATGGACAGCTATGATTAAATATAAATAGGGACCCTGGAATGGCAGTGAATGAAATGAAAACTGTCATGTGTCAGTAGCCATGATCCTGAGTTTAATTGACAAGATGTCGTGGTACAGGCATTTGGGAGGCAAATAAATCATTCAGAGCCCAAAGAGACAGACCTGAGACAATTCATGCCTCTACTCTACCCAGTTAAAAACAAATTTCAGAGGGAAGGCCATGTGAAAATGCAACATTCGCCATGCCCAGACAAGGACACTGCATTAGTTCAATCAAGAACAAAAGACATAATATACAAATGCTTCCCCTGAAGGTTGCAGCATTTGCCTGTCAAATTATAATTGCAAGGCTGGATGAATAAAAGACCTCTAATTAGAATGAGATTTGATTTGATTTTCATACATCAGTCAAATAATTAATTATCTCAAGTAATAGTCATAATTCTGCTGTATCAATGGATGTACCCTACATTTTTCAAAATACTCCTCTCCACATGACAAGTTTGGTAATAAATGATGAAGAAACATATACTTGGTCAAACCGGCATTTTCACATGTTAATTTGAGTGTAGAGAGTAAATTGTCTGTATCTAAACTGTAAGTGAGCTATATGTTTAGGTAACGTTTCAAAACACATGCTGATTAGAGTCACCTCCTTACTGTTTAATTCTGGAGAGAAAACCATTTAACATCATGACTTTACTTTGGAAAAATGTGCAAAAGCATGCAAGTCTGCAACAATTCTCATGTATGAGGAAGCATTTGGGTAAGTTTTGAAGCTATACATGTACATAAATTATGAATTATGAATTTGTGCATATTCATATATTAAGCATCATATATTAGGTGTCAATGCAATGATGTTGACACTTAGTCAGTTGTTTATATTTTATAGATATTTTTTGTATTTGTTTTTGTCAGGTCATCTCCAGGGGTTAGACGCATGCTGGTGATTGACTGAATATCACTAGGAACACTGATGCATGTGGATTATTACTTTTTTCAATGTACTTTGGAAAATGCAGACTGAAATTACACACAATTTTCTGTTTTTTTGTGTGAACAATAAATCAATAAAGTAAATGAAGTAAAGAGCAGGCAATAACCAAATTAATTGTTGTGCCACAACAAATTTGTTCGACAAAGGTTTCTGGTAAAATTTCAGTGTATTGTATTATTTCATGTTTAAATGCCAACCATACAATAAAAATGATTGGGAAACTATGCAAGTGGTTAAATTTAGTGAACTGTAAGAATTTAAGATTTTAACTGGTAGTGACAAATTCCAACTCATGAAAAGTCTGAAAAAGTTGCTAGGTGGTTAACAAAAGATCTCCAACAGGCTTCTCTCCCTCGGACAAAACACCTTATTTAAGGGCAGATGAAGTGTTTTATGAAGGACCTGACAGAGACCAAGCCGAGTGTAAGACAAGATTTATTCCAACACGTCAACAGGGAGCTTAACTGAACAGGAGGATCTTGGAACTTCAAACTGGAATCCAAACGGGGATCTTGGGAAGTCGGGACCGGGAAAGGGCAAGGAGGAGAGTCCATCTACGTGGAAACGAGGTCCGACAGGTAATGAATGAGGAGCTGGGATATTTAAAGCCTGATGGCTAGATTACACACAGGTGTAACAGGTTAGAATTCTGGGGATTGGCTACGATGATGCCTGGCTGGAGTGGGTGTGTCCGCAGCAGAGCCGGGTGCGGATGTGACAGTACCCCCCCCTCCACGAGCCACTCCGGGGCGAAGACGGGACCGGCCACGGGGACGGGGCCGACCGGGATGCTGTTGATGGAACTCCCGGAGCATGAACGGGTCCAGGACGTCCCTCCGGGGCACCCAAGACCGCTCCTCCGGTCCATAGCCTTCCCAATCGATCAAGTACTCCAGACGCCCCCGCCGGCGCCGGGAGTCCAGGACGCCCCGGACGGCGTAAACCAACCCATCCTCCGTATCCAGCGGGAGAGGAGGCGGAGGAGGGGGAACCGCCGCCGCACCCGATTCTGTGGGAAGAGGAGCAACAGGAGAGTGATAAGGCTTCAGCAGAGACACATGGAAGACGGGATGGAATTTATAGGAGACTGGTAATTCCAGGCGATACACAACCGGACTTATCTGAGTGATGATTTTGAAGGGACCGATGTATTTGGGACTCAGCTTCCGGCAGGTGTGGCGGGATCGAATATCCCGTGTTGACAACCACACCAGATCTCCAACAGTAAAGGCAGGTTCTTGAGATTGCCTTCGATTTGCCTGGTCGGTGTAGCGCCGGACCGCCCGCTGCAGATGTTGGTGAGCCTGGCTCCAGACCTGCTCGCTACGTTTAAACCAGTCATCCACTGCAGGCATATTAGATATTTCGCCATTCCAGGGAAAGAGCGGAGGTTGATGACCCAAAAAACACTCGAACGGAGTCAGTCTAGTGGATGCTTGACGCAGGGAGTTTTGCGCATATTCAGCCCATGGCAGGAATTCACTCCAGTGATCGGGATGCTCATGACAGAATGTACGGAGGAAACGGGTCACCTCCTGGATCTTCCGTTCTGCCTGTCCATTAGTCTGTGGATGATATCCTGAAGACAAACTGACCGTCACCCCCAGCAGGCGGAGAAACGACCGCCAAAACCGGGATATAAACTGGGGTCCTCGATCCGAGATGATGTCTTCTGGGAGCCCAAAGTTCCGGAACACCTGTTCAAAGACGCCTCTGGCGGTGTCAGCAGCTGAGGGAATACTGGGAAACGGTATCAGTTTACAGGCTTTTGAGAACCTATCCACCACTACCAAAACACAGGTTTTACCTTGAGATGCTGGCAAGTCTGTAAGGTAATCGACGGCCAAGTGGGACCAGGGTCTCTGTGGGATTGGAAGAGGTTGTAGTTTTCCGGATGGAAGTTGCCGAGGGCTCTTGGTCTGAGCACATGCTGCACAGCCCGCGATGAAGCGGCGCACCTGGACTGACATTCCTGGCCACCAGTATCGGGGCTGCAATAACGCTAGTGTGGCTTGAGTACCTGGATGCCCCGTACCGGGACTCGCGTGTGCCGACTCGATGAGGGAGAGCCGCAGATCGGGGGGAACAAACAGCCGATCCGGAGGAGCGTCAGGTGGTGCAGGATGGTCATGTGACTCCTCTCGAATTTGTTCCTCCAGGGTCCACTGGATGGCGCCAACTACTAACCTGGAGGGCAAGATAGGCTCAGGCTCATCAGGTGATGCTGTCCCTTCATGGAGTCTGGATAGGGCGTCAGCTTTCCGATTCTTAGAGCCTGGAACATAAGTAATGTTGAAATGGAATCTTGTAAAGAAGAGAGCCCACCTTGCTTGTCGGGGATTCAATCGTCTTGCTTCACGGATATAGGCCAGGTTCTTGTGATCTGTGCGGACTTCAAAAGGATGTTGTGCTCCTTCTAGCCAGTGTCTCCATTCTTCGAGGGCGAGTTTGATGGCCAACAGTTCGCGATTCCCGACATCATAATTCTGTTCCGCTGGGCTGAGTTTTTTGGAGTAGAAAGCACATGGACGGAGGCGAGGAGGATTTCCCGACCTCTGTGACAGGACGGCTCCTACACCTGAGATGGAAGCATCGACTTCAACACAGAAAGGTAACACTGGATTTGGATGCTGTAGTACAGGCGCTGTCGTGAATGCATGTTTCAGGGAAGCAAAGGCGCCGTCTGCCTCGGCGGACCAGGAAAGAGTGTGAGGTGCCTTCTTGAGCATGGAAGTGAGGGGGCTGGCCAAGGCGCTGTAGTTCAGGATAAAGCGTCTGTAAAAGTTTGCAAACCCCAAAAAACGCTGAAGGGCTTTGATGGTGTCAGGTTTTGGCCAATCTACTATTGTTTGCACCTTGCTGTTGTCCATTTTCACACCATCAGGTCCCACCACATAACCGAGGAAGTTGACTGTTGTCTGATGAAATGAGCACTTTTCTGTCTTCAAGAAAAGACGATGGGCTCTGAGTCGTTCCAGGACTTGTCTTACATGGCGGATATGCGTCTGGAGATCTGGGGAGAAGATTAGGATGTCGTCGATGTAAACAATGAGGAAGAGGTTGAGGATGTCTCTGAAGATCTCGTTCATGAACCCTTGAAAGACTGAGGGGGCGTTAGCAAGCCCGTAGGGCATGACGAGATACTCGTAGTGGCCAGTGGGTGTCACAAAAGCCGTTTTCCATTCATCGCCGTGGCGGATCCGAATGAGGTTATAGGCACTACGGAGATCTAACTTCGTGAACACTTTAGCATCTCTCATGGTTTCCAGGGCAGCAGGAACTAACGGAAGGGGATATCTGAATTTCACCGTTATCTGATTTAGGGATCTGTAGTCGATGCAGGGTCTCAGTCCGCCGTCCTTCTTTTCTATAAAGAAAAAGCTCGATGCAGCCGGTGACGTGGAGGGTCGGATGTACCCTTGAGCTTGTGCTTCAGCTATATACTCCTCCATGGCTTTAGTTTCAGGTATGGATAAGGGATAGATGCGACCAGCTGGAAGTTTACCTTCGGGAAGCAGCTCGATGGCGCAGTCCCAGGAACGATGAGGTGGCAACTGTGCTGCTCGGCGGGAACAAAAAACATCCTGGAATGATGCATATTCGGTGGGGAGGTGTTGATCCGAATGGAGGTTAGGGCTTTCAATCATGGTGGCACTTATCGTGATCCTAGTGGCTTGTGGTAGTTGGGGAAAACAGTTTGGATAACAGTCTGAACCCCACTGTAGAATTTCTCCCGTTTTCCAGGAAAGGATGGGGGCATGCTGCTCCAACCACGGCCGTCCGAGAATGACATCGACCTGGGAGTGATCCAACACCAGAAGTTGAATTTCCTCTCTGTGGAGGCAACCTACACCAAGACATAAAGGTGGGGTCTGTAAGTGAATGGATCGTTGAGAAAGTCTTTTGCCGGTGATGGTCTGGATGCTGAGGGGAGACGGGCAGCGATGACATCTGATCTGAAGGCGGTGCTTTAGGGAGTCGGAGATGAAGTTCCCCTCGGACCCGGAGTCGAGGAGGGCCGTGACTGTCAGAGAACCACAGGATGACCACAACGTGACCGGTATTGTAAGGGGTTTTGCAGAGATAGAAAAGGCTGAGGCCAGACTCACCCGAGGATGTGGGGGCCGAACGTGGCAGGTGTCAATACGATGGCCAGCCTGGCCACAGTAAAGACAAAGACCATTCGTGAGGCGTCGACAGCGCTCAGTGGGGGTAAGGCGTACAGAATCCACCTGCATGGGTTCTGAGCCCTCAGTGGCTGCGGCAGCAGTGGTGGGTGGTAGGTCCCGAAAGCAGCTCTCCCTCCGGTGAGCAACCTGAATGGTTGTCTGAATAAACTTCTCCAAACCGATAGTGTCGTCCTGGGAAGAGAGTTGGAGGCGGAGTGATGGTTCTAGGCTCATTCGGAAATGGGTGAGGAGAGCGGTCTCATTCCATCCACTGGCTGCCGCCAAGGTGCGAAACAGCAAAACATGTTCGTTGATGGGGGTGCGTCCCTGCCGAAGGCGAAACAAGCGTTCCTGTGTAGTGGTATCCCCGGGGGGAATCCCAAACACCTCCTGAAAGTGACGTGTAAAGGGGGCGTAGGCTTGCGTCACCGCGCTGTTTTGCTGCCATAGTGCGTCCGCCCATTGAAGCGCTGGTCCTGAAAGCAGGGAAATAATGTAAGCTACTTTAGCTCGATCTGTTGGGTACTTGCCAGGATTCATTTCGATGTGGAGGGAACACTGGAGCAGGAATCCGCTGCATTGTTTGGGATCGCCGGAAAAGTGGGTCGTGGAGGAAGCCATCCGTTGTTTCTTCTGTATTTGGTCGGACCTTCTGTTTTATGAAGGACCTGACAGAGACCAAGCCGAGTGTAAGACAAGATTTATTCCAACACGTCAACAGGGAGCTTAACTGAACAGGAGGATCTTGGAACTTCAAACTGGAATCCAAACGGGGATCTTGGGAAGTCGGGACCGGGAAAGGGCAAGGAGGAGAGTCCATCTACGTGGAAACGAGGTCCGACAGGTAATGAATGAGGAGCTGGGATATTTAAAGCCTGATGGCTAGATTACACACAGGTGTAACAGGTTAGAATTCTGGGGATTGGCTACGATGATGCCTGGCTGGAGTGGGTGTGTCCGCAGCAGAGCCGGGTGCGGATGTGACATGAAGCAGCTACTTGTAATATTTCTAGTACAAAGACAGGATCCTTCAACTAGCTTGTCTGCCTTTCATTATTTACTGCACACAAAACAGATGAATAATAATTCACATAAGAGATTAAATCCAGTCCTAATTGGTTTGACCATATAAAATAGTTACATTCAGTGAAGAGATCTGATTTTAGGGATGTTTCAGGTAAATGAAAAATATGGTAATTTAAGATAAAATCATGTGGAAAATGTTTTGTCTAATAAAGCCATTTGCAGTAAATCCCTGTTCAGATTTGTGATTGTTGCCTCTCACGCCACTTGGCTAAACCTGGGTTTTCCTCTTCATTTCACACACACAAACACACTTACACACACTCGTACGTCCCACAACTTGGATAAACCAACACATGCATGCCCATGGGCTGGCTGGGGCCCTCTCATTTGAAGTGCCGGCTCACCCAATCATAGGGTAGAAAAAGAAAATCCACAGCCGCATAAAATCTGAATGAATGAATATCAATTATTACTTTTACATCAACTGGATTATAACACACCATAAACATTCAGTTTGTTTGCGTTTAGTTTACTGCTTATATACTACAGATAATTCTAGCAGGAAAATTTACCAAATAGGACTTTCCCCGTCAATCATCCTCTGTCCCTCACAGCGTAGTGATGCTCAGAGCAGAAGACTCCAGAGAGTAAGCTGCGTAAAGTTAGCTGCAGTTTAAATAACAGTGAAACAACACGTAGTACTTTAGGTTATTATATGACAATGTTGCAATGAGAAACACATATACCCCCATGTGACAAAGTGGGTGAGTCCACACATAAACAGCTGTTTAAAGAAAGACTCAGACCAGTGCTAATACATTTAGTTCTGTTGATTTGGTCAAAATTGTTTTGTTTGCTAAATATTTCATTCGATTATGTTACCCACCATACTTACCATGTGTTCCAGGAGCAAAAGGAGGAAAAGCACATCATTTCCTGTATTTATAGAGTTTGTCTTGACTAATGATGTCACTGGAAGGAATCAAGTATGAGGGAGGGTCAGGGTGCATGTGAGATCTAATTTTGAATTTCAGTTATGTTTAGTTGGAAACATAATGTCACTGTTAAGTGACATTATGTTTCTTTGCGTTTCCTCATATATACTTTGTTGAAACATACACCTTGAAAAAGTAATTTTTGCCATTTTGAAAGACCTCTGTCTATTGCCATCTTTTAGCCACTCTGGTCACACAACCTACCACACCCCAAATCTTTCTCAAAGATGGAATATGACAGTGGTCATTCTGACCACCAGACTGTGGAAATATCATGCAGTTAAGTGAAGTGAAACAGCTCAGTGCATGACTGTAGAAGCAAAGAAAGAGGATTACCTAATAGTTGTAACAGGGAGAGAAAAAAAGGGATTTCTTCATCACTGTAGATAACAAAACTAATAATAATTTAACCAAGTTTTGTAATAAAAATACAGTTTTAATGAGACTATTTATTCCCTTTGGAAATGAGCTGAGAGCTGAAATTCCTGGACACAAGATGAATTATGTCCAATCCTGGTTATCTACACGATACATGAAACTGTACTGTAACATTTTCTGATACCACACTTAAACATTACCTCTGAGGATTAGTGGTAAAACTCTTAATAAACTTTTTTCATGATTTCATGGAAATGCAGTTGATCAAGTTGAACAGAAGCAAAGTGACTTGTCTGCAGGGTGTGTTTGTTTTTGTGCATGATTTCTTGCTAGTTCAACTGTGTGTGGCTTAGCATAAATACTGCTGCAGGTGTTGAGGCAACTCCATGTGGCAGAACAGGTGTTCAGGTTGTTGGAAACTGCTAGGCTGTTACCACACCCTCCATCAGTTCTTATTATTTTGTTTGTAATTTCCTGATTATTAAGAAAAATAATAATGCATATTATCTGCTTTTCTAGGATGATTCCATTATTTTGTTTGTTTTTTGAAAATCTGTGTTCAGACAACTGAGACATTTTTAGAAATATGAATAATTTTACCCATCCAATCACATATTCACATCCACAAGTGGACAAGTGCAAATAGCAGTTATGATGGATGTGACACAAAATGATGAAAAAAACAAACAAACAAAACTGTTCACCAGCAGGATACCCTGATAAAGCTCTTTAAAACTTAATTAATCAACAAACTAACCCACCAAATCCCATGAGTTGACAAGTGCCACACTCCCAGCCTTACAGCAAGAGCAGGCAGAAGACAAAGGATGTGTAATGCCAAAGATTGTTTTCTTTAAGATTAAGCTGTTCATATTTTAAAGCCAACTTCTGATTCACTGACTGCATCATAGTAAACTAATAAACTTTGTAAGTGCCTGAGCTGGATTTTTACTCGCCAATGAAATATAAGAACCACTGCATCAACCCACAATGACAAAGTCAGTATAAATATCATGCTTTTTTTCATTTAAACATTTTCCCGGATCACAGAAAGTAACTCATTTCTCAATGAAATCAAAGCCCAAATTAAAACAGGGCTGGAAAATCACCTGCCTGAGGGGTCAATAGTCTGGGCTTTATGAAAAACATTTCCAGAGTTTGAGTTCATGCCTTTTAAGAACATTTCACACATTATCTATACAGTGCTGGAGCTAGAAAGTGGCTTTGTCTTTAAGAAAGAATAATTAGTGTTTTAAATGCTAAATTCAGTTCTTAGAAAGACAAAAATAACATTTTTTAAAGTTCATGAAGGTCAATATGTGGTCTAAAGTAGGTACAATATAAATTATAAGTAAGTTTGCAAATTGTTTTTCACTGCCATTTCACTTGTTTTGTTCCTGCAGAAAGAAGAGCAAAGACAGAGTGAGAACCTAGGAAACAAACACATGAAGCATGGTCCTGCTACACATTCACAGTTCCCCATTCTTAAGCTTTAAACTTGGTACGAATTAACCCTTAACTTCTCCCATATTGTAAAAAGTGTGATTCTGTGTGTATATTAGGTGCAGATAAAGGTAGTGGAGTAAATATTCTGTCGAAGAAACTGTGGCTTACAATTGAGCTTTTAGAACTTCAGTGAGGTTGGGACATTGCAATATCGAACAATCTCTCCCAGTCATAACACCTGTGCACACTGCCAGCTTCTTTTTTCTTCCTCTCCATTTTCACCAGGGTGTCAGTGGAGTTTGAACAGGAAATGAGCAGCACTTTTCTGTGATGAAGCAGAAACGCAGTTCATTTAAAGCTGCAGACACAGAAATGACCTATATAGATCTGTATGAAAGAAAAAAAAATGAAACTGTACCATATTTTAAAATGAAATTTACTTCTAGTAAAATGTGAAATACTTTTATGCCCTCCATTCTCAAAGCTGTCCCTCCGTTTTATTCTTTGTTTTTTTTTTTTTTCCAAAACCAGCCACATTGAGAGCAGGTTCTGTGCCTTAGGAATGCCGGATTTTACATTAGTGACATCTTTAACACAAACGCTTCCATTTCTCAGCGTTTGTGACAGTAAATAGACTTTTATGTATAAACTAGAGCCGCAAAATATTGGGACAGCACGCAATATCGCTATTGAATATCCCCCTGACATATGACTTGTAACACACACAAATACTTCTGAATTTGTTATCAAGCTGAAGTGTAATTTACCTCTCTAAACTAATGCTGTTTTGTGGGTTGTGCCATCATGCGGCGCCACTACTGAGGTCGCCAGTCCGAATGGACAGCATCATGGATATCTGGACTAAGGATGCTGGACAGTCATCTACATTTCAAGTTCAAGTTTTTTTTATGGCCTATTTACTGCAGCCCCAGTTGCCCAAAGTGCTGGAAAAAAAGAAAAAAAAACACAATAAACAATAAAATCAGTAAAAACAAACAAACAAACAAAAAATAAAACAAATGACATAAAACTGAAAAAAAAGCAAAATGTCAAGATCAACTATGTTTGAAAGCTAGTGCAAAGAAGTGGTTCTTGAGTAAGGACTTAAAACCAGAAACAGACTAGGCAGCTCTAATGTGGAGTGGCAAACTGTTCCACAACCAAAACAGTTGTGTCCCCCCTGGATTTGAGTCTAGAAGAAGGGACATTCAGAGGAGCTGGGCAGCTGCATTTTGAACGAGCTGCAATTGGTGCAAAGATGACTGATCAAGGTCATAATCCAGCGAGTTGCAGTTATCTAACCGAGACGTGATGAGCAGCTGGACTTTTTCTAGTTCTTGCTTAGGCAGGTAGGGCTTCATCTTGCCAAGCGGCATTTTCTGTGTTTTTGTTGTTGGGAATTGTTACGGCCCTGCTTGTCAGAGACAGCTGAGGCCGTTTGTGTGTTGATTGGGGGCGGAAGAACGCTGCCCTGAGTGGCCAAGGCCAGCGCCTTTGTCCCTGCCCCTGTGTGACTGGCACCCCTCTGGACCCGTCAGGCTGCAGCCCAAGGGAAAGCTGAGGCTGAAAAGGCTGCAGCCGAGGCAGGTCTGGAGGGGGAGAAACCAGAATGGCTCCGGCCTCTCTCCCCCTCATGTTGTGCACTGGGTGTGTGTGTGTCGCGACCACCTCCTTTTCCACAATGGGTGCCTTAAGTGTTTAGTTGAGTTAAGTTTACTTTGTGTTTGTGTTAGAGCTGGGCTAGGTTAGCGTTTTATTGTGTTGTGACGACGGTCACTTTAGTTTACGGGCCTGTTGCTTTTGTTTGGTTTTAGTTTCCTCACCGAGTTGCGGTCGTGTCTGTGTGTGCACTCGGTGAGTGTTTGGTATAGGTTTTGGTTTGTTTCTTTCTGCAGGTCCGCTAACCCCAGCTCATCTTTTGTTTTACAGGTTGTCCATCACTTATCACGGGAGTTGTAAATAAATGTGCTTTTATTTTGAAATACCAGCTGTCCACGCCGTTTCTTTGTTACGCCCTTCCATACCCCTGAGTCGGGTCGTAACAGGAATAAAATCCAGTGTTTCTTATGCCATGACATCATGTAATTTCTCCTCTGCTCTCTGGTGTTCTGCCCGATACGAACACACCACCATCAGCGGACACACAGTGTCAACCATTGCCCCCCTCAGTGCCACACAGATGGACACTGACAGCAGCAAACTTCATGAGATAAGGCTCTGTGTTCTTAGCATTCACTTTTTTTTTTTTTTTAAACCACAATTAAAGTTTTCCACTGTTGTTTGAACAGCCAATAAATGTGCAAGGCAGGTTTCTTTGATATTCTGAAGAAAATAGTCAGATTCTCATCCGTTCAATTGTGACATGCACAGAAATGCCTCCTCAGCAGTGGAAGAGGGTCTGGTGTTTGCCCAGATTAGTTTATGGCGTTGTATGTTGGTAAGATGAAGAATATGCACACAAGTAGAACTTCCTCTGATGGTATGCTCATGCCATATACATTTAGGTGGACAAATTTGAAATAAATAAATAAATAAATAAAATTAAAAAAAAAAAGAATAGAGGCACAAAAACAAACCTGCATATTTTTTTCCCCTTCCAGAATTCTCTACTTGAACATAACACATCTTCATATTTTTAATTTTTTTTTTATTTTTTTTTTTAATTACAGGTCATTCTGTTTCATAGCAACTTATTTGCCATATTAATACTGGACACATATTTAGCCAAGCTATTTATAACAGTTATACCAAAAAGGTCATCAGGTGGATATAATATTCAGTTTGTAATCTAAAACAGGATTTGATCTGATGTTGTCTAAATGCTAAATAAATGGGCCTTATTTGCATTTTTATAAACAGAATATACATTTCATAAATCAGAAACTGTGTGTTAATGAATCTACATGCGCTATTAAATAATCCAGTTCAGACTTATAAGCTGTCTTTAGGGGAATGTTAAAGATGACACGTTGTTTTAACACTGTAGATAAAGCATAAATAATAATAATAATAAAAATAATAAAAAAAAAAAACAAACAAACAAACATATGGACCTTTTCATTTTCTCTGCTTCCATAAGCATTTTCTTTTGTCCACACAACATAGCAAACTGAGTTTCTGAATGTCCTCAACCTTGGTACATTTTTCTACAGGATTTTTTTTCTGACCAAACGCTGTTTACATATGGTACAAAGGCTAAAACACACAGCAAAGCTGTGTTTATAAAAATAAAAAGTGCACCTGTGGACATGTGCAGAGGCAAAGAAGTCATATGAACACTGAAACACAGCACAATACTGGTCTCTTACTAGGTGCAGAAGAGCAGTGAAAAGCTGTTCACAGTGGCTAAATGCACTGAGGGCAAAAAAATCCCATTTCTAGCTGGATTCGACTTAAAATGTAAACACACTGTTGCACCAGAGAAATTGCAGGAATGTTGCAACTCATGGCATGTCTGAAGGCGTTCTGTAATCCCAAATATATTCAACTCAAGCTCTTTCTTTTTTTTCTGGTCCTTCCCTCTGCTGCCCCCCCCCCCCCCCCTTTTTCACGAAGACAAAGCTTGGAATTTAAATCCTACATCTGTTGATGTATGTCACACAGACCTTAAATACATGTTACTAATGAAGGGGTTACAGAAATTCTTTTTCTCTGTTCTCCACTCCTCTGGAATTTGGCTCAATATCAAAGCTGTTTTTGGTGATTAGGTCCTTGATGTTCTCAGCTGAATGGCTCTTTTATCAGGGTTTTTTCTTCTTCTTGCCTCCCAGCTCAGTGTAAGAGGGGCTTGGATGCACTCTGTACCCCTCTCACCACCCTTTTCCCATGCTCCATTTCTACCCCTTTCCTCTCCCCTGCTCCTCTCATCTGGAGGCACCGTCATCCAGACTGTGTACACAGATGACCTGCGTTATCATCTGCACCACAGCAAATGAATTTACTCCCTTCTAAGTCTCCTGAGATGCACATCCAGCTCATCCCTGTCTGTACAGAGACACGTGGCTGTCTTCTCACTTGCACTAATGCATGCCAAGGGGCCAATGATAAATTGAGAAATGTGACTAAATTACTGCATGTGTTGCAGATATAAAGGAATACTAATTAGAGGTAAATGTCATGTATTTGCCATAGGACAAACATGTTGAATTATTTTGTATTCCACTACTTGGTGATTATATTTTACATGTTTCACCTTCCTGAATACCAAATCAAGAAATATTACACCTCTGTTAATTATGCATGCAAATGTATCCAAATACAACAAAACACAAAGAAATACAAACATTGGGTGCATCTGGAATATCTTCCCAAAATTATATATTTGGTGCAGGGTTGTGTAAGAAGAGTGTGCTTTCACTACTGCTATTATTAATGCCATATCATCTATATACTTTGCATTTTGGCAAAACCTGTAAACTTTGGGGATGATAATTGAAACCAATAAGTAGCTCAGTATTTCAGTGAGATTCAAACACTTTTTTTCCGTGACTACTTTTAATTATTGATTAAATGGAGGGTCCATTAGAAGACAGAGAAAGGGAGGGTAGTTAGGACGTAATTTGCTGCATCGAGTATATACAATGCAATATCCCGTACTATGCTTCATACCCTCAAAACATTCTTTCGTTTGCCAGCTCAGGACAGACTGTTTTGATTCAAGAATATACAGATGCCAGGTAATTTTAAATACATGTTACTTCAAGGAGCAGCTAATTAGCATTTTCCTTGCAGGGCTGAAAACAGCTTGAAGATAATTAAAGGTTCTATTTTGCCCTCCTATTTGTATCTCATTCCAAACTTAAATGAGGCTAATTAGGCTGCGATGTGAGCATTGATAAGTACTGAGGTGACACACCTTTTCAAGACAAAGAGATGTTGATGCAGCATGTTATTGCATCCATGACTGTGTAGAGGCTGTCAACTCAAAAGAAGAAAAGTTAGTTTGACACTTTTTATAACTTATGTCAATTTGAGTAGCATGTTTAAATAAAAAAAGGTAAATCTGGTTAGTATTTGTGAAAAAAGAACAAAAATATTACATTATAAAATACAACAAAAAGCACAAGATTGCAAAACAAGAAATCTAACACACTCTTTGAATTAAATATGTACTAAAGTACTTAGGCATCTAATAAAAAGCAATACTACATGTGTTTCAACTACTACAATAAAACTCAATGCTTATAACTCATTTTGATGGGACATGGACATTTGTACATTTCTGAGCCCTGCAGCATCCCAAGACTGAGAAACCACACTTCACAATGTTTTTGTTCTTGGCCAAAGCATTATGTGACATCTAGAGCCATCATTTCTTAGCACCACCCTGGGGATGAAAAAACTACACTTCACAACTTTTTTTCCCCCACGATGCTTCTTGACTTTACAGCAGCATTTTGCTTTATGGCAACACGTCACATGCCAGCAACTGGATATCAACACACTGACCATTTTGGATGTGTACCTTCAGCAAAGAAACCCAAGAGGATGCTATCAGAGGAAGCAAGGAAAAGAGAGAAAGTGACAGAGCAAGAAAAAAGACAAGAGTTGATATCGGACTGGCTTTTACTGGCTGGAGAGAGCTAAATGGCTAGGTAACTAATAAGTGATACACATCACAGTATGACAAAATCTTATGTCATCATAACTATAATTTTATTTTTGCAATTTACCCCTGGGATAAATAGAACACTTTTCGTTTCATTTCATTTCATTTATCACTGCTTAAGGCTAATTTATGCTCAAAGGAGAAGACGGACACTGACGGACCGACAATCTCGCCCATCTTCTGCATCGGTTACGTGCGTAATTTGATCCGTTTTCAGGGAGCTTAGCTATCCATCGCTTGACACAGAAGACAGAACAATACCATCAGAAATCACTGGGACAGTGCTGAGCAGAATAGCTGACATGCGACCAACAAAAGAAACAAACCAGAGAAGAAGAAGAGAATCAGGACGGTAACAAAAAAGCAGAAGAAGGATGAAGCAAAACAACTGTAGAAATTATGCGAGCTTTTGAAAAAAGGATATGCGAATGTTTAGGGCGTGTTGTGATACATTACCACTGCCAAACGGTGTATGAAACTGGTTGGCTCGGTAGAGTGAACCCTGAACTCAGCACTGCCCACAAGTGGAGGAACTAACTTAACAACCATGGCAACGCAAAAGATGCATGGAAGTATGAAGATGGCAACGTATGAGAACGTTTGAAAGAGACGTCACTATTTACGTACGTAAGGGAGAATAAAGCCCCATTTCCACCGATCAGTGCAGGTCAGGATGCATTTTTTTGTGTTTACACACGAGAAAACTCGGAATGGTACACTAATATCCGACTTTGTTGGGACCCTTACGTTGGGGTACCAATCTAACCGACTCAACACAAAAGGGTGGAGCTTGATACACTACAATCCGTTGACTGGTGAAGAAAAAAAAAGTCACTTCACGTGCGACCTGGCATAAAAACAAAGCAGGAATGGCTCCTTGTTTAGAGCAATAGAGTTTCTTTTTGTTGATTAAATCTCAGTTTAAAATAGTGTTACGAAGCACCGTGGTTCTGTTTTGGTCATACTTCAAGGAGGCCCTGTGCTGCAATGGCGTCATGCTATTATGTAACTGCGGCATCTGTCGCTATCCGATTCATACTCTCAGGTAAAATCATAAAAGGACAATTAATGACATTTATGACAATGACATTTCTAAAACCATAAGGATTTTAAAAATATAATTTCTAAATCAAAATAAGATGACAAAGTAAAACAACTGGTTAGAAATGGCACTACAGATGAGTATTTCAAAAAAAGGTATTTTGCTTTATGTCTATTCCAAACAATATGATTCATCTTTAAAACCAGACTAATTGTTCAGGTTTAACGACTGTCTCACTCAAGAGTTTATTTTTCCTACTTTCACTAATTCCTAAAACAAATCTTAAGCCTATAAATATGTGTAAATATGGATGACAACTAAACATTTATTACACTGAGAAATTTTAGTAATGTAAAACATGCATGAAATAAGTGAGCTAACAAAGGATGGAAAAATCAATCATATGACAAAGTGCAGTTATATTATTAAAAGAATAGTAAACTCCAAATATTAGATTTCTTCGCTCATTATTAATAAAAATGTGACTGTACTATTTGCTCATAGTTTCAACATATTATGACCTCAACTGAACAGAAATCAACAGTAGATTTATGCAAAATAGCATGTGTTTAAATACGTTTCAGTAGAAATCTTTCAGATGAACAGAAACTGTCTAAACGTTTGCCAGATTCCAGATTAGAAACTTGACTACAAGAAAAAAGTTCACGTCTTCATAGAAACAGAACATATCTTCATAGTCCTCAAAAATAAGATTTTCATTTTCCTTTTTTTAACAAAAAAAAAAAAAAAAAGTATTAAACTTGTTCTTGATTGAGTTCACCTCAGTGTGGCGTCTAACCTAAGCCATGAATTTTTCCATCCAGCAACCCTACAACAATGCAAAGTAGAATATTTTTAGAGAAACAGAACTATCACTGACTGAATTTATTAATGTGATCATAGCTGCAATGTCACATGATCACTTCTCGGCAATGCAAAGTCAACTGTGTGTTAGATAAGTTTAAATTTCTAGTTTCTGCTGTTTATCAGTACATAAGTATTTCACTGTGATATATTGACGTAAGGCTGTACTTCAGTTTGCTTTAATGCGACCATTGACTCCACCAAAAGCACAACATTGTTGGTACTTTAAGACAGAGAAACTCTGAAACACCACCTTTAATCCTGGCATTATTTAATATTTTATAGTTTCTCATCTGTCAAAGGACAGATGCTACACAACTGTGACCACAAAGTCTGTCTGTCAAAAGTAGGACACGTTATAAAACCCATATTATGTTTTGCATCTAGCTCAGCTCCTTTGTTGACTTGTTTATAATTACCAAGCAAGCACTGCAGCCTGTTGACTCAAACACACTTGAGGCACCACCAGCACTTTTCACGCAGTTTACCTCCTGAATAATTTCTAATTGATTGGGAATGAGGAGCAACACACCTTGATGCATTGCTGAAATATGAGACACTTTTAGGCAGTAAATTTCCAGGCTTCTCAGCTGAGGAGTAAATACCTTCCATTTTTTATTTCAATTCCGTTGAGTGTCAGTAGCAGTACATTTCTGCTATGAGTTCTAACAGTCAGAGGGTTAGCATAATGCTGGTGCTATCTGTCACTTAAGAACCTGGATAAAATTGGGAGGATGGAGGAGAAAAGGATCAGTGTTTACCCACCTGACCAATTAGAAGACAGAGAAACCTACAAGATGGAGTCTGCCTCCAAGCAGGTACTAGTCACTGTTATGGCACTCAGCAGTTGCTAAGCAACACCATCTATCTGTTATTGAGCGAACTTGTTGTTGGTAGAACTATTAGTATATATGTATAAATCACTGGTAAGCTCTGCACTTCAGGTAAGATGATGTTGGGAAAGGTGGAAAAAAGGGTCATAGCAAGATTTGACTTTTTCTTTTTCTTCAAAATCCTTAAATTTATTACAGTGTTGAAATAATGTGAACATGTTTCCAATAAAAAGAAACATGTCAATATGATGGCACTGTATAAAAGGAAAGCTATAACAAAAACAACACAACACCAATTTATCAGCACCTTCTACATTGTCTGACATTCCTGAGGTAAGAGATTAATCTTATGTGAAACTCCAGGTAAGAGTGTATAGTGCATTGTTGTTTGAATAGGGAAAGATGAGCAATGGGTTTCTGTAAGGATTTGATGTATACACCACTTGGCAGGGGATGCGGTGTAAGCAGAAATGATGAGAGCATTGACAGGTTATAGATCACACAGAAAGTTATGACAGCACACAAGAGCTATTTCAAATTAAATAGCTACTTTATCTCTATTATGACAAAAAATACTCTAAAATGGGCATACAACTGGTAAATTATCTTGTTATGTATATTCATTCATAATTTAATGCATGCATATTTACATTATGATGTAAGCAGTAGGTAATTACATGCCCTTCTTCTATCACCTTAAAGTGTTTTTTTTTTTCTTATATTCTGCTGGAAACAGAACATAAAACAGACAAAAAAGAACAGAAAATGACACACTGAAATGCAATAATATTTCAGCTTTATAACATCAGCTTTTAAATAAAATACAGTTCAATCTCCCATAGCGTAAATGCAAATATAAATGTGGAATTTAATGACGTCCCTATCAGAGTGCTGACAGTGAAACTTCTCTGCAGAAACAAATAAAATTAATGCAGTCATATATTATCAACATTTAAAATTCTAACTTTATGCAGAAATTTCAATACCAGAGTTGGACTGCATGATTCATGAAAAGGAGAGAAAGAGGGAGAGAGACACAGCGATAGGGCAACAAGCCAAATCCTCTTTATTAGTGCTGCATTTTCACATATCCCCAGCATTAAAAGGTACATTGCCTAACCAGTGCTTTTTCCCCTGTATATGTAATTATTTAATTAAATATTATATCAGTTTTGCAGCCCACAGCTGCTTGGTTCAAAGGAAGTTTGGTATCATGGCCTGGAGCCCAGTTCACACACACACACACACACACACATGCACATACACTAACGTCTCCTCTCTACTTTCCTTTTTTCCATTCTGTCTTACTCTCCTTTTCTCTCTCTCAGGCACAGTCCAGCAATGCCAGCTTTGCCCCAGGCTGACTGATCACAGGAAGGAGTAACATTTTTGAATTCCAGAGAGGATTAAGTCACACAGTCCCAGCATCAGGTTCTATGTGTTGCCCAGTTTTCTTTTGTTTGTTTTGTTTTTTCCAATCCACGAGATTGCAGACCACTACAACTCAAATGGAATTTTAATGAGTTACTCTACTAAAATTGTATTAATAGTTTTGGGATGTTGTTTAATTTTAAAATATTTATGTATTTCCTTTGAATGCTTTAACTTCCATAAAAGTCTTAAGACAGATCTAATGCACTGGATGTATCATAACATTGCAGCAAACACTAAGCCAATTAAGCCAAGATCAGAGACATAGCATTTAATCTAGGAGCTTTAAAACACTGACAATTTCTTTGACCAGTGCAGAAGCAGATTTTAGTAACATTTCATCTCAAACTGTGTTTGAAATTTGTGGCCATTATAACCAGTAGAAATGTAATTAAACTACTCTCCCTGTATTATGCAGGTACTGACATTCTCATCCAGAGTCATCATGAGTTGTAATAAGTTCAACTATTTATATTCATAATTGTTTCCATACAGGAGGGGGCAGTCTAGTGAACTTGTCTGACTTCGACTAGTAGAGGAATTCAGACAACTGTATGGACAAAGTGAAAGTTTAAACCCAGGGTTTATGAACAAAGACAACATAATCTCAAAAATCTCCCTCTACATATAACTTAATAAAATGATCTTCAGTTATACTTTCAGTCACACACTACACTAAAGGATGTGTTAAGAAGCAACTTAATAAGTCCATTTCAGAGGTTTGAAAAACACTGAGAAAAGTCCTTGCATGTAGTAATAGATATGAGAATTATGTACTACAATCCGAAATTTTAAACTGTTGCAAGGTTATTTTGTCTGTTTGTGTTCAATATTGTGTTAATGCAAATGATGAGGGGAGTGTTGCAAATGAGTTTCACGCGAGTTATGCAAAACATTTAACTTTGCATGAAACTAAATTCCCTTTCCCTTTCTTCGCTTCTACAACCATAGTTACATGACACCTAAAGATTAAAATGTTTCCTTTCTAACTTTCAAAGGCAGGTGTGCCTCTGAACTAAATGTTTTGGGAGCCTACATCATGTTCTTCACCCCTTCCCCCGTCTAATAATCCCAATAAGATTATGCAGACAAAGACTAGCAATGAAAGGTTTTAGACTTTAGACTCAAACATCCTCTGAAACACTGATAAAGTGTACAGAGATCCATTTCATAACAGAAACAAGGCAATGAACCCTTAAATACAGCTAGGGATATTTAAAAGCTAGTTTTTCTCTTTGTATTTTCTGTACAGACTCTGATCTCTCCCCTCTCACACACAGACACTTACAATCAACCCCCACCCTAAATACCCCTTTTCTGTTGGCAGCAGCTGGGAGGCGAGGTGAGGCGATATGTGGGACATCACAAAGCTCATTAATATGACTGTGCAATCAAATCAGGTCAGATGGATGCACTGGTGCCTAAAGGAAGGATTTGATAGCTAGAACAGAAATGCCTTATTATAAGTTAATTAGACATTCTCTTAATGATCCTGCAGCTATCGTATCATTTCATAGTTCCTTGATAGGTCTTAAAACTCAGAAATTGAGTGTCACTGACTAGTACCTTATCAGACCAGTGAAGTAATAGAAGAGTCCTCATTAGGACTAGAAACAGCTTGCTTCCTGACTTGGAATTTGACAATCTGTGAATTGAATCACAATAATAGCATATGAAACATTTTGCCACCAAAATGGCAAAATGAGACATTATTAAGTTTTTGGTTCTGGAATTTTTTTCTCATACTCATAATATTTAACCCTTTTTTTTTTCTTTTTTTTTTTAATACTACCAGCAGGCACATGATGTAGCAGTGTTTCAAGTCAAGTGCAGCAGGCACTTATTTGGTTGGGTCTGAAAATAAGAAGAGATTTATTGCACGCTTGTTTGTGTTCCACCCAAGGGACAAATTATAGCAGTTTATAATAAGATACCAATTCAAAGTCATATTCAGTTTTCTTCCTGTCCATAGCTTGAGTAGTAAAATGATCATTATTATTGTGAATGTTAATAACAGTCTGTGATCAGGGCAACCATGAAACCAAAACTTGAGCTTAGATACTGCTACACTAAAACTGTTTGACAACTATGTTAACAAAGGAACTAACAGGAAACCACTGACATTAAAGAAATTGTGATACACCATTACTGCTTTATTATAAGTACATGTAGTAAAACAGGGATAGAATCTTTGCAGTGGAAAAAAATGTCTTTCACTGCTCCTGTATAGTAGAATAAATATAATTAATATATATAGTTGGTTTAAAGTGTGAAAGCTATAACACACCCTCTGGTTAGATAAAAACTCTAAAAAGCCTTCAAGTGTCTGCAAGGTCTGCATAATGTCTCTCAAACAGTGGATGTTGTAATATGCCCCAGCACCCCATGGTACTGAACAGAATGAATGTCTTTAAATAGATAAATAAAGTTGTAGTACCAGGAACCACATGTCTCAAACTCCTATCCATCTTTTCACTGAATTTTCCAGTATTACTTTCAGAGTTGTGGTAGTGACAGGAAGGTCCTAAACTCAGACACGCTATTCAATTCAAGGGGGGTTAGTCCTTCTCCCTGAGTTGACATCTAGGTCTTATCCCACATGACTGCTGTCTCAAGGGAAATACTGACAAAGTCATATTTGTGGAATTACAGTAAATCAAGCCTAATGAGATACCTGAGAAGTAATATTAAATGTGTGCCCACTCTTCGCTAATTTAATTACATAATTCATAACTAAATGACATTGAGTGTTTATGAGCAATCTGTATGCTAGAAGGTAAAACAAGGAAATGTTGTGTTACACTTCTCACTCATAATTGTTTCTCTCACTTGGCAACTTAAAACTTAAAGGTGCAGCATGTAACAAAATCAAGGGTCACTGACTACAAAATGTATTATTTCATTAACAACTGTCTTCCTGTTTGTATCTAATCACTTTAGTAAAAGCTGTTATGTTTTTACTCCCTTATTTATATGTTCATTCATTTATATTTCCCTATTTATATTTTCATATGTCTTTATACATCTGCTGCCATATTTGTGCCACCATTTTTTTATTGTGTCTGAACAAACAACTGTGTGGGTGAAGTAAGCCCGGTTTCCCTGGTGAAAATAAATAAGTGAAATGGGTATATATTTGGTTTTTGTTAGGTTGCCTAATAATTATGCACAGTAATAGTCACCTGCACACACAGATATCCTCCTAAGATACTAAAACTAAAAAAAGCCCCACTCAAACTTCCAAAAATATTCAGCTTTGATATTTATGAGTCTTTTGTGTTCATTGTGAACATAGTTGTTGTTCAATAATAAAATTAATCCTCAAAAATACAACTTGCCTAATAATTCTGCACACACTGTAATTTCTGACTAGTTTCAGACTTGCCATCACGCAAAATTAGTAAATATTAGTAGTGCTTTCTGCTAGTCATATTGTACTTTCCTACTAGAGTTTACTACTCTAACAAATCAAAACTTTAGTTGAGTTGAGTTTAAAATAGCATTCATAACAGTTGGTGGGTTCACAGTAGATGAAGAGCCTGCATTGTAGACTTTATTTTGAAATGGCTGGATTACTAATATGGCTTCGACAGGCAATTGAATAATATCTGCTAAAAATTCTAATTCAAGTTTGTTGTCATTTACACATAAATGAAACAGGTTTCTCCTTTACAATAAAATTCTTTCTTTTTTTTTTCACAATAGATGTCGGTCAATAAAAGCTTATATATGTACAATAGATAAATAAGAAATCAAATTCACACATTAAAAAAAGAAAAAACAGCTGCATGGAGCAAAATGACTAAAAGAACAACTCATCCATCCATTCTCTGCCCGTTTATTCGGGGGTTGATTAGCAGGGGCAGTAGCTTTTAATCAATTACACATGATTAAAAAACAACAACAGAAATATGAACTATGTAGAAACAGCTCTGTGGATAAAAAGAAAACAGAGCTGAAAATAAGCTGTATACATAATTGTGTGGTAAATGTGATTGTGCAACAACAGCCATATGTGCACAATGAGTGTGCAATAGCATGTGCAAATTAGAAGGTTAAATAGTTAAGGATAGATTAGCCTGCAGGTATGTGAGGATAAACTCTAAACTATCAGCTGTTTAAGAATCGGATGGCGGTGGGAAAGAAATAGTTCTACATTTCATTTCAGTGGTGTGAACAGCTCATGTTGGGGGTGAGTCCTTAATGATGAAGGCAGCTCTCCTTTGGATTCTGTAGCAGTAGATCCTGTGCAGAACAGTTGCATTGCTTTACCACATAATGATGCAGCTGGTCAAAATGCTCAACAGTGCAGCTATGGAAGTTTCAGAGGATCTTAGTAGACATACCAAACTTCTCTCCTTCCTCATATGCATTATTAACTGTTTTGTCCTGTCTGTGTTGAGGGTGATGTTGTGCTCACACCATAACATCAGACTGGCCATCTCCCTCCTGTAAGTCAATTCGTCCCCACCAGTCATGCGTTCTGTCATTGCAGTCTTATCAGCGAACTGCAGGATGATGTTCTCTGGGAGGCGAAACGTTTGTGGGTGAACAGGTGTAGATGATGGGGCATCTCTGTAAAGTGCTTGTGTTTGGGATGCTAGCTAAAGTCCTATTACAAACCCTGACAGACTGGAACCTGTCAGTCAAAAAGTCTAGGAACCGACTAACTAAACATTTGATAGATTGTGGTGGAGTTTGTTGTGGATGGCCATGTTGAAGGCAGAACTGCAGTCAACAAAGAGAGTTCTGATGTAGACTTTAATTTTCAGATAGGAGAGGAAATCATGCAGTGCAGCAGCAATCGCGTCTGAGGTGGACATGCTGGGCCTGTATGCATACAGGAGGGGGTCCGAGGTGTCTAATATGCTTCTTTAAATGTGCCACCGTGTTTTGTGTAGCTGGCCTGATGAGACTGTTGGGGAGGGGATTGAACAGCCCAAGTGTGTAAGTGTGTCTGTGCGTGCTTCTTCTCTCTCCTGTAGCTGAAGGTTTCAAAACAGGTGTAGATGGTATTGAGATCATCTGCTGACTGAAGTGTTGCTGATGCTGGTGGTGGGCCTATAGACTGCGATGTGCTGCAGGCTCTGTCACATTCTGCCTGGACTTAGCAGTAGAATAGAAACTGTCCAGCTTCCCTTTGGACTGCCTATTTTGGCTGCTGGGATGGCTTTCCTTAGTCCATACTTGGAAGCTTTGTTCTCTGTCTCATTGAATTATCTAAATGCAAGAAATCAAGCTTGCTGCATGCTTGACTGTTTGGGAACTTCCTGACTTTAATGGTGGGCACGATGTTGTTGACACAAAGACTAATTTACCCAGTCACACACTCAGCATAGTCCTGCATGCTGATAGAAAAGTCCTCCAGAGTGGCAGCAGCTTTCACTGATAGGAAGATGAACTAAAATGTACAACACTTTTTGCAGAACAGTCTGTAAAATATCTCACTGTCAGATTTCAAGAAATACAATCACCAAGAATTTCTGAGAAGTTACCAGTTTAGGAACACTGATGTAATCTTCAGACTGCACAATCACTGCAGTGCACTTTTCTGTTGCTGCAGTTTGTGGCTGAACTGAGTTTAGTGATTGATAGCTGTAGTGTTAATGGTTTTGCAGCTGTTGGTGGGACACTGCACAATAAATCCAGCATACGACTAACAGCTGCGACATGATGCTGTTTAAATACAGCCAACTATTCTGTGTTGATGGATTATTTGAAATGAACTAAAAACAATTATTTTGTCAACCAAAAGCTAAATTACACTGAATACCTTTTTTTAAAAATAAATTTATTTCTTATTTTGCTATACACATTGAAAAGACTTAAAAATTCTTATTCATGGAGCAACATCTGTTAAAGGTAGTGTATTTCTGGGCTTTACTAAAATATTATCATACACTGTATTTAGTGTTTGTTTACAATGCACATTGAGAATTAATTTAAATGATAAATTGATGAACGCTACAAAATAATGCTTTCCTCTTTGGCCACCAGTATAAGTGAGGCACACATTTAGTCTTGCATCATAATGGCTTGGTTGTGTTACACTTTGATTTACTCTCAATACGAGATAAAATACAATCACTGCTTTTCATTACAGTGGTGAGATTAAGATGTTAAAAAGGTAATGTGTGATTTACTTGAAAACATGACTTAGAACAGATGATTATTTTTTAATGTCTGCATTGAAAAGTTGCATCCTTTTTCCCCACCTGCATGCCACACAGTGTGGTGGGCTAAAAGAAATAGTCTAGTCTTGGCAGATTTGTTGCCTTCAACAATAGTGAAGTAAAATAATTCTGGAAGCGTTTTGCCCGGTGGTGTTCTGAAAAAGGCCATTTCCTCAACATAAAGAGCCAGAGGGAACATTTCTTGAAGGCAGTTTCTTTTGTGTTGTATCAATTTCTTATGGCATGCTTTACTTTCTCTAGTGGTGCATAAACCCCCCTTTCCAAAAAGCATTCCTTTGGTAGCAAGCCTCTAGGGTTTTTGACATTGTGTTGTAAGTCAGCTGCAATGGGACTGTTCGGTTCAAGCCATAACTCAGTGTAAGGACTTATTTGTTTCCAAATAAGAGTATAAATATATATTCTAAATGAGAATTTTCACAATGCCACAGTCATAAAGATGATTAAATTAAAATGTAATCTCACTGAAACACATAATTAAGACAACCTAAGAAAAACTAAGCTTTTTCTTTTTTAGAACAAAATTTACACAGAGACATAAAATGGGAATAAACAAACAAGCTTTCAAAAGAGAAGACAATGGTTTTAGATTATTTTTAATATTGTTTCTAAAATTCCTGAAATCCCTAAATGTCAATATGCAAAATATAGTAAAATTGTATTTGTGCAATCCCAGTCCACTCTTTTATTGGAAATAGTCAACATTCATTTTGATCTTAGTAGCTAACTATGAAGAATGGTATATCGAGGTCATTGCCTCCAGAGCTCCTATTACCACTGGCTTGCCATCACTCCCCAAACCTTTTTAACTTCTTCCTTCAGCCTTTGGTATTTTTCAAACTTCTCCTGTTCCTTCTTCTTGATGTTGCTGTTGTTCAAGATCACTACATCTACCACTACAGCTTTTTTCTGTAGTTTGTCAGAACCAGTTTGTCAGTTGCTATCTGGAAGGCCCACATGTTCTTAGCTGTGTCTTTTTTAAATACCCTTGCTGGTACCTCCGATCTTGACCCTAGGACTTCCTACCCAAACTCAGTACAGATGTTCCTTCACACTATTCCTGTACCACCTGGTTAAGGCGCTCTTTGTTTCCCATGCCTGTCTGCGTCTTACATCTTGCTACTATGTGCTGGACAGTCTATGTTGCTGCCTAAAGCTGGGGTCCAGTGAAGCTGTCTTTTTGCAGCCATGGTCAGTGTCTCTGTGCTATCTTTCAGACCAACCACTTTCTAACCACTGACAGGACTTCTCAATGTCTGTGACTTTTTCAGTCTAGTGATGCATGCAACACAAATGTTTATCCTTACATGATGGTTCCACCTCCTTCTTCCACATGCTAGATTTCAACTGCATGAGGCATACTTAACAATTAATTACGTAAAGGAGTGGTTGGATGGACTGGGAATCTTTAAAAACTTTGTCTGCTTTCAGCTACAGCTGGAGGTTTGGGTAGGCTGACCTGATTCTGCAGTAGGCGGTGCCTCAGCCTGCTCTAGCCATCCCCTCTACACCTGCCCTGCATCTGGCAATCAGTAGTCAGCTTTATCTAGCTGCAGCCTGCAGCAGCTCCCTGCCAGATCGTCATCTCTTCTGCACTGCTTGGGGACTGCTTTTGTGAAGCTGAGCCTACTGGAAATTTCGTGATGTGTCACCTTGGAGTTTCTGGCCAGACCTGCCTTCATCTGCCTTCACCTGTCCGGAAGGATTTGTCTGCCTTCTTATCACCTGCTGGTTGGGCACAGTGCTCTGTCTCTTTTGGATTCCTTAGAAAACAAGTAGGACTGGTTCATTATTCCAACTTTCTGACCATTGTGGCTCAATTTTTGGAATTATCTTACCCCGACTCTCCTTCCTGGCATAACTGAACCAGTGAGCTTTATCACCCTCTGTTCTGCCATACCTGCCAGCCAGGTTTAATAAATTTATATTAAGTGTCACTACTGTGGTCTGTTTCTGCTCCTTGGGTCCATTATTTTGACACATTGTGACACATCACTGGGGTTCTTTTTCAAGATATATTCTTGGATCTTTGTTTTACCCTGGATAATGGATCTGACATTCACTAGGACCCGGCCTCCATCATTCCATTAGTCTACAGTCCACAGTGCTGGACACGTGGTGAAACCCTCCTGCCTATGCATTGTGGGGTGCTTGTCTTGATCAGTGGCTTACAATTTTCTTCTCAGACAGTGTTAGTGTTACATAGTGTTACAAACATAATGCATTTTGCATGTTTATGCTTCCCAAAAAGCCTGGTGTTATATAGAACTAACTAGTTTCATACATTTGTAATTACATAAGCATTGTTAATAGCTCAAGAAAAACATAAGCTTTTACTTAATTTTGAGTTATCTGGCTACGGGCAAAATCAGTTTGGGCTGCAGTCAGCTACATCACAAACCAAAATGCAAAAATTCAGCAGTTTTTCACCTGCTTTTTAGTTGGCATGGACACAGTAAAAACACTCAGGTGCTTCACCAAAACAATGGTAAAGAAATCCAGAGAAGTAAATGTTGGACATTCATCAGTGCAATGATGAAATTTGTCAAATTCATTCTTAACAGCTGATGAAGTGATACATTTATGAAATACTTTCTTTAATTTAGGGTAGGATGGTTAACTACACACTTCTCAAATCAACCACTTATTACATCCTGGATGGGGTGATATGTTGACTCAAGTTATATCAATGTGTTTTTAAGGACAGTTAACGATAAGACAATATATTAAAATAATGCAGTTGATATTGCATTATACACTCTTGTGCACATCCAGTATATAAACTTACCAATATGTTGTACTTACAGCTAATGAAGCAACTTTTACTCACTAAATTTACGAACATGTCTAGACAAATCAAAGCTTCTTTTCTCAACTCTCCACGTGTCTCTCAAAGTTCACCTTGTGGCAGCAGCTTTTTCAGCATATTCAACACAGAAATGAACAAGCTTTTCCCCCAAATGGCCATTTGAAATATAAATAAAGGTGAAGAAAAAAATCTGTCTAGATTTCAGGCTTGTTGACCTGTTGATTGCTATTTAACTGTAAGAAAAAAAATGTTAGTTTTAAAAAATCTAAGTAGAACCTTTGTATTTCAGAAATAACTTCTGGAATTTTGTCAGATGATTCTGCAATTACGAAGTCAGGACTGTGTCAGGCTGAATTAAAGCTTGTTACTAGTTTTAATTAATAAGTAATGTTACTGGGTCTTGTGCTGTTTCAGATTTGTTTCATTCTCTGACAGCAGAAACAAAGACATTTATATTAATTCAAGTTTCAGTACTACTCAACTAATATGCAGTGTATATGGATGTAAAGTTAATTGAAACATAATTTCATTCCAGGGGGCTTTTGCTGCTTAACTGTTGCCTATTCTCATTCAAAATTGGCAACAATTCAGAACATATGGGAACACTTCACAAGTGAACATATTAGAATATCCTTCCTTTTGTAAAATAAAAAAATATAGTTGGAAACATCTCAGATAGTAAAATTAAAGTGTAAGGAATTAAAGTAAATAAAAAGGTCTCCTCTAAGGAAACTGTGGGTGGGCTTTCTTTACCACATTCTCTTGCGTTGAGCTGTAATGAGGTTTGGTTTTGGCTGTCAGAACAAAGAATTTGTGGTGTTTAGGAATTTTGGGGATAATAACTCACAGAAGCAGTGCAACTACATAGTAAAAAAAAAAAAAAAAAATAAAGTTAAGTAGCTTAAAAAAAATCAAGGCAAGCAGCTGCAAAGCTTTTTTTTTTTTCGAAAAACTCAACTAAGGGGTTCTGACCTAATTTAAGAGGGTACTCAAAGTAAAAAACTCAAATTTAACCAAGTTCCCATAGTTATTCAGCTCTATTCATGTCAACTTAAACTCATGTTATTAAGTTAAAAATGTCTCTGAAAAATGAATTGTGTGATTATCTGAATGGTCAAGTTTGTCCAATTTAAATTTTTTTTACACACCATTTTCACTAGTCTATCACAAGGCCAACACAGAGATAAGAACAGTTATTCATGTTCACACATGCAACACGCAAACTCCTCATAGAAAGACCAAAGATTGAACCAGAAACCTTCTTACTGTAAGGCAACAGTGCTAACCACCAGCACGCAGCCCACAAAGTCTGCGTTAAAGAATTCATGTAAGCCTTAAAAGTCCTTTTATAATACAACATTTTCATTGCAACAATCATCGCAGGCTATTTCAAAGCCACAACATCAGATAGCAAATCGTTCTTTAGGGCTTGAACCCTGGCTCAGCAGTGCATACAGGTTCATAAGCACCTTGTGAACTACCTTAGAAGTGTTGATCTAATTCTTTGGCTAATTCAGGTATGGAGCAAATGTAAAGCAAACCTGTATCTGAACGGGTATTTAAAATTTTTAATACACAGTTCCTGGGCTGACAATGAAGAGCAGTTATTTTAAAAATCTCCAGTTACTGTTAGGTTATTTAGCTGTGTGGGACATGAGGGAAGTTACTATGACCTCATGCTCCTGCTGAGTTAAAATATTTATATTATTTACGTATATTTATATTGTTGCTAAATGTTTGCATACAGTGATGGGAAAAAGTTTTCAGGTTCCCCATGCATTTGTGAAATATTGCATTAAGAATCACTTTTAGGTCTTTAAGTGCTATTTCTTTTAGTACAGTCACATTTATATTTTATTTTAAAATATTTCATGATAATATTAGAGATTGTGTCAAATTTTCATGGTGTCTGAAAACCTTTTCCCACCATTGTAGAACAGCCTCATACCAATTTCCACCTCCTATTAGATAACTTGCAGGTCTGTTCGTCCAGTTTTCTATACCTGCTTTGTCCCATTTGGGATCACTCACATTCACTTGTGCAGTCAATCTAGAATCGCCAATTAATAACCTTTTTTTGGACAGTGGGAGGAAGTTATTCGTGCACAGAGAGAACATGCAAAGTAGACATAAAAGACTGAACCAGGAACCTTCTTAGTGTGATACAACTAACGACCGAGCAGCCTGTCACAGGTCACCATCACTTCTTTACAGACTAAATCAACCAGGATATGATTTTACTCTGTAGTTTTACTTCCATGCAGAATTAAACAGAATAACCCATGAGTTATTTTAAAGCTCATACTGAAATCTGACCAGCTGGAAGCAGGGCCGGACTGGGACACAAAGTCAGGCCGGGAGTCATACACCCATTCAGGCCACTCCAACACATATACTGCATTCATATGCTCACACATGAGCAAGTGTACATACACACACAAGCACTTAATAATCACCAAAGCTATTATTCTAGACCAACATTCATGTAAAAGTACAAATCACTAGTCCAGTGTTTCTCTCTTCTCATCAAAACGTTCAATACAAAAGTCAAGCCAGTACTCTTATATTACTGATGATCTTCTGTTGAGATAAATAACATGATTGAGTCATTTTGTCCACAGATCATTTAGATGCAAGTTTACCATAGTACATTTAATTCACCAACAACAATATCCACTACTAAAAGCACGAAGTGGTCAACAGCAAGTTCACCTGATGTGATTCAAATATCAAAAAATTAAAAAGTCAACTTAGATTAGAGACTGTCCGACTTTAGGAGGTGTTCCCAAACTTTATCATGCAGCAGCCCATCTGTGGAGATATGTGTGGCTCAGCAGGACCCACCAAATATTTCATGCAGGAAACTATGCCATGTCATTACCATGGGAACAGAAACACATCCACACACACTCCATATGGAGTTTTAACTAAAACCTCAGACATCAACATTTACCCAACAAGCATGAAATGCTGCAGTTACATTATTTACATCCAGATTAACACACTGACACACTGATTAAATCAAAAGTTCCCTCATCAGCATTTCACCTGGACTAATGAAATGTTATTTACTCTCACAGCTGTGCAACTCCTTGTGTGTTGGACAGGGACAGATGTGGACAGTATGTGAACAAACTGTTACAGCCAAGCAGCCAAAGTATTAAAATATCCACCTGTCAGTTTAATACAACACAAATAATGAACTAATTATTTTATTTTATCCAGGATATACAAGGAAATCCCAAATATGACCTTGTGTATATAAACGGTAGCATATCCATGTGTAGTTGTGTGTTTGGGCTGATGTGGTTTAATAATAAAACAACAAACCAGTGCAACATTTCCAGTAGAATGAAGTTTAGACAGGAGTCCTCCCAGCTCATTATTACAGCTACATAAAAGGCTCATGGAGAATCTCAACCAGTGATCATGATGTTATCTTCAGATAAAAGTTTGCCCCAAACAACACACTGTGTACCCCCTGCATCTGTCATTTATTAATTGGTTAACTCACCTGACGTTGCGGGTGACTGGACACCTCTGCTGGTGGAAGATTTGAAAATATCAGATGTTTTCCGGCATTTCCTGCCTCCTCATCAAGCTCCTTTTTTTTTTTTTTTAAATAAGTTCTCTTTCTGCTCCTTCTGTCCTCATTTTTTTCCGAATCCATCAGTCGTCTACCAGCACCACTTTCCTCTGTCTCTCTACTATTCCGCCTCCACATGCACTCAGACCAATCAGCTGCACCCGTGTAGTTCACCGTGATTCTTATCCCCCCCCCTTTTTTTTTTTTTTTGTAAACGTTGCCCAGCAGGTGTCAAGAAGCAACTTCGGACATTAACAACATCAACAGCAAACCTGTAATGGCTTGGCAGCAGATCCTCCATCACCCAAAACTAAATAACAGCACAGTAGCAGCAGCTTTGTTGTCTTCGTCTCCAGCTGCAGCTGGAAAACATTTTGCAGTATATTGTTGGAGACCTGCAGCCTTTGAGGAAAAAGAAATCCTCAGCTTTCATAAACTTGACAAATTCCTACATATGGTCTTACATGTATTGTTGTTTTTATTTATTTATGTGGGCTGAATATTGCACTTTTATGACCCAAGTTCCAGAACTTTTCTTTGAACAAACAAACAAAAAAAAAAGTAGATTCACAAAAAAATTGAAAAGTGACTTAATTGGAACATAAATAATGTTTAGCTGTTTTGTACTTTAAATATTGCACTTTGAGGTACATCCTTTGTTTCCTACCTCAGCCTGGTTCCTACCTCAGAAAGTTTAATAATTTCTCAGTAAAAAAAAAAGACCATTCAAGTAAGCTTTTCCTCTTGTTTTTCTGCTGCAGGAGTGAAAGCTGCAGCCGGCTACGAGCGTGGAATGAATGGGTGGCAGCAATAGGAAAATGCCAGTATTCTGAGGGTAATAGCTTGCAGCAACGTATTGTGAAAAAAGAACTATAAACAGTTCATTTTTAGAACTGTGAAATTAATTCAAAAATTTAAATGTTGAACTATGAACTGAACTAGTTCATTTTAAAATGTGTGAACTGAACTTCAAACCAGCTCATGGTGAAACTGAACTTTCCCAACACTACATATAGACATAGCTGAACACGATCACTAACACATCATTAAAGCAAATAATGAAATAATACATTTATGGTATTTTATGGGGGCTTAAGAACATTGGTGGCTCAAGACCTCCTAAAACAGGGCTAACAATGCCCATGATTTAAGTGACAGGAAATGTGCAGTGGCTGTGGTGACTAGAAATAGCATGCAAAAGAGCAATCTCGAAACTCAAAATAAATATAAAGGGATAAGATTCATCATTAGCAAAATCATTTCCCTCACATTGAACTTTTGTCTCTTAAACAATGAATTACCTCTGAATATTCACCAATGTTCAGCTCCTTTGAACCCTTATTTCTATATGACCTTTAAAGACAGAATTTTACTTAAAGACTCAAATTTTCTTCACTGCTTGGTCTGTGCTATGGAAATTACTTACTGACAATTAGCCTCTACTCATTTCATTCAAAGTTTTTAATTTATCTTCAGCCAAAAGATAGTTCAACAAAGGAACTAATTTCTGTCGCCCCTACTATTTAGCTGGAATAGGAATTTGTATGAAATTTCTTATTCAAATTGAAAAGGTAGGTGTGATCAAAGGTCTCACTGATATGGTGCATTTAATTTTTCTTTGCTCATATTTTAACAGTTATGTCCTTTTCTGTTAAAGCAGCATTATGTTTCAAAGGAAGGTTACCACATGGGGCACCCATATCCCTCACTTTAAAAGGAAAAAAACAAAAAATGTGTACCAGAATACAACACAACAAAATTACTCACCCAAAAAGTGATGCTAAGAAGAAGAAGGTATGTTATACATAAAAATATGAAACCATTCATCACCTCGCACTGTTGCCTCCTGTCAGTGTTTTCTTCATTGTTCTTCTTCCTTCATCAGTTCTCAAATTATCTGATAAAAGATGCATAAAACAGTTGCTGGCCACTGGTTGTGCTTATGGATGTAAGACTGGCTTTTCAGAAGATTTTCAGTAGAGAAAAGAGTCCTTTAACTCTCCTTTTAAGCCCTTTAGGGACAAGTGTCAAACTCTCCTGCAGCTTTTTGTTGTTTCCCTGCTCCAACACACCTGCCTGAAATTAATGGCTCATTTTGAAGAAGTTGACAAGAAGCTGTTGGATCTATTTGATTTAAATCAAGTGTGTTGGAGCAGGGAAACAACAAGAACCTGCAGGATAGCGGGCCCTGGAACACCTCTGCCTTAAGGACATCTGAATCTATCAGTGCATCCATTTTCTATTAAATTTTGTGACATATAGATTAGACTTTGAATTGCACATAATATTGCTTCCTGATGGTGTTATTATACCTTTCTGTAACCAGACAGCAGTCTTGATCTCCTGCCACTTTCTTTCACTGTCACTTAATAAAAAAATTATACTGACAGAGAAGTTAGCTCATTTTTCAAAGAAAAAATTAACATCAACAGTGGAGAAACAATGAGTTTATAAATTCACTTTCTGTGTCTGCCTTCTCTATAAATTGGAATCGCCAAAACAAAAAAAATGGGATATAAGAGATTGGTAAAGTGGAGTTACCAGAGTAGCTTCACTTTTATCTGCTTTTGGGGCCTCAAAGGGCATAGGCAAACATATTTACACATTACTGAAATGACTTACATATTTACATCCATTTGATGAACAGATTTAAGAAGTTTTAGTCAAGAGCATCAATTTAAAAAGTAAATATATGATAAATGCAGAGAGAGAGAAAGAGAGAGAGAGAAAGAGAGAGAGAGCTGCACTGCCCAGCTCTTGGTTGTTATGTTAACTCTTTTATTTTTTTATTGTACAATTTATGGCACCACTGTAGCAAGCAGAAATGTTGTTAGTAAAAAGGTACACTGCACACTCAGACTGTCAAATACACCAGCAGCACCAGGGTCAGCAGTTAAAAAGCAATATAAGCTTATTCATTCACTTTTGAGATGCATGCAGCAAAATGCGCATTTATTGGGTAAGGATCAAGACAGGCATTTGTAAATTGTTATACTGTACTAAACCATTACAGATTGTATCTAGACTAGCCAACACGATAGCCATCAGATGAATGAAAAGGAGTGCATGTCTGAGAGGGGTTTTTAACTACAATGAATCACTGAAGAAGTGTGACAAACCAAAGAAATATGAGGTATAATTTGCTATGATGCATTTTGTGTTATTCCACACAAAAACATGTTTTTGTCAAACTGTTGCAGGTGATTTTATTATGATTATTGCTTTAGGTAGTTTTTCAGCACAATCCAATTTGCTTTACATTGTCAGCGCAGACATTAGCATTGCCCATTATTCATCTTGATGTCAGCAAACGTAGGTACCCAGAAATGTACATGAAAATCTGCTATGTAAATAATGTATTAACTAGATAGTGATGTTTGCTTGAAGTGTACATAGGAATGTTGCTATAGGGTTGGTAACTGGGTGGGCTGCTGGGTCTTTTTTGGGGTTTTTCTCAGGTGAGTGAACCAAGTGCTTTAACTTTGAGATCATTTTATTGCACACTGGAGGTGCGTGGAGGAGCATTTATAAGGTCGTTTTCTCAAATTTAGAGCTTTGTGCTAGAACTGGTGCAAGAAATATGACCTTACTTTCTAAAGCTCATTTGAACATAATTGCTTCCTCCTTCAGGGAGGAACGGGGGCAGTTAAAATGTTCAGTTTGAAAACAAATTGTACAGTAGAGGTCTGTCAGAATATTAGAATTTCAAAGAAGAAAAAAATTACTTTTTTGTTTTGGGGGCTTGGTGTTTTGTTTTTTTTTTCTGTTGCATCTAACTATACCACCACCATTTTTTTTTTTTTTTTTTTTTTGCTACTGAACTTCTTTCTTCATTAGATAATAAAGGCTAATTTGACATCTGTTCAGCATCTAATTTCTCTTGCTTTTCCTCACTTCTTTTGATAGTTTTCTTGGGTTCTTTTACTGAATAAGCCACAGTGTGCTTTCAAAACAGCTAATGTGTTGATATCCAGTTTCTGGTGCGGTGCCGTAAAGTGAAATGCTGCTGTAAAGTGATGATTCAGGACAGAAAGAAAAGTGTATTGCAATTTTGCAGCCTTGGAATTCTGCTAAACAAAGATAGTTCCAGAAATGTGCATAATAAATGTCTGTGCAATTAAAATGAGTCTCAAAATTAGAAGCACAGAGTTTTAATATAATGTTTCTTTAATGTAACAGTTTAATTTCTTTTTGTCTTATACTGCATTACTGATAATAAACATTTATTTGGTAATAAACAATTTACATAAATGAATAAACCATGTTATTGTTAAGCAAAAACATTTCCTGCAAGCACTTCAATTATGACTTAAAGTGGGAAAAAAATCAGGAGTACAAATGGTTTATTTTGGCTTTTTTCTTTTTCTCCTCTTTTTCCCCTCCCTTTTAAAATATCTATTTTGAGAAAACACACATATACACATATGCACGCGCACACACACCTCTGAAAATGTCCACGTATGGATAAGAGTGTGATGCCTACAGATTCAGCAGTGCCTGTACGGTGGTTTTCCATTACAGGATCCTGCATGGTAACAGAGTGATTATTGCACTAAATATGTTTTCAAAAGGATTTTGGTTCAGAGGGGTTTGAATATCTACAGCCAAGGATCATAAAGACTGAGCACTGCAGAGCTTTGCTCCATCAGAGGAGAAACAAAAAATCGATCTGTAAATTCAAACTCATGGTCAATAAACTTGCACGTATATTCATTAGTCTAGTTCACAGTTTGTAATTTACAAGCTCAAATAGCCTTCATTTATGTTATAAATGCTGGATTTTCAAACGACTTCATGGAACAAGGAAGCGTGTTGATATGTGTGTGCAGTGGTAGAGAGTTGTTTACATCTCCACATCACTGTATGGTATCAACTCAGCATGCTTGCAACCACAGCTAATGTAGTATAAAAAAAGTACGAGATTGTATCAGTTTCATACAATGGAAAACCAAAAGGTGTGCTGAGTTGGTACCATACAGTGTAATATCATCTAACTGAGAAGCACTGTTCAAAGATAAAGAAGCTCCACACCCTTTGCCCATTTTCTGATATGTAGTCTACAGATGGATGTGCAGAAGGAGTGTGTGAAGTAAGGACTATGACCAAAATAGGAAGCTGGGTGAATCTGACAAATAAAATCGTCCCCTGAAGGTTTCCTACTGTCACACCAATCCGAGTGTTTTATTGTTTAAAAGACAGCAGAGCACAACACAAGCATGCACTGATGTTTTTGTGCAGGAGATGTCAGTTGTTATGTGAGTGCACGACTTGTCAATTTGTGTTTGCATGGCGTGGGATATCAAAGTTTTGAGAAAAAGAGGAACAGTGAGAGAAAGACATTAGGGCAGCCAATAGGAGTCCTGCAGAGAGTGTGTGATTAGTGTATTAAGCATGCATTCAGAGTCCCTCCAAACTGTCTTGGCAGAGACAAGGCGGCTAGATAAATAGTTTTAATATCCCTGTATTGCGATAGCAGGGCAACTGTTGTTTCACATTGATAGCTTAAGGGTATAACAGACGAAGACATCAACCTTCGGAAAGCAGTCTGGAAAGCAGTCTGCCTCCCCCCCCCCCCACACACACACCGAATGCTAAAACCCGTTGAGGCCCTCGGGACAATGAACCAGCAGTACCAGAGGGAAAAGCTCATGTATGTTACAGGAACAAAGGCAGGGTAATGCACTTGCTCTCTCTTTATACTCCGTTGGGGGGACGCTGACCTTCTGCCAGTTGTTACAACATGGTAAAAGCATCAGCAGTAAGACACTGACCTCTAGATCTCCTGTCCTTAAAGTCCCAACCCCCACCCTATGAACAGGCACGCTTTAAAAATAAAAATAAAAAAAATCAAATGTTTGGTGAAGAAAATGGCTAAAAACATTAAAGTATGAAATATTTGCATGCCTTCTCAATTTTTTAAAAAAAATGAATTTTTCTACTCTTGCCAACATATTCAGTTCACCTGAGCATATGCTGACATCATGCTATCAGTGTACTGATATCTTTTATGAAAAAAACGTACCATTGTGCTTCAAAGCTTTATGATGACACCCATCATGATGTTTATTTCATGCACAAAGAATCCAACACGTGTCAAGAAAATGGAATGCATTGATTCCACATGCTGCCATTTGTTCTTTAATACTCTTTATTGTGCCTTTATATGTAGACATAATCAACCTAACCACTAGCTCTCTGAAATTAAAAATAAATCTTTGCTTTGAAATCTCATGGTACTGTAGGGTAGCTACTATGATGTTCCCACCATCAAATTATTAATAAACAAACTAGCCATGAAAGACAGAATGAATTAAAAATAGATATGTTTGAAATAAGCAAAACACACTATCTATTGCAGTTTTTTTTTTCTTTTTTAGTGCCCTGTTTAGCTACAGTAAAAGGTGTGATGCCTTTGAAATTTTGTGCAGTGGTGCAGTTTTGTTAAATTATGACAAAAACTCATTTTAATTTTTATGCCACGGAGGTGTTTAAAAATGTATTGTCCACTGACTTCAGAGAAATCTGAAGAGTACCAATCTTCACTTTTTTAACTTCTGTCTCCCGATATTGACACAGTGAAAAATAGCACAAAGTAATCTTAGTCATCTTCCACGTTCTATATACCCTCTATCTTTTCCCTTCTTCCTTGACAAAATAAGGCTTTAAGTTGTTCAAGTGATAGTTTGAGTGATGGCCATCTTGGGAAATGAAATATTTGCTGAAACACTGTGCCCTTGAAAGTTAATTCACAAGAACATGGGAGGTAAAGTGGAAAAAGTGAAGGAGAGCAGTAATGAGTTTTCTTGCTTTTGCAGTCTTTCTCCTGATTCTTTCATTCTGCTGTACGATTGATTTGACATTGTAAAGTCATTCTCCTTTAGGAAAACGGTAACTTGAAACTAATATATTCCCAATTGTAATAGGAAAGGCTGATAATAGTCAGATCTATATTATCATTTTACATACATTTCCTCATTATTTGATAGCAGTGCCTTTATTTTTGCCAGGATTCCAGCATTTGAATTCTGGCCTTCTCCTCCTGATGTAGCTAAGTCCGATTTGTAGGCCGCCGTGCTCACACGCGTCTTTTTCAATTCTGCCGAAATATTTTCTTTGGGGTTGGGATCAGGGCTTTGTGATGGCCACTCCAAAACATTGACTTTGTTGTCTCTAAGCCTTTTTGTGACTACTTTGGTCATTGTCCATTTGTAAGACACATTTGCCTCCAGGCTTCCTCTTCCTGGCTGATGGCTTGGGATGATTCATGATACCATCTATTTTATGAAGTGCACCAGTTCCTCCTGCAGCAAAACAGCCCCACAACATAATACTGTCACCGCCATACTTCACAGTTGGAATGTTTTTTTCAGGTTTACAAGCTTCCCCCTTTTTTCTCCAAATGTAACTGTGGTCATTATGGCCAAACAGTTCCACTTTATTTTCATCAGAGCACAGGACATGTCTTAAGAAAACGGGGTCTTTGTCCCTGTGTGCATTTGCAAACTGTAATCTGGCTGTTTTATGTTGCATCCAGAGTGATGGCTTCTTCCTGACTGATTGGCCTTTTAGTCCATGTCGATACAGGGGTCGTTTGATTGTGAATAATGACACACACTTACCAGCTTCAGCCATCATCTTCACAAGGTCTTTAGCTCTGGTTCGGGAGTTGATTCACACATGTGGGACCAGAACACATTCATCTCTGGGACACAGAACCTGTTTGTGATGAAGTTTGAAAATGTCACATGACTTCACAGCCAACTCTATCTCACATGTGACCAGGAGGTAAAAAGCTAAATATTTGCTGTACAAATCATCTATGAAATCAGCTTTGTTTGTTAATCTTGGTCAGACCACTCTAGTAGTTTATTCTACTTTTGAACAGCTGGGGGCATATTCCCATCTTAATAGTGGTTACTTCCGCATATGCGTGTTGAAGGTTGTTACGTGTGTTAGGCAGCAAATTGTTTTATTTCTGTGATTAAAATCCTGTTTTGTAATTTTTGTTTATGTAATATGTTATTATGTGTTTTGTTGTGAAAAGTAAGAAAGTAACTATTGTTTCTGTTCATCCATTCAGGTGCCAATACCACATATTTCCTATTTTTCTGTATTTGTGCAGTGTTTTTTTGTTTTTTGTTTTTTTTTTCTGCCATATTTTGCACCAAGTTTATACCTTTTGGTAAATAAATGTCTTTTTTTAAATTTGCCTCTAGTCCACTTTGATTTATATTTCATTTAAACTAAATGAAATTTTCTTGGTAATAAACAAAAGAAGGAAATCAAAGGCTTCACAAATAAAAACCTGTATTTGGAGTTCTGTGCGTCTTTTATCCCGGCTTCATTTAAATGATATTTAAATAATTTTGTCATGATTGCATGTGTCATATTTACACTGTAATGTTATAACTTTTGGGCTACCTGTTACAGCTACAGAGTTCTTTATTACATGATTCAGCAGTGCTTATTTTAAGGTTGCTGAGATTTACACCTCCTGTTAAATAAGTATAAATGTAAGTTACATAGATGAAACTCAGACTGACTTGCAGTATTACTTTAATAGACATTTTAGCATTAGTGTCTGCCACTCCTAGATTAGAATGTATTGAGGGTTTATCATCTAGAAATTATGATGAATGTCAGTTTTACTCTTCAAATGCTGAACAATTCTCTGTTTTTAACTGAAGGAATAGAGTGAACAAAACAAAATGATACTGGACCACAGTAGTGTTTCACTTCAGACCCATTTTCCCCTTTGCCAGACATCCAATTGCAGATCACAGACATGAGTAATTGGCCGAAAGTGTCAGTGGTACATCTAAACCACCTCTTTGTTTACACTTCTGTCTTTTCAGATCCTGCAGATGAATCAGTGGTGTGGTGTTCTAAGCAGTAATTGTAAGAAGTGGAAGAGCCAAGGCCCTCTGCAAGGCACCTAGGTGGCACAAAGGTTACTGCAGTCTCTACAGTTTGAAGAGTTGTCTGCTTGAAAGGAAGGTTGACCTAGACAAGACAGGAGCTTCTCTTGGCCTTGTGGGAAGCATGAGGGAGGGCAAAGGTCTTCCCTGTCTGCCTACATGGCATTACTGAGAAGTAATAGCAAATTGTCACTATGAAATCCACTTCAGTGGCTAAGAGATGTTTCAGGGACTGAGCCAAAAGTGACCTCTCCAAGGTTGGACAGTTATTGCCACTGGGGAGTTTTAAGTTGATTTCAGTAATATCACAATTTATGGTCTCGAGGCACAAGAATCTCAGCTGATGTGATATTTCTGTCTTTTTTGTTGCCTCAGTAAATGAAGGTGTGAAAACAGCCCAAAGTAAAATTCTGCTTCTGTCTATGCTCTACTTCATATTATTTTAGGTGGTGTCAAATCCATTATCTCTAAACATGTTTATTTTGTTACACATACAGTATGTTCATCTTTATTCATAATGACTTAATACATACAAACAATTACCGTTCTCATTTCAATATTACACACAATATTTTCCTTGCTCTCTACCATCGCTCCACATGACCGAGTCACACTCCAGTATGACACTAATGCTTCTGGAATTTTATCCAAAGGATAAATCCTAAGGCCCTTTTGGTAGATTGTCCATTTTAGTCCTGTAATATCTTTGCAAGATTAAAATATGATGCAAGCAAACAAGGTTCTAATTTTAGACACAGCTATCATTGTGACTTTTTTTTCCTTTTAAAAATCACTCAGTATCTTAATCAATACCAACACTATATTATTAGATTTGCCATCTTTGTTATAAAAGAGGTTTGCATGGTGATGTGGTGGTTAGCACCGTGGCCTCACAGGAAGAAGGTCGCTGGTTTGAGCCTCGGGGGCCTTTCTGTGTGGCGTTTGCATGTTCTCTCCGTGCATGTGTGGGTTCTCTCAGGTACTCTGGCTTCCTTTCACTTCCCAAAGACATGCACGTTAGGTTGATTGGTCACTCTAAATTATCACTAGGAATGAATGTGTGTGAGTAGTTGTTTGTCTTTCTGTGTTGGTCCTGTGATGGACTGGTGACCTATCCTGCCCTGTTAATTGTTGGGATAAGCTCCAGCTTCCCTGTGACCCTCAATTGGACTAAGTGGTAAAGAAAATGGATGGATGGATGTTATGATAAAATCCAGACTGCCTGTTATTTGCTGATATCATTCACTATTCAAAGAGATTCTATGCATGCATAAACTGTCTTTTTGCTAACATTTGTCAAGTTGCAATTTGCCTTCATTAAATGTGACTTCTGATTTATGGTTCAGCTGAAATGTGCTGCTATGCATTGGGTTTAAAATAGTAAATAAGAATGCATGTCTTGTGTGAAGGACTTCTACGGTGGTGGCTTTTGTCCAGAAAAGATATTACAAATATTGCTTCAAATTCTACTTAAGAATATTGCATGGTATACATTAAAGCACAATGGCTTAGCATGGTGCGTGTTGCCGTTTTTGGTAATGTTATTTGCAGGCATATAACACAATAATGATCTGTTGGGACCTCCTGTAGCTCCCTTGATCACTCTGCACCAGATTTCCTCATTTCACTCCCAAGTACAGCTCACTAAAACAAATTAATTTCTTAAGAAGGGTAATTTTTTTTCAAATGTAATTTAGGCATATTCTTAATATTGCTAAATCCCAGTACCACTGCAGTGTAATCGTCACCAAGTAAAGCACCCACAAATCTACTGTGGCTGGAGTTCCAAAGCTGTTTCTATTAGAACAAATTAATTCCACAATTCCCATTCTGCTGCAGAGTTTAAAATAATGGCACTTAAATGTAAATAATATATGCTTGTAGATGGAAGACTGTTTGTATTATAACTAGAGTGACAAATTAATCTATTTGAAGCCTCCTCCTAAACTTTCTTAGATTTTCTTAGTGAGGTGCCCCTTAAAGACGATGAGTTCGACATCCATCTTGCATCCTACCTGTACTCTGAGCTCTCATCAGTCAGTAAAAGTGAGTACGATGTTGACTCTTGTCTTTTGCGCTGCCACCCTCTTTGTTTCTTTTCTTCCAGTAATGTCCTTTTGATGAATCAGGTGCTGTTTCAACAGCCAGTATGTTGATATCCAGTTGCTGGCATGTGATATGGTGAGACATGCTGGAATGAAAAAAAGTTCAGTCAGTATTACTTTAAAAATTTTTTCCCAAACATTCAGCGTATCATGGCTCCATGCATCCCTAGCGTTCATTTGACATGTAGGCCACTCGCACTGATGCGAGATACCGTGTTGCATACGTGAGTTGCTATATTGACGTGAACAGTAGTGGCGCTCAGGCAAACAAAAGAAAGCTTATGTTGATCATGACAGGTCCAAAGTAAACACCATGGCGGGTAATTTTGAAGCACCTCTATGATTTTTCATTCCCATTAAACAGTAATAAATACTTGTGCCTTAACAGCTGGCAACAAATTGGAAGCGTTTTCACGGTTGATTTCCCCGGAAATACAATGGGACCTGTAGATTAACTTTTTCACTATTTCAAAGTCCAAGTGCTGTGTACTCCCCTTGCAGTGACCTCCAGTACCTGAACATTTTTGCCATGTTGTGTTTCCATCATTTGCAGCAAGTACATACACAGCAGAACAATGATGTGTACACTTGTGTTCCCATTAAGTATATCCCTGCCCAAAAGGGTTAATCACACAGGAATAACCCACTCTCACTTGTGATAACAGTAGTTGAAGTATTTCTAATTAGCAGCATTTTCTTTTCTTTCATGACACTAATCCTTTGAAAATCAGTTAATTGTGCAATTGGTGACATTCATTCATAAGATAAATGAAAGAACCACAAATTGAAGAAAACAACCCGGAAATGTGATGGAAATATCTTAGGTAAATATTTGCAAACTTTAGTGGCTGTATCATTTTCTAGAAGTAATTTGCATTGAATACTGCTTCAGAAAACTCTGAATAAACTGAATTGCAGCATTAAACAATATAACAGCTTTTGCTTTGAACCATTATTACTTAATATACATATAGCAGTAAGAAAAACAGACAATGCCCATTGTGTCAATGTCCACATATACCAGTGGTTCCCAACCTTTTTTCCTTGGGGCCCCCCTTCCTGCATATACTAAAATGCCATGAACCCCCTGATCCACCCTGTGGTTTTGGGCTTTCAAAAGTGAGATTCTCACCATAAATAATGTATTCTGGTTGAGTCCTGTCTTTTGAGTAAGCCAAAGTTAAATGTATGACATATGGCCTCACTTTTTTCTTAAAATAGGGACAATTTGTGGACATTAATTACAAGTGCTCTAATGTTCAAAGCCTCAAGGACCCCCTGTGCCCGGGGTCCCGGACCCCAGGTTGGGAACCACAGACATGTACTACCACAGCTAGCTCTTTATAGGCAAAGCTGTGAAGACAAATAGACTAAAATGTCACCATCAAAGAGACATGTGTGTTAAGTAGAAGAATTACATCTGGATTTGATAGTCTGAGTGACCACTGCAGTCCAGTATGACCTCAGCAGTAGTGTTACTACTCTCACAGCAGCAAAGCTATGGGTAAAGGTAAGGAAAGAAAAAGGTAAATGAGTCAAAGAGCAATAACACAGCCACTGAGCACAATATGAAATATGAATATGAAAGCCTTGTGAAAATAATCTAATAGAGATAGATGTTCATTCAGAAGCAGTTAAAGCTAGCCAGATAAGAAAACAACTATGACAGAACACTTAGTATACAATTCTAAACACTGCAAGACATTATAACATATAAGCAACAAGCTGCATCAAACTGTAGTAAATGAAGTAAGCTCTTACCTTTAGAAGAGTTTCTTCCTCTATATATTTTAAAACATTATTCCAGTCCTCAAATGCATTAATGACACCAGGCTGAAATTCACAATACCAATGTCAGATTTGCTTCCAGGTCTGTGTTAGTATGTGTAGTCCAAGCCAAACATCCTGAAGGTGATTAAATAAAACATTCTCCTGTTGAAGTCTATTTGGCTGTCAGCAACAGCCAGATCATTGGTAAGAATTGTTTTTTCCAGTGTCATTGCCCTACAGGTTTCTCAGGCTGCAATGGCTGTTTTTTTTTTTTTTTGGGCTGAAAATGAAGAGCTGCCCAACATCATTTCCCCCAAACTCCCACCATCTCTGACTGCAGGATGCTGCAGCTGGCCCAATTCTTCTTCTATCTTGCGTTGACTTCTAGCCAGTTGAGTGATCTCTCATCTTAACTTTATCTGCCCCACAAGAGCTGTCATTTGCAATTCTTGCCAAGCAAAGACTACTTCCGCTGCTGATGATAACCCTGATGCTGGCGGAGGGACTAATGTGTCTGCCCAAACAGCACCACTGTCACTGTCACTAATTCTGTTGCAGATATCTGGCTGTTACAAGTCCTGGCAGCCACACTAAGCGATGACAATACCTGTTGCTGCTGATGTGATTTTAGAGGTTGTCACTCCATGCAGTTTTTTTAACTGAGAAAAACGAAGTGCATTTTTCATTCGACTCCAAATACTGCCAAATAAAATGATTTAAAGGAATATGCAAACTATCATTTTGTGTGTACTAGCTTAATGGGTAAGGTAACTTTGTAACCAACAGAGTTGCTAACTGAACCGCGGTTGAAAATACAGGTGAACTTCTGAGTTTTATTTTTAAGACTCTTGAAAAGCTGGTGTCTCTGAATTCATAACACAAGAACTTACTTTACCAACGTGTAGATACAACCCATTATCATAAAACATCAAGTGGCTGTCAAAATGTGCTACCTCTGGGTGGATTTGTGCCCCTAATGGGCAGAAACCATAATGCAGCAACCACAGGTACATGGGCTTCTTGGTGTTATAGCTTTTAACAAAACAGCTTATTTGCAGTTTCATGCTGCTACTCCAAAATAAATCTCATCTTTACAAAGTCTTGTTAACATCACCAGAATAGGTCAAAGGTAATTGCTGTGGTGGACTTTTAATTTACATTCTCAATTTAAAACACTCAGAAGCTGAGAATTGGAATTTCTCATTATAATTCATCACAATCAAAACACAACACTTACAATGTATGATCTAATCTAAATTAATACATGTCATTAAACCTTGATTTTTAAAAGGCATAATTCAAATTCTACCTGCATGCTTAGTTGTTTTCATGGGTGTCCAACACAATTATAAAAAAGGTTACCAACAATTGGGGTGCTGGGTAGTTTAACTTGTAGATCAGGAGTCTCATTTATGGCTAAAAGTGCTTGCTGTAGCAGGCATGGGTTTGAGTATTGCACTGCAGTCCTTTAGTGCATGCCATTCCATTTTCTCTGTCCACTTTTCAGTCTCTCCCCACTGTCAAATAAAGGCCACTAGAGCAAAGTGAAAGTCTGCACAAGGTTTACTTTGCAGTTTACATTTGGCTAAAATCACTCTTGCCAGAGTTTTATTTATAGTTATTACTTTGAGTCCCTTACAAGCTTAGAGCAAGATGTAATTCCTTATAGCTGCACTACAACACTTATTTACTGTGTAGAAGTAAGTCTTAATTGAGCAAAACAAAAAACAACAAAAAAGCCCATTGTTGCTCAGTTTAATTAGATGCAACCTATAAGCAGTATTTAAAATGAAGAATATTGAATTTGGATGTCCAAATTGATTATATACTGCACATGTATCCCTTTTTCTCGTTAAATTTTTGCCATGCCAAGACAAAGGAAAAAAAAGGAATTTCAACTCAAGGGTTGGGCTCTTTTTTAAAAAATCTTTTTCAAAGTGATGGAAGATAAAGCTATCATTAGCATCTTATTGGTACTAGCTGGGACTAGTGCCTCTTAAAACAACACCTCCAAAGACATTCCACCATTTGATTTTTTGCAATAACCTTGGTGATTGCCTCAATCACAGAAAATTAATTCCAGTCATGCCACTCGCTCCCCTTCCCATGAGCTTTAACTGGCCCATGGATCATACCACAAATGCTTTTCAGGCCCTCAGACAGATATCTGTTTGACTGTGTTCTCAGTATTGGACGGTCTTTTGTCTGCAAGTTTCTTTTAGCTGTCAGGTTATGGTAAGGTTAGGGTTAGGGTTAGAGTCCGTCTTTCTTTGTTTTCATACTTAGAAATATTGTCAAAGCGCAAATGTTGTCTTTGCCATCTTTGAATGTGTATTGGAAAGCTATATAATAACAGGTATAGACGACAAGCTTTCTGTATGAACTTTATATAAAACTCGGTTTTCTTTGTATGCAGAATCAAACAGACATATACAGGCAGACAGAGCTTTTCAGATTGATTTTGTATTTTCTTAAAAAAGCCACCATGACAGCAAAAAAAATAATATATCTCCTGCCAAAGACATTTAATTTGTTCAGGATGGTATTTAAGTCAGCATTAGCTTAAGAAGAATCAGGTGAATTTCTGTCATTTAAAGAAAAATCCTTAAATTGGCTCACTTGAGAACTTGTCCTGTAGAACTCATCAGAATCTTATGGAAAGTCTATCCATAAATTTGGGGGTTTTTCATTTTCCAGCATATCAGATCTTTTTTTTGAAGGAGCTTGGTCAACTGTCACTGCTCTCGATTACAGTTCACATTTTAGTAAGCAAAGAGCAGCTGCTGCTTACTGCCATTATGCTGAGTGTTGCCATACCACTGAGCTTCCCTATTCCAAGGGCCATGTAGTAGTGCTGCCTACGATAAGGGATGCTGCGATTCCAGGCAGGTAGCCTTGTTTTCACTGCCTCAGTTTTGTAATGCACAATTAATGAGCCATCTCACACAGGTTAGACAAGGCCTTTTAAATACAGAGGCATTGTCAAGAGCACTCTTACTGAGAGTCTTATTTGTTCTGCCAGACTGGTCTCCTAGAGGATTAATTTTTTTTTTTTCTTCTCTTTTTTTAAGGCTGCTCTTTGGCAATTTTGTTGAAGTCATGATCCAAGTTCTTACAGAACTCTGTTGGGAAGGTTTTGATTAATTATAAGTGACTACTGAGTGCTGTCATCTCGCTGTATGAAGGTCATGGTTTAAAACACAATGCAGTCAGGAGGTTTTCTGTGTTTTCAGTTTGCATGGATTTTTAATACAGATGGCAAATTGCAGGTTAATTGTAGGTAAATTAGTTTGAAAAAGATCTGCATTTAGTTGCAAGCATGTGGTTATTTATCTGGTGATCACATCTATCCATTCACCCATTTTCCATACCTGCTCTATCTAAATCATGTTCACAAGTGAGGTTTGAGCCTATCTAAGGCAAAAAAGATGGTCACTCTTTACAGTGCCAATACAGAGACAAACAGCCCTGTACATTGAGTGATAGATAAACTAAACGGTGCTTAGGAATGTTTTGTATTTGTCATACCCAGATATGGAGTCACAGGACTTTTTTCTTTACTTCCCCATTTATTTAGCCAATACACTTTTCCTTTATATTCCTTTATTCTTTATTGCTAGTGTTTTTTTTTTTTAATCTGCAAAACATGTATAATGTATGCTGAATTGATTTTTGTCAGGGGGAAATGATGTATGTATTCGGGTAAAAGAATTTTGACTTGAGGAAGGTGGGGTAGAGTATACAGTAGGAGGTTGTCTTAGACCAAAGGCTTCTGTGTGGGAGTGGTTGTAATTGGCTGCAGTGTGGCATTGTCTCATTAATATGTGGCCCAGGGGAAGGAGACAGCCAACTTCCTCCTTCTGTGTTTGGTTGTTTGACTGTATATCCATTGATGCTAAATGCAGAGCTCCCGGGGCACCCCATGCTTGTTCGTTAAAACCAAGAAAATGAATATTAATGCTACACAGGCTGGAAACTTTAGTAGCAGAAGGGGGCTGTCAGTTTGAAAAGCTTTTACCCCTGATTTCTGGGTGTACTTAATAAGGTCTTTTCAAGACGGGCCGATCCTGCAGAATGACATGCTCTATCAACATGCCCAGTGCTGCTGACACCTTATTTCCCCGTCTACAGGGGATCATGCCATTTAATAAATGCACAGAACACATGGAAAAATGGCCATCTATTAATCAACTTGAAAGATATGACTTATATTCTGGATGAAGCTCCATGTTTAATTGTCAGTGGTCACATACACTCTACAGGTTTTTTTTTAGCATTTGAAAGAGAAATTCTTGGAATCCACTGGTCCAAAGTCAAGTAAACTAACCAAACTGTGTGTGCATGAGCAGCTTGAAAAGATGAACCTTGATCTGAGGAGGCTGCAAATTGTATCTGTAACCACGACAGTAACATTTATGACATCTACAATACTGCTGCCTGCTTTCAATTTACTATACTAACATCAAAGGCATCAATTCATCCACATATATTTGTAACTGGCCGCTGACAGCAGCAACACACTCTTTCTCTAGCTCATGTGTTTGTTTGAAGGACAAGAAATTGATGGAAAAAAAAATAGGCAAATCTCAATTGGTACATGCTTGAAGAAGATGGAAAGATTGCAGAACACCTGCTGAAACAAGGCACGTGTTAAACATGTCTCTAAAAACTATCACCTCTGTAAGTATTCCAGAGCCCATACAGTGCACATCATGTCTCTTTTAATGCACTGCTTCCAGAAAGCCCAAAGATTATGGACATCCAATTTGGACTTATTGTTTTGTCTTATAGGCAGATAATGTCTTCAGAGCCTTAATATATTTGATGATATTATGTATCGCAGATGATGAGATATTCAAAATCCAAGGAACTTTATGCTGAGAAACATTACTCTGCTATTTAATTCTGGGAGACTCTTTGGGGTCCACATGGTCCTCTTGTTTTATTATAAGGTAACAACTCATGGTTCAACCTTTTCTCATTACCTTTTTGTAGAATATCATATGAAAAGTTATGCACAACATTTTGTGCATTTGCATCAAGACAGATATCAGTGTGCACCCTGCACCTTTGTTCATCCTGTCTGTTTTTTTTTTTTAATTGTCAGTAAACTATCAATCTGTTCTTTGAATATCAATCTGTACAGTTAAATTTCCGTTCATCATCTGCTTCTGCACTGAAACCAACAAATACAGTCACTGTCTAAAACAAAGGTTTAAAATGGAAGCTGAGCCATTTATAATCTTTGAAGGTTGAAATCAGGTGGAGGAAAACATTACCTTTCACTTGGTTGTGATTGAATTTGTTCTTCAAAGCATGTGAAAAAGTGTGAAAAGGCTTTTCTAAATAGTTTGATTGCTTTTAGAGAATAATGTGGATTATTTACAGCAAAAGAAGAAGAAAAAGCCCATGTTGAAGTATATAATGTTGTTATATAATCAGCTATAAACACCTCATTAGGACTAGTGAAGAGACTGCCTCAAACTACAACTACATCAGTCAACCAGACTGTTATCAGTTAGCAAAGAGCAGATGAATAATTAATCAGAGAATACATATGATTCTCACTGGAGAGCCACTCTACTTCCTCAGAGCAGACAACCACAGAGGGGACATTCAAGGTCAGATGAAATAAGCTTCTTTGCCAGCTATGTAAGGATAAAGATACTGGAAAATACCTATAATTGGTTTAAAACACAGTAATGTGGAAGGCTCCTCACTCGCCCTGCGGTCATATTGGCTCTTTTTCCAGCTGAATTTTGCAGCATTAATGAAACTTCAATTAACCATCAGGGGCCCATCTTCCAATGCACCTTCCTAATCTAGTGTGATGAAAGTAGTTAAAGAATCAGGAGAGCCAATTCATGCTGCCCCTACCTGACTGGTGAGTGAGAGTATTAGACACTAGTAGTTATAACAGCAACATCCTTTCACTGTCAAAGTGTGCAACGTTGCATCGTGTTGTGTCACACTGTTTCTGTTTAGCTTCCCCAGTCATTTCCAGTTCCATAAACACTGCCACATTATAGACCTGATGTCACACTGGTTAATAGGATCTGACCCCTGATGGTTAAATTATTTAGGTGCTTCGACGAGAGAACCCCAGCAAGCCTTCCTAATTGATACACCCACACATAAACAGACACACTGCTGTGAAAGGGTGTGAAGATCATCAGTGCTGCAGAAGCCTTTCAGGCATATTGTCATTCTTCTCTCAAAAAACTGGAGGCTTTAAAGAGCGACCACCCTGCTTCTTCACCATTGTTTTCAGCACAGCTACCCGCAGCTGGACTTCAGGACCTGACTGAGCTTCCATTATGCTTCCTCAGTAAATGAGTTCAACAGCAGCAATTAATGTTCTTTGTGTCTCACTTTTTTCCTTGCTTACCACATTCCTTATAGTTCTTTTTACACATCATTTGCAAGGTTACTCTGCAGCCACATTTTGCCAAATTATCTTAGATTAACCTAATCTAATCTTTGTAAAAGAGTTTGTTTTTGATTGTGGTTTCTTAATGGCTGATTTAAATGGATTAATCAAAACAGGTTTGGATTTGTGAATTCTAGCACTTCTTAGTTGTCAACATTCAGTGACATAACATTGTGGAATTACTAATCAAAACATGCAACATCCTCTTAAGTAAAATTTCAATTAAGCCAACCACTTTTTGAATAAATTTCATCTCTGACTCAAAACAAATATACTCTTTGAGCAGCAGCTCCCTTGCAGATCTAAAAATGTGTGGATTAAAATAATTATCTTATAATTAATATATGATATCAGACATAATTTTGTAATCCTGCTTCTTATTTTTTGCTCAGGCTAACCTTAGACTATTTTAAAGACTTGAGGGAGCTGTGACCAGAAAATAACAAAGCACCAATTGGTGTTTGTTAACTCCATGCTGTGAAAGTAATAACAAAAAAAAAAACATAAGTGCTTCACTATCTTCAAAACAATTTTAAAAGAACAATCACCGAAAAAAAAAATCAAATCTAGCCTCAGCTAGTGTGCACATTGAATGTCATGACCACTGTCACCAGAGGGATGTTTTTCTGCAGGATGAGGCATTTTCACAGATGTCATGCCTGCGCCCTCCTCTCGGTTGCGCTCCACTTCTCCGGAGTACTGATCACTGGTCACTAACTACATCACCCACAATCCCTCAGCGTCAGACATCTTGGACACACCTGCATCAATTCCCAATCATCTGTTTCACCTGGTCATCATCCTATATAAGCCTCATTCCCTGACTGTTGCATGGTGTGTTATTCTATTGCATCAGTGTATTTAACTACGATAGTACTCGCTCGCTAGACTATTTTAAAGTCTACATTCTACATACCTGCGCTTGAGTACAGCTTCTCCTTGGAACCTTGACATAATACCACACCGATAATGGACGCAGCAGGTACTAACCCTGGAGAAGGACCTTCCCACTTGGCAGCGGCAGCTCCAGATCCCACTACCATTCTCTCTCAGCTGACAGCTGTCGCTACAGCCCTGGAGCAGCGGGTGGCGAGACAGGAAACGATGATGACAGATCTGTTACGACATCTTCAGATACATCCCAGTCATCAGCCCCCACCGCCGCAGGTGATTCCATCTCCGCCTTCTGGTAGTGCGGTGTCGGCTTCTGCTGGTCGGTCCACCCCCTCACCAGTCAAGCTTCTGGAGGTTTATCACGGGGATACTTCAGGATGTGCCGGTTTTCTTCTTCAATGCGACCTGTTCTTTTCCTACCACCCGGATCTTCTGGATGGCGAGAGAATCACCACAGTTATCTCCCTGCTTGGCGGAAAGGCACAGGAATGGGCCACGGAGGTCTGAAGCAGAGGAGGTTACCATCTCGCTGATTATTCCCGTTTTGTGGCACATTCCAGAGGTCTATCGGGACCTAGCAGCTGTCTTTAGCAAGACCCGAGCAATGCAGCTGCCGCCGCATCGTCCATGGGTTTGCGCTATCGACCTCCTGCCCGGCACCTCTCCCCCACGGAGCCAAATCTATCCTCTCACTCAGGCGGAGCAGCGCGCGATGGAGACGTATGTAGAGGAGGCTCTCAGGCAGAAGTTCATCCGCCCGTCCTCCTCTCCGGCTGCTGCGGGGTTTTTCTTCGTTGATAAGAAGGACGGGGGTCTCCGGCCATGCATGGATTATAGGGGTCTGAACAATATTACTGTAAAGTACCGTTATCCCCTTCCCCTTGTGCCCAGTGCCCTGGATCAGCTTAAAGGGGCCAAGTTTTTCACCAAGTTGGACTTGCGCAGCTCGTATAACCTGGTGCGTATAAGCGAAGGGGATGAATGGAAGACTGCCTTCAGCACACACGCGGGCCATTTTGAGTATCGTGTCATGCCTTACGGGTTGTCAAATGCCCCCTCTGTCTTTCAGGCTATGATTAATGATGTTCCCAGAGACATGTTGGGGAAATATGTCATAGCTTACATTGACGATATCCTTATTTTTTCCCAGTCCAGCTCAGACCATGTCCAGCACGTTTGCCGGGTCCTGGAGCAGCTGCTGGCCCACAGTTTATATGTGAAAGCTGAGAAGTTTGAATTTCACAAGTCCACGGTATATGTCCTTTCTGGTATATATCATCGGTCCTGACGACGTGAAGATGGATGAGGCTAAGGTCGCCGCTGTCACTTCCTGGCCGCCTCCAAAGTCCGTGAAGGATCTTCAGCGGTTCTCGGGGTTCGCCAATTTTTACCGCCGCTTCATTCGGGGCTTCATCGTGGTGGCCTCCCCTCTTACGGCGACGCTTCGGGGCAAACCCAGGTCCTTGGTCTGGACACGGGAAGCTGAGGTGGCTTTTGTAGATCTTAAGCTTCGCTTCACAACGGTGCCGGTCCTGCATCTCCCTGACCCTGACCTGGCATTTGTGGTGGAGGTGGATGCCAGTGACTCTGGTCATCCTCTCACAACACTCGGGGGTTCCTCCGAAACTCCATCCATGCACCTACTTCTCAAGAAAACTTTCACCGGCGGAACATAACTTTGACGTGGGAGATCGTGAATTGCTGGCCCTGAAACTGGCTTTGGAGGCCTGGCGGCATTGGCTAGAGGGGGCACTCCATCCTTTCCAGGTCCTCACAGATCACCGCAACCTGGACTATCTGCAGACGGCCAAGCGCATGAATCCCCATCAGGCGAGGTGGGCCCTGTTCTTTACCCGCTTTAATATTTCCATCTCTTACAGACAGTCGTAATACCAAAGCTGATGCGTTGTCACTGAGACAGTGTGACTGACGCAGCCCCGGAACCTTCACCCATTCTGCCAGCCTCCATCTTCCTCAACCCCATCATCTGGGACCTGGACAGGGAATTGAGGGGGTCTCCCGCTCCCCCAGAGTGTCCGGCCGGGAGGAAGTTTGTTCCTCAGTGTCTTCGTGCCAAGGTGATCTGGTGGGCGCACACCTCGGCTTCTTCTGGCCATCCAGGGGCAAAGCGCACTGCTGATCTCATCACCCAAAAGTATTGGTGGCCCCGCCTGTCAGAGGAGGTGCTCCAGAGCGTTCGTTCCTGCTCGGTCTGTGCTACCACCAAATCCTCCCGTCAACCTCCTGCAGGGAAACTCATGCCGTTACTTGTTCCCCAGAGGCCGTGGTCCCATATCGCAGTGGACTTTCTTACTGACCTGCTGGTCTCTGAGGGTTTTACAGTAATTTTAGTTGTTGTAGACCGCTTTTCTAAGTTCTGCAAATTTATACTGTTTTCCAGACTCCCCACAGCGCTCCAGGTCACTGAGGCTTTGTTGGGCCAGGTTTTCAGGAACTTTGGACTGCCGGAGGACATCGTCTCGGACCTGGGGTCCGCAGTTCATCTCCCGGGTCTGGAGGTCGTTCTTTTATCACCTGGGCAAGGCTGTGAGCCTCACTTCAGGATACCACCCTGAATCCAACGGTCAAGCAGAACGGACTAATCAGGAGCTGGGGAGGATGTTGAGGTTGCACTGTCCCCGAAACCATCACGATTGGTCGCGCTTCCTGCCGTGGGCGGAGTATGCACAGAATTCCCTTAAGAATGCCTCCACAGGTATGACACTGTTTCAGTGTGTTCTGGGGCACCAACCTCTGTTGGCTCCCTGGATCCCGGACCAGGCGGGAGTGCTGGCAGTGGACAACTGGTTTCGCCGGGCTGAACGGGTGTGGCAAACCACGCACGTCCAACTTCGCAGAGCCATCAGAAGAAACTAAAATATGTTCTTTTTACAACAACACCATAACCCTCATGGGCACCAGTTTTACGCTGCTCATGCTGTTGCTCTAAGAACTACCAGAAGCCACATGTTATTTGAAAGTAACTGTAATCAGGACTCTAAATTAATGCTCGCCAACACGCAAACCTATGAAACTCAGGTTGAAATAAATTTTCTTGGGTATAAATGAAAAATTAATGACCAGTTTGGCAGGCAATGAATGAAATGAGATTATTTTGGTTATTGATCCTGGCAGTGCTATATATTTCCCATGAACACTAGCCCATAATGTATCATCAGTAATTCAGTGTGCATGATGTGTTTTAGGTGCTACTGCTTTGTTGAATATAATGCAATTGAATGAGGAGCAAAATCTAAACAAAGACAGAATATGGCAGGGGGTTCCAAGGATGGTATAAAGAAAGAGGCTTGTTACAAGAAAAGAAAGAAGTTAAAAGAGAATGTTGATGATGAACAGAGTTTGAGACAATGTAAATATTTAAGCAATTTAAGAAACATCTACTGAGCTAAATATTACAGTAGAGTGTTTCAAAGTGTCTTAAGAGTAAAATTTATTTTGTTCTTTGCTGAAAAAATAGAATGTAGAGAGAATAATTTTAGCATTTTCATGAAAAAAAATGTATGAGTAAAAGCAATTAGTTGCACTTTTAATCTGCTCCCACAAAAATAAAAAAAAATAAAAAAAAAGGACTAGTTAAAATTCTGATTGGAAGGAATCTACCACCACACCACCACAAAGGTCATTTAGATAGAGCCCTGATTATAATCTTTATATATTTATTTATTCAGATAAGCAACACATTTTTGTGAGATCAGTCTTATACAAGGACACTGTGTAAATATTCCCAGCACAAAATTTCACAAGGAAAGAATTTAATTAGGCAAGTATTGTAAGACTCAATGATGAAGCATGACTACTTTATGAATTTTCACATCTTATCAACACAACAAATTTATATCAACATCTCATTAGCTGCTTCACTAGATCTACTTGTGTCTTGCTTGTTAGCTCATCCAGCTCCCCTGGTAACCTGTACAATGGCCAGCTTCTTTAACATTTTATGCTCACTCTTGAGCATACAGCTGCTGCTGTCTGTTTATACGTGTAGCTGTGTAAATTTCTGCAAAATAAATAGCAGACTTGCCTCATGGATAACACAGAAAATGTCTCATTTGAATAAGAAGAATATAATGTCAGGATCACGGAAATCAAAAAAAATTCTATTCATCTCCTTACAGGATGCTGCAACATCCACGAGCTCACCTGAGATCCAGTCATCTGTAATAAGCAGCTTTGATATCATTCACATACTGTTTGGACAAAAAACAGAATAAATTTATGATCATGATAAAAGGTTAAGACATTTTGCACCACATGTTATATGCAGATTGTTAAAAGCTTTCTGTGCAGCATTCTCGTGATTTATTATCTAATACTAACCATCAGGTCTGTGACAGAAGTAAGGCTGCCAATCAGCAAGACACTTAGAAGACAAAGACTCAACTGAAAGTAGCTGTTAATTCATGATCATCATTGCTGACTGTCATATTTTTGTTTAAGTCAATTAATCGTATTTACTAATGGAAGCGGTTCTTGTCAATATGTGTACGGACAGGTGTGGTGAATCTCACAGATGCCAGTTTGTCAAGGGAGAGAGGGGTGAATTAATGCTCCTTCCATATGCTTAATCATGTAAAACACACAAACATGGTGGTGATTTGTTGGCTGTCAGTCTCTGCCACGTCCAGGGTGAGCTACTGGATAGATAAAGCCCACTGGATTTTCAAGTTCCAATGTCAGCTTTCAAGCTTTCAGTGTCACTTCAAAGCCATCAATCCATGACTGTCTTTCTGCTTTTGGCTTGCAGTTACACAATTTTAAAAATAACAATCTTTACTTTATCGAACTCAACCCACACACTGATCTATTTAGTACACATTTTGCTAAGATTTATACTGTATATTATTATTTTGAGTCATCTGTTTATTTATATGTGCCTCCATCTGGAGAGAAATATGTAAGAAATGCATGTAATCAAGACACTAACATCCACCAACTCCCTTTTAAGGCTAAAGATGCATTTCACTTCTGTAATATACAGTATAGAATCATGCCAAGTGTGAATCAGTATGAGTTATAGTATGCACTTAAACTCTATTATTGTCCATTTATTAAAGCTCTGTGAGACACCAGGTTCAAGAGTATATTTAAAACATATGTAGTGTTAAAGTATGGTCCCTATGCTTGAGTCTCTCTTTTTCTCCTCCTACTCATCTCTCATATCTGAATCTGCTCAAAAAAAAAAAAAAAAAAAAAAAAAAGAAATAAATGCAGGCAATTGCTTTCACAAGGTTTTCAGCTGCAAATCAATTTATGAGCTCATCAGCAGCAGGAAATCAGGTTTGGTGGTAAACTAATAGCACTATAGCACAGGGGGACGTAACTTTTAAAATCTTGTCCATAAGCTCAATATTTATGGGGTCAAACATGCATATCTTTAAACAACGATCAATTGTTGACACATTAACCTGCGGTATTCTGTTCATTTAGGCTGTAGCAGGGGTATTTGTGGCTGTTTAATCCAGGCTTTGAAAAGGTTAAACTTTTCTGGTGTGTGAGTCAAACAAATATCAAACAAATGAAATGTCAGAGTTGGTACCCCTGAACAAATGAAATGTCAGGGACAATACCTCGGCCTAAGCCCTCCCTCACCTGACCCATCATTTCCATGCAGTCATATTTGTAGTCAGACATAAGCAGACAGACCAAATAGGCTTTCTTCCACTGAGCTGACCTATTAGCACCCTATTATTTGAACTGCTAAATGAAAAGTCAGAGGATCCCTTTCAACCCATGGCAGCGTTATCGTCGAAAAGTAAAATTCTCTGCTACTTTTCTCCAACATTTGGCTCCTGGCTCTCCCTCTCTTCTTTTCCCTGCCTGGCACAGAGCCTCAATTCCTCCCAGTGTGGACATTTTCCCATGCACTGAGTCTGACTATCAAAACAACAGTCATTAGGCAAATTTGCTTTGGTGCAGGATTACGTTAATTATCATGGAATTATCACTTCATTAAAGCAGGCAGAGATAAATTATCTCTGATGAAACTAATGCAAAATGAGGAAATAATGATCACGCCAGGAAAGAAAAAAAAAAAAAAAAAGGAAGAAAAAATGTATAACTCGTCTGACGGTTTCAAGTTACTGTGTCCCAGAGAATTGATCCCTGAGAGGCACTGCAACACAGCCAACATGACGAAGCAAGTGGGACTCCACAGAGGGAGGAGTTCGGACCACCCACCCCTTTCACCCAGTGCGATCCAATTTCCTTGACCAAGTCTCAATAGAGCCTCTGCTCTCCCCTGCAAATTGTGAGCATCATTAATCATGCCAAATACCACTTTTAATGAATGCCTGCGTAGACCCAGTCACACTCTTTGTTTTCCAGCAAATGACTTTCATTCTACAGCAAAAACCAGAGTAGGATATTTGTGACTGTAAAGATATAAAACTACTTTCATACTTTCATACTTTCACTACTACTTTCAAGCTTTACTCTGTTGACCCAACTGTGGTCATGGTAATAAGATAGAGGTGCAGATGACTCTGCCAAGCCAGGTTTACAACATGCATTTGCTTACAACAGACAAAAATGTGAAGAAAGAAAGCAGCTGTAATCTTTTCTCATTTGAGGGCAATTGTAAAAAGCTAAATTCATACTGAGACATATCTGCAAGCTACTGTGTGAAGTCTTAACATTAAATTAATCATTCAGCGCCCTTGTTTCCTTCTTTGCAGAAAGAGGACTGGTTGTAATGCATTTATGGTATTGCTATTGTGGCTTTTTGAGCTTAATGACAGTGTTGGGATCATACAAGCTGTTTTGTCACACCATTAGCTCTTTAGCCGTGAACTTTCCATGGTGCTAGAAGAGAGAAATAACATCCTTGGAGTGATAAGATAGTGTTGTTTTTTTGTTGTTGGTTTTATACCAACAATCATGTAAATGACTGCAGAACAAGGACAATGGTGTTTGATTTACTATCATGAGAATAATCATATTATTATGGCAATATAATGCAGCAGCAGGGGTCCTGCCATTCCATTGCCTAGTAATATTTACTGATTTGCAGCATCTAAGAAATAAAAGTATTCCTGTTAAGGTTCATCCATAATAAAGAAAAATAATGCCTCAAATTATGCTTGACCTTTAATCTCCTGTGTAATGTCTTTTTGCACTCAATCTTTATTGTGAGGGTAAAACAACATTGTTTTCTTTATCATGATACAGCAGGTGTGATGATTCATTTGTTGTTTATTCTTGAGAATCCATATTGTAATCTGTAATTGCACAATGACTGATAGATTGTTGCTCTGCAACACTGAATGGGGTGCAATATTTTAGTGATATGGGACAATATGTTTTTTTACAATAGTGCCTCAACCACTGTCACTAAATGCTTTAGAAAACATTAAGAAGCATTTCTGGATCGTGCAGCAAAGGGCTGCAAGCAGTTCTTCATCACAGAATGGAGACCTTTGTGTGACTGCTATGGTTTAACCCATAGGCTCATTACTCACAATAAAAATTATGTCTTTTTATTTGCATTAAGATTTCCTATTCCACAGTACATTTTGTTGTATGTTAGTGAATGAGGGATATGATGAACAGCACTAGTGAAGCTGTAAAGCAGCCTTCAATGAATTCCTGAAGGACCCTCTCGTAATGGCAGGACATTGTTCCATAAATGCTAGTTTACTTTAGAAATTGAGATACTGATTCATTAGAATCCAGCCTGTAGAATTTGAGACAAAGTTCCCATGTGAGTCAGGGAGAGAGGGTGGAAAATTGCTGGCGATGGAGAAGGCAAATTTCTAATACATACAGCTTCTTTTAGTGAGTTGCTGGTAGCTTTTACCCTTTTCTCCCTCCGCAGCAGTGCTGGTGGTTTCACCCAGGTCTTCCATTGTTTGAGTATTGTGGGAGAAAAACCTCACACCAGGCTAGTTATTCTTCATGAGGTCACATTAAACAAAGACACTTACTCCCAATGGACAACCCACCCTGCAGGATTTATAAAAGCACTGCACTGCTATACTGAGCTACAATGGCTAAAAAGAGGACTGAATACAACTTTCCAAACAGAAAGAAAAGATTTGTAGTCATTTAAATATGGAAAAGTAAGACTTGGACATATAAATGGAGCTTAGGAGAACAGTAAGCAAGCTGTTTGACAACCAAAGTATGACCAGGAGAATACTGCAGCTATCTTACAGGGATAGTATGTCAGTAGTAAAAGGGCCACAAGCATTTGTAAATCATCAGCAATTGTGTGCAGTATTCGAGAAATAGTCCCTGCTAGGCTGAGTAACAAATTACATAAACCACCCACAAGAAATCTGTGAAGATGTATTTGATGATGTAGCTACTCTCCATGATAGCTAGAGTTCTCTCTGAGTCCCCCCACTTTTGTGCTTGGAGGAAATCTGTTTCAAATAATTTATACAACTTAGGCTCAACAAAAAAAGCATGTCCGATTTCTTCCACCAGCTGAACTAAAAGTTACACACTCACACACTCTCTCTCCATCTCTCTCTCTCTCTCACACACACACACACACCTGTAGACAAAGCTGCAGGCAATCCATTCACTTTTGTTTAGAGATTTAAATAACATAGAGAACAATAAGTAGCATGCACTCTACAAATGTTCCAATTTCAGCTCTCGATTAGATAGATATGTTTAGAAAATTATAAGAAAAAAAATCATGAGCAGGTTAACTTATTGATATTATTGTTTTATTGTGTAGTTTTTTGTATTGTTCAGCACTTTGGGCAACTGGCGTTGCAGTAAATGTGCTACACAAATAAACGTGAACTTTAACTACTCTCACACACACAATGAAACTTCTTCAGAGGGAAATTAATTACATGACATGCATGACAAAACATGACGTTTTTACATTGCAGCCTTTTATCTTTAACAGTGTTCAAATTCATTCATTCTTGGTTCTGGCAGAGGGAAAGTCCAGTACATCATTCATTTGTGTTTTCCTTTTTTTGAAACTGCTAGATTTGGGATATTTGAGTATATTATATATAGTTGGCAAATACTTAGCAACAAATGTTGCAGAAAGCATTCAGAATAATTTACTCTCCCACTCTGCTCTTTATTCTTATGAGTTCCCTTTTGTTTCCCTAATCTTACTTACACTAGCATGTCAAGTTAGAAACATGTGAAAGAGCAACCAGGATGAACCTTACAACAACAGTCAAAACAATGTGTGCTAATGCTATATTTATGACAAACTTTCACCTTTGACTTTACAAATTTGCTAATTTGCTTTGTCACGAATATCACAGAGTGCAGTAGGAAAGGACTTTAATTCAGATGCAGAAACAAACATTACAAAAAGTCTATTAACTGAAAGACTAATTGTCATTGTAACTTATAACAAACAATCAAATGACACATTCACACCAGAATAATCCTTCATTTGGTTTGGTCTGCTTTCACATTGCACTTTACTCAAGAAGACCAAATGGAAAGCTGCACTAGGGTTTACTTGCAAGACCCCCAGTTTTCAAGCAGTTTTTCTTCTTTGGTGTGCGGATGAGCATTTATACAATTCTAAACAAGCCAGACCAGGGCTTGTTTAAAGCGAACCAAACAAGGCTAGTATATACTCTGGACTCAGCGTGTACTGTTAACACAGACTACATCAACTTCTGTGTTAAGTCTATCATACCAACAAAAACTGTCCAAGTGTAACCAAACAATACATTTTATATAACAAAAGACATTAAACAAAAAATAAACACAAGGAACTGGCCTTTCAAAAACAAAGACATGCCAGAGTGGAAAAAGAGGGACAAAGAGTTCAAGCATAAGATTAAGGAGGGATAGATACACACAGGAGATGGCTGGAGGAACTGTTTAACATGAACAACCCTAGGAAAATGTGGGACACCATGAAAAATATGGCTGGAATGCCAAGCAAACCACATAGACTAGCTGTGTCCCAATTCAGGGTCTAAGCACTTCGAAGTGCAGATTTGTTGGCTACATATGTCATAGTGGTGCGCCAAGCACTGTCTTATTTGGAAGGAGCCTCGAATCCACCCTACAAACCCCCACTTTGTTTGCCCTGTAACGAAGGCTGCTGGTGATGCATCCTTCATGGCCTCTTTTCTTTCAGAATTCATTGCGCACAAGACAGCCGTGAATGAGCAATAAAGCTCTTTTTTTTCTTTTTAACTACACTTTAGTAGAAATGTGACAAAACCAAGTACATTAAAAACATGTTTGTTAAATGGTGGCACTAAAAGTCTGTAATATTCTATATTTGTGGATTTTTAAGAGGTTAATGAAGGGTCTACAGGCTGGAAAATAACAGAGCCTCAGACACTTTTTTGTTTATTTATTTTTTTACGTTATTTCGCAGTCGGTATTAGTGTTCACTAAAATGTCCTATGAGAGGCAGTGATTCAATGTCCTATGTTGCTGATATGGGAAATACTCGTCAGCTAGGTAGGGCACATTTTGAAGTGTGTAGACCTTGAGTTGGGACACAGCTACCGATTGTAACTAAAAACGAGCTGGCCTTTTCTGAGGAACTAAACACCTTCTTCACCAGGTTTGAGACTGCAGGGGTCAAACAGGGCTGCACAGATGTTCTGAGGTAAGTGACTGTATGAGCTGAGGACAAAGTGAAGATTACAGTGAGTCAGGCGGCTGAGACCTTCTGACATCTTAATAGACACAAGTCCACCAGCCCTGATAACATCCCTTCCTCCGTTTTGAAGACCTACAGTGAGGAACTTGCCCCAGCATGGCAGCCCACATACCAGCAGTCATTAGACATACATATTGTCCCATTAGACTGGAAAATGTCTCACATTGTTCCATTCCCAAAGAACCATCATGACTATCTCCTACTGCTCTGACTGTGCTGATGAAATCATTGGAAAAATCATCACATCTGTGCCATCTCAGTCAGTTCAGTACAAACCTGACACTTATCAGTTTGCTTATAGGGGTGGACACGGTACTGAAGATGCAGTTGCTACCCATCCATCTTGTCTCTAAACATCTGGACACAACAAGAAAATCTTATGCCAAAGTACTATTTATTGACTTTTCTTGCACCTTCAATACAGTCAAAACAGATTTACTTCTCTCCAAAATGCAGCACTTGGACATTAATCCCCATCTCATTCACTGGTATCTCTCCTTCCTCATCAGGAGACAACAGTTGGTAAGGGTCAATATCACATCCTCTAGTCTGGTTGGAACCATTTGTGGAGTCCCACAGAGATGTGTGAGCTCACCTTCACTGTTCACCATCTACACCAGTGACTGTGTTATCAGTGCACCTGACCACCATCTCATCAAATTCTCTGATGACACAGCTCTGGTTGCTGTGTTGAACGAGGATGGGAAACCAAACACTTTCTTTGACAGTGTGAGCAGCAGAGTGCAATGGTGTGATCAGAATGCCCTCATACTTAATCCCACCAAGACAGAGGAGGGCTTCTTTGGGACCACACAACATACACCAGCTCCTGCCATGATACACAACAAACCCATTAAGCAATAAATATTTGGGAACAACACCCTGTCAAAGTCCCATCATGTGAATTACATCTACAACAAAGTACAGCAGAGGACCTATCTTTTAAGAAGACACAGGTCTTTTGGAGCCAGCAGCGAGATCCTCCACTTTTTCTGCAGCGCCATCATACTAAGCATCCTGCAATATGGAGTTTGGCTCTGTGGCCTATCTAAGTCTAGGATTCTGAAACAACTGAACTTCTGCTCCCAGGTAGTAGGTCAACCTGTGGAGAGTTTTTTCTTTAATGGCTGGTCTGCACACACTTTTAGATTGGCAAATAAGATGGCTGCAGATCCCTCTCATACCCTGTATGATGAGTATCATCACCACCCATCCAGCAGATGCTTCAGGGTGCCTTTCTGCAGGAGGAATAAATATAAACATTCATTTATTCCACACTTCATCACACTGCTCAATCGGTAGCTTTGTTCTGTTTTTCTTTTTGTCTAAAAGTTTCACTGGTTTTTGATGGGTATGCATTTTTAAATGTGTTTTTATGGATTTTATGTTCTTGCTGATATTTTAATAGATATTTATAGACCCTTTATTTTTGTGTGACTGCAGTCTTATCTGTAATGACTGTTGATTCGGTACTGCAGTGCAATTTTCCATGCAAGCAGACAATAAAGTATTATCTTAATATGCCCAAAAGATTTTAAAAAGTCATTCAAACCACAAACTAGGCAGAACAGAGCAAGGTGTACAACTAAATAGCAACTAATGATTTGATCAAGGATCAAACCATAAATAAGTGAAACCTGGTTCTTTAGAAACTGGAAAATGTGATTACTAACCAAACACAGGTGTCTGGCAATCAGTAAATTAGACCTGGTGTAACAAGAGGGGAAAACAGTGCTAAGCAGGAAAAACACAAGAAACAAATTTTACTAAATAAGGCAAGAAGTACAGCTTATCAAGGTACAGAAACGAAGGTGATTACATGAATACATGAATAAACCTTAGTGGAATACAGCAGAAAATACATTCAATGATATATGATTTACTGAGGGAAATGCCAATTCGTGAACGTAAAGCTACAACAATGAATACTTAAAAGGTTTTCTTTTTCAATAGTATATCACAAGTGTCCAAGAGTTGCAGCGAAGCTGACAAAAGAAGCTTTCTGAACCGGTTAGCAAGGTCAGAAGAGAAAGTAATAATTTGCTATTTATTGCATCGTATTTCATCTCTATCACTGAAAGATACTTCTCTGTTCTTCATTATGTTGCTAAAGTGTCGAAAAGGAAAAAAGCTAAGAAATGAAGCTCTGCTTTCTGTAGACGTGTTCATTTGCAGCCATTTTATCTTACAGTTGAATGTAGTTTGGGCTGAAATGTATCTCCTCTTCCACTTTTTGTTGCAAGAGTCAAGATTCTGAAACACAGCAGGTGTTAGACTACCCCAGCCTAGAGAAATAGGCAATACAATGTATAATGAAGTGAGACATGGTTAACAATGGTCACTGAAACATTTGACAACTTAAATCTGTTATTGCAACCAAAGCTTGTTCAAGTTTTGTAGAAAATAGCAAGCAAAAAAAATATGGTGACACACTAAAATCAGAAGGGTGACATGAGGTTATTATGTTTCAGACTTGCCTGATTGCTGATAGTAGGTGTAGCATATGTGCCCTCATACGCCAAGCTGGTGTAAAGAACCTGCAGCCTCGTCACAATTTCCTGCTGTAGTTCATCCAGTTGAAAGTATATGGGTAAAAAAAAAGCAAAAAGAAACTTCACAACACAGTTAATATCACATCCACTGTGTTTAACAGCCAATCAGAAGGGTTTCTCCCAGTGATAGACTTGAGCATGCAGCATGTTGAATAAGCCAAATAAGTGTTGACTGGGTTCAGTTAAGCCAACTATGTGTTACAGACTTAAAAGAAGCTTTCAGATAGTCGGCTTGGTAAAGGGCTCCTATAAGGGCCCTAATATGTGTAGATGTTTTGCACATGATCAGTAATATTAAACATCTGTGCAGGTTTAGGTTAAAAAAACAAAAATCCCTGTCAACTGAATGGTCGGGAAGTCTCAGCTATTGGTTGTTAGCCAGTGATCTTTGTTTGCACAGGTGGAAAATAAAAGGCAGACCTGCAAATAAAACCAATAGCAAATGGGTGAACGCCCTAATTTATGACCCACTGAGACTTCAATCGCTCTCACTAACTGATAACTTTGGTATGTGCTTTCTAAAGACATGCATCGTGAACATAATTGTTTCCTGAATACTACTACTGTTACTGGGGGTTTGTAGGTGCACTAGAGAACAGCAGATGTATTCAGCAGAGGAACTATGCAAGTTATGCACAGCCACTAAATAAGGGGCATCAGACATCCGGTTGCATTTGCCTCTACACTGCCCCTACACTTCCCCTACCTGTTTCTGCATATTGCATATTTCAAATGTGTGAAATTAATTTCTGGGATGTGCACAACTAATACTACAAACAGATGCAGAATACACAAGGCAGCCATAATAAAACCCCTAATATGTAATTATTTCTGGCCGAACATGCCGAACATCACTACTTTGTGATGGCTAAAATTCATTAGTTGCTCAGAAAAAAAAATGTGTGGAGGCATGACATCTGTGCAGACTGACTAGAAAAAAGATTTATCATAGAGAAAAATGACTACATTGAATGACACAGATGCAAGCAAAAAGGTATTGTGGGCTTTTGAGCACATAGTCCCAGACTTATTTCATTGCCAAATGATCACAGGACACAGAACATCAACTGAAGTAACATCAACCGAAGGTTTATGAGGATGCGGCATATTTTAGAAAACTTCTCTCTTGTCTTGACAAGAGACTCAGTAGTGACATGCTCCTTTAGTTTTAGCTTCCTGCAGCACATTTTGGTCTCACTTCGGACTGCAATCCATTTGTCTGGATTAATGTAGCAGTGGAATAATTGATCCAATATTTTTTAGCCCCTTGTACATTTTCGTAGGAGGCATTATGCTACAAAGATAGAATAACAGACTGAGATGGACTAAACGCCTGAAAATGAGGTAAAAATGTTTTGTAAAGTATCTTTAAAGCTTTTAAAGTACTTATGATCCAAATTTAAAAACATTTTTGTGTTTTCTTTTACTCCACAAGGGCAGAGAGGTCAGACAAAGTACCTGTGCCACAGTTAAATAAATCACTGGTAAGCAGAGACTTTAGGTGAAATAATCACCCTTCCGATAATGCATGTCCATGGAGGGGTGGGTGAGATTCATTGCTGTGCTCCCTCTGACAATAATGGAGGCTTTCAAAGGCCTCAGTCCTTAATTTCTAGTCCCTGCTATCAGCGTTTTCATCCTCTGGAGAGAGGGAGGTCAACTGCCCCTGCTTCACAGCCCCAGAGCCAGCATTCTAGGCAATAAGGGCTGGGAGAGGTGACCAGGGTCAGCCTGTGATTGCTGCTGGAGATGCCAGGCTGACGGGTCCTGGGGCTCATTGGACCCTTCTCAGACAAAGAGGCTTTACAGAGAGGCTCCCAGGTCAGTTTTTATCAGGGCATCACTAATGGTTATGATATGATCTGTCTAGTATCACTTCCAATTAAAGCTTGTTGGGGGAATGTGGTAGTCGCTGCACTCTATCTCACTGAGGCTTCAGCAGTGTTCAGTGTGTGAAGACTATTGTTTGAGCCGCCCATTTCAATGCTGATCAAAGTACCATTGTGACCACCACAAAAGGAAGTGGCTACTGGCCAGGCCTATTGGAAATGTAGCTCTGGCAGGGTGATATAGAGGGTAATCAGTCTTTTTACTGATAGCAACGACCACTGTGACAAAGATGAACCTCCTCAACACAATATAAACCTGCAACAAAAGGTTATTCTTCTTGTTCAGGCTGAGAGGCCTTTTGACCAAGAAAAGTACATCTCTATGAGTCCCACTGAGAAAAACTTTCAATGACTCCAGAGTATAGATTTTGAACTTGTATCCTATCCTTTGAGCATGACACGTTCAGATGACTGTGACAGCAGCAAAACCTGAACTTGTCACCCACAGTGAAGTGAAAGCCTGGACCCGCCAAGGATTCAAATCACTATCCAGGTCCAGACTGACATGTGTGCAGGTGTGATTTAGGGCTACACACAAGGCTAGGTGAACTCATCTCAGGGTCAATTCAGTTTCTTTCCAGCAGTTGTAACAGTTGTAATTGTGGAATGGCCCTTTAAGACTTCTCTTGGTCGTCTTCTAATGATGACATCATCAAGATACTTCGAGAAGACAGGAGATCGTTTTGCGAACGCTTGGACTGCAGACGGACCTTTTAGGGAGCTCGGCTCTTTTCCTTTCTTTTTCCCATTTGTTGTGACGGACGTGTTGTGTGGCGCTGTTTTATTTATGTATGATGAGACAGTAGCCGTCCAACCGGGCTTTATATGGTTGACGAATGTCCTTTTATTAAAGAGCACGCACTGTGGAATCCTCAGTACCAGTGTCGCTGTGAGTTTGTCAACTTTGTGGCAGCTTTATCCGGCTAACTGAGCTAATTCCTGTACCACAACACGCTCTTCCCGTTACAAATTGACTAATTATCTTGTTGTAGGTGTTGATCTGAGGAGCAACCATTATCTGTTTTGTGGCTGACCTGTTGAAGACATGACTATTTGATTGGGGAAATTCCCCAATTGTTACTGAATACTGGTTACCGAATGCTGTTATTTGGCCTAATCAGCACAAACTGCCTAGATAACATGGCAGTCTTAAATACAGAAATTGTCTCATTTGCATGCCTGAAATAAAATCAATTTGGCTCCACAGGAAGAGAGAAATATATCATGACATGTGGATACTTTTGTAGTTGGAAAATATCCATCCTCCTTTCGGTCTCACTGGACTTTCCAGATTCAACATCAGAAGAAATTTGCAACTCAATCATTGCATTTTTCATTAGCTGCAGACAGAAAAATAGCTAAGTTTACCATTTAAGATTAAATCAGCTGACTGCACTTTATATTTATCTTTTTTTGGTAGGATTCAGATTCTCAATAATTGCAAAAGCTTTCCCTGCAGGATTTTGGTAAATTACTTCAGTGTGTCAGACATGTTATCTGTCACCTAATCCCATGGTGAACTTCCACAAGAGGGTCGTGAACAGAGTTGTTGGTCATAATGAGGCTGCAGCAGCTGCAAGGCCTTTTGATAGAATGAGGTCACTGGAGCAGGAGCTATCAGTGCGGCTGATTGGGGGGTTGGTTGAGGGTGCATCTCACTCAAAAGAACAGGCGACAAACAATTTTGTATTGAAGTAACACCAAGCTGCAGGCCCTACCTTTCATCAGTTTACATCTATGTTAGAAATAAAACATTTTAATTGTTCTGTGTTACCCCCCGTCCCCGCCATTTTACAACATAATGATTGAAACATTAATAGGATATTAATGGGTTGTGTGTCCTGGTAACCTTTGATATAAATCTTATAATGCAGAATGCTCTCCATGACCAACATGCACAAAGGGTAATTAAATATGCACATACAAGCAGCGTTTTGGTGATTTTCTGCATTGTAAATGAGGTTTGGCCACTGGGGAAGCTGGGTTGTCAGAGACAGAGTTTCTCCACATACTGTATATGTATACTAAAGAGTAACAGTAATAATGTACGATTAGTCAGTTTTAAGGTTAACGATAATGAGAGTAGTTTCTTTAAAATGGATTTTGCCCTTCAGTTAGAGGCTGGACTGTACCTTGGGTTCGGGCAAGTTTGTTATGAAAACCCAGGGGTCTAAACACTGCTGAAAGGGCATAAGTAATTCATATGAATGGGGCAGGGATGGAATATTGGTATTGCCCATGAGAAGAGAACTTAGCTGGAAGAAACAAGATCCTCCTTATAGACTAATGGATGCGTTAGCAAGTGCGCTTTCAGACCAGCTTTCATGTTGGCTTCACCATGGGGTATAGCGAGAATGGCAAATTAATTATAGAAATGAAGCCAGCCTCTTTTTCTTATCATAGAGGGCAGCTGTGTGGCAGCTGTGTGTTTCCCCTCACTTGTTTGCTTCTTTCTCTTTCTAGTGCTGGAATGTGTCCTGTTTCACATCTTTTCTCTCCTTCTCTTTATCAGTCCATACAAACTTACTCAAGAAAACATCTGTTGTCTGTGGGGGGAGGTGAATAGTGGAGCCTTTATCAAGTGAATATGTCACTGAAGAGGCTGTAGACGTGAGAGAAAGAATCAGACGTTCTTGCTATTCAACTTATTTCATAGCCCTTTCACAGACCTTTCAACTCAAAGTTGACTATTAAATCGATATTTCAAGCGGGACCTAGTGTTGTAACGACACCATACTCTTAGTTGTGAAAGCGCATTAACCACCAGCAGAATGAGTGCCTCAATGACAGCCTACATGGTCCTGATCAGCGGCAACGTTTAAGTGCTTTAAGAGACGTTTGGGGATTTTAGATGTGTGAAAAAAGGCATGTGTGAACCTTTCTACACTCACCTCACTTGGCGGAAGATTCACAAATGTCTGCTTTAGAATTAATGGTAACGAACAAAATTGAATGTATTTAACTATGAAGGAGGAAGTGCGTGTCTGTGTTTGCTCTTCACTTTATGGAACAGAATTTAATCCTCACATTTAGTGGGCGTATCGCTTGGATCCCATGATGGCGAGTGTGTAGGTGTTTGCGTGAGCAATCCTTATCTGTTATCTGAACTCTGTCATTTAATGTGTATTCATGATACAATTTTAATGATGCTCTCGGAGGTACATCCTCATAAGACGCCATCATTTGTGTGTAACTACAACTCGCTCTTGATCTACGCCAGGATGTTTCCATTTAGAATTTCATTTTAAAATATATCTGATCACGATGACCTTTCTAGACACGCTCTTCATCAATTAGCTGATCTTGTTGCTATCAGTGCAGGTTATTGACATATGTATGGACCATGAATGTCTACTAACTGCCTACTCGTGCATATCATAAAGCGTCAAACTGAAGAATCAACTAAGCAACCATAAGAGAAATCGCATGTTCTCTTACATCAGGATCAGTTAATCCTAAGTTTGTGTATTATTTTTATTTTCAGACAGTATGAATGTGCATGTCTGTCACTTCTGCACTGGAATTTTATTCTGCATATACCTCAGGTTTTGGTTTCCTGTGTACATGCAGAAAGGCAACTGTACTCCATAAATGATAAAGATTATCTATTTTGTTATGCTTAACTTTTAACCTTTCTATGTAAAATGGAGGCGAGAGAAATACAGCTGTGCAAGAGTCTTTCAACCAAAAGCTTCCTGTCTAGTATCTTAACTTTGTAACTTCTCTATATCTCATCTACTGCATATATCTTGACATTTCATATCAACTGTATTCAAACATTGATAGTGTAACTGAACTTCTGCATAGTGATGATGTCATACGTTTTGATTTCCTGAAGTATAATTAATTGATTGTGCATTGAGGAAGTGGGATTCCTCACTGAGTACCTGAGCTCTCTGTGATTGTAATCCCTCTTACAAGCCTAAAAAGATACAATGGCAACTGACGTCTGTGACTCTATTTTGGCCATCCATGTTCTGCTGAACCTTCCAACATGCCACACACCAATGAAGCTGTGTGTTGGGACATGCTGGTAGCTCTCTGTTTTGAATAAAAACAATATCTTAATCTGGTTTTAGGACAAACCACAGAATAAATATTGTAATTGACCTCAGGTGTACATTGGATTCTCAGAAACTTGGTGCTACTGGATCTTGGTGTTGTCTCTGAGTAGATCACCAGCTTTTATTAAACAGACTGAGAAGTCTGGTGGGTATGGAAGCTGTCACCCAAGCAGAGTTTTGATAGAGAGTAGTATGATATGTAAGCATTAAAATCAGAAACTTTTACTGCAAAATCGAACAATTGCGCTCTTTATTAGAGATAGGGAAATACTCCCATATACCAGAACCTTCAGCCTGTTAGTTGTGCACATCCACGGCTGGAACATCCTCTTAGTTACTGCATCCACAGTAAAGAGTAAACAGTCATCAGTGATTGTGGGATTTTTCAGCTAAAAGATCAACATGCCAACGATCCTGTACAGTCCCCTATTGAAAGTCAGCCATTTCTGCCAGAGTTGTAGCGGCATAAAACCTTCATTTCCTTCCTGAAGCAACACTTGTCAGAGCCATGCAGAGAGGTTTGGGTGCACAGCTCTCCCAGCACTAACAGCCTGTGACCTGTTTAGTATTGATTGACCAACAGGCGAGGATCTGCCCCCAAGACAGGCCTTAAAAGGCCAACCCCGTCATTTACATAATAAGGTAGAAATGCATACAGAAATGTAAAAAGGAGACACAGAAATGTAGAAAGGAGACAGAAATAAATATGCTTGGAAAAATAAATGGAGAAAGAAAATGCAAGTGTACAAAAGTAAATAAATGAAAATAAAATACAAAAATTAATAATTTGAGGGATAATAAAATGTAAAAGAAAACAGAAATAAATACAGGCATAAAAATAAAGGAGAACATTTTTTTTTTTTTAATTTCCAAATAAATAAATACATTGAACTGAAAATGACATGGAAAAGTAAATAAATAGGAATTTTGTCACAAAGTTAAACTTAAACAGTTGAAAGTGACAAATGAAATATAAATTTGCGTCATGTTTTAAAGGCTTCTTAATGGAAAAACTATTTTGTAAATGTTTTGTATAATTTTTTGACAATTTGTTTATTGATACATTTTTATATTTATGTTTTTATTTTTCACTTTGGCAGTTTTGGTCACCCATACCCCACGAGTTTCCGGATTGATTTTAAGATTCTTTTAGTGGTATACAAATGTCTAAATTGTCTCATTACTGTGGCGGAGGAGAGAAATTAAGATTAGGTGTGTGCTAAAGTGTTCTTCTTTTTTGTTGTTGTTGTTGTTTGTTTGTTTGTTTTTTTAATGCAGGGTGCTTTGTGCTACTTTTTGTATGAAAGTGCTTTATAAATAAAATTTTATTTGATTTCAATTAAGCCTTCCTAATTCTTAACTTGCAGTTTTATACTCTAAACACAACCAAGAAAACATAAAGACATTTTCATTGTAAGAGCTTGAAATCAGTTCTAACCTGTTGGTGGGGAGTTTCTGTTTGTAAGAGTTAATGGAACAATCATACATTAATTGTTTAAAACTGAAGAAGCCTTTTTGATGGTATGTGAATAGTCTTCAAGAATCAAGAAACAGAAGTCCAGCTGCCTTTATTCAGGCTTTTACAATTACCATGGTCTAGATAATTGAGTAGATTCTGAGCTAAAAAAAATAGTCTCAAACTGGATTCCCACAAGAAGAATGTGCACTGAGAAAAAGATCAAGTTTGGTTACATCATTAAGAAATGGTGGCACATCGACGTAGGTGTTAACACTGTAGAAAAAGGTGGAACCTAGGCAATGGGTTTTTCCGAATTGACAATAGATGTGAGTTTGAGTGTGCATTTTTTTTATATATGTATATATGTTGCTCCTGTAATGGATTGGTGGCTTGTCCATGGTGTAACCTGTCACTTTCACACCTGGGATAGGGTCCTCCCATGACCCTGAAAATTATTACACATTTATATAAAATCAGCAGATGGAAGGATGAAATAAATGAAATAAAATGAGAGATAACTATTAATCCCAGAGAGAAATTATACAACGAATGGGGATGGATGGGATTTATCACTGGCCGGCTCTATCCATCCATCCATCCATCCATCCATCCATCCATCCATCCATGCATTTTCTACCACGTATCCAGGGTCAGGTCACTGGGGCAGGAGCTTAAGCAGGGAACCCCAGACTTCCTTCTCCCCAGCTACTTTATCAAGCTCGTCTGAGGGGATCCCAAGTCATTCCCAGGCCAGGTGAGAGAGGCATGGTTGGCTTGTTCCAAGTGGGACCTGCACCAGTAGGATAATTATGTAGCCAATTTTAGCAGAAACTGTAAATTTCTATTTTTGTCAATGAGCTATGACACAATTTTTAAGAGAGGCTCCCATCCACATTATATTAGAGATTTTAAATGTACTAATGTAAGGATACATTTATTTTATAATTAAAACATTTATAAATTTTACATTCACATCCCACATTGTCCCATAGATTATTCAAGTTGATTAAGTGCAGTTTTAAATGCATATAAACACTGACATTTTGCAGAATTGATATTAAAACTTTCATTGGTTGCACTAAGCTAATTTGCCCTCAATTTTCATTCTGGTTTGTGAGATCTTAAATTTACATAAACATTTTACTCCTCTTTACTGATCTCTGAGCTGTGAGCCTGGTGTATATTATGCTTTTGGGGCAAATTCTAACTTCAATCTAACTTCACTTGTGTCAAATAAAGACAAGAAAACCAAGCAGAGAACATTTAATAGTTTAATTATAAGCTGCTGTATACATTCAGTGATTATTCCGATTTTTATGTTGCCAGAAGCCATGGGTGAGACCAGCAAAACATTCAGCTACAAGATCTAGTTGGTTGTATGCAATTTGTCCATTTCCATTCATATATTCCCACATTGTACATACTGTTTACTGCAAAGCAACATCAAACCACATTGCTGATGTGCAACACGGTTCTTCCAAGATCTCTGTTCAAACATGGTTCCACCCAGTCTGTAGTGTGGTACTCGCAGGAGGGGAGAGCCCGTTTTTGCCACTGTGATCTTAACTTCACCTTTGAGATAAGCTGAACACAGATGGCACAGGGTGACAGCAGTGCTGACTAAAGTCGGTATGCATGTCAGAATGCCCTCAGTTGAAGCTGAAATAAAAAAACTTGTTTGAACTCAACTGGGTCCAACAACAAAGTCGACCTATAGGTGAAACCCAGTTATTGCCTGAAGTACCCTGAAGGCTGTTATTTGTCCTCCATAGATACTACGATTTAGCAACATCCTGCAATCTGTATGGTTTTGTGTAAATCTTTTTTGGTTTCTTTTGCTATCTCACTCTAAGCTCATTGAACTGACACACTAATGTTGGTGCTGAAATCACTTTTTTGTTGTTTTTTTTTTTCTTTTTAAATTTAAACTTTTTTTTTGTCTTTTTAACATTTTCTAGTAGCCCACACAGAAACCGGATGGCACAAGAACTGACCAATAAGAAACTCTTTACAACAAGGTAGACTGCAAGTCAACAGTTGCCAGGGATCACACAGTAAACAAAAAATAATAATCCCAATTCATTTCTGAAATTAAAAACAAAACAAACAAAATAAAAAAAAAATACAAAACAAAACAAATCAGGTTCAATATAAAAGCAGCGGACAAATGAACAAAAGCAAGTTAATTTCAAGTATAACTTACTCATAAAATAACTACACAGCATTAAATATTCTCATTTTACATTTTAAATTATTTATAAAATATATTTTGGCATATATGTTTTTTTTATTTTTGTGTTTGTGTAACAAACGCTACTGTAGCTTCAGTTGAACACCAATGTTTATTCACTTTTTTCTCTTGAAACAAAACATTAAAGGGATTGTCACATAACAACAGGTTATTAAAAATGATAATAGTAAACCCTATACAGAGTTTCACATAGCAAGACATGAGTGACGATCCCTTCTATCCTAGCCCCATAGTCAAAAGTCAAAAAAAGTACAAGACCAAAGCACAACGCTCTAATTTGTGCTCCACTGGCTACAATCAAAGGTTGGGCACAGGAGATTTCAAAAGATGTAAGTCTTTTTTTTTTTTTTTTTTTTTTTTTTTTCATACTACCCATTTTGAACACAAAGATCTGTGTGTCCCACTTCCAGTGTTCAGAGCGGCTTTGCAGATAGAGAGAGTTCATTTAGCTCCATCCGTGATAAAATATAAATACTGTAAAGACCTCACAGTCCTATGACATCGTGATGTCCTCGGGGAAACGCAGAGAAGGTTTCTCTTAACAGTCAGGAAGAAGGGGCAAATGAGACAGAGAGGCCTCTCGTTCCTTCTCCTGAATGCTGAAGGAAAGAATTCACTATGCTTTGATGAATCCTGTGTATATCTGTGGTTGTTTATTACGGTGAAAGAGCTCACTATACAAAGGAACAAATAGCGATTTTGGCAGCTAAAACAGACTGCAAAACCAAAAGAAGGCAAATGTCACTTTGTGATACAAAAGTAGTTCAAAAGGCATAACTGTACGTATGAACTGGCACCTCAGGTGTCCAAACATGTAGTGTCCTGCTTTGGCTCAAGAGCTGGAGAGCTCCACTGGCCGTGTCCATGCAGTCAACAGTAACCTGCCTGTTCACTCACCGCAGAAAGGAAACTGAACAAAAAACAAACAAGGAAAAAGTACTGCGTCTACAACAAAGCCACATCCACTACCAGGGCTTGAGCACACAACTAGCTGCAGCATACTACAGTTCGTTATCATCAGCCCAAACTGATATTTGAATTTCGTATACTGCAAATGGATGTGTCTCTATACGTCCACAGCCTGACTTTCCTTTGTGCACACACAGCTATTGCGGAGTAATATATATATATATATATATATATATATATATATACACACATATATATATATATATATATGCAAGTGTGTGTGTTGTGTGTGTGTGTGAGAGTTTACACTGTATGTATGTATGCATGTGTGTGTGTGTCATCGAGAAGCTTGCTAAAGCACAATGTCCTTCAGGCGCTTGCTGCTGGGAGATTCCTTGTCTCTGCCATCTTGGAGAAGCGTATTGATCTCCCTGACAGCCGGCTCACTGTCCTTCCCTTCCGGCTGTCGCAACAGGCTGTGGTTGGCGATTCGCTCTGCATCGCGACATTTCAGTGTATTGTAGGCAGATGATGGCTTGGAAACAGGGCTCTTCAGGTGCACGGGGGAAGTAATGGGGCTGGCAGCCTCACGCCCGTTGCCAGCTTCACGAACAGCCCCTCCATTGGCCTTGGGGCTACACACCTGAGACTCCTGAGTCCACTTTCCCTTTACCTCTCCCCGCTCCACATCCTCAGACCCATCTTTGCCAAAGGTGGCAAAAGTCCTCTTAATGGTGCCATCCTCATAGTGTGGCACATCCACTGTGGTGGCCTCGATGGACAAAGCAATGACGTTACGGGCATGCTCGGGTGACTTGGCACGTGCCGGGATTGGCACACGAGGCATCCAGCAGCGATCAGAGTGACCAAGGATGCGGCACTCGTCTTGGCAGTGAAAGCCCTCACTGGGATCTGTAGAAAAAACAAGAAGAGAGAAAAGAAGATTGTTAGATTTGTTTGAAAAATTTGCTTAATTTCATAGAGCCAGAATTCATGATATTTCTCCCACATGGCTATCAGTTGATTTATGTGTCAAACCTTTCATGAAATTCTAAAGGAAATTGATATAAAATGATGGATTTTATTTTATTTCAAACAGTCCATTTAGATATTTCTGAATGATTTGCTTTCCCAGTGCAGCCCATCTATGTCTACTGGTGATGGCAGTCTCTTTAACACCACACACTGATAACTGGGGCTGGATGTTTGGGGCACATCTAATGTGCCAATTAAATTATGTATTGTTAAATCAAAAGTCCATTTGCAGCTTGTGTGTAATTGGGTTTTCTCTTCAGCAACATTAGATAAAAGGCAAGTTTAAACAGTGCAATCAGATATCTCATAGAAAGAAACCAGACGGGTTGCGGTGTTGCTGCCTGGTTCGTATCTCACTCCCTCTCTGTCTCTGTCATCTGGCGCCGAGTTATAAATATGTAATGATGTTTAACGCTGGAGTGAAAAAAAGATTTGTCTGAGTCTGTATAACTGTGCTGCACTTTGTTGTGCTGAGGGAAGAACTTTCAAGAACATTTTTGCATAATTATTTGCAACAAAAAACACATTATGGTCTCATAATTAAATCTAAATGATGCAGTTTTGTTTTTGTGTGTTTTTTGATCCCCATGTACACTTTGACAATCAAAAGAACAGTAATATATGCTGTCTTTCCTTAAAATTTATAGATTTGTTCCCTCATGATGATGTCAGATTTATAGCACATCAGAAAAATAAATTTCAAAATTATATGACAGAGGAAAATGGAGCAGATTATTTTCCAAAATCCCTCTCTGTACCTTTACTGTGGTTTCCACCAGAGGACCTGCCACACACACATACAAAATGACATATTTTTGTGCTCCCCTACTGCTTGTTTCACTCTTCACAGCAGCCCATCCTCCTTTCCAAAGGCCCAGGATGACAAGAAGGGATTGTGAGAAGGATTGTGATCGACCCAAATATGCACGCTTACATCTGGCAATCACAGCTTGACAGATCACCTAATTAAAATCACTAATGATCTGTTTTTCTCCTTTCTTTTCCACACTCATGAGAGGCACCTCTGCTAAGGCCCTGGGGATCGATATTTAAAGATTGGAGATGGGCTTTTCAGGGGCAAATATGCCAGAGCTGTCTCTCATAAAGTATAATCTGATGGGACTGACATATACCATGGTAACTAAATGACTGTATGAGTGAAATTAGGGGATCAAAAGTTCTTTAAGTCCAAATACAAAGAGTAGATGTGTTTCTTTTAATGGGATGGCTTCTTAACTAGCACCCGAGACACAGTCTACAGTTATAACTTGTGTAAATATGTGATTCAATATATCTAGTACAAAATATCAAATGGTCACTTTATGCTATCCATATTAAGCATAATTATGTAGTTCCATAGAGCAGATAGCCTCAGATTCACTTTATGAGACTGAAAAGCACAAATGAGCAAAAAAAGTGAATATTTTCTTCAAGTTAGCTGGTGTATATGTTCATTTGAATGCGTGCTGATTGGGGGATGTAACTACAATAGCAGCAATCATGGAGACAAAGGCAATAAGCTGAGGAATTTGTTTAAATATATATAATCAGAATGTAATAATAAAATCACAACAAAAAGTATTTACAAGGTACAAAGAACATAACAGAGGGCATTGAATGATAATTAAATATATAAAAAGAAAGTGTGATTAGATGGTCCACAACAAACACACTGTTTTAATGTCCAAACACAGTCTTATGAAACAGGTTTGAATTTGATCATTTTAAATGCATATTATTTGACAGATTTCTGACAATAAAGATAAAGAGATTCAAATATCTAGCAACACAAATATTATACTTTAAGACATACTTGGACTTTTGGGATTTGTCTTCTGTATGCATTTAAATGCTGTAACATACATTTCAGCTCTATTTAATAAATAAAAAAAATTCCTGCAAAATCTTTTTGGCACACCAATCTTTTTCACCCCTAATTAAAAATGTGCAATCTTGGTAATGAAACCAATTTCCTCTAAACACTTTGGCTTATTTCTATAGCCTAAAGCCCTCTCTGAGGCATGAAAAGCCTTGAGGCACAAAGAAATACACACAAGTTGCATGTTCTCTACTTAGCAGTGCATGCATATGCAGTGAAAGCCATTTTCTCCACTTTCCTTTAGGGGTGTATGGGAAAGCAACTGGGTTGTAAATGACATTGTTACGAAAGCCAAGTGCTATTAACCATCACACATCCTGCCTCTGCTCGGAGCTTCATAAAACGCAGATGTTGCTCTAAAAGACTCTAAAACACTGAGAGAAATTCAAAAAAAAAAAAAAAAAAAAAGTGGCAGGCCATCGACCTCTGACAAGACATAATCTCTTCCTATTAAAAGAAAAAATGAACCAAGTGTAATGAGGGGAGATGAATTGACGGCTTTTGCAGCAGCACTTAGGTTTGAAAGTCAACAAGTACAGAATAGAAGGCAGAGAAGGCACCTCCTGCTGAGACTGTGCATTCAAAGTCATCAGGAAAAGTCAGGAAACTAAGCCTGCCAATCAGTTCCAGGAACACACTTAAAGTACAGCACAGAGCAGGATGTCACTGGGAACATTTCCGATTGATGATTTAGTACCTATTAATTACTGAGGGAGGTTTAATGCAGGAGAACGCAATGTGTTGTGCATTCAAAATACAATGACGCCTGATGGCAATGGGGTCTAAAAAGGAAAGAAAATATATGTACAGCAAACCACTGCCATCAAATCAGACATACTGCACTTTAATACTGAGAGAGAAGGTCAAAAGGCTGGTAGAGGCACACAGGAGCACTTTCAACATGTGCAGGCATTGGAAAATAATAAATATTGCCTCTTCAAATGCAAGAGCCAAATCCTCCTGATACTGCTGTCCATGTTTTTCTGTTTGTAGTTACCTGGAATAGCATCACTTTGCATCAGCACAGGGAGCAACCCATTCACTCTGTGCCATTTCATCTGAAACCTAGCAGGCTGCCAGCAGCAGATTCAGACCTGTCTCTTCCTCTCAATCAGACCAAAGTGTCTGAACTTCAACTTATACCAGACAGATCTTAAGCTGCAGCTTGGGAATTCTACAACTTGGCTAGCTTATTGCTCAATTTACCCTTGTGCATGAGGGGATATCATGATCCCTACATGTTAAATAGCTGCGGGCACTATTTTTTGGTTGTTAATGTTGTAGAAAAAAAAGAAAAGAGAGAGAAATCACAAACAAAAGACTGAAATCCTTTAACACAAAAGCAGAAGGATGAGCTTACAAGAAAAAACAACTCTCTGTTCAACTGCTTGAGCTTTTACTCGGTACTTCGCGTCCTGTTTGGCTAACATGTGGAACCAGGCTTGGAAAACACAGGCGCTTATCCTTCCAAAAGTAGCGCATGGAGCCTCAACCTTGATGTAATCCTACAAAATGAGTGTAAGCAGCCAGACTGGAGGACCAGAGGCAGGGTTGAGTTTGTCTGGACCCAGATTTAGGTGACAAAAATCCTCACTGTGGACGTCTTAGTTCAACTAAAACCACAAGGCCATGGGTACTTGCAGTTTGACACAATTCAGTCAGTTTAGTTTTAAAACAGATGAACCCTAAAAAGAATTTAGAGCAGCAGTGTGGCATGATAAATCATTTTACAAAGAACATCTGCCACTTTTGGCTTTAACTACTTTTTGTATTTCCTCTGTATGCTGACATTTTTGTTGTAGCAGTAACAATAAATGTCCTGATTCTGTTTGTCATGTGAAAATATATATTTTTGTACAAAATGCCAGAGTATAATGTGCATTTTACTTGTGATGTAGAGGCAATGAAAGAAAATAATTTGAAGCAATTTAAAACAGATATACTTTTCTCGTGGCCTACATAGACTTTGCAGATTCTCTTTGATTTCCTGTTGTTTCCTGGCTGTCTTTGATTTAGAGCCCCACTACAACGCCATGACAAAGCTATCAAACAGAGTCTGACAACAGTTTTTCAGCTGTTGACTGAAGCAGCAAACACCATCTCTGTCATTACGCTTTGACCCTGTTTCCACTGCAATGCGATGGAATGGATTTAACATAAAAAAAGAACTATATTTACAGAATGTTTAAAATAATGTGACCACGGTTCTGAGGACCCTGTCTAAGGGCAATCAACACTCTTTATCATTTCTAAATGGTCTGCAGAAGGTTTTTACTATATATGCTGCCATAATGTTGCCTGTCTTGCTTGGATCTAGGTATTCTGGGGGTATATTTGACAGTGAGATGGCTGTTTTCTAATTGCTCTCCATATTAATTTTCCATCCTGGCAGTCAGATGGCAAAGATTGATTAAATCTAAATTGTTACTACAGAGTCTTGATGGAGTCTGTGATGCAGACGCTGATGAAAAGTATCACAGGGGAGGGGAAAAATAATCTGATCTGGTTGCTGCAAAGAGTCGAAAACATGCTCAAGGCCTAACAGACTTGGTCCTGTCTGAATCTAACTCTGCGAATGGAGCTTAACATCTAGTCTGTCCTATCTGAGGACAGCTCTATGGCCGGCTGAGGCTGGAAGCTCAGCCAAGTAGCCTCCTACACTACTCACTAGGGAGAGTCCAAGCACTGCTGTCATCCCAGCCAGCCAATTCAGTCTGTGGGCCATAAATCAGCCTGGAGGCTTGGCTCCTGTGGGAGTGGCAAGATAGAGTGTGATGGTCTTGTTTTTACAAACAGTAGAGGGGCACCCTTACTGCACCACGTAAGTCATCATTCTCTGCACAGCACTGAGTCCTCTCCTTCTCCCTACAGCATCTGGCTCAGTCACATCAAGCTATCCCCCCTAAAACCCCAGATTCATTCCTCACAGCTTCTTGCACAAGACCATCCTTTATGACTCTCCTCCTTCTGTCCTTCTCTCCCATCTAATCAGTACTGCTGTCTCACATATATTGATGTAATTAAATGAGTCCGTCATACAAATATCACTTCCTCTCATCCCTTTCTGTCTGGGCAGAAGTCTTTAAACACGCCCTTCATCAAATAGAAATTGTTGAGAATTTTAGACACATTGGGCAGCCTTGTTAGTGCTGTCTTATGGTTGGTAAAGCCAAGAGTTCATGTGGCCCTGGTTCTGATTTTGAGCATTAGCAGCAGTCAATTTATCAGGAATAAATTCACTGTCTGATCCACTCAGGACTGTGCACAGTGTCTGGCATCTTGTCACTTGGTCCAACCTGCTCATTTTCTCCAAGGATTACGATTTGAGCAGGTTCCTTTTTTTTTTTTTTTTTTCTTAAATGCATGCCAATTATTTAAAAGGTTTGCAGCAGACCAAAGGAAAAAAAAAAACTGTAAAAGTGCACTACCAATGTTCATCTTCTCCCTTGCTGCTCCCCCATCCAGCAGAACCACTGCATTCAACATCAGTGTCCTGGTATAAAGAATGAATTTCCAAACTGGTGTTGACAAACAATGCAGTAGCTTCTAAATTGGTACAAACAGCATCTGCTTAACAGCTGTGTAACAACAGCGGGAGGAAAAAAAAGAAGCAATTGCTATGCTGTTTATAAATCACTATGTCATCGCAGAGTACTGTTCTGTTCAAGAGCAGGACCACTAGCCAATGGACTGCTTGATGTAGTGGAAACAATGCAAGCGGGTTGTCATGATGACATACGTGGGTGGGCTGGTTTCACTCCTCTGGCAAGAAATGATATTTTGCTGAGAGGATTCTCTCACCCTTTTGTGCCAACTCTGGCTCCTAAGAGTCATAGAGTCCATGTAAGAGTTTTTAAGCCTAAAAAGCATTACCCTTCCCTCATATCATGTCATATGGAACACATAGAGGGGCAGGTCTTTCAGTGCTGGTTTATTGTTGTTTAAAACCAGCCAATGTCATAATTCATGCCCTGGTTTTCATACATTACATGAGCCAGTGACCATTTAACTCTCTCAACAGGCACTGTGAACTGGATTTAACCCAGGCAGAAAGGCATAAAGAGATAAGCATGGCTGCACAAGGCTAAACTGTGTTAAATTGGTAGCAGAGAGCTTCTCAGCACAGGCTCCAGTACCAGTACAATGCACTTATGTGGCAGCAGAACACCAGAAAGCCTGTGGGAAGGCCAGTTTCGTCTCTGCCAGAAAAGCTCCCAACTGTTCAACCATGCTGCCAGTCCAACAACATGCCGAGATTTAGTTGAGAAAATGACACACTTCCAGCTTGCGCCCCTTTCTGGACGCTGAAATACATCATTAACAGTATCAACAGGCCACACAGATTATGTCAAGGTGTTGCTCTTTGTGTCAAGTAAATGTCCTTGTGTCAAATTACTTGTACAGATACTTTTTTAAAATTAATCAGGCTTTATAGGATCTTGGGATGGGGTTATGGAGACTCAAGTCTCATTTTGCATTTTTTTTTTTTCTCCATGTAAATATGGTATAATTAAGAAACGGAGATCATTAAGTATGTTTTGCTTCGTGTGCGATTACATATAGCCAGTAACTACAAATTGTAAATGAATTTGTGCTTTTTTCTGCAACAATAAGAGTCCCACCATACTGCTGTGAAATGGGACAGGAATTCAGCTTAATAACTTTATGGTGGTAAATTAGATCAATTTGAGACCATATATAAAATTTGAGTGGGGAAAACTAATCAGGGAATGTAATTCAGTGATGAATTTCTTGAGAGAAAACTCATCTTTGGGTTTGGAGTGTTTTAAAGAGACAATTATTTTAAAATATGAAAGATAGAGGATGAAAAAGAATACAATTACAGTGCAAATTAAACTGGAACTTGAGCACACCTTGTTCACATAATTTGATCTATTTCCAGCTAAAATGGGATTTTGTGGAAGAAACATCTTACTGGATGGAATCTATTAGAAATGTCAGAAGGAAATTTTGACAGAACTGTTAATCTATTTGACTGGATAACTGCATAACTGGTAGTAGCTAGCGTTAAACATAACTTGCAAGTAAATCCAAATTCTGCCATATGGTTACTGCTCTTCCGGGTTTTCGTGAGGATGTTGAACTTGTGAACATTGCAACACTTTAGTAAGTATTATGATCTTGTTTATATATAATAATCTTGTTTTTGTAGCTTTCATATTGAAGTAAAAACTGATTACATTAATAAATGATTTTATTTCCTACACATTACTAAGATTGTGTTGATTGTCATGTGATGTATTTTGGGAGAATTGCACGATAGACACATTTAAAAAGCTTCTGTATTGTGCTTCTAACAACAAGCTTCAAATTAAACTCTTCAAAACCCCAATGGCAACACAATGTTTTTCCCAAAATACAGAACAGAAGGCTGCGGGCAGCCAGCCGGACCTGCCCGCCTGCTTGTCTGCCTGCCCGCCCGCCTGCCTCTATTCTGCTGTCTGCTCAGCTCAGCTCGTTCCCCCTACAAAGCATCAGCAGAGGACATCTTTAAATACACTGGAACAAATGTCGTATTTCTGTATTTAAGCTTGACCGAGCTGGCGAGCTAATTTGCTCCTAAACCCTTGAGTCTGGGAGAAGCAAGGGGGCAGAAACAGACACTTAAATTACATCTATGAATGGGGTTGGGGGGAAGATGAAAGCTTATGGAGTCAGCGGGGATGGGGGAAAAGAAAGAGAGCCGGCTTAAGAATGGCACTACTGTGGATTCTGATGATTGATGTCACAACTATGAGGGAAAACTGAGGTCACCTCATCTCATTTCTAGGACCAAGTACCATACCCTTAAATGAACTTTAATGGAGTGTTAATGACTGGATATTGCTCCATCATATGTGTGACAGTCTGCAAACTTCTAGAAGAGAAATACAAACTGTACATTTTTCATTTCACATTAGGAGATGTAAAGCAATGCTTGATGCCATATTGGGCATTTTAGAAGTCCATCAAAAGATCCTTCAACAATACATGTAAATCCACATTTTCACCATTTCAACAACTAATCCTATTTGGTTGAAGGGATTTAATGATTCAAAATAATCAGTGAACAGTCTTGACCCCAAAACCATTACATTCTCACACATTTGCCATTAAGCAGGTTTTCCTCTCCTATTAAGTGCTGTTTTGCTTAACCATCTCATAAGAAATCAACAATCCAGCTCTTTCCACTACACAGAAAATACTATGGAAGACACACTGCTCAGCTAACCAGTATCTAAGGATTCCCTCCCACTGCGAACCACTGCTTTGCCTCAAAAATTCTCTTTACATAATTAATATAATGTGGCTTCTCCTTTAATCATGTTCATTTTGTGTTATCCAATACTTCTTTTTTATATTCCATTTCATCTCATCACTGAAAGGCCAGCATGGTGCTTTCCTTCTCTCATGTCCTTATTTCTTCACTTTCTTCTACTTTTTGAAAAAGATGTTCCACTTGTGTCTTTTCTGACACAACCTCTGGAAATAGGGCACTGTAAGATGTTGATAGAGACAGTATGCATTGTGACATGTATAACTCAGGTATAACTCAGTGTACAGTAAGAGGAAGTGGGCCACCTTGGGAAGCAGATCATGGCTTGATAAAGCAATTCCCTTGTTTACCACTGAACCACATAGATAGTGTCATTTAGGGATGAGAAGCAGATAGAAAAAAGAAATAAAAACACTCCCCCATTGTGTGTAAATGCATTTGATTTACACCTACTGGGCCTAATGCTTTCTAACATATTTCCTATTGCCCTGTCACGAAGGCCAATCTGTTTGGCATCTGGGAGGCATGCTGATTCTCTCCCAGGTTCTCTATTATCCACCACAGTGAGGTCTCTACCGTGATACAACTTAATATAACGCAGTCAAAACCAATGTCCGCAGCATTAACCGCCCACTAGACAGCACCACACTGTACAGAGGACTGTCAGTGAGTCAAGGAGAAAAGCTGCTGCTCGTACCACAAGACACACAGATTAAAATGGAGTTGGAAGACTGGTCTGAAGAAAGGAGAAGGAACTAATAGGCACATCTTTTCTGATTTGAAGAACATGACTACAGCATATATAAGGATGGTGGCTGGGGTCTGACACAGTGGTCGTAATTGGATTTCTCAGGCCTTGTGCCCACTCATGATAACACGCTGAGCTGTGACATGAAAAGTCCTTATGTGTGGCGAGGGAGTAAGGTGCAGCAGAGTGGAAGTGACAGGTGTCAAAGATCCAATTCCCTCGCTCTTCTCGTTCCTCCAGTTCCTTTTCTCAAGAGTCAGCTGAGGAACAACCTACCTTGTGGTACAGCCAAACACCAGATTTGACATTCAGTTGCAAATCCAAGCTAGTTATGTTGAGTTCAGCAGGGGAGGTGAAGGAATGGGGAGTCTGGGAGCGCTGCAGATACAAGGGGGGTCACGGCCCGATTGCCGCTTTATTTAGAGTTTTTTCTGATGCTAATATGAGCCGAATGGACAAGGAGCACAGAAACGCCTAAGAACCCCTGCTGCAGATGTCAGCGATAATGACGGCAGGGGGTGGGGGTGTGCAATGTCTGCATGGCCACAGTCCTCTCCCTGTCCTCTCCAAGCATTCTGGCCTCATCTTTAACGAGGACTGCATGAGAAGAGGCACATCATTAAAAAGAGCCATTCTGAGGTTTTCCTGTGTGCCATTAAACTTAACAGCCTACCTCTCCCATTACCTTTCATTTTAAAAATGGGGGACACAGAGGTTTGAAAAGCCACATTTGGTTGGCAAGATGCACCCGCTGTATTGGTACATAGAGGAGACAACTTGAAAGTCTCACTTATTTTTGTTTCTGGAGTTTTTACATGTTTCACACTGAACTGATTTTACATAACTTACTAATGTGATATGATAATTAGGTTAATGCCCAGAAAGATATGTTGTAGCCTAAAGGAAAGATCTTATTAGCAGCACAATGGAAAATAGAGGGCCTTTGTGAATGTTTTTTAATGGTGATGAATTTATCCTAATTTGATTATCCATCACCGCCAGCAACGCCACAGTGTAGAAACACCACTCTGGATCCTGTTCGGCTCTTGACCTTTCTCACAAATGAACTGAGTCCAAACAGGCAGATTACAGCGTGTACATGGAAAAAATAATTCAGATTGACTACCGTAGTGGTGTTTAGGCTATTACAATTTTGATCTTGATTCAGCAAGAGTACACAGTTTAGTTTAGCAGTAATACTTGTTCCTTTAATCTGAATGAATAGATCATGTAGTTAGGCAAATAAAAAGAGCACAAAGGGTAAAAAAAAAAATGCCATAAATACCAGAGGTTTCTTCAATATTAAAGTGTGTTGATAGACAAAATGCAGCTAAGGCCTTGTGGAAACTGGTGGACAAGAAAAGGGCAAGGGGAGGTTCTCTGGGTCCTCATATACCTTAGCAGGTCACTCCTTTTTGTTACTGCGCCCTCAGTCTCTCATCAATAGTTGATAATGTGGGTCATCAGCAGCCATAAGGTGCCTCCCACTAGTGAGACTGACTCAAAATGTCGAATTACAATATACTGAGCTCATCTCTGCAAGGTTATGTGGGGGACAGCGTGGGGAACACTGACACTAATTGGTGAATTGAAAGATAGTAATGATAGAGGTGGCTTGGATGACTTCTCTTTAACCCACGTTTAACTTCTGTGGAGTACAAATCCAATGAGCACATTCTGCCATGATAAGTTTTACAGTATGTGCAGGGTATCCGTGAGAGAAAGCCTGCATTTCAGTGGCTGTAAAAATGTTAAGGAATAAATCATTCTCACTGAATATACATGAGGAGAGGAAAATATGGAAATATTATAGCACTGTGCCTGAGGTAGTAACCTTTTGTTGCCACAACTGAGGAGGACGACATAACTTTACATATTTCTGCTTCATATTCTATTTGAGTAATAATGTTGTCAGGAGAACCCAGGTGATGAGAGCTAAGATAAGAACCAGGACGGAGATGACAAAAGCATTCGTGTAGACGTTGAAATGAAAAAGGGGAGGGAGGATTTCAAATGGGTTTAAGAGGATGGAGGTAGCATTTTTTCCTCAGAGAAAGGAAGTAATAAGGGTTAAAAAAAAAGAGAGACACACATTGCTGATTGCTGAAGCATAGGAGACCCCCCCCTTTCTTTCTCTCTATGTCTTCCTCTCTTACCACAGCTGCAGTGATAAATGTCTCTTTGTATTCTGGACAGAAAACTGCAGGCTACAATGTACTTGTCAAAAGACAGCTGATTTTTTCCCCTTTTAAACAGAGCAGAGTATATTTTTAATCTTTCAGTTCACAGAAAAGGGAGAAGATAAAACAAATGTGTTATGCCAAAACACATAATGCCCAGAAAATCTCTCCCTGTTAACTGCACGTTTGCACGTTTGCGTGGCATTTAGTTATGAATATGTTCCTCTGTGTAAACTGTATGTGTCTGCAGTAGGTGTTGCTCCATGCTATTTGTACTTTTCCTAAATTCTGCTGCACCCTTAATCCCTGTTGTGAAGCCCATAGTTCCACTATAAAGACTCCTAAATGGGCGTCAGTGCTACAGGTAATGGAGCTGATTATAGCTATCTGGGCTACAGGCCAGCTGCCAGACTTGCCCTGCCTGGAGGGAGCACAGGCCGCCTGGTGTCTGATATCCTGGGATCCCTGTAATACAAGCCTTACTTTGGCAGTCACTCTGCAACTATCTTGCCCACTTCCAACCACACACTGAGGCTCCTTTGAGTTAGTCCATGTGTATAGTATGTCCTCATCAAACAGTTTACTCCACATGGTATCAGTCTACTGTCATACCATTTCATTAACAAGGCAAGTCATGCTATTGTAAAAGAAGGACATAAGCTTGAATTTTTAACAAAGAATTACATCTTCTATTTTCTAACCTCAGGGTAGACATATTGTAGCAGCTCACTTAACTGTTGCTGTATTCACAGAAATTAAGACCCTAACAAAACAGACAGTATTAGCTGATCAGCTGGGGATGCACTCCCCAGTAGGATCGTAAACATTTGTGTGTCAGCTGTATAGCAGCCATTAGAGTTAATACAACTCTACTGCTCCCTAAGTTACACTAAAACTAAAAATTAGGATGTCCAGACCGGAATTGGCCAAGATACTGGTCAACACAGCCATTAACAGAGCAATGTGATTCACAACTATGAACAAAACAACACAAGTAAGCTTTTCTTTATCAGATTTACTCATCATGTTTCTATCAATAAACTGGTCTCCTGGTAAATGCCACCATGTTCTACTTTTACATTCTCCCCATCACAGAATAACATCGCCTTACCGCCGTCTTTGTTACTGCGAATTACAATAGAAACTGGAGGGATTTGTCACTTAAACATAATGGACATTTCATAAAACAACTTTTACTCTGTGTGGCTGATGCTGTCATTGTCCTTGAAAAAAAATTCCATAAGCACGAGAATCTATAAAAGTACCTTTTGAGGATAAATAGCCTCCTCTGGCTCACTGAAGCTTTTTGCTGTCATGACTGGAGTGTGTGCAACAGCTTCTGCACTTGCTGCACCAGCTGGTGGTGCAGAGATTTTTAAATTAAAAATTGCACTTCTGAGAGGATTCTTTGTTAACCTCTGGTTATACTGACTCCACAGCACATAAAGATAAGATTATCTAACTGGGGGGTAAATTGTATTCAGATTATGATCACCTGTCCATGGCAGGATGCCCACATCAGACTGGTTGCTCAGAAAAGTGTTTGGGTTTTTCAACCTGTTATGCTTCCTCACTTCTGTTTTCCTACACTGTCAATTCACCTCAATCTTCATTACAACTCTGGTCTAGTCTTCTTGCTACATTGCAAGCCAATCAGTCTGATCCATGCTCCTTAAAACTCTCCTCTTTCCTGTCATTACCCAACTGCCTCTTCCTGGTGCCAGAGGATCCTCAGAAGCAACTGATGGGCAAATAAAACAGTTTTAGATAATCTCTCCTTAATAAATTAAGATGATCAAGTAACAATGTTGACAGAGGTTACCTGTAACACGTTTGTTGGCTAATCTAATAATCAGTACTTTATAAAAGCTATCTATGGTGGTTGGAAATGAGTCTATCAATGATCCTTGTGTTGGCAAAGAAAGAAACATTTACATATTTTCTGTGTCTCCCTACTTCTTGGCAGACAGCTGTGTAGTAGTGGAAGGTATCCAACCCAACAGTTGTGTTAGTGTGGATGTGTACAGCAGTTCCACAAGCAAGATGGCAAGTATGTGCATTATTTGAAATTTATGAGTAAAAACAATACCATTGCAACAATAGGTGTCTATCAGCTGTGAAGAGCTTTACTTAAAAAGTTAAAAAGCATGTGCAAGCTAAGCATGGTAGCAGGATCCATGGAGAGAGAGGATGCTGCTACAGCTCTTAAACAGTCATGATTTGTGCAGCTAAAGCAGCGGCTGTGTGGAAAGGATGGGGTTGTTGGTATTTTTGTGGCGAAGGATATGTTACACACACTCTGGACAAGATAAGTAACATGCGTGAGAAATTGTAAATGGGGTGTTCTTTCTTGGTAATGTAACAAGTTAGTTAAAATAATAATAATAATCACCACACCAATAAGGTTAATAAGGTGTTTGTTAAGGTGTTGTTGCAGTTCCTGCAGCCATATAGCTCTTTGTTTTAACCCACATTCTTATTACTTCTAGCTTTGTATTACAGTGGGGAATGTGTTGTGTCCAAGCTGTGATCTCAAAGAATTAAAAGCACAATGGTGCGGTTAGAAAAATGGCTGCTGCCTCAGTTCCTCGGACAAGAAGCAGAATCAATCAGAGCCACAAAAGGCATGCAGGCTGGAGACATTGCTATAGCTCTGCTTCTTGAATTTCACTCTGTTTCCACCAACCCGCAGTATTTTTCTCTTGTGCCATCTCTTTATCTTTCTCCTCGTCTCTCTCTTCCCCACTCCATTTCTGATTAACCTTTATAGACACACACTTGCAATCACACACACTCAATACACTGTGTACACACACACTCAGATGGATTTAAAATTCAGGTACTCTCTCCTCTCTTTAATACACACTCAGCCCCCATCAACTTCTGCACATTACCTGTTCTTAATCTCCCTCCCTCTGTTTGGGATCATCCTGATCCCCCTGTTTTCCCATCTGCTGCTGATTGGGGCCCAGCTTTGCGAGGTGTTCAACAAACAACTGCGATTCACTTGGTTTCTGCTGAGATTATTAACACACCTAGCATGCCACAGCGTCATGAATAAGCAATAGAGATCCGGAGCCCTATTTTCTGTCTGCCTGTGTATTTCCTCCCCCTCTCTCAGCCTCTGTCTCTCTCTTGCCCTGCCGCGTTGTGAACTGAATGCCAGGATTGTCTAGAAAATGAGCTGTCAGTGGAGGGCCTGCAATAAGATACATCAGGCTCATTGTGAGCCCTAGAAAATAATGAACTATTCCCATTTCTCTCTCTGATATGTTCAATACACTATCCATGACAAGTGCAAAGAGATAAGCAGTCCCCTCTTCAGCTGATTAAATACACTGAGTATATTCAGGAGGGCTATGGCAGAGTGAAGGTTCAAGGGACGCTGCGATGGTATTATAACATTACTATATGTTTCAGTCTCGGCCGAAGATGAAGACCTTTTGTACAGAGCTTCATTTGTGTCTGCGCTAGCATTTGCAGTTGAGGAAGCACAGCTAGAGGCAATGCTCGCAAAAAGGGAATCAAAATATGTCACATTTGCTTTAGTTGCTCGTATCTCTTTGTTAAACTCTACAAAAAGAATGAGAATGCACAAGATTTACTTTTTTTAAGAATTTGTAGGTTTACCTATTAAAGTACGGCAAACAAATACAGGCCACAGGCAATTTTTCAAAAACACCAAAAACTGTTGTTTGAACAGAACCAGTAATGACAGAGAGGTAAAATAAGAGAAAACTACAGGATTCTTTTTACAAGATACAAAATCAATTACAGGCAGCTCTGTTGTATTATATTAGGTTTAATTTTAATATGACAGAACCAGACGCCTTACAGTGTAACACATTTTTATTTAGTGATAAGCACCATAAAAAAGAGGAGCCCAGATGGACACAGCTTGAAATAACATTTTATTTCCTTCTTTTTCCCTCAAGTCTTCACATCTTGGAAGGAAAATCTGCTTCTTGGTTGTTCAATACAGACTCCAATACACCTGCTAGTAAGCAATCTCTGGTGTGTGTGAGCACAGAGTGTGTTTGCACTCTATCTTGCTTAATGCCCGAATTGCACGGAGCTCTTTGTCACTGTCAGCCATTTTACCTCCACCAGTTCCACATTAGATTAGGCAAATCCAAATCAAAATGGATGGTCCCAGTATAGAGTTTATTTGTTAATCTAATCATAAAGTATCATAACGCAACATGCGCTGTTGCCAGCCTGAATCACAACAAGAGTTTTGATGCTTAATTCAATCAAAACATTGTTTGAGAATCAGTCACATCGTCTGCCAAATTCACAGTTACCTTGGAGTGAGAAAAAGAAAGAAAAAAACCTTCTACCTGTCAGACAGATTGTTTCTTCTTCTCCGCTTTTTATTTTCCCTCTCCAAGACTGCTTACTAGACTCTCACCTCATCTCTCAATCTCTGTCTCCCTCGCACACAGACTCTCTCCTCCTCCCGTGTTGTCAGCACAGCCCTGTTCCTGTTGCCTTCCTCATTCTGACACCTGTCAGCATTTTCGTTAGTAGATCAGAGAACTGCAAACTAGAAATGTTCCCGTGGTGAATTTAGGGCAAGTTTGCGGCAGAAACATGTGAGATGCCTTTACTCTTTCTTTAATTCAACAGGGAAAGTGAAGTGCTTGACTGGCACAAAGTTGGGAAATGTGGGTTGGAGATGTTTGCAGTCTGTAGATGGAAAGAGATGAGGAAGATATATGGAAGGTGAGAGAGAAAGGAAAAGAAAAGGTGGAGGGTGGGGGTGAAATCAATTAGGAACAGCAAAACCCTGCAGATCTGCTGATGGAAGAAGGGAATATGGAGAAATCTGCAGCCCACGGAGGGGGCTTCCATTCCTGGGCTCCAGCTTCAGGCACACACCCACAGGGAGCTAACAGATAGATGAGAGATATTCTCCAGAGGTGGAGGCCAAAGAATATGTCGGAAATAAAAGAGGACTGTTCCCTGCTCTGGCTAATTGAGCAGTCTTAGATCCCTTTGAGTCTAATAAGCCAAGAAGCAGGGATGTCATTTGATGAACACTTACACAATGACCTGGAAACGATTCCAAAAGCAAGACTGCAAACGTCACAAAGCCACAAATCACACACTGTAAAATGACATGATGCTCCCTCTTTCCCTCCCGCTGAGATAACTTGAGCGATTTAACAATACATGAATCTTAATCCTTGAAAACCATTGCTCATCCATATCAGGAAGGAATTACAGTGTGAGCTATGACAATCAGAGAAACTTAAAAAAAAAAAAAAAACTAGATTAAGCTCCCTTTGTCACCAGCCCCTCGGAGTCTGTTCCCTGGCTTCTCCCTTGACACTAATGGCTCCACAGAGCCAAAGCTAGCATGTCGCACATTTCAACCAAATCCCCTCCTAACTTCACAGACATGCCTGTAAAGATAAAGAGGAATTCATTTCATGTAGCTCTTCCTCTCAGTTTATAGCTACAGCGATATCATCCACTTTTATTCTATTGGCAGATATGGGGAAGCCATTACATGTTTAGGATATCACTTCCTTTATACATTTTAAAAGATTTAATGTAATTTGCTCTTCAAATACTTTCCTAATCTTATACACTGGTCGAGGATATTTAAGGTCAGGTTTTCAAAAAAGGCACACATGCCTCTTTAGATTCTTGGAAGCGATTCAACAAAGAATTATTCACTCAGATATTCATAGACACTTCACCGAAAGTTACCTTGGTGGCAGCTGGTGGAGGAATAATGAATAGTGCTGCTGAAACCGCATCACCAAGAAGAAAATCATAACCCATGGACAGAAGCCAAACATCAAAACCTCTAAATTGCTTCAGAAAGAAAAACTGCCCACTGTGATGTGGTGCTGGGCTAGTTTGCAGATGAATCTCGTCCTCAAATGGTTTCCCACATGAAAGCCAACAATATGACAGGGAGGCAGGGTCTTTGTGTAAAGGTAACGACTTGTCTCCTGGGCAAATAACATCTTTACATGACACTGGGAATGGTAAACATTTGCAGTGTAAAAGACTGAGAGTTTAACCCTTCCTCCCATCCCCTTCCAGCTTCCTTTTGTTCTCTGTGCTTATAAACACAAGAAAGCAGAACAATAAAAAAAAATCACACAGAAAAACTAGGCGCTTCTATCCTCAGCTTGTGTGTTGTTGTCCTTTGGCAATTGCAGTCTCTCAACTTGTTTTCTGCTTTAGCTGGCAGGAAAGATGCACTTTACAGCAGTTATTCCCAGAAGATTTCTAAGCAGCAGGGTGTTTAGTAAACATGCCTATTTGTTTTCTGAAAATTTCCTTCATTCAATAGATTGGTGTCCATTTTTGTCAATTAAGACCAATAAACTAAAAGCAAAACCACAGCAAATGCGTGAAATGCAACCACAGCACCTCTCATATTATAGAAATTGTTCTAATTCTGCCTCTGTGTTGAAGTCAGTTTGCACAAAGGAAAAGAGGAGCAGGGAAATGATGCAGCTGGTGTTCTCCAGAGGAGCTACAGAGAAATTTGGATCATTTGAGAGCCTCATACAGCAGGGGAGATGGATTCAGCTGTGCATCATCTGCCCATCACTGTCATCCCAGCCTGCCCTTTACCACACTATGTAATTAGACTGTTTGAGATGTTTTAAAGAGGATAATTTTATTTGCATGTGATCTTTGGTCAAATCATTTAACAACGATGAGCACTGGGGCTGACAAACTTTGGAAAAACATTCCAGAGAAGCCATGCAGTTAAATCTTTGCTGAAGAAAACTGTTGGGCAAAGAAAGTGAAACTGCAGGAGGTTGCATGAAAAAGGAAGTCAGGAAAAGCCAATAACTAGCAAACACACTGTAATTCCAAACAGATACTTTGTTATCATCTGTTTTTCTTCTGGTCAAAAGAATGGACAGCACTGCAAAATAGCTTCATGTTCTGTTTACCAGCGGTGTAGAGCTGCATTACACATTCAGGAGGCATGCATCCATTTTGCTGAAACAGATACAATCATCTGTGGTGTTAATGAAAAACGCACTGCCTCAGAGAGCTCTCCCCACTTGTAATATTCTTCATGTACATCATTTCTAATTGTCTCCAATAATGAGATCCCACTATTAGAAGACCTGTCAGCATGCATTTTTCAGAGGCATAGGAATTTTTGCTGGTTGTGAAGTAATTACAGTTGGCAACCAATAGATGACCAATTCACTTTTCATTGTTCATTATAGTCCACCGCTGCCTGGGGAACACCAGGGACAAGCTGATTCTAATGGTCACCATTCTTTCCAACCCCATACACCTCGCTATGCATTTTTCAGCAAAGTCGTTCTAAGGCAGAGCAGCCAGGGAGGAAGAAAGAGGCATTTGTATAACTCCATTCTTAATGAACATACAATGCAGGTTGTCTAATGTCATTATTCCTCAACCAGAGCACATAAACAGTAAAACTGCTCCAAATGAAGCATCTGGTTGGTTAAATATGCCAGGGACCAGACAAGAACGGGCCTACAGATATCTGTTACTGATTCTCAAGCCACACCCACACACTTCACAGTCCACTGGTAAAAATAGATAGCTGAATAATTTAAAGAAATCACACAATCTTCACTCTTTTTTGCGTTTCAAGGAGGATTTCTTTCCATTATCTGTGGCTCATTAAAATTTCTCCCCTATAAGAGCTGAGGAAGAAGACAGTAGAGTAGTGAGAAAGTAGTAAGTCTTTCTAGGCCAGTGTTAGTAAAAGGGAACCAAAATTATACTGACGTTAACTGAGAGAAGAAAACCTAAATTTGGAACAAGTTTTGAAAATTGGAGCATGGAGTAAAATGTAAAGTTCAGATACAGCGAAAGATATCTCAAGAGTGTGCTTTAATAAAAAAAAAAAAAAAGAAAAAAAAGTGTCTCCTCCTCATCCTGAACTCAAACTACTAATGGGAATCATCTCAAAATGTCTGCGACATCCATAAACTCTGACTCTCGTTCTCTCTGAAGCCACTGCACCTGTGTATGTGGTGTTTCCTTTGAGCCTAGTAAATACCCCCAGGTGCATATACCAACATCCTGGTCCACTTCAGACAGCTTTATCCTGCTTTCCTCCTCCTCTCTCCTCACTTACTGACCCACTCTCTTCCTGTGCCTGACTGGCAGTAGTTAAGAATGAACATGACCCTTACACCGACTTCTGCCAACCAAATGGATGTCTTCTTAAACAGCGAGTCAGAAATGAAACATCAACGTTAATTCCCTGCTAAATGATCTCATTGAATAATGGATGAGGGCACATGGTAATATGTAGATTTCCACCTTGTACCTTTGTGAGCCTAATTGCTGCCATTCAAGCACATCTAAAGTCAGCCCAGCTTCAAGAGCACGGCCACTATCAGTCAATAAAGTTGCCTAAGCCTGTATCAAAGAGTAGTCTTAGCTGTCAGAGATCCCTCACATTAGCTGCACAAGCAGGACATCAAAGACAAAAAAAGAAAAGTAAAGCTATTCATGCTTGTACATCAGAGACTTGCAATGGGTATAATGGATCTTAAAAGATGCTCCAGTGGACTAAAAACAGTCTCAAACACACAAACAAATCCATATGGGTCTTATCTAAAAAGTGCAAAACATACTCCAAAGGATGCTGCAAAACTCTGAACACACATACACAAACATGCAGGCAGGTTTCTTTACCTTGGTCTGGCAGCTGGCAAACATTAGGGGGGACAGTCATGTTCAGCATGTCATTGACAGCCGTGTCAACATAGTGTCCTCTCTGGACATCATGTTCACTGTCGGTTTGGTCGCTCTCCTCGTGGCCACTGTCCTTCAGACTGTTCCCCTCCAGGTCCTTGAACGTTGATGTGCTACATGGGGGCCAGGAGGGAAGAAAGGGAAATGTTGATTAACTGTCACATCACCTTCTCGCACACTCTGTCCTTCGTCCATGTGTTTCTAATGGTTTCTGACGAGCTGTCTGTCTTTCCACCCCTGTCCTTTTTTATTTATTTTTCCCCCCTCAAGGATTCTTTGCCCTTTAACAAAGTCCATTTCCATTTATTCAAAGCTAAATATATTTTTTTATCTAAATTTTGGTTAACACCCCTAAAAAGAACAAAGTCTTTCTCCAGCTTCTGATTGCAGGATAATGCAGCAGTGTAAATCTTTTGAGGGCTTTCTCAGATTAATTTTTTTGTGCTTCACAGAAATGCTATAGGATGTTTCAAAAGGGGAAAATTTTGGATGGATGCACTGACTTCAAGGACATCACAACGAACAAACAGGAGGCACTCACTCACTGCAATCAAACAAATCCTGCAGTAATCAGGAGTTCCTGGAAGGAAGATGGATGGAGGAAGTGCTGGAAGCATACAAACTGAGCATCTGTCTTGTTTGGGGCTCACAGTCAATAAAGAGGGTGGGGTGTGGGGGCACAATCAACAGCTGCACAGTAACAGCGTGATTTCCCTTCATTTGATTTCCATCCCACTGGAACAAATTCGGCTTTACAAGCAACACTAAATAGGGCTGAACATGTGTTCTTGCAGGAGAGGAAAATAACCCAAGTTCATAGATAGACTCGCAGAGGTTAGAAAAACAGTAAAGAGAAGAGAATATGGATGCAAACAAAAGGGAGCAAACAAAGTTAAGGCAGAAGAAGAGGAAGTGAAGGACAGAACAAGGTAGCAGCATTCCCCCAACCCAAGCCAGACATTCCCCAGCCTGAGAGAGAGAGGACTGCAGCAGAGGTAATGCTGGCTCTGTGATGTTATCACTGTAATTGCACCTGTCCCAAACCATAGGCTCACTGGCTCCTGAGGGGATTTCTTTGTAGTATCCTGCAGAGGCCCACACTTGAATACTCTTTGTTTACATAAATGCAAGGAATCTTTTCTTTTTTCTTTTTCTTTCTTTTTTTTTTTTTTTTTTTTTGGTGGTGAGGTGGGGGTGTGGGTGTTAAATTGTTGTAATGGGTTTTCAAGGGCTGATGTGGCCTCAAAAGAAACAAAAGAAAAGCCCAGAATGTTTTACATTTGCAGGTAAAAAAAAAGTCCTGGTTACAAAAACCTCTATGGCTGGAGGGAATTACTATTTGACCCCTATCACAACCCCCCTCCATGCTGAATTCCTGCAACCTTATCAGCCATCCTGGTTCGTGTTTCCTGCATAGCAATGCACAATGAAAACATTTATTCTTCACTTTTAACATCGATAAAGAAGAAAGGAAAATAAGTGATGACTATTCATGAAACTGCTGCCTTCAACAGTGCTGGAGAACTCTTTTGAACATTATTTAGTCATAAGTTGTTATTTTAAGCTATAACTTCATGCAAATCCAAGCCACATGTGTTGCTAATGAGCTCCAGTGCAGGAGAGGGAGAAAGTTTAATTTTAAAAATGAAAATAATTCCTTGCAGATTCAGCTGCTCAGAGTAACAAAATAACCTGAAAAAAAGAAATAATTTCAACAAGTGTCTCTGCATTAGGGAGTAATTCTATTTATCACAAAATCTTAACCTCTCATTTCAATTATACTGAATGAGAAACATGCAGGTACACATGCAAACTACAGCAAGTGTGGCTGTGCTCTCATTAGATAAAACAATTACAGATAACAATGGTAATGAGGTGCTGGTAACAATTCCTAATCAAGACATACCTTTTAATGAGGTGGGCTCTGCTGTTCACATAACTGGAATCAATGGAATAATTCTCCGTCTGCAAGAGAGTGATGAAGGGGTTGGGGGTGTGGAGGAGGGATGATGGGGGCAACAGAGAGAGATACTTTTAATAATGGAAGCAACCAAAATAATGTTACTAGTAATTGGCTTTCAGTAGAAATGTTATTTTACACAAAGGCCCTGGTGAGCAGCCTCGGCTTTCAAAGGGCTGAATCCTATTCTCTTTCAAAGCACACACACAGAGCGGCTGACTGGGAGTTGAGAGCTGAGGAGAGTGCTGCAGTGAGCACAGCCTCTCCTCTTCGCCCTCCCCGCTCTCGATCCTTTGCTCCCTCCCCGCCCTCCCGGTCAGCCCACTGTCTTTAAAATGGAGTCATTAGGGAGAACAGACTATCCTGCAGAAACAGGGAGAAAAAAAAGTTTCCCTTTTTTCTTCTCTGAACTCTTCACTTTTACCATGTTTGAGGAGACATTAATGTAGAAATATTAAATAAATAACTGTAAAAGAAGTAGATGAAATTAAGAGTGTACCAGGGGAATCTTAACATTGCAAATGCAGATGAAAAGGCTTTTAGAATATGCATGCAATATATTTCTGACCCACATTAAAGAACACAGTTCAAAGGGATCAACCAGACATTTATTTCCAACATTTATTTAGCTGGGAGAATGTCTGACTAGAGGAGTGCATGGACACAGAAGTCAGTGTACGCTGAGCAGGTAGCCCCTTCACATCTGCCAAGCATCTACTCACACTCGGTGAGATGTCAGAGAGCAACTACATATCAACACCCCTCGGGGGACTTTCCCAGTTCTGCAAGAGGCCACAAAATGATCCTTCAGATAAAGTTTGATAAGATGCAGGTGTTTCTGCAGAGAGAAAGCACAGCCTTCACTTAAAATTCCAGGGTGCAGATACTGTATCCTGATAAAAAGCTGAGAGTCAATGGCGGACTTCCGAGGGAAGTCTAGAGTGCCACTATCAAAGTCTTCTTGAAAAAAAAGTCACCCTGATGGTAAGAAAGGTTAATGCTGCTGCTGGAGCACAGTTGCTGATTATCAAGTGGACCACATATCTGACACAGGTCTGCTGCTGCTGTAACGATGGCCTGACTGTTAAATAACCCAGTGTGCAACTTTTTTTAGATCATGCATGGAAGTGCAACCACAATGTGGAGGAGTGGAATCAGATCAGAAGCCTTGTCTTCTTTATTTCTTTTGAAATAAATGAATAAATAAATACATAAACAAAAAAAATATAACAGTCATGCTGGCAAATCATAGCAGAAACATGTATGGTGTTTAATTCTGGAAAATGGCTCCCAGTTGCTACAGTCTATAAAAAATGTAAGAGTTTGTTTTTTCTACTAAATACATTTCTTTATTTGGTACTGATGCCATGGTACTTTTGGGAACACATGCAGAACACAACATGCTGTCCACTTTTTCTGTAAAAGCTTACTGTTGAATGGAGTTTACATACCCAGATGCCTACCTGAAAAAATTAGAAAAAAAAATGCAGCTTGTCTCTTCAATTAATTTACTGAAAATTTTGCAGAAAAATTTGTATCATGATGAGCAACACTGCAGACCAGGGCTCTTATTTGGTTTTATTCAATTATGATGCAGCATGATTGTGCTGAAGGTTAGCATCATTCCTTCTCCTTTTTACCATTTACCCCTAATTAAACTTTAACTTTTCATTGTTATACCAAGGATAATTTGTAAAAAGGGATCTAATTAACATTTAATTATTATTCTATAATTTGGAGCAGACAGTGTTTGTTCTTTTGTATTAACCCTGACTCCTTTTGTTCCCATGCAGCCTGACTCCAGTAAATATCAAAGGTAACAGCAGTTGCAACATTCTGCAATTGAGATTAATAATTAATGGAGAGATTTGCACTTTTTATTTCATTCATTTATAAATCTAACCACATTTTTTTTGACGTACTCGTATATGGTGTTTATGAAACTATATGCTTCTTCTGGTAGATCCATGCACAGCAACATTCCTATTATCCATACTACTGTATAGATGAAATAATGTTTATATAATAAGAAAATTAGGCTCTGCATATGCATAATGTTTTTGCTGCACTTGTACTCTGCTTTGATCCCACAAATTAAACCACCTCATCTGTTACAGTGGCTGAGCATCCACTGAGAGAATAATGAAAATGCAAAGCATGAGTAACAAGAGGAAAACTTCATTTAAAAGACCAGATAGAAAATTTCTTGTGAATGTCATTCTGACTGCAGCCTGTAATTGGTTTGGTTGGCATGTTCGGTACGAGTACGGCCCGGAGAGGAAGGCTGCATGCCCCTGCTTTCAACTCATTCCTGTCCTGTAATGGAACTCTACTTTCCATAACACAATTCTCTCCTGTTTTTTTTTTTTTTTTTTTTAGACTGAGCCCTCCTAAGGGTGTAGGTGCATTGGAGAGAGCCACCTCTACATTTGCATTACCCCATTCTTCCGCTTCAGCTCTTGGAAACTGCAGCTACTCTTCTTTCAAGGAATGTGGTTGATTTTCTTTGTTTATCAAATTGTCAGAGGAAATAAACAATAAATCATCATGTGAGGGTATAACCTTGGGCACTGATGAGTCACTCAAAAGTGCCTATTCAGAGGAAGAATCAGATGCATTAGCCCAGGCTTCCTGTAAAGAAATGTAATGTCTTCCCCCGCATTTCTGACCAACCTCAAATTGGAGGACATGTCAATATATCTTGCTGGGAGGTCAAGTTTCAGGCAAGAGGATGAGGACTGCTTAACTACAGCGAGGATGCCACAAATGGCTACTTAATCAGGTTGGACAATGTGTTGTTGTGATTTGAGCGGCCCCAGTTTGGCGGCCAGAGCCACTCTATCCCCATAATTATTGTTCCGTTTCATCTGGAGAACTGGAGGCAGGAATGTAGTCCCCGGTGTCGCTGGGTGACTGATAGGTAGTGTCAGGATGAGCGGGGGAGGGAAGTGGAAAGAGAGTAGAGAATGAGAGATGGTGAGGATGGGAGGAAATGGGTGTGACTTGACCAGCCAAAGAGTTGCGGTCCAGCTGCTGCAGTCCAATAGCTTTCCACTTTTCACTCTTTGCTTCTTTCTCTCCATCAAAAACTGAAGCATGGGGATGTTGGACTTGCTGCTCTGCGACTGAGAGGAAAAGCAATCTCCTCGCCTAGTTGCTGCCGTAAGATTTGATTTGCCTTCCTCCCAGCGTGACAATTGGTTCTGTAGTCTGGATGCAAGTGTATTCATTGTGTGGGGGCATGGGGAGCAGCAGAGAGATGAGGAGGGGCGAGAGGGGGGGTGAAGACACCAGTTGTTACCCCAGTAAACACCCGACAAGTTCAGCAGATGTCACACAGATAGGAGAGAAAAAGAGAGAAAAAAATGTCACACAGCTGCCCGACTGGAAGGATTATTGAAGCTGATACAGCACAGAGCTACATTTAAACTGGATAGACAGCTGGAAAAATATGAACAAATATAGTGACATGCATTAATAACATGCTGTTTTGAAAACGGGATGCCTTCAGCAGTACATTCTTTTACTCAAGAATCCACTTTACAAGCAGTCTTCTTCTATGTTTTAAAAATGGTCTGACATGAAACCAAAATACTGTAATTTAAAGACGGTCATTTATTCATTTACAGAGGATTTAGCCCTGCCAAAAACAAAGTTGCATACAATCAATCTTATGAGCAAAGTTAACATTTGTGATCAATTTGATCTAATACAAAGGGGGGAAGGGGACTTGGAGAGGGGGAGTTAATGAAATTGAGCATCTAGAAGAAGAAAAACTGATTACAGAAGTGAGTGGCTTATGTCTGTCATGGATGCAACTCTAATGTCATCAATTTAGCTGAGAAAAAACATCCAGACATGCTTGTTTTGGACAAAGAATGCTCTTACGGCCACACTAAAACGCACAGTTTAAACATACAGAACAACAGACGAGACAGAATCAATTAAGACGGTCAGATCAAATTTGTCTGCTTCATTGTGTGGTTGAGCAGCATGAGGTTGTGCCTCACTGCTGCAGCGCAGTCACGAACTCCCCTCGGTCCAGGAAGGAAATTTTTGTTACACATAATGTCCCTTGTTATTGATATTTCATTGCCTAACAAATATGTGATAGGGGAAGAAATTCAGGGGGTTTACAGGCAAAACAACTGTAATTAGAGAACAAAAAGTTTCCTTATTCTACTATAGTTTGGCTGTGGTTGAGCTAAAAGACCTGAGCTAGAGATGGGTAAAAAATATAGGAAACCTCAGCAAATGCCAGCACAGAGGAAGGGTGGTTGGTGTATAAAAATGTCTGTTTACAGATCTATGAACTCCTTTCATGTAGTGTTGCAGTGTGGATGGAGAGGAATGTGTGAGTATATGGGTCTCCAGGTGACTTTCTTATCCTATACACTGCCTATGAAAAGAAATGCTGCACTTTGAGCTTCTTGCTCCTTCGCAATCCTGCACACACACTCTCTCTTCCTTATTTGCCACAAAAGCGCTGCCCCAACAATCCCTGACTCGCAATTCTGAACTGGCGCCTGGCATCCTCGCCTCTGGGTCTGCACCCAGCGGTGCCTCTAAGCAGCTCAGATTCAGTCAGCATGACACCCACCCCGATGTGTGCGATGAATGCACCTGTTCTGGGTGGGCTTATATTTTGTTAACAATGTTTGAAAGTAAAAAACACTAGCTCTTACAAACCTTTTGCGCTCTACCTCAGCGACCACCATAAACACCTTCAATTTGTTTATGAAATTTCCCATAGACCCTTTGCCATCTGCTTGATTATAGATTTCCCTCTTCCTTCAGAGAGGGCATGGCCCCAGAGGGAGGATCAGCGGTAAAAAGGGTAAAAGAGTGCCTGAGGCACAGCCGTGGCTGTGGATGAGATTACATTTTCTATTTCTGCCTGCTAAGAGAGGCCCGGCGTGATGAATACAGAGAGTTGTTACCATTTAATATCAACTGGCTTTCCTGCAAACTCAAATTATATACAATCAATTGTAACAGAAGGGCACATGTGTGACAAATAACCTGCCACATTTGCAGCATAAATTTACTTCATCGCCCATAAGTTCACCCCAAAACTAGTCGACCATTTGAAAATCAATCATGCTATGAAAGTGAGTCATTCTGTGGAGGGAAGCTTTTTGAGAGATCTTCCTGCTCGGTTGCAGTTTGTACATTTCCGCAGCCTTTGTGAGCTACTAAAAAAAAGAAAAACTCAATAACTGAACACTGTTATGAGATCACCTGTGTCCCTGACCACAAGAACTAAGTGTTACGCATTGTTTGAGTGCACTAAAAAACAGCTTTTCTGAAACACAATGAAACAGATACGTAAAACAAAAAAAGTACTTCCTGCTTGCATTTCCTCATCATTTTTCCTGCCTTCCTGTGTGAAATTGAACAAATATTTGCCCATTCAGACCTAAACAATTGGTTTGTGTTCTGTGAGGGAAAAGGCCATGGTGCTGTGGCTGTCACTTGCTCCACTTGTGCAACACAGCCACGTAGAAATCTGCAGATCATCCTGCTCTCCTTTATTGAGAAGCAGAGACAATAGTCCGGACCAGTCTCCATGTCACTCAGGACTTGAGGCTCACAGAAGTCCAGTTAGTAGAGATGTGATTAATTATACATACACTGATAGAAACAGCATTTATTATTCATGAGCTCCTCAACGTCAAAGCTATTTCCCTCCCTTTCAGTATGATGAAAAGATTTTAAATAATAGGACCCGTTTGCAGACGTCTGCATTCCATCGGAGACGGCTGATGCTTAAGAGGCTTAAGTCGGAGCTGTTGTCTTACAGGGAATCACGGTTCAGGCCCAATGTGTTATAAACGGTTGGTGACTGTGTGGCGTCTTGGGCGGTGTTTTTGTTTGGTCTTTGTCTGCAGAGACAAGGCTGGTGCTTTTAAGCCTTTCAGATGGAGTTATAGTATCCATTAGAATGAAAGGGAGGTCTAGTTTTTCAGCGTGGCACTGAAAAAGAGGATAGGGTTTCGTTAAACACCTGTTCAGTGCTCGGGTCTGCATGTGTCTTCAGATTCTTTCAGCAGGTCAGAAAGAAACCTGTGTACCTGCATGTCATTACAATTCATGGTTTAACACAGTAAAAGAAAAAAAAAGAAGAGGAGGGGAAGAAAACGACTTGACTATCTATGCTATTTCCTGAAAGAAATCAGCTTACTTTTCATAAAGCCTGTGGAGCCCAATCAAAATCAAATAGCAGGAACTTCCCCTTCAGGCAAGTCTTGAGGGATTTTCTCTAATTCAGATGTCAGACTGAAAAGTTTTCACACTCCTCTCATCCCCAAATCCGTTAATGTGCATATGGCGCCACATGAGAGGTAGGTGGTGATTTTTCTGAATAGACTTCGGAAACGCTAAAGGGAACATCTAATCCAGGTAGATTTAGTGGTTTCTGCGTCCCCCCCCCCCCCCTCAAACTGAGAACAGGCAAACATGTTTTTAGCAGACATTTGATTTACTTTTTACTAGATAGCAGTTTCTCTCTTTAGTTGTGGCCTACATTAGCCATTAGCACAAGATATTCCCAAAGGTTTCTCTTACCTCCCCTGGGCTAGGCCTTAAAAATAAACACTCAGAAACACAGAAGATTATGTAAACATCTCCTCTAAATGCTTACATGAGAAGAGATAGCTAAACTTTCTGTAAATGTAACATGGATGAGGACAACAAAAAATAAAAATCTGCACATCTATATCTATAGAAATTTGAATATCTATAAGGAGATCAGATATTGTGCCCCCCCCCCACCACACACACACACACACACACACACCCCACCAGGAGCATGGCTCAGTTAAATTTCTCTGGGCGTTTTAAAGGTGGCTGCCACTCATTTCAGTGCAGCTGTAGTCTCTCTGTCTTGCCCTCCCTCCCTGTTTTCTCTCTTGCTCCCTGTGACAAGGCATCTTTCCAGACATTTTAGTTGGATGGAGATTTGCAGCAGCTCATTACAGACTGGGAGGTTCTCTGAGCGGATGCAGTCACTCGGAGATGGATTGAGTGGGTCTGTTTATTGACATGCCTTAATCTGACACTGGGTAAAGGGAATGAGTCACCGCCTCCAGACACACTACCACATCACAGCCACTCCAGCAAATAGGGAGGCAGCACCTAGGATACGAGTGGAACTTCATCAGTGCTCATTAATCCAACAACCCCAGGCCACTCGCTCAAACAAACCATGTTTACACTGCGTGTTGGCTGGATGGAGGGGTGATGGAGCTTTTCAAAGGGCATGTGTGCAGGTGCTCAAATTTGCAACATACACACACAAACGCACAAACTGTGACCACACACACACACACACACACACACACACACACACACACACACACACACACACACACACACACATAGGAAACTTGCACTTCAGGCTTCAGCTCGTCAAAAACCCTCCCCTCAACCCTATAAACACAATATCTATGTGTACCAGCTGCTAAAACTCTGTCACGCAAATCAAAGCTAATGCTCAAATCAGGGTGGATGATGTGGCTCGGTGCCAGATAACATAATAGAAAGACTCTCTACTTAACATTTCTACCCTACGTCACAACCAGGCAGCTCCTTTTAAAAATCCAACCTCGGAAGCCTGGATATCTTTTTGATCCTGTTTGCTGCTTCAATGTGATGCACATCTGGTGCTAATATTTAGGATGGTCCTTCTAGGCAGATGTCAGTGTTGGGATTGACAGCAGAGTATAATCTGCTTGCAGATGACCACTGCATCTGTAAATCCAGCTTGTTAACAGGACTGTGACAGGATGCCATCAGGACACAGGCAGAACAAAACAACGTCCGACACCACTGTTCTCTTTCAATTACACCTCTACTTTTAAGTTCGCAGTCTGAGAGATGTTAACATGCGGATCCTTTATATCATTATATTCAACTGCAGACTTAAAAAGAAAAATTGAAACAAACAAACAAAAAGCATAAACAAGAAAAGTGACATGCAAAAGCCAGTTGTAAACAAAAATAAATCTCTTTTGAGGACGGCACACCTACAGAGACACAGGCAAAACATGAGAAGGAATAAACTGTGTGAGTCAGAAAGAGAAAAACAGCACACATTTACAGTAAAACACACACTTCAATGCACACAAAAACACACACATACAGTAGCAGCAGGGCATAAAGTCTGGGGGGGGGGGGGGGGGGGGCTGTTGTCTCTGTCATGGACTGGGAGTCTGGCAGCTTGAGAGCAGGGCCAGTGGAGAGGGGTCCAGATGCACTCATTCGTGAGGGAGGGTGGGGGCGTTTCAGGGCTGAAACACACAGGGATTAACTGCACTGACTTCATTTAATTTAATTTGTATTGGGACCGTCTTTGGGGGCAAACATCGTTTTTCACTGTGGGGGATATATGGGGTCACGGAAAACAGCAGCAGACGGTGGATCTGTGCCCCCTACTCCTGCGGCAGATCCACAGGAGGAAGCCAAGGCACCGTATTCTCAAATTTCAGTCACATACAAACAATAGCTCACTTTTACACAAACATAAACACACAGGAGCATCTTGTTTAATTATGACTATATCATGAAGTCAAATCCATCCAATTGACATGCATTTTAGACGCTGCATCCACCTTTCCATAGCTTGATTTCTTGAAATGAAGTCCTTAAATCCTTTTGTTATGCCTCTATAAACAACATGTAGTAATTTTCTGTGCTTATCAAAACTCAGCTTTGTGTACTTGTGTGCTTGTGTTTCTGTGTGTTGTAAACACTCACACTAAGCTGTTATCAACCAAGAACATATCTTAGGGGTGGATGTTTATCTGAGCCGATGCAGATTTGGTGTTCTCTTTGTCTCAGTGCAGTGGTACATAATATTATTTGTCTTTTTGTTTTTTCTTTTTTCATCATTTATGTCTCTGAGGCTGATATAGTTTGATGTCCTACAGTGGAGAAATCCTTTTAGTTACCCCCAAGGCATCTAATGTGCTTTTACTTGTAATCAGGGAAGGCAGAGGAAAAAATCTGTACACAATCGAATAATTCAACTCCCTTTTGTATCCCATGGAACATGATTTACACTGTTAAGCAGCGGAAGAAAACAACTGCAGTGAGTGAGTGCCCAACATGCCTCCACACAATTTACAATAGTTCCGTGGAAATATGGTGGCGATCAGCCATCAAATATTGTAGCCATAGCCTGAAGTTATAAGAAAGCCTCCTCTCTGTCTTGTGCAGGTGACATACTCTGCGAGACAGCTAATGAACCATGGACTGGAAAAAGGTGCTTTATTACAGACATGTCTAAAAAATAAATAAATAAATAAATTGGGGTGGGGGGGGGCAGAAACATTGCCTTGTCTCTGCTAGACAGAAAGGACTGTGCTGCTGGAGCATGTTCAAGACTATCAGACTCACTGGCAATCGTTTTTTTTTTTTTTTTTTTCCTCTCTCTCCCAGCCCCTATCAAACGATGTTACTGTGTAAAATGTCAAAGAAAAAAGAGGCAAGAGAAGTAATCTCTGTCTCCGTTTTGATCGCAAGTGGAATAATTGGAACCCTCTTAGGCTCATTACACGAATTGCCCGCCAGCCAAAAGACGGCTCCAACTGCCCCGCTTCATTCATGTCGGAGCTTTGAAAAATATTGCTTCTTCTAGTTACAACTCTTTATGAGATGCAATGACTAGAGGTCCTGGTACCTACATTAACGGATAATCCCACAATGCCTTTGAAAATACATCTTTAAGCCTCCACTGTCAAACGTGGATTCTGAGCAATAGTCAGGAAACAGCAACAATCTGGCTCTGTAATAATGCCATTATGCATATTGTGCAGCATTTCTCACACTCACTGTTTTTTGTCAGTGCCATTGTTCTCAATTACATAAGGTACTGCATACGTGCAATGAGTTCATTTGGATACCTATTACTAATGGGCTTGTCTTCATTGCTATTAAACTCTGCTTGTAATTATTGTGACTGTAATTACAATTACTGTATTATCCAAATTAACCTTATTCTTGGTTTAGATCACCCGCACTGACGATAGCCAAGACACGCCTATGAAGAATGGCACCAATGTCCCTTCAGATAAATCCAGCATAATTAGCTGTGCCTTACAGGGCCTGTGTGATTGTAATAATTAGAGCTACTGTAGCAAAGGTCATGCAAAACAATTTAGAGAGGACGCTGGCTGCATGGGTAATGGGAGGAGAGGAAGGAAGAGCTCAGATGAACACAGTAACTCCTTTCCTATTCAGATATGGAAAGCATATAGTTTCCTTCCCTTTGTACTTGCCTCATTCTTTACCAATGCTGTCAAAAATATTAGAAAATGAGAACCCATTTCAGTGGTAAGTAGACTCCTGTGCTAACGCAGTTTAAATGGATCCATGATTAGATTTGAGGAAAGTGCTACAGGATTTATGTGTGAACTGAAATCAGCCAAAATCGATTCACTGCCTTTGAGGTGTGAAAGCTACCCCGTCACCCTGTTGTTGCATCTGCTCATTAGCATGAATTTAGTGAATTTAGCAAATTTAGCTTGTTTATTTGTACCTTTAGTCATTGCTATTAATTGTGAAAGACAGCGAGAGGAAGAGATGGAAAGCCAGAGATGTTCTGTTTCACCCAGGTGCACAGGTTAATGAGCTGAGTCAAAAGTGTTGACACAAAGGTAAACAAGTGCACTCTAAGGTGCTTCTATTTCTATGCTCCCCTCATGTGGCTCAGCTTTCTCTGCAATTCCCAGATTGCTCCTAAACTGAGAGCTCAGAGTTCACAGACTGGACCCACCAGGAATTCTCTCTGTTCCCTCTCCTCACCACCATCACACCCTGATGAGATATGCAACAACCTCATGCTCAAATATAGCATCTCAAGCAACACATATGTTTATTTCAGCTACAGTAGATGGATCTGTTCCCTACTGCAGCACAACACCCTCAAAAACTCCCACCACTCCCAACAACACTACTTTAAACCCTGATCCAAGAAAAAAATTGTGAGAAAATTAAATTTATTTTTAATCTCAAAGTCTTTATTTGGCCCTTTCACAAAATGTAAAGAGAAATAATAATTAAAACGAGTATTGTATATTTACCATTGATTACAATGTAATCTGTCAAAAATGTTGTAGTGCAAAAGGTATACAGTAGTGGAGAGATTGTGTTCAACACGGTTTTGAGCAAAATTTTCAGCATAAAATTATGCAAAAGGTTTTAGAAACTGCATGATATGATACATATGGCATTAAAGGGATAATGGGTGTTTAAAAATAGCGCTAAACTGGTAAGAAAAACCTTTCCTGCATCTTCAGTTTTTCACCCAAACTCAACTTTAGCTTTTAACAATTCAAGACTTGCTATGCTTTAGTTAGCCCCTTACATTAACTAAACAAAACCATTCATGTTAGTTGACTTGGATTTCCTGACCTCTACACAGCTTTACTGAAAATCCCTTACAATGGTTATGAATGACTTCCATATTTTTTAATAATGCTCTTATGGGTTTTCTTGATAAAAATTACACAGGCAGATCAAATCTGCACTAATCTTTAAAGTATGAAGCTTGAACCAGTTGACTGTTAGCTTAGCTTAGCTTCCCACTGAGCAATAGACTTGATTTTAACTATGCATAGCAGTGGCCTTCATTTAATCATAAATTCATCTGGTCAAATTTAGACTTAGTGGAGCAACAGTAAATATTTAAAACATATCTAAATGATTCAAACATTTTCCAACATATAAAATGTCCAGATGAAGATTTCAAATAATGTCAAAATCCCAGCAAACACAATTTTAATAGTAAATGTGGAAATAGTGTGAAATAAATGCATGCTAGCCCATTCCTTTCATTGCACCTTTGATCATTGTGACACAAGCTCCGATCTCTGAAGTTGCTTGAAAATCCATTTTAACCTCTACCAAAGCTGAATCCTTTGTTTCAAACTGTTAATAAATATAGCTGTGAAAATGACAAAAGCAAATGAGAAAGTAAACAGGAACTTAAGTTTTGTTGGACATCTAATTTAGGTGTTTTTCTTAAGTCAGATTCTGCCTGCTGATAAAATTCACTGGGACTCTGAGATGAGGCATATGCTGGGATCCATATGTCTTTGTGAGTGTGGGGGTTTAAAACTGTAAACTGTGATTATCATTGATCTACAGCTGTCAGACGCCTAATCTCTATGATTCATAGCCACACTGATCACGTTGGGTGACGATGGACCATCCTCTTCCACATCTGAAGTCCCAAACAAGTGTTGAGGGAAGCAGTGATAAGCATGTCCTTATCCGTTTAAAGACACTCCCATAATCCAGCAGCGGTGGGAGGAAGGGGGAGGCTTCAGCTTTAAGGGACTTAGTCTGGATTATTGCTGGTCCTCCAAATTAAACCAAAAGTCAGCTTTCTGCAGTTGCTCATGCAAGCTGGCAACTGGCTTGTTACCAGCCCTGCAAACATGGCAAATGATGAAGGTCTAAAATTAGAATGTTTTCACAATCAGCCACCACATGATTTCACAAAGGAGCATAGTACATAAACTGAACGCATCCCAGCCTAAACAACAACTTCTATCATTCTCTACCCTTTCACTTCCCAGCTGACCTCCTGTGACGACACTCCAAATTTCCTCCATGTTGTGTACCTGACTCCTGTTGCCAACCAGCTTAGCCGCTAGACACGCTTCTCAGCCAGGGCAAGGCTGCTCTGTCTCCGCTGATGCTGCTTCCCATAGCAAAACAAGGCCAAATCTGGGGCTTAGAGGCTAAAATAATCATTACTGGGTAGTGAACAAATGAAAAGTCACAACACTGCTCCCTCAGCCTGCCCTCCCCCAGTACTATTGGTATTTTGTCTGCTGTCCTATCATACAAACAAAAAAGGGGCAGCCACACATTAACATTTAGAGTGGACAATGTTTTGGCTGCAGACTGTGAGAAAAACAAAGCTAGGACTGGATTATCTCCTTCAGAGATAAATAATTTATACAAGCAAATTACATTTAGGCAATAATAAAATAAAGGAATTGTTTGACATTTAAGATACAGCTACCATTTTAGTGTGTTTAATGCTGCCTAGCTCAGTAGGCAAGGCGAGGCAAGTTTATTTGTATAGAACAATTCAATGACAGAGTGATTCAAAGTACTTTAAGAGACACTAAAACATCAGAAAATAAGAATCATAGTTTTAAAAAAACAAAAAACAAAAGAGAAACGAAAGTAGTAAAAACTATTTAAAAAAGGACTAGTTTAAAATATAAAACAAAATATATAAAATACAAAACCCAGAAGTTACCATAGGTATCCTACATCTCTATGCTGTGTTTAATTCTTAGAAAAACTGTGAAACTGAGCCAAGCAAATCTTTAAATCTTCACATAAGTACGATAAAAGGTAACATGGAAAAAAAGTGAACTTTGCAGCTGTTCGCTTTAAGGAGTCTTTGAGCATTTTGAGCAGCTGAAGGCTTCTCTCTTCCTGCAGTGTTAATGTTCCTTTGCGTGCATGCATGTATGTAAATCTATTATACATACTGATGCATTGATGTAACAGTCCCTGAACCAGATAAAAGTATCATGAACTCAGCTCCTTAGCGACCTTTCTGCCGTGCTCTCAAAAGGAGGAGTCAATCTGTGGTATTAAAGCACAGAGATTATTACCATCTTCCCTTTAACAAGTGCAGACATGTTGCCTTCCCTTCTCGCTGACTTCAACAAACCTAAACTGGTAACAGATAATCTTGAAATAAGGAAGTTTCTGGGGAATATACTGCACTCACACTCTGACAGACAGGCCAAGCGTTTTTCATCCATTTACTTGGCTGCCTGAGCTTTGGTATGTCAAAACCTGGACATGAGAGAAAAGTCAAGGAGTGATGGCCATTAACGTTCCATAGCCAGATGACAAAATCTCAGTTTTATACTTTTGATCCTATGTAAACAAAAGAAAAAGGATAAAAGTGTATGTAAAGTTATTCATTCCCTTGCAATGCAGTGTTTTCAGCTTCCACATCCACTCCAGAGTATCTGTAATCTACTCCCTAGCACACATTCTTGTCTTCCTAGCTTGAACTGGTATTACTCAAGCAAAGAAATGGTTTCCCCACCTCTCTAGAAACTACATATGGTTGTAAATAATATCCCACTTTGTGAAAAGCCCTAATCCCAGGAAAACAAACCTCAGTGAAACCGACCCACCTGAATTGCTTTCATGAGAACTAGATAATCAAAATGCAAAACAGCCTTTGATAGAAAAATGAGTCGAGTTCTAACAACAAATCCCCTACAACTAACATCAGCAAATTCTCCCCTGAACTTTTATTTGTATTCAGTGTTTGGGTTTTTAATGTAATCACACTGCATTTGGGGCTCCGTCAATGAGCTATTCTGATTTATGTCAGGCTGAATCAGACTTGCCGGTTAGAGCTTTATAGACATCATGAATGAGAAAAGGAGCCACACACTGAACACATTAGGGGTCCCACCATCTCCTCAGACAGGGGGACAATGGGGAAAGGAGCAGAGATAAAGGAGGGGGATAACAGGGGTGAAGGAATGGCTGATGCTGATCGGGCAGAGAAGAATGGGGGAATGGGAGAAAAGAAAAGCAGAGACACTGGCCACACAGGGCAGAAGGGAACGCGAGGGCTCCGAAAGGGCCTACACTCGGTCATAGCCCATTAGGCTGGCTGGGTGAAAATGCTACAGCTCATTACATGCTCTGCCTCTGTTCTGTGGATGAACAATGCACAATTACGCTACCCTGCTGCTGCTCCAGCCATACTGCTGCATGCCTCTGAGGCGCCTGATATTGGTGCTATAGTAGCTGGCCTGCCAACAGCCTCTGTGCTCATCAACCAGCCCATACATGCACTCCCTAATGCAAATCCAGGTTTATGTCTAGAAACAAAAGCACTTGTATAAATTTGCTGGAATGAAAGGAGGGGGAAACAGAAGAGGCTGCTCTACCACTGAAGTGAACAAAACAAAGGTATAATTCTGCATTTGTGTAAGTAACACAATGATGTTTATTCCCTTTTGTCTGTGTTTTCCTCTTTAAATTCTTTTACAAGGTAGACATGTGACACACGGATAATCATTCCAGCTGGATGAAATTTCACTTGATATTGTAATTATTGCCAAGCAGGTGGAGTCCAAACCTCCAGATTTAAAATATAATACAGCTGAACACAATGACAGTCCCTCAGAGTAATTGTCTGAGCTTTGGATTCATCCATAAGTTTGTTCACTTAAAGTCTTCCTTTCCATTATGCATGCAGAAGTTGACATTTAATCTGATGGGGAAAATGCTAACTAACATCCTCCTACTCCCTTTTTGTTTTAAGTGAAAAAAGAAAAAAAAAACAGGACACTTGGAAAGGTCACTCTTCCCTGGTGTCAGAGCTGGGTGCTTGGAAAAGTTTCCGTTCACAGCTAGTATTGTTATGTTTCACACAGACTCCCTCCCCCATTTCCCTGTCATTCAAAGAGGCATGGTAGCGACCCTTAAGAAAAAGCCCTGGGAACTCTCTAAACAACAATGTGGTTATAAGTTTGGCAACCTGCAATGCAACTAAGACAAGACAGAGAAACACAATTAAAAGCCTGATATCCATGAATTTCTAATTAATACCTTTTCTTTCTGCACATTTGGATGAAATTAGTTTTGGGCAGATATAACTATCATTACAAGAGAAGTGTAATTATTCTTTTCTCACTTTGGTTACTTTCAGAAAAACATTTTCTTTTGGTCATTAACAGCTTAAAAAAAGAAGGATTTACCGAGATATGGACAGAAATTTCTTTGTTATTATTATCTGCAAAGAGGGACAACTATACTGAAGAAGTGTCTATGCTCCTCCACTGCAATGCCAGCAGACATTATACAATAGCTCCAGTTTTAATATTCCTTAGCCACAGGGACAGAGAAAGCCACATTCCTCTCGACATACAGAGACCGCAACACAGAAACTTATATTTCAAATTTCCCCTGCAAATAAATTTCACTTCTGGTCATAACAAGTCTCAGGGTTTGTGTTTTTAAATGTGTAAGCTGACCTTTTCTATCTTACATTAATGTAAATACAGGCATTTCCACCACAGGCAGCAAAATCTGCATTAATTAGGTTTTTCTCCCCTCTTTTTTCATTCGCCCTGTAATGTCAAAAGTTTTCTGCAGACTTTCATTAGGTTTTGTGGTTTTGCTTCCCTTAAAACTACCCCATCCCCTCCCACACCACCACCACCCTGCTCAGTTTTGCAAAATGGTGAAAGTTGAACAAAAACACAGCAAAATGTGTTAAAGGACTGCATATGACCACTTCAGCTTACAAATCCGTGTTGATGGTACATATTCACACCTCTGAGTAGGGACTTGAACATTCCATTAGAGAAAAGAAAATGTGGCATATTTGTACCACAGACTTTAATTTGAACGGGGGGGGGGGGGGGGGGGGGGGGGGGGGACAAAAAAATAAAACAGCTCTGCAGGAAACTTATTTAAATGGGTAATTACGTCCATGCAGCATTGCTTGCAGGGCTTAACAAGGTACGTAATGATGTCCCCTTCCCCAGCGATAAACATCATCACTGTGTCTATTTCCTTCACTCCATTTAGCCTTTTCTCATTTGCGGGTGGACCCATCAACCTATAAGCCCGATGCCATTATACCCCTTCCTGCATTTAGATTTGTGTCCAATAAAGAGCTTGCAACATAAATTGCCAGACGACTACGGTCATTATGTAACTATTTCTGGCTCCACAAAAATCCCCTTCCTCTGTAGTTTAATGGGTGTATAAAAAAGTTAATTCTCTCAATTTGATAGAGCTTTTAAAGTAATGTAAAGTGTATATTCTGTATTTTTAATGAAGTGAAATGATCTCTAAAGGTTGAGGAAAGAAGAAGCTGGTCTGATTTTTTTCTTTTAGTTGTGTGCTTCCTTTGTATCATCCATTCCTGCAATATATTCACATAAATTTTGTTTAACAACTTAACATTTTTGGGAAGAACAGGAGGTGCAAAAATCTCATCTTACATATAAGGACATTAAAGCGATCAGAACATCTTTGTTTTTTTTTTTGTTTTTTTTTTGAGCATCTTGCACCTGCAAAAGAAAAGTGACATGACTGCTTTATGCGGAGGTTAATACGGCTTGTGGGAAATAATCTCACCAGCATGGCGAACGTTGCATTTTACAGAGAAAAAAAAAACATGTTTCAGGCAGCAGCAAAACAGGTTGAAGGAAATCATTGCCATTCTATAAATAGATCTCAGTCCTCTCTTCTTTCTCAACCAAGCTCTCCTCAATTTGCTGGGCTATGTCATTTTCCTACCATGTTGCTCCCTCGGTACAGTCTGTACAAGTCACATGTGGTTAAGAACGCACATGGTGACGTGTGTACATCAGACGTTGTCACTCATGTGTTTTGACTCTTGAGCTCTTTTGGCTGGATGCTCTGATCTTAACGAGAGGGTGGCAACCCGGCGGGCCCGTACGCTTCCGACTGGCTGCCTGGGGTTGTTATGTCATTTCATTGTACCTCTGCAACATCAAGAATGACACGCAGTGATGGGGTGTCGCGGGTTAGGGTCAGGGCTATAAAAATCCAACCGAGTGTTAAACTAGCAGTGGTTGCATGTGAACTGAAAGCCATCTTGTTGAGTAATGTCACTCTATCACCCACAGCCACACCAGCACTGTGCGTGCAACACGATGGGAGGAGCCGGCTGAGGATGGCACTGGATAAATCACTGTCATCCTGTTAATTTACAGTATCTTTGACAGACAGGGTGTTATTTAACCTTATACACACTGACACTTGAAAAGAAGAGAACTTTTAAAATCTCAGTCTTACAAATAACCTTTAAATAATTAAAAGGTTTGTCTGCCACTCTACTGGCATGCGTCTGAAGCTTTTGGAGATAAAAAGATCTTTTTCTATTTCTTTGGAAAGAGGAGACTTTAAAGAATGTTACACACACCTCCAAAGCTTACAAAGGATTAAAATAATTATAAGATACTTCAAAGTATCAAGCATTCATGTATCCTTTGCTTTATTGCAAAAATATCATGTCATTGTTGAATGTTGAGAGATATTTTACACCAGCAAACCTTTATATTTCTTCCCTTTTTAAAAAATAAGCTAACCATGTGCTCTTCTAATTATTGGATTATATGAACATTTTTTTTATTATTCACTAATTACACCTTCTACACATGGAATAATATTATAAGTAAGGTATTATTTCCTTCTGTATATCAAAATCTATTTGAAAAACTGCATATTTGTTTCTTTGAAAGGGCTTATTTTATCATTTTTACACTGTTGAAAATACAGAGAATAATACATCAAATTTAATGAAAGTATCATTTTTTTCATTCTTTATACTTAATGACATAAAACTGCACAGGCTAAATGCAAGTGTTAGACTTTTTTTTTTTTTAGAAAAAAGTGTATTAAAACATCTATAGTTTCTTATTTTTTTTAACTACAAATGTTTCTGGAGTTTTGCCCTCTCTAAAACGTGTTCCTCTTCATGCAGCCTGGAAGCAGTGGAATTTTAGAAACTTCTACATTTTGAAAAAGCACACAGATGTCTGTTGTTGCTGTAACATGAGCAGCCACAACATGTGAGCGGAGACGAGACCAGGCAGAAAGCTTTGCTTCCCATTCCTGCTGCTCCGTGTTATTTACTCTCAGTTACACTTTCAACCATCAATGACGTCCTCGCTTTCTGTCAATCACGGCTTGTTCAAAACGACAAACAAACCTCAATGAGTCTGCCAGATACAACTTGCAAAGTTTAAATGAAACTGAAGCTGGAATAACTACTCAAAATCTGCTATATACACCTGACAATGCAAGGTGTTTAAAATGTCTTTTTTAAACATTATTATAACTAATTTAAATAGCTGCTAAGATTTCATATGCAGTCAAACCACGCTGGGTCTTTAAAAAAAAAAAACTACTGTAAATATGTGACATTTTTATTAACAATAAAGGGAGAAAAAATCATTTGAAAATGGTAGTGCACACATATTTAACCACACGTCCCAGTGAGCGCTAACATCATCACTGCAACACAAACAAAGTCGTTTACATGCAGAATCCTAACAATGTTTGATTATTGAAAATGCTGCTTTATGCCTTTCATATCTGCTTTTCTGAGATTTCTGAGCCTGCTTGCTCATAATGATGTAAATGATACTGTCCCCACCCATATTTCGAAGAAATGTGACACTACAAAATAAATATTGTCTCTATGTGTGTATTTGTGAGTAAGTGTGTGGGGGGAGATTGGCAGTTTCAACAGATGTGTAGTATGCACTGACAGCATGACATCTACTTTGCATGCTCAATATGACACGTTTGAATGCTCCCTTGCATATTGTCCTGATGTGAAGCGATAGAGAGGGATGTGAAGCCTCACTGGAATCATTCCCTGTTGTCTTTTGCAACATCAATATCAAAACGTCGTCCTTGCTCAAACAGAAAAACAGCACAACTTGAGCAGTGAGCTCTCTTGTCAGTTGTTTTGTTTCAATTTTGCATTTTCTTATTTAGCTTTCTTTGACTGACTGCAAGAAGTGTACTTTCTATTTTTTTGTTAAAACTGGGGCCTGTCACTGTGGCATGCGTTGCAATCTGTTATCATTAAACCTAACATGGTTAGCTTGGATGCATGCTTCAGTTATCAAAAAATCTTTTTACTCGTGGGATACACTCTCAGTGGAATACTGAATCATCCAACACTGTGCAGCGCAGTGTCCACTACTTTATTATTCATTCATCATCTTCTTAGATTGATTTGTCATCCATCTAAAGGGAAATCATCATTCTCTTAGCTGGAAAAGGTTTATCGATAAAGAAAAAAGAGCTCTTTTCCCTGCTTTGCTCATTATCTGGATTCACAGGTGTGAGAAGCCTTAGTGTGCATTACAAATTCAAAAAACACATTCTAGCCAAAGGCTATTCCTTTACTGTATAATTGTCTCCCTCACCAAGTGATTCACTATAATTAAGCCATGGAAGACAGCTCTATTCTCCTGTGAGCATTCATATTAGTGCTACCACAGGCAGGTCTAACAAACATCTCACAGCTGATGCTTTGCAAAACAACGGATAGTGATGTTCAAGGAGGTATATGCTAGTGAACAGTCTCACAAGGGAGAATACTATATACACAATGCAACTCAAGGTATGAGGCCTACAGGGAGACCTGTCACTGTTATCTTGGCCAAGTCTGCAATGTGCGTGTGTGCGAGTGTTGTTTTGTCTGTAGGAGGAAAAGCTTGATTCCAGCTGGTCTGACATAAGCAGGATGCTCGCTGCCCCACATAAACTAACAACGGAGGAGAACTTTGTATCGATCAAATGCACAAATTACAAATAACCAGGAGTCCACATCCTCCTTCCATCTATTAGCAAACCAAATCTGACCACGTTCTGATGACTGTGATCATTTTAAACTGCCTGTTCGGAAAATAAACAAAAACAGGGACCTCCTTGTGCCCTGCTGTAAAAACAAAAGGCTCTTCTGCTGAGGATAAATGAATCACGGGTAATTGTGAGGTTGCCCTCAGGATGAAAATAATTTTTGGGGACAAAGCAGTCTCAGTAATCACAACAGTACAGCCACTCGTGTGTCCTAATCAGTCAATGGGATATGGGTTGAGGACTTGTGGAGTCAAGTGGTTACAAGCCTATGCTTGCTCATTGTAACAAAGCAATTATCAGTCATTTTGCTGCTGTTTGTTTGTGCTATAAATGGCACTGTAATTAAACTGGGCACATTTTTTATTTAAGAGCAACATCTGTACACACTGCATAGCTTCTGTCTCTTGCAAATGTCACAATGGGGAGGAAAGAAAACAATGACAACTGTTGTTCCGCTGGGTTACTCTGTTGGAGGGTAAGGCACTCTCCTGCTGCCGCTCTTCCCTGCTTTCTCCCAATCTCACACACACATACTCTCTTTTTTCAGTCCAGAGAAAATGTGCAAAGTCTGGGTCAAAGAGATGTTTGTCAACATCTAGTGCAAGAAGGAAAGAGGTGGAGGCTGCATGCTAAACAGCTCTGGGTCTCTATCAAGCCGATCAACTGCCTCTGAGAAAATGAGAAAACGTGGTCTGGGCTCAGACACCTGGCACTAAGACTCAAGATTCACCCTCCTTATCCATCTATCTGCCCTCACACCGCTCTATCAAGACAACTCCAAGCTTTGCATAATGAATCATCAAAATCAATCTTCCTCCCTATTTATCTCCCTCTCCTCTTTTTCATTAGCTGAAACAAATAAAGGGTATCCTAATCCTGCGGCTAATGCGCTTTTATTGGATGCTTCAGCCAGAGTCAGGATGCTGCAAGAGGTTTTTGATTTCTTTCTGCACTCACATCCCCATTTCTTTCTTTTTCTGAGGAATAGCGGTGGTGACCTGCAAAGCACTACCTACCAGCAAACAAAATCACAGCATACGGGTCACTGCATGTACATGTTGAATCCCCCACCTCGGCCTCCACTGACCGCATAACACCATAAGACAACCCCCCACAACATTTCCCATTCTTTCCACCTGTGTTATTCACACACACACACACACACACTCACACGAAGCAGCTCAGACAGACCCAGTAAATCAGCATCCCTGTAAGTAGGTCTCATTGACCCCTCAGGATCCAATGGTGCCTGGATCTCTCTGGATCATCCAGTCAATATATCAATATCCATCTTGTGTTTCTTGTTTTAAGACCCCCACTCCCATACCAACACCCCCACCTTCTCCTCACTGAATGTCAAACGGAGATTGGACTCATCAATTACAGTAGTGTGTGTACACTGAGCTGGAGCTTATTTGCTGCTGTCTATACAAGTAAGCATAACACACATTCTCATACAAACACACAGACTGATGCACATTCTCCCTCTCTTTAACACACACACACAGACACAAACAAACATAAATATCCCTCTTCCCCATGAGAGAAATGGGTCATGAACAGAATAAGGCAGATTACAGGAAAAATCCAATAGAAGAGTACATACATACAAAAATCTATAAACTAAAAATCAGCTGGTTGGCACACACTTGTCAGCTTGAATAGTCTTTCAAGTCAGACCTTCACTGCTCTGCTGGAGCCGCACATGGCATGTCAGGGTAATTCAATGGCTGGCTGTGCAGAGCGGCCATGCGGCAACACTGCAGCCAAATGGACGACATACAGATTTAAGCAATGATTATTCTTTCTGTTAGCACCTGAAATGATGTGTGGTGGAGCTGATTAGCCGAGTCAATACATCTGGCAGGTGTACAAACTCCTGTTCGTTTTGCAGCAGCTCAGTACACACAAAAGAAAAAAAAAGAAGAAGAAGAAAAAAAAAAAAGAAAACAAGTGCTGTGAGAGAGGCCAAATAATCCACTTTGTCAGGCCTCCAAATTCTGCTTGGCAAAGCACTCTCATCACAGGTCAGCTCCAGTGTCTGGGCACCTTGAAATGCCTTGAAGGATTCCACTCGACTGACACATTGCCATTTCAAATAGCTTAGCTTTTCCATCAGCAGCAGACAAATATTTCACTGACACTTTATTCTTTGGTGCTATGGAATGCTAAATATCACTAGACCTTGAGATGTGTTGAAAGACGTGCATATTGAACATTGCTGGATTGAGGAAACCTATTTATTATCATTAATGAAAAGCTAATTCTACAAAGTATTTCTTTGCTGCTACATTGCATTAAATCATGGGAAGAAAAACAAAAATCAATTCCCTCTTTTATTCTACTCCTGACAGCCAAAGCACCCCAGCCAAGGATCAAGGACAGAGCACATTGGATTGTATCTCACCTCTGGCAGTGGCATGCCGTTGATGATGAGGTCTGGCTGCTGGTGACCCTGCCCTGTGAACGGGTGCTGATAGCCATGGTTGGGAGCTGCATTGCGTGAGTTCTGGTTCTCCACGTTGAGGAAGGTGCTCTCGGAGCGCCTGCAGCCCAGTGGCAGGCTCTGCTGGTGGTAGTCGAAGTAGTTGAGCGAGGAGGTGAGAGATGAGCAACTCACCACATTCATCTTGTCTGTTTCCTCAACGTCTCGTGGCACCAGGCGGATGTCATTCTTGCTCAGCTTCTTCTTCTTGCTGGACTTCTTCTGGTTGCCATATGAGTATTCTGCCACCCTGCGCAAGTAGAAGAAACTGAACAGACTCAATAAAGCAGTGTTCTGCCTTCCCCTCCCCTGCCCAAACGGTCAAAAAAAAAAAAAAAAAAAAAGCTTGCCCATCGTGCCAGCTAGGGTGCTGTTCAACCATGGGTGCCAGACAAAATCTCACTGTCCTTGTCCAGAGGTGGAACAGCACACCTAAATGACTTCCCACACCCGGTTTGCAATGGAGCTGTCATTCCGTGTTTGTTTGCATTTGCATGCTCAACAATTCACATGTCACAAACAGGCACACAATATGCAAACATGCCAAAACCACAGAAGCAACTCAAAAGAACACATACTGAGCAGTACTACCGGTTTATGCCATCATATTCAAAGCACGCAACCTACACCAACTCTTTCTTTTTTTTTTTTTTCATTAGCAAGCAAGCCCACTAGCAGAGTGCAGGAGAACTGCAGATTCAAATTCACTTAACTGCTCTCATTTACTTCAGTAAACTTGAACTGAGTATTTTGACTTTAATAAGACTAAATGAGCACCACAGAAATGCTTTATCAAAGGATGATCAGATTTGAGGAAATATCCACTCTTTGCACATTTTTTTTTACAGAAGACCAGATGCCCTAGTACCCTAGTGATGACTACAAACGTCACTTGACATGCAATATTATGCACAATGTTTTCCTATTGTTATTGTTTCAAACTCTGGAGTTTAAATGTAACCACATTGTATAAAAGATAACATTTCTTTCCCTACATATACCCCGAAAATACTATCACTAGAATGTCTCTGTTCCTGTCCCTTGTCTTGTCTGAAATGTTTCATTAGTACAAGGCCTCACTGGCTTCTGTTCCTCACTAAAATGTACACCTAATCCTCAGTCTATTCAAAAATCATTGTTGTCGTTTGTCTTTTTCATTTATCTTTTAGATTGCATCTTGAAAACAGCTCCCGTCCCCATTTTACACCCCTTCCTTTTTGATTCAGAGGAAAGAAAATGGGCAGCTGCAGTGGTAGAAAACACTGCATCGCTTTTTTATTCAGCATTTTAACATGCTGTCTCTCTGTCCCTGAATTGAAATCTGGGAGGGAAAAACTTCAGAGTTAGGCAGACTGACAGAGGACAAGCAATAAATTGGAGATAACTGCTCCTCATATTTGAGGTGGCGACTGAGAAGCAGAGCACATCAGTGCTGATTAAAGCTCCCAGCAGGGAGACAGGCTCACACTAGGAGAGTAAAGTACTGGGAGCAGTTTTGAATTTTGAATGTGTTGTTGTGTGTCATTGTTTCATCTCTGCAAAAAAATGTTTGAATGGCATTAAAAAAACAAGGAAAACTTTTTTTGATCAATTTGTCAGCTCATAGTTTTTGCTCAATTTCCCACTTGCTGAACATATTATTGTGAACACATTTCTAGAGAGACAAGATATATGGGTTCAACAGGTCCATAATCTAAAGGTAAGTCCACTTGAATATGAAGAAATCCTGATTTCTGTAAACTGGAAATCATTTGATTATATAAACTAAATATGGCAAGAGTGAAAAAGAGCAATCCAAATCATTATTATTAGATTAAATCTGGTCAGTACAGAGAAAGTTTTAGATCTTTTTTTGTCCAATGATCACTACTGCTTCAAAAATGAAGTTAGCCTCAAATCAACAAAAATTATGTGAGGAGCAAAATATGATTCTAGCTTCAGGTTAAATTCTCAAATCCAATCTATATGTAAATTTACAGTGGTGATGTGGCACATGCCCGGAAATCAAAGTTAAAAGTGATGTTCAAACTGATGAAGAAAACAGAATAAAAGCATGATAGGAAACTAATATGCTTTCCATAAATCTGTTTAATGACTATGAAGTAATAATTTTATATAATCTGAACAAGCTATAGGCTATTGCATTTTTTTATAGTTCCTTTTCATGCACAAGAAAACAGAGGGGAATCTGAGTGATCCTACAGGACTATGCATAATCACACTAGATTAAAGCTGATAACAGCCAATCAGCCGCCGGTGGACGTTAAATAATAAATGTCTGGGACTGCTATTGAGTCAGTGGGACGTTAATTGTCCGGCAACACATCCGCAAATTGAACATGACAGTTGCACCGTCGTATTTATGAGTCAATTGGTTACAATGGAAGGATTAAATCCATCAATCACGTTTCCCTAACACAGAACAGTGGGTCTCAGCAGAATGTTTCTGATTTAAAGCAGTCGGGTTCATTTAGGTTTACTTCAGCTGTGCAGCTGCGAAAAAAAGAAAGAAAAGGAAAGGAAGAAAACGATCTGCAGTCCTCACATACAGGGCCTCTACATGCTGCATGATAAAAGCAATGCACTGGCAGATTCAGGCGCAATCGTGGACGCACGCGCAGGCACGCACACACGCGCATCCCCACAAGCACACGCACTCTCTCTCTCACACACACACACACGGGATGTAGTCAGTACCTGCAGTTGTACGTCCGGATCTCCTTGTTGTCCCTCTTGCACTTGACCGCCACAAAAATCATGGTTATAAACAGGATAGCTGCGATAGAGCCCAGAGCGATGATGAAGATGAGGGATAGGTTGACAGGTCCAATAGTCTCCTGCGCGTTCAGGTCTGGTGAGAGGTATATTACTATGTAGGCCGAGGCGGAGAGGGAGGGCTTGCCGTGATCCCTTGCCACCACTGTGATCTCGTACGTGGATTTGGCATTTTCTCCAAACATCCTGGTGGAGCGCACCTCTCCGGTCACCTGGTTGATTTCAAAGAAAGCCCTGTCCCCCTCCGAGATGGTGTAGGTCAGTCGCCCGTTCTCCCCCTCATCGTAGTCGTCGGCTTTCACCTGGGTCACCATGTAGTCCACTGCAGCGTTTCTTGGGATGGAGACCTCCGCTGTGCCATTAACCAGAGGAGGGTTTGTCATAACAGGTGTGTTGTCGTTGACATCAAGCACGACAATACGCACCGTGGCGTTACTGGATAAGGAGGGATTACCGTTGTCTCTGGCCAAAACTTTAAAATCAAAAGTCCTGGTGTATTCGTGATCAAATGACCTCATGGAGTAAATGCGACCAGATGGGTTTATGCTGACATATGTGTTTACATCCATGTGCTTAATCTCACCAGGGACTATGGAGTATGAAACTGTGCCATTCATCCCTAGGTCCGGGTCCTCTGCTGAAACTGCCAGCAGACATGAACCAGGGAGGTTGTTTTCCATCACCATCTCTTGATAGTGTGGCTTAAGAAAGTGGGGCGGGTTATCATTTTCATCTGTGACTTTGACTACCAAAGATTTTGTGGCACGTAAAGGAGGAGTGCCACTGTCCTCTGCTTGGATAGTCAGGTTGTACGTGTCCTTTTGCTCTCTGTCCAGCCTGCCATCAACAAGTATGGTGGAGAAGCTCTCATATTCTTGCAGTCTGAATGGAACATTACCCTGCAACCTGCACTGCACTTTGCCGTTTGCCCCAGAATCCTTATCTGACACCCTCACCAGCGCAATGACATATCCACGCTGCGCGTTTTCACTGACTTCCACCATCTCTGTGTTCAGTGAGAGCAAATTAATGATAGGTGGGTTATCATTCGTATCCATCACATTCACTGTGACTTTGCAGTGAGCTGGAATAGAGTTGGGACCTAAATCTTTGGCCTGGACATCGATTTCGTATATTTTTGTTGTTTCATAATCCAAAACCCCATTGACTGTGATGATCCCGGTTCTGGGGTCAATTTTGAAGGCCTCTCTTGTTTTCTCGGTGACGTAACTGTTGAATGAGTACACAACCTCTCCATTAGTGCCCTCGTCAGGATCCGTTGCATTCAGATCTATGACTAATGTATTTATAGGGGAATTCTCCATTACATTGACAGTATACACCGGCTCATCAAAAACAGGGTTGTTGTCATTAGAATCAATTACCTTGATATTTAACTGGACCGCGCCTATCTTTGGAGGGTCCCCTCCATCCTCTGCACTGATTTCATATGTATAGTGGGACTGGGTCTCTCTGTCTAAGGATTTTTGCACAACAAGCTCAGCAATTTTTGACCCATCCCCTCTGGTCTTGATTTCTAGTCCGAAAAGCTCATTTGGAGTGATGGAATACGACTGCACTCCAAAGATCCCTGAGTCCGGATCGCTTGCCCCCTCTAGGGGAAACCTGGTACCAGGGGAGGCATTCTCTGATATTTCAATGTCAATGTGGCTCGTTGGGAACCTGGGCGCGTTATCGTTCAAATCTTCAATTTCAACTTTGATGACACAGATCTCCATAGAGTTTGACATCACTTCTAGAGAAATAATGCACTTTGGGTTTTGTCGACAAACTACATCCCGATCTATTTTCATTTGGGTTGTAAGGATTCCAGCTGGACTGAGTTCCACCCATCGTGGTTCTGAATTGGAAATAACCCTTAAATAAGGGGGCTGCGGTGCAATCTGAAATCCTTGCTTAAGTGCGTCCCTTGTCACGTTTCCAATTACTGACCCGGGCTTCATCTCCTCGTTTATTCCATATTTTAGGTTGATAACAGCCTCAGTCCCGACCCAAAATAAAATGAACACAGCCGTTAATTGTATAAATTCCATCTCCTTGGTTTGCATTGTACCTGTTGAGTTTATTTTTTTCCCCTAATAAGACCTTGATAATTATTCACAGGAATGCACGTCAGAGAGAATCGCAAAAATTAAAAAAATGAATCATCGCATTCAAATTCTTCCCAAAAAAGTATTCGGATGTCTCTTTTGTATGCAGATTAAATCATGGTCTGGAGGCTACAATTCTAACAAGTGCTTTAGACTATTTCGCTCTTCTCAGGCACAGCGCATCCTCCGGTCTACTGCAGCGGGCGAAACATTGAGGGCGGCAGATATGGGAAAACATACTGAATCTTCTCACAGTAGTCTTTTAGTCGTAAATATCCGTGCAGCTCTTAACAAGCAGAAAAATGCTGTTACACAAGACTCATAGGATACATTGTCCATTTTCAAGTGAGCTGAAAGAAGAGGACAAAGCTTCGGACTGCATAGAATTAAAATGTGAATTCTTCTGTGAGCAAGTCCATAAAGATGTTAATCTTCCGTGCAGATGAAGCAACGAGGCTCAAAAGTCCGTGTTCAGTTCTCCGCCCTGATGCCAGTCAATATTTAAGTCGCAGGTTGGATAAACATCTTGTTCTGCGTGATGAGCTATATTACAAGGAGTGATTACATTCCCTCTCAGGTCGGCAGCTATAGGCTTTCAAGAAAAAGTACATCAGATGGAAAAGAGCTGAAAGGGTCTGCAATCACAAAGTCCGGATATATTTATCTAAAGAAAGGTGCAATTGCAGGAATGTCTCATCATATCACTCAAGTCCCGATTACCTTTTCCTTTCCAGCAGGTTTAGTCTCTCGTCCCCTCCGCAAGTCTTGTAGCTTTTACTTACTAATTAATTCCCTCGTATCTCACTTGGCAAAGGGCTACACATATCCCAGTTATTAGTCCATGCAATAAAAAATCCGCTCAAAATGTAAGCAAAAGCCAGGGGGATTAAATGATTCCAGAACCTACTGTATGTTCAAAACGCATTTCATGCTCAGCTGCAGCAAAAAAGAAACACTGTAGCCTATATCCAGCCTGGCTGAGGCAGAAAAAAAAGAGAGAAATCACTACTCGTCTCCAGCAGCCTGTCTAGTTGACTCCAACAAGCGTTCCTCTCGCTTCACTGGTGCACACTGGCAGACGCGCAGCTCCGAGCCGTGCGCTCAGTCTCAGGACCCGCAATCCCCTCAGCCAATCAGGGGTTACACAGGAGGGCTGGAGCTGCTGGTGGGTGGGGCAAAGTACAGCAATGAAACACGGCCAACTACCTGTTCTCTTGCAGATGGACGACTCAACGGGCAATTACAGCGTACAAACTGAAACACGACGCTGAGTATTAGATGATCATTGGAGTTGATGCCAAAAGTAGGGGTCTGGTAGGGGGGGGACCCATGGGGAGCCTTTGAGAGAGCTCCCATGGGTGCCACAGTATAAAGAGAAAAATATAATTTCCCCCAGGAGACAAGATGCTATAGGGGCAACTTTTCAGAAGTGGGTTTATCTTTTTTCCTTTTCTTTTTCTTTTGCTCAGTCATATTTCTTTTACAAGACACATCCGCACCACAGAGAACCTCACACTCGTGCATGCGCGGAGCAGATCTTGCTGCCGAACCAAATAGGACTTCCTGCTACCTTCTGCACATTTTGAAGCCCAGTATAAGGCCCGATAATCTACACGTCTCTTGCAATTGTAGGTTTCACGTTACATCACTTGCACCCAAACATGGTTCCCAGGCGTTTAATGCGCATTACGTCCTAACCTTATAGCAACACCAGGCGCAATGGTGAGGCAATAACTTTTAACCGAATAATGCAGGTCCGGATGGTGGTTTTCACAGGCCAATAACCCAGTTTTTAAAGATATGTCAAAATAAAACTTGGATTTTCTTGTAAATATCAAGCTCATATTTCAACGTGTGTAAGTGAATATGTATTATTATTATTATTATTATTATTTTCCTTTATCAACCATGCAACTTTAAGGTGAACGCATAGCCTATAGGGCCTAATTAAAGATATAATTAGCACACATGAAAACCAACAAATAACCTCCCGTCTCTGAATAGAAACATTTGTTATTAAGGTTAATAATGAGGTGGGTGCTGACCTCCAGCCTGCTGCTCATCATCATAATAAAAGGAACACATCAATTACGCTGTTATTCAAAGCGTCCCTTCTCTCTCATCTCCATGTAATTCAGGACGACATCATAAGGCTCCTTGTGATGTGAACAATTCAGCGCTGTAACAAGCATTCTGGGCACCCGCACAAGTACAGAAAACTACTTTGGCTATGAGAAAAGGACTGAATATAAAGTTCCCCTTCTAAGCTGTGTACAGCCTGTCATCGCCTTCCTCGACACTCGCTTACAGCCACGCTCTCTCTCTCTCTCTCTCTCGCTCGCTCTCACCTCTTACTCATACACACACACGCGCGCGCACACACACACGTTTTCACACACGCTCTCCTCGTCATCATAGCCGATCTGCCCGACTCTCACCGGCGCGCGCTCAGCCGCCATCACATCCTGTCGCGGGGCAAGCAGCTTTCAAAGTCACAAGGGTGACACCTAGCGTCCGCAGCCGCCGCTCGATTCTGTTATTTCAGCCTGTCCATTTTGCCCCCGGACTCTTTCACCCCAATGAAAAACAATAGCGCGCCACAAGAATAATGAATTAAGCGGTATATAAATTTCCTCTCTTTATTGGAAAAGAAGTCTGCAGTTTGACCACATTAATATTCTGCCCACGACGTGAATTAGTTCTGAGCCATATCCATCCACACTTAATCAATACTGATTGAACTCTACATGGAAAGGAGAATAAGATCATTGTTGTGCATTATGCATGTGTTATTTATCTCACTTGTTCATATCTTTAAGCGCCTCCTGATAAGGCACTATGACTGGCTTCATTCTGTGATAAATCTGGACCTTGCTGACATAAAACTGCAAAGAACAATAATGTACTTACACCTCAAAGGACCCCACAGCAAATTAGTTTATTATCACTGAAACTGATAAATTACTCACTGCCACATACAAATACTAAGGTAAAGACACTGTCTCTGTTAGTTTCTTTGTAAAATATTTTCTCTTCTTTTGCATTATGCAATGCTATTTTGACAAACAAGCAAGTATCAACAAAGTAACTTGTTTGCTCTGCCACAACACTTTCTAAGAAATGATTCTGTCGCATAAGGCGTGCGCCAGAAGAATCTTTAAGCTCATAAATTCTTAATGTCAGCGAGTTAAACAACCGTAGGCAGTGGCAGGGGACTTTTTTTTTATCCTCAGGGCTTTCTCACAGCCATGTGTACAGCAGAGTGCATTGCACATTTTGCATTTCCCTCTCTTGTTGCAGAGGTTTGCATTGCTTGATTGCCTGTATGAACAGGTGGGACGTGTGAGCAACAGTTAACAACAAATAGGTTTGTGTTAGTGTGCTTTGCATGTAAATGTGCAACCATTTTCATCTTTCAGCTGCGCTTTGTGCCACTAACCAAACACCACTGGGGTTAAACATCCTCAAGTCTGAAAATGTTTGGTCCAATTTGGAGAGCCTGAAGATGATGAGAGCCAAGAGGGTTAAAAATGTTGCAGATGTCTTCCCCCCCTGCAGCTAACTGCAGTTTGAATCCAGACAACAGCCGGCAGGGTTGGCCATAAACTACAGCAGTAATTTAGCCACAATGTATTTCTTTCTCTCAGAGAGCGCTGCCATTTTTCATTTATGAGCTGCAAACTACCCCAATATACTTCCTGCTGTTGACATTCCTTTGTGTCCTTTATTGATTTGACCACTATTTTAAAATCCTTCATTTTTTTTTTGTTTTTTTTTTGTGAGCAGTGTGGCATTGACTGGCATCAATGTTTCGATGTGTTCACTTGCCCACCGTTTCATTAAACTGTCTGTCAAGCTTTCTGGCCATAGTTGTCACAATCTATACATCACAGAAGACATGATGTATTTATTTTGTGCAGTGAGACAAGTTATAGTCCTAATTAATGTTCATTTCATACTTGTCATTGCTGCACATTCATCAACACCTAACACAGTTCTATGAAAATAACAAGTTCAGCTCAGTTTTTGTGCTTATTTACAGCATTATGTGATGGAAATGAAAAATGACCCAAACACGATTCACTTAATTGACTGTGTTCTCAATGTTCAATCAGCATTCCTATAAGAGAAATTATTAAATATAACATGATTCCACATGTACCATTAAGATATTCCATATATTGTTTACATATGTTGTTTTGCACTGAGTGTAGTTTAAAGCTATAGAGTTTTTTTTTTTTTTTTTTTTTTTTTGTAAAACATGAAGACAGAAGGCAGAGCTAGCTATTTGGTTCCATGGGATTTTCTCAACCTCACATCAGTTTTGAGCATATTTGAAGCGTTTGTAGTTGGAAGCTTGAACCAGTGCAGCTAAAAGTACACATAGAATGGCTTATTCTGGTTCATATAACTTTTTTTTCCTCTGCTGCCAAGGAATGGCTCGTGTCTGTAGTCTGTCCCTGCTGGTTGCTTGGAAAGGAATATCTAAGCTTCACTGACAGATGTTGGTGTTATCACCTCTAAGTTCGGTACGGCTCTGCATCTTGGCTCATGCACTTGCATGGACTTAGAGAAGCTAGCAAAAATACAGCAGAGTTTGTGGTGGCACATTGATTCTGAATGGGCGAAATGGTCATGCTCTTTTTGGCTGCAGCTGAAGATGGTGTTATTATTATGATCCTCACTCGTACGGCTTCACAAAAAAATTGATTCCTCCTCAGCACCCCTTGCCAGAGGCATACAAAGGAAGGGGAACTGACAGGCTTAATCTATGGGCCTCTCGTCAATGACGATACGCCCTCTACTCCATTCCACACTTTTCCTGTCCATGATACATCAATTAGTATCAACTCTCACCATCCATCTAAGGATTCATGCAGCCCCATGGGCTCACCAGCATGGCTAAAAGTACAATTCAAACTAAAATTTGTCTCTTTTTGTGCTTTTCAGCAACTATTTCTTGATGCGCTGGTGACTGTCATGTGATTTTTAATTTAATCCTGTTTTTAATCTCCCCAAAGCACTGGCCTAAGACTCATGGGTGACTTAAGGAAGGAAAAGTACAGCCGGCACAGCTTAGCTTTCCCCTAATACTACTCAATACCATCTCTATCCTTGCCCATCATTTGTCTTTGAGCTAAGTCAAAATCAAGTGCATATGTTTGGGTCTATTAAGAGTGCTGTGCTTTCCAAAAGTCTACCACTCTGGTTTCATAGCAAAGTAAGTACAAAATGATTTTTTTTTTTTTTTTTTTTGTTGCAGGGAGGCACTTCATTTCTTGTGTGTGTGTGTGTGTGTGTGTGTGTGTGGGGGGGGGGGGGGGTCAAGATCATATATTTTCTGTGAGAGGATTGTTTGATTGTTTTGAGACTGCTTTCAAACTGTCTTTTTTTTCCCCCTTCTCCTTTCTCCAGTTTGAACCTGGTCAAGTTGCCTTAACTTGATCAAACAAGTGAGCACAAAGTGAACACTATGGAAAACCTGTCTGTGAAAGAGAACTTATTTGTTTCTTATAACCAAGACCACAAATCAATACATCATGACGGTTTCACAAATTGCTGTGAGACTGTGCAACATCTGTTGGAGTGTTAGCATGGGATAAAACTTCTGTTGGTCCTCCAGAACTGTTGATGACCTTCCCAAATCTGATAGAATAGAAATACTTTATTAATCCCTTTGGAGAGTCCTCAGGGAAATTTAGGTAATGATCTGACACATGTTAAGGAAATGTCAATGATTTCCTTGATTAGCTTTGCTCTGGTTTGGTCAGGTTTGACTATTTCATTCTTGTGTTGCTTGGTCTAGCACAAGAATAAAATAGATGCAGATGGTCTTGTATTAGAATGGATGTGGCCCTTGTTACATACAGATGCAAATGAAAGAATTGTTGAACGTGCTGTTTGAAGTTGCATGGGTGGTGGGGCTCCTGATCATCAAAAGCTACACAGATTAAATATGCGGTTTGTTGATGTTTAAACAATTAATAATTTGTAACCCAATGACCCATTTGCTTATGAAATGAAATATGTTTAAGAGAGGCTTGTTCTATTTATGCATAATTGGTTTAGCTATTTATACTGTTAGATGGCAATTACCAAATTTTGTGTACAGTCCTCTAATGTTTAGATCCAAATGCTCCCTCATTGCTTCCGCTTAAATGTCTTTTTGATAAATAATGACTTAAAGTCTAATGGGCTTGATACACGAGAGGCAACGTCACTTAATTTCCAACAATTTCCTATGGAACTTGCACGATGAGGTGAAAATCGCTGCCCTCCTCCAGCCAAGTGACATTTGTGCATGGGAAATGTTGTGTTGGTTAACGTAGAAGTGCACATGGGGGCTTGCGATGCAACACAAGAAAGTTGAACATTTTTTCATTTTTGTCATCATTTGATGGCAGACCTCAAAACTGATCCAGATAAATCCAGGTCCTACTTTTGGACAAATTCACCCTGGCGCCAACAAGTTCCCACGTGGCTACCTCTTTTAGGCCCTGTCCCCTCTTCTCTTGCCTGTTAGCAACAAACAGGCGCAGCCCATGCCATGCTATGCTATGCTGCTTTTTTAGGCAGCTGCATGGCACATGAAAATCAAGTCAAGTCCTTGGTTTATATTTACCCTTACAAATCTAATTGGAGTGAACCACAGTAATTAACTAACAGTAATCTAAATACATCAAATTGACCCAGAATATTTAGTCAGCAAAAATCTTTCTCACTAAATTAAAGCATTTGAATTAAGTGAAAATTCTTTTCATAATTATACTTTGGTCACTTAACAAGAGTGTTCTCAGTGCTCTTCCATCATCACTACAAGATCTTGGCAAAATATTGATGCAACTCTGGATGCAAATAAATGTAACAATGCAGGTTACTAAAACAATGCCACTATGAATGCATGCCAAAACCACAGCTAAAGGCTCTTTAAAAAAATATAAGTGTGACTTTTTTTTTTGTTTGTTTGTTTGTTTGATAGGCAGTGTATAAATATGTAACTACCTACTACTGTAACTTAAACCATATGTGGTTGAAGAATTTAGACCAGCTCAGTCTTTCTTTGTAGACACTTATGGAGAAGATGTGACAAAGAAAATGGAAAGTGGATGATATCATTTGAGCAGGTATGGAGATGCAAGATGACCTGAAATTAGAACTGTATCTGTGTGGTGGTGGGCAGAGCATGAAAACAGTAAATTTACAGTTCTTGAGTCTGTACAGTGTAATATTAATGTTTTGCACTGGGGATCAATATACATATTTTTGTTCTATCATGAGATTGGGTTAGAGCAGGAAAACATTTAAGCTCGCTTTTTTTTTTTCTTTTCATTTTCCAAAAAGGAGGTCTGTTAGAAAACAAACATTTAGCGTCATTGTTGATATTTGCCATTACAACAAAAGTAGAATTTCTCCCACATAAACCCAGTGCTTCAGTCAACACATTTCATTTTCTCCGGATAAGTACTGACCTCCCTGCAACATTCTTTTGAACATCCCTGAATTTGGAAAACAAATATTTTACAGTAGCTGTGAATGCTTTAGTCCCCCTGAACTGGTTAAGAATGAAAAGCAAAAAAGAGACGCTTTGGTATCAGGGTGGTTTTGAGAAATTCAGCTATATTGACTGCAATACTGCTTAACTGTTGAAAGCATGACAGTTAACATCCTTTCCTCGTTTCCATAGCATGAAGCACAATGCTTGTAATCACAGGCACAATGCTGTGCTGCAGATTTCATTTTGATGTAATTACACCAGAGTGTAAAATCAGTTCTCTTTGTCAGGACGCCTGGTCCATTCAAGAAAAAAAGTATATATATATATATATATATATATATATATAACATAGCAAAGAACAGTCATACAGGTTTCTGTTCCAGCTCTTTTGGAGATTATGGCAGGTAAAAGCTGTTCCCCCTGCTCCAAAACACAACAGAGAAGTTATATTTTTTTCTAGGATCTGGTAATAATTTCTGCTAGTCTAAGTCACATCGTTCACATTATCACTGTGCTCATCATGTCAGTTTCTTTACTATTTTGTCTGGCTGAATCTGTGTGTTATCATTCTGGAAAAATGCAGAACCACAAAACAGCCTTAATCCAGGACTGAGAAAATTGCACACACCCAATTCATCATAGAACCACTTCTATGATTTGATTATGATGTCCAGACTGGACTCTTCTTTTTTTGGTTGATGTGGAGGCAGGCAAATTCTGCTGGTTAAAAAAAAAAAAAAAAGCAGTGGAAATTCATGTCCATGGATTACCACACTGTGCTCTCTGTTTGCAATACAGATTCTCTCTCTCTCTTTCTCTCTCTCTCTCGCTCTCTCTCTCTCTCTCCATATATATATATATATATATATATATATATATATATAATGCAAAAAGCCACCCAAGCCCAAAACTCTAAATTGACAAACAGACAATCAGCAGGATACATCAATGTGCAACTTTCTGTTCACCTGGTGGATCGTCAATTAGCTTTGTGTTGCTGTGTTTATTCACTGTCAGCTCTGATTAATAGGCACAACATGGGAGAGAGAACACCTGAAAATGAAGTGTGGTGCCTGGGTGGGACAATGCTGCCACCTGATACCATCTCAACAACATGGCACTTATCTCGTCAGCACACATGGGGGTTGTTTACAGCTGTTTTTTCGTCAAGACAAATTAGTGTGGCCATGTCCTTTTTTTCATCCTCTTGGAATGAAGCAATGAAGGGAGACATCATCATCACTGTCTAGTGGTTGTGGCCTTTGAATTGGTATATGTTTGGCTAATCTTAACCCCATTGTAAAGGTGGTGATGTATCAGCTTTAAGTAAACGTGTTCACCGAGCTTTGTATTCAAAGCCAGAGCAGCCAAGAAGATTAAAACATATTGTCGGAATTCCCCCCACCCCTTCTCTAATCTGTCCATCTAATCTAATATTCAAAATGTTTTGAGCAGCTGTGTCTGGTTTAGCTGTGGTAATACTCTAAATCCTGACTAGCCTGACTGGGCTGTATGCTGTTAAAAGAGACAACAAGGTTAGATTTTGCAGATGACAACCTCTCTGCACAAGTACACACACTACCAATCCATTCTGCCTGCCAGTGCCTCTCGCTGTCTCTCAAAAACATCTAGAACAGATGCACATATTTTTACTTACTGTAAAACCTCAGTAAGAGGGTTTTATTCTCACTCTTACAAAAGTTGACTACCTGCTAGTGAAACGGCAGGTTCTTACACTGACCATGACAGCGTTGTTAGCAAACCCCAGGCGGGTAAGCACAGCCACCCCTGCAGGCACCCATATGTCGTCTGTGTGATAGATGCAGAAGCACAAGACAGGGTCATGTTTATTGCTTTTCATAATGTTCCACCAGTGCATTCATGGTAATGAGGACTTTACCCTATGATTGTGCCAGTTTAAAATGTTACACTTCATCACCTTAATACCAGGTCTCAGGAACATTTGATGGCACAGACTCAATAAGGCTGGCTGAAAATTAGTGGGTCTAGTTATTTCAACATTAGCTTGTCAACACCTCATCTTAATTTCACAGCTAAACCATATAAATGGAGACCTTGAATGCTTTGGCTGCTTGTGTTGAGGGTAGATAGGAGGTGAGAGCGTATGTGGGTGTAAGCACACAGGCATATCTGTGTCTATGCCACCATGTACGCATGTGAGTGTGTGTGTGTCTGCATGTGTCGAAAAGGCATTCATTCTCCTCAGAGAGATATGAATTCAAAATAACAGACACAGAAATAGAAATAGAGGGAGAGAGTCAGCAAGCATGAGTGGGAGAGAGAGAAAATAATCTCATGCTATGTTATCCTTGCAAAACCTGACAAACCACCCCCCAAGCCTGATCTGGCTTAGTATACAGTGTGGTTAGGGGCTTGTTTGTTCTCTTATGATTGGACCAGGCTGGCTAAGTTAGCCTCATAACAATCCAGTCACAGTGGAGCCCTAGTGGAGTCACGCTGCCCGGGGAGGGCAGGCTTGTCTCTATCTGGCCACAGATATCAATAAAGGCAGCAGTACTCTTGTGGGAGGCTAGACAGTCCAAATTTTCTCCCCTGAAGGATGGTTATTAATTGTGTCCATGTTGCATGTGGTCTGCTTGAACAACATGCTTTTTTGTCAAACATTTTGAATTCTAGGCATGTATCCCAGAATGCAATTAGTCCTCCGCCATTAGATCAAGCGACACACGTCTTCTTGCCTCATGCCTGGTCTGGAATTACGGTGAGGGGAGGGAGAAAAGGAGGAAATTAGTATGGAAATTAGCTGTCTTCAAAGCCTTTGGCGTTAAAGGTGGTGTAAGGTGCTACGGGGAGCTGGCAGCTCCTTTTGCAGATATCTTAGGAACAGAAAACGTAGGGATACAGGAGGATTGACTTCCTTGGGAGACTCAAATCCCTCTGTGCAATGAACGATTAAGGAGATGGGACTTGAAAGGCACATCATGCTGTTTAGTATACTCTAATTGTGCATTCAGTACAGAGTGGTCTGTGGTAAGCAGATTGTATTTTAGCATCACACACTGATTTTTGATCCATAGAGAGTTGGAGGTCCTTTACATTTTAAAGTAAACATCTTAGCGTTTGTAATCTGTACCAAATAGGACTAAACCCTGGCCTGGGATATAAGTCTGATGTGTACTGTGATCCTTTCCTCACTTTTTCTGTGTATTAGGACTCCTGACAAACTGGCTCATATTTAAGTTATGGTGCTTTTTATTTATTTATTTATTTTTATTTTATTTTTTTATTTATTCATTTTTTTAGGGATATGGTCTTTTGATTAGGGATTGACCGATATGGATTTTTTTTATGGCCAGTGCTGATACTTATTTATTTTTTTTATTTATTTTTTTTATCAGCCTTAAGCCGATAACCTATTCAGGCTGCTGTTTTTCATAAGCCACAATTTGGAGCAATACTGCTTTTGCTCCCTCAATTTACATCATATAAATGACACAATGATAATAAATGTTACAGTTCTTTTATTATTATTATTATTATTATTATAATTCTATCCATCCATCCATGTTCTGCTGCTTATCTGGAGTCGGGTCACAGGGGCAGCTGCCTAAGCAGGGAAACCCAGACTTCCCTCTCCCCGGCCACATTCACCAGCTCATACGGAGGGATCTCGAGGCATTCCCAGACCAACCGAGAGATGTAGTCCATCCTAGGTCTTCCCCGGGGCCTCTTTCCAATGGGATGTGCCTGGAACACCTCACCAGGTTGGCGTCCAGGAGGCAACCTAACCAGATACCCGAGCCACCTCATCTGGCTCCTCTCGATGTAGAGGAGCAGCGGCTCTACTCTGAGGCCCTCCCGGAGCTTCTTACCCTAGCTCTAAGGGAGAGCCCAGCCACCCTGGGGAGAAAACTCATTTCGGCCCCTTGTACTCATGATCTTGTTCTTTCGGTCACTACCCACAGCTCGTGACCATAGGTGAGTGTAGGAACGTAGATCGACTGGTAAATTGAGAGCTTTGCTTTTTGGCTCAGCTCCTTCTTCACCACGACAGACTGATGCAGAGTCTGCATCACTGCAGACGCCGCACCGATCCGCCTGTAGATTTCCCACTCCATCCTTCCCTCACTCGTGAACAAGACCCCGAGATACATGAACTCCTCCACTTGGGGCAGGACCCTATTGCAGAGCCAAAGAGAGCACTCCACCCTTTTCCGGCTGAGGACCATGGTCTCGGACTTGGAGGTGCTGATTCTTATCCCAGCCGCTTCACACTCGGCTGTAAATCGCTCCAGTGAGAGCTGAAGATCACAGCCCGATGAAGCCAACAGAACCACATCATCCGCAAAGAGCAGAGACCCAATCCTGAGGCCACCAAACCAGATCACCTCAACACCTCGGCTGCGCCTAGAAATTCTGTCCATAAAGGCTATAACAGAATTGGTGACAGAGGGCAGCCTTGGCGGAGTCCAACCCTCACTGGAAACGATTCTGATTTACTGCCAGCAATGCGGACCAAGCTCTGACACCAGTCATTCAGGGACCGGACAACTCGTACAAGCGAGTCCGGCACTCCATACTCCCGGAGTACACCCCACAGGAGTCCCCAGGGGACACGGTTGAATGCTTCCTCCAAGTCCACAAAGCACATGTAGCTTGGTTGGGCAAACTTCCATGCCCCCTCAAAGACCCTGAAGACGGTGTAGAGCTGGTCCACTGTTCCACGACTGGAACGAAAACCACACTGCTCCTCCTCAATCCGAGGTTCGACTATCCTCCTCTCAAGAACCCCTGAATAGACCTTATAGGGGAGTGTGATCCCCCTGTAGTTGGAGCACACCCTCCGGTCCCCCTTTTTGAAGAGGGGGACCACCACCCCAGTTTGCCAGTCCAGGGGAACTGTCCCTGATGTCCACGCGATGCTGCAGAGGCATGTCAGCCAAGACAGCCTTACAGCATCCAGAGCCTTGAGGAACTCTGAGCGGACCTCATCCACTCCTGGGGCCTTGCCACCGAGGAGCTTTTTAACCACCTCAGCGACCTCAGCCCAGCCAGAGCCAACACCAGACTCTGCTTCTTCATCGGAAGACCTGTTGGTGGGATTGAGAAGGTCTTCGAAGTATTCCTTCCACCACCTCACAACGTCCCGAGTCGAGGTCAGCAGCCCCCCATCCCCACTGCACACAGTGTTGATGGAGCACTGCTTTCCCCTACTGTGCCGCTGGATGGTGGACCAGAATCTCCTCGAAGCTGTCCGGAAGTCATTCTCCATGGCCTCTTTTTGCCTGAGCGACCGCCGAAGCTGCGCTCCGCTTAGCCCGCCGATACCCATCAGCTGCCTCTGGAGTCCCACAGGCCAAAAAGGCCTGATAGGACTCCTTCTTCAGCTTGACGACATCCCTTAGCCCCCGTGTCCACCAACGAGTTCGAGGGTTACCACCATGACAGGCACCGACGACCTTACGGCCACAGTTGTGGCTGGCCGCCTCGACAACACAGCCCATTCGGACTCAATGTCCCCCGCCTCACCCGGGACATGGTTGAAGCTGTCGGAGATGGGAGTTAAAACTCTTTCTGACAGGGGACTCTGCCAGACATTCCCAACAGACCCTCACAACACGCTTGGGTCTACCTGGGCTGACCTGCATTCTCCCCTACCATCTGAGCCAACTCACCACCAGGTGGTGATCAGTTGACAGCTCCGCCCCCCTCTTCACCCGAGTGTCCAGAACATGCGGCCGCAAGTCCGACGACACGACTACAAAGTCGATCATCGAACTGCGGCCTAGAGTGTCCTGGTGCCAAGTGCACATGTGGACACTCTTATGTCTGAACAAGGTGTTCATTATGGACAGTCCATGATGAGCACAGAAGTCCAACAACAAAACACCACTCGGATTTAGGTTAGGGGGGCTGTTCCTCCCAATCACGTCCCTCCAGGCCTCACTATCATTGCCCACATGAGCATTGAAGTCCCCCAGCAAAACGAGGGAGTCACCGGGAGGAGTGCTCTCCAACACTTCCTCTAAGGACTCCAAGAAGGGTGGGTACTCTGAACTGCTATTTGGTGCGTAAGCACAAACAACAGTTAGGACCTGTCCCCCTACCCGAAGGCGGAGGTAGGCTACCCTTTCGTCCACCGGGATAAACCTTAACGTACAGTCGCCAAGTCGGGGGGCAATGAGCATGCCCACACCTGCTCGGCGCCTCTCACCGGGAGCAACTCCAGAATGGAAGAGGGTCCAGCCCCTCTCAAGGACAGTGGTTCTAGAGCCCAAGCCATGCGTCGAGGTGAGTCCAACTATATCTAGCTGGAACCGCTCAACCTCACGCACCAGCTCAGGCTCCTTCCCCACCAGAGAGGTGACATTCCACGTCCCTAGAGCTAGCTTTTGCAGCTGAGGATCAGACCGCCAGGGTCGCCGCCTCTGGCAGCCGCCCAGCTCACACTCCACCCAACCCCTATGGCCCCTCCTGCAGGTTGTGAGCCCACGGGAGGAGAGGCCCATGTCACCCTTTCAGGCTGAGCCCGACCGGGCCCCATGGGCAAAGGCCTGGCCACCAGGCGCTCGCCTCTGTGCCCCACCTCCTTGCCTGGCTCCAGAGGGGGGGCCCCGGTGACCCACGTCCAAGGGAAACCTTGGTCCTTGCTTTCTCATCATCATAGGGGTGATTTGAGCCGCACTTTGTCTGGTCTCTCCCCTAGACACCTGTTTGCCATGGGTGACCCTACCAGGGGCATGAGCCCCCGACAACATAGCCGCTGGGATCATCAGGACGCACAAACTCCTCCTCAACGATAAGGTGGCGGCTTAGGGAGGAGATTATTATTATTATTATTATTATTTAAGGAAACATTTCTTGAACTTATAACAAAACATAACATGCAGTAAAAAAAAGGGTAGAAAGGTGAAATACAAAAGTAACTGCATACAGCAGCATACAACAGAATTTAATCTTTGTTTAACTTTATCAAATTTATATCCAAATAAAAACAAAAGAAACAGAGTTCAGTGCTCTTAATTCTAGTCATGTATTTGAAAATAAATATTTAAGCATAAATAAAAAGAGAAATTACAGTATTGCATAGAGTAGCAAAGAGCAAGAAGCATAATATAGTGCACACTCTGTTATACTTAATTTTAAAAGTAACTATTTCCAACCTAGTAATTTTTTCCTAAGGTCTAAGTTTTAGTGCACTTTATTTACATAATCTCTTGTAGTGCAAATGGCTTTGCTAAGATAAAGAATTTGTAAACAGCTATTCCTATTTAATAACATGAATAAGCGCTCAAAGAGCTCAGCCTTCTGCCAAGTCATAGGGTCACTCACCTGAGAAAAACCCCAAAAGGCCCATCAGCTCACCGAGTTACCAACCCCATGCCAACACCCTTATGCAATTCAAGCTAAAATCGCTGTCATTTCAATAATCAGGAAAGATGTTACATCTTATTTACCTCTTTTCTACCTCTTCATTCTTTTTCTGCTTATTTTTTCTTCCTGTTCCTGTTCTTCTCTGGTTTGTTTTCTTCGCTGGTCACATGTCAGCTATTCTGATTTCCAGTGGTATTGCTCCATTTTCTGCATCATTTCACAGATAGCTAAGCTCCATGAAAACCAAGTAAATTACGTGCATAATCGATGCAGAAGATGGATGAAACTGTCCGTCCATCTGCATATCCATCTTCTACGTTGAGCAAAAATGGGCCTTTAGACACCAAGGTGAAGCAAATGACTTTAAAAGTATTGAAGTTATAGAAAAAAAATCCACATTTTATTTCTAATGGCTACAATCTGGGTTAGCTGTTAGTGTATTTAACATCTACCATGAGGTAATCTTGTAATTGTTTTATTTATTTATTTTTTTAGCAATGATTCTGGCCATTATCTATTATGTTAGAAGCTGTAGTGGCAATATTATCCCTATCGTCCAATAGTAAAGAATCCTTTTAAAAAATGACTGGATTCAGACAGTGATTTGCATCATTGCCAATATGTAATAACTTATTCCGTTATCCCTTTTCTGAAATTTACTGAAAATCCATTAATAACTTTCTGAGTTATGTTGGTAACAGAAATACAGAGAGACAAACCAAAGTCACTGAAAACCAAGTTGGAGGTAATAAGTATAAGTTGATAAGTAACCACTGCAGACTGCATTTTGAGCACCACAAGTGAGTGAACAGCCGCTGTTCTCTCATCACCAACAACAATAAAAAACACCTGCAATATCTTTAAGAAAACAAAACTAAAAAATCATCAAAAGCACCTATAAAAAAAGACAGGTAACCTGTAGAAAAAAATTGACTGTCTTAGTAAATAACAGGTTAGTAGATAACAGGAATGGATAGTGATCAGTGACTGTGCAAATGTGAGCCATCCCGGGGGGCCCCGGGACCAAGGAGACCAGCTACCCCACCCAGGAGCATGTATCCCAGTCAGCCAGCCACTGGGATGACCACACATCTACCAGAGGAAGGCCCCAAGCAGAGGGCCCCAAGGCCACGGAGCACAGGCCCCAGGAAGCTCCCCCCAGGAAGCCATGGATGGTCACCGCCCACCTCACCAGGTGCCGGTCCCACAGAGGTGGACAGAGTGCAGGGCCCAGGGCTCCAGGAGCCCCCAAGGCAGAGGCCCCCTCCAATGCCCAGGAGGAGCAGGTCGCCCCCGGACAAATACCCAATGCGGGCCAGCACCCACCCCCATGCCTGAGTCAGGCAGATTGGACACCAGGTCATTAACCCCCAACCCCAAATACCCCCTCCCTCCAATCCCATCACATCCCCCCACCACAAACTACGCCCTCCTTCCTTCTATCCCGTCCCTTTGCCCCCAATACCCACTCCCTCACTCCCATCCCGTCCTTCCACCCCCCATTCTGTCCTCCCACAGCAGTGATGTTAAACAGTGGTGATCAGAGAACGACCAGACACACACACACACACACACACACACACACACACACACACACACACACACACACACACACACACACACACACACACACACACACACACAGCACGCATCCAAACTTCCGCTTGGTGGTCACAAACACCAAGAAACTGAATTGACAACATCTGTTATTTAATCTTGTAACTGATGTTCATATGTCTCCAGTTTAATTACTGAGTAATTTACCTAGACCCATGCAGGAGTTTTGTATTTATACTTTTAGCACAGTGTTGGTCAGCTGTGTGCTGGGTTAATGGTGCCAATAATTCCCTAAGGGCAGTGCTCCTCTGAAATGTGATATGAACTGTGAAGAACATTTTGCTACAGTGTGGCAATGTATAAATGGTGTAATATTGTCTTGGCCCATCATCTAGTGCATGGTACAGTATGATTCCAAGCATGCTGTGTTTGTGCAACATTTTTAAATTTTATCAGATAATGGTTGGTTGTTAACTTATTTTCACCACCTCCTGGTAGCTTCTAATGGAGATCGTGTGTGAGGTCATTTGTTTATTTATACAGATTTTTTGCTCGCTGTATTAATTCAAACTGAAGTGGATACAATTTTCCACTTTTACAAATACAGACAATCAGTTGATTTTAACCTTGAATAAAGCAATAAAAGGTTTTCCTGTTTGTTTTTTTAACAGTTACCACTTTCACTCTTATACACAGAAGCACATTTATCAATGTTTTCCAAAAGGACTCATTTAACTTTTGCTGATAATGTCAGGGTGATTGTCAGTGCCTTCCATAAAACGATAAATGTTTGCAAAATTGATTATTATAACCAATTTCCAGTTAAATGTTTACCTTGTTTAAATTTGGAAAAACGCATACTTTTGGTCAAACTAATAGTCCAACACTTATAATACATTGTAAATGAGATGTAAAGTGGATTCCCATGTTAAACCCCAACCTAAACATCCAAGATGACATCTCCAGTGTCATTCTCCATACTTCATTGTCTCAAACACATGCAAGAAAAAAGACAAACAACTGACAATGAGTAAAAACAAACAGCATGTGACTCAATCTAGAAATGTTTTGTAGTGTGCTGCTGTTCTATGGTGGTTTCATTTATCAGACTTGGCGATTATGTTCATCCGAGCTTATCTACAATTGTTTGTTTGATTATTTTTCACACATCAATGACAAAGAAAGTCATTCAGACTTATCCTAAAGTTGTATTCATAAATATTAATGTTGCACTTGGTATAGTTTTTTTCAGTCACATGTTCCTTCAGTTTCTTCTTTTATTCAGTGCAACCTGCAGGTATGCAAAGGTAGTTAATACCTGAATATTTATGATAAATGGTTCTGCTTGAACCCCCTGGCTTCATTATCTGTCTTACAATGTTGTGGCATGGTGTTACTTATTTTAGTGGGAGGCAATCTGGCCCTGAGGCTACGGGGATTCCTTACCCCCATATGTCAGCTAATGTTTACCAAGGCCTGAGGTCTCAGGATGGATCACAGGATTTCATAATCCACTGCCTGTACAGTGGAGCAAGGGCAAAAAAATAATTCTCTTTGTGTCAACAGTTGTTTCATTCATGGGTAATTTCACCATGCTGCAGCCACAGAGAGAAAGAGGGAGAAAGGAAGAGATAGCAAGAGAGATGTCCACACTCAAGAGCTCTGCTTCCCTGGAAACTGCTTCATGATTTGGTTGTAAGGCTTTTCTATTTGTATTCCCTCTGGGTTGCCCCTTCCCATTCTTGTATCTTAACCAACCATGCATTTGAATTTATGAGAGGTGCAAGTCAAGAGATGCAGATGGTGTCAGCAGTTCTTTTCTGAGGGAGGACATCTCTGGAATCGCTATTTAAGAGTTTTCCTCTTGCTCCCTGTGCTCTGGCTTTTTTCCAAGACATAGTTCAGGATCAATGCACTGTGGAAGTGAACTCTGAATGGTAGCACTGGAGGTAAAACTCACTCAGACCAGACCACTGACTGTGTAACTCTGAAAATGTTAGAAACAATGTATTTCTTTTTTTTTTTTTATTCTAGTGGAAGTGTTTTTCGAATGTAATTTTATCACATTGTAGACAAGTGTAGCCCACTATCTTTTATGAAACAAAACATGAATTAGAAGTGGTCAGTAAAAAAGAATATTTGAGATTCTTCATATGCTTGCTTATTAAGTTACACTTTCCTTCTTCTTTACCACTTAAGCCATTGCCGAGTTACTTTGAGCGAAAGCATCAGGGATAATACAGTCTACAACCATCACACAAGCACCTTGTTTCCTTACTGCCTAGCTTATTAAGTCTAGACAAACGCTGCAGCTACAAACCACGTCCTCCAGCCTCTCCTGCTAACCTTCCCCATCAATATGTGTTTATACTGCTGTCAGTACAACAGCCTAGTGATCACAAAGGTGGAACAATCCAGCACAGTTTACGGGTGAGCCATCATAGCCCTTTGCAGTCCTCAGGATGTACATTCAATGTATATACGTATACTTTTTCTCCCCTTGGCTCTTGACTGATATCTGTGCAGCACAGGACTCCAAAAGCAGGATCATCTTGAGGTGGATAAAAAAGACACTTTCACTATCATAACCCTGTGGATTAACTGGTCCCTTCTCTATGCTGATATGAAAGTGCACAGCTTTGCAGATATGAGCATGGCAGGCAGGCTATACACTGTAAATTATGGGTGACTTGTTTAGGATTGTAACACTGACTCTGCAACTGATGTATTGTTAGCTGATTCATTAGTACAGTGGCAAATATGTGGTTAATTTGTAGATACAAAATGAGAAATGGAACGAAGAAAGGAATGCTAATTTCAATACATCCATTTAATAATATCAACAATGGAGGAATAATATGCAAAATAATTCAATTAATGAAAGGAAACCATCTTTTATCTATCAAAAACTGTATGCTGCATTAACATCATCCCTTCACTGATTAAAACAAAGATTTCATCAAAGACAACACAGCTACACCAACCTCCCAGCTGATACAGGAAGTATGAGAAATATATTTTCTTGAAGCTGCAATGTCCCCTGTTTGCCAAAGAATAAGCATCAGCACGCAGACACCATCACTATTGCAACACCGTTGGCAACCCAGTGTAAACAAAATCCAATATTACCACAATTACAATTGATTCAGTTAATTTAAATGGAGCTGCACAGTTTGTTTATATCTGGTTGAACTTGTCAATTAACAGCCAGTGATTTAATTACAATTGCTAATTTCAACCTGACTTCCTTTTACAAGGTGTGGATATATGGGGGCTGGTATAGCAAATAACAATTTGTTGTTGTAATGGAAAGCTTGCAAGGTAATAAAAGGATTTTTTTTTCCTCCCATTTTCATGGCTTGAATTTAAATCCAAACCAACATCTCACCAGCAGGGTGATAGGTTGTGTTTTCTTAAAGAAAGTCCTTATGTTGCCTAGGAGTTGCCTTTTTCTTGTCACGTTGTTCTCTGGACAATGACAATAAAGATTTTTTTTTTTTTTTTTTTATAAAACTGGAGGCCACTACACGGCAAAAGGTCATGCTATTTAATTGCAGAAAAAGAAACAAAAACAAAACAAAACAGGAAAATTGCTCCCCATGGTCTTACTTTTTCTGCTTGAATTAAGCTGGTGACCTGATTAGGCATTGCTCCAGCTGTAGGTGTGTCTCATAAAACCTTTAGTTTAACTGATGTTGTACTACTTCACAACAAATACTGGATTCCTTGACACCATGCTCAAGACTAATTTCTAACTTTCTAACTTTGTAAAAGTTTGTATTCAATTTATCACTACAAATTGTTCAGTGCAAATACTGTCAACAGCAATACTTCAGGTTTTCTCGTCTCTATGAGATTCTTGCAAAATATGGATCTTTGTTAAATGGCATCAGAGACCCTTTGGTGAGAACACTCATATTGATTTAACGCCTGTATTCTCATATGTTTCATTAACTTCTGCAACAAAATGATTGATTTTAACAGTGTGTGATCTAGTTCAGCTGGGGGCAGTGTTGAAACTAAATTAAGTTCTCGGGTTGACAGACTGTTTATAGCATGTGCATTTTGGATTATTGCACAGGTTTATGCACATGTGTGTGCATGTAGGTGTGCGCAAACAACTGTGTCAATTGACATCATATAGAGCACTTTTTCTCCCTCCCAAAAAAGAATGCTCTGGAAATAGCAGGGTTTGGTTTCACGCACTACTGTCATCTATTGTATATCACATTTACTACTACAGTCCCCTGAAATCAAATCTAATCGCATTTTATTTATACGGCAATTTTCATACAAGTAGCACAAAGTACCTTCTATGACAACAACAATATTTTACAGTGAAAAATTCAAGCTATCACACATTCAAGTTAGCACAATTTAGGAAATACACACACACATAATTACACTTTCTCTGTCTCTCTCTCACACACACTAAGCACACCCCCCGACCCCATTCTAAACAGACTGTCTCTGACACTATGTCTATAAAAATAACAAACAGGTCTGTGTCTTGGCACCAACGAACTAGGGGTGGAAACAATATCATAGGGATCCTTAAGGATCCATCCACATTGAGAGCCACCCCACCCGTGGCCACAGAGGCCATTGCCACACAAACCACCCAGATCAGAGCAGACAGGGGCCCAGGACACAACCATAAGGCTGCAGTGCAGGGCTCCCAGCTACTTAGACAAGGACGATCACCATGTTAATGGCCCAGTAGTCAGAGTAGTCCTGGCTACCAAGAAAAGGATCAACATGAGGAAAATAGTAAAGAAAAAATCAATCAATTAATAAAGTATATTAATAAAATAATAAAGAATTATAAATATTTAATAAAAATTTTCAATTAAATTAAAAAAGGAAAATCTGCCTTAAAACATTAACAATTAAAACAACAATGTGTAAAAACTTATTAAAAAAGGAGTTCTTATCAACATTGCCCTTGGGTAAAATAGATAACAAGAAAAACAGAGTAGAAACAGGTAAATAAACAAGTAGTAATTAAACAGAATGAATAAATCATTTAAAACAAATAAGTTTGAATATAAATAATTACGATAAAAATTTGTTACAATGCTAAGCTAAAAAACAAGGTCTTCAGCCTCTGTAAAAACATCAATAGTCTCTGTAGCCTTGAGTTTTTCAGGCAGGCTGTTCCACAAGCTGGGCCTAAAATGGTAAAATGAGGCTACGCCACTGCCATGTTAAATGCAGTGGGGACAATGCCTGTCTGATAAGAGAAATTTACAATATTTAAAAGCTCAAACTTAAAATGTTTTTAAAACCAATGTTTGGTTGAGTTGGGAGAAAAACTCGACCAGGACAGAACTCTCCGGTGTTTCCTGAAGTAAAAGCAACAGTTCACATCAGCAAAAAGTTTTTTTTAAGAAATAAATGGTTTTAAACATAAATTCTGGATTGCTTTATCTGTAAAGCGGGTTGAGAGTGTTCTTATTTTTTTTTATTAAATTATTGTGGATTTTGAATTGTTCTCATAAAATTTATGATGGATTGTTAATGTTGTTTTTCTCCACTGCTGAGTCAATGGCTGACCCTAGACTGTTGTTAAAATGACCATCAATAAAATCACACGATGCAGGTGAAATCTGAGCAGGAGTTTGGTTTAAAATGTCAATAAAATTTGCAGTGGTCTCAGAAGTTATGTATCTTTTCTCTCCAGGGCTTCTTGTTAGATGAGACTGATGATATTAAAAAAAAATACACAATAGTCTGACCCAACCAGGTCAACAACAGAGGACACACAAGTGGACAGATCATATGATATGACCAAATCCAGGATGTGCCCTCTGTTGTGAGTAGGCTGTGTGACGTTTTGTTTAAAATTCATACTATTTAAAAGGTTTAAAAACTTGTTAGCACAGGTATCACTAATGTTATCGATATGAAGGTTAAAATCACCAGCAATTAAAATCTTACTGTATTTCGTGTGTATGGCTTCAAAAAAACTCAGAAAATTCTTTAATGAAATAATTAATGCCGAAATGTAGAATCATTAGTTAACTAGATTATTTGCACTGGTATTGATTTTTTAGCAAATAAAGCTGTTCCACCAATGTTTTTTTTTTTTTTTTTTTGTTTGGTTTTTTTTGTTTGTTTTGTTTTGTATTGTGTGTGTGTTTAACCTCTCCTGATAGAAAATAAAAATAAATAAATTCAGGTGAAAGCCTCGGTAAGAACAAATGGTGCATCAGTGCCAAGCCAAGTTTCAGTTAAAGAGACAGATGATGCTATTATCTAAAATCAAATAATAATAAAAGATTTATTCTGACAGTGATCAGACATCTAAAAGGGCCATGTCGAGTGTTGCAGAAAAGTCCAGTTGTGAGATGGTTGATGTAGGTTTTTTAAGGGGAGTTGTGTGAATGGGAAGGAGACATCTGACAGCAGAAGTATGTAGATATGAATGGAGATGTCTGTTGCTCATGTGCACTGGTATATGATGTATAAGAAAGGAGGGTTTGAGTGGGAAAGATGTGTTCTGGCTGGACCATTAATCAGAATGAGCTTTGCAGGGGTGGGGGGTCAGTTCTATGTTCATTGTGAGAAGATGAGAACCTGTTTGATTAGGGCATAAGTAATTCCGTTTGAAGAGGTGTGGTCTATTGTAGAGGGCAGAAAAGTTGTCAATGTATGGATTATTGATGGAATGACAGTAAACTTTTAACTCAATATGAAGCTATCAAATGCGGCTGAACTTGACATCATCATAACAGGGTGAATGTAGTGGACCATAAATGATAGCCTACAGTATATATTTAACTGTTTGATGTTGTGGATGATGTTGATAAAATCAATCTTTAGAGTCTCTTATTGTTGAAACTTGAGGTCATTTGGGCCTGCATGTATCACAACAGTGGAAGCGAGTTGGTGCGTAGAGTTGCTAATGGCTGTTCACATGGACATGTCAGACAATGAAGTCTACCACAATGACCAATCTTAAGTCACGCTCCAGCCACTGAGACTGTCCGGGTTGAAGGGCCTGCAACACCAGAGGATAAAACGGAGGTCTTGGTCCCCATAGCAATGGATGCATGGAAAGAGGTGGAGGCTCCAACTCCAGTGGAGGCGTGTTCCCGGCGAGTCTTGGTGTGTCCCCTCACCGCCGCTTTCAGAAGCTTTTAACACCTCACCGAGGAAGGTCGAGGCAAGGTAGCAGGATCATAAGGCCCAGTGTACCAGAGTTTTTAGTGATGCTATGTACATTGACTGCTGGTCGGCCACATCCATCAGGGATTTCAACCTGTCATTGTTACACCTCAGTTCCTCCGATATCTTCCAGATGTCTTCTTTAAGGTTGGTTATCTGCTTGTTTGTTAGGTCCAAGCTTTCATCCGAAAGCGCCAAGGCAGCCATTTCAAGCCCTCTCTGGTTTTTAACCAAAAACTTTAATTAATAAAACTACAGAATTAAAACCATGTTTAAAATAGTATGGACGTACAGTTCAGTGTTAAAGGATGGCTTAAAATAGATAAAACCAGATTTAAACTAATACAACCAAAGAAATTGGTCAAAAATCTGACAGAGCATTTAATGTAGCATCTTACCAGCAGAGTGCCACGATGTCACATGCTGTATCCCATCCCCACTTGAAATAATTCAAGTCACTTCACTGTTAAAGAACTGACTTCTGGCTTAACAATATAATCAAAACAGGCTGCAGACCAGCAGGATAATGGCCAAATCATTTCATCATTTCAGCCCACAGCAACATTATAAGGAAAAACAAAATATAAAACTTCCAAACAACAAAAAATCCTTTAATTTAGTATTTTCAAAGCAAACAACACTTAGGTCAGGGCCCAGTCATCCCACCTAGAAGCTCACAACCTCTCAGTGTTAGATAAGGTTGTAATAAGATATAGTCAAAGCCTGGCAACTAATCTGATATTTCACCTCAGTGAGAGATAGGAAAGATATAAAAACGTATTAGGAGTGGGCACTAAGAGGATTAGAGTATGGAAGCGGATGTGTGCCGGCGTTTTAATCCACTCATGCTTAACCCTTTCATGCTGTCCAATCTGCTAAATACAAACAATGGTTATTTACAGTAGTTCTGCTTGTGATGGAATCATTGCTCTTGTTTCAGGCAGTAATTTCACACACAGGCACACACATTACGCACACATATTTAATCTGACTTCACGTGAGAAAAAAAAATTGTGAGCAGTGAACTGACAGAGCTCAGGTTTGATTAAGATTCTCTGTCCTGTGACAACAGCGTACGGGTCTGTCTCCAGTGAATTACTCTGGATTGAAGATTTGGTGGTTGGTTTAACAGACTTCTGTGTGTGTGTGTGTGTGTGTGTGTCTGTGTGTCTGAGTGCATTTGGCTGTGGGTTGCATTTATTCTTGTATAGAGACTGTGTATGTTTGGGTGTAAACATTTAGGTGTGTGTTTCATTTTGTCACCTTGGAGCATATGATCTGTTTATTAAAACTGTGTTTTTCATATATTCTTATGTGAAATAATAACATTTTGCTAAAAACAAACAAAAAAAACGTTTCATATCTAATGTAATAACTTGGCACATGTTCATAAAAAAAAGGTTATAAGCACTCAAGTCTAATAAAAAGAGGTATCTATCATGTGTATGAAATAATTTTGACCTTGGCCTTGTCATGAAATGAAACCATACTTTATGTATAAACAATATTTATAGAAAATAAACAACTACTAATGTTCACTAAAAACAAGGTGTATTTCATGTGCTCAGTCTAATAAATTTATTTAGAAGTCTGTTCGACTCATTGAGTCACATGACATGGAAGCTATTAGAAAAAGTTGCAATTACATCATAATCATTTAAAAATACAGTAGAGGACTTGCACTTGCAAATAAAATGAATGCTTCCAATTTAGCACAGTACTACACATTACCAGCTTAAAGTAATATCAAGATAGTAGCATGATTTTGAGTCTAAAAAGAAGTGATAATCTGTGATGTTGCAGCAAACTGAGGCCATGTCCACACTGAGATGAGTTTGATTAAATCTGTTTTTATCTTCTGCTTCTTTCATCCACATAGAATCAATGTTTTGAGAGCCCGAAAATACTCATTTTTAAAATTAGGTACATGACAGAATAAATCTGAAAATGCCACTATTTTATTTTCATGTTTACAACCCATTCACATCTTTCATGAGCCAAAGGTCCCATAAGCCCACCTCTCCCTTAATCCGCACATGCAAACCCCGCCAACAGTTATAACAATGGCTGATTACAATGTTACCTTCATGCTGCAGATCCAAAAGCCACACAGATGTCTCATGTTAAGCTTGATTCTCAAACATATTCTTATTCATATGTCTGTTCACATCCCATGAGTTTATGCACATGCTCTGTGTCTTATTCTTTATTTCTGGTGTATTTGTGGAAGCATTACAGTGCCACTTACAGGCCTGGCATAATTATATAGCCAACTAACGTTTTTTTCAATGGTTTTGTGTGAAAGTACACATCACTCAAAACGATTAAATCTGAAAAACAAACAAACAAACAAACAAAAAGCAAAACAAAACAAAAAAAACAATTACGTTTTCAGTGTTGATGTAACCTGAGTTCAACTTAACTCATCATGGTAAAGGGTCTGTATTTATATAACGCTTTACTGTACCTGGAGTGATACCCAAAGTGCTTCACATTACAAGGCGCTCAACCACGACCCATCAGGAGCAATTTGGGGTTCGGTGTCTTGCTCAGAGACACCTTGACATGAGCTCGACAGGTCGAGGATCAAACCGGCAACCCTCAGGCTACAAGACGACCACTCTACCCACTGAGCCACGCCACCCCTCGAAAAATGAACTATAAAAATAACTATAAAATCGTGTTTTTTAAAAAGTTTTATCACTTCCATATGTTTTAGCAAAAAACATCACCAAGTGTGTCAACTTCTGCTTTTAAGAAGCAAAGACTAATGGATAGAAATAAGTTTGAAGTTTTTCTTTTAGTCAGAGGAAACAGGTGCAATTATAACATTATTTGCATTCAGGCATCTCTTCATTTTTTGTGCTGTTATGGTCAATGTATCAGAGTCAAAATAGCAATCAAGAGAACCTCATAACTGATTGTATTCTGACCTGCTATGTTTTCTTGTGGGGACACAATAGCTTGTACAAGCATATTTCACTCCATATTCAGCAGCAAACAAGAATGTGGAGGAAAAAGTTTTGTCAGAGCAAATAATTCTCACTCTTTATTACTGAACCTTTTTATTAAAACAGCTTCTAAAATTAACTTCACCTGGATTGTAGTTTTGTTTATCATAAGACAACTTTTATTTGTCATAAAAATGATCATTTCATATCATGTAAATATCATAGAATTTCATCAATCTAACTTCTACAGAATGACATTTATTGTTGTTTTGGGGACAAAAAAAGAATTAATCAGTCATGTTCATATTTAGCAGGTTTAGCCAGTAAGAACCTTATAATTCCAGACATTAAGTAAGTTTAAGAGATTTTCTCTGCAATTGATTCTTTGACCTCCTGATAAGATCTGCTGCTCGACATCAGTCATGGATGAATACTTGTGTAGTTGAAAAACTTTATGGCTGTGAAGTTGGAAAATGGTGGTACGCAGCTCAGTAGCAGCGGGGGCAGAGGAGAGCTCTGAGATCTTTGGAATTGGAATTTTTCTCAAATTTCTCTCGACTTGAATTTACCCCATTTCCTGGTAGTAAACTAGTTTTTCATAAGTTTTACTGCCATGGGGGGACCCACGATGGCTCAGATGAAGAGAGTGGAGGAACAATTGGAACAAATTAATGCAACACTGAGAAACGTAACCAAGCAGGAAAATCTGACGGCGTTGAATGAGAAACTGTCAGCCGACATTTTGTCGCTCAAGGAGTTACTCATCAAGAAAGACGCGAAAATCGCTGTATTGGAGAAAAGAATCGAGGATCTTGAACAATACACGCGAATAGATGATCTCATTATCACCGGGTTAGAAACAAAACATCGTTCCTATGCGAGGGTGGTAAACCCAGAGGCAGGTGTACTCAATGAGAACGCCCCGGAGGAAGAGACACAATCTCTGGAACAACAGGTCGTTTCCTTCCTGGAGAGTAAAGATATCGAAGTTTGCAGTGGTAATTTTTCTGCATGCCACTTGCTGACCAAGAAGCAAGATTCCAAGTTCCTGGGGCCTCCTGCCATCTTAGTGCGCTTTGTGAATCGCAAACACAAAGTTGCGCTGTTGAGGCAGGCGGGGAAATTAAAAGGGACGAAAGTTTACCTGAATGAGCATCTCACAAAGAAGAATGCCGATATCGCGAAAGAAGCACGACTTCTGCGTAAAAATGGAAATATTCAGTCGACATGGATTCGAAACAGCAAAGTGTGGATTAAGACCAGAGGTGTATAAAGTACTTGAAAAAAATAACTAAGTAAAAGTATAAATACCATGACTGAAAAGGACTTTGGTAAAAGTCAAAGTCACCTATAAGAAAATTACTTGAGTAAAAGTCTTAAAGTAGCTCACAGTAAATGTACTTAAGTATCAAAAGTATCTTGTGAAAAAATATACTCAAGTATCAAAAGTAAAAGTACAAGTATTTTATAGAACGCATGAAAAGCACAAACAACCAGTAATTATTCTCCCCTTGTTTTTTTATTTCACTTTTTCAGTTGAATGAAATGTGGTACAGAATGTAACTCAAAAAAATAAACAATATCTTGCAAAATTTAACACAAGGATAACTTTTTAACTATGTTTGGGGAATCCTCACGAACTGAGGCACACTACCACACACACAAACTTTCTGGTTCAAGTGGAGAAGTTGAACTTGCGGTTCATCCTCAGCAGAAGCTGATTTTCAAAAGTGTTTGCAGCTAACCGTGCTCTTTTTGGGCTGAAGATGAGACCTGCTATGCTGAACAGCCTTTCGCAAGCTGCAGAAGCAGGCAGAGGTGTGTTGAGTTTGACAGATAACTTGAGAACCACAGGAAATGTCTTGAGAATCTTGATGTCATCTGTTGTGTAGGCCAGGTACGAATCAAGCTGTTTGGTGGCGCGTGGTGTTTTGTGGGAACTTTTCAGGATGTGGAAGAAGTCTCCCTCATCAGATGAGCCAGACCCAGCATCTGCTGAAGGATCCTCCAACTGCTCCCTGATGTAGTCCAACCCTGAAACACAGGGACACTAGCATTAGTACAGTCACATTTTTATTGGACACATTTATTTACATTTATGACATTTTCCGTAATTCTGAAGTAATAAATAATATTACATTGACTAACAACACTATCAGAAACAAAGGGCCAAAATTAGCACACAAAAAAAGAAATAAAATAGAAAAAAAGTATTTGTAAATTGTAAAAATAACAGATCTACAACCAAGGCAGAGTGAGCTTGCAGATTGCCTACTTTCACAAATTTAGGGAGTAGACAAGGAGAGAAACACACATATAAAGTCTTGACTCTGACAATTAGACATCTTAGATATTGACTCAACTTCTATTCAAAATTAGACTGATGTATGAAATAACATAAATGTAGTAAGCGTACATTAAATTTGTAATTTACTGAATATTTTCTCCATGTTGTCTTACCGATTTTCAGTGTATCATCATCTTTGATCCAGGCCGTTTTGAATTTTGGGATGAGAATCGCGGCAGCAACCAATTCAGGGTCTCTTAACATTTCACCAAAACGGTTCTGGATGCCAGCTTGAATGGTTTCAACCAACGGCTTGCAGTGCTTCAGTGCGATCTTTATTTTTTCCAATTTGCTGCTCAACAGGGAAATAGTCGGAAGAAGCCATCCCATCTGGACTTCCATTTCTCCTTGGAGGATGTTGATGGACTGGGCGACAGGGCTCATGGTGGTGTAGTACTCTTTGAGGAAAGTGAGCTCAACTGGATGGAACCTGTTGGGAAGAAAACAAACCACTGTTTTACAATTGTGCATGAATATTGTACCCAAAAATGAAAAAATAAATAAATAAATACATAATTCAAACCTACATTGGAACCTTCAATTCTGCACAGATCTCTCTCAAAGCTGGCTCTCCCTTCTCTCTCAGAATCTTGAGGAGCCTTTCCACAGCCATAAACATGGAGTTCCACCTTGTAGCGTTTGGTCTTAGCAGCTGGAGGGAGCAGGCATCTTCCACAGCTTCAGCTGCTTGGCAGGATCTTCCACACTTATTCCACAGCCCATAACACTTGCTGAATGTTGAGCGTTGCAGTTTTTTGTATCCATCGTTGGCTGTTGCTTTTTCAGCATCAACTGTAGACACTAAGTTGAGTAGATGACAAGCACATCTTTGATGTTTTGGAAGCTCAAACTGAAAGCCATCATTCTCATCTAGGACCGAAGACACGTCAACAAATTCCACTCCCTCCTCCATCTCATTCCCTTCCTCATCCTCTTTCTCTTCCTCTTCTGCTTCATTATTGTTTTTGTCCACACTAAAAACTTGAAAAGCCTTCAGGAAGTTGGAGCCATTATCGGTTGTTGTCCTCACAACTTTGTTTGTGATGCCATATTCAGAATGGATCTCATTAAGTGCGGTGGCCAAAACATCAAAGGTGTGGGAACCTCTTAGCTGTCTGCAAGCTAGGGCTGCTGATCGTCTAGTTAGGTCTGTAGGGTTCACCCAATGGGCAGTCACACCAAGGAAGCTCCTTCTCCTAACTGACCAGCAGTCTGTAGTGGTGGCAATGTGATCCACTTTACTCATCTCCTCAGTTAACACTTTTCTCATTGCCTTTGCTAAATCTTCAATCCTTGATCTCAGGGTGACCCGTGTGATGATTTTAGCAGTAGGAAGGAGATCTGTCAGAAGCTCTCTGAAGGCTTCATTTTCAACAGTTGACAATGGCTGGAGCCCGTTGACAACATACTGAACGATGGCCCTGTCAACTGCACTCTGAGAGATGGATCGGGAATCCAGCAAGGTGGTCTGTTTGGTGGTGGAGGTCCCAGCTTCCGAAGCCCTCTTTCTTTTCTGTGAAGTCAGCTGCTCATACTTTTTTAGATGGTGTGGATGTGCTCTCTAGAAAAACACAAAAGTAAAAGAAATAACAATATTATTTTAAATGATACTCAAGACATCATGCAACAGTTTCCACAATGACAGGTCTGGATTGTTCTAACCACTTTCACCCATTGGTGTCCCATTTGTGGGCATGTCCAATATTGATTAAAAAAAAATGTTGGTCAACTGTCAACTGGCTATATTTTATCTTTCAGAAATACAAAATTGTTTAAAGCTAAAACATTATACAGCACACTGAGCTTGGACATCTAATTGCTGTACAACAAATACAATTTAAAAAACAAAAAATAGAACTATTTTATTGAACAGCATGCTATTACAACAGCTCCTATGGGCAAACAGTAACCTAATGATTAGCTTCAAGTTACTGATCTTGTATGATTTGTTTGTGTATTTTTCATTAAAAGGTAAAGCACTTGATATTAAAAATGTATTGTGCAGGAGGAAAACTGCCTCGTTTGATTACGTTAAAATGCTAACCTTGTCTTATTGACACTACTGCAGAACAATTTTCCGCAGTATATTATCTACGGGCAAGTTGCTTATGTTATTAGCACATAGCGTTAGCAACTTGCTTCTTACTAGCACGTAATGACGCTCGTTAATAAAGAATAGATCCATGCCCAGCACTGATATTTATACTCCTCCTGCCACAAGGCGTGACATTGGCAGCGATTAACTTACTTAACGCTAATTCACTTACCTCAATGTGTTTCTTAAGGTTGGATGGAGAGTTGTTAAACGCCTTTATCTCGTGGCACTTTGGAAGGCACAACATACATTTCATTCGGTAGGTTTTGGTATTTTCCCCCATCCCGAGGTAGCTGAACATTATTGCCAGGTATGACCACGGGTGACCGTCGTCTTCTGCCGAAGCTGAACCATCTTCTATCTCCCCCTGCGTGTCGACATTCTCTGCGGCTGCCATGTTTACATATGCTGAAGAAGATCTCTGCCGCAACGCACATCCCGCCCGCCCATAGATCCCGCCCTTCACCTTAATCTTCTCGAGAGTACCGTACGTGGTTCTACTCGTCCTCTCGGACCCGCGCATTCCAGATATCTTTTTGATTATTTTAATTTGTAACGAGTAACGAGGTGGCAAATGTCAAAGTAACTAAGTAAAAGTATATTTTTTAACTTTTAAATGTAGTGAAGTAAAAGTAAAAGTCTTGATTAAAAAAAAAACTCAAGTAAAGTACAAATCCTCAAAAAAACTACTTAAGTACTGTACTTAAGTACATCTACTTCGTTACTATACACCTCTGATTAAGACAAATGGATTACGACCTGAGGATGTGAAAGTATTGGCGATACGGGAATTAAATCAACTGGATAAATTCAAATGAAGCTGATCTGTCTGCTGTTCTCTGGTCTCTGCTGCCAGCGGATTGACAGTTTTATTATTATTTGCTGGAAAGGATCGACTCCAGTAGGCCTGCGGAGTTGGTGGATTGTGACTCATCATTTTGCGATGTCATTCTTTCGAGGTAACAGCTCTATCATTTTCTTATCCTGGCATCTATTGACATTATAAGAACTGGGAAAATTGAATCAGATTCACAGATTCTAAACCCATTTGAACTGAACTTGGATAACACTGGGATCTACGAAACTCTTTTTAATCCTGATATTAATTATACTCACTTAAAATCGGTCAAAATGTCTTGTGATTATTATACAGAGCAGCAGTTTAATTTCTTGTCTCGTTCGATTCCTAATAATCAAATTGTTTTTTCCACGATTCATATGAATGCACGTAGTTTCCAAGGAAATTTTGATCACCTTAAAACGTTACTATCAACTTTGTCACATTCATTCTCAGTTCTAGCATTTACGGAAACATGGCTTCACAATAATGTCTCACACCTCTATTCCTTGTCTCAGTACAATGCTATTCATTCTTCTAGAGAAAACAGAAGAGGAGGTGGAGTTTCACTCTATGTCTCTGATTTTTACACTTATATCCATAGAAAGGACCTGAGTTATGACCTTAATTCTACTTTAGTGGAATCTTTATTTATTGAAATTCCGTCGTGCCTTCAATTTCACGGGAAAAGCATTGTGATCGGCTGCATTTACAGACCCCCTGATTCTGATATTAAAACTTTCATCGATGCGCTTGATTCAATCTTAGGATGTATATTCAATGAGCACAAGCTGTGTCTTATACATGGAGACTTCAACTTAAATCTCCTCAAAGAAGAACTTATCGTTACTCATGATTTTCTTAATACCCTGTATGCTGCAAATTTCTACCCTTTAATTACGAGACCTTCCAGAGTTACTAGATCCTCGGCCTCTCTCATCGATAATATTTTGTTTAATTCTCTGGATTACAAAACTACAGCTGGTTTGTTACGGTGCGATGTGTCTGACCATTTCCCAGTTTTTCAATTCATGTACTCCAATTTAGTAGCTCAAAATAATAACCTTGAAACTGTACAAACAAAAACACGCAAATTCACCCGTAAAAACATAACAGCCTTTAAATCAGCTATCAGTTCCATTATATGGGATGGGGTCTTGATGCAGCAGGATGTAAATAAAGCCTATGATCAATTCTTGTTACTCTTCAATTCTGTTCTGGAATCCAGTTTACCCCTTACAGTTTCAAAATCTAGGGTGCTCAGAGACAAACCTTGGATTACTGATGAATTGAAGAAACAATCTAGAAAGAAGAATAGGCTATATCGGAAATCTATCACTAAACCTACTCCTTATAACATAGATACTTATAAAAAATATCGAAATAAATTCACAGGCCTTGTAAAAAGGACAAAAAAAAGGTTTTACGCGATTCAATTTAATAAAGCTGCTAACGACATCAAATCAACCTGGAACATCATTAACCAAGTTCTTCATCGTAATAAGAAGCCAGCTCTTTCCCAAATGAAAGTTAATAATGGGTACCTCTCAGATTCTAAGGATATAGCAGAAGGCTTTAACAATTTTTTTACCAACATTGGATCTGCTCTGTTTCATGGTATCAAGGATACAGATATTGATCCGTGTAGTCAAATTAATGGACAGTATTCCTTGCTTAAAAATCTTGACACCCCTACACCACAGGAGGTCCGCGATATAATTCTATCCTTAAAGAACTCTGCACCTGGGCACGATGGAATCAAGAGTATCCTTATTAAGGAAACTATTGATCATTTAATTCAACCCCTCACCCACATTCTCTCCTTATCACTTCAGTCTGGAATTATTCCCCACGACCTTAAAATTGCTAAAGTTATTCCTATTTTTAAATCGGGTGACACGAAGGAGTTTGGGAATTATCGTCCTATATCCATTCTGCCCTGTATTTCTAAAATACTCGAAAAACTAGTTTATAATAGATTAAATGAACATCTACTTTCAAACAATATTTTATTCAAACATCAATATGGCTTCCGCAAAAAACATTCCACTGAACATGCTTTAATTCAGCTTGTAAATTATATATCCAATGCTCTCGACAATAGAAAATTTGCCCTCGGTGTTTTTCTAGATTTAAGTAAAGCTTTTGACACAGTCTCTCATGATATTCTGATCTCTAAGCTAAATAGCTATGGTGTGAAAGACTCTGCCCTAGCCTGGTTTTACAATTACCTCAACAATAGAGAACAATTTGTATACTTCAATGGTTATTCTTCAGAAAGTTTAACTATTCCTTTTGGGGTTCCTCAGGGTTCTATTTTGGGTCCATTATTGTTTTTAATTTATATAAATGATTTACCTATTTCCTGCGAACATTTTTTTCCCATTTTATTTGCTGATGACACTAATCTCATAGCAGTACATGAGGACTTTGACACCCTGATTAAACTTGTTAATGATGAGCTATCTATTTTATCTGTATGGTTTCAAACCAACAAGCTAACCCTCAATGTTAAAAAATGCAACTTTATCGTCTTTCACAACATCAACAAATTTTATGCAAAAGAACATGCTCACATAGAAATTAACAGAGCTGTAGTTACACAAGTAGCTTCTATCAAATTCCTGGGTGTTCTGATAGATGAGGGGCTAACCTGGTCTAAACATGTTGATCTGGTTTGCTCAAGATCTTCTAAGATGCTAAATATTTTAAGACTTGTTTATCCCTTGATTCATTCCTCAGCACATCTAACCCTATACTACAGTTTTTTGTTCCCATTCATAAATTACTGTAATATAGTCTGGGGAGCGACTCATCCCACTCATCTTGATAGAATCCTCAAAATCCAGAAGAAGTTCTTACGGATGATCTCTAACTCTACTAAATACGCACCTTCTGCACCTTTATTTATTAAATACTCCATTTTACCTATTGGAAAAGTCAGTATTTTTCAAATTTGTACGTTCATTCATAAGTTTATTTATAAGAGGGATGATCTCCCAGCTACATTACATAACTTCTTTTATTTTATTTCTGACGTTCATTCTCATCAAACAAGACACAGACAAATTAATTTAGTCCTTCCTTTCTCAAGAACCTCTGGTCATCAAAATGACCTCAGTTTTAGAGGCCCCCAGCTCTGGAGTGAATTAAGTTTAACTTTGAGATCTGTATCCTCTCCGATTGTCTTCCGACGGCAGTTGAAAGAATATCTAGTCTGCTTGTGATAACTATCCCTCTCGATCTAATTACCTCCTGAAATTCTCAGCTATTATCCGTATGTTGCTTGCTCACTTGTAAATACATTTATTTCTTGTGATTATTTGTTTACTATGCTAATTCCTTATTAATTTGTCTTTTTTTTCATTGTTTGTTTTTCTCTTACCTCCGTGTACTTCTTCAACTACTGTAATCATATGTCTTTCTTCAGCTAACCTTGCTCTCCTTAACTAGTATTTTTGTTTTCCTATATTTCATAAGTTCCTTGTTTTGTCTGCGTGCCATTCAAATATAATTTGTAACAGGAGTGGAACTCTGTATAAACCCTTGCTGGGTTTCGTTCCCCTCCTTGTACTATATCCCATGTGATATGTGCAGAACAAATAAACTAAACTAAACTAAACTTAAGTCAGTCAGAAAAGGATGAAAAAAAAAAAGAATCAGTCAGTGCACGACTCATAACTGCGCAGCAGCTCATTTTGGGTACAGCAAAACCAGTTCTAATAAAACAATTACAAATCTTAAAGGAATTCCATTATTCCACGCTTTCTACTACATTTAAAGTATTTGTCATTTTTATGTACAAGAAACTTATTTTTCTTACTTTTACACAGCTGCACTTTGAGAACACAAGATTAAGTACAACTAGACCGAAGAAGGCAATTAATCTTCCTTCCACATCCAGGCAGCAGCTTTAATTTTAGTGTAGGCTGATCATTGTCAAAGTGTGCAGAGCAAAAGGTGAAAACACACGTATTTGACCTTCTGACATATGTTAAAGCTGAAATTGGTTTCAGGGGCAATAATGTCAAGGAGCCTTTGACAAGGAATTACTTGCAGTGAAAATGAAGTCATCACTCTAGGAGAGAGACAGCTGTTCAACAGGATATGAGTAGTCAAGAACAAGAGAAATCCAATTCTGCCATCCAGTTCTGCCCTTAAGGGGAGCACCCATCAGCTCACCAATTGTTGCTGTGTGTTGGGACATGACCTTTTTGACAGCAAGCTCTGAGGAGGTGCTATGACTTCCAGAAGGGCAGGGCCATTAATAAATTGCAGTCAGTGGCGGGTGGTGGAGACGGGGTGAAATAACAGGTGTCAATCTTCATTAAATTTGATCTGCCACCTTTCAAAATTCCAAATTACTCCCCAATTAAGAAGAAAAATGAAGGCAAGGATGCTCCCTGAATTTGACATCCTAATTAATTACTTCCTTCATATGAAGAATTGACTCATACTTCATGTCACCTTGAATTCCTCTTGTGTGTTCTGCATTGCAAAATTAGCCAAGAGAGCTGAAAAAAAAGTTCTAAAAATGAGAGGACTTCAAATGTTTAAGCAACTTCTAATATTGCAAGGTAATGATGCAATTAGTGTTTAATTTTGTGTAATATTCCCATGACTGGATAGGGACAGGTATTTTCAAATGACATCATCAATTGACAGGCAACACACTGGTTTCTGAATAAGCTACAGAGTCAAGCGTGATACTCCAACAACCATGGTGGCAGCACTCACTGAGGGCGTAATTGTCTATTGTGTGAAATGGGTCTGAGTTTTATTATCAAATCAGCTGCAGTTAATTAAAGTGATATCTTTCATCCTGTCCACCCATTTGTTATTTAGTTACAGCCAATTTCATTCTTACAATCAATTACAGGTTGAAAAATTGTTAAAAATAGGGATATGATTGACTTTTATAGCTCAGTGTAACAATATGGAAAAAGAAGTGGGGTTTATGAGTGTCTCTGGCTGATCCTCTCTTGCCCTCATGCACACCATAACAGCACAAACATGATGTTCTTTATAAGCAACACAACAGATTTCTGCATAAATTTAGCTTTTCAGAGTTTCTGGTGTCTTTGTGAGTGACATAGCGGTAGTTTGCAGCATTACAGATGGCTTGATATGAAGCCCTTAGAAAGCAAAAAAAAAAAAAAAAAAAAAAATAGAAAAACAACTCATAATCACGGCTGCAGCATGACAAGTAGAGGGAAACACTGAGCATCATTAGAGGACTTGCTGTTCACCACGTACATCAGTAGAAATTTCTCATGCATGCTGAATCTATGTCATTTACAGCCAACATTTTTTACACTTGGCAAGGTGATTAACTCGCCTCATGCAGTAAATCTGGGTTGCCCTGAAAGCAGCAGTGAATGACAGAGTGGAACATGAAAGTTTTTTTTTTTTTTTTACTTTCTGGATCCTTGGGTTCATACTGTAAACTTGTTGGGCTTTTTTTTTTTCTTTTGCTCAACCACTAAACAAATATGAACATCACAGCTATAATTTCCTGTTTGTTCATGTGTAGGCAGACTTCAAGAACTGAATTCAGTATTTCTGTTTATACTACAACTTGTGAAATTTAAATGGTTGACATAGCCTTGCAGATTTATTTTAAAACATCTTGAGTAGTGATCACTCAGTCAGCTTCAGCACCTTTCAGTCTTCCTGTGTCCCTGACTCAACTGCTTTGCAAATTGTCAGACAACCTACAAAGAGAATTATGGGCCCTTAGGGGTCTTGGAAAAATTGCACCACAGGCAGTTTTATCTGGAAGAGCTGCAGGGCCTAGACAACGCTCACTTAACTATGATGACAGACTTAAAGGGATGTACCCAGGCCCTTTCTATAAGCTTCACAAAACCCTGAGTGCTGAAAACTAACATTTCTGGCATCTCTTGCTGAAGCTGTCGCTACAGGGCAAAAGTCATCCAAAATAAATTTAGCTTATTAGCCAACTTCAAGACAGAAACATTTTTGAATTTGCTTTATTTGCAAAGTAAATTAAAATTAGGCCAATCTTTTTTGTTGTTGTTGTTGTTATTGTGATAAAGTGTGCACTTACAAATCAACAAAAATTAACAGAGGGTGAGGGGTCGTGGCATGTTATGCTAACATAATAAATTAGGTCAATCTATGGCATTATACAAATAGTTTTGTCTATTCATTTCCATTGTGGCAAGTAAACCATTCAACAGCCTTGATTAATATCGCATGTGGAAATCATCCATCATAAGTATGGACCTTTGCATTAAACAAATCGAACTAAAAACCCAAACAGTTGACTTGCGCGATGACAGAGTACAGCCAGCAGGTCGGCACACATCTGCCTTTGATATGTTTGCATGCAGTCTGCTTTGGGGGTTCACAACAGAGGAAGATATGCCACTAAATGGATGTGCAACACATTCAGGGGAGCATATTCGCTTTGAAGTGGTTATTAATACACAGACAGAAAATTCCTGCAGGGACTGAGACGAGACACCAGAAAGACACAGTAATGTGGTGCTGATGTGTCCAAGGAAGCTCATTTTTCTCCTTATTTTTCTTCCTTTGCAGGGTTAACATGTAGGGTTGATGTTTTTTGCTATTTCTGTGTAATTTAAATCAAGCACAGCACATGATGGCAACAGAGAGACAATAGATATGAATGAATTTCCACTGAGGTGTTTGTTTATGGGGATGTTCTTTGCATGTCACATCACCTGTCACATTTGTGATGAAATTCTACCTGCAGCTCTTTCTAAATACATTTCCCTTTTATTTGTAAAATGTGCAGTCACTGTGTGCGCTGTGCTGTCTATGCAGCAGTTTCTCATTAAATGCAGTAATGAAGAGGAGTATCAGCAGCAGGCGAGGTGTTTTATCAAAACCAGGGGAGAAGAAGTGAGCCAAACTACACGGCCTCACCTTTGACACTTAGGAGATAGCTACGTAAGTGAACATTGGATTTTTTTCCCCTTATTTCAATACTCAGAGTGGGAGAGATAAACAGAGGAATCAGGCTGAGTGTGTATGAGGTACTAGAGAAGCCTCTTGCTGCCTGACCCGTCCATGGTGATGAATAATGAATGAGCAGGACAGAAGCAGTTACCATTTGGAGACAGTTTCCTGATGAATGATTACTGGCTCCATTGGGTCTGTATTTGCATAGGAGATGAAAATGTCGAGGAGAAGACACATGGGCATAACAGTCGCGGAGGCTGTAATACTTTTGACTGCTGAGCAGGCAAGTCTTCTAATGTTATAATCAACGAGCGTGGCTGGTCATAAGAGACCACACATAGAAGAGTATAACTGAAGATGGGTGAGGGGGTGCATGAGGTGACATTTCAAATGAGATGTATTTATCTGTTGTGTTATTAAATGGGTTGTCTGCAATAGCAAAAATTCCGATTTATGTCTGTACCTTTCTGTACAGCTGTTCCTTTAATAACCACATTCATTACCTGGCGGCAGTTAATAACAGTACCAAAAAAGAAAGAAAAGAAAAAATGTGCTGCAGCTGAGGTGAGAGAAATTTCTCAGGATGCAAACATAGGGAGCCAAAAGAATAATGAGGTGAAGGATAATGATAATTTTTGCAGAAAATTAAACAAAACCAGTTCATCCTTTTACAGACAGATACAGCCTGACTGCCATTTATTTTACCGCTGCAGCCTCGCCGCTGTGTAGCAATATCTGCTGCTGCTGAATTGGAGGAGATAAGGATTTCATGGTCATCACGTCACCTCACAAGGTGGTTGTGGCGCTGCAAGGGAGGGGATGGCCTCTGTCTGGCCCTGAAGGGTGAGATGAGAAGTGTCCCTGTCAATGTCAGAAATCTGTTTACACCTTAGAGCAGACACCTATGCCTCCACTTTTCGCCTCACCACGCAGAATCTTGTTCGGTTTGATCACCTTTTTTGAGTGAGCTTAATCTTGTCAGACTTGACAATGAATGCTGATGCCTTCTGTTTACCTTAGCAGAGGAATCAGCCTACAGCTCGCCCTCAAACAAAGCCCAAGCTTCCCCAAGAATCCATAATCATTTCTACAGTGTGATTTCTGGTAAAAATCAAACATCCTTAAGCACCAATCTGCATTAATTTCTCACATATGCCTGGCTGAATATTTAAATGTATTTACTAAATTCTGAAGGCCACCCCTTTAACAGTTCCAAAGATTTGCTAAGGAGGTAGAATAAAAGAGATGTCATGTTTTCTGTTTTGATGAAAATTGATGAAGAAGTAAGTGTCTTTTAGTGCTTTCATGGTTGGTTGGAGCTAGAGAAAAAAAAGAGAAGAGGAAGACCATGAGAGTGAAGGAGAAAACAGAGAAAGAAGGTGGGAGCCATCATTACCACAAGGCTACTTAAAAATCTTCCTCCGAGGGCACTTAATAGAACCATTTGTAATAGAGCTTCCTTTTACTCCACACTAGGTCTGCAAAGTAAGGAGATGCTCTACATGTGGGTGGATGAGTGTAGCGAGCTCCAAGTGGATGTTCTGCCTCCAAGTTGTTTGCGCTCTTTGATAATAAAAAAAAAAGAAAAAAAGTCAAATGCATTTTAAGCAGTACTTTTTTGTCTCTTAGGAATGTATGAGCATTACCAGTCTTGGCCACAATCTGGACCACTCTACTGTTTTTGTATTGCACTGCACCTGCTAAAATGTAACTATAACCCCTACTTTTACCATAACTCCACCCACTGCCAAATTTTGAAAAATGTCAGTAACTGCAAGTGTTGGGGTGAGAGGTGTGTGGGGTGATCAGGGGGTGGAGAGGGGGTGGGTTGTAAATACACAGGCACAAATTATTAAATGACAGACTAGCAAGATGGAAAGCGAGATTCATAAAGTACCCATGCCACAGAGCAGGGTACTAAGTGGAAGACTTTTCCCCTCCAAAATCCCCTCAGTTACACTAGAACAAGGTGGTCCTGAACCATATCAGTCTGAGCCGTTAGCGCTGGTGCGCTGGCTTGTGTCAACATCTCCAGCAGGTTCTGGCAAGATGTGGCGACTCGTGGCACGTTGCGACAGCTGCTGGACATTTTGTTCCAAGTTGCTGCTGCCACGATTTGAGCTGCTGTTTGTTGCCAGATGAGGATCAGCAGGTAAAGAATAAAGTCCGGTGTTACTTTTACATCCCTCAAAAGCACAAATCCGTCCAATTGCAGCAATAATTCCTGAAATGCACTTTAAAAGTCCAAAAGTCTGAATCTCATGAATCTACATCAGATAGCAACTTCACATCCATACATATGTGTCAGTGGGCACAATGTCCAGGCCAAGACCTGCCTTTTATGCACATGGAGGGAGGGGGTTGTGAGGTTTTTAAAATTTTCTGGTTACATAAGAGAGCACCAAGTTTACCTCTATGTCACAATAAACAAAACCTGGTTTTACCCTCTAGGGGGCGTTTTGAGTCAATTTTGCCACACAAAATCCTGTTTTTTTTAAAGAAATAAAAACAACAGTATGGGTGGTTTTCATCCAATTTTAGTAATACTGTTGTTTACAGCTCAAAAAATACATTTTGGGTGCACTGCCCCTGTAAGTAATAAAACAAACAATCACTGAACTCTAAAGGCCTCTACAGTCAATATCTTTGGGATGCTGTGGAAATTCTCGTCATGGATATTCTGCCAACAAATGTACACTAACTGCGTACAATATAATACAATCATGTCATTATGGACCAAAATCTGAGAAATGTCTCCAACATCTTGTTGAATTTTCACAAATAATTAAAGTTCTGAAGGCAAGGTTCAGTCTGGTAATATAGGGTGGACCCAATAAAGTTGCCAGTGAGTATCAATATAATTTGGCTTCATCTGTGGACATGTACCAGCCAGATGCCAGTAGTAACCTTGCAACAGCAACAAAAATATTTAATAAGGCTAATCTCTTGTAAAAATAAACATATATGCCCCCCCTCCCACTTACATATACCCACCCAAAAATGAACAAAAAAAAAAAACCTGCAGAATTATTTTTGTGCAGAGTAGTGTACAAAGTTTTTTTTTTTTTTAAACACATGGAAGATTTGATTAGTCACTCAGGAGTATGAGATATCTAATTGATCATAGATATTGCAGCTTAAGGCTCTGCTTTAATTTCCAAGAACACATTTACGCTAATTCACATCAGCAGGATAAACATACTTCAACTGCACATTAATGATGTTACTGCAATTATGTTCTAATAATGAGCAAACATAACCAAGAGTGAAGCTTCCCTCTTAACGAGTCTGATTGGCATCATCAGTCTTGACTGTCCTTATCTACAGTTAAAAACTGATATGTCTTTCACATTTCTAAAAGTCAACTAACAGTGCAAACAGCTTGATCACACTGAAGCTCTTTTTGGACAGTGGAACTCTGTACAGTCACTCCAGGTTACGTTACCATTCTTAAACACCTTAAAACAAATAGAGTGCAACATTAACAATGTAAAAAACATGCAAAAATACCACTCTGATCTTGACTTAAACATAATTTTTTACTCAGTTGCTTTTAATGTTACAGGAATGATATATATATAGCAAAATCAAAATAGACGATAGAACAGTTTTGTTTTCTGCTTAAGGAATATTTATCGAGAACTGACAATATTAAAAAAGATGAAGTTTAGAAATATGGCATAATCTAACTCAAAGTTAAATATGCAAAACTGTCCATGTTTCCCAGATGTTACTTCTCTCCTGGGCGAAGCTGCAGCTAGCTTCAGGGTTAGCTCCATTCACTTTACCCAGCAGCGATGAAGCAGATGCAGGACTCTGCTGGAACTAGCAGAGCTGTGTGGTGTTTATTGCTGAAGCTTGTAGCAAAACTATTAAACAGGCAGTTTGTCACAGCGACTTTCCTCCCTGTCTTCCCTACCACTCTGACTTTGCTGTGCATCCCTCCTCCTTTCCAGCTCGACCACTCTTAAATTGGTCACGGCAGTGGGCCAGTTTTGGCCCACAGGCCACCAGTTCCCAACCACTGCCCTAAAGCATTGCAGAGCAAGTGCTCTTATGCTTAACAACCAGGACTGCCTGGCCAACACTCACCTTCTAAGACAGCTGCTTTCTGATGAATTTTGCAAGGTCACAATCACAACAAATTCAATCTTGACTGACTCTAAGGCTCCAAACTAAGCTCATTTTCAGATTGATTCAACCAGGAGATGACTTTACTCTGTAGCGTTGCTTTTATGTAGAAAGAAATAGAATAACTTCAGTTATTTTAAAGCTCATAGTAAAATCTGACCAGATAGAAATGTAAAAAAGGAGTGGAAGGCGTTGCTTCTTTTGTTTCTGGATCTGTTTGGTTTTTTTCTCCAAAACATCTGGTTCACCTTCTCTGTGGATCTCCAGGCTCTCTTTAATGGGCAGCTTAACATAATTTTAGCTGTTTATATTATTTGAATAACATAACTACACATTATTGAGGGTCAGACTTTCTGTTAAATCCTTCAAGCTCACCTACCACAGAAGATGCTTCTGGCCTCTCTGTTCCTGTTCTGTCAGAAGTGATGGAGTGAGGGCTGCATGATATCAGGAAAACATGCAATATGCGATGACGCTGTTGAAAGTCGATGCGATGACGATATGATCTGTGATAACTAAAATAAATGAAGCTGCTGCTTTGATGTTTTCTCACATGTAGCTCGACTGGCAAAACTCTCATGCACAGACGTCTTCATAGCTTTCACTATAATAACGCTAGAAACGTGTTTTAGCTAATGCTAGATTTTTGTAACTCTTCGTAATAAAAGTAAATTGGTCAGAAACACAAAAAGATCTTGCACTATAGTGTTCTTCAGAGTAAAGACTGAAGATAAAACAGAAAATTTTGACATTGCAAATGTTCAAGATGTTTCTTTACCAACTTTTGATAAATTATAAAGGAGATTTGTTTTATATACCGGTGTGGATTTTTAAAAGCAGTTTCTGTCAGATGAAGCCGAGTTTTAGACATTATTGGACCGATGACTAAAATGAAAAACAGAATAACTTTCATAACGCCAGATATCCTTAGTGCTGTCCTTGTCAGCAGATATGAGGTAATTAGGACTCGCAATAAAAGCGGCGCTGCAACACAAAATAACAATAGCTGGTTGTACTCTAGGTGGCAGTGGAGATTAAACATGTGTTCCTTGGTGTTTCTCACAAGTATTCAACATGTCTTGCGTAGTATCCGCGTTTGTAGTGTGTCATTGCTCTTCTAACCAAAATAGTTAGAAATAGCCGATGTGCTGTTCTGTTTAGCCACAAGTTCTTCTGCATCTACACTACTGTTCAAAAGTTTGGGGTCACTTCCCTATTGAATCCCATGGCAAAGTGACCCCAAACTTTTGAGCAGTAGTGTACATTTCTTCTCTACTCTTGAAACCTTCTGCCATCAACTCCATGTGCTCTAGTGTCATACCCTTAGCATCTACATGCAGTATCCAGGACAGTAAGAGTCCATTTGTTTCACCACTGACACGCACAGAGAATAAATGCTCAACAGCATTAGGACCAAGGCCATGTCACTTCCTTACAATATGCAAATAGTGACTACTATTTAACGCAGCTTAGCCAGTTGTTGCAATATGTACACCGCAAAGGCTAATGTCGCGATTAAGGTAAATTTTTCAATATATATTTTGCAGCCCTAGTAGTTATAATTATTAAGATATTTTTTTTTTAAATGGATGAAAAAAACTAGAAAACTAACTGATCTCAGAATTAATCAAACAATAACAGAAGTCAACATTATGCTAAGATTTTAAACAACTAGCAAGTGTTTTATTTTTAAAACAGTGATAGCATACTTTATCAATAATAATCAAGTTTTTGATAGCTAGCTGGAATTAGTGACTACTGCTTACGCTCACCTTTCAAAAAGACTCCCTGTATATCCATTTTGTTCATGGATTCACAGTGTTACATGCAGGTGAAATAATGAATTCACTGGTAATTATTAAGTAATACCTGGTCATGTACTGAATAAGTACAATGAAACTGTACTGTAAAAGAAAGCCACCTTTGTTTCCATGTTATTACAAGGTTATTACCATCTAACTTAGCTAGATTATTTCTGTTATCAGTACACAGATTAATTCCATCTAAGTTCTGCCTTTTTGCTATGTAAAACATCAAAATTATTTATGTTAATATAAATTATCTTTTTAAGTTAGTTGGTAATAACCTTGTAATAACATGGAAACAAAGGTGACTTTCTTTTACAGTACAGTTTCACTGTACTCAGTACATTTTGATGTTTTACCTAGATGTATTTACTCAATACATCACCAGGTATTACTTTATAATTGCCCAGTAACAAATTCATGGAGAGCTTTTTTTTTCACATAACATCCACCCAAGCATTGTCTGTTACCAACTTGAACATTAATTAATTAATTTATGGGTAACAGAAGAGTTATTTTTAAGAAATCCATCTCCGCTTTCCAAAGAAGTACCTGGTTACATCAGAGTTTTCAACATCCATTTCTGGTCAGCAATATAACAATAAACGTAATTACCAGGAAATATTAGTTTTTTTTTTCTTTTCCTATATTTCAACAGTTCTTTCTTTGTACGTTTTACTTGTTTGTTCCTGAAGTTACCCAGCGATGTGTTGCCTGCTACTGAGAACTTTATGGGTAAATTCACAGTAAGCTCATTAGATCAGGTCCTGATTAAAAACTACAATAATTAGAAAAATCTGGACTGAAATTTTATATACACTGTGCAAATTCATTGAATTAAAATGAGTTAGACTTTTTTAAAACTTTATTCTGTTTGTGGAAATTAAAAATATAATATCTTATATGATGATGCAAAAACTTTACCCATCTGAGGCTTTTCTGTCTTTGCTCTACAGAAGAAAGAAAAACACATACACAAAACAAATCTTCAGACTAATTTGGACAGAATTTTCTACATAAGACATAAAACTGGTTATGTCTGAACTGGATTAGACCTGCAGAGAACTCAGGTCAGCAGAAAATCAACAGTTTTAAATCAGGGTTAAGAACGTTTCTATTTGCAGCCTGTCATCAAAACAGCTGTCAAATTCCCTAAATTGTAACTTTATTTCTTGTATTTTATCTATTTTATTTGAGCTTTTTATTTCTGTTCTTATTTAATTTCTTTTAAAGCTTGTTTTTAATGCACTTGCTATTGCTTCCTGCAACCTGCTGCAATGCTTTTAATGTTTTATGTAAAGCACTTTGAATTGGTTTGTACAGGAAATGTGCTATACAAATAAATTTAACTTGCCTTGCCTTGTCTAATACACATATACAATGTTTAAATAGCCTTGATGCACACGCACACACACACCTACACACACATATACAGTATATATATATATATATATATAGAGAGAGAGAGAGAGAGAGAGAGAGAGAGAGAATTTGTATTGCAAGCAGAGAGCACAGTGTAGTAATTAGTAATCCATGCACATGAATTTCCACAGCTTTTTGTTGTTTGTTCTTTTACCCACTAGCATTTGCCTGCCTCCACATCAACCAAAAAAAGAGGAGTCCAGTCTGGACATCCTGATCAAATCATAGAAGTGGTTCTACGATGAATCGGGTGTGTGTAATTTTGGATCAAGGCTGTTTTGTGGTTCTGCATTTTTCAGGAATGATAATACATAGATTCAGCCAGACAAAATAGTAAATAAACTGACAAAATGAGCAAATCGAAGATGTGGACGATGTGACTTAGACTAGCAGAAATTATTAGCAGATACTAGAAAAAAATGTAACATCTCTGGAGTGTTTTGGAGCAGAGGGAACAGCTTTTACCTGCCATAATCTCCAAAAGAGCTGCAACACAAACTTGTATGACTATTCTTTGTTATGTTGTTGCAGTTCTTGTAGCAGTTTTTCTTGCTAGATATAAATCAGTATCATACAATTAAAGAAGTTATTGTGATATATCCACTATTTTGTCCAGTCCTGTATGAAATACAGTGTAATTCCAAAGTAAGATGACACAGGCATAATGAAAATCAAGTACAGTTAAAAATTAACTTTGAGTGAACATTATCATTAGCAGGGTTCATTAATAGTATATGGTTCTTCAGTAGCTTTAATTTTTTGAAAGTGTAAATATAAAAGCTCTTTAAAAAAATGCATATTACAGTGCTTATAACATATATACCTGAAATAGCATGTGAAATATTAGTTGGCCTGGTCTAAGCAATAAAACTGAGTGAATCACTATTTGCTATTCAACACATTTAGTCAAAATGGGTTTTGTTGCACTTTCTTTTGTAAAACTGCTTATCTTCAGGCTAAAACTGTTTCACTAAGGCATCTCAGAGAGAAGAATAGAGCATGCTACAGGTGATTACTGGACTGAAAAGATGCATCAACATCTTTCACTCAACTTTGACCCATGCAAAAATGTTGACAGTTGAGACACCAAGCGGGGGTAGACTCCACAGGTTGAGAACAAGGGTTAGATGTCGGAAGCACTGGGCTTTTCTGGCTTAGAGGCCTGGGTCTGCACAAGCATGCAAAATTGGCTGTGAGTTCAAAGAGAATCAGTGAGAGCAGGGAGTTGAGGTGAAATCTGTTATTTCTCTCTCTCTCTCAAGCCTCTTCTAATGATGACTCTATCTGCCTCCCACTGGAAGGCAGAGGAGCAGCAGCCTCAGGGCCTGCATCACTGAGGTATCAGCATCACAACTCATGATTTCCTCCATCTCTGCTTTTCATATCAGCGCTCATTTAGCCATTTAGACTTAAATATGCAAAAATGGATAATTTAAGGATATTCAGAGTGTGAAAAACCACTATTTTATGCTCATTCCTAATTATGATATATAAATCCTTCGACTCTCTTTGGAGCTGTCAAGTGGATTTGGATATTAATGTCATTAACTTGGGCTGTAGCTGATGGACTAAATATAAAAGACTGAATCAGATTTGATCTGTATGCAGGTGATGCTTTTGAGGCAGGAATAAATTAGCAAACCGAGCTGGGTATTGGTTATTGTGCCACCTGTGGCACATTGTCAGTCTTGATTTTGGGCTGTCACTTTATTGTCCACATTGTACTGCAGTAACCATTTTGTGGAGATGTTTGAAATCTGAACTGATTTTCTTTTCCATTTAGTGTCTGACACACTCATCTTGTTGTACACTACAGGTAATGCACAGAAGCTTTGGACTCTATTGGTCAACACAGTCCATCCATTCTCGTCTAAAACAGAGGAAACAGGAAATGCTGTTTACGTGTAAGTATTGCACAGGTTTTATTGTGATATTTGCTAAAACACATATGGTTAGCTTGCTAGCATCAGTGTACGCGCAAATTACTCACAAAAAGTTATCTGGATACCTAATATGAAACACTGCGCAAATGGATATGCCAGGCAGTTAAAGTCAGCTAAGTATGTTTACTGTGACCCAGCTTGAGGGTCACTGTACTGCAGGTTTTAGGTGTTTCTCTGCTGCAGCACATCAAATTCCCATTAATGGGTCATTAAGAGGCTTGGACAGAAACAAGCTCTTGGAGAGCCATTCAGTTTGAATCAGCTGTGTTGCAGCAAGGAAATATCTAAAACCTCCAGGACCATAGCCCTCAAGATAAAGAATTCATGATTCCTGTCTTGATACATCCTTACTGTGTCAATCACACTCTGGAACTCACAAATTCAAAATCATTATTAGAATAACAGCATCAAAATAGAGATATGAAAAGCTTCCATTGATATCAACCTGTATTAAATCTACTCCAGGAAGTATTACAGATTAATTAAAAGGAAAGAAAGAGTACCCAACAATGAAAATGTATGCACGAACCTGCTTCTGACCACCCAACACAAGTACAGAAATGCAAAAAACACACTCCAAATGAAGGCTAAAGTCAGCAGTTGGCCTGACACGTCTTTACTGACAGCAAATAAAAGAAGATTCAGGATGCTTGTGTTGCCATGTAGCTTGTGCCAGGGGGGAAAAAATTGTCATGAGCTAAATTGCAAGAACAAAACATCGTAATAGTCAAAACAGGACTAAAAACATCAAACAGCTACATTTACATAACTTAGCCCACCATAGTAACAGTAAAAAGAGAGAGCTATAGATCATTAGCTCAACTTCACATTCCTCATAAAAAAAATAAAATAAAAAAATCCTTGTACATTACTCAATATATCCATATTCACAATGCCACAATCAATATTCAGAAAAATATGTATAAATAAATGTCAAACAAAAATATTTAGAAAACGGAAAATTTAGTTTCAAACATGCATGACAAATTAGTGTCACTTTTGCCAGTATGGCATTAAGCCCGCAAGGGTTGCTTCTAACAAAATCTCCATCTAAAACTAGCTGCTAATGGCAGGTAAAAACCATCTTTGTTACCATTGAAAACTTGATTGAATTAGTTGGAGCCCATCGTAAAGTCATATCCTTTTATACAGCCAAAGCAAAGCAATTTTGTACAGTATGTATGTATAATCTGTGGAATAGCTTTGAGAGGAAAAACTCCTCTTGATCCTGCCTGACTATCAATCACCCATTCAAATGTAACTGAAGAAGCTCTATAACGAAATATACTTATCTCAGTTAATTGGGCAATTATTATGAAGAGTGCAAAAGGACATTTTCAGCAAGGCATGTGTGTGTTTGTATTTGTGTCCTTGCTCCATTCTTAGCCCAGAACTGCTGTAGCCTATTACTTACTTTATTTGCAGTTTGCTTGTGGGTCTGAACTGAATTGGAACCAAATTAAAATCACAGCATGAAAACTAATAATAGTCAAGGGCTCACCTCCAAGAATTCAAGTTTATAGAAAATGCCTCATTCCCTTCACAGTTCCTATTAAGTCTACATTCAGATTTAATAGGGGCCATGCGACATAAAAGGCAGGTGAGCATACAACAGCATAGTGATGAGCAAAACAAATGTGCAGCTTAGAACAACTCAAACTGCATTAACAGGGACGCTTGATTCATCCTGAACACTTTGTCAAACGACCTTGACTGACAGGCAGAGGGAGCAGGTTCTTGGCGGTGATATGTCAGTGCTTACAAGAAAAAGTACTTGTGTTCTTATTTCCACCATGACCACAGCTTTTTTTGGTTCAGCAAACAACAGTTCTTTCAAAGGTTGCACTTATCCAACGGCTCCCATTTGGGCAGTGACCTGCCAACTGGGCAAAGTGTGCACTCCTTTCACTTGTCGCTGCTGACTTGCTTGCTCCATCAAAGAAATAAACAGCCAACAACAAAAATAGAAAGCTACACGTTAGACAAAAGCATTGGAAAGCAAGTCATTACTAATGCAAAAACCTAGGGGGACATTTAAATTCCACATACTTAACATGGTCTCAATGATTGAATCTTGGTTGTCCACTCTTCGTTGCAAAAAGGGTCTCAACTTGACAGACTGATATTTTCAAAGTTTTCCTTAAAGCATCACTCACATGCTCTTAAAAGTTTTGTTTGCTGTAACTTCTCATCCTGTCTGAAGAGATTACATCCTAACAGAATCTGAATCAAAGAGATGGAGAGCAAAGTCCATCTTCTAAAGAAAAATGCATTATGTTATTTAGCTGAGGGTGAAAAAATAATCGTGTTGGGATCTTTGAAACAAACACTCTTTCATTTTCAAGTTTTTCTCTTTTGTGTTAAGTCACATTTATAGACATAGCACATAAAAAATAGATATTTCCATGAACAAAAATAAAGATATATACAGTACATATAACTCAGTTGAAGAGAATACAAATGGCAGACTCATCAAAAAGTCTTTCTGTTGAGGAAGCACAAATACTTTGGTGTCTGCAAGACTATTTTATGGAACTTCTACCAGTGCTTCTTTGAAAGGTTGTTAACCTTCTGCTTTTTATGCTGGTTGAAAGGGTTGTCAGTTAAAGAGAAAAACAAACTGCATGGTGTTGTTAAGGTCTGCATTAAGAATATTGGAGCCCAGCAGGAAGATCTTGTCCCTCTCTGGGATAAAAGAGCAGTCCAGAAGGCTAGGAACATTATACACCAATTTGACCATGTACTGGTGAGGGAATTTTCCCTTATGCCTTCTGATCAGTGTTATTATGCCCCCACTAGTGGAACAAATAAATATAAAAATTCCTTTATGCTTTCAACTATCAAGCCACTGACAGCAGCTTAGAATGATGTCTTTTTAGATTTTTTTTTTTTTTTTATATATATAACTGTCTTATGGCACTTTAGGTGTGATGAGTGTGGCATGAAGTTATTTGCTCAATTTGCACACTGTATTACTGGTATAGTGATGTTGTTGTTTACCTCTTTCCATTTTGGGCTTTTTTTATCATTTCACAAAGATGCCAGAGTCATTTGCTTTGTGGCCTGTTTGAAGTTTATTTCAGTGTCTGTGGACATGAGATCATGCATCGTTTGGGTTATTTTTTGTGTCGTGGTGACATTTTTTAGGTGGTTAAACAAAAATGCAGTACTGCTATCTTTTGTGGCAATGGTTTTACAGCATATTTTGCAGACAAATTTGTTTTGCTTTTGAGAAACCCAAACCACTGCCAGATGATGTATCTAGTGCTGGTTTTCTTCTGAACCAAGTTGTCCATCATGCTTCTTTCTAGTTTCTCCTGATACAAGAACATGCATGCTTGAGGACAGTTTTCTGCATGGGCGGGAGAGTGTTCCCTTTGCTGTGAGAGGGGCATTAGGAGAGAGCAAGAAAAGCCAAACTCAGAAGAAAATCACATGTAGACGATTTAAAACATTGCTAGGATAATTTATACTTGATGGTCACAATATAGCTATTTAACATTGCACATCAAACAACTCAGGAAACATTGAGTATATTTAATACAAGCATGGGGGTTGTTAGGCCTATTTTAGGGGGTTTCGAGACACCCCAAACTGTTCTAAAAATCATAAATTTATTATTTCATTGTTTGAGGTGTTAGTGATTGTTTGAGCTGCGTTCAACGATGTCTGGAACGCAACGCAATAAAGTTTCCCATTTGAAATCCCAGCAGCCAAATCTGATCCATTTATCACTGCTGCAGGTTTTCATTCCCAGCTTTAATGGACCACAGCTGCACCTGCATGTCACACCATGAGTCTGTAGGTGCGTTTCCATTACCCCTAGAATTGCACAAAACCTAAATACTGCAATAAAAACCCATAATGGAAACACCTAAATTTCGAAAAACTTCTCACATATCTCTAAAAAGTTTTCATGCTTTCATGAGGTGGTTTTTCAGACGTGTCGGTATAGAAGTAGATCGCAAAAGTGTAATAGAAACAGAGTCGCATTTACACGTCCCGGACATGACGTAGCGGAAATCTTTTTATAAATAATCAAAGAAAAAAACTACCATCCTTGATATCAAACAACAGCGAAATGCAGAATTTTACAAAGACGTATAAATCTCCATCCTCCGGAAAGTGGCGTCTCAAAATGAGATTTTATGAGAATAGCAGCTAATGCACTAAAGACCATTCAGTGGAAAGACCTGCAAACCACAATTGCACTATTTTGCTATATCTTATTGGAGGACATTTGATGAAGACAGAAGACTACTGTCAAAGCATGTCAGGTAAGCAAATGCTGAAACTAAGTGTCTGATAACATAAGAACTAAATCAACTAACAGCTGCAAGTCAGAGGTGGAATTGGGTACTATGCTGTTCTACAGTGATGGAAAAAGTTTCTAAAAACCATTAAAACTTTACACAATCTCAAATGTTTTGAATTTTTCTTTTAATGAGAAATTTTATGTTTTGAATGGCTTTTTTAGGATTTGTTTAGTGTTTTGGCTGTGACTGTACTAAAAGAAATTGCACTTAAAAAGCTAAGAGTGATTCTTAATGCAATATTTCACAAATGCACTGGTTGTCCAAAAACTTTTTCCCACCACCTTATTAAAACATTTAAATAGTTGTATCCAGAAGAACTTAGCAGGAGTCTGAGGTCATGGTAACTTCCCTCATGTCCCACACAGCTTTGTGTCTAAAATAATATTACAAGAATTGGAGATCATCACATTAGCTGCATTTCATTATTGCTTTTAACTAATTGTTGTCACAATTTCACCACTAGCTGTAAGGCACAACTTTATATGACATCTCCTGAGGGCTAAGCCCCCCTTTCTTTAAATCTTAAAGATGCCCCTGAATTCAAGTATTCAGTGCAATGTCATATTTTCACCGGGTTTCAGTGTCGTTTTTTTATATATACACAGCAGTTGGAATGTTGTCTATTATGACTTGATCATTCTGTTTTTGTCTTTTATCATAAGAAATAGCATAGCACTGTAACAAAATAAAGGTGGTATTCAAATCAGCTTTATTTGTGTAGTGCAATTTTACAACAAAGTCATCTCAAGGCACACTACAGACATAATCAATTCAAACCTACAGCATTCATTGTGATCCATTTAAAAGTCCAGTTTATAATCCCTATGTTCACACAAACCAACAGATTTTTTAAAGCTTTGCTAAGGAAAGAAAGTGAGTATGATCCCAACAACACTTCCAAAATTTTCATCCTAATAATCACATTGATGAACATTTCAACCCAGAAAATGTTGCACTTCCCCCTCTTTGCATTACCATCGTCAGGTTTTTATACATCAGGTAAATTCTGTCTACAAAGGAAAAGTCAATTCTTCCAAGGTTTCACATATGACATGTGAAACCTTGGAATAGTATCTTATGAATAATAAATGTAATAAAATAAATTCACCCAAACCTTGAGTTCTCTTTCAGAACCATAACAATAAATACAACAATACTTTTTTCAGTGCATGTATTTATAGATTTTTTTTCTCTTTTCATTTTAACTGTGAATATTTCAAAACAACACTATATCTCTAGGCAGTATAAATCACATAGGTGTACAGAGCAGTACTGTATGTGCGCTGTTTCACAGCAGAGACCCACAACTGACATCTCGGTTGTACCAGGGCCTGAGGAAGCTGACTGCAAAGTAGTTCAAGCTCTATTACAAAATGCCTCCTGCACAATACCAAGCAGAGCATGTATGGTTTATCAAAATATGTATAAACACCTTATTTCAAACTCTACTTAATGGGCATCCTTAGACCTATTAGAGGATGGCTGTAGCCTAAAATGTTCTTAAGCCCCTATAAATAATACATTCATTGATTTAATATTGGCTTTAATGATTGAGGTGTTGGTGATCATTTGAGCTGTGTTCAGTGATGTCTGGAACGCAGCACAGAAAAGTTTCCCACTTGGAGTCCTGGCAGCTAAATTGGGCTGGTCCGTTTGTCACCGCTGCACATTTTACCTTTCACTCCAACTGCACCTGCAGCTGCATGTCACACTCTCAATCCCTGGCTGAAATGGAAATATGGGAAGGCTTTTAAAAGAAAAGACAGTAAGCAATAGTTACTAACTCCAACTACTTAACAGCAAAAACTTGGTTGTTACTGATAAACGAGATTCTGCCTGTTTTTACAAATAAAACACTTGCTCACCCTGTTAAGTTAAATCTAAGCATGCTATTATTTTATTGATGGGTTGAATCTGAATATAGAGAAGGACCAGTGTTTTCTCTAGCTGTCATCATCAGTGAAAAAAATTCTTATTGATTAAACATAAAAAATTAAATAAAGGATTCAAGTTTTTTTTTGTTTTTTACAGAAATCTATTTGCATATCAGATTGTTGTTGGTGTTGACAGCCAGATAACGTATTTTGATCTCTTACATGAATTTCATTTTCATCAACTAGTCAGACTTTACTTCTATTTATTTACATTTGCAGAACAATATTATTAGTAATTGTTGGAAATGTGTCCAAAGAAATTTTAAAAAATGATGCTGGAATTTATTCACCAGGAAATGTCCACTGACTCATGTTTTGTGTTGTACCTGCTGTCTGACTATGAACTTCTTCTACACTGTATCATAACATGCAGGCTGAACACTTTTCTGCTGGATGATACAACACTAAACTATTGTACACCATTTTTTAAGGAGTGGGAGGGCCTTCAGAGAACATCCAGAATTATTGGAAATGGAGAATTCTTGATACGTGATACTGTTATAATCTCACCCCTCACTTTTGGAAGGTTAACTCCTGCAATTATACCAGGGCACAGATCAGGTCTAGCAACGCCTATGGGATCGCGTTTCACACAAAACAGCACAGATTCTCAGAGCAGATGTTTTTTATCAAGCTCTTACCACTCAACAAAGGTCTACATCCAGTCAAAGAGGAGCCATAGAGGAGTGTTTGGTAACTAACCTGTAAATGTAAAAATTAATTGTAGAGAAAGGCCACTGGAGCTCAGCCAAATTGACTCTGTTTAATTTTGTACAACATACTTAAACTCTGTAATACATCTGCAGAAACATCTGCAGTAAACAAAAACCTAGCATACTAAACTACTGTCAGTAAAAATGTAACTGTGATTTACTACATTTAGTAAGGATGGATCAGAGTCAGACTGAGTTTAATCCAGCTGCAGATGATGCTCCAGAGGGAGACGACGAGGAGGGACACACACCTGTGGGTGACCCAGCGGTTGCTATCTTGCTTGTCTCGTCACATTACTGGAATTTTCCGAGCTCCTTAAGTGGGAGGGCCTGATTTGTGAATGTAGTGCCCGTAGTGCCAGGTCTGCCTAGAAGAAACAACTCCCTCCACTAGCGGCTCGGATTTAGGTAACAAAGCCAAAAGATCAGACAGATGACACTGAACAGCTGCCCACAAGATGGATTTGGTGCACAGAACAGAACACAAAATCCCTTTCTGTGAATATGTGGAAATTTTTTATTGTGTTTTAACATTCACAAGAAAACAAAATTTGGTTCCTTAATCAGTGACTTTGGTGCAAAAGAAAAATGAATAATATAGTAAACATAATAATGAATAAAATATAATGACTAAAATATGAGCATCATAATAGACTAATAAACAGAAATAAAATCAAATAAAAACAGATAAAAACAGGAAAAAAAACGGTCTATTTTCTCCAGCACATTCAGTCTCTTAACTTGACAGGTGACTAGCTGTCTAGGGTGAATGTGAGTGTGTGTGGGGATGGGGATGGGGGACAGTCCATTAGTAAATCTTACAGCCTGAAGAAAGAAGCTATTCAGTATCCTGCTAGTCTTGCAGCTGATGCTGCTGTATCTCCTCCTTGATGGCAGATAAGAGAAGATGTGGTAGGAGGGGTGGAGCGGGTCCTTGATGGAGGTGGCTCTACTGATGCAGTGCTGTTGGTATAGCTCCACTGGGCAGGAGAGTGGGGCACCAATGATTTTACTGGCTGTCTTGATTTGTGAAGTGAGGTCATCATCAATGTGAACCCTGAAATACTTCACACTGCTGACCTTCTTCACAGCTGTCCCATTGATGAATAGTGGTTAATGATCCTGTTTGCCAGCTCCCTGGAAAACAGCCTTACTGAACTGTTTTAACATGAAGACAGTTCAGATAAGTTTGGAATTTATAATGAGTAAAGAGTTTTATCCTTCTCTAGATTTTCATCTTGTCAAATTTCACTATGTGCTTTAAATTCTCTCCTGGATTATTCTGTTCTATTCTTCATGAAAGTAAAACTACAGAGTAAAATCATATCTGGGTTGAACTAATTTACAGAGCAGCAGTGGTGACCTAAATATTGAAAGTGTCAATACCAAGGCTAGTATCAATATCGTTCGATACCAGCTGAATGAGGTCAATATTTTTCTCGCAGATGGAACAAAAAGCCAAATAATGTGAATAAGAGCAAACCAAAAGAAGGTTTTGCTTTTGTTTAGCTAATTTACACTGCTGACTTTTAATTTCTTAAACAATTGTGTGTGATGAAAGGTAATAACAATTTTCTTACATAGCTAATTTTTTTATGTAAATTTCTCAGTTCTGCCATTCAGTTTGTTAACAAAAATGTTTCATTTGACAAAAATCTTTGTACAGTGTTTTATCAGTATCATAATCATAGTCAATAATTAACAGGCACAATTAATAAATAATTCTGAAATTTCAAGCTAAAAGTACCAGTATCATATCAGCATCAGCAACACTTGCCCTGGATTTATTTGGTGTCAGATCGATACCAAAATCTGTAGTACGGTCCAGCCCTAGTGACAGGCAGTTTTTGGTATGAGGCTGTTCTATTCAAACATTTAGCATTTATATCATTATATTTAGCAAAGGCATGAGGTCATGGTAACATCTCTTATGTCCCACACATCTTTTTTTCTAAAATAACATTGCAGGAACTGCAGATCATTACAACAACTACTCTTCAACTTGGATTTTAATTCAGTGTTGTCATGATTTCACCACTGAGAGGAGAAACTTTGTATGTCATTTACTGAGCGCTAAGCTCCTCCTGTCCTTAAATCCTAGAGACGTCCCTGCCATACCTCACTGCCCTCCTGCACATATTCAGATGGGGCCACTCTACATAGGCTTATCCAAGCCGTGGAGGCTACATTCATTAACACAGCTTCAGATCAAGCCATTACGATGTGGAGGTAATTCCCATTGTTAACAGACAATAGTGTTAATACAGTATATGGGGACTGGAGAGAATGAATGGGTGTCGCGGTTGGTTAACAGGTTGAGATGGCTGCCATCCATGGCTCTTTCTGAGGCTGTTGGTGAAAATGAGGCCTAGTGCTAAAGTGGATAGGGGAGAGTGGATGTTTAGCTTTGAAGCAGAGCAGCATAACTGTCAGAGTAAGTCATGGATGGGATGTTCCTGTCTACAGCCTATTAGAGAGCTGTTTATCAATGCAGCTGCCAATCAAGACAACTCTTGGTTTGCCCATTGTAATCTGGACTTTATAATGGCTACATGTAATACAAGTTCTGTTCATTATTTGTGGTATGCACTTCTCAATCTCATTCCTAATGCAATTCTAGAGAAGCTGTGGGGAAACTATGAATACAACATGACTAATACTCTTGTCTTTGTGAATGGCTGCCAATGGAAGTGTGTCTTGGTGTCAGTGGGAAAAAGTATAAGAGAAGAAAAGCAAATAATATTAAGAAAAATTCCACCTTAGTTACAGGATAGAAATACGATACATATCAATTTAGCTAAAGTGCACTCTGAGTACATCAATTTTGTACATTGGGACAGCTTAACAGGCTATTTCCTAAATAACAAATATTAAAATTCTAATTTGCTTTTACAGAAATTACCTATTTTTTAAAAAAGAACATAGGAAAATGTGTGTGATTTTGCCTTCTTACTGGAGTTATTAGAATATATATTTCTAATCCATTCCACATTTACAGTATTAACCTCCCACCCACATCAGTAACCAACAACATTAGTTCAGAAAAAAATAAAAAAAAACAAAAACAAAACAAAACCAAAAAAAAAAAAAAAACAAATCCACTGTGTTGTCTTTCCCTGGTGCAATCAGAGTTAGGAATAAAGTTTGTGTCTCTGGCCTCCTACTTATTGTATTTGTGTAACTTTACACTCTGTGACACCAGAAACATTAGCCGGTATTGCATTATCCTAGTTAAACATATGGTTAAGCCTCATCCATCTTAACTACATTTTTACTTGCAACACAAGGACCAAGGACAAATCAGGGCAGAGCCTTTACCTCACTTTAAGTTTCTCCTCAGTACATCCAATTTTATCTCTTGTTGAGACATGCAAGATTTTTACCTGGCCTTGTATATATATACAAACAATGTTTGGAAAACTACTTTCAGGATAAAGATTCTTAGAAAACAGGGTTGACCAGTGTGCAGGGAAAACCTGCTTTGTACTTTATTGGAAGCAGTAATGAAGATACTCAGTTAAACTTTCTGATTTCCTTTATAAGTTATTATGTAGTAATGACCAGGCTATAGTACAAGTACTATGTTCACTCATGTTCTCAGCTGCGTATATGATGTACCTGACAAATAAAGAACTCATCTGCTCACCTTTAACACTGAACTGGCCAGTGTACAAGTGTGTGTCTTTATCCATGTTAATATGGAAGGATATTGATTCTGAAGATCTGGGGAGAGAGAATTTACTGTTACAAAGTTTTGCAAGCATATCTACGTAAATTACACATGTAAACGTAATTTTACTTAAAAACAGTAAGTTGGATACAGGTTGGTAATTATCAAGAATGTTTGGATCTAAATTACTGTTCTTTAGAAGGGACCTCAGCACTGCCGTTTTAAAGGTGGTGGGGAAGACAACTGTCTGAAGAGAGTAGTTGACTATGTTTAAAAGCTCATGCTCAAAGAAACCATAACATGTTTTTATAAGTGATGTTGGAATTGGGTCTAAAAGAAGGTTGTTGGGTTTAGTTAGAAGAAAACTTGACCAATCATCTGTTTTTTCAACCAGGACAAAACTCAAAGTGTTTCCTTGGGTAATAAACAATGCTTTAGATCTGTTAAAATCAACATGCTGTTGAGATAAAAGACTGGATCTAATAGCAGTGATCTCATTTCTGAAGTGGTCTGCAAAGTTCTTGCATGCAGCGTCTGATGCAGGCATGGAGGACTTGTTAAAATCTGTGTTTATTAAAATATAAATGGTTTTAAAAGAGAATTTTGGATTGTTTTTTTTATATGTGATGAGGTTTGAGAAGAAGAGTTTTCTTGCCTGTTTTACTGAATTATTGTAGATTTTGAGATGTTCCCTTAAAATTTCATGATGGACTGTTACTTTTGTTTTTTCCACTTCCTCTCTGCTCTTCTGCAGCTTTTTTTCAATAACTCTTTAATTTCCTGGCTTCTTCACAGTGTACTGGATTTAGTTTTTGATGTTTTTGTTTTAAGTGGAGCTACTGAGTCAATGGCTGATTTTATATTGTTGTTAAAATGGTCAACGATTAAATCACATGACGCAGGTTAAATCTGAGCAGGTGTTTGGTCTAAAATGTCAATAAAATTTGCAGCCACTTCAGAAGTAATGAATCATTTCCTCACAGTTCTCACTAGGGCCTCCTGGTAGCTAAAACTGGTGATGGTGAAAAACACACAGTAGTGGTCTGACATAGCCAGATCAATAACAAAGGACACGGCAGTGGACAGGCCATAGGTTAAGATGAGGTCCAGGGTGTGTCCTCCTCCATCTATCTATCCATCCATCCATGTCTTACAAAAAGAAGTGTGTCACAGTTGTCCCAGTGATGTTCACGAGAAGTCTACAGCTCCACCAAAGTGATTTGTTTCCCTTTAAACTTGTGTAACAGAGTTTCATTTTAATAAATGTACGAATTATCCACTACCTAGACTAAATCAGAGATCAGATAAAAAGACCACAAACTGAAAACAGATGTGTGTATCAGAATATGTTTTTCCTTCTTTCCTCTCCCATTAATCATCTCACAAGTCTTGAAATTTAACCTGGAGTCTCTACAAATGATTTTAAATATCTCTGAACTTGCTTGATCTCAATTGGCTAAAAGTGTTGATACATTAGCAGGATACGATTTTAAAGCATCACTTTTCTTTTCCTTTTGGAGTATTTACAGTGTTGTTTAGCGACTTTTCTTTGAGTATAGGATCTGAACACTTTTCATTCACACTTGTCCATTCAGCAGACAAAATCGAGAAGCCTCATTGTTTTAAGAACCAAAATAATCCAGAGCAGTAACTGTAATTGTTACAATCAAAGACTGCATTATGTTTTGCGTGTCAATTGAAACTTGACAACCAACAATGGCTGAGGGTGACAGGATTTTAAATTGCTGCTGTGTTTCTTTTCATTTCTTGGAATTGCCAACCAGAGAAAAACAGAAGTACAAAACCGTACACAATTTTAGCTTCATGACAGCATTGACAAATATGAAATATAGCCTAATTTTAAAAAAATAATCATGTTCTTTGATTATATTCAACAAAATGTTGCAGGGTTTTTCAGTGATTAATAAACAAGGACATAGTAAGCCTCAGGCTAAGCAGGCATGACTACCATTGGTTTTTGTTTCTTCGTTTTTTCCAACATTTCCAAAGCAGCAGTAAAGGTATGATTGACAGTAAAGTTATAGTTCTTGGAGTGAAAGAACAAGAGATGAGCACACCTGCATCTAAACAGGCTTTTTATTGAATCGTTCTACTGGTCTTTACCAATTTTTACTGTTGAGGAGTGTTTGTTCATCCATCTCTTATTTAAATTAAGAATTGTCTTTGCCTTTTGTTGTCACTCTGCGTGCCAATACCTCACAGTTAGATATGGAAAGTTATTTGACTGATTTAGCGAGTTCGACTCTGTTCATCGCTTTAATCAACCTTAATGAATTACTGATATTAAATCCAACTACAGGGGGATCACACTCCTCAGCCTCCCTGGTAAGGTCTATTCACAGATGCTGGAGAGGAGGGTTCGTTGGATAGTCGAACCTCGGATTGAGGAGGAGCAGTGTGGTTTTTGTCCCGGTCATGGAACAGTGGACCAGCTCTACACACTCTTCAGGGTCTTTGAGGGGGCATGGGAGTTTGCCCAACCAACATGTGGTTCTACATGTGCTTTGTGGACTTGGAGAAGGCATTCAACCGTGTCCTCCGGGGACTCCTGTGGGGGGTACTCCGGGAGTATGGAGTGCCGGACCCGCTTGTACGAGTTGTCCGATCCCTGTACGACCGGTGTAAGAGCTTGGTCCACATTGCCGGCAGTAAATCAGAATTGTTTCCAGTGCAGGTTGGACTCCGCCAAGGCTGCCCTTTGTCACGATTCTGTTCATAACTTTTATGGACAGAATTTCTAGGTGCAGCCGAGGTGTTGAGGGGATCCAGTTCGGTGGCCTCTTTGCGAATGATGTGGTTCTGTTGGCTTCGTCGGGCTGTGATCTTCAGCTCTCACTGGAGTGATTGGCAGCCGAGTGTGAAGCGGCTGGGATGAGAATCAGCACCTCCAAATCCGAGACCACGGTCCTCAGCCAGAAAAGGGTGGAGTGCTCGCTCCGGGTCTGCAATAGGGTCCTGCCCCATGTGGAGGAGTTCATGTATCTCGGGGTCTTGTTCACGAGTGAGGGAAGGATTGCGGTGATGCGGACTCTGCATCGGTCTGTCGTGGTGAAGAGGGAGCTGAACCAAAAGGCAAAGCTCTCGATTTACAGGTCGGTACGTTCCTACCCTCACCTATGGTCATGAGCTGTGGGTAGTGATCGAAAGAAGAAGAGTACAAGCGAGTACAAGCGAGTACAAAATGAGTTTTCTCCGCAGGGTGGCCGGGCTCTCCCTTCGAGATAGGTTAAGAAGCTTGGTGATCCTGGAGGGGCTCAGAGTAGAGCCGCTGCTCCTCCACATCGAGAGGAGCCAGATGAGGTGGCTCGGGCATCTGGTCAGGATGCCTCCTGGACGCCTCCCTGGTGAGGTGTTCCGGGCATGTCCCACCAGAAAGAGGCCCCCAGAGAAGACCCAGGACATGCTAGAGGGACTACAACTCTCGGCTGGCCCGGGAACTTCGCAGGATCCCGCCAACTGAGCTGGTGAATGTGGCCGGAGAGAGTTTCCCTGCTTGTTTCTCTGCTAAGGCAGGTGCCCCCGCGACCCGACTCCGGATAAGTGGCAGAAAATGGATGGATGGATGATATTAAATGCAGAATGATGGCCGATCATCCTTGCTGTGGTTAGCGTGATGCGCCTTTTGAAAAACTGCAACCAGCCTGATTAGCCCAGGTGGTAACTGGGGATTTCTCAATTTCAAATTATGTTGTTTCTTAACACTTTGCTGAGAGAAGACCTATAAATGTAATCACAGTAGGATTTTGGACCACGCTTGCAGTAGTTAATAATTCAACTCGTGAGCTCGAGGCTTGCATTGAGGTGAACTATGCAGCAGTCTTGTTAAACATTCATGTTTTCAGCTGTGCTCCTGGAAGGCATTTGACTGCTAGAGCGATAACTCAAAAGGTAAAGGCTTCTCATAGATATTAATATCAATTTGATGTCTGTGGTGTCAGATCTGCCCTCACTACTCAACAATAGGGCGATCCTGCTCAGAGGTGCTCTTGTTTCTTTCCCTCTCAGCTGCAAAGGAAGCATCTGTATAAGCTTACAGTCACACATTTACGTGGTTGTGTTGCAACAATTAACATGTGTGATTTGGAAATTTTCCGATGGAAAAGGAGGACATCTGCTAAAGCCTTTATCAAAAAACATTGCAGAAATTATTTTACATGTAATATGTGACATGTAATTTTAAATGCTTCCTTCTTATTATCATTAGGATATGATATGAACTGGTTGGTCTTTCTATTTATGACTGGTACTATTTAAACAAAACAGGATGTATTATGCTTTTGAGAGGATTCAGCATAGTAAACTGAACCGGGGTGAATTTATTATGTACAAATACAAATGACAGCTACTACACATTAATTTAAAGTGGAGTGTTCGCCAAATGTTTGTTTTTGTAGTGACAAACAAATAAATTAAAAAATAAAAAACACAAGGAAGGTAAGAAAAAATGTTTTGGCTGTTGCTTGGGAGGAATTCTCTTCATCAATATCAATAATGGATACGAGTTGCAGAGATTAAAGAGGAGGGTTTCTTTCACCCCCTACCTCAGACTTTTAAAGATATTGTGCTGCATTGTTGAACTGTGTCTCCTTTACTGCAACACAGAGTGCGCTCATCAATCATGCTCACAGTACAACAACACAAATTAGTTCTTTTTGGGTGGCAGTGATTTATTAGAAAGGCAGCTGGATATGCAAGACTAAATTGTTTTTCTGCACTTTCATAATTCATTTAATTCTCCAAACAACAATTTTTCTGGCAGGTCAGTGTTGTGTTCAGGGTTTGAATTTTACAAAGAGTTTTTTTTTCTTCTTCTTCTTCTTCTTCTTCTTACATCAATATCAAGGAATACTAAGGGACTGAGCCTGAGCCTGTGGCTGCTAGTAACAACTGGTATATGATGCAGGCAGTTTGACACAGTGTTCTTTAGATCTACCTCTTGCAGTATGGTCACTTCTAAACAAGTACTCAACAGACATCTAAATACTTTCCAATATCAAGGACATGTCTGCTTACCAGCAGCCAGTTCTGGTCTTTTGTCACATGCTGATGAAATATTTTTATGACATATACAGTGTTTACTTGCTGCACAGATATATTTAGAAAATGCATGAACATGATATAAAGCATTTGTCTATTTATATGCTAAAATTTTTCAAATGCACTGTGCAGATTTTCCAAAATCATAATCACTTGATAAAAACACAGAACCATGAACTGATTCAGCTTTCCTTAATGTACTGATACTAGTCTAATAAATATGTTATACTAAATGCTAATTTTCTTTTTCATTTATGTTTGTGAAAACATAATTGATCCCTTGATTGTGTTTACAGGCAACTTTTGATTCAGACAAAGACCTTGCGATTAGAAAGTTAAGAGGTTAATCAGGAAGCTAGAACTTTAAACTTTTAATCAAGTATGTGCAATAAATTTGAATTTTGATCTAATACAAATCAGATTAGCCATTTATATTATTTTGCTAACACTTTTTTTGTTGTTGTTTTTTTTTGGGGGGGGGGGGGTTTCGGCTTTAGTGGACTTTATTGGGCTGTACATGGACAGGAAAGGGGGTTGAAGGAAGACTTATGGGGTGAGATGCAGCAAAGAACCACAGGCCAGGATTCAAACCTTGGCTGGCCGCATATATGCAGGACTTGAGCAGGGACCTAAAGCAGGAATAGGCACCGCTGTCCTGCAGGTTTTAGATGCTTAACTGTACAAACACATCTGTTTGAAATTAAATGGATTAAACGGCTTCTCATCAAGTTTTACGCAATGAATGAAGTATGTTGAAACAGGGAAAAATCTCAAACCTGCAGGAGTGGTCCTTGAGGACCATCCCTGACCTATAGGCAAAGCTGTAGATCACAACAACCAATGTTTGGTTCCTTCTGTAATACTATAGATCAGTGTTTCAAAGTTCTGGTTTTCAAATATCATTGCCCTGTCTGTTTTAGATGTTTTGATACTTTAACACTGCAATGAGTGGCTCAGTAAAGCCCAGTTTCAACCAGCAGGTCCAGGTCGATACGAAACAGTTTGGACGTGTAAAACCTGATATATGTTGCATTTCCACAGCTAACTGTACCTTTACCTGGTAGGCAGTTGGCCTAATATCAATAGATGTGTAAGCTACAGAGTGATGTTATAGAGTGACACCTTCCTTGAATTTTAATGAAGAATGCTGACAGAAAGAAAAAGGATGGAATAGCAAACATCCAGCAATTTGTATTCTTTCTCTTTGGTATATGCCTTTAAACAGCAAAAAGAATCCCTGGTTTATTTAAACATGGTACTGTTATCACTTTATTCTTAATGCCAAGTTGCACAGGAAGTGATGACTCTTTTAACCAAGAGCTCCAATCTTTTAGGTCAGATTAGTCACAAAAAAGTGGGGCCATCACAGTTATTGCCTGTGGAAATGCAAAAAAAAAAATAAAATAAAAAATAAAATTTGTACCTTACCAAATCAGACTTGTTGGTGGAAACAGGGCTTAACAGGCTTGAAAAGAACTTGAAGAAGAGGTCTTTTAATCTGAATCAGGTGCATTGGAGTAGGAAAACATCTAAAACATGCATGGCAGTGGTACTTGAGGACTGGAATTGAGAAACACTGCTATAGAAGCATTACTGTGCAATGTAACAGTCTGAAAAGGTAATTAGCACTGTCCACAACTATAAATGGGGAAAACCAAAATTTTTCCACACTGGAGAAAACACAGTGAGACATACAAATACGCTGCTGTATTTCTGCCAGTAGTCTCATAAATCTTGTACACTGGGCATTTAAGTGCACAAAATTTTAAAATTTAATTATGTTTCATTTGTAATGATATTATAGTGCATTGCATGAGTGGATATCACAGAATAAAAACCACATTCTTTTATAATTTGTCAGAGATATTTTCTATGTAGATATTTGCACACTAACACACACTGGATGTTGCTGATTTGTATTTAATTATGACTTTTCATAATTAAATTTAAAGTCTGGATTAGTTAGGGAGTAAAACTAGTTTATATTTCGGGTGTTTTCTTTACAAAAAAAGAAGAAAAACAAGGAAGACCACAGGTGCTTAGTAGCTGGCCTTGAATTATAAAGCCCTGCTACTCTTCCAAATGACCCTTCCCAAAAAAATCAGACTTCATCTCCAAGTCCTTTAGCCAGCCCCAGCTGACCCTCCAGCTTGAGTTGTTATTTCCATCTTGTTCGCAGCCACCACAGATGGCAATTTGGCCAAGCTCATATGGTTAGGCTCTATCTGAAATGTGTTTATATGCAGGTTGTTTACAGTTGAAAACAGCATATATTAGTCACGTACTAGGGGCTAGGTCTGGCAATACTTTTATGGATAATCTACACTTCCTGATAAAAATGACAAAACATATCTCAGCATTAATAAAAGTCCATTGGGTGTTGAAGAACAGTAGTTTTCTTGTTTGCATTTTTCTACATTAGGGCAGGAAAACAAAACACATTACTAATTAGTTCTCCTTCAAGAAATTAAACATGGCCAATATGAATCATATAACATCACAAAAAGATCATTTCTTTTTAAGGAAACAAGTATTTCCTATGGTGGTTTTGTGAATAAAGAAGTTGGGTAGACAGATACAGACTCACAAAATAAAACCTTGTTTACAGTTACATAGGTGACACAAAACTACACACTACACACGGGCTGCATTTTGGTGGCTTACTTTAAAACAAACTTTCTGCTGATTGTCAGCTATTCAGCCATCAAAAAAGGCCACTATAGTGCTTGCTGCCTGGATCCTGTTGTTGTGAAAGCTTTGTTGATCAGGGATGAAGTGAAGACAGGGTCAACAAGGTTTTTCAGTTTGAGTGCGAGTATATTTTCTTTAAACCATGTGTAAACTGTTCTGTAGCTATGCATAATTGCAAGAACTCTAATTTCATGCATGGAAAAAGCACTATTAACTATTGTATACATATTATTTACCTAAGCTTACACATTTCATTGAATTACAGAGCATTAAAAGCAGAGACAGTCCAATGTTTTGGTTACACTGTGGCACTTTTTTTTTTTTTTTTACATCAAATGTGCTTTCAGATAGAAATAATAATTATTCTTCAAATGCAAGACTAATGAGGTGTCCAGATAAAAAAGAACTGGACAGTGTAAAGGCATAAAAAGACTGCAAATATTCTCCACAGACCCAGTGTCTAATTCAGTAATATTACTTTTTGGAGCCAGCTCCAGTTGGAAAACTTTGAATGGACTTTAGTGTACTGTAATGGACATGTAATGATCATTATCTTGTATAATAACCCATAGTTGAAAACTTATTAATTCAAATTCTTTTCAAACAAGGTTTTTTAGATAAGCTAGACTGAAATGACTGTGATTAAATCTGTAATAGAGGATATTAAATAACTATATTACCACCAAAATCTAATTCCTGATTAAAGATCTGTTGCTCACCTCCTATGAGGATATACAAATCTAAAACAAGAATCATGATTTGGTGAATTTGATATGAACTGAATATAAATGAATGCAATTGTTGTGATATAAGTACCATGCATTACCTGCATATTCAGCAGTCTTTTGTCTCCAGTGTATGTCTGCCACTTATTCATCCACAGTGACAAAGATTGGTGGCAGCAAAAACCAAAGATCACAATTACTGTACAGCAGGCTTGGTACATTTCATTCATTTTTCATTCTCAAACTAAACCATTAACATGCTACTGCATGCCTCAATATGCACAATTATTTCTCTGTTGACTGAAGTGTCATAAAAGTTTTATCAATTATGGTGGCACAGATGTTGGCCACCGGCAACAGAATTTTACTTGTGAAATTAGCCATGTATGCTCAGTGCTTTGAGGTGCCGATAGGACCCTTTCATGAAAATGCCCTGAGTCCTGCATTTTAACACCAAGCCTGTCAAATCTAGATATGTTGACATATGAGAATTCACATAGCCACAAGGACACCAGGGAAGATATCCATCATGGAGATGACACCCCAGGATTGTCTTTAAGCTTTCTTGGTGTTGCACACATAAATTAGCCTGAGTCAAACTTGGATTAGTCAATTATGCTGGGGGTGATGATTAGTGTTTGAACACAACCTTTATGGAGGGGGAGATAATCCCCGTCAGCCAAAAGAAGACCCCAACCTTCACCTTTTACAAGGTGAAAACCTTGACTTTAGCAGAATGTGGAATTGAAACTCTGGTCATGCGTTAAGAGCTCTTGTAAATGTACTTTCGTTGTTGAATGAAACCACCAACAGTGACCAACCCGACAGCACAGCAACATGTATACCACTACCAGTATAACAAGTAAAAATTTTTTCACAGTTTGAACTAAAACTGATTATGATCAGCAGTCATGATCTACTTTTTTTCCCTTTTATACCATTGCAAGCCTTGGACCTTGAAATGGGGATTTTCTTTTTTACTACATTCAGATTTTTTTTTGTTAGTTTAATATTGCTGAATCTTTAAGTAATCTGAAAAGGTTTCTTTTGAATACCAACTGCAAGCTTTATCTGTGAGCTGTAATGGCATTACATTAATCAAACATAGCATTAGATAGAGCTGATTAACTACATTATGTTGTTGGTGAAGATTTAAACTAAAAACCTGTTTTACATAAATTTGTAAAGCAATAAGATAACATTGCAAAAACATCCAAGAGTTATTAAAAAATACATTTAACATGAGAAGTAAGGAAATTTGTGCTTGGTAGATTATTTCTCAACTTTGATTATATCAATTTGTGTGGTATTATAAATCATTGGAAAGTCTGATTAGTTACCTTGACAACAAGGTATACCTTGTAAGGATTGTACATTTGTGGAAGAGCAAAACAGTTAAACAACTGGGTAGTGCCCCAGAAAATGTGCCAAAAATTAGCTTGTTTTGAGTTTTTTGAGTGCAAGTCAAGTCAAGTCTCAAGTCACTGGACATGCAGCTTAAATGCAATTCAGGTCTGAGTCTCAGACTCGAGTCCCCATCTCTGGTGTGTACTGACATACTTTTCAAGCAACATTCATGAGTGTCATATATCTGCAGTGATTAGTGACAAAGGTCCAAAAGGACCTCTGAAAAAGCCATGCTCTCGGGGGGAGACCCACTATCCTGACTACAAGTCAAGCTCGTTTATTGCCTCCACCAAGGCAGAGTTCATGTATTCGGTGGTGTTGGTTTGTTTGTCTGTTACCAAAAATAACTCAAAAAGATATGGATGGATTTTGATTAAGATTCCAGGATAACTTAGAAATAGAGCAAGGAACAAGTTATTAGATTTTGAGGATGATCTGAATCACTGCCAGAATCCATGAATTTTTTTTAAAGATTATTTACTATGGGCAGATATAGATAATTTTGTGATTAGTTTCAAACCCAAATATAATGCCCACAATCATAGGCAAAAAAAAAAAGAATGGCTTGGCAGAGGTCTGTGCTCTTCTGGTTTTGATCTGTTTGGATTTACATGCTGTTCCCTGTGTCCACAGCAGAGTGCCACCCTGATCCCACACATAGAGACACATGCACGCACACAGGTGATCACACAACCGCCAGCAGACAGAGAGCTGACATTAATTATGTTAATCAGCTGAAAAATTTTCAGCAAAAAGAAATTTCTTTTTTTTTTTTTTACTGTAAACTGTCGTACTCCAGTGAGTAGCAGCCAGAGTATTTCTCCTTCTCTGTTGTTGTCCTGAGAACTTCATGTCCATTGCAGGAATATGCAAAGCTAAACAAGCTGAATAAACTGTGTTTGTAGTAATTTCTATGTTTATTTATGTCTTAAAAAGAATCCAATATTCTTTGTAGGTTTTAATATGTTCAACACATTATCTGAGATCTGAACTTTAACAATATTTAAAGTGACTTCCCTGAATTACATGACATTCAAAGAGTTAAACTGTTTCTGTACCGAATGTTTTTTTAGTTTAGTTTTTTTTTTTTTTTTTGTTTGTTTGTCTTTTTTTTGTTAATCACTGACTTTAGGTCATTTATGGAAAATTGGTGCTGCCTGAAGACGGCCCACTCTAGTAGTTTAGACAGGTTACCTGGTTACCTGTTACAGCTACAGAGTTCATGAATACCTGATTCAGCAGAGCTGATTTTAACATTGAGATTAACACCCTTTTCATTAAGCCTGTATCTAAGTTACACATATAAAACTCAAGAGTCAAAACAGACTAATTGCTATTTGTTAATGGATGGTTGAGCTTCATGGCTTTTCTTCTTCTGAAAACTTTCTCAACAACTAATTGCAAATATGTTTTAACACTGAAAAAGTGCTTTATATTGTTATCAAAGTGGACTGTTAAACTCTTGAATTAAAGACTTCTTTTAAGTAAGTCATTTCTTTATTTAAATTGCACCTTTCAAGTACACCTACAACTCAAAGTGCTTCACATAAAAGAAAGACTACTTTTATTATAACTCTAGCGCTTCTCAGATGATCATAAAATTAGAAAATGGATGATTTTCATAGTAGTGTATTGATTAGACAATCAATAGACTGTCTAATGGGGTTGACACAATGAATGTCAATCCAAATATCAAGAGTACTGTGTAAAACTGGCACAGCAAAACCTTAAAAACAATACACTGACACAGCTGCAAGAACAACGAATCAGCAGTCACACTTAATGTGCAAAAGGAAGAACACATTTAAATACAATCCAATGTTCAAGTCCCATTTACTGTACAAACAGCAAGAGCTGGTGCAGCAAACTAAAAGGTGTAAAAGCTGCAGCAATGCAAAATTTATATCACAGATATTGTAATGGTGGAATGTGGTGTGTAACAATGGGTCGGGGCAGAGAAGGGGGGAGGACTGTTTATTCAGTAGCCTCAGTGCCTGAGGACAGAGGTGGTGCTCTGGCGTGGATGGATATCTTCTCCCAGAGGCAGCAGGTGGAACAAGTGGTATGCAGGGCATTGCTGATCACGCAAGATGTTCTGCACACGATGAAGACAGCGAGTAGGTGGTGCTTTTCTGCTGCTCAGCTTTAGCGCAGCTGGAAAACCACGCTAAGAACTCATAAGTCAGAATGCTACCAGTGACAAAATGGTAGAAGCTCACCATGAGCTGCTGACAGATTCTAGCACTTCTCAGTTTTCTCAGATAGAAGAGGCATTTTTGGACCTTTCTGACAGCTGAGGTGAGACAGGACAGATCCTCTGCCACAGTCACATCCAAGAATTTGAAGTTTGTGACCCTTTCCACCACCTCACTGGAGTAATGATAGATAGTGCTGTTGTTCCGAAATCCACACCATTTTTGGGGGGCTTTTCAATATAAAAGAGCCAAGTTGTGGTTGTCACAACAAGATGCCAGCTGTTATACTTTCACTCCTATAAGCTGACTCATTGTTATTGTTGATTAGTCCGCACACTGTTTTACTATTTGACTATTTTACTGAATCATTTTTTCTGGACCCTTGCTGATGTAACAGGACTGTTTTGGTTGCAGTATCATCTGCTACAGAAGTACATTATGGCTTCAAGGATAATTTGCATTTGCGACTGGTCAGAAATAAGTGTTTACTAAATCCACAGTTAGGATTGTAGCTTGGAATGGTATATATCATTCAATTCTCAAGAATCTTAGCTTTCAAATAGTGTATAACATGTAGGTACTTGGAAATGAGACTGAGTAAAATACATATTTTGTTGTTACATCCCGCCTATGAGACGTCTGTTTCCAATGGGTTAATTTAAGTAATATGCCTGGACTCAACAATATTGGAATATACAGTAGCCATTCAGCTCAACTTTCTTCATCTTTAACAACTATTTTTGTAATCAGAATCAGAACAAGCCACAAGAGTTTCTTTTAATTTTTCAGGCCTATGCAACTAATACCAAGTTTTAATAGATTTTTTGAGGATTTGCTGTTGTTTTCGCTATGCTATCTAACGACACTAGCCCACATAAATGAAGAATTGTCTCTTAGTGAGATGGAGGAAAGAGAGGAGGAATAAAATCAGACCCAACACAGACGTCACTGGAAGGCCTACAAAGAATTACGGGCGAACTTCCAACTTCCAGAAGCGTCTTTGGGGACATCCACCTCAACTCTGCTTCCTCTTGGACACAGGAACAGTCAAGTAGGGGGTGAATGTGTCACCTTAGTCAAGAGTTGGAATGCTCTGACCAGGACAGGTTTCCTCTCACATTACTGCTGATTTAATTGGTATCACAAAGGTTGGTGATAGTGAATAAGTATTTCCTAATTAGTCGGTAATATATTTCCTAAACAGGCCTATCAAATCTTATCTAGTTCAGAAATCCTTTCTTATTTCTCTTGAATATTCATTAATTAATCAACACATTTTAATTGGTTGTTATCAGTGGTTTGCTTTTGTGCTCCTAAGGTCAATTCAAACAACAACTCTAAAGTAGCATTGTGAGACTGAATCATTTAATAATAATGTGAAATTTCATTTCCCTCTAAGCGAGGGTGGTGCCCCTTTTTATGCTTTTAGTAAGTGTTAACACTACATTTCATTACTGTTACAGTTCTACACTTCATGTCAAAACAAAAGCAGAATGATGCCTTAATTTTTCTTGTTCCACTTGCATTCATGATCTTGTCATGTGCCACACTCAATCTGGAGACTTCAGTTAGGTATGATGCCACTTAAACCTGTCAAAATTGGCTGCCTACATATTTTAAGTGTACAAGCAGTAGCAAAAGTTCTTCCTTCTCTCTGCTGTTGAGGGAAGTGGTAACTTAAAGCTGATGCATTTCTCACCAGGTGCTTTCTTGAGATAAAGTTACTTAAAGGGTATGTAAAGGCTTAAATGTTATGACAAAAGTGTTCTAGTAGCAACTGTGTTAACTAAAAAAAATCTTGCTTCTACACATATGAATTTGGTGTATTGAGTGCATATAGAGGGACAGGGTTGTATAATAACTGTGTGTGGACCATTTGCTAAAACCAGAGAAAGACATGACAAATGCAGCTCCACAGTAAAAGAACACATTGTTATTTTGGATAGTTGGACATAAATATACTTCAATAAGTTGGAATGGTAATGCGAGTTTACTCTCAGTAAGTCTCAGTAACCTCATCTGTTATGATGGATCTACTTCAAATACAGCTGTGCAGTTGCATCTAGGCAGCTTGGCTTCTTGTTTAATTTTCTCTGCAAAAACAGAAATAGGGCTCATTTTAAATCAAGGCTTAGTGTTAAAGTGGTAAGCTTGGCAGGTTCTTATAAGACTTATGAAAATTGGGGGTGGGGGAGGGCTGCTGGGTTAACACTTCCTCTTCACAGTGTCATTTTTGCCATTTGGTGAATGTGGGCAGTGCAAATTTCACAGCCTCCCTCATTTTGAGCTCTGTTTTGTAGAAATGGCTACACAGTGAATACTATCCTCATTTAATATGGTAATGTTTTTGTTTTTTGTTTTTTTCTTCTTTGTTTCATTCAGTAGTAGATTATTATTATGTCCGGTAGTTAATTAAATAAAACAAATTTATTCACTAATACAAAATAGCATTACAACACTATCCTTTTTATTTTTTTCCTCAATCCAACTTCTTCCTCTCTCTACCTTCCTTTTTAACAATCATCTAAACCTATTTATCCTCCTAACTTTGCTGTATCTGTCCTTTGATCGTCTTGCTCACTCTACCTCACCCACCAACTGATGCAAGATAAGGGAAACTCATTAGAGAATTAACAGGTTAAATGTACACTCTTCATCTGCACTGCAGTGCTGTATTACGCCAGTCACACACAAAGCCAGCCTATATCTTTCTCACAAACATTTTGCAAAGTTTATATAATTAACTTTCAAAGACATTGCTGGACCAACCCTACATTATAGAGGAAAGGAAGAGCTGAGCACCTTTTCCTCTAACTACAGGGGATTAAGGTAATGGCACTGAAAGACAGGTGGTCTGCAAACGTCTCATCCTATTTCATACAGTAATGAAACTGAATTATAAAGCTCTGCTAATCTCTTCCACAACGGTTTGGAAGATGTTCAGGACTTGCAGGCGTGTCCCAGTCAGCTTCCCAGTCTGCACAAGTTATCAAGTGTGGTTTTATATTCCATGCAAAAGACTTACAGTGCTTCCTGAAGCAAATACAGGGTTCCATCAGTGAGCATTGGGCAGCATTTTAATTGTCTAGTGCAAAGGAAAATTTCTAATGTTTCAGGATAAACTAAATGCTTATACTCTCCTTATAAAAAGTCACACTTTTAACCTTGTTACCATGTCCATAAGATGTTTTTTTAATGAGTTACAAGAGATTTGAGCTATTTAAGCCCTCAATGCTATGACTGGGGATTTCTACATTTGCATCTACAAGGTAGCTTCAGAGAGGCTGAAAAGGTTGAAAAAGTCCAGCAGCCTATCTACTCTGACTACACAGATGGGGTTTTACCAGGGCAAGCTACGGGGAAGGCAGAGAGTGCTGATATACAACTGCTAAGTAGTTGCTTATTTTTCTTACATTAGTTGGGTACTTTCTTTTATTTTCAGTCTATGGTTGTAACATATAGTCAGAATAAAAAGGACACACAATGGCATCTACTGGCAGGTAGATGTGGAGATTATCACATTCTTTAAAAAAACTTTAAAATGTACCATTTGAAGAAAACATTATATTAAGAGGTTAATATCAGCTGAAGCAGGATGTTGAAAAAAGCATCTAAATTACAGTGTGACCATTTATATGGCGGACCCATATATGCTGCAGGTAAAGCTCCACTTTCAACCAGATCTCATTATGACACATATAATAGTTTATACAAAGTCCAAACTGTTTCTAAGAGTTTGGAACATGTGGACCAACCCATTACATTTTCTCTGGAGCCTAGGCTGGCATAACATGGCTCAACATATCAGTAGAAGCATGATTATGTCTCCTAGCAACAGGTGAAATGATTGCGCTCATACTTCACACAAAAGCCTTTTTCATACTGTGAAAAGGCAGTAAGCTGTTTTTTGCATGGCACACAACTAATAGTTTAATCTGTATATGAATCTACATGGAGGGGGGCGGTGATTGTCAAGCTGCTTGACTCTCTAAATTTAGTTCAAGGCCATGCCAGTCAAGGTGGTGAACTCGTAACTGTCAAAGCCTGTGAAAGAGAGGTGGAAAGAGACAAGGGAGCACACACCAGCCTGCAGATGCTGCTCACATTATTCTGTATGGAGGAACCCCTCAGCATGTTTATACTCATTCAGTAAGACAGCTGTGGGCATCTCCAGCCTGCCTATGCGTATGTTTCTCCAAGGCTCTCTAAGCCAGCCCCATTCATCATCCTCCAACAGCCATGCTCTAATTGGGCTGCATCCCCACCTGCTGTCACTCACCTCCTCCTCCACATTGCACTGGAGGAGATACAGATGTACCTGGTCCGGCACAGCCCTGTCGCAGCACACCAGTCCATGCATTTGAATAGCATATTTGGGCAGCTGAGCCCCAGCAGCTACACTGAATGGATCCAAGGCCCTGCGCTTTCCTTTCCACTCAGTCCACACCTGCCTATCCCCAATGGTGTGAAAGCCTGGTAATGATGTGGCCTATCAGTTAAAATGGAGACAGGGTTACTACACTTCAGGGTAGGAAGCATCATCATGGGTACTTTTGTCCTCCAGCTTGGCAAGGACATTAAATATTTCTTCTTCATTGGATAACATGTATTTAAAAGTTTTGCAAGGACTACTTTCATAATAGTTCCTGTTTTATTTGAGTGGAGCCTGCCACTTTAGATAAGACATGCAGATATCCTTTAGATACCATGCACAGCTAGAGGACATCTAATGAGCCTTTCAGATTTCCTTGCTAAACCTACCATAAAATGTCCAACATGCTTGGAGACGTGGCTTCAATTTGTTAGAAAGAAATGCCACAGTTTTAAGTTAAAGCATAACAGTCGAGACAGTAACCAAAAGTCTCATTTATTCAATTTGATTTTATTAATAAATAAAGGATTACCATTTCTGTGAAACGGAAGATTGGTTTAAGATTTGTAAGGGCTATACTCTGCTTTCTTGAGCTAACCAAGAGAGAGATTTGAATTTTTTCATTTGCATTCTTTTCTTAATTCTGCATCCGTTGCACTTGAACTTCCTTTCAAACATTTTATACACCCTTGTCCTTTCCTAGTAGTGGCTGACAGAAACAAGGAGGTGAATCTTATCAGAGTGTATCACAGATTGTCGGGACAATGGCTTATACCTGCTTGCGTAGCCCAATGCATCATTTTATGATGCACTTCCCACTAATGAACTACAATAATATAATGGCAAAACAAATCCACTGAGAAGGGCAGAAAGCTACAATTGAAAACAGAAAGAAATCTAGGAAATAGAAAGAAGTCACACAGTTTGGGTTATTCTTCACAACGTTCATCAATCTATTTTTAAAGAGAACTTTTTTCTAAGCATTTAGTTTAATTTGAAGAAAAAATAACATTGAACGTCATGTCTGGTTTTAATCCCTGCAGCTTTGCTTTTTTTCTCTGTATTGACTGTTTGAGGCTGTTCACTGGTGCCCCATTTTTGTGATTTCTGTGTATTCATTGCTCAGCCCTTCCATTTGTTAATCGTCAGTCAGCTTGTTTTACCTGCAAGCTTTTGTTGGCTTGTTACCTGCCTATTTTTTTCCATTCTTGGAATATTGTTTTATTTTCTTTTTAGACCAGTCACTTTCTTGCAGCAACTTTGTTTTCAATTTGTAAGACCTAATCAAAAATGAGCGTTCATTTTTTTTTATTATTTCATCTGCTTGTTTTCTTTTGCACTTTATTTTGGTCTTTTCCTGAACTCCAACATTACACACATCTTCTGTATCATTGGTGCAAGTCTTTTGATGTTTTTTCGACCACCATTTGTTAAAATGGAGTTGTACAAATGGACTTTGTCTGCAACAAGAATGAAACTTCCTAATCACATGCACAACACATGTAGTAGAATAACAGAAAACAATATAAAGGAAAGGGTTTCACTGTAAAACTAAAATGTATCAAAACGCATTGTGAATGTTTTTAAATACAGAGGCTGCTAAAATTACAAAGACTGAAAATGTTTTCTTTTTATGTTGATGAAAATAAATGTTTGACAGAATTACATGTCTTTGATTTAGATGACTTAGGGGACAGTTTCACACTAGTTAGTACAAAGATTCTTGGAATAGTTAAGTTAAAGTCCTTATTTGTTTATTTGTCATCCAACTGTGTCTCAGTTTTGTTGTGATATAACTTTGCTTTGGTCATCAGGGTTTGAATATCTGATCCCAATGAACAATAGAAACCATCACTGTGGCAAATGCTGTTGCACACAATCACTTTCTCACATGACAGCAAGGATGTGGCCAGCACTTAAGATTACTACAAACTGCTAAGAACTACATCAAAGCAAGAGTACAAAGTAATATTGAACTGTGACATGTGCTTAATTTCTCAAAATAGAAACAGGTTTTGTTCTTAAATGGTACACCCGTATTAAATGGTGTATAATTTTATCAGTGAACAGATAAACAGTAGGCTTCCTCTAAAGTCATTACACATGAATGCCAAGCATTCTCGAGAAAAAAAAAGTCTGGAAAATTTGGTCTGGTCTTTATACATGGATGTGATGTGCAGAAGCAGGAAGCTTTCTGTTGAAGATGTGGTCTTCTGGTAGAAAGTGGAAGGGGAGTGGCTCTCTAGAACATGCAAAAGGCAGCATGAGATCCAGAAGTTACATGGTGGAAGTCTCTGTTTTCTCTACAGCATATTGAAAACAGCAGTACAGGCTCCACAAGAGTACAGCGTGTATTGGTACATATAAAAAATATGGGATGGGAGTGAGTAGAAAGCACCATTTAGGTTAGCAAAAAAGCCATGGACCTCTAATGATTAAGAGAAGATGTGGATCTTCTGGAAGCTGTTGTTGCTTTGTTTGATGTTTAGGATAGCTTGAAAGAGTTGATTTACTTCCCATATTGACTTTAATATAATAAACTAAGCCAAAACCAGGACCATGTCAACCTGAATCAATTTCTTTCTTGCTGGTCATTAAAAGTTGTAATATTGTGAAAATGTGTTTGTTGAGAGGAGCCATTTTATATTATTATCAAACTAGAATATATAGACTGTAGAGAATATATTGTGCATATAAAGTGAAGATGGACAGGACCTTTTAGTGGAAGAAAGTAAAACCAGGCCTATATCAGTCAGAGTTCATTTTGAATAAATAAATTATTGTCATACTCTGAAAGAAAAGGCTGGAATATCCCTCCATCGTTTAATTAAACATACACTTTTTATGGCACCATATGCTGCTGCCATATCCTGTCATTTAACTTTTGAAACATGAAAGTTTGAAATGTCAATTTTTATGTCAAAGGCTACATAAACACTAATACTTGGCTGCTTCCTGGAGACATTACAGATTAAGTGATCTAACCATAATGAGGCGTCAGCTGTGCAGACAAAAACACAGGATGTTGACTTTGATTGTAAAAACACAGTGCAGTCATTTTAAGTTGCTTTGATGCAGAGTGCTCTGCAGGTAGTGAGTATATGCTGAGTCACACAGTAAACTGAGAGCCTTGAGCTCTGCGTGTTGTACAATGTTTGTTGTACACATATTTCCAGTGAGTAAACTGCCCTCCTGCATGGCATATGTCTGTTAATTGAGAGCAAATGCTAGATAAAATTGAAAGTATATAGGGGATTTTCAGGACCCACTTTGTCAAAGTATTCAACCCATTATTTATAGAAATACATTATCAATAGCTCAGTATGTTCTCTATAGCACAGGTAAAAAAAAAAATACCCAAATTACTTGTAATTTTCTACCCAGACTTTTTTATTATTGCAGTTTTTGTTATGTATGTTATCCCCTAACAACAAGGTTGTGTCCTCGATTCTTTGCATGTTGGACTCTTTGTCTGGTTCTAAAACTCTTAATTATATGGCATTTACACATGATTACTGTATAGGCTAAAAAGAAAAAAATGCAGTAAATCCAACACATCATAAAAATAATTCCTGTTTTTATCGCCAAGATATTGTCTTATTGTTGGATGGTGCTTTGCAATCAACTACAGCTGCTTGGGCATCCATATTATGAAATATATTTATCTCAAAATATGGACACCATAGATTAGATAAAAGCAATTACATTTTATTTAATGTTTATTTAGTGTTGAGGGTATGAAGCCAGCATTTATGTTTTTTTAGAAAGCTCAAATAGTGTAAGGATGCTTCCTTTGCATTCATTTACAATTATTATAATATAATTGCCACCTTCATGTCAAAACAATACGTCAGATAACAGCAGTAACAATAAAGAATTCCCTTGGAATTTTTTATGCACTGATATTCATTTGCATACATTCATCATCATGCAAATAAATTGACCGCAATCTTGTTAATTTGTGTTCATTAAAACAATACAACAGCAATCTAACTATCTTGTGGCACAGGTTTGTTGAAAGGACCAGAGCCCTTTAAACAGTAAATAGAAATTAGTCTTGACCAACGGGGTAAGCTTAACCTTTTAAGACTGATAGGAGCATCCATTTGCATATAGCAGTGTTTCAACGCCTGTAAAATTGCAACCACATAAAATAGAGCAATATTTCTTTTTGCATAAAAATACAGGGGAATTACACTTAAATATCACACATTCAGCATGGCTCAGCTCTGTTTCTTTTAATTACTAGGTCTTCAGATTATTAAAAAGTGCTTGGCAAAAAAGTATTATAATCAAAACTGCGGATGCTTGATGGATCTGATCTGGTGTTCACAACCCTTTCTATATAAGGACATACATCCTCACATTGTAGGCATAATGTATCACATTGTTTTTTCTTGCATGTGAATGATGGCAACAGCAGGAAGTGATGTCATTTTATGGTAGTATTTCTCTGTATAAAGGTCGTCCTAGCACTCTCAGTCTCGTTTTTGTTTTGTTTTTACTTTTTATTTATTTTTTTATTTATTTTTTGTCTCTTATCTTTCCCAAAAACACACAGCCCACACACACCAGGCATGTACTACACACTCTACCCATCTTTACACACACTCAAACAGTCTTACACCAGTAGCAGAGCTATCAGCTGATTACAGTGTGAGATGATAAAGCAACTTAATCTGATCTGATACAGGTATGTAAATTTTCATGAAATAATGTTTTGTTTTTTAGCTACAGAAAAGTTAGGGAAATGCACAAATTACACATCATTATTATATAACTGTCATGCTGAACACGTCTAACACAACATGTAACATCTGCATGCAGTAATGAAGATGTTCATGAGGACAAAACTGGGGTCTCCTGCTCCCCTAAAGACATCTATGGCCAGGAAGGATGCAGAGGGAGAGGAAGAAGTTGGGCTTGTCAAACAGAAGCTGCAGCAGTGAGTCCCACAGTTTCAGCCTTGTAATGTAGCTGGCTGGAAAGGTAAAAATTAACCTGACCACTCACCTCATCCCCTCACCCTATTTCAAACTGAACCTTTCTTAACATATTTATACATGATTATATATGTAGTTTTATAAAAAAAAAAATATATATATATATACATAAAAAGAATTAATTTTTTTACAATCTGTTATGATGTTTCAATACAGTAACACTTTAAATTTTTTGTTATTTATTGCACTTTTATGGATAGATGTGGTTTTATACAAATGCCATCTCTGAGTATATCTGGTACACTCAGAGATTTAATTGGACTTCTTTAAATAATTTATTTTTGTGTACATGCTTCCCTTTCTAAAAATGTGCACATTATACAGTTTATTTTCGTTTTTGTTGCTATTTGTAAAGATGAGTCTATGTCAAAAATTGAGTTTTTAAACTTTGTCCAACTTATGGCCTATTAAGAAAAGTATGTGCAAAATAAACCGTTGATTTTCTTTTTGTTGTTGTTCACTTAGCAGTTTATTTAGCTGGTATGGAAGTCATTCATACAGATTATCAAAATATGGAATATAAGGATTGTTTTGATGTATGTCAAATTAACTACAGCAGGCAAAGATGTGAAATATGCTCTGGCGGACAGTCCTATGGTACTGTAGGTCTTAAAGGGTTAAATACGTAAGTGAAGTAGCAAAAACTATAAGCAAAAGTATGAAAAGACTATCTGGAGATAATGCCTCCTCATCATCTACTTGAACCTCCCTTAAACACACAAACAGATGCACGCAGGAAACAACAGCTGTGCAAGTCTAACCCCCCACTTACATCACATACAAAGATAAAGCAATACTGCAAATTCAAACTGTGATCATATGAATAATTTATTATGTGACAAGAAAACATGTTAGACTCTAATCCAAAACACCAACATTACACATGGTTCAAATTTAGTGTTAGCCGTTTGACATAATGGAGGATTATGTAAATCTCATTATTTTGATTTTGACTGACAAAACTGCAGCCCTTTCGATAAGCTTTATTCCTGATTTCGGGAACAATCAGGCCCTTAGTGCGAAACAGAAACATTTGCTGCTTCCTCCACTGCTTATCATTATACATGTGTTTTCACTATCAATGACTACATCCACTTTTAAAAAGTTTTATAATCAGATTTTATGTCTTTTCTGCCAAACTAGCTCAGTTTATTGACTTAAATACATCACTTTTTTAGAGGGGTCTGATTATTCAGTGCATAAATGGATAGGGGTCACTCATCACTAAAAAAATGCACCTAAGAAGAACCTCTTTTGTTTTAAGTGCTGTTCTCTTTCAAGCTTAGTGTTGCATGTGCAGAGATATGCTAATGAGGACATGCTTTGATTGGGCCACCCACATTAGTGACTCTGGTTGACAAAGGTGCACAAGGCTGCATCCGCCAGCCTCATTAAAGCTCTGTCCAATTATAGAATAGTAATTGATCGTCTGCTTTGTGTGCTTCTGCCCTCTCTCCTTGTCTCCAAAGTATGGTTGAGGTCAATTTAAATGCATCAAAGCAATAACATGGTTAAATCCCCACAGACAGTTGCTGGCCTTCCTTGGCTTTTGGTTAAGCTCAGACAACCACCTGCGTACTAAGTGTTGTCCCCGTTTTCCAGTTTAAAGCTGCCTCCTCTTGCATCATCAACATGAATCGTCACACTCTGGGGATTTTAAGAGTGAAATATGAACAGATCCTTTTGGTGGAACATAACTATTCTGTAAATACGGCTACAGATTCAATAGGCTTGGCATGTGCTAAAAATAAGAAATGTGAATGAATCTAGAAAATCTAGGACAACAAATGGCGAAGCAAACCAAGAATCCTTAAAAGTGACTAGGTGTCAGTCAGCCAGGCTGAAATCACAGTTTGAGCGAATACTTCTCACCTTACCCACCCCTCTGCCGCTCTGTTGTTTCAAACTGAGAAAAAAGATTTGTTGTTTTCTCTTAGATGAAATGAGACAAGGTGGCATGGGATCCTGAACTCTCCAGCACAAATAGAAAGAAATAAACAACGAAGCGTGCTTGTCATAGCCACAGACAACCATCAGGATGTCGAAACAGCTGCACCACAAACAAAGCGATGCCTTCAGATCTCCATATTTAGTTACTCTTGGTGTGCATAAGAGGCAGCTTGGTTTCAACAGACACATAGCACCTGAAATCACATTGACAAGGACTAAGTTCAACTGATTCTTGAGTCAATCAGCGAAGGTCTAATTTATCTCTCCTGTTATATTGCCTTGGTCCTGCTTTGATTTGTATGCCAACCAAGATGGCTCTTCTGCCGCCCCATTATGAATAGAGACATTGCCTTGTGTGGTCTCATTATTAAATAAGTAAGAGGATGGAAGAGGCAGACAAGCGTTTTTAAGCCTTGGCGGTGAAGACGCCATGGCCATTAGAGCCTGAGCATTAACAAAGGCAAAAAAAAAAAACACAACCAGAATGGGGGTTGAGGGATGGAGGTGGTAGTAGTTGGGGAATAGAAGAGAGGGAATGAGTCAGTAGGACAAGAAGGAAAGCGCTGTAATTATCAGAATATTGGCACCTTATTATTATAGCTTGTACTGCATTTTTGACTGTGAAAATAGCTCATTCAAAGACACAGAGTAAATGATACAGTCACTTCATTGTGTTAGGCCCATACCTGGCTTTCTATTGTGTTTGTTCAGTTCATTTTGCAACATATGTCAATGAAAACTACTATAATTTATGGCCGCATCAAAACAAAGGAATGATATATGGGTTTTAAAAATCACCTCTGGACTTCATAACAGCCTGGACGTTCTTAACAGCAGGACTGAATGCATTGAATGCTACACGGATTGTCCCCTTATTGTAGCCATTCATTATAATGATGAAACCTCTTGGTAATTATCAATTTTGTTTAAGCACATCTGAGAGCTTTGTGTGGCTCACTAATGGATGCCACCGTTGAAGCCAGTCATTCAGATTTGTGTCAACGAGTCATTAAGCGGCCTTTGAGGGAAGTCAGCAATCTGATCCATCATGACAATAATGAGACGAAGATGAACTCATCAATTTCACTCTCCCAAGCACTGTGCATGGGGTACGGATAACAGTCACTGTCTGTTCTTCCATGACTCATTCTTACCACCCTCTTTTCACCTTCTTTTTACATCTTCAACTCTAAATTGTCTTTTTTCCTCACCTTTTTTTAACTTTGGCTTTTATCATTCAAACTATTGTCCCCACAGTCCTTTTTATTTCCTGGATATTTTTGGCTTCCTGCAAACATATGGACACATCTTAAGCTAATCTATACCCAAAATTAGTTAAACCTGGTGTCATTTATTTGTTAAATGTATTGTTTATTTATTTGTGGCTTATTTGTACACTCTTTATTCAATGCTCTCCAACAAAGAAAGAAAAAATCTAATAAAAATAAATTTGTTCATTTAAAATAAACTGCATTTTATTGTCTCAAAGGCTAGTGAGATAATTCTTTTATCATTTTTATATTGACACTAGCTCTTCTTCCAGTGCGTAAGTGTAGGAATGTTGTAAAAATGTTATCTGAGGAAAGAATAGTTGACAAGTTTGTTTTTCTGTGTTCACCTTTGTCTCAAGGGATTTCCTGCATCTAAAATGCAATTAACTGCCTTAAATTAGTTTGTTTTTATGTGAATTTACTTTGTACAGTCATGCAGGTTTTTTTTATAAACTGTTCTTCATTTCCAAGACTACCTTAATATCCGATTGTTCATTTAGCCTTTGAGAATATTGTATCCACCTATGACCTCAGGCAGCTCTAGCAGTTTCCATTTCCTCAATCTGCAGTTCATCATGAAGCTGGCTGATCATAGCCAGCACTTAATGATTCATGAACAGAGAAACTAATGGAGTCTTTTACACATTGTAATCGAATGAGGCCATTATGGTGAAACTACAGTAGCTGCTTACTGGGGACTTTGATCAAAGAGCGACTTGGTATGTACGTGTTCAGGCGAGAGATGGCACAGGATGACATCAAGATCTTGGACTGAGGTCCACATTAGCAAGTCGTTGAAAAGAAGTAGAGCATTCTGGTTTATATTTGCTCCCAGGATCGAAAATGTAATGAAGTTTTATTTTTTTGCTTTTTTGTTTGTTTGTTTGTTTGTTTTTTATCTAATCTTAACAGCTTTTTGAACTAAAGGGAAAAATATGGGTTATCATGACATAACAAATAAAAATAACTTAATGAATATTCTCTGAACTTCTGATATGTTTAGCTCACCGGCACATTTAAAAGCAATTAAATGACTCAGTTTTCATTTATAAAAAGAGGTTTAGTTAAGCCATACACCAAAGACTTATGTCAAATCTGCATTCTACTTTCTGTCTTGCAGAGTAACAATATGCTATTTCTGCTTTTGCATCTGAATGTAAATGGTCATGTCAAAAGAATAAGCTATGTCTATTTCCTTGAGGAAAACATGCATTGTTCACACAACAGCTAGATTGCTTGTCAAGTAAAAAAGGAAAAAAAAAAAAAAGCAAAAACATCAACATAGGTAATTTCCTAGAAGTTGTCTGAAATGATGGAAAATAACCTTAGTTGCTTTCTGCCAAGAAGGAGGGACCAAAACCTATACTTTTTATCTTCTGTATGGTAAATAATGTGCCATAGTGGTCGTGTCAGCAGAAATATCAAAACACTGAAATATTAGGTATCATAGATATCATTAAAGTATGTTAAATGAACATTGTGGAATAAGCCTTTTTCTTAATATGTTGACCAGTGCCTTTTCTTTTTCTTCTCTTCTCCATTGTTTTTTTTTTTTTTTTGTTTGTTTTTTGTGTATGAGCATCAAAATAAATTTTAATCTTAAATTAGAATGGATTTTTTCCTTAACGATTTAGATTTAAGGTCAGTATATAATTATATGTATATACTGTTTGACTCAATGCTTTAGAACTATAATGCCTTGATGGTTACTATAGGAATAAACATCCAAGGTCTAAATCCTTTGTTTTGTAAGTCTTGCTGGAGAAAAAAATAAATAAATACAAAACTAAAATTATAAATAAAAATAAATAAATAAATAAATAAATAAATAAATAAATGAATAAATAATAATAATAATAATAATAATAATAATAATCTCAATCATGACACAGCATAATTTAGTTGTAAGTGTTTTCCCCATTTAAAGTAGCAGCTTGTTGGCTTTAATGATATCTAGTGGTGAATTAGCAAATCACCATCAACCAGTGAATACCCCCATCATCACCCTACCCTTCTAGATATGGTATAGAAACTGCAGACTCCACTATAATAATAATAATAATAATAATAATAATAATAATAATAACAATAATAATAATAATAATAATAATAAGAAGAAGAAGTCGTGGAAGAAAATTGTAGATGTAAAACACTTGTAAACATAAAAAAAAACTTATTTGTGAATATTAGATTTCATTCTTCCATTAGATCTCTCAATGCCAGGGACTTAAACTTTAATTTCAATAATGCTACTTAACAATACAGTATCAGAACTGGTAACTCAAGAACCAGTTCTCGTGATGACAAGAGGCAACATAATATATATATATATATATATATATATACACTACGTAATAGCAGTTAATCAATTGAACACAATCTTTTTATCCAATAAATCCAATAAATATGACACAATTTTAAATAAAGAAATGGAAAACTACATATTATTCATTTGAAAGAATTTGAAAGAACAATTATTAGTTGGAAGAGCAACTTCATAAAATATTTTGAGACAAGTTTGTGAAAGAGGAAACGGGAATGAGCGAACTGAGTTTAAAAGTCTGTTACTACTGGTTCCAGTCATTGCTGCAAGTGAAATTGGAAATTCTCTAAATAAGATTGACAGAAACTGCAACTTATCTTTCAAAGAAGCAGCCTTCATTTAACTTTCTAGATAACTTTCCTTCACACTCAGCCTCTAGGCTTTTTTTTAAATCATTCAGACTTATCAATGATATTAGGACGACTGGAACTTAGATGAACACAGACAGCTGTAAAATTGCACTTGCATGCGCTAATGTTAAAGGCCAACGCGTTAACATAAAGGGCTTACCTTTGTAATTCTGGATGTATATTGAGACATACAGTATGAAATCCTTCTCTTTTTTCTTCAATAATGTGTTTAATTTAGGGCTGGGCACATTAACACATTATTATTGCTTAACGCATTAATTCAATAACGGCATTATTTATTTATTTATTTTTATTTTTTTTTTTATATTTATTTATATTTTATTTTACTCCTCAAAGTTGTTTCTCACTTGATCTAAACACAAGTAACCACATGCTGAGGCTTGCAGTCCATATCTCTTCCTCGATGTCTGGTCCTGCTGCAGCATTGTGTCTGATGTAATGAGGAGAAAGCAGACTTATTAAAACGAAGAGAAGTTTTCTGTCCAGCATTTAAGAAAGAAGAAAAGAACCGATATTTCTTTTTGTCCTTCAAAACCCATGCAAATAAACAGAAAATTGGGATTTTTGGACGGAAACTGTTCCCAAAGGACAATGAGAAACGAGAAAAAGTAAGATAGCAAAGGTAAGACATTTCTGACTATGTTTTACAAATGTGAAGCACAAATTGGGTCTTCTTTTGATTCTGATATCATGAATCTTGGTCATAGCAAGATGAAACTTTTTTTAGAATCTATCAGATGCGTGCTTTCAGTAGAGGAGTTAATTGTCCATGTTCATGCTGTCGGGTGGACACGGAGAGCCATGATTTGTGTTTACATATTCTTTTAGACTTTGTGAACTTGTCCTTTTAATTGTTTATTGTCTTAACTGTGCTTGGTGGTCATAGAAATGGTTTTGCTGAGCTGTTAGCTGAGATTCTGGACTTTCTGTGGATACCACACATGTTTATAACTACATTACAGACCTGACATTACACCCATAAAACCAGATGTTAACCCCTTAACTCCCAGTAGCGGAGGGTGCAGGTGCAGGAGGTTAAGCTAAACAATCGAGCTAAGAATGCAAAGTTAGAGAATTTATAGACAAGAAATCTGGATAATGACTCACTACATAGGCATGGATGGAAGATATTGTGCATATTGTGAATATTTCTCTCTCCTCACCATCAAGAAGCTGTGAGGTTCGAATCCTGCTTTCTGTCTGTTCACCTGATGCTGATATTCATCAGATATTGTTCTTCTGTGTTTAGAAGGAAGCAGCGTGACAGCTGTAAATTCATCCTGCTGACTATTTACCTTTCAGTTAGTACATCCTGAAAATTTCTTTATTCTTTGTCATAAATATTTAATTTTATATTTTAAATGTTGCTGTTTAAAGAGAGAACTGCTAAATCTGTGTATTTGTTTAGTGCAGAGGTCTGCAACCTTTACAATCTAAAGAGCCATTTTCCCTCAGCCTGGCTAAATAAAACTTGCTGCAAATTATTACAAGACCTTTTAAAAAATGAGAACTTAGCATTTTTATAAACATCCACTAAAGGAAATTTGTTGTCATGTTATTAAGCAGCACATTTTTATTTCTATTTTTAGGTTTAAAAATAAAGAAAAACATACATTGCAAAAAGATTTCCAACCCAATGATTAGAAATATAGATAATATATATAGATAATATATCTGCCACTGTCACCAGGGAGTCCAGCTCCATGCCAACCACAGAGCCCGCCCGCCTGATGAGTTTTTCCAGCATGTTAGCACACCTTTTTGTCATGTTACCCCCCCAGCAGACAACAGCATAAAAAAGCGTACTAGCCACCACAGACTGATAGAACATCCACAGGAGTTTCCTGCAGATGCTAAAAGATCCCAGTCTTCGCAGGAAGTACAGACGGCTTTGGCCCTTCTTGTACAGGTGATCTGTACAGCATGTCCAGTCCAGTTTGTTATCCAGCCACAACCCGAGGTACCTGTAGTTGTCTACAATCTCCACCTTATTGTCCCTGATGGTCACTGGACGTGGTTGTGGGCTGGACTTCCTGAAGTCAATAACCAGCTCCTTAGTCTTTGAGGTGTTATGCTGGAGATGGTTCATCTGACTCCAGGTGACAAAGTCACTGACCAGATTCCTGTACTCGTCCTCTCCATCATCCCTGATACACCCCACGATGGCTGTGTCATCTGCAAACTTCTGGATGTCACACAGCTCTGAGTTGTAACAGAAGTCTGAGGTGTAGAGTGTGAAGAGGAGGGGGGCCAGCACCGTCCCCTGGGGTGCTCCTGTGCTGCTAATAACAGTGTCAGATGTGGTGTCCTTTAGCCTGACGTACTGCAGTCTCTCTGTGAGATAGTTACCAATCCAGGACACCAAGCAGGGATCCACCTGCATCTCCCTCAGTTTGTCCAGAAGCATCAGGGGCTGGATTGTGTTGAAGGCACTTGAAAAATCCAAGAAGAGGATCCTCACTGTGCCCCTCCCCTTATCCAGATGTACTTGGACACGGTGTAGGAGGTAGAGAATAGCATCCTCCACACCCACACCTGCTCGATAGGCAAACTGTAAGGGGTCCTGGGCCTGTTGCACTTGGGGCTTGAGGAGATTGAGAATGAGCCGCTCCATCGTCTTCATCAGCTGGGTTGTAAGTGCCACCGGTATGTAATCGTTCAGCTTACCAGGACGGTTTTTCTTTGGAACTGGAACAATACAGGATGTTTTCTACAGGGTAGGCTCTTTCCTCAGCTGTAGACTGTGCTTGAAGACATGCTGGAGTGGTTCCCCCAGTTCAGCAGCGCAGGCCCTAAGCAGACGAGGAGGCACTCTGTCAGGGCCTGCTGCTTTCCATGGGTGGAGCTTCCTCAATTCTCCCCTCACCTGTTTTGCTGTTATGTGTGGAGGGTGTTGAGATGGGGTGAGGGGTAAAGGTTGGCAGGGGGGGCTGCACAGGGGATGATGTCAGGGAGGTTGTGTACTGCAGTGGGGGAGGGGGGACCATGGCCTGGTCAAAGCGGTTAAAGAAGATGTTCAGCCTGTTTGCTTCTTCCACTGTCCCCCCCGCTGTTATGGCCTTTGATCTGAAACCTGTGATGGTGTTGACACCATCCCAGACCTCCTTCATACGGCTCTCACTCAGTTTATCCTCCACCTTCCTTCTGTAGGTGTCCCTCGCCACCTTCAGGCATTGTTTCACCTCCCACTGTGCTAATTGCATTGCCTCCCTGTCATGGTTCATGAAAGCCACCTTCTTCCTGTTGAGGGCAGCTTTGACATCTTGTGTTATCCAAGGTTTGTTATTTGGATAACAACGGACAGTCTTATTGGGGGAGACTACGTCCAGCGAGAAGATGATGTAGTTTGTCAGACAGTGAGTCTGCTCCTCTATGTCCTCACCATATTGTCTCAGCAGTACCTTCCAATCAGTGATGTCAAAGCAGTTTCTCAGAGCATCCTCTGCCTCAGGTGACCACTTCCTGATTGAGCATGTGGTTGTAGACATCCTTTTGACCAGGGGGGTGTACTGTGGCTGTAGGTGAACCAGGTTGTGGTCAGACTTTCCAAGTGGGGGGAGGGGGGTGGCTCTGTAGGCATCCTTCACATTGGAGTACAGTAGGTCTATTGTTGTGTTGTTCCTTGTGGGACAGTCTACAGCCTGGTAGAAGGAGGCCAAGGTAGAGTCCAGGGAAGCATGATTAAAATCCCCAGATATGACCATAAACACCTCGGGGTGCTTTGTCTGCAGCCTTGCTGTTACTGTGTGTATCTTCTCACAGGCAGCTGATGCTTCCGCGCTGGGCGGGATGTAAACACAGAGCACGTTCATGTGACTAAGCTCCCTCGGCAAGTAATATGGCCGCAGACTAACGGCTAACAGTTCCATGTCCTGGGCAACACCAACGTTTCTTCACATATATGATGAGCCCCCCCACCTCTGCTCTTACCTCTCTGTCAGCTCTCACAGCAGTGAAACCCGGTAGATCCACATTAGCATCCGGTATCGCATCAGTGAGCCATGTCTCTGTGAAGATGTATAAGCTGCACTCGCGATAACTCCATTGATTGTTCAGTGCCAACAGCTCGTCCATCTTGTTAGGTAGTGAGTTGACGTTCCCCATTAGTACAGAGGGGATCACTGGCTTAAAATGTCGTCGAGCAGCCTTTAGCTTAGATCCTGACTTGCAGCCTCTGTACTTCCTCCTCAGCTCTGTCGGTACGTTGTGCTGCATTCTGACATTAGTCCACAATGCAAAAAGTTCCTCTCTTGAATAAACAAGACGACGTGGAAGTGCCATGCTAGAGTTGAAAAAATATTCAATAGGATATATATATATATAAAATAAGGAATAAAACGATAAGAAAGAAACACTCAGGTGCATAAGAGACACTGGTAAGGCAGCCATCTCCTACAGTGCAGCTTAAAAAAAAAAAAATATATATATATATATATATATATATATATATATATATAGTCATTATGTTATGGAAATTCAATGCAATTATATGCAATTATTCCATGAAAAAAACTGAAAAACTAAAAACCTGCACTTGTTATTATATCTATATTTAAAACCAGCATTAAGCATTTTTTAGCATTTTTAGCCATGTATTAAGATCCATTGTGGAAAGTCCAGAGAGCCACAAAAAGTTTTAAAAAAATTCAAATTTTAAGGGTTGCCCAGCACTAGTTAAATTGTAAATGTATTAAACAATAACAGGACAAGTCCTGAAGGAATCAAAAAAAAAAAAAAAAAAAAACTTTATCCATCTTTATCCATCAATTGATATGACTGAGTAGGCTGACCCAAAATGCAAAATAAAATTATTGGAGGTTTGGCTGTGTCATAACTGAAGCACCGTGCTTACAAAGTACAGCTTAAGGCTACTAAGCTGAACCTGGCCTTGATGTCATGTTATTTTAGGTAATCAAAGCTAAATGCCAAAAAATTCAGTACAGTCATAGCCATTAGCTTCTCTATACCATTTGAGAAACATCGCTTAACTAAGACTTCTAAAAGTGTACACAGAAATACTTACAAATATTGCAATCATAATACAGAACGCCAAACAAATGTCATCTTTATTTACCTAACAGCCATTATCTTAGTAGTCATGCTGACAAACACACCTACACATACACACACACACACACACACCCACACACACACACACACCCATGTCTTTGCCTTGTCTCTTAGCTTTGCACCCACTTCTTGGGTGCCAGCACTTGTTGGAGGAAAAGAAATGTTGACAATTGTCTTCTCCTGCCTTGTCACCAAACAACATTGTCACACTTCACTGCCAGATTAATTCTCTGACATTCCTGTCAAAAAAATGGCATTTAATTTTCACACCTCTTCTCTCTGCTATCCTCTCTTTCATGAATTTTATTTTCAAGCATACCCCTAGTGCATTGCTGTCTGGCAGTATCGATATCTGTGACAGTAAGAATATCTTTTGACTCAACCACAACAATCCCTCTGTCTTCGTCTTTCTTCTAATAACAATGTATTACAACAAAGGTAAGTTAGACTAGAAGCATTCAGAGAGCGAAGACCTCCGCCAAGCCATTGTCGTTTTTTGTGTCAGTGATTGTGGGCGTTATTTTTGAGTTTGAAGTTTTAATGGCAAAATTATCCCTACCTCTCCATTGTAAAGAACTCTTTAGAAAATTTCCAGGATCCAGACGGTGAGCCGGATCACCCTCCAAAATTTAATCAATTTTTCCTTATCCCATTTCTGAGATTTCCTAAAAATTTAATTAAAATCCATCCATAGCTTTTTGAGTTATATTCCCAACAGACAGACAGACACACAGACAAACCAACGCCAACAAAAACATAACCTCCACCTTGGTGGAGGTATTTATGATGTCATCTCTACATACAAGTGGCTTACAGCACTGCATGTAAGCAGTATAAATCTATCTATATGACAGAATGAATGGGATGATTACAAATCGAACAGTTTATTATAGTTTTGGAGCATACAGAAAATTCCATGGTTTACACCCGTAGAATTCACATGATAATGTACATTTATTTGTTTACAATCATTTGTTTTGTGGTAACATATTACTTATTTCCCAGTATCTACTTTCATTTTTATGCCATTTCAAATATTTTACATAAGTTAAATAGATTTGGAGGGTTAAGCATCACTTTTCAGTCTTAGTACTGTCCACCTGTCACAGTTTGTCCTGTTTGAAGGAGGATGTAATGAACATTTCCCATTTCTTTCTCAGCTTACAAGAATTTCCATTTTAGGCTAAAATGAAAATATTGTAATTCTCATTAGCTAAAGTGTGTCTGGCCAATAGCAATTGGTCAGAAAAGTGTCTACATGACCACAAACTATAGCTTAGAAGAATGCACATCCATACACATTATTTCTTCTCCACAAGTTTTACGCTGTTACGACAGGTCTTTTCATGTAGGTGAATGGAGGGATCCAATCCAAATGGCCAAAACAGCCCTTGGTTCATTATCAAGAGGCCTAGAATTTGAGATTATAGGTGATTACACTCATCCATCCCCTTTTCTGAAAAAAAAGAGAAATCTGTTTAATCCCCTCTCTGGTGCAGCATCGAAGGGCGCCCAGGGACGGCTGGCATCCATCACAAGCCTAAAAAAAGCATAGAACATACGGAACCAGGAGGAGCCCTGGCCCCAGCTTGCAGGGAAGAAGGCCAGTTGGCCAGCGAACAAGAGGTGCTGGGTCTGATCGGGCAGAGGGAGACGCCACTTGGCCGCAGATCACAGCGGTCAGTGGGGACATCGCTGGCCTGCCGGCTTGCATGGGGAGCTCTCATGGAAAGTGGGAGGGAGGGGGAAATGGGAGTTATGTGTTAACCTTAGACTCTGAGCTGCAGTTATAACACAGTGGCTATCTCCTTCCAACCATATCCCTGCTGTCTGTGACAGGTTTGACTGACAGCTCACAGGGCTGCTGCACTTTCACTCTACAACACTTTCTGATGGACCTGTGGGGCTCACACACTAGATAACACAAACAAGGGTCTTTCACAACTAATTTCAGTTTTTTATATTAAAAATTTCTTTCACAGGTTGTATAATAGACCTGCTTACAAATTCATTTTATTGAACACCTTTTTAATGGAAGAAATAAACCCACAATGCGGTTTTATTACTACATTGCATCTTGTTTGAAAGTCTTTTGAATGCATGTGTGGATTTATGGAATGGAGGCCTAGTGAGTACACTCCATTTAAAGTTTGAATTGATATACCATATTGATCAACTACAGAGTTTTGTTCTCATTAAATGCAGCCTCTTTGGTCAACTTCACACAGAGCCCTTCTCTCTTCAGTAGTTCCATTCCACAGAGCATTGAGCTATTCACAGGGCATTTTTGTGAGCTGTGAACACAAATAACAAGGTTTTGTTTTCTTGTTTTTGTCAATTTAGCATTCATTTCTTCCATCTGTGTTTGCAATTTGATAGAAGTTTCTGAAGAGTATAAATCACAAGCATATAAGCGAACACAAGGGAGCGGTTAAAAAAATCATTGCAAGGATCCGAGAATAAAGTTTTGATTTGTTTGTGTCATTTAAATGGAACAAATAAAGCAGTAGTGTTTGTCTTGTCTTGCAAATGATTTATTTTACGTTGCAATGTTCTATAATAATAATTAATAATGGATTAGATTTATATAGCGCTTTTCAAGGCACCCAAAGCACTTTACATTGTGAATCCATTATTCATCCACTCCTCACTCATACTTGGTGATGGTAAGCTACGTGCGTAGCCACAGCTGCCCTGGGGCAAGCTGATGGAAACATGGCTGCCAGTCTGCGCCTACGGCCTCTCCGACCATCACCGAACATTCATCCACACATTCATACACCAGCGATGCCAACACTGGAGGCAAGGAGGGTTAAGTGTCTTGCCCAAGGACACAACAACAGATGACTGCGGGAGCGGGAATCGAACCTCCAACCTTCCGATCATTGGATGACCTGCTCTACCGCCTGAGCCACTGCCGCCTCAAACAATATAGTTATATACAATATAGAACAATATAGAACAATATGACGCTTAAGAGAGGATTTAAAACGTAAATGGCTGCTTACTTTGGTTGAAGACTAAATTTCTAAAACAAAAAATAAAAAAAAAAAAAAAAAGAAAAAGAAAAGAAATAGCATTTTATCAAACATAATGATATATTCTGTGTAACCTCTTGGAAGGTTTCTGAAGTCAACGTTCATTAGGCCATAATATAACAAATAAATGGATTGAAGCATAAAAACACTAAAACTACAGTCAAATAATGTGGCTATAAACACATATGTAGTGAAAATATGAGCGTGTTGCAGGCAGAAAACCTGACATTTATTATTTTCAATAGAAGAGCAACAGCAAATCCATAAAGTACTACCAACTGCTGTGCAGACAGAACTTGACAACAACAGTTGAATCCTCCCAGCCTTCACCCTCCATGGATGGCAGGATAAACAAGACAGGAAAGAAGAATCTGATAATATGAATGCAGCCAGGTTTGTGCAAAAGCTCTCCTTGTTCTGTCTTTCGATGGAGATAAAGTAGGGAATAGGCAGAGGTTCTGTTCATATTGTTTCTATTTTAAGGGCTTCAGCAGTAAACTTTGGCCTCTGCTCTGATTTATAAATACTGTCCAATGCTTTCACAGGCATAAATCATAACACTGAATTATGTTGGCTTTAATCTGAATCAGTGGTCAAACAGCTTTCATAAACTTCACAGAAGTCAGTGTGAATTTGTTGCATTGCTCTTTGCCATGCCATGACAGTAATCATCTATGGGTCGAGCCACATAATGAATGGAAAGATAAGCTGCATGACAGCGTTTTTGTACTTTACAGTGGGTGGCATGCTCATGCCCTAGATACCAAGATACATTTAATATCCTGAGCAAGACATGTTCTACAGTCAGAGATTAATATGCCATTTGTACCTGCTTAATTCCCTTGTTTTTCTGACAAACCACTAGATCAAGAAATAGAGGTGACCGATAAAAGTCCCTTTGTACTCTGCAGTCTCAAACCCCTTTTCCTCATTGCTCATTGCACTCATTGACCTATCTGTCAGTGCAATACAGAGTGAAAGTCAGGAAAGGACTTTTTTTGCAAGGTGTCACAAACAACATGGACAAGGGCCAGGCCACACTGCTGGAAAGAGGACAAGCCCTATAACCTAAAGCAATGCTCGTGACTCATTCATTATATCGTTAACAGTTTCCAGCATGTCAACAGCTTGTCTTGGAAGTGATAATCTTAACATGGAGGATGTCCTTGAATTTCGTCTCTCCATTAAAACTGTTAATGGGGAATGATTCCTATAATTCAGCAAGGAGGAGTTCCTCATGTCTCCTGATAGTTAAACCATGGCTAATAAATCTTAAAGGGAAAGAGAAAATATGGGGAGCTCCTAGAAAGCTTCAGGCAATTCTGTCTCAGTTAGTATTCAATAACTAATTATCTCACATTGCATTAGTTGGCTATTAAGAATAAAAATGTACTGCAAATTATAGAAGCACATTACTTATTACTATGAAACAAAGTAAAATAATGCAAAAGTTCCATGCAGAATTCAAAGGTTCACATTAATTAATTACTCCCTGAAGTTGATTACTAGAAACATTTCATGTCATCATTTTTTAAAACAGCCTCTCATCTGTGTCCTTTCTTTGTTGCATTCTGTTATCCAATGCAGCACACCTACATCACCATGGGAACCGGTGGTGGTACTAAAATATGAAAGGTGAATGGACACTGCAAGACAGCATCGGCCTTGAAAAATGTGACTTAATTATACAAAACATAACATGATGAAACAAAATTTGATGAAGACGTCTGCCTAAAAAGGCAGCAACAGGTAAAAAAAATCTTACATCAAAACATGAAATAGTAACAAAAAATAATCTCTTCAAATTTGTGTGCTACTTGAAAATAATCTCCATACAGTAGAGGAACACAGTGCCATCCCACTTTCTGGAAAAACTCACAAGTGACTAAAAGGTAGTCTGTATTTGGAAGCGAGAGTGTTTATGGGATGGAGTTACAAGTAAAATGAACCAATTCAAATCCTGTCCCAATTACTGAATAGGGATGTCTTGATCAAATCTTAAGTATCAAGCTCCAATCAATCACTTGGCTAATTAGCATATTGATATAATAGCACATACACAGCACATATTTTCCTTGCATGAAAGAATGTTTCTACTCTCCAATCACCAAATCAGTGGGAGATGGAGGGATAATAGGAGACAGCTTAGTGCCATGTCTCAGTGAGGTAGCCGAGACACAATGCATTTACTGTCAACATGGTACAAAATACTGCATTCAAAGACATAACAGAACAATTACCATTTGATATTTATCTTAGATTTTTTTTCCTTATTTGTTTGAAAAAAATATTGTTAAAAAAATTTGTTAAAGTTTTTGTTTTACTGTTCTACAGTCTGATCATTTTCAAACACATTTATCTTTATAATCAGTGCAGATGCGGGTCAACCTCTTGACCAGGTCACTCTTGAAAAAGAGATTTCTATCTCAATGGGATTTTAAACTGGTTAAATAAAGATTTAACATGAAATGGTATATAGCAATACTGAAGGTAAGTTTAATCTCAGAATAATGCCAGACAAAAGGCACTCATATCCTGTGTTTGTGAAGACCCCGCAGAATCCAGTCTAACCAGTGGTTCTTTCTGCAGGACCCCCTTTTCATTGACAGTATTGACAATAATAATGTCAAACCCTCTTAAATACTTTCTCAAATGTCCATGTTTTGTCGTAAGTGCAAAAAACTGTACATTATACTTAGCCTAGGTAAGTAAAATGTATAGTTTTACGATGTATAGCCCTCCAGGAGGGGCCAGCCCCCCTTTCTGGAGGGCCCCTGGTGGCCCCTGATTTAGTTAATTTAGACTATTTCTAACTGTTGCATGCACAACTATGCATGCTTTATCCAGAAAGAATGAGTGGTAAACAACTTTTACAGATTCTTGTACATTGTTGAATCTTTTGTTTTCTTATTGCAGCATAATAAAAATAAAAAAATAATAATAATAAAAAAAAATTAACTTTGTACAATTTAAAATAGAGAATAATAATAATAACTGTATCTGGTTATTTTTGTTTAAAATATTTCTGTGACTTTGATATAATTATAGTTAGCATCTGTGTGCAAGGAAAATGTCTTGTATGAGAGGGGATCCTGTTTGGGATATCCCTTGTTTTAAAGAAACTTCGCTAATAAGATATTATTTAAGACTCTGACACTAAAGTGTTGCTCTTTCACACATCATAAATTACATGTCAAAGGGTAGGAAAGCATCGTGGCTTGTGTTAAAATAGACACTGTAATAATATATATTTCCTCAAAATAATGTTTTTCATGGATTACTGATCATCTACTCCTGTCACCCTTGACTAAACACACAAAGAGTTTTGAATCAAATAAAACCTTACTTTGAGGTAAGAGCTGGATGACATGAAAATATGCAGAATGTGTTTTTCTGAGACCTACCTGAACATGTATATCAGAGAACAAATCTTCAGTTTATGTATAGAGACTATTTTAATTTACAATGCTTTTGTGTTATGTCACTGTAGCCCGTGTGAGGTCTGAAATAATTCATGAGGGTTTTATAATATTTGTTAGCAGATGTGAAAATTAAGCTCACAGAATAAAACCATCAAAGACTAGTTTTGAAATCTGGCATGAGAACAAATCCTGAAAGAAGTACGGCAGCAGTACTCATGTTCACAGGACAGATTATCTTGTTTTGACAAAGACAAAAGTGAAATGAGTCATGTTACTAGTTTCTGTTCTTAATTTAGGAACAAAAGAGTTTAGCAGTCAAAGGAGGGAGAATAAAATGGGACCACTCAGCTTTAAATCCACCACATCAAGGAAATCTTTTAAAACCAGCAATATTTATTTCAACTCTTCACCCTTAAATACTGATCTAATTCACTGTGTTATTCACTGAATGATTAAAAGCAGCCAAGAGCAGTGTTAACATTTCCCCACAGTAAGCATAATCCATGTTCATTTCAGGCTTATGTTCTAAGATGGGACTTTATACACAAGCATATGGTGATGGCTTTAGATCATACTCGGTGAGCCCAGCAGGGGGGTCTAATCAATAAATGACATGCTCTTTAGATCTACAAGTTTGTTTTTGCATGAAATCCACAGATAAAGCCAGCAAAGAGGGTGGAAAATCCAGGCTTCTGAGCAAAATAAGCAAGCATTATACTGAAGCTTTTAATCATGGCGTTACACAATGATGAATCAATTAATAGGCTTGTTTGGGATCAGATCAGCGTGAATAAAACACTTATACGAAAGATACTGTATGAAATGTGTCTAAATAATAGGATAGGCAGACATATTTTACAGTCTCCGGATTTTCTTTTCAGTTTTACACAGATACTATCCTCTTAAGATGCGGAGCGTGTTTGGTCCGGCTGGAAGTAGAGGCTGATTCAGAGAGGGAGATGCTCTTCGTAACTGGGCCATTTAGTCCCTTGTGACCCAGCCTCCCTGCCTTTGGCAAACACATCATTTTTTTGTGACCCCAGACGGCAGCCAAACAGTCAGCCCATAAGCCATCGGTAATGAAAAGCACTAATTCCAGCCTAGTGAGCACTAACGGAAAGGCCCACTTCATATTCATTTGCCGAGCCTCTTACTTGAACTCTTTGTCGACCCATTCATCCGTTCATTTCAGTCAGACCACTCCTGGCATACAGTGTCCTCATTTTACCTGGCAAGCAGAGTAGCCTCTCATGGTTTTACAATTAAGTGACTCAACAGGTTTGGATTCTTCTCTTTTTTTCCAATAATTTCAGCAATGTTTTAATAAATTCCTTTAGTTTGTACATCGAATGTTATCCATATACAGTATGTGACATTTAGTAAAGGTCTGATAAATTACTCTGCATCTCATCTAACTGAGACACTGCATAGTACATCTGTAGCCCAAAGCTTGAGATTAAAAAACGAATCTATAATTCCCCTCTTTAGTGATCACACGTTTAAAGGTATTATGCACCGACTGGAGACTCTGCATGTAATACAGTGTGTATTCTCAGCCGGGTGCATTTGTGGAGGCTAGACATGCCAGCAGGGCTTCACAGCCCACGTCTGGGTGATACCAGCAGCTGTTTCAATGAGCCTGGGGAGAAAGCGCGTCAAGTATGATACCTTCTGCTGCGACAAACTCCTCAAGGTGTTTATTAAAAAAAATTTTGATGCCATCAACATAACACATGCATCAAGACTTGGCCTGGGTGACAAGGATTTGGCAGTGCCCAACTGTTTCCTCTCATGTGATGGTCTGGAAGTGTGTGCTGGATTTATCACACCCACGCAAAGGGAGGTGTTAGTGGGCAACACACTTCACTGAAGTCCCTAAGGCCACAGGGGATTCACTTTAGATGTCTTCGTCTCTCTGGCATTGGGAAATATTGATTAGGAATCCTGAATTAAAGGGAGAACAAATCAAAGATTCACTTTGATGCATACATGCTGTCCACAAACAGGGACTCTCTTTTCTCATTCTCCACATTTTCCTTCAGATGATAGTATATAATGTTTTAGTTATTTCAAGAATCTACTGTTTAATTAATGGTCAATGCAGGAGGAAAAAAAAAAAGAAAAAAGCATTAATGATATCTTAGCAAGCTGAACCCAAAGACCTACACTGATTTAGCCATGTCAAGTGGAAGGCCAAGTTAAAGGGGATTTAAGTAATTTATGACTTTTATCGACCTCTATCAGCAACTGAGGAATTGCATCAGTAATCCATGGGTCTCCTCCACAGCGTCTTAGCTTGTACAAGAGAGAAAAATGAAACTCACATTTTCATTATGGAAAGATAGCTCACCCAAAGAAATGAACATCATTAGGAATTTGTGAAGGAAAACAAAAGAATGCTTGATTATTACATCGCTATTTCCAAATGTTCTGGTCATCTTTTTGGTTGTTGAGGAAATTGAATCAGATGTAGAATTGCTAGTCTTTAAGAAAGATGCTTAATGCTTTTTGTGTGTCTAAAAGTTCTGTAAGTTTACAAAGGTCAGCTGTAAGAGGAGTTTCTCCCGCCTGAACTGCCAATATGAGTCAAGCTTTTCTTCCCTCACTTATCACTATCAAATGTTTTAACATTAGCTAGGGGAATAGTTTGGGATTGCAACAGCATGCAGTATGAGAAAAACCAAAAGATGTGTGCTTTTTCCCCAAAATAAAAATAGTAAATAAACATATTAAGGGCTCATAAACATACCCAGATAGTTGGCTGCATCAAATATTATACAGCCATTTGGTTTACTACTGAAAATGCCCTTTCAGCTTTAGATCTAGAAGTTCAAGTTATTCTCACACACGAGATTTCTGATGTTTTTACTTTGTTTCTTGCACATGACTGTATTCTTTTCCTGTAATGTTTAGTAAATCTCACACATTTGCCCTGGTTCCCTTTCATGCAGCTGACTGGAGCGAACATAGTGGATTCAACTTCTGTACAACTGCCACGAATCAGGCTGAGGTCTACCAATGAATATAAAGTTCCTGCCAGTGACCCCTGACTGTTAGCTGTGGATACGTTACATTTTACTGTGCTAGAAGTGTTGCTCAATCTCTCTTTTTACTTGTGAATTTTATTCCCTGATATATCAGGGTAAAAAAGAATGTACATCCTCTTTCAGATCTAAGGTTTTATGTATCAGGATATGATAAAACCAGTATCTGGTCTCAGATAAACAAAAACACAATATAGTACAACATGTCATAATCTAACAAAAACTAAAGTAATGTGAAGAGGCAGTGTGAAAACTATGTAAAGTTCACAATTCAACAGCTTGTAGAACCACATTTAGCAGCAATAATTTGAAGTGATAATTTTCTGTATGACATTATCAGCTTCTCATATTATTTATTCTGATGATGAGCTGCATTATGCAAACGTCACCTTGGTTTAATGATATGGAGAGTTGTTTTACTCATAATTAAATACATTAAATACTGAAAATAATAAATATCCCATAAAATAAATATAAAATAAAAGAATAAAATATAAGTTTTTCAATGATTATTTATTTAATGACACTTACTGATTTTATTTATTGATTTATTTATATAAGGCTATTTCATGTAATATGGAATTTTATTTTGCAGTCCCATTTTTATTTTGCTTTTTTATCTTTTGGGTTCTTATATTCATAAGAAGGGGCATGGTTGTCTGTTTGGGTTTGACTGTAGTGCTGCACCTGAGAAGGTTAATTGTAAATTCTAAAAACCTGACTGACCAATCACAGCAAAGTGTTCCTCCCACTAGGCCCTGTTCAGTGCAAACGAGCAATAAAAATCACAAACAAAACCCCCAGCATCGAACAATCAAATCAACTTTTTATCACATCAAAAACACTTGAATTGAAGTATTAGATTTTATCTCAAACAGCCCTAATTATGTACAGAACAAATTAAAAACGTGGTCCATTAATTTTCAGAATTTGCTGTAGTAAAGACAAAAACTTTGTGAAAGCTCTATGTTTGACAATATGGCAGTTAGAACCACTACAAAATACCACCGCTACCTTCATATCTACTTTTGGATTCTCCAAACGATGATTTGCAATATCCACAAACATATCCAGAAGCCATGTGGTTTGTTCATTTACTTTTTAGAGATGAAGATAATTCCCAGCAACCCTGCCAAACAAGCCACACTTGCTAAATCCTTTTCTAATTGTGCAATCTTGAAGTTACTAATTTAACATGCTGAGGCCTGCAGAGTCTGAGATAAAATGAAAATTAAATTAAATTAAAAATATCCAAATATCCAGAAGGAAATTCTAATTTGTAAATGTAGTTCTTGTATCTTTTGCTATTTCTCCGAGCACTGCGCATTATGACTTTTGGGTGAACTTTCTGGGACATCCACCCCCAGGGAAAATCTGCTACTGTCGTGAATGTTTCTGCTTGTGAAAATTCCTTTTCACTGCAGAATGATGGTTTCTCAATTGACCTTAAAGCTATTTCCAGGTTGATGGACAGTAAAAATTGCTACTTTACATCTTTCCTCCTTGGCATTGTGTTAACATAATGCTACAGAACAAGAAAGTACAAAAAAATCTACTTTTGTAGGTGTTCATACTAACTGAAGATCAAATAATCATTAGCATTTATATCATGTTTTATCATCAGATGTTATATTCACTAAATTTAAGACCTGATAAGGACCACATGATTATTTTTTTCTGCAAATTCATCGAAACATACAACTTAAAGGAAGATACCGTTTTTATTTTTATGAATGTAGTTAAGCAGTCACCTGATAAAATCCAAAAGTACAACCAAACATGCAATCAAATTAATTAATGATGAAGATTATTTTAGTAGTGATGAAGATAATTAAAGAGGTTTAAATATTTTGGCAATAAATGTCATCTGCAAACTGCTAATATAAAATCTCCAGATTAAAATTGCCAACTCTCCTTAATTATGCTGAGAATATCATCAGCTTCTTATTGTTGTCCTAAAGGAATACTGCTTGTTATTCAATTATTTGCACAACGCTTAACTATGATTCAGAATTAAATATCATGTTGATGAGCATCAGGCATAGCCATGAGCAAAGTCATGTCATCCAAATTTAAGGGTTGTTTGACAAGGTGCTTGACATGATCTTGTCCCTGAAGGCTCTGAATCAGCTCACCTGAGGGCATGAAAACTGGCTTAACTCTGCCAAAAGATTAAATAAAAGGATTTTACCTAGACTTGTGTGCTGTTGTATTGGAGAATTTTAGTCTACAGTTAATCAACTAATAAGATTTCCTTGTTTAGGTGCTGCAGAGCCCCATGGTGCAAACGTAACATGGCAAATGATCTAGCTACAACATTCCCTGTAAATAATGTCTTTCTTTGCTTTTAATGAATCTAAATTGGTGCTAAAAATACAGAGTTTCCGTATATAAATGTGCATGCTAATTGTATGAATGTAAAGTTGAATTTTATTTTCAATTATCAAAGAGAAGAATATTTCATATCCCCTAATGACAAGTTGCTCTTTGAGCTAATGCAATTGTACAGAGAGAAAGAACAAAGTAGCTTGCCTTCATAACACAAATGCAATAGAGAAATATTACCTGCTTTCACAGTGTAATTACTGTGACATGCATAGATATAAAACACTATGATGAGAAGAGAGTGCCGGCTTCAGTGTTGTCAACACCTGATGAGCTCAACACCATGCAGCATGTTCACAAAAGAGCAGACGCCATGTCACAGGTAACATGGATGGTTCATTCAAAACTAGCGGAGCATCAGCACTGAGTTGAGAGCTACATTCATCAGTCTGGCATTAATTAATGCCTGCATGATTGAATACGAAAGGGAAGGACAAGAGAGATAATGCACACCTACAGGTACAACACTGACTCTGCTTATAGATGTGATGATTTATTCCTTCTTGTCAAATACAATAGAAATTAAAATAAGACATGCTGTGCTTTTTGTGTCAAATGCTTGCCAAGCAAAACAAGAGTGATTTTGATTGTGATTTGAAGTCTGCTGGAAAAGGCATCATATTTATGTTATGTTGACAGCTCCAAGATTCAAGTATCCCCCCCACAGTGGACTGGAGACACACTAACACGTACGTATGTTGTTCCTGTGGGGTCTTTTGATTGTAACAGATTGGTAAGGAAGGGGACTATTTGAAACTGGGTCTCTGGAACACCTGCTTTGAGGTTGGGGTTAAATGGGATTGCTCCCTTTGAATCGTTTTGATGACCCACTGCAGCTGAGTCTGCAGGTTGTCCTGCTTGCTTTAAAGGGTATTATGTGCCTGAGATTGAGCAGAACTCAGGGTTTATAAGACACGCACAGACACACACACACACACACACACACACACACACACACTGAAGCTCAGACACTAGCTGGATGGAAGGTGATAGTGTAGGCAGCTCTCAGGAGGAAAGAATGAACATTTTTAACCAATTAAGTTCTTTAGGTATGGAGGTTACATGGGAGCAGATGTGACATTGTTACTTAAAAAGAAAAATAGTTGGGAGTCACATAGCTGAAATCTATTCGATTGACAGGTGTTCTGTTGTGTTAAGAGACTAGCCCTTAATTTCATCTATTCATCTTGTACACAAAGACGTACAAATCTTGTTTTGCAACAGTTTTGTAAGTGTTTTTGAGTCTGTCACAAAACAATGCAATAATGTGTGTCTTTGAACACAACTCTTTCTGTGCACATGGCCATGAAAATAGTTGCAAAAGAATTAATTCATGTCGCATTTTAACATGACATGAGGCACATGACAGCATCATCTGCAGGGGGGAGCTTTGGAGGCACAGTGAAGAACAGTAAAGATGGAGAGGGACCTGCCAACTGTACCAAATATTTCCAAGCTAAGCTCACATTTTACTTAAGTTTGCCAAGTGCATTCATTCATTCATTCATTCATTCGTCCAGACCTGGCATTATCAATCAAAGTATGAAATGTAGTCCACTTAACTGTTGCTTGTACAATACAGAGGGTAATTATTATTAGGGAAAAGGGTATTAAAGTAAATTCACCACAACAGAACTTGTCTAAAAACAGAGAAGATCATGAAGTCTTCCAACCCATGCAGCCCTAAAGGGAAGTTTTTCATATGTTTAAAACAACAACAAACTATCAACCTTCAATTATCAAGAGATACAGCCTATCACATATCTAAATGACCACATAGGTCATTTGCAACTCAAATATTTGAGTCATATAAGCATTTTCTTTGCATAATATTTGCTGCTGATAATAAATGGGGTGAACACCATTATAAATGTGTACTCATGAGTTAACAACAAGTTTGTAATTGGGGAGACTCTCAGAGAGATAAGGGAAAGTTAGGAAACCTATTTTCCTGATTACTTTAGACACTAAAAACACATAAATGAGTCAATAAATTAAAACTGTGTGATTAGGGCTGGGAGAGACTAAATTTTGGTCTTCTACACAAAGTTAATGTCACATGTGATTTTGGAGTTTCCCTTGGTTACATTTTAACAAGTGTCCTTTGCTTTCTCATGTGCATCTTCTTATGCAATCATTAGAGGTTGCAAGTTTTGTAGAAGTCTTTTTGGTTTAAAAAGCCCTAAATACTTATTTTTTTCAGTTTAGAGAAAAAGCTGCATATGAACAACAAAAATCTTTCTGAATCTTTTTTAATTTAAACATCCAATATTAAATTTGTTTGGGGGTTCACAAATTTTCAAGTTACAGATGACCATAAACAATTCCCCCTCTTAGGTAAAGCCATGTTTTTTAAGGTTAAAATTCTGTGTTATTGCCAATCCTTTTTTTTTCTTAATTTTCTAAACAAACCATGACTACTAGACACCAACACCTAATTAAACATGCAGATACACACTCTACCACCACCCCTTGATTTAGCTGTTTAGCACCATGTGAGCTCCATCTGTAGTCAAAGCCTTCATTGGTGACATGTGGCCTGTCCATTATTGCTCTATTAAAAGCTATGCATGTGTCAATGGGAGCCTCACTGTTCCATAGCAAATAGGCATCTTGTATTCTGGCAGAGAGATTAACAGCATCAAGCACAGTGACTTCCTTTAATGTCAGTCTCCCTTTGATACTTGGCACTTGCATTTGAGCATGAGCTAGATTAAATCTTGCACAAAGTGTAAGGTGATGCTGAATAAAAGAGGGTGATGCCCCTGACATTTAAATTTGTGTTGGCATAATTATTGTTTAAGAACTTTTGTTAAATTTGCACTTAACTGCATGCTTTTTCATTTTATGTATTGTCTGGACGTCAACTTTCACTGCAATCTTGTTAAACATTTAGCTTTATTCTCTTCTATTAAACTGTGACCCATGTGCTATACTCATAACTATTTGCCTACCAGCAACCCCTTGTGGATTCACAAACACACAGGCATGCAGTCTGACACATCTCTCTTACATACACAGTCACAAAAGCAATCAGACACGCAGAATCTTTCTTTTTCTTTACTGCGTTTCATCTTCTTCTGGTGCATCCAACAGCCTATTTTTGCCTCACCCTGCTGCTACCTGAAGAGCAACAGAAAGGTGGTAATGGTGGGCTGACTGAGGCCTGTCACTTGATGCTCTTTCACCCTGGGGACTCTGAGTGGGAAAGTAATGGCCAGGCCTGCCAGATGTAGCAGTCACTTTTAATCAAGTGCATGGCTGTCACTCTGCCTGTATTGATCCCTGTGAAGTCCCCAGGCAGCCTGCAATCGGACTGGTTTCGACACCACAACAACTTTCCTCTCGCTTTTCAAACAACTCCCCATGTGGTGGCATCTTGGCCAAGTTAATCATCCTCCAGCTTTGCCGTGAAAAACACTAACCGTGGCAAACAAGATCGCAAGGGATCATTGTCCCCGCCTCTTATAGTGCGAGCAAATCACACACTATCTCTTAGTGCATGTTGTGGTTTCATGTGAGACAGATATCTGCATGTGATTCATGTACCTGTGTGCCTTTAGGTCACATGTTTGTGTACATAGAGAGAGCAAAGCCATTACTGTTAGAAGCATGGCACATTAGGGTGATTGAGTAAATCTTTCAGTCTTTGTGTTATTTATATACAAGATTTAAATATGGTTACATAGCCACAGTGAAGCCATATTTGTCTTGTTTTCACCTCGCGCGACAAGAATATGCGTGACTGCAAAAGTGAGTGAGTTGAGATTTGGCACCTGACTCCTCTTTTTTTCAGAGATCTGTTGCAAGGCTGTGGTTTTATTGTTCATTTGCTGAGGCCACAGGGGCTGACTATTACTGGGTCATAACTCGGCAGGATGATGAGGGATGAATTCTAATGTGGATCCATCACCAATAGGGACGTGAGGGAGGTGGTGGGAAAAATAGAAGGAGTATTCATGGAATGGATGGTAATAAAATATGTCATCAGCACATGTACACAATCACACATTCATATATAAATACAGCAAAACACAGATGTGTACAGCTGAATACAGTGTCCTTCCTATTCTGAATGTAAGCCAGGTCTAAGGATGTCTATTTTTATTGATCTGGGTATTGTTTTTTCATTTATTTCTGCTGCTTTATTGAGGACTGAATGCCACATTGCTAAACTTATTTCTTGTCTTCATTCCACGTTTAAGATAAGGAACTGCATCGTACAATATGTAGCATAGAGGTCACTTGTCTTACTTGTGTGACACTTTGCTGCTTTTCATTCATCACCAAAACCACTATTTATGTGTAAGGATCATAGCCGACTGGAAGAGAGAAATGGCAGAGCAGGTTCAGAATAATCTGTTCCACCATTCAGACACATGGTTGACTCCATGTGGTAAACCTCACTGACAGATGCTTAGAGTAAGAGTAAAAGGGAAGGTATTAGGCAATGACATGTGAAATAGAGGGCACACTGTCGAGCCCCCTGCATTGCAGATGTACTCCACTGCGCCATAGTGGACAGACAACACTGAGCAAGGCAGTGTGAGGACACACTGTTTCAGAGTATTTGGCAAAGGAGGATTTTTTTATTTTTATTTATTTATTTTTTTTGTACCTTTTATAAAATCTTGGGAATTTAGATCTTCAAACTTGTAATGTGAAGATATATGTAATTTCATGTAAAACAAAAAGCAACAGCAAACAAACAGAATGCAAGGTTGTAATTTAGCCAATTAGTGGCTGGAATATATATAGTACAGCATGTTTCAGTCTGTATGTTGAAGGTTTTTTTTTTTTTAATAATAAAATAGGTTGCTGCAAGAGTAAGTTATGACAACTGCAAATTTTCTCAGCCTTCTATTAGGGTAGAATACTTTCAAGTTGTAGATTTCTTTTTTTTCTGTTTAGATTAAAATTTAATGACCCCTACAGGGAGACTGGGTTGTTTCAGCTGAGGAGAATAAGATATAGCTTATCATAATAATGCAACAAAGAGCACTGGGAAAAATTCAACAAGTCGCCACAAGCAGAATGTGCAGATTTTAATTGCATGAATAAATAAAAGCCATAGATTGTCTGCAGATTGTCTGCAGTGACAAGTGCAATGACAAGTGACATACAGCTCATTGAGGAGACCTGCAATATCTCCAGGAATATAAGTATGCACATGCAAATACAAGCTGCTGTCATCATGCTGCACAGAGCAAGACACACACTTCGTCATCAATAAAGTCTGTACCACATGCTCCTAGCCTAGAGATTTTTTTCGTCTTGCTTTATCTGAGCATCTTGATATGTAAAGTAGATCACAAGAAACATATAGTCTGCACAGCTCCACTATCTTACCAACCCCCTCTGGTGGGTTAGGAGAACCCATGAGGTGTGGGATCCCTTTTTGGGATTTGCAACCAAAGTATCATCCTTTGCTTTCTCATAACACACTGTTGCAGAATACCTCACAATCCCCCCACACAGTGGGACAAGGACTTTGCACTGCAGCTCGCATTAAGTCAGCAGGAAAAAACAACAAAATAAAGCATAGCTCCTCTAGGTGCCTTCTGTCTTTTCTGGAGGAAACAGAACAATGGCTCTATTAAAGCACCAGCACCATACACCCTGGGTAAAATAGCTGTCAGAATTGTCACTTTCAAATGACATACCTATTAGCAGCTAATAAAACCCCTGAGCTAAGCTGAGCCAGCCGGCACAAATCAAAGCAACAAGGATGAGATGTTGCTGTGAAAGAGTAGGAATATTTCTTTGCTTTGTGGACCTTTTGTTTGCCTGTTCGGCCCCTATCAAGTTAGACAATGCAGTTCGCTCAGAGCGTAATCGATACTGCAAATGTCAAAGACTGGCTATGGTTGCATGAGGCAAAAAACATGACTCTCCGTAGCGTTGTTATCTGCTGGACAAAGACTTTGACAGACGATTCTTAATCCTGGAGTTTGAGCCAACATCTACAGAGGCTTTATCTTATACAGTACAGTCTTCCTATCCACTCAATGCCAATGATCCACCCTAATCTTAAAGCTATTGCTAATCAGGAAAATCTCTCCTGCTACTCTCTGTGTGCAACATGCACAGTAAGAGCTAAATGTTTGTCAACAAGTGGCAGGTACAGCGTCTCAGCATGTATCAGATTTACAGTTTTAGAGCTTTGTAATTACTCCTCAAACACAATTGCTCTCATTTCACTGGTGATTATGTTTGCTCTCTGAAACCTGCAACACAGTGATTTGTTCACATGTGTTGGAATGTATGTATACACATACACACCCACACACACAAAGCCATTGTAATTCAGGGAGCATCTACTGGAGATTACATTGTCTTGTCATTAAGACAGCACCCCTCAAGGGTACCATTACTGTACAGATGCACTGTGAAATACTCTCCCACCCCATCCCACACACACTTACATATGACACACATACAGCCAGGTTACCTTAATTGGCTTTAGTCCCACAAGAGAGTTATATTTTTACAACACACCCTATTGAAGACAAAATCTGAACTCTTAAACCTCCACCGTTGTGACGTGGTTTTCTATATATCAAACCTGATTTTATCACTGCAATAAAAAGTAGATTGGTCACAGTACAGTGTCTTCAAAAGCAGATAAAATTTCAGTAGTGTTGAAATTGTAATGGGACTACATAAATTTAATCAGTCAATATATCGATTAGCAATTGTACAATGGCGGCAGACTTGAGTATAAAATGTTTAATGTGCTACAGAATGAGGACATAGAACCGTGAACACCTAACACTTAACTGGCTTTTATTGATATTATATTACTGTTTCATGGCTCATTAGAATTAGACAGATACTTTTCCATCCAACTTCCGAAATGTCATTTCACAGAATATTCATATCAGAAATTTTTCAAAAACCTGTTTTGGAATTAATATAACAGACGTGGCCATGTATCCAGCAGGTGGAGGTATATTTTTTTTTTAACTTGGCTGTAATAACCAGATTTGTGGTTGTTAATGAAAAAAAATAAAAAATAAAAAAAATCTTTTGTAGGAGACAAATCAAATGAACTACCTTAGCCCCTATTAAAGACAAAGTCTGAACTCTTAACCCGTCACCTGTGACTATTATTTCCCATTGCAGGTGAGCCTTTACTTTTATTTTAATGAAGTTATTTTTAGTTTATTTTTAGGATTATTTCTTTGCTCTAACAAAATATGTGGAATCAGCCCATGAAAAACTGACCAAATCTTCTCTGCTAATGTCAAACAGCTTATAAAACAACTTATTCATTTAAGAAACAGGGGCCTCAGTAGGATGTGCAACCACAAAAGCCTGGAGCCTCTACCTCATGCTGGTCTCCAGCTCAGTCATACTGCTATAGTTTTGCATCGAGGCAGGCCTTTCCATCCTTTCCACATCTAATTATCAACCAAACTCAAATTTTCTTTTGTTTGTTTGAATGAAGGAATTTATCCATTTATTTCTTTTTAAACCATCCAGCCATTATCTATACCCAGCAAAGTTTGTTACATACTCAGCAAGAACAAAATTACGTCATGTTGTTCTCATGGCCATGGTTTGGGAATTTTTGCGGTTTCCCCTCAACACATCAGCCTAGCAGAACTTTTTACTCGGAAGGCGTCTGTGAACTTATGCAAAAGATTCAACAAGTTGAACAGAAAGTTTTAATGAACAGCTGATCAAGGCAGTGAGAGAGTACGAAAATCTATACAATGCATGCCATATGAAGACATCGATACTTCCACATGGACAACCCTGCCACATTGTGGAAGAAGATTCTTATGTAGTACAAAATAATTGAGCCAAAACTTTTTTTTTGTTGTTCTTTCAACATGGAGAACAAGAACAAAATTTTCTGTTCTCATGGAGTATATATAACAAGCTTAATTCCCAAGCAGAGTCATGGGGTGACTGGAGCCTATCCCAGCTGCTATCAGACAACAACTGATATCAATTCTATATCAAATCTACTAATTTATCTCTTTTTTTAATTTGTGTCTGGAATGTCCAGTTCCTTTGCTAAATCCACTGCAAACACAGATGCCTATGCAAATAAGTTGTATACTGAGAGAGTGTAATATCAGACAGCTACTGTAGATGTGTCTTAAACCATCAGCAGTGGTTACTTGTGCAGTAACGAAAACCTTCATCGACTTCCAATCTACAAGCTCAGATAGATATGTTGCTGGAAAAGGTTGGACAAGCCACTGACAGAGCATACAGAGCAACAGGTAGTCCTATCCTTTTTTTTCTTTTTTTTTTTCTTTGATCTACAGTACTGATGGCTCAATTGAGCATCAGAAATCATGATCAAAAAAACTTTATTTTTTTAAAAAGTTGTGTATACCCAATGTAAGTTAGAAAGTTGTTAAAAAACATAAGCTTAGACTATTTAATGACTGAAAGTATAATATTGACAGTGTCTTTAAATCTCAAATACAGCTGGTGATTCTTCATTTAAGGGCCCACAGGAGGTGACAGCTTAGAACAGTTTCCCAACTTAAAAAAATACCCATGGCATTGTGTTTTTGTTGATCTGTCTTTTAAAGGCACAGTTCTGCAATTTGATCAGCAACCATACCTCTAAACTGTGCGACATGTGAAAACAACATCTGCTCTCTTCTATCGCTATCTGTTCTCTTCCAGATTTTCACTGCAGAAGAGAGAACTGACCCATTGTAATCCATCTCTTGCTGTATTATAGGGGCTCTAAGTAATAAATTCAACTCTTACAAAGCCCAGTGGCCAAGCACATGTTGTCCATGAACCTTTGCTATAAAGTGTATGTGGTTCAGATTTTAATGCTGTTTTCAGTCTCTATTGTCAGCTTCGATCACTACACTGTCCCATTAACATCTGTCATTGCTTCCTCTGTACTTCAGGCGTGGCTGATTACTCCATCATCCTACAAGATGTCGCCCCAAAAACTGAATCCTATCCAGGTTTCTAACTTATCCTTGAACACACATAATAAAGTGAACCCACTTGCAGATTTAACAAATGTTTGCTTCTGTTGGCCAAAAAGTAATCTAGCACACTGTCCCATTTAACATTTTATAACATATTGTTTTTACACTCCATTTTATAGATTAAACAAAAAAGGATTACCAATAGGCAAAATGGTAAATTTTTAATATATTTTTTTATTTTGATTGAACTCAATCTTGGTCACAGTAGAGATTGTTAATATTGTTGATTTCAAAAGTGTACAAAGACCAAAACATAGAACAAATATAGTTAAACTTTCATCTCTTTTCTTTGTTTGGAATGCTGCTCATATGGGCTGGTAGCCAAATATGATGAGATGTTACACAATGACCAGCATTTTCATACTTCCAGTGTAGCTGTTTGGGTGATACCTTCTTGTTCTGGCATTTAACAGCAAAGTTTGCACATTGTATTATTCTGTAAGGTACCGAGCTGTCAGATGAAGACCTGGACAGGACTGGAGTGTTCTCCAGGATATGACTCAAATTTGTTAGCACTGCATATCTTAATGGCCTGAGTTATGCTAGGTGGCTAGTTAGCATGTCCTCATTCAGACTTGCTGCTGTCGGTTGTCTGGCTGCTGTTGAGTTAGATTCTAATAGTATTTCATGAAGCCAGTATAGTATTGAAGGAGGATCTGCTTCACTGAGATTCTTCCAGGCGGCTAATCGGAATAGCATACAGCACAAGTCTTCATAAAACCTTTGTCAAGATGTTCTCCAACTTCTTTCTCCTCAGTTTGTTTTTAAAATGTGCTCCTATTTTTCTACTACATGACTTTTGTTTCAACTGAAATGTTTCCTTTTTCAAATGACATTTGTCTCTCACACACTATTAGCATACTTCTAATACTTACTAGTAAAATGAGATTTCAGAAACTTCACTATAATGTGTGAACTGTTTCAAAATGATATATGAGACAATTTCAGTATAGTATATTAGATGATTTCAGTATACTGTATCAGGACTTTAGTATATTATATAAGAAGCGTTCAGTATAGTATGTGAGTGGATTTTAGCACATTGAATGAGAGGATTCGAGCATAGTATATTAGAGGAGATTCCAGTATAGTATTTGAGAAGTAATATCAGTATAGTGTATGACAGGTTTTACTATAGTGTGTGAATGATTTCAGTATGATATATGAGAGGTTTAAGTGTAATGTAATGACTTAAATTTCATATGTCTGTGAGAGGGTAATTCTGAATAATGTCTCAAACAGCCCCTCATATTATTCTGTTTGTCATTCTCATTGAATTCAACTGATGTAGTGGGTATTTTTGGCAACTATTTCAACAGTTTGTGAAGATAATAGGAGTCTATGTTCAGTTTTAGCTTAGCTTTTGTGGCTCTCTTTAGCTACACTCAGTTTCTCCTACATTTCTGCTCTGTTTCCTTTTTCTTAGTCCGCTGATGAGGAATACACAGCTGGCCTGTAGATGGATTGACTGAAAAAGTCTCATACGCAACACAAAGTTTGACGTCAATTCAGTTGCAATCTAATATTGAAATAATCTTAAAGCCCAACCCTATAAATAGGTAAACTGAGGAAGTGCTTTTAGAGCAGGTTTATTATGCTCCCTCTAGGGAAAAAAGCTTGATGTTTGCACATCATACCAAAGAGATAAAAGATTAAGTAGTGTCATTTTTATTTATGATCTTTGGATAGAAATCCAACCACTTCCTGAAGAAGTGCAAAATATTTGATTAAAAAAAGAGAAATCTCAACCTATAACAGTAAAATTAGGGGAAAAAAGTCTTAAGGCTTGATAACTTCAACATACCACAGGATAAAATACCAAAAGCTAATTTATGACATTCAAGCAGTTGTTTTATTATGCTGAACCACCCACAAGAGTTTACTCACAAGTGTGTCAGGTTGAACTAAATCCACCCAACATCTGTCTAATTTCTTAGTGAAGAGACAATCCTCTCTCTTGTCCATCCTCCATAAACCTCTCAGGAGACCCCTAGCCAACTGTGACATCCCCTTCACACAAAAATAGACACACACATCTCCACCCTTTCACTACATGAATAATGCAAACTCAGGCAGTCAGCAGTGAGCTAATAAGTCAATTGCTTCAAGAGCCTGGAGAGACAGACACCCATGTGCCATGATGTTTATCCTTTTCACTCGGGTTGTGCTCAGCACCAGATGTCCAAGGTGCAGGGTGATGAATTATGGGTCACCTTCTCGACCCTCCTCTGCAGTGTCACAACATTAGAAGGCAGGAGCATGTGGTTTAGCACATGTGGTTAGGCGTAGGTGTGTCCGTCTTTGTCCAAGGATAGAGAACCATTTAAGTGCACATGCTATGGGAAGGTTGGAAGCACATGACTTTGTTGCTTCCTCCTGATGGCTTAGGAAATTTCCCATTGCAAACACAGCGTATGTTTTGTAAGTGTTTATAAGCTACCGCAGGACATCTAAGGAAAAGACAGCTGTGCTGATAATTTAATAAGGATTAAGAAAGTGCATATATCAGTGTTTCATATATGTATGAAACATGCTTATGAAAGACCTTTTAAGGAATTGTTTCAGCATGCATGTGCGAATAGATGCTGGACTATGAATATGTGACCATCTAAATGCTGTCTTTTGGTGCATTGCAGTTTTATTTTTTTATTTATTTATTTTTTTTTAATGTTTGTTTTGTTTTGTTTTTATTTATTTATTTATTTTCACTGATGAGCTCAGTTGTTCAGATCATGATCACACCTAAAAGCACCAATTTGACAATTTTGGTTTCTTAGGCTGTTATGTAAGTGAGTCCCCATTGCTTCAGCATTTATAAAGCAATACAAACCTTCTTTGATTTCCCGATAAACATGCCAAAAAGCTAAGTGCAAACCCACCATAAGACATGCAGTACGTTTAGGGGATTTAAAGTGTGACCATAGCTTTCCAAGATGACTATTGAAGCTACAAAGCTCTTGTGACAATTACACTCTCTCCGAGCTCACTCAGTCACTATAACCGTCTCTCGGAGGAGAGAGAATTTCTTCCACTGTCAGAGTGAAACACTGTGTAAAGAGGAAGATTTCATTAATAATCCTTTCAAAGTGAAATGTCTGGCTTTGCAGTTTTAGCCTGATCCCTCTGACAGTCAGGCCAGTCTGTAAGGCTAAGTTGTAATTGGGGCGCTTGAGCCAGCAAGAAACATATTTAAACTTAGTCAAGAATAGTTAGCATTTTGGGGAGAGATTTCTGAGCAATACAGCACACATTTCATCAGCCAGCAGTAAAATCTTTTTTTTTTTTTTTTTTGCCATGACTCAGTTTTTCTCACCTTGTGCTTTTCTGGTTTTGTTGACAATAACTGTAGCTATAAAACAATTTAGAAACAGATGAGATAAGTATATAAAAAGTCAGAGCAGGGGATGGCTGTTTAAGAAATGTAGCATAAAATGATCTTCTAACACATTATAATACATTTCCCTGCCCTATTTTAACATGTCAAACGTAGAATATGTCTATATGTGAAACCACAACAACAATTAGTGGAGAATCTACCCTGTAAATATGCTCTGCGCCACACAGTCTGGCTCCAACTGAAGGATCTTTATTAGCTTTAGGTGCCAGGAAGATGTGCATATTGATTACCACCTGCTTCATCTAACTCACTCCAGAACATCTATGTTCTTCTGATTCATAATTCAAAACAGCCATTTGGACGATTCCTGGCAAATTAATATTTTATGATAGATGCAGCTACCAAAATAATAATCATTACCTCAGTCATCAAGGGATGGCCTTATGAGTATAAAAGATTGTGCTTAAAATGACCTCTTACTGTAACCTCAACAATGTTGCACAAATTAATTTAGAAGCTGGAAGTGTTTTCTAAATCCCTACATTATGCGTTACTGTTTGAGGTGATGGATAGATTTATTGGCGCTTATTTCATTATGCATGCAACAGTCATTCAAAACTTGCACAATCAACATGGCCTTTATCTGTCTATTTACTTAGAATTTTGTAAATGAGTTCTTGACGCTCCGCCACCCTTCACCCTGAGCTTAAATCAATGGTAACAAACATTATGTGATTCATAGCTCCATTGTACAACTTTATCACAGAGGTGCTCAATTACTTTTAAACATCCCACCCCCTCCCCTCCCACAATAGAACAAGCATGCACAGAAGATTTGTCAGTTGTCTCACAGACAGTGAAAAGTATTGATAATTAATAATAACTTATTTACTCTAGTGCTCCTGATAAAATAAATCACCAATTGCGTTCTTCACAGTTGTTATCAGATATTCAGGATTAAGGAGAAAGGCATCATGAAAATAGATGTATAACAACAGTATGGTGGGATATTTTTGCCTATAACTTCCACAAACAGCTGTTTGTTTCAGATTCTGTGTTGGTTTTAGTGTGACCACAGTTGTGTGTGACCACAAAATTTCTAAATCTTAAACAGTGGGGTGTGTATCAGTTCCTCCTCAGGGTTCAGTGGAGCAGCAGACTAGTGTGGATTGTGCTTAGTAATGAATGGGAGTGGCTCATTTAAAAGCAGATTGTCAATTTTAGGGTTGGTAGTTTGATTCCCTGCCCCACCAGATGGCAGTGTCTCTGGTCAATACACTGAACCCTAAGCTGCTCCTGATGGGAACAGATGGGAACACGTACCGGCAGGATGTGTGTGTTTCACACATTTACTTAACTGAAGCTATGTATAATTACTACTACAAACAAACTGATATGAAATAACTGGAATATATAAGCTACTCTTCAGGTTTCTGTTTGGATTATGATTATCCCAATGTTTGTTTTTTTTTTTTTGTTTTGTTTTTATGCAAACTGCTTTCATGACAATAACTTGTAATTGCCAAAATTGATTTTACTCATAGAGTTTCATTAAAATAGTTTTATTTTCCATCATATTTTGCATGTTCTATTGATGCACCAACTAGAAGCAGATTTTAACGTGTAAAATCCAAATCCACATTTTAGTTTCTTGGGAAACTACATTTCCTGTACACTGTGTGCAGAATTATTAGGCAAATGAGTATTTTGATCACATCATCCTCTTTATGCATGTTGTTCTACTCCAACCGGTACAGGCTTGAAAGCCTACTACCAATTAAGCATATCAGGTGATGTGCATCTCTGTAATGAGAAGGGGTGTGGTCTAATGACATCAACACCCTATATCAGGTGTGCATAATTATTAGGCAACTTCCATTCCTTTGGCAAAATGGGTCAGAAGAGAGATTTGACGGACTCTGAAAAGTCAAAAATAGTGAGATGTCTTGCAGAGGGATGCAGCACTCTTAAAATTGCCAAGCTTTTGAGGCGTGATCATCGAACAATCAAGCGTTTCATTCAAAATAGTCAACAGGGTCGCAAGAAGCGTGTTGAAAAAACAAGGCACAAAATAACTGCCCATGAACTGAGGAAAATCAAGCGTGAAGCTGCCAAGATGCCATTGGCCACCAGTTTTGCCATATTTCAGAGCTGCAACATCACTGGAGTGCCAAGAATCACAAGGTGTGCAATACTCAGGGACATAACCAAGGTAAGGAAGGCTGAAAAACGACCACCACTGAACAAGACACACAAGATAAAACGTCAAGACTGGGCCAAGAAATATCATAAGACTGATTTTTCTAAGGTTTTATGGACTGATGAAATGAAAGTGAGTCTTGATGGGCCAGATGGATGGGGCCGTGGCTGGATCAGTACAGGGCGGAGAGCTCCACTCCAACTCAGACACCAGCAAGGTGGAGGTGGGATACTGGTATGAGCTGGTATCATCAAAGATGAGCTTGTGGGACCTTTTTGGGTTGAGGATGGAGTCAAGCTCAACTCCCAGTCCTACTGCCAGTCTCTGGAAGACACCTTCTTCAAGCAGTGGCACAGGAAGAAGTCAGCATCGTTCAAGAAAAACATGATTTTCATGCAGGACAATGCTCCATCACACACATCCAAGTACTCCACTGTGTGGCTGGCCAGAAAAGGTCTAAAAGAAGAAAAAATAATGACATGGCCTCCTTGTTCACCTGATCGTAACCCCATAGAGAACCTGTGGTCCCTCATCAAATGTGAGATCTACAGGGAGGGAAAACAGTGCACCTCTCTGAACAGTGTCTGGGAGGCTGTGGTTGCTGCTGCATGCAATGTTGATCGTGAACAGATCAAGACACTGACAGAATCTATGGATTGCAGGCTTTTGAGTGTCCTCGCAAAGAAAGGTGGTTATATTGGTCACTGATTTGTTTTTGTTTTGTTTTTGAATGCCAGAAATGTATGTTTGTAAATTTTGAGTTGTTATATTGGTTTCCCTGGCGAAAATAAATAAGTGAAATGGGTATATATTTGGTTTTTGTTAAGTTGCCTAATAATTATGCACAGTAAACTAAACTAAAAAAGCCCCACTCCAACTTCCAAAATTATTCAGCTTTGATATTTATGAGTCTTTTGTGTTCATTACGAACATAGTAGTTGTTCTATAATAAAATTAATCCTCAAAAATACAACTTGCCTAATAATTCTGCACACCCTGTAGTTTTTGGCTTATGGTAGTGCAACGCTGCATTATCGTGATATATTCTTTAATAGTTCTAAGAGAAGTTAAATACTGATATAGCTGATTTTGAAATGTTCATGGTACTTTCTGTGCAAAAGACAAGTGTATCATGTCACCAAACTTATCCACAAACTTCAAGCTTTAGTTGTGAAAGGATCACACTGTACTGTACCTGTCACACTAATTCAGTAAGGGCTGTCCCTCAGCTCCTTTGGACCTTGTCACTGGTATGAATTCTACCTTTGCTCCAGTGTTGACAATTGTTGAACTGGGACTGAGCAATCATTGAACCGCAGTAAAACTTTTCCTGGTACAAGTGACACTGAAGGATGAATCATTGCCAATGCGTCATTGATTTTTCCATGTGGGGTGATCTCTAGTTGTGCATAGTGCTTTTCCCATGTTTTTCCTTTATTATTTTCTTTTTTATATTTCAAGAAAATATGTTAAAAGCCAAAACAGAAAAAAAACATCATTTTACAACAAGTTTGTCCAATGAGGTTCATAGTCACAGACTTCTTTAAAAAAAACAACTCTTACTATTTTAATTACAAACAATTTTGAGGAAAAGACTTAAAAAACATTTTTCCCATCAGTAAGGCAATGTGTTTACAGTGATGCACCCTGTTGTAATGATTTTGATGTTTTATGGAAAGCACTTTGAATTGTCTTGAACATGAAATGTACTATTCAAATAAACTTGCATTGCCTCTGAGGTTCTAGGGTACGTTGTATGTTGCATATGAAAAAGCGCAATTCGATCCTGATTTTTTTTTTTTTTTTTTTTTTACTTTGTTCTCACACATGACTATTTAAGGACTAACTGCTTATTAATGCAGCATACTGTAAAAAGTGAGGTGTACATGATAGAGACAGTGTTGCCAGATCTTGCAAGAAAAACAAGGAGCCAGCCTGATAAAAAATAAACCCAAAAGAGGTGATCTCCCTCGCAAATTAAATCTATATATATATATATATATATATATATATATATATATGGTTTTTAAAATATATTTATTTGAATGTAAATACAGTAAACACCTTAAGTAACTTAAACTTTGATATAGATAAGACATACATGACTCAGGAATACCTGGGGTAAATCCAAAACAAATGAAAACTGTCTTCTCCTCATGTTGTTATGGGACATTGAAACTAATAAGCCTCATACAAGAGTTTTGGTTTTTTCTTTCTTGTTTTGTTTCTCTCTTTTTTTTTTTTTTTTTTGTTGTGCCAGCCTGCTCCATGGTGAGCATGCATTTCACATTTTACACACACAAAAATTATATAATTATAATTATATATACAGGGCTCCTCGGGAAAAAAAAAGGACTGTTGCGTTCACATTTCCCAAGCTGCAGCCAGGTATTACTGCCTGATTGTCGACTGCTGGGAAAGGATAAGACAGACTTTTTAAAGGAAGGAGGACAAGCCCAAATAAGCAACTACACCTTAGAAAACAAGCCCAAACACCCGCGACTGATATTATTTCCAAGCAACTTTACAGGAAAACAAGCTCAAAGTTGCTTGAGATGAGCGGACTTGGCAACACTGGTTAGAAGATGCATTGGGCCTCATTCACCAACCATGCTTTCAAACAAGTTGTTCTTAAATCTTATTTTCGAATATTTTACAAAAATTGTGGAATTCACCAAAATCTTTGTATCTTGGATTTTTTTAAATAATTTTTGGTGAAGTGTAAAGCATTTTGTTATTTAAGATAAATACCAAGATATACTGTTGATCCAAACGTTTTCATTTCCCTTAAGGGAAAATTAAACTTTTTCATCCTTTTCATTCAGTTAAGAACAAGTAGCAGCCAAGATGAATCTACTTCTACAGACTTCCCTCACAGGAAGAGCTCAAGTCTCTATTGGGCCATTTTCATCCCATGAGGAAATATTTTCATTTTTACCTGCATTTGTCTGCATTTAATCTCACATGCTGGTCAGGTTTAGGCAACAACAGTTTAAGCCATTAAATAACTATTTTCTTTTCTTTTTTACTTAAACTGTTACAACAGAACAAGGGATCAGAAAAATTCAAACTGATGTTCATGTGAAAAATCTACAAGGAGTTTCATTATGAAGCAGCTGGAACTATGAGAAAAATATTGAGAAAAAGCTATTTAAATTTTATTTCTGAGAAGCTTTGTTCTATCAGGTGATATGCAGTGCTTGCCTATAGAGGCAGAAATGTGGTCATATTAAATTACTTGAAAAATTTGCTCAAAGCAAGTAGGGATTTAGAGTTCCAAAAATTCCTGCAAATCTTCCTTTGATATACCAACATGCTGAGGGATCCAGCTGAATCATTCATGATCAAATATATAGTGTACACAAATGTGTGCTGCAGTTCCATTTGTCAGTTCATCAGTTTATTCCATCAATCAAAATCTATTTTTCACATCTTCTCTGATGAGCATTATTGCTGTTTTCCTTTTTATTATTCTTTCACTGTACTTCAAAGCAGCTGCTTCCCGAAAGTATTGCCAACATTTCAATGTGACTCGGCTCACTCCAAAACAAACCAGCATTGTTTTCTTGCCTGAAACCATGATGCGACAAAAAAATAAATAAATAAACAAAACAGCAGAATTAATGCCTGTGGCAAAGAGAGAGATACCATGTCTACAAAGATGATAATGTCTATGCAATCATTACACATCAAACATGTTTTTTATAATGACATAACTATTTTTTGATGTTATCTATTACTAGCTGCAGGCACAAACAGATACATGGGACAAAAAAACTGCAGACCTGACCCACAAATCCAGTTTAATCATTTCAAATAAAGCCCCCTAACTAACTGATCGATGGCTGCTTTAGTTTGGATGAAAGACTCACCTGTTGCTACTTAATGCAGAAATGAATTTGATTTCAATCACATTTTAATGTCAGATCTTATGTTTTTAATTCCATCCTCATCTTTTGTTTTTTGTTTTTTTTTTCATGCCTACTGATATCCCACCATGCTATACTTTACATTTAAAATCACATCTAAGTGTATTTCAGTCTAAGTATATTTAGGTACATTATGACACATACCACTTGATATTTTTTCTGAAATTCTCAAAAAAAAAAAAAAAAAAAGAATTCTTTCATAAAACCTTTGAGTAAAAGAGGTGAACTTTTCTTGTCTGATTATGATATCAGCTGCCACAGCCTTCATGGCAAGGTAGCTAAAGGTTAAAGTGATGATAGAGATGGGTTCAGAGGTAAAATGGAGATACATTTTAAGAACAGTTCTACCACACATTTTAATAATTTTATACTTTTTTAAAATCCACAACATGGAAAGGATGTAAGAGAAATCATAACTATTGGAAATATAGCCTACAAATTTTACTATCAGCACATAGATGCTTAAAGTGGTTGTGGAATTGTTGGTTACTATAAATATCTAAAGCACAATGTTAAAGCTCCACTTCAACAGTTATTTATCTCCTAAAATCTAATGTTTCTCTGAATTGTACATTTCCATGTTTGTGTCACAAAAAAGAGGTCATGACTTTAAAAAAGACCTGGGGTTATACTCTACTTCTCTAGCCTCATTCAGTGATTCGGGGTCTATGAATATGCTAATTTGGTCCCGAGCACCAGCATATGATACGACCTGCGCTGTCCTCTGTGGCTCTGCAACACTCTGCTGCATTATGGCCTGTTCTAATATCAGGTAGCTGTCACCTGGGTAAATGATTGGAACATTGTCAGACTTTATAATTAGTTTTGCATCAAAACCCAGCTGTTTTAGGAAACAGATGCCAAATGGAAATCTGATGAGAAGCTGCCATTTCTCAAAATAAATGGATTGAACTTGTCATAACTTAACATCTTTGTGTGAGAAATTATTCTGAATTTTGTGTTTTTACAGCCATACACACATCTGCAATATTCACAAAAAAAGTACCACAAGTACCCTTTTCTCCCTATATCTACCATCTTCTTCTTTTATCTACCATCTTTCCTACCTAACTCGAGCCAACTTTCTCCAACATTCTATGTGGAACATCTTTTTGAGACTCTTAGGGCTCATTTATGTTCCCTTTACTTATATACATAAGTAGGTCTATGTCAAACATTTTCAAACATCATTGCCAACATACTGTCATGCGCTTTATGTTCACGATTAATTAGCAATACATCCACTAGGGGGCAGCGCAGAGTTTAGACTTAACGTCTGAGCTCTGACATTAGTTTCAATAGCAACAGTAAACATGGTGACAGTGGAGCAGATCATGATACAGCACATCTGTATAAATAAATTTTTTTTAAAAAGGGCAGTATACGGCTGTGGTCAGTGCAGCCACTAAATGCACGGCAGCGTCTTCTTATTTGTTCCTTTTGTTGGTCACACGTGAGTTATACTACTAACGATGCTAATGTGTTGGTACAGACCTATTTGTTGTGTTTGTGTACATATCCAAAGCTCAAAATACGCACAAAATGAACACTGAGAATGAACAGAAGACATTAACTTTAGGTAGTATGAACCACAACAAACTTGACAAAACACTGTTGTGTCCACATATCCAAGTAGGAACAGTTTTATTTTTTACAGTTATACATTTTATCATATGGTCATAATAAATTATTTAAGCTTGAAAAATGCTAATATGAAAAAAAAACTCAAATTGTTAAATTTGTCATACAAGAAATGAGGTTGAAGTAAAACAAAGAACCTTTTTCAATGAAGTTATTGTTTCAGTTGTGTTTGCATAATTACCATAGAATGTTAAATATGAATTTTGATTAAAAGTTTACCTTCTCAGAGCTAGTACAACAAAGTCACAAGTAATGCCTTTTACACCTTTTTTGTTCAAAGAGAGGCTCCCACTAAAACAAGCTTGTGTCCAGTTATTTCACTGGCCTCAGGCCCAGAACTTGGAACCTTTAAGAAAATGTGCTCACTTCACACATTTTACTATGCTTGACAAATTGCCTTATTAATTCATGAAAATAATCAGAAGTGACATGGAACAATTTTTGAATGCCTTATCCACACCAGTTAATCAAATTTACTTCATCCTACCTGACACCTGAAGGGGTGACTGCTGTCAGCTAGGTCAGAAAGAAGAGACAACCTCGGGACTAAAATGGGTTGCTCTGTTAGTGCATCACATTCTGTGCAGAGAAGCCTGCGCAGCCTTGCTAAATGCTGATATTGTAAGCTGAATTCTAACTTCTTGGTTGTTGGTGATAATAACATACTTTTAACTTGTGATCTTTTTACAGGCCAAGTGCAGACTTGTACACATGTGGAGCAGATGTTCTCTACATTACAAGAGTTTATACTGAAATATTTTAATCAGAATGACATTTGAAGTTTTTATTTTCTTCTGCAAATTTGTTTTAATAACCTCTGAAAAATCAGAACTACCCCAAATGTTGCACAGACATTGTTTCATACCTGACTAATACTGTGCACCTGTGTATTCCTCTTCAGTACAGTTGATATACAGAGCCTCTGTATGAACAAGGCATGATCCCTAATCCAAACAGATGAACTCTCAGACAGGCAAACGGGCGGAAGCTAATCTTTTCCTCTGTTTGTGGAGCCAGGCCACACTGGGTGAAGCTTTTTATGTCTCATCCTCCTCGCATTGTTGGTGTGCAAGGTCATATGCTGCCAGCTCACTGGCCTGATTGGCATGGAAGGCAGACAGTCTTTTGGGTAGAGAATGAGAAGTTCCTGCACATGAACACTTGGCACAGGAACAAGGTGTGGAGCTTACCCGCATTCTTTGCTGAGGTTTTAGCAAGAAGAAAGGCCGTTTTGGCAGACGGCCCTTTTGACTAAGGCTTCCCCTCGGGTTCAGAAGGGAGCAGACAAAGCGCTTCTAGCACTCAAAACTTGGCTTCAGTATAAATCCTACTGAGAAACTCATAAGGCTTCTACCCTGAGTCCCCTTTAGAAAACAGATAAGAAACCTGTGAGACCCTTCAGTTTGGTTTCACTGTCTGCCATGTGGGCCACAATGGTGGCCACATGCACCTTCGAGGTAGAGGCTGATCTATTGCTATCCAGCAGAGAGTGTAGAAACTGCAATATGATTATCAAACTCTCAGGAGCAGGTCCAGCTAATTAGAGGCCAAAGGCACAGTCACAAAGAAAGAATCTGGGTTCGGATAAAAAGGTTGACATCTTTGTGTGAGAGTGGTTTCAGGCTCCTGGGGGGGTACAGTGGTTTTAAAGCAACAAGCACATTTAATATAGGAAATCAAATCTTGTTTGCGACAGTCTTTCAGTTTTTCGGTCTTAAATGTCAAGAGAAAGCACTTTTAACTCGTATAGCCCTTTACTGGAATGGTAAAGGCAGGGCAGCATGCTATTAAGCCGGTTTCTCAGTTAACTGAAAATTCCATAATATGTTATTATACTTTTAAATTATTTCCAAAGGACCAAAACTGCCATAATCAAAAATAAATAATTCTTTGTCTTTGCTCTGATGTATTATTTAATTCTACATTTACTTGTTTTCTTTCCATGGGTTAATTTATTCTTTTGTATATTGAATTATTTCTAAATTTTCCATGTTAATTTATGCATATCTGCACATGTTGTATTCATTTATATATCAGTTTATTTCCACATTTATCTATTTCTACCTTTACTTATGTCTCTATTTCTTTGATATATGACAAATTGAATGTTTCTAACTTACATCTAAAAAAGACTGGTCATCTGTTTCACACTGGCTGGGCACCAGCACAGTGGCAGTGCCTGAACTTAATTTTAACTTGATGGCTTATTTACACTAGACAGAAGTTTGGTTTGGAACCTGAGAAGTCGGTTCTCAACAAACACCAAACAATAGTGGCACTCCTTTGCAAACCATGACGTCATCAGTGGGCAAAGACTAGGTTCACCTGAACACCAGACCTTCGTTTTACTTCTGTTTCAATAAAGTGAAAAAGGAAAAAAATTAAATAAAAAAAAAGCTAGACCAGTGTTGGCTGTCAATGTTAACACAAGTGATGTATTTTATGCTGTGTTTCAGTAAAGTTAAACAAAAGAGCAAATAATCAATTAGCCTTGGAAAGTGAAAAAGGAATACTGCAACAGTTGAAGGACTTGGCAAAATCGTAACTGCTGAACCAGAGTCTTGCACGGGTCCAATTTCACCAACCCACACCTGCCTGAACCCTTTAGGATTAACCAACCCGACCCGTTATCCACCAATATCGCCCAGTCAAATCTGGACCTCATGATTTATAACCACACTTTAGCACATTAAGTAATTGTAAATACACCCCGTCCCTTTCTTAACTGAATATATTTATGTATTTAAGCTACAAAGCCACTGATCGTGTTATCGTTAATCCAAATTTTTGCCAGCCATCTAACTTTAACTTATTGTCCACTATATTATTTATTTATTTATTCGGTATAGTGAAAGGAAATGAAGCATTTTAAAAAAAAATTACAGAAAAGAAGATGATGAGAAAATGATTTCAAAGTAGAACAAAGTCATCAGAACATCTTTTCCACAGTTTGACACGAATGACAGATATACAATAAAACTTAACATTTGTCCGGACCTTGGGTTTGCTAAACATTTTGTTTCCTCTAAGTTCATATCATTTCTCCCTCTTTTTAAACAGCCTCTGGATACAGAATGGAAATTGATTATCATTAACTATGAAGCTCACCACAGGCTAGTTTTCCTTTTATGTCCTCCATTTTAATGCCGTCTGCTTGTTGCTGCAACTGTGCGCTGTGTGGCAGTGTGGCTTGTTTTAGAGGGAAACCCAACACATCCTGCAGGGCATCACAGTGAAGGTTACTCCGGCACCTGATAATTAAAACACCTGTCTTGTCCACAAAAATAAAGAAAAAAGAAGAAAAAAAATCGTAACTAGATAAATATCTGCCCAAACCCGTACCCGTACGTATATATATATATATATATATATATATATATATATATATGTGTGTGTGTGTGTGTGTGTGTTTGTGTGAATTAAATACAATGTATTAATTCCTGTATTTTATTTTGATTAAGGCATTTTTTGTCTTTTGTTATACTGATGATAAAGGAAAATTTAATATTTGGTTTCAGATATAATCCTTAACTACTCTGACAAAGAATGAGGCACTTTTTCGTATTTAATTTATGCATCACTGTCATTTACAGCTTGTAGCACATCAACAAAACCTGATGTCATTGGCTCATGTTCAAAGGCACAGTAACAACAAACACATTGGAGCAATCGACATGAAGAGCACCTGGAGTAAGTTTACAAAGTCAGCGTAACGTAGTAACTGATCATACATGACACTCACCTTCTGACCAGCATGTAAATAGACAATGGCTAGACAGAAATTTTTAAGTCTACTGTGAGCCCTTTTGTTTGACACGGATCTAATAGGCTCATGATTCCATCTGATTCAGATGCTTTAAAGGTCTTTCTTGGCCATTTCCATTTTCTCTCTCCAACTTATAATTGGCAGATACCATTTCAATATTTTATTTAACTGAAAATTCAGTTGTTTCTAATTAAATATTAAGAACAATACATTTTTTTCCAAAACTGCATGAGGTTACAGGGTTTTCTCTTATTTATATTCTGAAGACAAAAATCCTTCTGGTTATTCACAAAGAACCAAATAAAATGAAACTAAGAAAATTACACTTTATCAACTAAATCAATGTTATAGAACTGATTGATGTTTCAGTCTAGATTTTTGTCAAGTTATGTGTATGAAAACACCTAAGATATTTCCCCTGCTTGCCATTGCCTAATTCTGGCTCAGATAATGTCATTTGGCTGATCATTCCATGGCAGGAATTCAAGGATCTTCCTCATAATGTCTCCTATTATCTATGCTAAACAGACATTCCTCATTTGTGGCTGGTTTTTATGGAAGCTAATTTCTGTTACTTGCAAATTAAAAATATTGACAAAATATCTCATAATTATGGGATTAAGAGCAATAATTGTAAGATTTAAAGTCATTATGAGATTTAAAGTTAATATGAGATTAAATTAAACATGAATTTTTATCTGGTGATTATGACTTAATCTCATAATTGTTACTTTGTTTTATGTCATAATAATGACCTTTTTTTTAAACTTATAACTATTATGTTTTATCTCCTAACAATGACTTTCTTATAATTAAAACTTTGAGTTTCTTAATTATGACTTAATCTCTTACTATATAGCCTTCCTTGGTTGTGGGCTTTTGCTAGCTTTATTTTTTAACTTCTCTGCATCTTGTTTGACCTTTAAAATGCAGCATCTTCATGTGACATTAGGTTAAGTTTCCTGTTCTAAACATTTAGGCTTTTGCTCTTCCATGCCTTATTTTAGTTTTACATGGGGGTGTTGGGCCATTTGTGGCAAAAAGCACCTAACAGAATGTATGTGCTGCTTCTTTCTAAAGTTATGTAAGCACCATGTTGCAAGTTTACACGTAAAACACCTTTGTGGGGTACACATTTATATTCTGTAGGGCTTATAATTCTTAATCTTTCTGACAAAAGGTTGAGGACTGCTATTTTATCCGTGGCATATTAATGAATTTTAGAATTATGCAAGGTAATTTTATCATTTAGACAAAAAAGTGGTGACACTGCTGTGTATTCCAGCAGGACTGCCACTATGGTTTTATAGATACGCTGTGTCACTATGAACACAATAAATACTGCATACAGTATTTAATGTTGAGTGAATGCAGTGGTTCTCAAAAGGGGGGGCAGGCCCCCCTGGAGGGGAGGGAGGGCGTGGCAACATGACAGGGAGGGCACATGGGATTGGGAAAATGTGGCAGTTTTATTTAATCTTGTATTCATTTATTTATTTATTTATTTGACTGTTCATTTTAATTTTCTCTCATGTAATTTGTCAGCATGTTTTAGTGACAATTGAACATTCCTTCAAAGGGGGGCACGGTAGAAAAGTTTGAGAACTACTGAGTTAATGCAATTGAAATGTTTGCCATTGAAAGTATAACAGAAAGATTTGTTAAAACACACACAAAATATGTTAAATAACCCATAGAAATAATAAATCTGATAAATGGTAGACTGGTAGCACTTGTCTTGTCTCTGAAGAGAAATTCTTGTTCTTTTCAATCCAAGAATTATTTTCATAGTTTTCACATCCATGATTTCTTCTTTTTTGCAACAGAAGGAGCCTACTCTCCAATTCACAAACAAACTCCCAACAGATTACCTAGAAAATATATCTTTGTCTTTTTAACATGATAAGATTCAAGGCTGGTTTAACTGCAGTGGCAGAGGAGTCCATGAAACTGCTGGAGCCTCCACAACACAAAAATAACCTGTCTCTACACCTTCCTCAATACCAATACAGAGTCATTGGAAAAAAATACTAGAGACTCTGCTATTTTAAGGTTTAACAAATTGGAACATCATTTGAAAAAATAAAAAAATAATGAAAATATAAAAAATACAAAATAAACAAATTTGCCAGTTCTTGAATTTGGGAACACATTATATATTATATTTTATTTATTTAATTTACTTAACAAAATTAAGCCAAAATACGGATAAAATACACTCATCTGATAATAAATTTAAGTATTTCTTTCTGGAGGAATTTTGCCCCACTCACATTCTAGCTTCAGTTTATTGAGGTTTGTGGACTCTTGTTTATTCAAAGATCTCTCAGGTAAGGCCACAGCTGACAGTTTGTATGAGGTGTTGTGGCTGATACGCTTGTGTTTGATTTTCTCCAAACATAGTGCTGTGCATTATAACCAAAAACATCTCTACCCTGTCCTCAAATGTCCAAAAGGTTCCTGTTTCAGAAGTATTGTGGTTTATTTAGACACAACTTTGCAAACATAAAGCACTGTTTATAAAGAAAAGACGGTTTCTCCTCACAACCCCTTCAAAACAAGCCATACTTGTTTTGTCTTTTTTTCCCCAAATTATACTGTCAATAACTTTACCTTTCAACATGCTGTCTGATGCCTGTATAGTCTGAGATGCACCTCATGGGTTTTGGAGGTTTTTTCTTGCTGAGAGGTCCACTCCTGGTAAGATTTATAAGTGTCTTGAATGTTTCCCACTTGTAAATAATCTTTCTCAATGTAAAATGTTGTTTGAAAAAATGACCCTATAGCTTTTTTTATTACTATTGATTACTATTTATTTTTATAATTATTTAATAGTTTATATAACTTTTAACTTTTTAATTATTGTTTTAAATAACATGATTTCAGTTAAAAGTTCTTGCATCAGTGTAGTGAATTCCGGACAAAAGGAACCAGATGGAGACACACATCTAAGAAAACCATGCTTGGGAATTTTATTGCTTGCAGGTCACAGTTCTATATTGAACAGACTAACTAGATTAACTCTTCCCAAGACAGCTCACTTTGGCTTCGCCTAAATCATTGGTTCGACTATGGGAGTCAACTTGACCACAAATCTGTCGTTGTAGTTATTAACGACCAATCAGCTCCAGCTAACATTGCCCTTTTTATCACTGAAAGAGTCAAAAGACAAGGTAGTTGTCACATTCATAAAGGACACCCCCATCCCTAAGATGCTTCAACTCAGAGCCTGATCTATAGTCAAGTATCTGTAAGTCTGCACTAGAGGAAATTGTGTCTTCTTCCTCCTCAGCAAAAGAGAAAAAAGTCCTTCTCACTGGCACCGCTGTGTGCAGCAACTTCTCGAGTTTTCTCATCTTGCTCTGCATGATGGAGTGGAGTGCGGCACTCTGCAATCAGAAATGCATATGCCGTTTGTTTCTGCCCTGTCCATCGAACTTTAAATTTCAACAAAGTCAAGGCAGCCAATAGAGGTTCCCTGCTCTCCAACACTGATGTGAATGATTGATGGCTTAGAACAAAATTATACAGAAGACACAAGCCTAGTTTTTAGACACAACTCCCTCTATCATGGGCGGAAAAGTAAGTTTCTCAAAATTTATTGCGGGAGTCCAGGTCTTGGGTTATATTCAATATCTGAAAAGTTTCTGAAATTAATCTCTGCCCAGCTACAAAGCTGCCACATGACATGACTAAAACGAACTAATGTTTTACTGCTTCCAGATGAAGGTCCGAACTCATCACCCAAGAACTTTGTTCTGTGGGTAAAACTGTTTTTTCTTGTCCAACTGATAAGCTCAACCCTCCCACGAGTTTAATATCCACTAGCACCAGGACATCTGGAAAAAGACACCAGAACTTGTTCATTTTTCACATTCCACAGAGCAATAAAACGCCAGAGAAGAACCAGCTGAAAGACTTTCTTTGTTAAGGCCATATATTTTAAAATGTTCATTTAAATGTACGATTAGGATTCAACTGATTTGATCTGACTAGCTTGAATTACTTAATTTATTGAAATAATAATTATTATTATTAATTAATTATTATTAATTAATTATATGTTCACACTGCCATTAGATTAGTATTAAAGCTATTATTGTGGTGGTGTCTGAGGTGTAATCAATATTAATGATAATATTTTATAATACACACACATAAGGATTTTTTTAATCTTATGAGATTTTTTATCTGGTCGAGACCTCACACGTGAAGACAAAAAATCAGGCATTAAACAGTTTTGATCATACTGTGTGTGGTGTGCTCTGATAATCTGTTCACAGAACAACACACACAAAATGATGCTGTCCCACAACTGATCTACAATATATTCCTCCAAGCCGGACATCTCATGTGACCAAACATCAAACAAAAACGTAGAAGAACTATGGCAACAACTAGCAAAATATGAAAAAGAAGAAACATAGTAACAACTGGAAAACACAACACACAGCATGGAAGGGGATATATAGGACGAGGGAATGATGGTGGTCTTGGTACTATTGTTAACAGAAAAAAGCCAGAACTGAAAAAAATAACAGACTGGAAACGGCGTGAACATGGACTTTATTTACTTCCTTGTTCCCTAGCCAGCTCGCTCTCTGATTGGCTACATTCTAGCCTATGTCTACACAGTCACAATTCATGAGTTGTCGGCTTTCCTCAGAAATCAGGTCGTAAATATTGAACATATTCAAAATTTCTGATTCTCGGCTACAACACATTTTAGAGCCAATTATCGGGACAAATCTTTTTGTAACACACCTCAGACCAGATGATAATTGTACAGAAAAATCTTCTAAGACTCACGATAATCGGGTGTTTGTTGTCCGTGGTCAGGAAGAGGCAAAATTGGGACAAAAATCAGCCCGAAAATCCTTATGTGTGTATTCCTCCCTTTAATTTCAACAAACTGAAAATAATGATATTATCTCCACCCCTCAAAAGTTAACGTCCCTCTTAGAGTTTTCTGTTAAGCTTTAAATGGCATTCTGTTCTAAGTAATGAGAAACTGAGAGAGAACATCAAAGAAATCTCACAAATGTGGGAAGACATTTGGGAATATTCTAAAAGAATAGCAATTTGTAATCATTGTAGATCATTATTGCAGGAGTAAATCTGTTTATGTTTATGCATTTAATCGTCTTACCCCTTAAATTTAAGCCTGCCACATCTCTATTGTGTTAATTGCAAATACATTCTGGTATCCCTACACACTACTTGCGGTCCTGATCTGTGTTACAGATACCAAGAGACTGAAAAAAACTGCACACCACACTAAAGTTAAAAAGTGCTAAAGTTTTAACTGAATCCAGCATCTTTTTTTCCAATTTCTACCCAACATGCACATTAGTAATGTACACAAAAAAACGACTGTTCAATGTCCTGAAGTAGAAGAAAAAGATATTACTTCACTGGATTTCTCATAAAGCCTCCCACAGTATCTGGCTGTTACAGGATAATAATGGAACACATCCCAGTGGACTTCTTAACCTGTGTAACACACTCCTAGACTGCTCATTTTTATAAAATGTGAAAGCTCCTTTATGGACCATCCCAGTGTGAATCTGCCACCCTGACCTGAGGCTTCGTCTGAGGGGCTAAATCCCTCCATAATGTTTGTGTGGCAACTTAATTTTGTGCAGTATGTAAAGTTTATGTTGGTGTGCTTCATTTTGTTTAAATTTAGAAAAGTTAAAGTTTCTGTTAATTTGATGATACATAATTATATTACTGCACATTTTGCTTTCTTTGTCATTAAATTGTAAGGATTTTGAGTCTCTTGTTACTCATTAATTGATTGCACAGTAGCATCATCCATGTACAGTACATTACAAACGAGTGTTTGTGTTCTTTCTCTGACCTGTTACCACCGCTGTAAAAAGTAACTGCAGTACTTTCATTTCCTGCCAGCACAGAAAGCACTCAAGAGACATTTGGTGGCTTTTAGGCTATTGCTGTTACAGCGCAGAATTGAGAAGCAATCACAAGTTGGATAATGACTGTGATGATGCTTCAACATAACCCGTCATCATCTGCAGTGCTGTGACAACTTGGACCAAGTGATGGGGGTAGGCTATTTTTAGGTTTAGGCCCATTTTGCTCCTGAATTATCAGGGATACTAGTTAAAACTTTATTTGGTCTTATTACTTGTTCCATCATGGGTAGTTTGAACACATATGATTAAAAAAATCATTAATAAAAACACACTGAATTATCAGTTGAAATACAGGATGTTTTTATAAAATGATGTCAGCAACATTTCACATAAGCATTGCATTGTTTCAGCTATCACAGTTTATAGTCGATCATGATTTCTACTTAACTGCACGTCCACCAGTAATAACATAGTTTATCTATGACTATGTCTTTATCACTGTCTGAGGAGACAAATCATGAACCTCATATTTCACTACATTACAATAGACAAATTATTTGTACATTTCAAAAGTATCACAAAAAAATTACTTTCCATTTTTTTAAGATATTAAACATACTGGGGTATTTTTCCACTTTGTTTGTAGTGAATCACAGCAATAAGGCTGTGTTTAAGACATACTGCAAGTATTTGGACAAAAGCATCTTTCTAAAATCTTGGGCCTTATGCTCGACTCCTTCACTTCTCTTAACATTTCTCCCCCAGGATTAAATTATTTTGGATTGGTCTAATATCTTACTGCTCCCACTTTGTCCTTTTTTATTTCCATGAATTTTAAAAGCTATGATGTGGTGTGGCAGAACCCTTTAGAAAAAACAGCAAAGGTGACATGTTCTGTAGCAGAGGGGGAGATTTCGCAAGTTGACTGTAAGCGTTCTGCACATTATAACTATAATATATGCTAAGCTGTGTCTTTATGAGGGCAGTATTAATGGGTAGGGTCGGTGTAACTGCCTTAAACAAGGGATTAGCCTGTCGTTGATGAGTCGGGACTCTGTGATGGGATTATTTACATTCCTCTGGTGGCAGGGTGCAGGTGTCATTAGAAATACAAATCCCCTAATAAATTTATGAAATGGGGGGAGTTTCTAAAGTAAGGGGGTGGATTGCACCGAGTGCCGCCTGAACAATACTTGTGTCATCTGTCATCTCATAGAATTTACAGCTTTAATCTGGCTATATTATGAAGCTGAGAGTTAAAAAGTTTTTCTTCATTTTGTCACTAGGATGTTTCTTCACTGACTCAAAGAGTGAATTAACAATGTTGTAATCAGAGGAAATAATAGCCTAGACTTCAGATACTAAGGCACCTGAGTTACAAACACTTGCTGGGTAAATACAGTAATCCGATCAAAGCTCCCCGAGTCCTTTTTCTGTTCTCATAATTCCTAGCATTTAGCTGGTCGCTGGATCATCACCTTCCCTTGTAAATGCATACATTAAAATGCCTTTAATCCAAAACATAGGGGTGACAATAACACATGGATACATTACAGGCTGCATTTTCTTTTTCCAAAGATTAAGCATCATGGTTTTGGCTAGATATATGATTGTTGCCCAACTAGCAATTAAATAAAGTTAGCAACCTTTTTTTAGATAAGCATATTTATTGGTTACATCATCAGCTCTCAACAACAGTTAATTTATCTGTCACCACTGTTCCCAGCTAAAGGCAACGGTTGTTTCATTATTCTGATGAATGAAAGCTGCACTTTGCTTTAAGTCAAATCTGTTGCAATCAATATGAGTTACACTATAGGGCAGTGATTGATTTTTTTTTTTTTCTCTCTCTTTTTTTTAACCTATTCCTGAGAATGTTTATCACAATTTTTACTGGAACAGAAAGAAATGGAGTCAAGTTCTTTGCCTAACCTGCTCTCAAAGATATTCACTAATCAATCTTACAAAGCGAGCAGGCATCTTGGAGCTAATGATCTCTACTGTTACCCAACACATCCCCACTAGTTTCTTTGCAAATTTAAACTGCTTTACTTTCAGTTCTTTAAAACAACAGGCTCCTCTTGAATCTATCTGTGTTGGCTTTCATGCTGTGGCATCTTTTGCCTGATCCCAGCACTGAGGTTTGTGGTCCACGTAACTACCCTCCCAGCCCTGACTCTGCACCACGTGTAGATGCCCTGTAGGGCTGGAAGGGAGCACATGGTGACACTCTCAGCCGAGCACACCACCCTGGACAGTGCTTGTGTTCCTTTTCTGTGGCATTGCCAAAACATGGATCTCAATGGTGCCAGTATAAAATGCTCTGAGTTCTTGTGGAGAGCCTGTCCAGGCAGCACAGGAAGTAGAGGTGCTGCCATCCCTTCACTTTCAGTGTGTCTGTGTGGTTTAACCATGATAGGTCCTGAATACCTAGGTACTTGAAGCTCGTAACTAATCAGGCCCACCGGGGAGGATGTGGACCCAAATGCAACACAATGAGTCTAGAATAAAGGAAGAACAATCTTTATTATTTTCTCTGGGTAAGGTCGGATGGCTCCATCTGCAACTGCTGTGGGTACAGGTTGGTATCGAACCCCAGTCTTTACACTGGCTGCCTGTTTGTCAGAGGGTAGACTTTAAAGTTCTGCTGCTGGTCTATAAAGCTCTGAATGGTTTAGGACCAACATACATCAGTGACCTCTTGACCCAGTATGAACCTACCAGAACCCTCAGGTCATCTGGTTCGTTTCTTATCAATTCCCAGAGTCAGAACCAGACATGGAGAAGCTGCATTCAGCTTCTATGCTCCACATGTCTGGAACAAACTCCCAGAAAGCCTCAGATCAGCTGAAACCCTCAGTTTATTTAAATCCAGGTTAAAGGCCCACCTGTTCTCTGCTACATGGAACTAGTTTTTATTTAGAAATCAAAATCTACATCTGGTTCTTTTAAGTTGGAATCGTGTTTTAATATGGTCTTTCCCCACACTGAAATTTTATTTCTTGCATTTTATCTATTTTATTTTAGCATCTTCATTCTGTTTTTATTTCATTAATTGCATTTCTTTTAATGTTTTTAATGTTTTTAATCTTTTTTTTTTTTTTATTAATGCACTTGTATTGCTTTCTGCACCCTGCTGAAATGTTTTATGTAAAGCACTTTGAATTGTCTTGTACAATGTGCTATACAAATGAATTTGTTTTGCCTTGCCTTGCCTTGCCTTGCCTTGCCTTACCTTGCCTTACCTTGCCTTGCCTTCCAGACATGATCCAGGTTGATCCAGAGATTGAACAGGGCTGAGACGAAAATCAAGGTCAGAAACAGACGGGGTCGGTACCGGGCAATCAGAAACGACTACAGGCAGATTTAGGACATGGTTGAGCTGAAAGGCGGTGGTCAGGAGCAGGCAGAGTCGGCAACAGGGAATCAGTCCAGAGATGAATGCTGGAGAGTCAGGCATGGGAGCAAAGACAATCTGGCAACTATAGGGTGAAACAGGACAGGTTATATCGGAACACTGATTGGTAATTGGCAGGTAGCACCAGCAGGTGGAAGTGGTTGAGCTAATAAGGGAATGGCAGAACCAGAGAGATGGAAGTCACGGCTGAGTGTGACAGATCCTCCGTCCGGCGGCAGCGGCAAATATAGGCATGGACTGAGGGGCAAGAATCTTCCTTCTCCTAGACAGGGAACAAAGGTGGTTGGAAACCATATGCACACTTAAAGGGCAACAGTCCAGCAGAGGAGCAGGTAAGGGTATTATGACCATACTTAATCCATATCAGTTGTGACGACCAGGAGGAGGAATCCTGAGAGGCCATACACCGCAGGACACTCTCCAGCACCTGGTTCAGTTTCTCCATCTGACCATTGGTCTAAGAATAAAAACCAGAGGACAGGCTGACAGTGGCACCCAGCAGATCACAGAACTCCCTCCAAAATACAGAGGTGAATTGAGGACCCTGGTCAGAAACAAGATCTGCTGGGAGGCCGTGTAAAAGGAAGGCATGGGATAGGACCAATTGTGCAGTCTCTTTAGCGGAAGGAAGTTTAGGTAACAGAACAAAATGAGCCATCTTACTGAACCGGTCGACAATAGTCAGGATTGCAGTATGTCCATCTGATGCAGGCAGACCAGTGACGAAATCCAGGGAGATGTGAGACCAAGGGCGATAAGGGATAGGGAGTAGCCTGAGCAACCCAGCTGGGGGTCTCTGAGATGTCTTATGTTGGTTGCAGATGAAGCAGGTTTTAATGAACCACTGGACATTTTCCCGTAGAGTAGGCCACCAAAAAAAGCATTGTTGTACAACCTGCAGGGTCCGTTGAGCTCCTGGATGACAGAAGAGCTTGGAGGAGTGAGCCCAGTGCAATACATTTCAACCTTAGAGCTGGGGGAACAAAAAAGACAATTAGGTGGACAGGAACTGGGACCAGGCTGGTTAAGGGTTGCATTTTTTTACCCGTTCGTCTATGTCCCATGTTAAAGAAGCTACGAGACAATTGGCAGGTAGAATTGGTTCGGGACTGGCAGAAGAGTCGTCGGATATCTGGAACTGACTGGACAGGGCATTTGGTTTAGCATAACGGGAACCAGGACAGTAAAAAGGCTAAACCTAAAGCAGGCAAAAAACAATGACCATCAGGACTGATGGGAATTCAGTCTTTTGGCAGAGCGGACATATTCTAAGTTCTTGTGATCGGTCCAAACTAGAAAGGGCTCAGCAGCTTTCTCTAACCAATGACGCCACTCCTCAAGAGCCAATTTGACCTCTAAAAGTTCCCTATCACCAATGTCGTAGTTGCGTTCAGCGGGTGATAGACGGCGGGAGAAGTAAGCACACAGATTAAGCTTCTGATCCGTGCCTGAACGCTGCAATAGAACTGCTCCCACCTTGACATCCGAAGCGTCCACCTCCACCACAAACTGTCAGTCAAGATCAGGCATCTGGAGAACAGGGGAGGAGGTGAACCGATCTTTGACGGTTTGGAAAGCCGCATCAGACGAGGGCGACCACTAAAAGGGCACCTTGGGGGAAGTCAGGGCAGTAAGTGGGGCCGCCACGGAGCTGTAATTGCGGATGAACTGCCGGTAAAAGTTGGCGAAACCTAGGAATCGATGGAGTTGCTTGCAGTTCTCAGAGGGAGGCCAAGAGGTAACAGCAGTGACTTTGGCAGGATCCATCTGAAGACTCCCCTCTGACACAATACTGCCCAAAAAGGATACCGATGGAACGTGAAACTTGCACTTCTCAGCTTTGACAAACAGTGAGTTTTCCAGCAAACGTTGAAAGATGGACTGCACATGATGGAAGTATTGTTCTTTGGTCTGTGAGAATAACAAAATATCATCCAAATAGACAAAACATACTGATTGATCGTGTCCCTGAGGATGTCTTTGACGAGAGCCTGGAAGACGGCAGGAGCATTGGTGAGTCCAAACAGCATGACCAGATATTCATAGTGTCCGGAGGGAGTGTTGAATGCTGTCTTCCATTCATCGCCATCTCTTATCCGGACCAATTGGTAAGCATTCCATAGATCCAGCTTGGAGAAGATGCTGGCTCCTCTAAGCAGTTCGAAAGCTGAGGAGATAAGGGGCAATGGGTAACGATTCTTTATAGTGCCCCGTGCCCGCAGGGGATAATGTAGGCCGGATGATTCCTGAGGCCATAGACTCATTGATATAGGTTTCCATAGCCTTCCGTTCAGGTTCAGACAGAGAATACAAGTGTCCCTTGAGAGAAAAGGTTCCAGGTAGAAGGTCTATCACACAGTCATAGGGGTGATGCGGAGGTCAAGACGTGACCCTGGATTTACTGAAAACCTGCTGGAAATCATGATATTCGGGGCGGGACGTCGGACAGATCAGAAGGAGAGCTGGTACATGCTGACTGCAGGGGAACTAAAACGTGCTGCAAATACCACTGGTGACAAGAAGAACTCCACTCTAAAACAACTCCCATAGTCCAATCAATATGTGGATAATGGAGACGGAGCCTGGGGTAGCCTAAGATGAGCGGCAAACAAGGATGATCTCAGGATGTAGAACTGAATGGTCTCGTGATGATTGCCAGACAGCAGCAGATGAACAGGAATGGTTTGATGTGTAACAGTGCCCAATACATGACCGTCTAACGCCCTGGCGGGAACTGGACTGGACAGAGGAACATGCTCTAAACATAGCTGAATTGCCAGTTCTTCATCAATAATGCTTGCATCTGCCCCAGAGTCAAAGATGGCAAGGGTGTGATGACCGTCAGGAAGAAGGAGGCAGCCCTGGAACAAAGGTCTCTTGCAGTGAGGAGAAGAAAAGCACGGGATCTCCTCTACTGCTGGTGAGCTCTGGCTTTTACTGGGCAGCTGGTGATGTAGTGTCCAGCTCCACCGCAATAAAGACAAAGCTCGCGTCTGCAATGTCATTCCTTCTCTTCTTGGGAAAGGGAAGAGCGGCCCAATTGCATGGGCTCAGGAGGTCCGGTCTGTGGAGCTGATGGAGTCAGGTTAAGTGCGAGGGTGACCTCACTGGAACCGGATGGATATGGGTGCCGGGACCTCTCTTAGCAGCGAGTTTGGACAAAATTATCAATTCAGATGGTGAGTGCAATCGCTCCATCCAAAGTCGAGGAGGTGTCATAAGAAACTAGTTCATCCTTCATATAATCGGACAACCCATGAAGAAATACATCACACAGAGCAGGATCAGTCTAATTGCTGTGGCTGGCTCTGATCCGAAAGTTGATAGAGTAATCAGCTACTGTTTGGTTGCCTTGTCTCAGCCTCAATAAACGCCTAGTTGTTTCTGACCCACAGTTCAGAAACAGGAGGGTTCAGTACCGGGCAATCAGAAACGACTACAGGCAAAATCAGGTCAGGGCTAAGCTGAAAGGCGGTGGTCAGAACCAGGCAGAGTCAGCAACAGGGAATCAGTCCAGAGATGAACACTGGAGAGTCAGGCATGGGAGCAAAGACAATCTGGCAACTATGGAGTGAAACAGGACAGGTTATATAGAAACATTGATTGGAAATTGGCAGGTAGCACCTGCAGGTGGAAGTGGTTGAGCTAATGAGGGAATGGCAGAGCCAGAGAGCTGGAAGCTACGAGTGTGACATTATCAGAAAACTAAACCAATGTGTTGAAAGGGCTGGAGCCCACACAGGTGTCCAGGGAGTACAGCAGTGGGCTGAGAATACAGGGGGCTGAGGGGCTCAGGTGCTGAGAGTGATTAAGAAGATGTTGTGTTCCCCATTCTCACCACCTGACGTCAACTTGTCAGAAAGTCTTGGACCCAGCTGTAGGTGGAAGAGTGCAGAACCTGAGTTTAGTGGTGAGTACAGAGGGAACAATGACATGAAGGCCAGAGAGTTGTCGACAAAGAGCATGGGTAGATAGTTGTGTCCCTTCTCATCCAGATGGGAGAGGGCACTGTGCATAACATCCTTGTTGGCATTGTCTGTTGATCGGTTTGACCAGTAAGCAAATTGTAGTGCATCAAGAGAGCTGGGAAATGATGAGCAGATGTGCTCAAAGACCAATTGCTCAAAGGACTTCATAGCTACAGAATCAGTGCTATTGGACGGTAGTTATTCAATAATGTGGGTTGGGGTTTTTTGGGACAGGGATAACAGTAGAGATTTTGATGCAGTAGGGGATTGTGGCTTTTGTTAGGGAAAGGCTAAAATTGGTGGTAAAAACTGGGAAAAGCTGGTCAGCACGTGCTCTTATAAAACACGCTTGTATCCCATCTGGGCCACATGCCTTTCTTGGGTTTACTCCTTAAAACACCCACATGTTGAGTACCGTGATATTTAGCATGGTTATGTCACTAAATGCATCATCATTTATACTGTCTGGGGGGCTAGCTGTTATGGGGGTTAGCCTCAAAACTTATGCCACTTATGCCAGGGCAGTAAAAAAGGGTGACATGGGGAGGAGTTTCTTCTTGTAATTCATAAGAGTGTGCATGTTCTGCCACAGACATCTGCTGCCTGACTGCTGAAACTGTGCTTCCATCCTTCCAGTGTACCATTTGGCAGTTCCACTGGGCATTTTTCACTGCTTTACGTAAGTTGCAAGAAGCCACCTTTTAGTCCCTTATGCCTCTAGTCAATAGCCCTTTGTTGTAGGAGGCAGTGCGTCCATTAACAGCCTTGCGGATGAAACATTCCATCCACGGCTTCCAGAAAGGGAAGTAGCAGATCCCATGACACTTAAAAGCTAGATATTCCAGATTGGGCAAGCACAAGTTTGAGAATCAGCTGACGTTTGCTTCACTGCACCGACTCTTATTCATCATAATCCTTTTCCACTGTCTCTGTTTTTCCCTGCGGGATCCATCCTCCCTTTTCAGTGTACAGGGAATGCAAACAGCTGAATGACGTGATCTAGCACTGTGGGGGAGAGCCATGTCTCAGTGAGACGTTGAACATTGCTGTCTCTGAAGTGTTGCTGGAATCTGACCCTGGCTTTGAGGTTTTCCAGTTTGTTTTCCAAGGAATGGACATTTGCTACAAGGATTTTGGGCAGTAGAGTCTTGTGTGCTCAAGCTCTCATCTTGTAACACAATCTGGCACTAAGCAAGTAAGGTATTCTGGTGGTAACTGATAGATCCATAAGTGTTGAAAGCCAAACATTATATGTAACATGAACATGGAACCATATATTTGCACACAAAAAAAATGGTAAGGGAAGTCCAAGTTTTTAAATATGAGGTCTTTATTTGGCCCTTTAACAAAATGTAACAAAAATGTACTTTTTGTGTGTGTGTGGGGGGGGGTCTACCATTTATTACCATGTGATATATTAAAAATATTATAATATGATTTTCTGCTTAGGACAAGTATCAGATTTTGTTCAACAGGATTTTGAGCAAAGTTTATACCATTAATTGAAGCAAAACGTCTCAGAAAATGTATGTGACAAATATGTCATGTTGGGCTCTTATGGGTTAAATGTAAAAACTGTTTTACCTTTGCATTTACCTGTATTTGCATACATGCACACCATGCCATGTGGCCCTATTTTAGAAAGGACTGTCTTAAACAAAGGTGTTCAGAGTGATACAAAAGTCTGAAATTTACCACCTTCCACCATCCCATCCTTCCTCCCTGTAATAATTTGTGTACAATGTCACAGCAGAAAAACATGTAAAATGGGCACCATCACATAGGAACTCATGGAGACGTACGACTTTGACATGCTGACTAATAAAAATTTTAGCTGTAGGAAACAGAGCAAGTACGTGGAACAGTACTAGTGGATTTCCAAGCCGTCCCTGAAGGCATCCTTCCTTCAGTGCGCCTCTGATTGCTGATGCGCTCCACCTGTGCGGTGCGCTTTATATACCAGTGCTTGACAACAGTTCTCTGCCAGATCGTCTTGGTTTACCCTGCACGTTTCCAGCCATTATTGCCTGCCTGCCTGTGTTCTGACCTCCGACCCGTTTTCTGTCCTGGAATACCTGATTCTGCCTGCCCCCTGTCTGGTAACTCTGCTGTCTGTTGTTTGGATTCTGCCAGTGTTTTTTGACCCTTGGACCGTCTTATTGGATTTGGATTACTGGATTTGGATTTAGTGTTTTGACCCTAGGACTGGCTTTTTGGATTTGGATTTTGGATCTGGATCTGGATATTGGATCTGGAACCAGGAAATATAAATAACACAACCTGTCCTCATTTCTCTGTCCCCCAGAAGATTCAGTGGACCTCTCTTACGGACCTAAAAACCTGAATTAAATTCTGTTCAGCCCACAACTACATCACCTAACCTTGTCTTGGTTCTTCAGTTCCCCACAGCCTCATTGGACCTCTTTCGCCCTCTCGGTGCGGAGATCTCCCTGCTCCCTCCATTCCCTCTGCCGGTACGTAAAACTCCAGAATCCATACTTCCCCATTTTATGCCACGCTTATTCTCACCTTGGTTCTTTTGTGCTCGCAGGATAGGGGGCGACGTGACCAGACCCGGTTTTCCTGAACACAATTCACTGCCATACAATAAATCTGTTTTCTTACCAACCCTCTGTCCTGATATTTTCTGTGGTCCAGTTTGCTGAGAATCTGCATCATTTTTCCCATAAACCAATCTCATCAGATCAGACAGAAGCACTTATAAAATAGAGAAAATTAAACAAAAAAATAAGTTTGTATTAAAGAAAAAAAAAAAAACTCATTCACTGGTTGCAAAAATCCAACAACTCAGGTCTCTTGTTGTCTTTCCACTCAATGTTATGCTGCATTTCTTCACTGCTCTTAGACCACATGGGGCTCATAACTCAGACAGACACACAAAGTGGGAAAATAAATACACTTTACAGGTGTGAATGGTGCCTCATGTATTGTAGAAAATATAAAGTGGAATATCTGGGCATTTGGCAGGTAATTTAGCACTTTGTACACAGTGTCAAACTTCACTGTGAGAATATTGCAGGAGTGTGTGTCCCCTCTTGCAGTTCATGTTTCATTAACTTTACTTCTGAAACTTTGGGAAATTTTTTGTCATTTGCACCAGTTGATTAGGATCAAGCTCTCACAGATTAGAGAGACTAAATTTACTCGTTAGAGCCCAGACGAACTGACTGCTTACTCAGCTCAAATATCAGTCAGGATTACAGATGTACTTTATGTTTCAAAGTACAAATGTATTTTCTTTTTTTCTGGTACATATTATCTAAATTATCCACAAAACCCTGTATTAATCAAAGGTCCATTGAGCACTAATGCAAATGAGGAGTTTAATTAAGCTCCACTGTGATAAGTGGGACAACCTGCTAATTAATTAAAGCAGAAAAAAAGCTCTTTTATGGCCCATGAAAATAATGGGTGGTGCAAGTTAACATGAATTTTGGATTCTTGTTTAATATATTATCTTATGGTTAGCTGTGAATAGATTAACTTGTGAACGATTTGCAGGCTATGCACAACATTTAAAATAAAAATTATTCAAAATGCAGGGAGGGTCAAACCTTTAAATAATAATTAACAAAAATTAAACAATAGGAATAAAATTCATTGATTTAAAATGAGCACTTGAATCACTTCATTTTCAAAACCCTGTTGTTGTCAATTTGTGTACTTAAGTAAAATCAGCACATATTAACTTTAAGTTATATGGTTAGCCTATGAATAACTTCTGTTATTTATTTCAACAGAAACAAACCTTCTAAATATAAACCAAAGGAGCAGACAAACCTGTCACGCAGCTCTGTAATAAATACTTAAAAATATATTTAACAATCACAACAAAAAAAAAAATGCAAATAAGGTGGGGTAGCACAAAGTATGCAATCAACCTCTACCAGAAAATTACTGAACTGTATTTCTAAATTGCAAAAATGAGAATTCAAGCAGAGTTACCAATACTTAATTTGGGAAAAGTGTAAAAAATCACTATTTTAATGAAAAATGTTGTAGAAATTTGCAAGAATATACAAATAATAACTTAGTGGTCAATGTCAATGTCCAATTTATTTGTAATCTCATTAAATTCAAAAGTTGACCAATGTGTTTCACAATAACTTCAGCAGTCATAAAACAGCAAATAGAATTTAACAATAAATAAATAAATAAAACAAATCAAACACAGAAGAGTTATGATTACTAAAAGCTATTTAAACAAGTAATAAAACAAGTCTTAGCTTACATCTGAATAAATAGTGTTACATGCTGCCTTGAACACTGCTCTATAAATGAAAAATCAAATGAAAAAAAGTTATTTTTTCTGTCCCTTTATCATGACGTTAAGTCATATCATTTTGATGTGTGACATTTTGCACATCTAAAAAATCATGTTCATGAATTCATGAAGCTAAATTTTTTAATTAAGCAAGGATATGGTTTAGTTGTTTTTTTTTTTTTTGATAACCATCACTTCGAACCACAGTTTGGAGTTCACCTTTAAATTCACTGCTCTGATATATCTTGTTATTCTGCCTGTGTAAATATTTGTCTGTTTGTTAAATGTTGTTAAGTTGAAGGGCATGTTTTTTTAGGAGGCAAATTAAAACACTAAAGTAGGCCTGCTCAAAAGATGCCACTATCTCCAAAGTCATCAGTAATCACCTTTAGAATCTAAATGTCCAACTTGAGTTGCTAAATATTTACCTTTTTTCTTTTTCATTTTTACATAACATGCATGCATTTGTGGGCACTATCAAACTTGTGCTGTTGGCTTTTTTGACAAATGTTTGAACAGCAATAGAAAAAATAAACACAGACTGCTGTTGCTTTAATGGAGGTTATTGTTAAATACAAGTGTAGCAGGACACACATGTGTCTATTAATGGCTTCCAGCACTTTGCCTCTGCTAATCAATTGCTGGAGGGGATCAGCATATAAAAGGTAAGCAGTTTTATAGCGTAATTTAAACTGTCAAGACATCCTACCTTCATTCATTTATTTGAAGTTTCATTTTTGAACTGTGACGTTATTTCTTAAGATCATACCTAAATGGTACTTCAATAATCCACAAATATGTGGATTAATAATCTTTAACCAGACTAACAAACTATGTTTGATTGCACAAAACTGTGAATTGCATTACAAATAGGCACAGTATTCTGTTCCGACAGGGTAGCACAGATCGACAGATAAATCTATAAATTCAGCCTGTGGTAGCACATTTTGACACCAGATTACTTCTTGCAGAAGACCACTGCTGCTTTGTTTAGGGGGGACGTTTGTTTACATAAGTCATGCTTTGCTTAAAGGACTTTTGATTATTCATGTTGGAGATGACTTTCCATATGTTATTGGCTATGTTTTTTAAAAGTTAACACAGCATAACAGGAGCTGTCTTTAAAGGTCCCATATTATGCAAAATTCACTTTTTAATGGTTTTGGAACAGTCATACTGGTCCCCCCGCATGTGTAGGAGACCCGTAAGTGTGAAACTCTTTCAGGCGCTCTCTCTCCCCCCTGCTCCACCTCTAGGGAAGTAAGCGCTGAAATGAGCTTGTTTGAAAGCGTGTACGTTATGACGTCATAAGGGACAATAACCACTCCCCACAGAGCGATGGACCCGTCTACCGGCTCTCAAAGCCCGCCCTCTAAAAATCACCTAGCGCCCAGTGTTTTTCCCTCTTCGGCAACCCTCGTTAGCGGACATGGCTAAGCGACAGAAGCACTGTTCTGTTTGTGGCTGCATAAATGAACACGAAAACGTTTTTTTACTTCCATCCACTGAACCCACGAGGACTGAGTGGATTAATTTTATTTTTGGAGGAAATGTACCCGGAAAACTTCCAAAGGTTTTGCATGTCTGTGGCCAGCATTTCAAAGAGGACTGTTTCCACAACATGGGGGCATGGAAAGCAGGCTTCGCCAACCGTTTGAAGCTGAAGCCAGGTTCAATACCAACTGTCCGTGACACAGCTGGAGAGGTAAGAGCTGGCAGTTATTTTATCGTTTCGGCCTTATTAGTCTGATAGCTTGAAAATATATTAACCTGTCAATCACCTCATGACGGGCGATGCGATGGGCGGAGCCAACAGCTGAGCTGCTCCACCAGGGTTCCGCCCACCATAAACGGCACATTTCTGAAGCTGCTAAAAAGAGGGAGGTGAAGAGAAGCCGCTGCACTCAAACTGAGGGTCGATTTGTCCATACCATGGCGGAAATATTTCATTTAGATATTAATGAATGGTCTCAGATTGGGAATAAAGTGTATAATATGGGACCTTTAAGTCAAACTGCAAAAAATTAGGTCAAAAGCAAGTTAACCTGTCACTGTCTAGCTATGCCCAATGGGGGGAAATGTATAAAGACTGTGACTGCATAATTTAAGTCCTAACTTTAACTTTGCTGATTTTAGATACATATTATGGAAACTGCTAAAAAGAAGAGGAAGTGCTGCTAGAATGAAGACGGAAGATGACAATGCTCCGAGTTTTCCGTTTCACACAAGGGGGAAAATATGACGCGGGGCCTACATGTAGCAACAATGGCTTCATGTAGACCTCACAAGAAAGGTAAGGCTCTATGGATGCAGTCCTGCTGAAACCCGGAGATGTCTTCTGGACAGATAAAGTTAATAAAGTTCTTATGATGTTAATATCTTAATCTAAAAGTTTCTCATAGGTGTTTGTATTTATTAAGTTAGACATATAAAGATTTTGGACTACCTCCAAGCCAGACCCGGCGCTACGGGCAGGCCCCTTAGCACAGTGAGAAAATGATCTCCTGACATATTTGCAAATTGTGTATGTGTTTGTATTTAATCTATGTGTGTGTATAATCCCCAAATTGCAAGATAATTTAAAGAACATAATGCACTCTTTAAGTTATCGCTATACTTAGCACAAAGTTATTGGCTAGCTTCAAGAAGTAGTAGACTGATACCTTTGGACAGTAGACATAAGAGAACGGTCCAATGATAACATGAAGAAAGGAACATTTGTCAGGTGTCACAGTACAAGAAATCAACCACTTCCAGGAATTTTGCTGACTCCAGCAATGTAGCGAGACCCAGAAAGATAGCAACCACTGCTGCAACCACAGGCGTAAATGTCCCACCTTCTCCTCTGTCACTAGAAGCATCATTTGCAGCTGGATTAAACTCAGTCTGATTCATCCTTATAATATATAGTAAGGCACAAGCACATTTTTAGTAGATGTTCGTTGAGTGGCTGAGGCATGATGCAACCATTTGAGTGTTTGTGTTGTTTCGTGTAAAATTCGATCCATGTGTCTGAATCTGCCGGTAAATCAGAATCGTTTCCGGTGCGGGTTGGACTCCGCCAAGGCTGTCCTTTGTCACCGATTCTGTTCATAACTTTTATGGACAGAATTTCTAGGCGCAGCCGAGGTGTCGAGGGGATCCGGTTCGGTGGCCTCAGGATTGGGTCTCTGCTCTTTGCGGATGACGTAGTTCTGTTGGCTTCATCGGGACGTGATCTTCAGCTCGCACTGGAGCGATTCGCAGCCGAGTGTGAAGCGGCTGGGATGAGAATCAGCACCTCCAAATCCGAGACCATGGTCCTCAGCCGGAAAAGGGTGGAGGGCTCTCTCCGGGTCTGCGATGGGGTCCTGCCCCAAGTGGAGGAGTTTACATATCTCGGGGTCTTGTTCACGAGTGAGGGAAGGATGGGGCGAGAGATCGACAGGCGGATCGGTGCGGCGTCTGCAGTGATGCGGGCTCTGCATCGGTCTGTCGTGGTGAAGAGAGAGCTGAGCCGAAAGGCAAAGCTCTTGATTTACCGGTCGATCTACGTTCCTACCCTCACCTATGGTCATGAGCTGTGGGTAATGACCGAAAGAGCGAGATCTCGAATACAAGCGGCCGAAATGAGTTTCCTCCGCAGGGTGGCCGGGCTCTCCCTTAGAGATAGGGTGAGAAGCTCGGTGATCCGGGAGGGGCTCAGAGTAGAGCCGCTTCTCCTCCACATCGAGAGGAGCCAGATGAGGTGGCTCGGGCATCTGGTTAGGATGCCTCCTGGACGCCTGGCAGACCCAGGACACGCTGGGCAGACTACATCTCTCGGCTGGCCTGGGAATGCCTCGGGATCCCTTTGGATGAGCTGGTGAATGTGGCCGGGGAGAGGGAAGTCTGGGTTTCCCTGCTTAGGCAGCTGCCCCCGCGACCCGACTCCGGATAAGCGGAAGAGAATGGATGGATGGATGGATGGGTGTCTGAATCTGTCTCATAATACTACTGTTTAGGGTTTAGGAAAATACTTTTTTTTAATTGCGTTCTATACCTAATCTGCTTCAACGTGGCTCAAGTATTGAATTATTAAACTGAAATTTTCCTCTTATAAATTTAAAGTTCACTTGAGGAATGGGGCCCGCCCATAGCAATCAATTGCCCAACCTGTTATATTGTGTTAATGCTCCCAGCATTGTTAATGTGTTAGACATATTGTACAACATTAATCTAGAGAGAAACCAGCAACCCTAAGTATTACTGAAGTACTGTCCTCCAGCAGCAACCCCTTTTTTTTAATATCAAAAACTCATCACCTGTTGGCTTAAAAGATGTTTGTACAAAAGTTTTTTGTTTTTTTGTTTGTTTGTTTTTTTGTTTGTTGTTGTTTGTTTTGTTTTCTAAATGCTTTAGTCAGTTTAAATTCACAGATACAATAGAATACCAACAAACCAGAGTCAAGATGAAAGGTTGCAAATAACTAGATATCCCTAAATTCCCACAGCTGCCTTTAATAACTTCAGCTAAATCTGAATGCCTGGAAAATTTAAGAGTAGCTTTGCAAGGCAAAATGTGATATAAAATTAATAAATTTAGCCACTGCAAATTTGTGATCTATAACATTCTTTGAAACAGGAGGTGCTTAAAAATGTTTCCCAAAAATTAAGGCTTTGTTTTAACAATATTTTTCACACATAGTGAATTAACATATACAAACTGTTGATAATGTCTTTTTTCAAATTCACTTTCTATCCATTATAAAGTTCAGAAATGATCATTTTATAGCCTTTAGGAAAACCAAGTAATCATTAAAAAGTATCTGTTTATGTCTGCATGTAGGTAGAAAGCATTAGTTGAAATTATTATTATCTTTTCATCCTGGGAGGAGGAGGGGTGGGGGGGTTATAATATAATTATAACAGTTGAATTTGAAAGCTGAGCTTACTCAGTGTGTGGTTATAGAAAACTGACAGAAAAGAGAGACAGGTGCAGAGTCTTATGAATTTATCTTTCCCCTCCTCTTCGCCCAACTCTGCCTTGATATTGTATCTGTGCAAGCAGTTGCCATAGAAACCAAACTTTATTATCCAACTACCCTTTACTACCTTGTGGGAAATATCTTTGTCCACTTGCAATGTAATTATTTTTTGCATGAATACTAAGCTGCTTTTGAGTAACTGCAAGGTGTCAGACAGCAATATCACAAGTTTTGCCAAAAGAGGAAGAGGTGGAAAAAAAAAAAAAAGACGAAGCCCCATATTTACTAAGGAATATATAATTTAGATTTAACTGTGTTGTGCCTGTCATTCTTTACCAACTTGATTGAGTTCCTTGTTGAGTCTGGCTGGTGGCCAGGATTTAGTTTTTCACTTTCTAAACATCACATTAATTTATTACTAGTAGCAAGTGATGACCAAGAGTGAAGAATAACTTCATGTTAGACCTACAGAATTACACTGGTGCTATAGGGTGGAATGCATTATTTCTATTTAACTCTTAACTCATATCTAAAGTAACATAAATTAAAGCAAACACAGAATCTGTATTCCACAAAACTTCTACTTAAAGGACTGAGCACAAGTACAATAGCAGAATGCACTGCAGATATCCGAAATAAAGTGCAGCACAGCAAATCTAGAAACATGGAGGAGGAAGGGTATAGACCTAATTTGACCTTTTTCAACAGAAAAAGTTTTCTTGTTAAAACACATTGGCAGGCAGTAAGATGAAAACAAGACCAAGCGAGGAGAACAAGAGATGCTCAGATGTCCCAAGAGGGCAGCAGAAGGCAGTGCTTGTGAACACTCAACTTCTGCAGCCCTGTTCTCTTCGGCACTGATATCTGCACTGCTCAAATAGTGTTTCCAATCTATGTCCTACAGGGATGTGAATGTAGTAATAATCTTTTATTTTCTTGGAGTACACAAGAATCATTTTTAAGGTTGTGTTGTGCAAGTGAATGTGAGGAAGATCTCTGTACCACACACATGGCAGGTGTGTGTCCAAAGTCCAAAAGCTTTCATTGGAAATTGATGGCTCAGCGAGTGACAGCCTAGCTTTTGATCAAAGCGCAGCAGCTGACATCTCAACATATGCTGGATGAATTATTAAAAATACAAGTGACCCCTTGTGAAGAAATAAATTACTGCTCCTCCTGCATCTGCACATGCAATATGTCATCTCTAGAGGCAAAGTGGAGGTTATTTTTTATTAGCTTAAATCGGAATGGCAGCGCGTCACTCCAAACGAATGTGCCATGGAAAGCTGAAGCTTGGCTCTTCATCTGTGGACATTGCTTTTTACGTTGTGAGGGCTGAGAAATCTTTCAGTATAGATGTTCAGTGTTGACTTGAATGATCATCATCAGTAGAAGGGATAAAATGTTTATAACACTTTTATAAATGGCAGTTCAACTAATACTTATAAATGATAAAAAAAAAATATATCCAACAATACACAAAATTTTATTTTAAACTTAAATGGTTTCCTATGAAATGGTTTGAATTACACTTGCATGATGATCAGTGTGTTCGTCATAAGAAGCAAGAGTGAAGGAAATGGTATGCTTATTCTGTCAGGTCAACTATGTTTGGTGCCATTTGTTTTGCATAAAGGTTGAGTGAGAATTGGATTGTCTCCAGTGCTGAGATATGTGGGTGAAAGTAGAAACTGGTTTCTTAAATTGAACAGTGCACAAATGATTTCTGGTACTTCCAAATACATTTTGTATTCTGAGAGTCTATTTGAATATAAAGTAGGGAGGTTATATTACAGCTGGTCACTTGAGATCTATGTGGAACCACGCTGTTAAATCAGGTGTTAGCTGTCAACCTGGGGTTCGATAATACAAGACAAGGTAATGCAAAGGACAGACGGATGAAGAGAGTTTAACTTTCTACATAAGGTTAATTTTTCTGAAGCACAGCTTGCATATTTCCAGTTTGTATGGGCATTGTCTCTTCAAGCTAATTAAGTGTTTTATTTATGCTCAGAGTTGTGCTGCAGATGGGGAACCAATATCAGGACAAGGAAGCAGAGGAGTATAAGATATCTGAAAATGAGCAATATTTAAGTTTAACCCAATTTTTAACTTTAATATGATAGTGTGTAAAAATAAACTCACCAGCCACCTTATTAGGTACACCTGCTAAACCACTTGTGAACATTAATAGCTAATCAGCCATTTACATGGCAGCAACGTAGAGCATGTATGCATGTAGACATGCTGTTAGAGTGAGCTTTGATTACAGAAAATAGGTATTTTCTTATACTGAGTTCTGAAACCTACTGAACTTTGCAAGTGTGCAAGAGCAAAGACAGAAATTAAACAATTTTTCCTTTACTATTTAGGACCAGTGGGGAAGCCACCAATCAACACTGGGGGAAAAAAACACCAGTGTCTCAACAGGTGTTTTCCTAATGTCCAGCATGCATTTTTTTAAGGAGACATAATGTACATTTCCAAGATGTTCTTGCTGTGAGGCGACAGCAAATCAGTGTGCCTCCAAAAGTGTGTCTGTTTATTTATACCCTTGTCCTGTGAGTGTGACATCATGTGGAGTGACACGCTCTGGCGAAGTTCAAGCAGAGATAGGCTGGTTTGGAAAAGGACCAGAAATAGAAAAGCAGAGACAGCAGGTAATTTAGCAGTGATCATTTTAAGGTTCAGACAATCAGTGTTCACTCTGGAGACAAAGAGGATAATGACTATTCACTCTTGAGAAGCTTCTCTTAAGCAACATTATACACAACAGGCACTTAGGAAGATTCTCCAGAAAAGCCGGATCACGAACTAGCACCTTTTCCTGCTTGTGGCACTTTCTTAACCTAAGTGAACATACATAATCACAACTTTCTTGATATAAGTCAAATAAATACTTAGCTGAACACTATTTTGCTACAGGCAGCATGCATGCTGTAGAGCATGATTTCTATCTGGATACAAGTAAGGAATAATTACTAGTACTGATTTCTCAAGACGCTTTAATGACTCATTTGCATTTTTCAAAGCTGTTCAGTAAATAAATGTATAAAGCTTGATTTACGTATACTGGCGCAGTGTCTGCACACAACAGGACCAGCGTAACTGATGCTGAGGAAATGTGCTCTCGCACTTGAGCATAGCGTTATGGCTTCGTATTATAGTTTCTACCCCACAAATTCAACATAAAGCTTCAGAAATCCAGAAACACGTAATCCTAAACTGACCAATCACAAGAGAGAACTTCCATGTCACCGCACTGCAAGCAGGGGTGCACGTCAGGCCTGGAAAAGGTTCATGTCAAACTTTCGAAGACATATGCAGAGCATATGGTAGTGACTGACCTCCATCCATCCATCCAACCATCCAACCAACACTTTTTCATAGAAACAACATTTCAGTAAAGCATAAAAAAAAAAAAATCCAATTCAAGTCCTCCACACCACAGACCCATGACTCACACACACACAAAACAAATAAATACACACGTACGTAGAAAGATGTACTCTAAAAGTGCTGTCTTAACCTTCACTGAGTTGGGGAAACTTAATAAAAAATGTTAACCTAAAATTACATAAAATGTATGGGTTGAATATTAAAACATGTTCATTAATGATACAAGAATACAAATGTGTTAAATAAATAAGTATTACTAAATAATAATAATAAAAAACTACATAAATCCAGATTTAACATAGGAGACCAGAAGAGACATACAGTAAATGTGACATAAATGCTTGCCATAATACCAATTGTGTGTCCAGAGCGGGCACACAGAATAACCGCGCTGCTGTTATCACCAGTTGTTGTAGAGGTGGTGTCAGATAGCACAGATTCTGGCTTCAGTGTGCTTAAAAAGGTGGCTTAATACAAACCAAAACAGCCTTGCAGGTAAATCAAAAGGAGCAACTGATTCAGGGGCTGCTGGATCACCCATTCAATGTCTTTCTGGCTGCTTTCTATTTGGGTGAAACTGCTAAAAGATGCCTGACAATACCTCAGACGGAGCTGCCAGAAGCAAACCTGTCTCGATGGAGTCAAGCAGACTCCTCTCAGACAGGCTCAGACTGTAAGCTTACCACAATATGGCTGTAAGTGGGTGCAATTTGTAGCCTTGACTGCCATTAGTCTAGAATGCATCTGAAGCCTCCATCGCAAATGTTCCAGCTCGACTCACCAAATCAGCTTCACAGGCTGTAAAACCGGTGTGAGGATTGTTCACCTCTGCAGCTTCTCTCAGGGTCTCTGTGGGAGGGAAGGCACTTCAACAAATAGACGTGCTATAAATTGTGAGGAGAAAAGGTCTGACAGATGAACAGATGGGTTCAGAATATTACTCTCTCTGCTCGTCCACCTTCTGCTGACAAAGTGAGGAGCTAGAAGAAGTGTAGGGAAATTATCTGTGTCAATGCATTAGACAAAATTGCTCCTTCACCTGAACATACAAATGAGGCCCAATGGCGTGAGCAGTGTCATAGCAATTAGGAAGCCTGTGTTTTGAGGTTAGATCTCTTCCTACTGCTGATCTCCCCTGAGTGAACAACCCCAGCAGCAGAGGCGCAGGCACAAGGCAGTCTTCAGCGTAATTGATATTAGCAGCCTTATTAAACCAAAGGACTGAAAACAAACAAACTTTTCATGGTCCAGAATGCAAATAATGTTTGGGACTGAAGTGTATTTTAACTCAGTTTGAAGGAAAGTAAATTATTTCAGAAGAAATAGCAGCTGTTGGCAATTTAGCTCTATTATTACCCCACTCCCCAGCTTCAGCTAGTTTTTCTTTTGAGAATAGTTTAAACTTTAATATCAAACCATTTAAGCGTTTTCATTGCGAATGTAGTTTATCTTAAGTCATGGGATAGTTTCTTTTTTGCACCATTCCCTAAGTTAAAAAGAAAATAAAAAGCATTAACTTCTGTATATTGCCAGCACTCCAGGAAAATGTTTTAAAATGGTTACAGTTAGGTCAGGCTGCAATCATCAAGCATTTCTTAAACAGCAACAAACTTTCAGGTATACTCACAGAGGATAACCAAACAATCAATCAAACATTCAAAAGAGAAATATTAAAAGCTGCAAGGCTGAAAAAGAGAACAAAAACATACCCTCTGAAGCCAATTAAACATCATAAAACTCTAGAAGGAGTTTTCAAAGAGTTTAACCCTATTAAAAGGAGAAATACCAGGTAAATTTGTCATTCTTTGTTTGAAAAGTATAACATTTTACAAACTAAAAACATTGTAAATGCAATAATAATGATGGCCTCTTAAAAAAGTTAATTCATAATGAATACATTTCAAGATAAACAGAATGCCAGTATAACAGATCAAGTTTAAACTATTTTGACTGGTTTGTGTTTATTGCCTTTTAATGTTACTTTTAAAGTAAACATGTGCAATTTTTACTACATGAAACAATATTTCATGTGGTACTTAGCACATGCCATTATTCAATTTGCAAACTGGCTCAGAAGGAATTTGAACGTGATTAACTGTGTTGATCTTTGTAATGAGTCTATTCAATATTATTATTATTATTATTATTATTATCATTATTATAAACTAAAGGGATTTATAAGTCTTTTTTTCTCAACACATAGTGGAAGCCTAGAAAAGCCGGCAGGTGACTGCCACAGAGTTTTCAATACATACAGCAGTTAATTGTCTGGCTCAAGGGCACTTTAACCTCAACTGGTTTAAAAGCGCGGGTACCACTTGGCCATTCTTCCCTTCAAGGTGTTGCTGGTGTCATGGGTTTCAATCAATCACAAACATCTTTCTATAGAGGCTTCTATGGGCAGCGGACATCTTACTGCTGTTACTGGGTCATGAAAAAACAGAAATCTAAAAATATGCCTACCGTCTCTATTTTGTCAGATCATTCAACAAGCCAATCAGGCAGTTATTTCAATCATTTTGTTAGAAAGAACAGTTTTGCTGATGGCTTTTGACAGCAGGAATATCTTATCAGGAGCTGGAGAAAAGGGTCATAACAGCTTAAATAGATTGTAACTAACAGGCAGTGGTGAAAGAACAGATTTATTTGGCAACAGGTTAAAGATATTTTATTTATCTGGGAGTGCTGAATCGCCTCTGTGGAATATCAAGATCAAAAACAGTGTGGAATACAAAATCTGCCTGTGTATTGAAAGCAAAACTGATTTATTCCATAATAAAACAAATCTCAACTTGGTAAGAGTCTTATTCCAACTTAGTAAATTTACCATCATGCATTTATTTTTCTTCAGCTGTTTTCATAAATAAATTTCTTTATAAAGTCAGGGGAAGTATGAACTCGAGAAGACAGTTTAAGGCAATTTGCTGAATCGTGTCAAGGTAATATAAATGTTTTCACCGCTTCACAATAGATGTATGCAGCCGGTTGTCAACAAACTCTGTCTACTTTCAGTGATGAAAATATGTCTCCCAGCGATGCAGGTGGTTAAGTAGCAATACAGCAGTTGTCATGAATGTCAGGCATAAACACAGTAAAGTAAATGTATGATGGTGTCCAGAACAACTGTGTATGTCATAGCTCACCAGCTGGTTACGACTGATTTATGGCTGAGTGATAAGGCGAATCAAGAGTGGCAGAACAGAATCCCTTACCCCCCGTGCTTTGGGTTTTTCTTTTCCATCAGCAAACGTCATCTCTTCCCTACACTTATCAGACCACCTTGGCAGTGAATTAGGAGCTTATTTGTAGAATTTAGCTTTCAGTAGAGAAACTGAGGCAAAAATATGTAATTTCTACACCAAACTGTCACTTCCACTTACAAGGTCAGCAACGACAATAGCATATGGTATTTAGTAACAAGACAAAGGAAATTCTGTGGGCTGCAGCAGAGTGAATGTTAAAGCTGAGTCCTTGTACGCAGCATTAAATATTTCATTTGAATAATCTTTGCCTCGTGAGTAATTATAAAATGAGACCTTGTTGAACATTAGCTACACACGTGATATTCCACACAAGCCCTGAACCACTTCTCTCTTATTACCATAGCAGATTGATATGATCATATCCTCTTCTTAATATTCAGTTTACTGCTGAGTATAAGCCCACGTCATGTGATAATGTAATAAGAGTCCTTGGGATTCACTTAGCTGAAAAAAATAACTCAATTTGTAACTTAATAGTGTCTCTGCTGCTCACACACAACGGGGTCTCATAAAAATCCCTTCTTTTCGACATTAAAAGCACACAATTTCCACAAGCACAAGTATAATGAAGGCATTATTAAATTCATTGCTTTAATGGCTGAGCTATGAAATGACTTACTACATTTTCAAATTCAGATGTGGCACACGTGTTAATTACTAAATCATGTTCCATATTGCCATAATTTGACACAAGATTTCAGATCATTTATTGGCATTTATAGTAGCTTTGCTAAGTTAAAATGTATTTATTTTTTTCTAATTGCAGTGCATGTCAGTCAGCTCTAATGAATAATGTTGTAGTGTGAAATGAAACACTGTGGCTGTTTATTACTTTGGGTGACATTTACCTAAATGCCACATATCTGCTCTGTTTCTTCTGTAGACATGTCGTATGTAAATGCAATTTCAGTATCACTGTACAATTGTTGGGCAAATATCACTGAGCACAACACTTTCTCATTTATGAGACTTTTTTACTTTCTATTGTGAAAGTCACCATAAGCAGGCTTTTCCTCTTCCCCATTAACATTTGTATTTTTGTATTTAAACCTCTACTAATCAGTGGTTTCAAACTTTTTCTTTTTTTTGGTAGGTGGGGGGATTGAAAACTAAATATATTTTTGACAAATCTGTGCAGCTTAATTGAATTTTGTATACAGTAACCTACAAAGGTCTTGAGATACCCTTCATCAGCTTATACTTTTACAGTGATTTATTGAAATGTAAAAAATATATTGAATAAGGTAAAAACAAGAAGCAGCCTGATCCTCTTAAGACAAGCTTTATTGTCATTTCTTTAAGTCTTTAGGATTAGTTCTCCAAGCTTCTTGAATGACATTTCAAAGCTCTTCTTTAGATGTTGGCTTTCTTTTTGTTCCATTTTCTGTCAAGATGATCCAACACTGCTTCAGTAATGTTAAAGTCCAGCCCTGGGGGAGATTTATCACTCCATATGACCTGTTACCAGAAGTCTGGCAACCAAAGAAGTAAGAACAACTGCCTAAAGACGTAATTAAAAATATTTATGTGGTAATGTTTAGAGACAACAATGGTTCACACTTTGAGTTAGGTGTCTTTTAAACGCTGGAATGATTCATAGTATATTGTATACTTGAAAAAGAAAGAAAAGGAAATCTTTTAAAAGTAGTCTGTTACAAGAACCTGAAGACGAGTAAAAGAAAAGTGGTAAACTTTGAAAGAACTTTGTAAAGCCTGAAGAACTATGACAGGGCTCCAGGCTTAACATTTTGCATTGGTTGCACTGCTCCGCCTAACTTTTTCATTTGGGTGCATGACCAAAAAATTTAGGTCCACCCATATTTTCACACTATTGTTCATCACACCATATTTGAATGCATTTTAAGGATTGTCTTTTGATTATTTTACCATATACATTGATAGTTATTTCAGTTATTCTGAACAAGAATAAGGGAAATGTTAATCTGCGGCCCTTTTTTTTTTTTTTTTCAAATTGTTTTATTTTTTCCCCACATCTGTGTATTCTTTTATCTCTGTGAATTTTCTGTTTTATTATGTGACCTAATTTTTTTCCAGAGAAATGTATTTAATCATGTGGCGGGTGAATAAACTTTTAGCAGTTCAATAGGAAAGTATCCTAAATGTGCTATCTATTTATTTATTTAAAGATTTTGTGGCTATGGAGGCCTTTATTGGATAGCTGATTGACAGGAAAAGTGGTCAGAGATAAATGACATGACATGCAAGATGGGGCCCTAGGCCGGGAAGTAAACATGAGCCTATGTATTTAAGTCGGCTGCTCAACCAGCCATAAACATTCAGGGTTTTTTTTTTTTTGTTTGTTTTGTTTTTTTTTAAGAAGCAGTCTCCTCTGTTAGTAGTTTGTCGTCATGGATTGATTTTTTCTTTTTTTTTTTTTTTTTATTTTTTTTTTTTAACAGAGATCTTCTGCAGGACAGCATCCAGGTGCAGTGTAAACGCAAAAGCTGAAATGCTTCACTTGAAACAATTTAGCTTAAAAAAACCAAAAAAAAAACCAGTCTAGTTGTTCAATGTCTGTCTGTCAGGTTCATGCAAAAACTAACAGGCTAACAAACAGCAGTGAGGTGAAACAGTCAAAGACAAAGATAAAAGAAAAATCTTGATTTTACAATGATGCTATACGTCATCAGCCCTGGGGAGGAACAGAGAGTCCTCTCCAAGAGCACCTCTCAATTGTTATCTGTTTCTAAAAAAGATTGACTTATTCTATTCCGTGGGAGAGGTTTCGGTTGTTGATTTATGAATACTTGTAAGTGGCTAAGCTCAAATTAAAAAGTGTTGTAAACCACTCAATGAACGGTAATACATTTACTTTAAATTTGCAAATAAGTGTCACCATTAAAAAAATAAAAATCCCCCAAAAAAGCCATTTGTTTCTTTTTTTCAAATTAGTTCTCTTTTTTTTTTAATCAAACCTTTTCCTTTTAATGAAATACATAAACACTCCAAAGGCTCAGCTGATGTGCTTTGCTTTACTGCCGATGGCCTAGTAAATTTTTTATTTTGCCCCAACCTCTATCCAAGCGAATAATGCGTGGTTAAATGAAGTAATCATTTTTACTGGAGACATCACTCACAGGAAGATAGCAGGTAGGTATATCATTTCCAACCATATGGTCACGGCTATATAGCTCTGCCCAATCAGAAGGCAACAATTTGCCACAGTGTTCAATGTTGTGATTAAATAGTTCCAAGGACAGCACCGGCACACATGAAGACTCTTTGACCAGACTGATACTCATCTCCGGCTACAGATTGAAAGTGGTGGTGGCACAGCTATGTGGCTCTCTCTGTCTGGATTTGTTATGTTATTCTTTCTCATTCCCCCCCAAAGGCTTACTGTGCAATAGGCTGTTATTTTTCATCTCATGAATACAGAAAATTTCAACTTGACTCTCAACTCTGTTCAAATAAAAAAAAAAGTACTAAAAGAAGGGAGACATGAATACATTTCCAAGATGGTTAACCACAGAGAAGTGGGGTATGAATAATACACCCCAAGAAAATAAAGACAATTATACCAGAACTATCTGGAGGTCGGTGATGGAATAAATATGATGAAATTGGTGATAATATCTTGTTCTACATATGTTGTGTATTTTTTTTTTTTTTTTTTTTTTTTTTTTTGGTATTGCATTTTTATCAGTACCCAATATGTTGTCCCACTATATTCTAATAAATACTATTAAAAATCTCAGTGTTTGAGGGCACGATTTATTGCGTATTTTCATGCTTTGTTTTGTGTCAGTGGCGCAGATGTGGCCCCAACAAAGATGACAAAACACATTTGAATGTGCCGGTATCAAAAGAATAAAGATTAGCTACACAGTAGCAATGAAAAGAATCTTTTGAAAAGAGCTTTCTCTTTCTTTTTGCCCTCACAACCTTGTGTCCTAGCTTTAAAACTACAGTTTGGTGGGCTTCTTTTAGTTTAGTCTTTGAGCAGTATTTCAGTCAGAATCAGGTTTATGTGATTTAATGAATACCACCACACTCATTGTTGAATTATTCATAAATTTTGTAATTTTCTCAATTTTATATTCAACAGTACTCTTTGAAATATACTGAATATCAAAATGTATTTTGGAATGGAGGCTGGTTTAGAAATCACATATTGTGAGAAAGGTCTTGACATTGAGTCTAAACTCAATGTTTTTTTTTTCTTACCCATAACCAAGATATTTGTGAAGTGTATTAAGGTCAAGGTAACTTTATTGAAACCGGAAGGTGGATTTGATTTGCAGTAAAATAGGAAAGGCCATCTTTGAACAAAAACAAAACACATTAAAATAAAAAAACAGACACAGAAGGACGATTCAAAGCAGAAAAACACAAAAAGTGGGTACTCATTTGAGGCTTTAATGTAAATAAGTGCATGAAAACCATAAGAACAATAAAACACCAGTTAAAAAAAAAAAACCTGATCCCAACCTAAGATAGAAAAACAAAAAATTAGCCAAACTGTAATGATTAAAAAATATAATAAATTGTTGACTTCAGTAGAAGATTAGAAATGACAGAAAAAAGACTTGTTTAAAAAGACCACAGGAACAAACCTGTTCCTGCGATGAATAGTTAAAGGGTAACTATATGATGGTCAGGGGCATTCTGGAGTTTTTTTCACCAAAGCAGTTGCAGTGTTGGTTCAGGGTCTAATTGAGAACCAGCTCTTTCAGTTTTTGAGTGCCAAAGCACTGGGTCCATCTATCAAAACTGGTACTACAGTAGGACTAACCAGGGTCAGGGTCAGACGCTGGTGGAAGGATTACAGAGACTAAAAAAATCAACTTAAATCTTAGTTTAAAATCCAGAGTGAAAGGATATATTTTGTTGTTGTTTTTTTTCTAACTCATAAATCAAGAGAGCAATCTGAGCTTCAACATGGATAATAAGTTGAAGCAGAAGTGAAAAAATCTTTAGCTCAATGTTCTTGTTATTTTTCTGCTGTTAAATATTTTAATATAGCCAGTCATGTTTGTGAATTCTGCCAAATGTGCTGCACAGGTAACAATGTAAGCAGCTGTTTGCAGCTGAATTTTTAAACATTTCCAGCTACGTTTCTAAAACATTGTCAGTTGCTCAGTTGTTTAATTATCCCCAACTGACATGATGAGATCCCACTTAAAAGAGCAAGAATAAATAAGTAAGCAAATAAATACTACTTTAAGAGAATATAAAGTGTTGGTTTTTGACCCATAGAAACAAAAACTACCGTACATTAGGGGCAAACTTTAGATAGAAAAGATTAAAATTAGTGAGCAGCATACAGATATAAGCCACTGAACTATGTAAATAAAATGTACGGTTTGTTTTAGGATGCTTTAACTGTAAATGACCAAAATGCTTATCACTGATTTTAAATCCAAAAGTTATTGTCTGAATAATTTTCGATTTGCATGAAATGTCACCTGCATTGGCTTTTTTGATGAAAATATTTCATAGTGGAAAGAAATACATGGCAAGATTCCAGTTTTATTTAGAAAAAAATCAAGGGGGATTAATAGAATAAAAGTAATAAAGAGACATAATTTTAACACCATTCATTCAATATTAATTTTTCTACTACTGGTTTTGAACACAGTATAATGTCCATATAGGCAACTATTCATATTTCTAACTCCACTGGACAGAAATGGAGGTTCTGCTCTTTTTTTTGCTAAGATGAAATTGTTGTAGAAGAAAATCTGTAACTCTTCTTAAGGAAAAAAGGACTCAAAAGTAGAAGATTCTGGCAGCAGAACAATTCCTCTATGTTTATTTGGGTTAACAAATAAAACCAGAACATAATACATAATACATAATATCAGTCCAAGGAGGAAAACAGAATCTCCTTCAGCTCTAAGTCTGTCTTTTATGGACCCTAGAATCCCCCAAAAATTAAGTGTATGGTATTGTGACAAGTCATCTTCCTCATAATTACCAAAGTTCACTGATCACCCTAATATTATTTTCCTTCAATTCTCCCAAAAAAGGATAAAATTTATGAAGGATCCCCCCCCCCCAATTTCTTTGCCTTTTCTGTCCTAAAAACTGAACAGCAAGTTTTGGGACTATAAACTTGTTTAAACTAATTTAAACATTTGAAAGTCTCAGGGTGTCTCAAGGAGAGCCTACGTTTCAACAAAATTGAAAAATTAACTGATGAACATATTGAACCACTATAGTGCCATTTGTTTTTCTTAGGAATTGGTATGAACCAAAATCTACGAAAAACAATATTTCATTTGTGCCGAGAAGTTTGGAACATAACGTGCGTTTCTAGCAAGTTCAAAATTTAAGTAGTGATTAAATTGTGTTTTAATACTGCACTTAAATATTATTTCTGTAAATAAATCCACTGGAAAAACTGAAAAATGATTCGTATAACTACAGCTATAACCACACAGAATTTAATTAGCATTCTTCCAAGACAAATAAGCTAAAGATGAGACCACTTGAATGAATAATAAAAGAAACCATGTCCATATTATATGAGACTTACACATACCGTACTTCCAATGATCTTTTCAACTTTTAAAAATGTAAGCACTTATGGACAAAACAGACCAAACATAATATCATTGCATGAATCAAATATCTCATGTCCACAATATATTCAGGCCCAAAACAACATTCACCATGTGTATCCATTTACCTTTTATTTCCCATTAATGCTAAACAAAAGATGACAAGGGATTTCTCAAGCAACTCACTGACATTACAGGCTTCTTTACAAATAGCTAGCAGTCTGGAAAAGCAATGAATGCATCTTTTGGGAAATTCAAATTTATTTAAAGCAGTGTCAGTGTGTTTCACTGAGTCTCAACATGGAGCAGTACATAAGCATCAGAGGCCAAACAACTCGCGTTAACTGAAAAACAAACATCAGATCATCAACACCCACATTACAAGTGATTAAAAAGACGCAGGTGATTTCAAATATAATAGCTGGCAAATAAAGTAAATAACAAACAGTCCAAAGATGTATTTAACTGAAGTTATTGCAGGTTAAGACCTTGATACAAACGAAGTGCTCAGTATGTTGTGTAATCGTAATCAGATCTCTCCGTTGCAGCTCTTCACCTTTTCTGACAAAAGTACAAAGGGTTTCTTCTAAAATTGGACAAAAACTATTTAAATTTAAAATGTGCTGTCAGCTTAACTTTGCTTCTTTAGTGAGGGTTTGCAGCTTTACTTCCAACAGGCAATTTCAGCGTGATTGGCTGCAGTAAACAATTGCTGGAAGTAGGGGTAAATATATATATACCCCTACTTCCAGCAATTGTTTACTGCAGCCAATATATATATATATATATATATATATATATATATATATATACATATATATATATATATATATATATATAGACTCTGGAGTTGGGGTGGAACAACCTATGAACAGCTTATTATCCCAGCAGCGTATCCTGGATCTAGTTCTTGCTACTGAGTTGACTTCTCAGGACTTGCCTAACTCATTGCAGATATTTGACTGCTGCTGATTTCATTGAAACCATTTGCCTTCATTTGCTTTCATTGTTGCCATTTGACTGTAGTATTCCAAGGTAACTGTAACTCTCCTTAATATCTGCTTTTCTGCATTCTGGCAGTGCAATGCCCTCTGCCTGGACTCCTTCCTCTCACGTTGTCACCATTCTGCAGACATTTCCAATGTCCCTGCTGTAGATCTTGGTAGCGTGGGTCAGTGAGTCGATTGACATCATCTGATTGTACGTATGTATATATATATATATATATATATATTAGGACTGGGCATGTGCATTAATTAATTGACTTTTTTGTTTGTTTGTTTGTTTTTTTTAATTAAGCATAAATTTGTTTTGTTTTTTTTGTTGTTTTTTGCAATGTTCTTCCTCGCTGTCTCTGAACACAGAGAAACCACATGTAGAGGCTTTGCAGTGTCATGTAAACAACAAGGGGAGAGCGGATTTAATAAAATGAAGATAAGTTTTCTGTCTGGCACTTAAGAAAGAAGAAAAAGAGCAAACATTTTTCTTTGTCTGTCAAAACTTGTGCAAATGGGTAGAAAATTGTGATTTTTTTTTTTTTTTGACGAGAAACTATTTGTTGTCTGAAATGTGTTTGGTGGTGATAGAAATGGCTTTGCTGAGCTGTTAACTGAGATTCTGGACTTTCTGTGATACCAAACATTACAACTGTAAAACCGGATGTTAACCCCTTAACTCCCGCTACCTGAGGGTGCAGGTGCAAGCTCTTAAGCTAAAGTCAAGCTGAGAATGCAAAGTGAAAGAATTTAAAGGTCAGAAATCTGGATAATGAAGCACTGAAGGTGCATGGATAGAATTTATTGTGCAAACTGTAAATATTTATTTCTCTTCACCATCTAGAAGCTGTGAGATCCTAATCCTGCTTTCTGTCTGTTCACCTGATGCTGATATTCATCAGATATTGTTTTTTCTGTGTTTAAAAGGAAGCAGCTTCACAGCTTTAAATTCATCTTGCTGACTTTTTACCCTTTAGTTAGTAAATCCTGAACTGTTGCTGTTTAAAGAGAAAACTGCTGCTAAATTTGTTTATTTGTTTAGTGTTTGTAAACCAAAACTTTACTGTGTTAATATGGGCCGATCTATAAAGTCATAAAGATTTTGCAGCTGTAAAATGAATTAATGCAAATAATTTCGGAGTTGTTGTAAATCAAGTTTGTCATCATCCTGCCAGAAAAATTCAAGTTTGCGAATGTGCAGAAAAGGATTTGGATGGTTGTAAAATAAGATTTGTATTTGTGGAAAATAACAGAAGTTCTTTTGCAAACATACTGTCCAGAGATGTGAAGCACAAAACTGCATGCGATGAAGTTGCAGTTGTGAATTTTGACCCTGTTTCTGTTTCTGCAATACAGTAAAAAAACATTTAAATTTAAGTAGTAAAAACTAAGCATTTTATGACAGTTCTGTGTTAGTAAAGATTGTATTTCAGATACATTTAGAGTGAATAAATGTATAATCTAAAAAAAAAAAACACACAGGTTCTGTATATTTTATCCATAAAGATTTGTTCAAAAACACAAAAATGCAATTTCTTTTTCTTTTTTTTCTTTTCTTTTCTTTTCTTTTTTTTTTTTTTTTTGCTGATTGTAAATATATCTGTACAATGAAATACCCATAATTTTAAATGGATATACGTGTGATTTGTGTTCTATTTAAGTGCCATGAACATGGCATTATTGTGACACTAATAAATACTAGAGAGCCAACATCATTTTGTCTTCTTCTAACAAAGCACCTGTTCGTCATCAAGTGCAGTCTCTCCACTGCCATCATTCTTTTTTCACCACCCATGGATAATAATCCTGTTCATGTATGTTTTCGTCTTTTAACATTTTCCCAAGTCCACATAGACGTGTCACAGTTGTGAAGCACACCTACAATACACTTGTAAGTGTAGGAGTATGCGGCAGTCACAATATCATTACTTAAAATAGTTTTCTGACTGAATATAGCCCTTCCATTAATCTCCTAAGTAAAATATTTTTAATATAAAATAATAACTGTGTATTTAAAAATGTTAATATAAAGGACAGTTTATCAAAACACCAACCTCATAACCTGAGACTATTTCATTCCTGTCATTTTATTATGCTCACGTTTTAACAAGAAAATCCACATATAAAGACTCCTTGGGTTCTTCATCTTTATCAGACCCCATGGCAGCTGGTATCTTTATGTCAACATATAAACGATATGAGATCATTTTCATTCAGTTTCAGTGTGATTATACATGCAGTCGTTATCACATAGTTAGTGGCAGCTTTACAGGGTGAAAGCACATAAAACAAGACAGGATAAAAAACATGAGTGATATTATCCGTCTGTGAACATCCAGAGCTGAGATACATGATTTAGTTCAAACTGTACCTACAATATCTGCTTGTGTCGCCCCAAAAACCATCAGCTGGATTTTGCAGATAAACGAAGGAGTTGTCTAGCAGATTTAGTGAATTGATTAAAGCTGTTATTGGGGCAGTTGTTGTGAATTTAACCTATAAAAAGTCCTTGCTTAATGTTTTAGACCTGATAAGCAGCATTATCCTTAGACAGCTTAAGAGTTCAGACCCTTGCATGTTGATGGAAATCAGTGTCAAGATGATAATGGCTGAGTGGGAATATAGGGATACTGCATATCTTATCTGTGAACCTCGGGTGTTTAATGGGTTGCCTATAGGATTATCGCAAGCCTCTGCAGATGTTCATTTCCAAAACATATGTCAAGGCTTAAGTCTGGTGTAAACACTACCAGTGGACAGAGTTTATCAGTTTTGGAACGGGCTCCATATTTACAGCCCCAAAGCAACTGAGCTAAATATGTCAACAGCACATCTGCCCCATCACCTTGGCATGGCTGGAATCACCATGATGACGGCTGTAAGAATAATTTCAATATCTTAAAACCATCTTCACCATGTTGTTGTTTTAGAGCTTATTTAGCTAGATTCCTGACAAAAACGTAGACTGTTCAAGACTTTGCAGCCAAAGGATTGTTTTCTGTGCATGACTGGTGCATGTGTACATAGCATACCACATTCCTGCTGGGGTTGAGCTACCATAGCCACACCCGTATGGCAGCACTTCAGTAAAAGGCTAAAAATTCCTCACACAATTGCCTACTCCAGTTTAGAGATTGCTAAAACCATGTTTCACATATTCCTTTGCAGGTTTCACCTCAGTCACATTAAAAAATATATAAATTTTTTTTCCATAAACAAACCCCTTAAAAAAATACTGGCTATTGCTGCTACATTCATGTTCAAGGAACTTTTAATGATGCTTCAGACATTGTCATTGTATGGCTCTTCAAACCCATGCTACTACTGTGCAACTTCCTGCTTGCTAATTTCCCTTCAAAGTATAAAAGTGTAACCAGATATAGGCGAATATTTAAATAGTATTTATAAGAAAATTTTGGCCTTTTTAATAAAATTAAGCAGGGTTGTGCCTCTAGAATATGTGCTAAAAGTGTTAAAGCTTGGTACCAATGGGGTGTCTCTATGAGAAACTTCTTCTCATTGTCTGCTTTTGACTATGACTGGGATGGGTACAAGGTATCCATTATTTTAATAATGCTGTGTGTTTAAGTTATATCTAGAATAATATTCAGCTACAGTCTGTTGTGAAATCAATGTCAAATCAACGTACAAAACATTTTTTTTACATTGAGCACCACCTTAATAGATATCAGCCTCTCCAAATACCACCTTTATGACTGACATGAAAATATAGTGGAAAAGATCTACCCTTTTCCATCAGGCACACTTCAGACAGAGGTAGGTTCTTTCCAAATAAAAAATAGTATTTATTGTTGAGTGGTGACAGCTATCATTGTAAAAAAAATAAAAGAAGGACTTATCCCCAGATCCAGGCCCATAGAAGCCCACAAGAGGAGCATGATAATTCAAGACGGTGCCTGGGCCCATGTTTGTAAAAAAGAAAGGAAAAAAAAGTCACAGTGCTGTACATTGGTAAGGCTGATTGACAAGCATCCAACCTCAGACAAAACTATTGGTTCTTTTCCATTGTTACTAATAGGCTAATGCTGGCAGAACAGCTGAGAGGAGGAGGGACATGGTGGTGCAAATGGTCTCTGGGAAAAAAAAAGTCAGCAAAAGTCTGGAATGGAAATTGTGATGATGTGTAAACATCTGCATAACACCACATAAAAGGTGATGTATTACTATGTCGCAAGTAAAATCCAATTATAACCATATTTGATCATTTTAATAATCTGTTTAACTCCCAACCCTAAACATCTGTGAGTAAGAGTGAAGTAGAAACATGAAATGACTGCTGGAAATGTGTCAGAAACATTTTGATCCTGTTGTTTGATGTAGGGCCAGCCTAAGACATGGGGCCCTAAGGAAAACTTGATTTTGGGGCCTTCTATTACTGTCAATAATGCAGATTATTGATCATTCACACTACAATAAACCTATTTCTTAATGTTTGGCAAAGTCAGCAACTTTCCCTACAGACCACATAGAAAAGCAATACATAAAACCTCAAAGAGCGCACAGTTGCAGCAGTGTTGTTTACATAATTATTAAACATATATTTTTTCGCCCATCTATGGTTTTTGATCCAAAATTATAGTAAATCCAGCTAGAAGTATAGCCTTGGGATTGATTTAGAGTAAACATAATATAGTACTAACTGTGATACTGAATGTCATAAGGTGTGTTTCCATTACCTCTAGAACTGGGCAAACACTAAATATTGCTATAAAAAAAAAAAAAAAAAATGGTAATGGAAACACCTAAATTTAAAAAAAAAAAAATCAAAAATCACTAAAATGTCATGAGGTTGTTTTTCAGACGTGTTGCAAAAGTGTAATGGAAACACTTCTTTCACATTTACACTTCGCTGGACGTGACTTAAAGGGACAGGTTACCAGTTCATTTCAAATAAAGATGGCGCGGTATGAGTAGACGTCAGAAATCTTTTTACAAATAATTAAAAAAAGATATATAACCACCATCCTTGAAAGCAAAGAACAGCAAAATGCAGAGTTTTACAAAGAATTATGAATCTCCATCTCCTTAAAGTGGAGTCTCACAGGATGAGATTTTTTTCCGAGAATAACAGCTACGGCGCTAAACACCATTCAATAGAAACACCTGCAAAATGCCATTGCACTTTGTTGAAATTTGAGAAATATTGCTTTTATTTTGTGAAAAACTAATGGAAATGCAGCTATTGATCTACTAAAAGTAATAAAATAAACCAACAAAAAATGCCTTTAGTGTAAACATGTCAATTGCTTTTTTATTGTTGGTTTCAAATAAACTAACAGCAATGTGCAATAATAAAGTAGGCCTACAACAAAAACTAAATTTACAATTCAAATCACTTAACTATAATTAATATATTCTCTAAATTAAAATAAATGGAAAATCTACAAAAACAGACAGTATTAAATATAAAAAAAAAAAAATCTGCCAAATATTTAAATGTTAAGTAAATGTGCAGAAATGCATCAGCTTCTCTTTTTTCCCCATTGACAAAATCTTTGTAGGTAAAGTGGTAGTGGAAACTTTTGCCTTTAAGGGAATGTGAAACCCTCCTTTATATGCAATGTCCCTCTGGATACCTGATCAGGCCTTTTTGAGTCTGATCTGGCTGATGTTTTGGTCACTCTTGAATGCTGGCGGTGATTTCACTCTAGTGGTAGCACGAGACGGATGGCACATCAATGCGAACTGTGGCAAAAAGGTTTGATGTGTCTGTCAGCGTAGTGTCCAGAGCATGGAGGCGCTACCAGGAGACAGACCAGTACATCGGGAGACGTGGAGGAGACCATATGAGGGCAACAACCCAGCAGCAGGACCTCCTCCTTTGTGCAAGGAGAAACAGGAGGAGCACTGCCAGAGCCCTGCAAAATGACCTCCAGCAGGCCACAAATGTGCATGTGTCTTGCCAAACGGTCAGAAACAGACTCCATGAGGATGGATGATGAGATCCTCAGGCCCCTTGTGAGACCACATGCTGGTGCGGTTGGGCCTGGGTTCCTCCTAATGCAAGACAATGCTAGACTTCATGTGGCTGGAGTGTGTCAACAGTTCCTGCGATATGAAGGCATTGATGCTATGGACTAGCCCGCCTGCTCCCTAGACCTGAATCCAAATGAGCACATCTGGGACATCATGTCTCACTCCATCCACCAACGCCACGTTGCACCACAGACTGTCCAGAAGCTGGTGGATGCTTTAGTCCAGGTCTGGGAGGAGATCCCTCAGGAGACCATCTGCCACCTCATCAGGAGCATACCCAGGCGTTGTAGGGAGGTCATACAGGCATGTGGATGCCACACACACTACTGAGCCACATTTTGACTTGTTTTAAGGACATTACATCAAAGTTGAACCAGCCTGTAGTGTGTTTTCCCACTTTAATTTTGAGTGTGACTCCAAATCCAGACCTCCATGGGTTAATACATTTCATTTCCATTGATCATTTTTGTGTGATTTTCTTGAAAGCACAGTCAGTGTTTAATAAGAATATTTCATTCATTCAGATCTAGGACCTGTTATTTTAATGTGTTCCCTTTATTTTTTTGAGCAGTGTACTTTGTCAAAGTTTTAGAAATATTGCTTTTATTTTGCCAAAAACTGTGATGAAGACACATCTTCTGATGTCTTTGTGCATGTAGACCCATATTTATGATTTAACCTTTAGAGATCTGTACATGTACAAAAGACTGCATGTTTTCAGCATCTTCTGTTAAAAAGATGGCCATATTGCAGTCACATGAACGGAACACAAAGAAAAACACAATGGCATGCAGCAGCAGGAAGTCTGATAATACATGAAGTAAAGCATTCACTGTAGACTATTTTGCTGCTTATTAGTTACCACGTTAGCAGTTAATACTAAAACCACCATGTTCAACAAAGACTGGATGTTTTGAAAATAAGAAGTTGCAACACTATGCACAGATGTACTCGTAAATAAATCCAAAAGTGGACTGGTAAATGTAGACATGGGTTTTAGAAAAATCACATTTCAGAGGTACATGTGGGTCAAATCAGATTATTACAATTGTGTGATTTCTCCCAGATTCTGTATTTTGACAGCCATGTAAACAAGCTCATTGTTTAAGTATTTAGCCACCTCTATGGATGCACATTGGGCACAGTGCACCTGGTTTCACACATTAGCAGCATAGCACTGAGCTTAAAGCAGAGAGGTGGCAAGAATCACAGAGGAGCTCTCTTTATATAATGTTGTAATTATGTAAAATAATATACATTTGATAATATATTAACAATCACTCACATGTAAAAAATATCATTAATAATACAAATTTTAAAATTATCTTAATATAAAAAAAAAAATTCAAAACATTAATTGCACTTGGGGGTGCCCCCTAGTGGTCACAGGGGCCATAAGCAGGCACTTAGTCCAGTTATGCCTTGGAGGGGATCTGGTCTGATGTCCTCTCTATAAGTGGGCAGTTCAACAGAATGTAATATGTTCACTTTGTCATGTAACAAGAGTTAGAAGCAGGACAACAGAAAAAGAAACAGAACCATAAAATGGACCGACATGAAATACCAAGGCACTCTCCTTCCTGTTGGGAAAGCAACTTCATAAGACACAGTTACCCGTTTACCTCCTGGATCTCCCTGCCATATGCCACGTATGCCTGAAACTCTCCCCGCTGTTGACCTATTCCCAGTACAGCCTCACTCCCCAAACCTTCAGTAAGCAGTTTTTTTTTTCTAGCTCCTGTTGTCATTTGACATTATTCTACTGTGCTTGCTCTCATTGTGTCTCTTCCCCTCCACTGATTAATTCTAGTCTTCTGTTCCAATTTAGCCACACACCTGAGTTCTCCAGTTCATTATTTTTTATGAATAATTCTTGGTTTACGTTTATTTGGTGCTGCATTTTTCTGCTCCTTGGGTTCAGAAAGAAAACAGCCATGACACTGAGCACAGTTTGGACTGCCAAACAGCAGAAAACTTGGTGTGTTGTATTCAAACTAACTTGCTTTGCCTCACACCTGTTTTCTAGGTCCATTATGGTAAATGGTAAAATGATAAATTATGCATCACTCTGCCTCACCAACTTGAGTCATTAAAAGCATTTTAAAACTCTATAGAATCATTAAAAGTCTCTTGTCAACCAAAAGCAATGAAAAGCCAAAAATCAACGTGCCACAGGATTCTACTGTGGCTGCACCATCAATACAATTACAGATTATTTGACAATTTGGCAAAACTACAAAATACAATTTTTTATTTATTTATTTTTTAAATGTCTTAATAAACAACTGAGCATAGTGCCATAAAATAGGTGTTGTGCTAATGTGTTTAATAAAGCGATGGACTGACATAAGATGTCTTTTGTCAAAAAATATCCACTATTCTTCTTCAAGAACCGTTAAAATCTGAGTCTGTTCAGACACATTAAATAAATGAAAAGCAGATAGTGATGTCAAATTCAATTCAGAGAATCCAAGAAAGGTTTCAACAAATTAATTCCAACATGCAGAGAATAATAAGTCATTTGTAAGAAAGGGGATAAAAGTTGATGGTATCACATCATTATTTCTGCATATGGAACAGGAGATATGTTGTATAGTCATTTCTTTGTGCCATAAGTGTTTTCCTGTTTCCATCTGCTTTCAGTATATGTTTTCTCTGGTTAACACACACGATGAAATTATGTCAACACTTTTAAAGACTCTGCTGCTCAGTGGATTTTTTTCCTGTGCTGTCAACACCCACAGGTCTGCACGTTTCCTTTCCAATTAAATGTAACCCCATCTGACCTCACTAACTAGCAAACACTTTCTGATAGAAGGTATGTAGTCAGAGTTTGATGTTGCAATTTTATAGTCAGTGTAATAGCTGAACACTGTACAGCCTCACATGCACATTCTGTGTCTCATGTCGGATTTTGGTAATTGCCTAAAGGAAAGTCATCAAATGGCTTAGTAGTCAATTTTTTTTTTTTTTTTTTTTTCTAAAACCAAGCCAACATTCAGAGTTTGTAATAAAAATAATGTACATTTGGGCATAAATCTATGAAAGCTCAAAGTAATGTGGAACTGGTTTCCTCATACATACATTAATGGCTTAAAAAGTCTTTGATAGCACCAATCATATTTGTTAGTTTGGGGCTGTGGCTTTTATTTTGACCTACTACATAAACAGAGTTGTAGATTAACCCTTCTAGGCTGCAAAGCTAATGGCACTTTCCACAACAGACTTCAGGAAAGATGTGCAACACCTTGGTGGAGACATTGAATGATCTCAATGTAGAGTCTGCTCTGTCCTTTCTTGTAGACTTGTCTGTGTTGTATATCCAGTCTGGTCTGTTGTCTAACGGAACTTGTCTCAACAAAAAGGACCACTAAAACTGATCTAATGCAGAGTATCCAACTACTCCCAACAGCTGGACCTGAATCCATTTCAATACAGTGGTCCCTCGTTTATTGCAAGGGTTATGTTCTGAAATCACCCTGCGATAAATGAAATCCGCAAAATGACGACCTTTTTAATTTTTCTCAATTAATTAGCCCTCCTGGGAGTGTTTATAGACCTTTCCCAAACTATAATGAACATTTTCAACATTCTCGCACACTTTATACATTCTCAAGAAACCTACATATATTTAACAATGTGAATTTCTTAATAATTACTCATCCTGTAAAATACAGTATATTACAGCTTCCCTGCTGGCGCTGCATCCCCACCCTTATCTGTAACGTCGTTTTTCACAGAAGGCCCAGGTGTTGCTGTCTTTTTCAGAAGAAGACAGCAGGACACGAAGTAGATTGACTCTGGACAGAGTCCTTTGGCCATTCAAGATACAAAACACAGCGCATTGATGTTTACTGACCCGATCAAGAAACAAAGCACAGCGGGCTGATTCCTACAGTAAAATTTGGACATAGAAGGGTTAAAATAGGATTGACATTTACCTAAATATGCAGTGCTGCATACAAAAAAATCTGCCTAACGAGACCGAAGATGAACCTCGATATGGTGAGGGACCACTGTTTATGGAATACAATGATCAGAGACAGAGACTGACCTGGACAATAATTTCCTTTATTCTGCTAACATTAATTGTGAGTATTATGCCAATAAACAGTAAAACCCTAAATTTATTTTGACCTGTAAACTATCTATAATTAATTTCAAGTAGTATGTACACCAGTTACAATTAAATACAAGACTATTTACAAAAATTTAAACAGCCTTTTTGTGTCATAGCACATGAAACGCAAACAAAGATCATCATCAGCTGTGTTTGTAGATCACCTGAATCAACTGTAGAAACTTTCAATGAAAGGATGAAGAAATTGTATTGTAATGTAATGTTCTTAAAATTCAGGTAATTTTTAATATAAGTTATAGATGAGTACCAACTGAAGAAGCAATAAATGCATTTAGTGACAATTTAAGGTTACAAGACCTGACCACTATTTGCAAAGAAACGGAGAGAGAAAAAGTTCACAATAACTTTATAGAAATATTTACTTCTCTGCATAATAAGTCAGCACTGTCCCATCAGATTAAATAAAAAATACTCTAAATGTTCTTGGATTTCTAAATGCCTACAAAAGGCTTGTAAGAAGAAAAATAATCTTTATAAATTGTTCCTTAACCTGAAAACTAAATAAGCTGAGGACAGATGAAAGTTGTATACAAATAAGTTGACAGCCACAATGAGAAAATTTTATTTGATAATAAATTCAATACAAAAAGAACATTGAAAGTATTAAATAGTAAAAATCAAGTGAGGAAAAAAAAATAAATAAAAATACATACCCAGATCTTTTTGTTGACTAATATGGTGAAAGTCACAACATGAATAAGATAGTCAATAACTTCAATAATTCTTTTGTTAATGTAGGCCCTGAATTAGCAGCAAAAATACCAATATTTGTGACCTCTTGCTTTGAAATGGTTATGTTCAAAGGATAATTAAAATTGCTAAGGTCATACCAGTGTATAAAAATGGATATAAGCATATTTTCCCAAACTACAGACTCACTTCACTTCTTCTCCAATTCTCCAATATGTTAGTGTTTCTCAATTAGTTAAATGTATATTCTTTGCTGACAACACAAATAGATTCTAGAGCCATGACAGTTTTGACTGACTTAACACTATAAATAATGAACCAAGTAAAATTAAAACATGGTTGGAAAGTAATAAATTATCCTTAAATTTAAATAAAACTAAAGTAATGCTATTTGAAAATTACAGATCAAATGCACAAAGACTGGCTGATATAGATGGAGTCTAATTTGAAAGTATTTTAGAAATAAAATTTGTAGGTTTAATCCTAGACCAGAAGTTGGAAAACACACACCACACCTAAAACACTTTTACAAGTGAAACACTTTTACAAGTTTACCGAAACACAATTAGTTTCACTTTATGCACTGAATCACATGCTAGCAGATGGATATAGACACACAGGCTGTTTTGAACATGCACCGTGGCTGATTCAGCAAAGAAACAAGAAGACATTATCAGAAGAGGAGAGGAAAAGAAAGAGAAAGAGACTGATCAAGCTATAAGAGTCAAGAGAAGACTGTCTTTTACTAGCTGGAGAGAACTCACAGTACAGGTAGGATGCAAGATGGATGCTAAGTTAGCCGTTGATAGGGAGCTAATCGGCAATCAGAAAATTGCACAAGTTCTGTAGTGCATCTTGAAACTAAAAAACACTCATGTGTTTCAGTTTTTGTTAGATTTTTATAAGATTTTATGAGATTAAATTTAAGATTAATATTTCATACATTTGGGTGATGCACCAAAATTATTTTTGGTCCAAGTAATCTCTTTGCCATCTGCACCAGTGCACCTTGACTGAAAAATGTCTTTCAAGCCAAGCTAAATGCCAGAAATTTCATCATAAAATGTAGGGTTCAATTTTACACATTGTCAAAGGGCAGGCATGAAAAGAATCTATTAAAGGAAGATTTAAATCATTTGGCATCCTGAAAACCCAATATCACATTTCCAATAAGGATTTCTACAAATACTTGCAGATTAGATATTATGTTTATAGGAAAGTAAACTCTCTAGATTTTACAGAAGAATCTCTGCTGCTATTAAATTTTTTCTGAGCCATAGTGTCACGGATTGCAGGATGTGAGGACCTTAAAGCAGGATGAAGAGGCAGGAGGCAAACGGAATGCAGGAATGAAGGTTTTAATCCAAAATTACACAAAGAACTTATAGAGACCAAACAAGAGACACGATGGGAAACACAATGGATGATCTGTCAAAGGGCAACTGAAACCAAGGGGTATAAATACACTGAGGTGAACTAACTAGGAACCTAAGCAAATTAGCTAATTTAACCAGGTGTACAAACAAACAAGAAGCAGAAAGTCAAACATATTACACAAGGGGAAAACCTCAACAAAATAAAACAGGAAACTAGACAAGACAATGAACCAATAAGACAGTAAAACTAAACCAAAGTCATACAGACCATGGCACATAAGGCACAAACTTTATATCAGTGTTCTACTCCGAGATATATAGTTTGAGCTTAGATAAACTTGCATGGTTAAGAAAATCTTGGTGTACTCTGCTTAAAAGTGCAATACAAAATTATGTTTGGGACCAAGAATCTTAATATGCAATAGATTGAAAGTGTTCCCATATTGTACAATATTTACATATTTACAAATATTTACATTTATTGTAAGTATAAAACAGGAATTTCACCACACTGCCCTAAATGTAAAATTCAATTTGGTACAAATCTCCAGTGTTTATGGGAATGCAACATCAGTCAGACTTTCTGGAAAGTAGTATGCGCAAACATCGGAAACAGGTAAACAAAGTTTTCCTGGAAATTTTTCTGACTCTTTGAAACAACATGAAGAAGTTACTCAAACTCATTTAATATGGGCAAGGAAAATTATCATAGTAAAGTGGGTTGGAGACAATCCTCTCTTTATGCAACTCAGTTATTTTGGAAGTTTTGACATCAGTGAAGCCAGAATATTATATTAATGGAAGGAAATGGATGAACTCTTTGGAAGCTCTGGAACTAAACTGCAACTTGCATTCATGGACATTGTGTATACACTATTGTTCAAAAGTTTGGGGTCACTTTGCCACTGGATTCAATAGGGAAGTGACCCCAGACTTTTGAACAGTAGTGTGTGACTGTAAGTAGTTGGGTACATGTGAGAAGGAACTGTTTTCATTTGGAGTCTTTTTGTTTTGTGCTGCTGTACAAAGTTTTGTATGTGACAAATAAGTGAAAAATTAAAAAAAGAAAAAAAAATCCTCTAGTTGACAATGACCGACATTAAATTGACTCTCAAAAAAGATGCCACTCCGGGTTATTCATCAGAAATTTGACTAATGTTCCTAAATAAATTGTGTCAGCACGGGTCCAGCTCACTGTTCAAAGCCTTTTTCTGTGTGTAGCAAGTAGCCTGCACCATTTAACTTCACAGAGACAGATATTAAACATTACAGCAACCATCTCTGAGAACAGACATCCCAGTTTAACAGCAATCTACCCTAAATGAGTTATATATGAGGTTATAAACCACAAGATGTTGTGTAGTGTCTATACTACTTCCCATCTCTGTAAATGGGTTGACAGTCACTTTGACCTGTGCTGCGAGAGCTATGGCAGTATTGACTCAATAAAAGGTAAAATGCATTATGTCAATTTTCCTGTTTTTCTCATTGTGTGTTTGCTATGTCTGCGATCTGAAGTAAAACCTTTCTTAGCTGTGAAGAACATTTCACCTTTGGCTGCCTTTCAACTACAAGAGCAGCACCAATGTAATGCTGCTTGGATTTGAAGGCAGTCAGCCAACTATTAATCTGTGGAATTAAATCTGTAAAATTTTGATCAAGCATTTTATTTAGCCGTTTTTATTATCAGTTTTACACTAATGTAAATGAATCACACTAAATGGACTCTAATGTATAATGATTTGCTGTTTTGTGGAATGCTGTCATAGCTTTCTAATTAAAGATAAAAAAATCTAATGAAAACATGAGTTATAACAGATTGGAAGTGGACCAAAGTTAATCCCTCTGCTACAACCTTCACAGGTGAATAGAAAGCATTAGCTGCTTGATGTTTGAGAACTATCCACCACAGTGACATCCAAGTAACAAGACAACACAGAAAGAAAAGAAACCGTTTAGCTCCCCATAGTAATTCAAGGTTTGGCTAATAGAGAATCATTAACATCTTGAAAGAGTACAAAAAGTTTAAAGGTTTCATTGTTTCAAAAGTTCAGGGAATTCAAATCTAAGTTAACCCTTCAGGAGCAACAGCGCTCTCAATGCGATTGCCATTGTTCTCAACATCGTGCACACTAGCAATCCCAGGAGCTCCTTTAAGACCATCAGTCTTAAAGTGTTAATGATGGTTTGCTTTTGTACCAGTGAGCTGAGAAAATGTTCCAGTTTTGATCAGTTTTACACATCAGTGGCTCAGATCCATTGGGATCTTGTAGACTAATGCTTATTCATGATGCACCAGTTCAGCAGGTAAAACATTGATGAGCACTACATCTGACTTTGTCTTAGCTTTTTCCTTTATATTCTTGGTGCCTGTTTTTCTTTTTGGTAATTTTGAATGTAAATTCGCTTTACTTGAGTGGGGATAAAAACACGTTACACAAAAGCATATCTTTTGCAGGGTGTTGCTGTTGAATACCAGCCGCTTTTCACAGCCAATCAGCAAGTGTAGCTGGATGATTACTCAAATCCACAGAAGTGTGGAATTGGACAAATTGAAGTGTCTTTTTACCCGGCTCAGTGCTTCTTATAGTGTCAGGATAAAATTGAACTACTTGAAGGCTAATTGTGTAACAACTTGGAGTGCCTGCACCCAAGAGTTATGCAGAGAAGTGAATGTTACTATGGACAAAGACATGTAATGACAATCAATTTCAGAGCAAAAAAATGACACGGAGCTGCTTTCAAATTCAAATCAAAGAGAGGGCTGTAGCTGAAATAATTCAATATGTGCCTTTTTTCTATGTACTGCCTCAAAACCCTGTTAACAAATAGAAATCCTTTATCAAGATTCATTGGTTGTATATTATCAACTTTATTTCCACATTTCTTTCTTCAGTTGGATGTTTTAGTATTTTAAAAATAATTAAAATGTACCAAAATATTTTACCAAAGTGTTTGTGACAGGCTTTATTACACTAATAGTAACACTGCAGTGGTTTCTGAATATGAAACAGTAATTGTTCTGTAATAGTGTTGAATGTAGAATCTTGTACCATGTTAATATTATACATAGGATAGCTTGGATACTGCTTCTCTGTTACCTCGCTCACAGATTCAGTGATTGTTGAGTTGCCTTTGTTTAATGTATACAAGGAAAAATAAGTGACATATGTCACATAATTATAAATGACAAAATGAGCTGTAGGCTAAAAATCAGAAATCAGGAGCTGAGTTGTACTCTGTAAACTTGATACATAAATATATATATAAATATCATTTAAAAAAACACCTTGCTCAGGAACCCAAACTGATGCTTAAGATGAAAATGTGCTCCACCAAACAGAAGAGCAGGACATTTATTGGTTAACAGTTGGAGACCAAAGTTAAAGGGGAGGCTCGACTGTCAGATGTGAAAGATTGAAGAAATTAAGTCAAGAAAGCAATTATTTGCCATAAGCACAAAAAAAGGTAACTGGACATAAATGCAGGACATATCCTTGGACGTGTATTTTCTAGTAAAGCAGATATATAGAAATAATAGGTGTCTCTAATAAGAAGCTGTTTGGTGTTGGAGAATTTTTATAAGTCATAGCCTTTGGAACATACTGTTGATCTCAAAAACATGTAATCTGACTATAGAAGGAAAGTTTCCAGTCATATTTTTCAGTTTACAGAACAAATGGTCAACAGAGAACCCCTTTCAAAAGTGGGTGAAAAAGTCTGCCTCTCTCCTTCAAATCCAGCTAATAACACGTATGACTCTCAAACAGTGGTAGGTGTTAAAAAGACACACATTTATTTATGTTGAAATATTCATAAAGATAAAGGCATATGCCAAATGGTACACTACAACATAATTTCTCTCCTTTTTTTCTGTCAAGTGCCCTACTGTTTAATGGTACCTGAATCAGTTTTTTCTCAACCCCACTGTGAAAGGGTTAATGGTTTTAAAATGAGTTTACATATTAAAAATATGTGCAAATTGATTAAAAGACAAGTAACAGATATTGCTCAATGCTGATGAATACTAATTCTTGTGCTGCATCTACCATATTTTTGCACACTCTACTGTTTGCAACCACACCAATAAGAATTGGACTATGATTTTAAATGTCATTTCATGAATGGGCTGATAATCTTCAAAATCGTCTTAAAACAATCATCTTATTGTTAACATACCTTTCAGCTTGGGGTATTTTCCTTTTAAACCCCAGTTGGGATTTCATTTTCATTAGCATTTGTCCCCTAAAAGGAAGTCATATTCCTGCACTGGCATTTCTATAGAGAGATATTATATTTGCCCTCTCTTCTTGGCCAATATGTTATTAAAGCATGCCTCCCAGAAGACCACTCCAGCCACAAGGTTTCCATGGTTACCACCATTGTACCAATACCTTTTATGAGTTCCATGGACATCACCTCCTAATTACTTTTAGAGAACAAATCCTCATTTCAAACATGTCCAGCTTTACTTCCAGTCATTATGTTGGATGAAAAAGGTGCGAACTGTCAAGATAGGGTGTAGGTATGTCAAAATGCAAGGTGTTTTTAGTCCTGCTCGAAACTGAGGTCCAGAATGATGCAACTAGAAAGAAATTTCTCCAGATAACAAGTGTTGGGTTTTAAAATGCCCTTTAGATGGTCAATAAAGACTCTGATGCAGCAAACATAGGGGGGGCGTCTGCCCCACTTCAGCTACTGGGCCTCTCTGTTCCTATTAAACTCAGCTTCACTTAAAGGAAAATATTTCGTTATCCTAGTCACAACCAGCATGACCCAGAAAACCCAAGGGATGGCCATGATTAATGTCATGCGCCCCTGTTCCATATTCTAAGAGCTTTTTCCTCTCAGACATAATTGCTTTCGCAAAAAACCACATTATTGTGACACCTGAACAGATAATTGGGATCTTCTATATATGGGTTACATTTGTTATAATAACAATAACATACACATTCTTATTTTAAGAACTACTCTTAGAGTCCTGGTGACTTGTGGTTTGAAGATAACGCTTGATAATCTTCTCTGGTGCATTTATCTTGTTGAACTTAAACATTCACAATGACAGCTAATAGGTACTGCAAATAAGCAATAACAGCCAGTGTTATTCTGAACTACAGTTCTCTTATCTTCAGTTAATCTCACTCTCAATCACATACAGTACCATCTGCTGTTTGCAGTAGCCTCCAACACAATGCATTATTAACCGCAGCTATAGTTGCTTCAAATAGAAATGCTAAAAATGACACTACTACTGTATTAGACATTAAACTAAAGTTAATCTTGTACATTTTACCTGATTTAAAGCATATTGCAAGGATGAAATGTACAAAGATTTTTTGACAACAGAAACATCAAACATTGCTGATCCCATTGCATTACATACATGTTTTACCCCTCTTTCTTAGCATTTCCATTGCCAAGTCAATTGACTTCAAGCTCAAGTGAGGCAACTTTATTGTTCCCAAATTTCCCATATAAGAAGTGGTATATATCTTTTATATCTTTACTTTTTTACTTATTTACGTGTGCCTGTTATATTTCTGTTATCTTATTTATGTGTGCTTAAGCCGAGAGACTCCTCAAAACTTTGCTATGCTTGCATAATGACAATAAAGATCCTGAATCGTAAGGGCAGAGGTCTCAACTCTCCACATTTTTGTGTTTGGAAGGAAAGCCAATAACTAACCTCCTCGGAGTATCAACCTGCTGCCAACATGACACAGAGCTCTCAAGTTCTGCCGAAATCTGCTGAGTCTGTTTAACTTTGTTAGAACTATTTTGTGTGGCTTCTGAGTGTGAGTGTTGTATGCTGGCCTGTCCCACTGGAAGAAATCTAACTGGATCCTGACAAAAACTGCTTCTTGTAGCCAGAGTCTGGTCTGCAATACTACTGGTGACGTGAGACCTACATACAGCTGCCAATCTTACCAAAGGAGCATATTTTCACTTAAAATTAGTGTAACAGTCATTCCATGGTGTTAAACCTGTTGCCATTAGTTTGTATGTTTCTAAACTGTGTCACTGAAGTTAACAACATAAAATTTGGTTCAGAGCAAAGATTAACATCAAATTGAGTGAGTGCAGAGTGATATTTCCTGTCCCTTTGTTGGCAGGTGTCAACGTGTGTCACAGCTGTGTCTGCAGCTGTGTCTCAGACTTTGTAATGCTGAAAGACAGCTCTGTCTCTACCTCTTCCAACTTTCTTACCACAAAGACAGTTAATCACAGACCATGAAAGCTACTTTGACTTTCCAAATGCATTTACAGCTTGTAAACAATACATCACCAAAAAAGGGGCAGGATTAAAAAGCAAAAATTAGAGTACAATGGTAATATTTACAGGCCATGCAATGTCTCTAGGAAATAACTACAGATGATTTTTTGTGATTCAACTGCTTTGTTACAGTTGTGTTTACCTGCTCCTTTGTCAGTTTTCAAGGCTGATGCTAACAAGGCAAAATACCTTCCCATCTTCTGCAGTTTGTTGTTTGAGCCCATTAAAAGGCAGACAGTGTAGAATGGTGAAAAACATACTTTAATCATCAAGTTTAACTCCACAATCAACTGACCTTCTTTTCCATATAGCCAGTTTAACAGAGCCAAATTTATTATAGCATAAAGTAACATTCTGTGCCTACTAGAAATGAGTTTACCATGTGTCATTCATTTTAAATCAGAATCACTGTCACTTTAGATGAAGTACTTGGTACTTGGTAATGCTCTACAATCAGGAGATGATGAAATCAGTCAGTATTTTGAAGGATCGTTTGCTTGAATGTGCTATTTTTGTTTCAAATCACAGGCTATTTTTTCTTGGATGAGATGGCAAATGATGCTGGAATGTATATGTGCCTTGTGTTAATGTCCTCTGGAAACCAACATTTATTTCATATGTAAAAGCTGTTTCTCTTTCCTTTCTATGACAATTCAACTTTGATCATGCATGTGCTGTCACTACAGCAACATTTTGAAGCACCTTATACAAAACACTGAAAGATGGAAAGTCAAAGATAATAGTCCTGAAATTTTTCAAACGGAAATGTGATGCTTGTGTATTTGAAACAGTGTGAAAGTGAGAACATAAGTAATAAGAAATAACTGTAATTATTATTATGATGTGAGGGTTAGCCCCTTAGGGAATAATAAACAATCTCTGTTGATAGGTTCAACCTGCTACGTGGATTTTTAAGGAGCCCAGCCCATCTGCATGCACAAGTGGACACTTATAACTGGCATATAATTATGGACCAAGGATATAGCAACCTTGCCTGGGAGTGTGTACGCTCAAATGATGCGAGACTTGTGAAAGTCAAACAGCTACTTATGAGCTGAAGATGCATGCCAGCTGACATGAAAAATCTGGTTTGTTGGCCTAAGGGCAGCAGAATGTTGATGGGGAAAAGCTGGAGGCTTATGATTACTCCCTGAAGCATGCAGCGCTCTGCATGACGATCTACCTCGGCATGACTCGGACATCATCAGTGACCTCTACACAATGGTCATACATTAGGATGACCTCTGTGAAGCTGAGAGACAGAAATGTGCAGAGAGAGTGGGAGGAGGGAGTGGTACCATAACAAAGGGATCAGTCAGTTAAGTGGACAGCTCTGTGCTCCATCCACCTCTGTGCATCCAATCAATTACTGTAATTTGTTGCAGCTTTACCCATGAGAGTAAACACTGAGTAAAAAGTATAACAACTAATGATGGTTCTTTTAGCAATATTATTTTTTTTTTCACTGCTCAATACTTGCTTAAATTTTCATCATTATTTTGTTGGCCTGGGCTTTAACATTTGAGCTAAGAGAGATTTACAAGTGTCCTCAGAGAAAACATGCAGGCTTGTGTTAAAGTTATCAGCAGCACTGTGATTTCAATTTTAACTCTCCAGCCTGTTGAAATGTCAAATGCTAAATGAAACGTATCTGTATTCGTGCCATATAATTTTTTTATGCTCACTTACTTTTATTCCCTTAATTTTCAGGAAACACTGCTAAATAACATGTTTTAATTGTAACTTTGCTATGTTTATTGCATCACAATTAATGCCCATAAATTTAAAAGAAATGTTCACTTAAAAAAAAAAAAAAAAACAACCTCAAGACTTTCTGATTTGTGTCTCATAATTTAAAAAACTGTTGTCTTCATTATTGTGCCAGCGTGAGGTGCAAGGACTGTGTACGAGGAGATCATTCTAGATGTGTTGGAAAAGCTGTCTCAAGTTCTTCACAATCTCTCTTACCAGTATAGAAAGTTAACTTTTAGTCCACAAAGACATCAAGAGTCCTTCAGAAAGACTTCTTCTCATTAGTTTTTTTTTTTTTTTTTTTCATAATGGTGTCTAAATGATTGTGCTTTAGAGTAATTTTTCACCTTCACAAGTATTTTAGCTTTTTTGCTGGTCTGCTATTAACAGGCAGAAAGTTCAGCCTACAGCTCTTTGGTTTGGAAACGACAACAGCGAGAAAAGAAGATGGGCTCAGCTTTAATTGGCTTCACTTTTGATGTTTAAACACTGGTGATGTTTAAAAAGACAATGGTGAAGATGACATAGAAGCTTAAATAAATATCACCAATATTACAATGGTCTAATTATTGAATTTCCCTTTGGGATTAATAAAGTATTTTTCATTCATTCATTTCATTTCATTCATTATATCACAAAGTAATTACACAGTAATCATTGCGTCTGAATGAGGTCATTAAAAAGTGACAATACATAGGAGTTGATTAAAATTATATGGTAGGTGATTGAAAGAGGATGTGGGTTTTGGGCTAATCTTTTTGTTCCTTTGCATTAAATGTAGTTTAATTATTTGGTTCTCTCTGAAATAAATTTACAATTAAACTTTTTGTGAGTCTTTCTGCACAATAAAAGTAGACACAGAGTTGGTTTCTCAGGTTTGTTATTTTTTGTTTTTGTTTTTACATGTTAAACAAGTGCATTTGTTTTTTTTCTCTTTTTTCTGTCAAGGGTTTACTTCAAGAACACAGAGCAGGACGGCCTATATATAAGATTATCAGGCAGACACATGACCAACCAGCTGGAGGGAAATACTAAAAATGCACTTCATAATTCAAGGCAACATGTTTGATTTCTGTACAACCAGATGTTTTGTTTTAAAACCACTAACAAGCATTTATAAGCAGTACTTAGGGCAGCAGCTGTTTTCATTACAATGGGAGAGAGGTTAATGGTTGTCCTGTAAATATGACCTTCCCAAAAACCAAGTAAAATGTAAAATGAAAACTTATTGCAGTGTCTGTTTTAATGCAAGCCATCATGTTTGCCTAACCTTAACCATCTAAAGCAGGGATCCTTAATCCTGGTCCTTGAGGGCCAGTGTCCTGCAGGTTTTGGAAGTATCCCTGCAGCAACACATCTGATTTAGACACATAATTGTGCAGAGCTTGATACCAAGCTCTGCACAAGTCTGCTAATTACCCATTGATTTGAGTCAGGTGTGTTGCAGCAGGGAAGCTTTTCAAACCTGCAGGACACCAGCCCTCAAGGACCAGGATTAAGGATCCTTAATCTAAAGTTTCAAATCCTGACCTTGAAAAAGAAGAAAAAAGATTTGGGTTTGACACTGTTCCCTAGGAGTTGCAAAATTAATGACTTGAATGAATCATTAGGATTACTGATAAGTTGTTGTGACTATTTCATGTTTGAAATGAGGCAGGGTTGCACAATCATGTATAAGAAAAGCAGTAAGTCCTTATCTTTGTGATAATGGAACAAATTCATGTTTGGTATTTCATTTTTTTTTTTTTTTTGGTGGTGGTGGGGGGGTGGTAAAGTTGAATTATAAACTCTCCATTTCTAATGTAGTTACAGTCTTAATTAAACATTTTATTCTTCACCTAAACATAAAACTATTTATGTTGAAGGACCTCCTCAGTGTGACAGATGGTGAATTCAAAGGTGCAGACAAAAGAAATGACCATTTGTTTTTATTTTTTATTGTAGCTGCGCTGAGGGAGATTGTGGTTTCTGCACTAATTTTAAATTCTTTTAAAATATCCAGCAATGTACCTGTATCACATATCAAGCAGTTCTGTTTCAGTTCTGCCTTATCGTCCACTACATCTATCTATCTATCTATCTATCTATCTATCTATCTATCTATCTATCTATCTATCTATCTATCTATCTATCTGTCTGTCTGTCTGTCTGTCTATCTGAAGCATTTTTATTCATCATTGCTTTTAATCCAAATACATGTGTCTATGTAAACATGGCAATGTTGCATTTTCTTGTACAATCATTTGTCCAAGTGAACACCAACAAATATCTGATATCTGATAAAGTGTTTGGTTTATTTTTTACTCCTCATGAAGTCAAATTATGCGATTAATCTCTGTTGCCATAGATGGCATACTGTGTCAGTGCTGGGTAATGATATTGTTGCACTTATAATTACTGCTAGAGGCAAAAAATGCATGAATTGGTTTTACCATTTTAAATCAATCCAGTCAGCTTGGATGGCACTAAGCCAAAAATGGCTCTCTGGGTGCAACAATGGTACTAATGGAAAATATTAACAAAAAAAATTGCTTTTGTGGAACTGGTAGTCAAAAACAGTTAGGCCCAGAAATATTTGGACAATAACACCAGTTTTATGATTTGGGCTCTGCATGCCACCACATTGGATTTGAAATTAAACAACTAACATGTAATTGAAGTGATGACAAAGTCTCCTTATTTAGGTGGCTCAAAAGTAATTGGACAATCAATATTACTGCAAATAAAATGTTTATATTTAATACTTTGTCAAGAATCTTGACAATGACTGCCTGAAGTCTAGAACCAGTAAACATTGCCAAACACTGATCCTGTTTGTCCTCATGAAGTCTTCTCTTAATGTTAGATGTAGATACTGGTTTGCCTACTTTCTGGAGAGTGTTCTTCACTTGGGTGGATGTTGTGAAGGGGTTTTTCATCACCATGGAAAGGATCCTGCAAACATCCACCTCTGTTCTCCTCCATGGACATCCAGACCTTTTTGAGTTCCCAAGTTTACCATTGCACTCTTTTTCTCTCAGAGTGTACTAAACTGGTCATTTTGTCACTCCTAACATTTCTACTGTCCCTGTGGAGGATTTTTTTAAGCCAAAAAATGGTCTGTTTCAGATCTGTTGAGAACTCTTTTGCATGTTGTGGGTTCAAAGTAACAGCTTCCAAATGTAAATGCCACACCTAGAATCAACTCCAGACCTTTTACCTGCTTGATTGATGGTGGACTAATGAAGGACTATCCCATGAAGCCAATGAGAGCTTTTGTACTCATCTACAGCAGAGACTCTATTTTACGTAGAATGAGAGTGTATGCTGCCAGCCAGGAGATTATGTTTCTTTTTTATCAGGCAGTATTGGAGAACATGGTCAGATATAGGATATCAGCATGGTATGACAACCTGACTGTACAGCTGAAGACTAAGCTCAGCAGGCTGGTACACACTGCTATGAAGGTGATGGGGAAGAGGCACTTCAGCGCATCTATTAGCAGTCTGTTTGTAGGCAGCGCCAGAGGATAGTGACTGACTATATAATGTACACACAACATAAAGCACTTTGAGTGCCTTGAAAAAGTGCTATGTTAAGCTAATCCATTATTATTATTATTATTATTATTATTATTATTATTATTATTATTATTATTATTATCAGGGGTGAGAGTATGTGTGTAACATATGTATAAGATTAAGCACTGGTCACTTCAAGAAAATGACTTCTTGTTCACATGTTAACTGTGTGACACCCCATTGTTGTTGTCTTATTATGAAGGCTGTAAAGGGCACAGCATCAAGCCCAAGACAAATTTCCCTGTAGACACAGCAAAGTATATTGTATTGTATCAATGGCATGGAAGTGTTATTCTGTTCTGTCATGTTCTCTGCCCTGCCTGGGCTCATCAGCTGATTTAGATCACCTGGGCTTAATTGCTACACTGCCTCTGCCTTTGTTCCTGCTCTGACAGGTTACCAGCCTAATTCAGCCCACCTGGTTTTACCCTGATTGCTGCTTGGTTTCTCTGCACTACTTAATCCCTCTTCAGTCTTTCCTTCTCTACTAGATTATCATCGCCAGCACCTCGCCATGTGAATATCCAGCATTCAGTTGTTTTCAGATTGCCTACCTACTACTTTTTCCTTTGGATTACCCCTCTTGCCTTGCCCTTGCTGGATACCTCTTGCCTGGTTTCTTGGATTTGTGGATTCTGACCCATGCTTTGTTTTTGGATCCCGAGCTTCACCTGATGTCTTGGATAAGTGCCCCATCTGTCTCTGTGTTCTGACCATTGCCTGCCTTCGGACCCGGATTTTGGACTTTTTCAGTATTCCTCCTTCCCCCCTCCAGGACTAGACCGCTTCTTCCAGCCTTGCTGGACTCTTGCCCCTTTGCTGAATAAATCTGTTTTTTTTTTTACATTCCAACTGCTGTGTGTGTGTGTGTGTGTGTGTGTGTGTGTGTGTGTGTGTGTGTGTGTGTGTGTGTGTGTGTGTGTGTGTGTGTGTGTGTGTGTGTGTGTGTGTGTGTGTGTGTGTGTGTGTGTGTGTGTGTGTGTGTGTGTGTGTGTGTGGCTAAATTTCCGGGTCCTCACAGTCACGCGTTGCACTGTTCTGGTGACGAGGAGAAAGATGCTGGATGTGTTAAGAAATTCTCGCAAGCACCTTCTATCCACTGAGCCAGTGGTTGTCCCAAGGTTGCTCAGTTCGACCTTGCTGCTATGGTGCTCTTATGAATGAAATGTTAAGAGATTTTAGTTGATCATTTCCAAACATCGCTTAGAGCAGCAAGGGTTAAGGTCTGAAAGAACTTTTGCTAGCTGGCTGCAGTCACGGTTAGCAAAATACATCCATTACATAAATCTTTAAAAAGCTGTAAGGTAATTTAAATCAAATTATTCAGTTAATACAAATCGATAATAAAACATGAGGTGACATGCCATGGTAGACTAATTTAAAGAAACTCTTAAATCAAATTTCCTCTGTACCACAAGACTGGGACGTGCTTAACTATCATTGTTTCTGTTAGAGAGTATTAGGCAAATAATACAGGGTCAGTTGAAAACAATGTCTTAAATAATTTTAATTAGATGAGGTTTTTGCCTTTTCATGATCGTGTCACATTTAAGTGCCATCACCAACCTTGGATGTCTGAATATAAATATGGAAAGTGCCATTATTCAGTATAAAAGTGTATATGTACAATTTAAAGTGAGGTGAATTGTCCTCTTGAAAAATTTAAATGTAGTTGCATGTCATCCATGGCCTTGTCTGATTGGAAAAAAGAGAAAAATAACACTAAAATAATTTAAAGCTCCTCTTTGAATTAAAGTTCTCAGAAAGAAAAGGTCTGTTTTAATAGTATGTGGCCTCCAAAATACATTTGCTGTAGAAGTAAATCAGGATAATTAATCAGTGATGAATAGTTCTATTTTATCCTCATGCTTATGAGCAGAAATATGATAAGTTTGTCATATATTTATCTTGAGCTGCTTCAAGTTTCATTTTAAAAGTGTGCCCTACATAAACTGGCTCGCATAATCTTTTTAATGTAACCCCACTGACAATATTGTCATTGAAGTGATAATAGAGACACAAGGTCCTTATATTGTCAAGCATTTATATTACCTTGTATTTGAAATAACTTATAAATGCTGTTTCAGAAAATCAAAATGGATATTTATATAAGTAGAGCACACTAAATTGTTATTAAATTTACCGATAAATGTAACTTAAAGGTACTGACTGAGGTCTGGTTTTGGCTTATACAGTTGCCTTATCAGCTATTTTTCAAAGGTATTCTTCAGTGTACCTGGGAATTTTCCAACAGATGCGCTCATAAATTTTCACTGGAGCACTGTAGTCAGCTGCCAAAAGCTGTCCATAGCTTTCATTACAGGCAAATCCTGCTGTTTCTCTCTCACACACACACACAATGACCGCAGCCTGGAGAGGATCATCAGGAAAATGCCATTCAAAAATGTGGGGGAGCTTCACAAGGAGTGGACTGAGGCTGGAGTTAGTGCCTCGAGAGCCACCACACACAAACAGATCCTAGACATGGGCTTCAAATGTGGTATTCCTCTAGTCAAGCCGCTCCCAAATAAAACACGTTGGAAGCGGCTTACCTGGGCTAAAGAAAAAATGAACAGTGGTCCAAAGTGCTCTTTTCTGATGGGAGCAAATTTTGCATCTCATTTGGAAATCAAGGTCCCAGAGTCTGGGGGAAGAATGGAGAGGCAACAATCCAAGACACTTAAGTGCAGCTTGACGTTTCCACAGTCTGTGTTGATTTGAGGAGCCATGTCATCTGTCTGTGTTGGTCCAGAGTCCAAAGTCCAGAGTCAACACAGCCGTCTACCAGGAGATTTTAGAGCACTTCATGCTTCCTTCAGCAGAAAAGCTTTGTGGAGATGCTGACGTTATTTTCCGGCAGGTCTTAGTACCTGCCGAAACTGCCTAAAGAACCAAAACCTGGTTCAATGACCAAGAGATAACTGTGCTTGATTGGCCAGCAAACTCTCCTGACCTGAACTCCATAGAAAATCAATGGGGCAGTGCCAAGAGAAAGATGAGACCTGAGCAATGCAGAAGGCCGCTATTGAAACATCCTGGTCTTCTATTATACTCCAGCAGTGCCACAGGCTGATAACATCCATGTCTGTAAGTCACTTTTATCCAAAGTGACTTAAAGTAGTTAGGCAGTAGCGTTAAGGGTCTTGCCTAAGGACCCAACTGGAAGGTGTTAATATTTATCCCCAATGGAATCAAACTCCGCTGTCCTGCATGAGACAGATGCTCAGCTGGCTGGCCGGCCTGATGGATGGATGGACGGACGGATCAGAGAATATGCATAATCACTGGAATTTATACATCATATGCTCATTCTGAAGTAGTTATTTCCATTAGTGGGTCACCAAAATCTGTTTAGAAAAAACAGTTTAGCATACAAATCAGAATGGCATACCCCTGGTAAATTTATATGCGTCGCACAGAAAACCGCAAATGATCAGTTCTTCACCTCGACATACAAACAAGTTGCATTGGCATACAGTCGACTGTGAAGCCACTAGCAGTTAGTTTATGTGTATTATATTACATTATAATTGCACACAGCTCAACTTTTATTACTAAAGCTAGAGGGAAATTCAATTAAAAACAGACCAGGCTACATGTATAACTTCTGGTATGATGTTCTGACAAGGTATGCCAAACCCCCAGATGGGTTCTCCTGCTGTCGCTGCTCCCTGTGGCACCAAGCGGTGAATTCCCCCTCCTCAGCCACTGTTGTCCTCAGCCACTCTTTTCCATTCTGTCTCCCCATCCTCTGTCTACCACAGGTGTTTTAAATTATCTTACTATTTTACTAATCTGCCAAATTATATCATTATATCCAGGAAAATTCAACAGGAGTATAAGGTCATGCCTCCCCACCCCCTCCATGTCCCACACAGCTCTGTGTCCAAATAACATTACAGTAGCTGAAGATCATTACAATAATTGCTCTTAAATAATCGTCATCATGATTTTTGCACTGGCTGAAAGTGGCAGTGGCTGTCAGTTAGCCTATCAGACTTGTCCCAATTAATCAAAAACAAATAAAAACAAGAAATTTAAAACCCACAGTAAACTTAAAGTAGCAATAGTCTCAATACATAAAAAACAAACCACAGGAAAAGTCTGAATATGGTTCTGCCATTATTCCACACCTTGACACACATTCAAAACGGTCAGTGCGTTGACATCCGGTTGCTGGCTTGTGATGTGACATAAAGCAAAACGCAGCTCACTTGATGCTCTGGGCTGGAACACAAAGTTGTGAAATGCAGTTTGTCAGGCTCTGGATGCTGCAGGGCAACAATGGCTCCTGGAATGTGCAGAACAAATGTCAGTGTGCAATTAAAACAAGTCAGAGGCATGGACGTTTAAGACTGGAAACATATGTACTGTTGCCTTAAAAGTATATGCTACCAACCCATTTTGAAGTACCTTAACCTTTGTTGCACACCTCTTCGGAGTGCCCAGAAGCTGAAAAACCATATTCCACAGACACAAGCATACCACACAAAAATAAAGATCATATTAGATTTTACTGCTGAAGAGAGCACAGAGAAAAAACATGGAGACAGACAGATGCAGTCGGTTGTGTTGTTGTTATCAGTATTAACTGATTGGTTCTCTAATTCTGTGTTGTTTTTGTTTTGCTTAGCTCTGTCAGTAAATGTCCTGATGTGTGAGTTTATAATTATGAAAAGAATATGATCATAATTTCTTTTTCTGCTCTGCATAGGTTGTAAATCAGAATGAATTGAGGCTGTGGTTGATTCATAAATTAAGACTTTTGAAACATGTTTATGTTCTTTAATGATCCATGTCATGGCTCAAAAATAACATATTTAAATAGCAGCATGTTCATCCCTCTTAAATTATCCTTCAAGGATTTGGATGTGTATGTAATCGTATTATTGACATCTCTGCCTAAAGGCAAAGTCTGAATCCACCACCTCAGTCCCAATTCAGGTTAACAAGTTCTTTTCATGTAACAAGGTTTTATCAGTTTCAGCAAAGTTCATACTAAAGTCTTAGAAGTTTGCACCCTTTTACAAGGTTCATTGCATTTTTGTAGTATATACAGTATATACAATGTGAATCATGACGCACATGTATTTATGCCACATATCTATCTCATTCAACATGCTTAAAAATGTAGATTAGAAAGAGCAAACAAAGCTATAACACTTTAATTAGTTTCTTTAACCATTTTTGTCACACATATTGTTTCATAAAACATGTTTTTTTATGTTTATTAGGCTCCAACATTGTAATACCTTGTTACTCCACATTTTCATGGTTGTTTTGTATGTTTTTACTGGCCTCACCATGTCAAAATATTGTGTTTATTGCCCTCCATGGGCAGGATACAGACGGATTTGATATTATGTCAGTGGTTCATTCCACAATTGTAAGGGTGCCGAAAGATTAAGCTCTTGTTAGAAATAAACAAAAAAAAATCTGTTTATGACAAATATTCACAAGGTTCATTTTTCTACTTGTTTTCATATTCATTTCATTTCTGAAAATGTTTCATTTGTACCCCCCTTTTCCTGATTAGTGCTCCTGCCTGACCCCCATCAGAACTATTCTGGACCCACCCCTGCATAGCTGAAATATAAATCCTTTGCACCACCTATCAGCTACTGGGTTAGAGAAGGGACTCACCAAAAACAATACTTTGAATTAAATATGTGACAATGTGAACCATGAACCACTAGTTTCCTCCTTCTCACATACGATAAACTAATGTAACAAAAGCAGATCAGCTGATCACCGAAACAAACAGAGATGACCAGACAGCCACTAGAACAGACACGTTGGTGCAAAATGCAGCTGAGCTGTAGCAAGTTTTAAAAAGTATTTGCAAAAAGTGCACCGGGAAAAGAGTGTGCATTAAAAACCTTCATATTCCATGTAGGCAACATGGGTTGCTCCATTATTGCTGTGTTTCTTCTCAAGTCCATCCATAGCACCACCCGGCTGATAATTTCCATCGTGGTTCTTTACATCCCACCATCATAACAGAGCAGTGACTAATGTATGTGGCTTGTCATGCCGCGCATGCGTTAATTGCATTAAAATTAGTCCCCAATAAAGTGCATGAAAATAACAGCAAATGCTCTGGCCCATGCTTTTTGATCAAGTAAGTTTGCAAATAAGAGTTGTAGCTTCATACACATTTTTGCTGATCCGTATTTTATTTCCCCTCCCTCATCAAAACTGTGAATACATCCAAATAAATGTGATATTGACATTAGAACAAAAATAGTAACTTAGGACCCTGATTTGCCATTTGCAACACTTTCCGCACTACACAGATGCCACTTTGGAGCAGTTACCAGCATATGCAGAATATGTTCAGACCAACTGCAGATGTTCCACAAATTCCCTTCTGTCTCCCTAAAACTAAAACTTCTATATACTGCAATGTAAGTGTACATCACACCTGATTTTCTCAGGGTCAAGTGAAAAATTGATAGGCTTTATAAGGTATGGATGAAAAGATGAATAGATAGTGTTACAGGGCAGCTGATCCCCAGCCCCCTCTATGTGTGGAAGTGCCCTTGAATAAGACCTCACAACTGCTCTTGATGTGCCCATTGGTATGTGGTTGTGGAGACAAAAAGCCCTGCAAATATGGACTGCATAAATATTAAGAAACGCTGAAAGCATGTTTGTAAAATCTGAGCAAGTTTAAAAGGTGGTATTTCAGTCTGGAGCATTTACCAAAATAACAAGACTGACTCTACTTTATTAACTTTAAAAAAATCATTTAAAGCAACAAATTTAGATAATTTCTTTAACATTGTGCAAATCATGCATCTATTAACTTCTTTTCAAAACTTCTCTTCAAACCTTAAACATAACTATTGCGTGCGTTTACGCTTACACAAGACATTTCTGATAAGCTATGCTCCACTTGTAGCTGTTGATTCCCCTCATGTGTTTACCCTTGAATTCTGCAGAATTCAAAGACACATCTTCATCAACAGAGCCAACGTTAATCCATCCCTGCCACTGCTGTTTACTGTTCTGCCTGGTCTCACTTGCATCACCTCAAGGAACCTGATTCAACATTCAAGTTGTTAAAGACGGATCAATTTAAAGGGCATGCTACTTCAGAATTCCTAGTTTGTTTCTTCCGACTTTGCTGGTGAATTGTTGTTTTTATGCAGCTTTCATTGGAGGGCACTACAAAGAAGCAGTAGTTTCTGGCACATTGGATTTTTTTTTGTTTGTTTTTTTTAGCAATTTAACTTGCTAGCAGCCTTACTCTATCCCGCCATTTTTGTCTGTGTCTGGTAATGCATATTTAACTGCATGAGACAGAGCATTTTGGAGATTGTGAAGGTTAATTCTCTTGACAGTCCAGCTTTAACTACGAGCACTGCTGTTACTCCACCCATGGAGCCCCTTTGTATGAGCTTTCCGCGCTGTTGCTACTTATCCTGCTTTTTTAAACCCTGCAGTGTTCAATGTTCTGTGTTCTCTTCACCTCATCCTGTTTGTTTTTCAGGAGATTATTTGCATCATTTAGTTAACAATTGTTTACTTTCATTGCTGGAAATCCAGATGGGTCCTCTGTAGGGGATTAAGATTACAGGTATTGATAGATTCATGCTATTATCCAATTAGAGCATCATGTGTTTACACCCTGCCTGCTTTACCTCATTGATGAGCCTTTTGTTTAAAACAAATGATAACAGACTGGCATCAGTTTGTCTACATTCATTATATCGTATTATCTGGTTAGATCTAAGATAAATCACATTAACACAGTTATTACTTCTTGGCCTGAATACTAGATGTAGGATCACAGTTTGAGAGACGGTTTGCACGCCTGCTGTCACAGCCCAACAAGTATAATGGTGATATCACAGCAGATGATGATCATTTAATCCTCATTCACTTCAGTGGCGCAGTGTTCATTTTCACACCTCATACCAGCTGTGTCACATTGGTTTAGGCCTAAAAAATTCACTTTTGCCAAATTTCACACATTATATTTTCTGAGAATTTCAATGGATGAAAATTGTTGCACCTCTGTTGACTGTATGCAGCTACTAAAGTGGATAATTTAGGATGCTCGATTGTATTATTTTTTTTTTTTTTTCCTAACCACAAAACACGGAGCAAACCATGGTAGAGCAAGCTCTTCTGGATTGATTTTTTTTTTTTTTAACAAATGCTATGCTCCCAGTCAGTCCAAATTAATAACCCATTTCAAACCTTAATGTTTAACAAAGACAAAATGACTTTTGTATTTCTAAGTAGAATTATGTGCAGTTATTAGACAGCTTAATTAAGACAAAATGAAAATCTTTCTCATTCTTGTAGTTAGAATTTTATGGGAAGAAACATATTTAGGAAGAAAAAAAGACTACCAACATTGGCTAGTCTCTGGGATATTCAGTGACCAGACTCAGTCCTCATCTTTTCAATAACTACCATGAAACCATCAGTCTTGTAATTTGTTTACCATCAGCCCTTCTCTCACATGCTGTTCATATAAGTATATTGTCTTCCCTCACTGTAAATCTCATGTTTATTTCTCATGTTTGTTTGTAAATCTCATTTTAGACAGGTGAGGATGGGGACCCGGTCACTACTTCTCATCTTTGAGACCTCTGTTGGCCAGTCAAGCAGTGAAGTACTTAATAGCATGTAATGTCTTATATAAAAAGTCATGGCAATATTCAATACTGTAAATGTCTTCATACACAATAACATGAAAAAAATCTTCCAAGAAGATTCCCCAAAAAATTGGCAGCAGTTTTGCAGTTTATTTTCAGGCCATCCTAAATCTGAAAAGGTCCAGCAAGCCCAGCCTTACTGACTGCAGGCCATAGAGAACTCATTCTCCCAATGGCTGGGGCCTGATTGAGGCCACAAGCAATCCAGCCACAGCACCATCTATCTGTCCAGTCAAAATTTACTTTTTTTTTATGTCCATAAAACATCTGAAAAATCTGTCCTTATCTGTCCTATTTCTTTGCCAAGACAAGTTGGGACTGTTTTTTTCAGTCCTCTTTAACCTTGACTGTATTTCTAAGCACTTGACGTCTTGTAGTTCCACATAAAGAAGGTTACAGGGCTGGAATATGTTGCTGAAGGATAATGGGTTAACAATCTCTGCATGTTAAGATTTTCTCAAGTCCTTTGCAGTTAATTTGCACCTTTTCTTTTCAAGCATTCATGGTAACTCTCTTTATTATTTTTAACAACATTTAATTGCGTTTTCGCGCCTCAATAATTTAGTTTCTTTGTTGGTTTTTATCTTCTAATTTATTTTTGTCAGCTAAATTTTTTTTTTCCAGAACATTTACCTAAGCCAATGATATTGCAAAATAGTTTAATAAATCTTAATTTAACCCATCAGTTTATACCGCAACCTCCATTTCTATCACCCAGAAAAAACTGAATCAAAAATGCATTAAGTCTACAGGGCTTATAGACTCAACATAATCATGATAATGGGGTCAAACTAGATACCACTTAATTTAATGTAGACTCATGATTCAATAGCAGCTTTTTTATTATTATTTTCTTAATCATGCTCTAATTATCATTCTGTTCAAGCAGATGTTCATGCTGTACACTATAACAAACTTAACTTTAACATTTACTGTTCAAATTAATTTAAAGAAATCATAATACTTACATACTTTTACAGTGCAGGGTCTTGCTGTAATAACTTGAATACTGAGAGAAAGAAAGAGCTGATACTCACATTTGCAGTCTTTCTCAGATCCTACCAGTGAGAAGAAAAAAGGGCTTTTATGGGATAATGGGTCAGGTACTAAAACAACTTGCTTCAAACAAGGCTGCATAGAGACCAATGTGTTAGATAAATAAAGATTTATCTGAACTATAAATCATGCAAAGCATATAGTCTGGATTCCCAGAATATATGAGCAAAACGGTTTCTCTTTAGATAAATACAATACATCCAAGGTGGGAAAATCTATAATATTTATTTTTATTACTGAACAATGCTGCTGTCTGAGAATTGTTGGGCAAAAAGAAAACCTATAGCTTTTTCAATTTCTTATGGAAACAATAGCCACACTCACTGCCAGCATTCTACAATTTATATCAAGGTCATTAGAAATTAATCAACTGGCTCACTGGCTGTGTTGCATTTCATAAAAAAAATATCAAAGAAGTGTTAAAAAGAGTCATGAATGGCTGAATTCAGATAATTTCCTATTGATTGTTGCTGAAGGGATTTATTCTGTTTCTTTATTTTAGCAGATGGATGCTGTTGAGTCAGCATAATTTATAATTAATGGAGCTTTGCACTGAATGAATCATTACACCCCTTTGATCGTAATTAATTTTATTGATATTTAATGACAGACGAGAAACTTGTTTCACTCGTCTTCGTGTTGGGAAAATATAAGTGGAAAAAAAGTTTCAGTTTAAAGGGTTTAACATCATAAATGCGTTGAACTCTATGCAAACATGGTTTCATTGACTATTATCTAACTGATTTTTCCTTTTTTTCCCAAAAACTGCAAAAAAGTTAAACAATCATTTAAAATGTATTGTATGAATTTCCTAAATATAAAAGACCAAATAAAGTCTAGAAAACAGAAATTTGTTATGGTATCTGATTAGTTGTAAGATTTCACAATATACTAATTATTCAACTAACATGTGGTTGGTCATGGTGCTACACAGGCTTTGAACAACTTCTGATCCAGTATTTGGATGTGCCGTTTCTGTGCACAAGCAGCCAACAGTGAAAAAATCAACTCTCCAGGACTTGAGAAGAACTGTGCACATAACAAGTCTGCAAAATAAAAGCGTAATAAGTGAAGCATATCTTCTGCCCTATATTGAGAATTTTCTCTCCCTCTGAAAGAAACAGAGCTTCTGCGGCCTGCAGCTAATCACTGCCCTTTACCTGTTGTCATTCATCTAGAGGAGTCAATTGGTCTGCTTCTGCAGGGTGCAGAGGTAATTATGATTTGGCTATGACTTGTGTTTGGCTCCATTGTCTGACTCTGCGACACACATGCTGGGATATTGGGGACTTGATGCTCAAAGCTCATTCTGGAGAGTTCCACTTTGACTACACCACTCAGTATTCCCCTGGAGTGCTCTGCTACTAACTAAACAATGCTCAGCCAAGATGAGTAAAGATTGTCACATTGAAAAATACCTGAACCTATTTTTGTCTTTCACTCAGAGGGCTTCATTTGTTGAAATACCATTTCCAATGAATCCTAAGCTGAATATTTTCCCTTTCGCTGCCTCTCTTTCCATTTATGGGTGACTGAAAAAGTTGCAAGGCAAAAATAACAATTTCACAATTTTGCTCAAGATAATTTTATGAGATGTGACTCTCTACAAACTCAGATTTGTATTAATATTTAATCACTTTATAAATTGGATGAGAAATATAATTATGTAAGTAAATACACCTGTCCCATCAAGCAAGAAATTGAGAAAATCCCCAGGAAGTAGCTTTTCTCTCAAGGTGAGATTTGGGAAATGAATGAATCAACCTGAGGAAGATTTACACCAGCATAATCCACATTCCTATTCAGTCTCTCAGTATGTCAAATGAACTCCTTACTGATGGTGCATAGTGATCCCTTGAACTCTTGTTTATAGTTCTCCTCTTTTGCATCATTTATGGACAGTAGATGTAAACGCTTGAGTGATTATATGGTGATTCAAACGGTCAAATAAGTATAATTGCAATTTACATTTTATAATTCAAAGTTGAACAACACTGAGATTCATGGTAAAATGTTTTCTGATTACCTCATTTCTGGTTTTGAGAAGGCACACAGAGCAAAGAGATCAGCTTCAATGCAGGTTCTCAGCTATTGCAATGCATGACAGAGCTTCAATGCTACTAAGTGCTCATTATTTTAGTTTGCAGACCACAGTTTCAACTGTTTTTTTTTCTTTTGACAAATCTCAAAGCTCTGAGCAATATTATTTTTCATATACTCAAAAAATTGTTGTACCTGCTAGCTGCAAGTTAGCTGTGAACAAAGTGGAGCATTTGGTAGCTAATGAGCCAAAGTTTCTGGATAAAACTAGGAAAGTGAATGTTGAACTGATTCAACATTTACCTGTAAACCCATAAAAGTAATTGTAACGTTTTATGCAGTGGTATTGGGGTCAGATTACCAAAGCATTTGACATTACAAGTTAAGTCATGTTCACATTCTCATATTCATTTGTCTCTCTTGTAAACAGGTGAAAAGTCTGAATCTGTGAAAGAAAAGTAGCCCATTAAGAGTTAACATTCAACTCTTTTTTTAAAGCACTGCAAGGCTTCTGTTCTGATCTAATAAGATTGTGATTTTCCAAGTAGAATGTCATTTGAAAAAAACCACCATCCACTTGAGTCCAAGACTATGTCTGTGCAGTGATTTTGTCAACAAGTGAGACAACCAACAAAGTAAGAAACCAGAAAAATATCCCAAACAAAGAGTTATTCATCTGTCCACTGCAATGCAGAGGCTGCTACTTCGGCTGGGCTGCTTTGTTGTGTCAGTGGCACTGCAGCTGCATGCGCATTGCAAGTCTGGCTGTTACTTTCTTACACCCAGCATAGGAGAAAATAGCTCTGACAAACACTCCTTACCTTAAAATCTGCCAGTGGAGCCATTCACAAGCTGATCAACTCAAAACAAACTGTGTCTTATCACCTAAGGAGTCAACAAACCCCTGAAATATGGTGGAGGTTGCAAACCAACTGTGAGACTCAGACCCCCTCACAGCATGAGCTCCCCATTTCTGGTCTTCTCCCAATTTGTTGACAGTGATGTTAGCCAGATCACCCCTTTACAGTCCTGGCCCCATCTTCTTACAAAACCAGTCTCTTTAACAAGTATTTATGATGTGCTTTAAAATGCTGAAAAGGGTGAGCTAATGTTAATCTTTTCAATGAGACCTTTTATTTGATATGACTCACAAAGTTCTAAGATCAGTAATGATGAGATTAAAATATAGATGATCCCTAAACTCACATTGCTGTCTATTGATCAGATCTGCAGATTAGATATGAGACAGATGTCTTTCTTTTCTATTAATCCATCCATACATCCATCCATTTTCTGCCACTTATCCAGAGTCGGGTTGCGGGAGCAGCTGCCTAAGCAAAGAAACCCAGACTTCCCTCTCCCCGGCCACATTCACCAGCTCATCCGGAGGGATCCCGAGGCGTTCCCAAGCCAGCCGAGAGATGTAGTCCGTCCAGCGTGTCCTAGGTTTTCCCCGGGGCCTCTTTCCAGTGGGACGTGCCTGGAACACCTCACCAGGGAGGCGTCCAGGAGGCATCCTAACCAGATGCCGGAGCCACCTCATCTGGCTCCTCTCGATGCGGAGGAGCAGCGACTCTACTCTGAGCCCCTCCTGGCTCACCAAGCTTCTCACCCTATCTCTAAGGGAGAGCCCGACCACCCTGCGGAGAAAACTCATTTCAGCCCCTTGTATTCGCTATCTTGTTCTTTCGGTCACTACCCACAGCTCGTGACCATAGAGGGTAGGAACGTAGATCGACTGGTAAATCGAGAGCTTTGCCTTTTGGCTCAGCTCCTTCTTCACTACGACAGACCAATGCAAAGTCCGTATCACTGCAGACGCCGCACCGATCCCCCTGTCGATCACACGCTCCATCCTTCCCTCACTCGTGAACAAAGCCCCGAGATACGTGAACTCCTCCACTTGGGGCAGGACCCTATTGCAGACCCGGAGAGAGCACTCCACCCTTTTCTGGCTGAGGACCATGGTCTCAGACTTGGAGGTGCTGATTCTCATCCCAGCTGCTTCACACTCGGCTGTGAATCGCTCCAGTGAGAGCTGAAGATCACAGCCCGATGAAGCAAATAGAACCACATCATCTGCAAAGAGCAGAGACCCAATTCTGAGGCCACTGAACCGGATCCCCTCAACACCTCGGCTGCGCCTAGAAATTCTGTCCAAAAAGTTATGAACAGAATCGGTGACAAAGGGCAGCCTTGATGGAGTCCAACCCGAACTGGAAATGATTCTGATTTACTGCTGGCAATGCGGACCAAGCTCTGACACCGGTTGTACAGGGACCTGACAGCTCGTACAACTGGGTCCGGCACTCCATACTCCCGGAGTAGCCCCCACAGGAGTCCCCGGGGGAAACGGTTGAATGCCTTCTCCAAGTCCACAAAGCACATGTAGATTGGTTGGGCAAACTCCCATGACCCCTTAAGACCCTGCAGAGTGTGTAGAGCTGGTCCACTGTTCCATGACCGGGACAAAAACCACACTGCTCCTCCTCAGTCCGAGGTTTGACTATCCGACGGACCCTCCGCTCCAGCACCTCTGAATAGACCTTACCAGGGAGGCTGAGGAGTGTGATCCCCCTGTAGTTGGAGTACACCCTGCAGTCCCCATTTTTGAAGTGGGGGACCACCACCCCAGTGTGCCAGTCCAGGGGAACTGTCCCCGAGGTCCAAGGGATGCTGCAAGGCGTGTCAGCCAAGACAGCCCTACAGCATCCAGAGCCTTAAGGAACTCTGGGCGGACCTCATCCACCCCCTGGGCCTTGCCACTGAGGAGGTTTTTAACCATCTCAGAGACCTCAGCCCCAGAGATGGGAGAGCCAGCACCAGCTACCCCAGACTCTGCTTCCTCATCGGAAGACGTGTTGGTGGGATTGAGAAGATCTTCAAAGTATTCCCTCCACCCCCTCACAATGTCCCGAGTCGAGGTCAGCAGCCTCCCATACCTACTGTACACAGTTTCAAGTTTCAAGTTTAGTTTATTTGCCATTTGCAGAAGGAAACCACATTGGAAAAAAATAGCAAGGAGCTCAAAGATACACTGTTTTGTCACAGTGTTGAAGGAGCACTGCTTTCCCCTCCTGAGCCCCCAGACGGTGGACCAGAATCTCCTCGAAGCTGTCCAGAAGTCATTCTCCATGGCCTCTCCAAACTCCTCCCATGCATAAGTTTTTGCCTTAGCGACCGCCTAAGCTGCTCTCCGCTTAGCCCGCCGATACCCATCAGCTGCCTCTGGAGTCCCACAGGCCAAAAAGGCCCGATAGGACTCGTTCTTCAGCTTGACAGCATCCCTTACTGCCGGTGTCCACCAGCAAGTTCAGGGGTTACCGCCATGACAGGCACCGACAACCTTTCGGCCACAGCTGTAGCTGGCCGCCTCAACAATAGAGGCACAGAACACAGCCCACTCAGACTCAATATCCCCCGCCTCACCCGGGGCACGGTTTGAAGCTCTGCCGGAGATGGGAACTGAAACTCTTTCTGACAGGGGACTCTGCCAGACATTCCCAGCGCACCTGGCAGACCCAACACGCTTGGGTCTGCTAGGCCTGACCGGCATCCTCCCCCACCATCTCAGCCAACTCACCACCTGGTGGTGATCACTTGACAGCTCCACCCCTCTCTTCACCCGATTGTCCAGAACATGCGGCCGCTAGTCCAACGATACAACTACAAAGTCGATCATCAAACTGCAGCCTACAGTGTCCTGGTGCCAAGTGCACATGCGGGCACCCTTATGTCTGAACAAGGTGTTTGTTATGGACAATCCATGACAAGCACAGAAGTCCAGCAACAAAACACCCATCAGATTCAGAACAGGGGTGCCATTCCTCCCAATCATGCCCCTCCAGGTCTCGCTGTCATTGCCCATGTGAGCGTTGAAGTCCCCCAGCAGGACGAGGGAGTCCGCGGAAGGAGTGCTCTCCAACACCTTCACCAAGGACTCCAAAAAGGGTGGGTACTCTGAACTACAGTCAGGACCCGTCCCCCCACCTGAAGGCGGAGGGAGGCTACCCTTTCGTCCACCGGGGTAAACCCCAACATAGTTTGCTGGAACCGTTCAACCTCACGCACCAGCTCAGGCTCAGGCTCAATTCCCTAGAGCTAGCTTTTGCAGCAGAGGATCAAACCACCAGGGTCCCCTCCTCCGGCAGCCGCCCAGCTCACCCTGCACCTGACCCCTATGGCCCCTCCTGCAGGTGGTGAGCCCACGGGAGGGGAGGCCCATGTGACCCTTTTGGGCTGAGCCCCAAGGACGCCCCCAAGTGGTGGCCAGGGGTAATAGAATGGATTCTAACAATCAGCTCTACAAAAGACTTGTCAGTAAGTATATGATAAAACTACAAGTACTTCAGTTTGATGGTTTTCTGCCAACTGTTGGTGGGGTTTAAATAATTACGGTGATGATGGCTAGCACTAACATCTGGATGTAGATGACCTGGAATGAATGGCAATATGGTTATCGTTACATGCGCTAATGCTACGAAGCTAACGTTAGCCAATGTTCAGCAAATCAAGCCATTCATAAATTAACGTTTGCGCAGGTTAGGTAGTTAATAACATTATTAACCTCATCTTCGTTAGATGGAGAACATTTCTAACAACCTTGTCAACTTGTCTTTAATGATAGTTAACGTTAGCTGTCTGAATGCCAGGCAGCTAACATTATAAAGAATTTGCTATAATAGCGTCATGATTTAATTAGTCACTGTGTGCTAACGTTATGTCATTTTGTAGACAATGAAGAGAAAGTCTTCCAAAGATATTGCCTTCTTCTTCTCTAAGAGACAGACAGTTACAGGATAGCAGCACAGGGCAAATGCTAGTCAGCCAGAGAAAGAATCAGACAGAGAATAACATTGTGGCTACAGCTGAAGGCAACTTAAGCCAACCGCAAATGTTTCCCTGACTTCTGCGGACGTTAGTTATACTAGATTTATTTCTCAGAACAATATCACAGTGTTGATCGAATCCTAGACCTTTTCTTAGAGTATAATATTATCGTCCTTGTGCTTCTTCGATAACTGTTTGTTTATTACTCCAGCTTTAGCTATAGTGTAATGTTGAGAGTGTAGTGCTGTGTTGACAAGAATTTCCCCTTTGGGGATGAATAGTAATAGTTAAAAATGATATCCTGTTGTTGTAATCAGGGGGCTGTAGTAACACTCAGAGACTAAATCATCTTATAGAAACAGCAGGCTCTGTTTATTTGCATATGATGATCAATATCTTTTACAGTAGAGGGCTCAGAACAGCTGGATCCTGACCAGCCCAGGCCTCCAGGTAGTGGACCTGCTCATGGACCAGCAGGTGAGGATGATGTTTTCCTGGTGGTAGAATTGATGTTTAGCAGATCAGTTCTGAAAGAAGGTCTTGTCATTATATTTTTTTTATAATAATGACTGCTTTTTTCTGTCATTCTAGACATGTCCCAGTCACGAGCAGATGGACCAAAACAGCCATATCTAAAGGTTTACCCTTGGACCGTGTACAATGACAGGAGACAGGGCTTCAACTACAAGTGGTTCTCTATTCATAAGTGGCTGGAGTATAATAATTTCCATGTTTACTGCTTGTTGGTCACACAAGTGAGTGAGTGAGTGAGTGAGTGAGTGAGTGAGTGAGTGAGTGAGTGAGTGAGTGAGTGAGTGAGTGAGTGAGTGAGTGAGTGAGTGAATTTTTGCCCTCTCTTTGCCATTTGCCCCTGTAATTTTGTCTTTGGTCACAAATATCGATGAAATAAACACATGAGAATGTAAATAAATGCAAATTGATAATAAATGTGCAATCTAATGGAGAGAATAGTCAGTGTGCTGATGTTCATTAAGGTTGTTTGAGTAGGTCAACGCTGTAGTCTCCATATACATTGAGAGGAACAAGTCTGTTCAGATATGCCCAAAATGTCCCTCCCAAAATGCCATTATGGGATAATATAATATTATAATATTATTATATTACCCTGTATGGCATGCCCCCAGACCCCCTAGCTGAATTTGGTCCCCCACCCACACAACCAAGGCTGTAATAAATCAAAGCAGCCTTCCCTATATAATGGCAGATAATTTAATTTAGTCTTTTTCTAGGAACACTTCTGATCAGGAGTTCTTGTGTACCATAAGCTCAAACTGACCCACTTCATGTTTTTTTTTTTTCAGTAGACTACATGGACTTGTGTAGTTACTCATCATAGACTTAATAACCTTTGGCCACCCTGCTATTTTCTCTGGCCACCATATGGCCACCCCTAAAAAAAATCTCTGTAGGCATCCCTGCTGAGCCTGACCGGGCCCCATGGGCAAAGGCCCGGCCACCAAGCGCTCGCCTCCGTGCCCCACCTCCAGGCCTGGCTTCAGAGGGGGGCCCTGGTGACCCACGTCAGGGCAAAGGAAACCCTGGTCCTTGCTTTGACATCATCATAGGAGTGATTTGAGCCGCACTTCGTCTGGTCCCTCCTCTAGACACCTGTTTGTCATAGGTGACCCTACCAGGGGCATGAGCCCCCGACAACATAGCCGCTAGGATCATCAGGACGCACAAACTCCTCCTCCACGATAAGGTGGCAGCTCAGGGAGTAGTCTATTAATCCACTTTTATGTTAATATGTTTGTTTTCTATATTTAAATGGTAAATGGTCCATATTTATATAGTACTTTTCTGTACCTGGGATGATACCCAAAGCGCTTTACATCATACATCACATTCACCCATTCACACACATTTACACACTGATGGCGGAAGCTGCCATGCAAGACGCTCAACCACGACCCATCAGGAGCAATTTGGGGTTCGGTGTCTTGCCTCGACATGAGCTCAACAGGCGGAGGATCGAACCAGCAACCCTCAGGCTACAGTCTGTATTACTTCTAATACCTATAGCCTATATATGTTGGAAGCAAAAAAGCTCAAATTGTCAGGATTTACAAAATGTTTGTTCAATTTAGTTTATTTGCTTATGTAGCACATTTTTTTTCCTTTTTATTATACCTTGTAGCTTTGCTTTATAATCCCATATTTTTGTTGTTGTTCGTCTTCATTGATCAGTGTTTTACATGTCCATCACTGTTAATGATTTCAACAACATTTACAGATGTGTTCACAAATGTCTAAATCTGATATTCCGAGAAAAAGGAATGAATTTGTAATTTGTAACATTAAGTCAAACATTGATATTCAAATTGAAATCCTAGATGTGTCTGATCTTTTACCCAGTGCCATTTAACCCACTTTGAAATTAGTTTATGCAGCCCTCAAAAGTTCCGAAAGTTCAGCGTTGCCAAGCAGGTTCTGGCAGGAGGCAGCTCAAAAATGTCCATTTTCCTTGCATTTTTCCCCAAATATTGACCAATAATGTGTATTTATTGCTGCACCAGGTATTTAATCAAAGCTTTATTTTTGGGAGAAGCAGAGATGCCACTTGTTTCACAATTTAAATTTTTCGAGAGAATCGAGACTTTTACACATCACTGAATACATTTACAGATTATATTTAGTGATGAAAAATAAATATCAGTTAATGCAATGCACTGATCAATATAAGAGTGTCTGTAGTGGACTATAATAACATTATCTACAATGGAAAAAACACTGGAGGTAAAACATTAATTTTAAAGCTGTCACTGTTTGTCTCTACATGCTAGCATGCAAATGCTACACCTCGTCCTCCTACAGTGTGTCAGAGGTTACAAGCCTTGCTTGAGCTTACCTTTTGATCTGCATCCTTCAACAAAGCCTGTGATATAACTGTCTGTTCCCATGATTTATTCCCATTGTCCCAAGCACTCCAGCTGTGGAAGATGCCATTCAGTCTGTTTTCTCTGCTTGGTGTCAGATGGAAAATGAGCTCAATGGCAGAGCTGATCTCAATAAATTACTTTTGAGGAAGTTTTAAATTACTTGAAGGAAAATAGTGACTGTAGATGTTTTAAATGATAATTTTGGATTTTGGAAGACACTATAACACACTATAAGACACTAAGACACTATTCATATATTACTAAATTATATTTATCATATTTTACTTTTTGTTATGTGAACTGAATAAATACATCTCAAACTCTGCCCATTGTGGTTCTAGTTGGAAATTTATTCTAAAATATTAATGAAATATTTTAAAATTATCTAAATATAACATTTCCTGGTTAATACAATATTGAATGATAAAATTAGTTAATCAGATCTGAAAAAAACACAAATTTCAACCAAAAATTATACAATTAGAGCATTTTATTATACAATATAATTTTATTCTACAGTCTCACAGAGATGGAGAGGGAATGTGTACTAACTGGATGAGAAGGCAATCATATAAAGCATGGAGATGCACTGAGGAACAGGGAAACTTTCTGGGGATGTGACATGGCCTGGGCATGCATCAAATTTATGTGCATTCATGTTTCAACACAAGATGGAAGCAAGTGGTTGTTTACCATTTCAGTGACAAGTCCACTAACAGAACAAATTACAAGCCAGTCAGCCCGGACTTTCATAGGACTTTAAATTGGCAGCTATGAATCTGAGCAAATGGCCATGACTTGTGGAGTCGCCCACAGGTCAGTCCTTGGACCTCTTCTGTTCAACTTGTACATGCTCTCTTTGGGTAAAATGTTACAGAACTTTACCATCAATTATCACAGTTATGCAAATGACCCACAACTTTGCTGTGACTGCAGCCCAATAAACTTACTGTGTCAGTGTGTAGAGCAAATAAACACCTGGATGAGAGAGAATTTTCTACAATTAAATGAAGACAGAACTGAGATTATTCTGTTTGGTGGCAAATAGAAGAAGGTCAGCACTGGTAAACACCTGGAGACTTGGGCTCTTAAAACCTGATTTTTAACCTTGGAGTGTTGATAGACTCAGATCTGACTTTCAGAGCCACATCAAAGCTGTCACTAAGACAGCTTTTTACCAGCTCAGAAACATCAACAGAATTAAAAGTTTAGTCTCCCAAAAGACCATCAAAAAGTCATGCAGTAGGATGGATTACCGTAATGGTCTTTTAACAGGACTTCCTAAAAAGAGCATTGAAAATCTGCAGCTCATCCAAAACGCTGCTGCTAGAGTTTTAACCAGGACTAAGAGATCTGAACGCATCATACCAGTTTTAAAATCTTTACACTGGCTTCCAGTCAGTTACAGAATAGATGTAAAAGCCCTTCTGATTGTTTACAAATCCCAGAACGGTTTAGACCCAGAATACATCTGTGATATGTTCAGAGAATATAAACCTAGCAGAGCTCTTAGATCCAAAGACTCTGGTCAACTAGTCCAAACCAGAGTCCAGACTAAACATGGAGAAGCAGCATTTAGCTGTTATGCTGCAAACAAGTTAAACAAACTATCAGTGGAGATTAAACTTTCACCAAATGTAGACATTTTTAAATCCAGGTTACAAACATTTCTTTTCTCTTGCACCTATGCATGAAATCTGTACAGTAACTTTTAACTCATCTTGCTTTTAATAATTTTCATTTAATTTCATTTTCATTGTTGCTGCCTTTTACTACTTTTTAATGCTTTCTTTGCATCATCTGTAATGCTTTTAATGTTTTATGTGAAGCACTTTGATTTGTCTTGGACATGCAATGTGCTGTACAAATAAACTTGCTTTGCCCTGCCTCAATATCACCACTGACCAGACAGGTTAAAATAAGACTAAAATACAGAAAAACATCAATGTGCATGTTCATAGAAGTAAAATATTTTATTTGAAAAAATGTGGTACTGTTTTGTAATAATTTGTGCACCAGAGGGTTAAATATGTTCCCCAGCTGCATGTTCATTTATTCATGTCATGATCTGTGGGTTTTGATTTAGTTTTTTGTAGTCCTGTCATGTTTTTTTCTGTGTTCCTGTTTTATTTTTGTACTTCCTTCCCCGTGTATTCTGTTTTACTTTCTGTTTCCTGTTCGTTAGTTCACTTGGTTTGATTTGTTCATTCATTTCACCTGTTCTTCTAAGTCCTTCTGTATATATACCCCTTGGTTTCCTTTTCACCTGGCCAGTCTGTTGTTATCATGTCATGTATCCTTCTTGTTTCCATAATGTTTAGTCTTTGTAAGTCATTTGGTTCTGTTTTCATTAAAATCTTGTTCCTGCACCAGTCTGCCTCCTGCCTTGTCATCTGCCAGCATTTGGGTCCTCATTCTCCCCACAAGCCCTGACAATTCATAATAAAACTTAATATTAGATCTGACTAATGAATGAAACGGAAATTAACAGAATAAATTACTAACATAAACATAATCTACACTAATCTCAGGCTTCCGGATGTCGTATGTCCCTCTCCTTCTCGTGAGAGGTGCTTTACGTGATTTGAACTGCTTACAGCAAACATGAAGAAAATCTTTGTTTCTGGTCATAATGAACATTTCTCACGACAATGTCAGTGATTTGAGTTTAAAACTCTTCCTTTGTTTTCTTTTCTTTCACCGTTGCTGCATCTCCTGGTTGTTTATGAGTGTGGTTGTGTGCGTGTGTGTTTTGCTGCGCACACTGACTTACCCAAGTTTGTCATTACTGTTCATTAGTCAGTCATCATCAGTTATGTAGTTGTTTCTCTGCCTAAGCCTCCAGTCAGATGAAAACAGCTACAGGGTACAGTGTAATACTATATGTGTTAGTTGTGTTAAGTGTTAACTGAATTTAGGCAGTAAAAATAATTCGGGGCAATTAGCTGGATTTATACTTGTGTGGCATCTGCGTGCAATCGGTTACATGTAGCTGACGCTGGTGAGTTTGCTCTTACACTCGAGCGTAGGTTGTGCAAGTCATTTTGGTGTTGTGTTGCAGTTTCTCCTCCTAATCTCAAGGTGGCAGCAGGGGTGGTATCAGCCGGTAAACTCACCAGGTCGGAGTTTTTTTGATGGTTCACTTCAGTTCCAGTACGTATCTTCTGTTTTAAGGCTGAATAATTAGCATTTTTTCCTTAAAAATAATTTAAAATGTTCTCATTTGCTGCGAGGGATAAAAGGAAACTTCCCTATAAATAATCTATCTCCTACATCAACAATGGCTTTGTCAAGTTTTTCTCCTTCAAAATAAGAGTTCCGTGCCGGAATAATTTGGGTGGACTGTGTTGCTCTTTCCAACTTCCTTGTTCCTTAACAAATCATATGCGACTCCCCACGGTTGCCTAAGAACAACAAGGCAGCGTTTGGTATTTTATGTCGGCAAAAGAGCAGCAGCGTGCTGGTATGGAAGCAAGTAAAAGTTTCACTGCCCTTAAGTTTCAGAAAAACTTAAAAGCCTCGGCATCCTGCTAAGAAAGCAACGACCAAAAACGGAATAAAATGAGGATCAATATTGGAGAATCTTTTGAAAGGTGGAGAAGTCTGAGCTGGCAAAGTTTCTCCTCGACAGGTAAGCACCATAATTTTGCTTAAATTAACCGAAAAGTTTATCTTGATTTACAAAGATTTTACTCTAATTTATTTCTCGGCACTCGTTAAATTAATTTCTGTGACTGTATGAATGTATTAGTGGAGTAAATTGGTGGCCTGTTAGTTTACAACAACAAACATAATGATGTTTGGGCCAAGTGAATACTGTGTTTGTCCTTATAAACTTATGAAATTACTATCAAATTAATTTATTGTTTTTAAAATAAACTAAAAAAATACTAATTTTATCAACAGTATTTGTAATTTTCATCACAGTAAAGTAATACCATGTTGTTTAAGCTCAAAAAACACATTTTTGGGTGCACTACCCCTTTAATATAGGCCTACCTCTTAAATAGCCCAAAAAAATTTAGCTTTGTTAGATTCAGAAATGCTGTCTTCATACTCTGGAACATTTATTAATAAACACCACAGTTTAATTCATGCTTCATTTTCCTACATTTATACACTCCTTCACAATACATGTACAGAGAAGAAAAAATCTGTCTAAAAAATAAGCAGCTATGGCAACAAATCCAACTAGTTGGTAACACATGCAGATTTGGGGTTTAGTGGACAGTTTCTCTAACTTATGTTTGAATGTACAGTAGAAAATAGAGCTCTGCTGTAAGTATTATAGGAACTTTAACCCTCTACATGGTGAATTCACATTAACCCCTTACGATGCAGACGTGCCGGTCCCGGTACACGACTACTAATCAACAACATTGCAGCCATGTGTGCAAGCCCCTCCATCATGCCCACAATTTACACATCAAATGAATGCTCAAAGTCTCGTCTTTCCAATGATATACACCATTTTGACACGTAACAACCACAGCACTAACAATAAAGCCTTTTTTACAGAAAAGCAGAAAGTTTAAATGTTGACTTTCCTTACCTTTAAGGGCTCTCTATAGGTCAAACATCAATATTTCCCATCAAGATTGGTCTCATTCTGTCCGTACAGGTTAGAAGGGGACAAAAAAAGTTTTTTCTGTGTGTTCTAAAGTGTATAACTATTTATCAGCAATACTTACAGTGATTCTGATTGCTGTGGGTGAAACTAGAGAGTGTTACCTTTACATAGAGCCCAAGCCTGTACTTACAATCCAGAGGGTTCAATAACAGCAGTAATTCTAATTTGGAGAGGTCATATTACAGGCGCATGACATGACAGCTTTATGACATCATGTCATGATTCCCAGCAACTGGAAATCAACACACTGGTTGTGTTAAACGCACATCATGATGGCTTCAGCAAAGAAACCCAAGAGGACATTGTCAGAGGAAGTGAAAAAAAGAAAGAGAAAGTAACAGAGCACGCAATTAGACTGGAGTCAACACTGGATGGCCAAAGAGAGCTCACAGAAGAGATGTGATTGGAGACGGATGCCGAATTAGCTTTTGTTGCAGGTTGCAAAGTGCAAAAATCTGCCAAAGTTCAGTAGTTCTTTAACAGAACACTGTCAAATGTACAATTGCTGAAAATGATTGCTTTTTGGTCAACAAGTATTTTTTAAAGTTTTGTTTAATTTTTTGTATTCCCATTTTTGGAGAAAGCTGATATATTCAGAGGAGAGAAGCATCTAATCTAGTAGTGTTATTGTTGCTTCCTTGTTGGGCCTCACTGAGCACTTTGCATGTAGGAATTTGCAGCAGTATATCAGCACAATGTGTCAGAGCTCTGCTACAGTCTGTTGAAGATCCTAGAGACTCCTGGGAAACAAAGCACTTTTGAAACTTCCTGTGCAGAGGTACACTTCCTTCCCAGAGTCGCTGAAGTAAGAGGAGAATCCTGAAAGATGATGGATGGAGGCTCTTAGATTTTAGTCCCTTACTGCCTTTTCACAATGAACTTACTGTGCACAACCTCTTGTTCTTCTGTAATGACAAACTAAGGGGGTAGAAGCATCAAGGCAGGAGGTAGAAAATCAAATCACATAGGATACCATGTCACATTTGACATGTACAGATCCAGTTCCTGGGCTCAAAGGTGACATTTAGTTCACAGAAGTGTTTCTGACTGTATGAAAAAACAAAAAAAAATCTTAATTGTGTTTACTTTTCTATTTCATTTTTTTTTATCTCTCTTGCACAATTTTTTCCTGTATTTTTTTTCAATCCATAGCTGGGACTGTCTCCTTTCATGTGAGGGGCTGTTGAGGAATGCAGATGTTCATGTGGTAAAGGTGTGGGTTACCAACAGAACTTTCCCTCCCTCTGAGTGACAAAAGCTCAACGAGACTTTTGAGCAAGGCCACTCATTTCGGTCCTATGACGGCCCCAGTCCTGCAGGTTTTCAATGTATCTTGGCTCCAACACACCTGACTCAAATGACTGCAGCCTCATGGGACCAAATCGAGTAGCCCTGCTTTAGAGGAGGGCTTATAGTTTAAAAAATAAAGAAAGAAAAGAAAAGAAAACAAGGAGCCTCTTTTTCCAAATGGTCATGGTAAAACAAAAAAAAAAGGCTACTAGAGGCAGTGCCTGCTTAAAGTACTACAAGTCAATTTGAGCAAAACTACTGCCTGATGATAGACAACAAAACTCATAGATTCCATCATGGTCTACTGGATTTGCAATGGGTCTCACCATTGTTGGTCACAGTGCTCCATCTATGTTTGCAAAAATGACAAATCCAAAAAAGAAAAATTCTTATCAAAACTATTGAGACTGAACTGAGAAAAGAGTAAATATTTATTCTTCCTGGTTTACTAAAGCTGCTTCCATCAACTTCCACTCTAATCTGTGAGTATCTGGTATACACTCGAAACTAAATTGCTGTTTATTCTATTTTGTGGATATCAAAACCCCAGCCTGGTGCTGAATGCTATCAGGGGAATGAGGGTCCCAGGATGCTCAACACTGCTGCTGACACAACACTATTTCTGAAAGACCCACCACTTGATTTACCCAAGCAAAATGCCACAGTAATTGTGAAGATTTATATCAATGGGAAAGAGCTGACAAGGTCCCATGGCTATCAGATCTGACAGACTTAATATGTGCTCAAATGTTGCCTGCCACACTAAAGGCTTGCAGGTTGACCAATTTTACCCGGAATGTTCCACCTCAGCTGGTATTGACCGAGCCACCGTTTTTCACTTCTGTAAATCGAGTGTGAAGTGGAACCTTTAGGTTGTGAAATTGCGTTTATAATAAACTGGAATTACTTCAAAACATTTTACCACACATTTTTTATTTTGCTTTGTATGCTGTCTCAAATTACATAAAACTGACAGGTTTGTGTGGTGGTTTGTATGAACAGGCAAACTTTAAGGTTTAACAAAATTAAAGATCTATTATGTCATTGGAAAATGTGTTTCTATGGGTATCAAACCACTTTATTAAAACAACTAATATATTTGTTTTTTCTTTTAATCTGTCATTGAGACCTACTTGTCATGGGTTCACATACATGCCAGCTGCCATATTTGTGCAACCATTTTTACTACGTCTCTGAAGGGGCAAAACAACTCTCTGTGTGAAGTGAGAACCCTCTGAACTTTAAAACTGCATTGCCAGCTTTGTTTGAGAGATGCGCTGTTTGAAATAAGTAATGCCTCAAAAGGCGCGTAGAAGAAGACAGTACACATGTACACTGCACCTGAAACAACTGGACAAGGAAGAACTTTGGCCACTAACAGCCACCGTCCATTCACAACAGTACTGGGCATTTAAGGTAAATTCTATGCTTATCTTTACCAATAGATTTAAGTAAGATTTTCACTCTGTACCTTGAAAGTAGGTGTTTTTTTTATTCTGAATCCTTCACTTTTATGTGTGTAAATACAACTAATATTGCAGTTACAACAGGGTAACAGGTTGTACACCAGTGAAGATGCTCTTATAATGGCACCATGATGAAAAACTCAAGACAGCTGTATAATGTAAACGCAGTGCTGAGTGAATAATTATATTTCAATATGAATACATATGATGACCGTATGATATAAAACACATGAAAATAGACGTAGCACAAACAGAGAAGACACCTCCATCCAAAAGAAATGCTGCAAAGTGAGAAAAATATGCAGAAAAATTATTCATATTGTAATAGGTTACTATGGCTCTCATTGGCCATGGCATCACATACAAAGAACACTTCTCTAAATATGCACTAACATATCTATTTTATATGGTCATAGACCTGAAAACATGTCCATGTGAGATAATTTAGCATTGGTTATCTGAACATCACTGCCTTCAAATAACCAATTCACAATGAAAACATGCTGGAGTCTAATGATAGGAGTTTGATTGGCCAAATAACAACATTTGAAAGTTTGTCATGGTATTGTTTGCATACAGTAGCTCATGAGCAGACCAGAGACAAACAAGAGGAAAATATACAATGACATGCATATAAATGAGTCTGCCTCCTATAAGTGTACAGTGCAATGGTCTTAAGCCACTCCTCATTTCTTTATATTGTCAGGAAAATAGATAAAATAAAATTAAAAAAATAAATAAATGGAAGTAAACCTACCAGGCCACCTACCACTTGTTCTGACCAGTTACTAGTGTTATTATTAACTGATATCTCAACGTTTTGTAAATAAATAAATAAATATTTATTATTACTTCTTTTATTTGTTTGCTTTCAAATATCAACCCCTGAGAAGGTAATATTGCAGAAAACAGCATCATGATGTGCCACGCCACCGCTAAAGTACATCAGGGGTCTGATTCTGCCTATGTCAGATTCATAATCACACTTTTCTGACTCTCCGTGCAGCTGAGACACAGCAGAGTTTAGTGCATTTGTAGCTAAATGACGTAAGGTTAGAGACAAACCTTGACATAAATGTCAGGTTACCAAAAAGATGAAAAAGCTATTTCAGACTCCACTGTTGTGTAAAAGTCATAGTTCAAATAAACTGAATATTGTGTCCCCAACAAAACAAACAGGAACGTAAAAAGGTTCAGTTTTCCATCACTGTTCTGACCAGGGGAAAAACAGAGCTGCAGGTCAATCACACCCTAAGTCACAGTGGCATTTTCAACAAACTTTTTAGGGTACTGCACACTGTATAGTTAAGGGAAATTACTGTGGGTCTTATATACAGGATTATAAAGCCTGCAAAGACCCCTTCACAGCTTTGAGGCTGTTTTTGTCTGAGTAGTTCCAGTTGCTGCATGTGTTTTTTAACCCCTCCCTTGTGAGCTCTTAAAACCAGTTTACTACTAATTGCACTCAGTGGATGTTTGTGCTTCATGATGTATGTGCAACGTTTGGCGCTGTAAGAAAATTACACTGTGCTCCCCTTAAATCTACATTAGGATTTGTATGAGAGGTTTAATTTTAGCTCTTCGCAAGTGTAATATGCAGTGAGGTAGGAGAGATTGTATCCAGTAGCTACTTTCCTGATAAGAAACACATTTGCTTTTTTAAAGACAGGGTTTCTTATTGATGTTGAAGGGATTTAATAGTATGTTATTGTGCCTTAAAACATTCCTGGAGCTGACCTATGAACTTTTGTCCTCGGAAATGAGTCTCACTCAGCTTTGTGCCTCTTTTTCTTTCAATATTTGGAGAAGTGCAAATTTTCCTTTATAATGTTGGTTATTTTATCATGCTGTTATTTAATCATGTCAGATCTTGTTTACGTAGTCTGTTTTTTAAATGTACAGATTCAACTGGAGAACAAAAACAGAAAGATGTCACCTAAAATACCTACTTAAAAAAGTTAAATTATGTTACACTCTCATAATGCATCAGCACACATCAGTAACATAAATAATTATTCATTGTTCAATTTTTGTGTCCTCCAAGGCAGACATGTGGGTATGTAGCTAAAGTTTTATCATCCAAGCATAGTAGGTAATTTATTCAACAGAGGACTTGTCTGTCAGCCTGAAATCATTTGTGGTTTTTCCACCTATGCAATGGGACGGGACCAGCAGGAGGGACATCTGCTTTGCTTTTAATGGGTATCACAAATGTTTCAGTTATTCCACTCCATCTGAAACTGCCCTCCCCTTTAGCACACTCCCAAATTACAGCATTGGAATGAAACTGGGGACTCTTTGCCTTGCAGAGGGTTAGTATTTTCCCCAGCTAAGAGGATCGGAAAGATTCCTCCTGTGGGCTTGCATCATGGAGGCTAGCATTAAATCCAGCAGTCAGCAAATTCTGTGGAAAGATGTGAGTTCCATTTCCTCTTTATTTTTCTGTTGCTTTATTGTAGTTGATTAATCAACTGCAAATATGGTCTATGATAAATCTTTTATGTATGCTTTATAGAATCTCCATCTCAAGGAGCTTCAGCCCTTTTCATATTATCATTAAACTATCAGCAGGTGGAATCTCACATGGTTTGAAAATGAGAAAATAATATTAAATTACAGCAAAAGATTCAAGATTTAAGCAAAATCTGGCTACAAAATAAAAATGACAGAGCTCACATAAATCTTTTCACTTATTTATTTATTTTTTACCTGTATATCCACCCTTGCATGTAGCCTCTGCTGGACCTTTTCATGTACTTCACAATCTTTTTCCTTCTTTAAATACAGGGAAATGATGAAAAACTATTTCTTTATTATTGAGGACAATGGGTTGAATGAGTTTTGGTTTCTATCCTCTTCATTCTTATTTTTGTTGTAGAACTTGCTAACAATGAAGCAACCTTTACAGCTAAATTATTATTATTATTGATATATAAAGCAGTTTGTTAAAAAGTTAACTCTGTCCCTGTATATCAAAGAAGAGGTAATTTCTCCAGCTGATACACATGCTGAATACTCAGTTAAATGATGCAGTATTATTATGAATAAAAATCACCTGTAGACTTTTTGCTTTCACAGGACATTAAATGCCTGTATGAGTGTGGCCGGTGTGATAAACCACAGCCTCCACTTGTTGTTTATGTAGGCTACCTGCTTTGTTTTTTTTATATGTTGTTTTCTCAAGAAAGTGCTCATTCTTGGCTTGATAACAGCAGGGGGGGCTCCGGGCACTCTTCTTCAGAGAGCTCAGGAGAAATTGCCTGGCAGATTCTGAACTCCTAAACCTTTAAAAACTAGTTGGCGGATGTTGTGCACTCAGACTGCTCACTCTGTCTCCATCCCTGCCTTTATTTATGTCTGTCTGTCTGTCTGTCTGTCTTTCTAGCCCACCTTCTTCCTCTGAGTATTCCATATTCAAAGCACAGGCAGGGAGAGGTTTGTCCTCGAGTTAAGTTTCCACTGCTTATGCAACCTGCCACGGGAGAATGGATTTCATCCACCTTTTTTTCCTCTCATCAGTATGAGAAATTCAGACAGGATGACATTTTTTGGCTCCTACTGTAGATGTCTGGTTTTCATTATACTTAAGAGATGTACAGTACTTTGATGTGTCTCATTCTTATGTGGCTACTGTCTCATATATGCCAAATAAGGAATTCTGCAGATAGCTTTCATTAAATGGCAAAGCAATGGTTAAAGTTTTTAAAGTCTTGAATAATACATACTCTGTCCTGCTTCTGTGTTGCACTGCTAATGTACTTACCAAGTACAAATCATATTCATTCTATCTGTATGCCATTAATGCACAATCATATTCCTGCCCTTTAGTCATGCCACCTACATAATGTATTTCTAAAATACGATAAAAAAGCCTTCATAGAGTATATTATTAGAGAATATTAGAGCTTATCATTTAAGCAGCATACAAGCCTAAAATGTTGAAAAAAATTGTGCATGATTATAAATTTAAAAATAACTCTCACATATATCAGAAAAGTTAGTACAGGAAAGTGCTGGTCAATCTACCAGTGCTTAATAACTGTAGCAACTTCAGCTACAATAGAAAACCAAAGCTGCTTTATCATCAATTTAAAAGACACAAAGATAAGCAACCACAATTTTGCTAATTGAAGTCAGTTAAATTTTTTCTTCTACATATCTGCTTTTCTGTTGTCCTTTGAGACCTTAAAATGTGGTCCACTGTGAATAAGGAGCTTTCATTTTCTCTCTGCTGGAGCTCTGGTGGAACAAAAGACAGTCTATTAATTTGTGGCCTTAAGCTTGGGGAATTGGCTACAGTGGACAGAGTTTTCATTTGAAGAGAAGTTTAATAAATTTAACCTTTCTGTTTGACACATGTAGTTGTGTGTTCTTTCCTGCACCTGGCTGTATGTGCAGTCATGTCCACTTGTGTGCCAAAAATGGTCTCAGTGGTGGAAACATTTTATTAAGTGGCCAAGTCAAATGGTTTCTCTTTTACCTACACAATGTTGATAAACCAGAAAACTAATGCAAGGAAATATTCTTTTTAGTTTCAAAGAGGTAGGCATGACACTGGGGTAGAACGGGATGGTCAGTGGCATTAATACTGAGCCACAAAATAGATGCTCTCTGTCATGCCCACACCCGCCTCTCTGGTGAACTCCACTTCTCCTGAGTTCTAACCACCGGTCCCAGCACTACATTACCCAGAATCCCTCTTGGATCTCATCTGCATCTCATCGTCTTCATCATCAGTCTGCACCTGGTCGTCTACCTATATAGACTCCCCACACAGACTGACTCATTGCGTAATAGTCTCTTGTGTGATCTATGTATCGCTCTCCATTTTTTCTCCATTTGCTTGAATAATTTCTTTTGTTATGTGTCTTTTCCACAAATGAACATGAGACCAAGATCTATGTAGAGAAAATCGACTCAGTTTCATTGTGTGTGTGTGTGTGTGTGTGTGTGTAATACATGGTTTGCAAACTGTGTAAATCCTTTGGGTACTTGCAAATGTATGTTCAAATACACACACAAATATCTGGAAATTAACCACCCAAAATAAATGTAGACATGTAGCACAAATTACAAACAATATTATTTTGCTCACAAACTTTACCTTTAACCTCATCAATCTAATAGTTACTAGATTTAAAAAAAGGCTCCTACACAAAGCATTAAATAGGTGTGCACGAATCACCTGGTGCACGTGGACAAAACCGCATTTACACACAGATCATTTTCCAAGTGCACACGGGGTTTTGACACTATTATTACACTTCTGGGCTTAGCAGGTTACACAAACACTGTTCAATCAGGCTAGAAGACACATAGAAATGCAGTGCAAGTAAAAAACAAAAAAGAAAGAGTTTGTGGAAAAAATAAAAAGGAATATTTTATGCACCACTTACATAAATTTCGAACTTACTGTTTGCAGGTTGAAGCCGTAAAAGAGAAGAAAACCAAATACCACACCTACCAGCTGGTGGCTCTGGTCCTGACCCTGGTGTTCCTGGTTTTGGCTCTATGTATTTTCAGTCTGATGTATCTGTGGGGCCCCAGTCTGGGGAAGGTAAGACTAAGTATCATCGCTCTTCTTGCCAGTCATCAGGCTTATTGCTACCGTCTGTGGTAAATGTGGTCCTTGTGTGAGATAGATGAAAGACACCCCAAGTTTTCACATCTGAAAATCATACAGGTTACATCAAAGAGAGAACTATGCGAGAGAGGGAAATGGATATAAAAAAAGAGAGGCAGTCTCTGCAGTCCGTATTGTATTCCAGTTGATTAAAAGATGTGTGGGCTGTAGAAGAGACAGCTGTGTTTTCCTCAGTGCTTGTTTTGGCCATCAGATCTGTAATTTTATGAATTCTTGGCCCAGACCACAAACCACTTTTTACTGCTCCAAATGCCCGACTTTTGAATTTATCTACTTTCTGCTAAGAGTGTAAACATCTTTTCACAATGACGGATCCTGATAACTAAAAACTGACGCTAATTGCTGTTGAGCAGAGTGGCTGCAGAAGGACTGAAACCTCTTGGACACATAATTGGGATAAACTCTTGTCCTGGCAATTCATCTTGTAAAATCCAATTCAGTCACACTTGATGGAGAACAGTTTCACCCTCCTGTTCTCCCCTGAGTTCCCCAAGGGGCCAAAAAAAAAGCTAATTTACACAAGCCAGAAGGAGAAATACATCAATAATTTCACATCCAGAAATTGGATGCTCTGTATGTTCTGAGCTGGGTTAGGAATGAGAGAAAATGATTCAACTGAAATTATGCTTAAAATGAACACATATATCTCAAACCTGAACTCATAAGTCTGCTTTGTGTGCGCTGTAAATGCCATAAGATAAAAAGAGGAATGTATTGTGATGTTGCTGTTCACAAACATCATTTTTAAAAATAATAAACATTCATTTAGGACATTTCTGCCTGTACTCCTCTCTTTCTTCTTTCACTGAGGTAAAAAAATTCAAATGTAGACAGTTCCTTCTAAGCTCAGGTTAACCAAGGGTCATCTGCACTTCCTGCATAGATGGCTTTGTCCACGCTCACTCCTTTCAACATAGATATGAATCACCTTTGAGCCATCTCCTTTGTCCTTGTTAAATATTTCATGCCGGAGGCAGAGCAGTCATTATTTCCACTTTAATAAGCTGTGATCATTCTCACGTGGCTCAAAAATGTGTTGATGGCAGAGGTTGCCCAGGCGATGAATATCAAACCTATGGACATTGGGTTTTGCTTTAATGGGGCCTTGAGGGGGAGGCTCGTTGTCTGGCCTCTGCATCAGGGAGTAAGATGGAGCCACTTCAAAAGAGAATCACCTGCTTGTCAGATGGGAGAAAAACTCCCTCAAACATGGTGAAACTAGGGTGTGTGTCCTCAGTGAAATGGCTGCTCTGAGGGTAAAGAGATTAATTAATACTGTGGATTGATGGTTGATTAGTTTCCCTGCAGAAATGTGGCAGCCAGTACCTTGTTTGAAGCTGTGAGGTGTTACACACAAAGACACTTGGATCCTCAAGCTAAGCCTGAGCAGCATCTAGTTGTTACATAAACTTAGGACAGCACTGTACATGAAGCAATTGGGGTGTATAGGTTGTGTGTGTGTTAGGTGGGTAGAGTACTAAATAACTTAAATTCAACTTAACTACACATCTGTAAGAATCTTAAATCATGCTGGATCTGTTTTGATGCAATAGTAACACAGACATGCTGTTTGTTGCTATGGTCCTAAAGTTTTTTGTTTTTGTTTTTTGCTGCATCTCCTAGCTGCTTGGAAACATGTTAAAATAAACTGCGGACACCCTGTCTCCATGTATATCTTAAAGAATTTGCCCTCTTATTCAAACTTTCTTTAAAGTTGTAATGATCAGTATCTGTATTACGGCTTTTTAAATCCTTCTGTAGTCTGTATTGTAAAACTAAAGCTGGATTTATACTTGCACAATGTCTGCAAACGGTGGGGCCAGCCCAGCTGATGCTGGTGAAATGCACTCTCGCACTCAAGCATGTGGTTGCGGTGTCGTGTTGTAGTTTCTCGCCCACAGTAACTACACACAACCAACGAAAAGATTAAAGAAGCAAACCCTGGTCCGCCTACACATGTGGGTCTCAGGTCCAACAAAAGTAAAAATCATTGTGCGTAAACACAACTGAAACATACATGTGTGTGGGACGAGAGGCGGTTGTGGCCGGGAGAAGTGGCTCCGGGTCAAATGTGGAAGAACGTGGTGAAAATTCTGATAGAAAAATGTTCAACCCAAGACTGCTAAGATCTGATATAGCTCTATGTTTTGCTCTTAGGTGGTGGAAGCATAAGTTGTCATGCATTAACCAATAGATGAGCCATTTTTCTTCTTTGTTGTGTGTCTTGTCCTCTCATTCAGTAATTCCTGATGCAACACTACCTCAAATGAGCAAAGCAAACTCGGTCCGAAAGAATGTTGCACCCCCCAACTAAACCGAGTCCCCAATCATATCTAGTCTAGTCTAATGACTCGTACATTGATTGTAGTGTTTGCAAGTATATTTGGTTGTAATGAGCAATTATTATATAATGTGTAGAAAATATTAGGACAGTTCATTTGAAATTGTCTCCTGCTTCTCCAGTGGTACATGATCAAAATACTGAAAGCTGTGGTACAAAATAATAAAGATTGAGTAGCTTTAATCCATCCATTCTCCATTCCCTCTCTGTCTCCTGCAAGGTCACAAGTTGCTGCAGTCTGTCTGAGCTTAGAGGCGGGGGACACCCTAAACTGATCGCCAGTGCATCACAGAGACAGTCAACCATAAGCTAGTTGAGAATCAGTAATTAAACCTAAAATGTTTTGGTGTGAGGCAACAGTGCTGACCACTGTCCTTCATGCCACCGTATTAAATCACTAAGGAAACAGCTAGAGGAACTAGTAAACAAACTAAAGTAGTCGGCAGCTAAAGTGCCAGATATGTACTTCAGAAATTGAAAAAATTAGAAAAAAAAATGAGAGAGGAAAATGTAGAAAATTTACAGAATAACAAAATATATATTACAATGAATTCTGGTCTTTAACAGTGGATTTAATGCAACCTTGTGCGTCAACAGCAATTCAAGTTTGAAAAGTAAAAGCTTTGAAAGTCTGCAGTAGAAGATTGTAATACAAATAAATAACTGGTAGAGAAAATTCCTAATGTGGTCTCCTTTCAATTTGGTGTCTGATCTTAGTTTCCTCCAGCTGTTCTGACAGATTCAGAATGAGAGAAGTGCAAACTAGATGTTAGAATCACGTCATTTAAAGTCTTAATAGAGAAGACAGAGTTGCACTCTAGGAGATATTCTAACCTTACCTGCTACTTTTTTGCTATTCTTTTCTAAGCTGATATGATAGAATGATAGAAAATAAAACTGGTATATCTGAATAACCTCTGCTTCCACAGAAAAAGCTCTTTTAAAGGCTGGGTGATGTATTTTTAAAACAAATGTATGTCTTTAAAAATCTGTTTTACGTTCTGAGGAAAGGTTGTGTAATTCATTTATGTATTTTGTAATCATTTAATAGTTTCAGTTATACTGAATCAATGATAAGAGTCACCAAAAGCCTACCAACACACACACACACACACACACATTTACTACTCTCTAGTATACATCAGAAGCATTCTATAGTCATGTGAAATTAGCAGTGCAATTAGAAAACAGAACCACAACTATGGCTGCAAACACTGTGTTATTGCAGTTCACCAAAGCAACGTGACCCCATGCACACGGCTTTGTATAGATAACCACAGAAAGGTAATTTGCTCTGAGTATTATATTTCAATATGACATGATAGCCACTTGGGTACTTCTTTTAATTACCTGCAAACATATGTTGTTATGGAGGCATGAAGATTATTATTTGCCATCATCTTCTCTCTCTCTGTCTGGGTTTGCGTGTGAAACAAAGAGAGGTGGTTGTTGTGCTTCCATATGCATGTCTTTTCTTTTTAAGCATCAATATGTCTCATGTGTTCCGGTGTGTAGATTACATTTCTCTGCATTCTCTTTTGGCTCACGATAAATTTATGTTTACTTTGCTCTCATTATTGTTCTGGGCCACAGGTCTCTTTGGGATATCTGCCTCCTTGTAAATTAATCCTCTGTTATTACCAGTTCACATCAGCAACTCTGTGAAAATGAAATCTGGCCGGTGAATCCAAGAGAAAAGTGAAAATGATTTCCCTTAATGAAATTATTTTTATAAATTATTCCCTAGAAAAAACAAGAATTAGATCTAGCTGTTGATGTTTGCCATGTGTAATATCTGAAGCATTTATTTCTAAAATGTACATGTTCAAACTACATTATCACATTAGAATTCACATATTTGATGCTATTTTTAATTCATGAACCACTTTAAGTGAGATTATCTACAGACCAGCAGTCATGCACAGAGTAATTGTGAACCCGTAGATGGTGTAAAACCAGTTTTTCCTGGGGAACCTTGAATAGCTTGCAGGTGCTGTTGCTCTGTATGGAAAACTGCCTCAGAAATTCATGAATGTCAAACCCGAGGAAAGTGCTCCATTATTCAAGCTGAAATTGCATTGCTCACCTTGATGCCTTCCCCTCTTTGGTCCCAAGGTAGCTGCCGAGTTGTCGCTCCTGATGGCCTCTTAAAGGCCTCACTGTCAGGACCAGCTTCTTTAATGAACACTGCTGCGCCTGCTGCTTTTCTGCTGGTCACAGGTGTAAAGCTTTTCAAGGCCAAGTTTGCCTTTGTTTATTTATTGCTCACTGACTGTGTATACCCAACACTCCCCTCAGTGTCCAGATGTCAACATCCAACAGGGGAGGAAGACACTAGATTTGATCATGATATGATTCTATCTTCCTGTCATGTGGATTTTTTTTGCCTCTGCCCTTCTGCAAAAATAAAGTGAGACAATCCAAGCTTCTTACGCTCAGGAGTGTCATGAGCTTGTTTCCTCAGTCTGGTGTGGGGGGAATTATTATTCTGAGGAAGCAACAGGCCTTATCTAAACAGCTAGACCTTGTGGGAGGCTCGCCCCTCAGTCTGTAATCTTTTCTGAGTTTACTTGTCAGGCTCATTCATTCATTAGCAAGCCAATGTCCACTGGTGTTTCTCCCTGGCTGTTAAATTAGGCCACTACAGGCTCCCTCCTAAGATGATGCATTATGCTTTCTGCTCAGGGAACAGTCAGGAGGTGGAAAGAATTGCAGTCTGGGAAAAACAAAAGAGAATTGTTTGAAATTGTTGCCAGTGAAGTGCCTGAGGTAGGACGACTTCATGGCGGGTGCGGCACATTTGCTTCTTTCAGAATAGCTACAAAAACTAGTGTAACATACAGCATTTCAGTGTGTTTGTGATTCTTATTTTAGAAGCTTGTATAATATGAGTGTAATGAGTAGATATAAGGAGTAAAATCAGTCTCTTAATTGCCAGTGCTTTATTTTGCCAATCCACCAGCAGCATGTTGTATGCACGGTACACACAGGGTAAACAGACATAAATGCATTCCAGACTCAGTGTCTCCCTCCTCCCTGTCTTACTAGTGTGACTGCCAAGTAGACTCTCTGCTCTGTTGTACAATTTAGAATGTGATTGAGCTTTCACATCCACTTTTGCTCTCCCACTAAGTCTGCACCACTCACAGCCTCGATGTGCCACAATACTGATGCAAAGGAGGGAACAGGAAACTGGAAATATTGTTTATTTGTCCTTCTTTAACATATTCACAACCACAGATCAAAGCGTTTGTCAATATGTTGTAATTTTTCCTAATGAATCATGATTTCAGAATTGAGTTAGTCTCACAAATGTCAGTGTGCACTGCTATTGGTCAGCAATTAAAGGTTGCACTGACTTTTTATAAGTTTGCCCTATTAGTCACCATGCTCAATATGTGAGGAAAGCTGCAGCATCTTAATTATCTCCATAATTCTCTGTCTGTGCTCAGTCTTCATGTTAAATAACCTCATCTGATTAGCCTTTTTTAATGTGAGAATATGAGAGCTTCTGGCAGCTCTAAAAGTTGGTTTGCTTACTCAGTTTAATGATATGCATCCAGACCCATGAGACTTGTTTTTTTTTTTTTTTTTTTTTTTTTTTAAGATTGCTGCAGTAAATGTGTATAATCAGTGAAAAAAAAACAGTTTTAAAGGAAGATCTCACATCTACCACTAGTCCAAGTGTAATGAACAGGAAATGAGCAAACCAAACCAGACAACCTCGTTTTTCAGACCGCAATGAACTTTATTAATAAGAAGATATTTATTCCACATTATACTGAGCCATATGTCACACAATCAAAAATAAAACCATTAAGGGGCTGTTGAGAAAACATATAGTGACATTATACAGTTACCACTTTGATTTTCATTGTGGCATTTCAACCTTTTCAGGATTGTTTTTATATCACTGTAAGAAAAGGATGCAAAATATGTCAAGTGACAGTATAAAGCAGTCGTTGTGTGTTCCTCAGAACAGTCAAGACGATGAGCATAATCACAGCTTTAGGCAGTTTAGGACATTGCATAACCAAAGGGGATGTGAACAATAAATGGTGTTTCAACAGTGAGTTACAAAAAATCCTCCAAAGCATGGTACAGTGGAGTACAACAGGTCAGCAGTCAAAATTTTGTAGAAAATTTTACTACATTAAGTTCTATAACAAGTGGATGTCTTTTGGTTTATGAAGTGTTGTACTGCAACATCAGGTCTATGGACACCTTCCATGTTGCTCAGGACTCCAATCTGGTTCAAACTGATCTTGTACTGCTGAGCCATTATTAGATATAAGATGTATGCTTTTTTTTTTTCTTCTTCTTCTTTTTTACATCAAAGATTCTGAGAGGGCAAGGATTTTCATAACCCCTAACCAAGCCATTTTTTTTATCAGCCTAAACAAGTATCCCCCCCCTCAACTGAACCAGGTGCAAAAACTCCAGTGTTACATGGGACGCACATGGGGACACAAACTGTGCTGCCCATGGCAAAACTGGGTCAGTCTTATAGAGTCGAAATGATTCTGTGTTTCGAAATGACATCTTCCACCAACCAAATTCTGCTCATGATCACCATGGTAATACATTTTCTAGGACAATCTTTAATTTTTTTTTGTTTGACTTCTTTTCTGTGTTGCATTACAATACATTATTTAATGTAGCAATCATCATTATCAGTAATGCCTCTACTTATCTATGGACAAAAAGGAAAAACCTCTTAGAAAAAACTCAGTTTTATTTCATATCAGTCTAGAGACAAGTGTCTTTTTCTGAGAGTATTACTATGAAAATTTAGGTTGGCAACATTTATGCAGAAACCAAAATGACATGTAAAATATGAGCGGAGCAGATCTTTGGCAGTGAAGAAAAATAAAACTTGTGAAGCTCATTAAGCAAGGATGTCAGTCAAATCCAGAGGATGAAGGTGCCAATCCTAATCTTAAGTTCACTGTCAGCACATTGTCAATGTGTACGGTCTTTGGTGAATCCAAACTGTGACAGTTTCAGAAAAGTTTAACATGTATTTTTCATTTATCAATCAAAAAGTTGAGGACAAATGCATGAAAGGAAACAGTTCTTGATCTTGAAAATATCATTTTAGTGAATTAAATTTGTCATTTTTGTTCTGCTTTTTATATTGTTAAATTATTTATTTAATTAAAAATTGTATATTTCCATATCAAATGGCATGAAATCTTTTTCTGATAGAGAGTTTAATGTACATGATCTGAGAACCACTGCATTTCATGGTCAGCAGTAATGATAAATACTCATTACACAGTATGCACATGCATTCCCACCTTGTTAGTTCCAATTTGACTTAGTGTCTGCGTCTGACATAAAGTATTTGGTCATTTTTGATGGCTCAGTTGTCCAAACAGCCACTTAAAATACAACATCAATTATATTTCAAAGCACTAAATGCTCTGATGTGTTTTTGATTTTTGCTCCCGACTGGATGGTTAGTTATCCAGCAATCATCACCACAAGTATGATGGATGTCAGCTGCTGCTCTGCTGCTGTGTCTCATTTTCCCAGAAACTGTACCTCTCTGTCAGCTGACGGTGATAACACTTGTCAAATTCCGTTTCCTGGTGGCAGTGAGACTAACCCACTGACCTGCATGAGCAGGCACGACATGAACTGATGAAATGGAAGGTGACTAATTTCTGTTAAATACTGGAAAAGGAGGGTGGTTGTTTTGATTTTTCTGTTGCTCTCCTGAGCAAGAGTCCAGACGTGTTGTTGTCTTCTTAGCAACTACACTAGGGGTCTGAGACTCCTTAAAGAACAGTGTGTCCTCTGGGCTTTTGTCTCTTGCTGAGATAATGTGGGGCTCATTAGCTGTCTGGCAGGAACAAATAATAGCCTGGGTGAAATGTTGCAGGGTTTAATTAACAACACTGCCGTAGTACACTTAATATTAATATCAAAATTCATTCCTGCTGTGAAACAGATTTTCATGCCGCCTATCAGCGCTGGGGTTTCAGCATCCAAGCACATGAGGTTAAATGGGACTTTCTGATTTAACATTTCTAAATTGTATTGTTGTATTGTCATTTTAATGAGATCACAGAAGTTTGAAAGCGTAAAAATTACAAGTTAAATATTTCACATGGAGCACAATGTGCAGAGACGTGATTGTAGATGAACCTGCAAGCAGCATTCATTAATAATGGAAAGCATGTCCTGTCTGTCATTTAGACCTGTGCATGGAAGATGAATCCAAAGGTCACTGATGCTGTAACGAAGTATTCAGTGTCCTTTCACCTAAATTATTCTCCTTATTACAGTCTAGTGATTTAAACCATAGTAAATACCTAGACTCAACACACATTTTAGTGGTGATGTAGTTTTGAAGTTCATTAAAGTCATTCATAGACATTATTTGTAAAGGTAAGTCTTTATCTAACTTTTGAACACAATGAAGTTGATTTGTGAAGATACTAATCGTATGTTGAGTAAAGGAATAAACAAGTTTTCTGGAAAAGTGGTTTGTATTTGTTTTTTAACCCTTTTCCACATCTACTGTTCAAAAAATGATGATCAAAATGCACATTTAATGTAGGTGGCGTTTTGTTGGAATGAGATTTACATTACCTCCTTTGTTGTTAATTGTTGTGAAATGTAATTTGCCTTATAGTTCAAATTTTTCAGGCTTTATTGCTTTTTATATCTGAGCTTATCACTATGTTTTTGTTGGTTTAAACCTCCTCCCTCCATCCCGACTTTTTAAAAGGTTCTGTATCCCTGATATCTTACCAATGTTAGCTTTCTCCCAGGCAAGATCGGTTCCTAAATCTATCATTTCCACAAACAGCTATGTTTGCTTTTCTTGCAAATATGTTAATTTTGCTCTACAGGCAGCATTCTCTGTCACAACATTTGATTTAAACACCTGTTTTGTCACTATTTAAATGGATATACTGTACCTTTGGTATCACAAAAAATTAAAATGCTGGGGATGTTATGAGTTGTAGACATTTTGTTTGATTTTTTTAACTTAAATAAACATTAGAGCAGCTTATACATGAACAAATGGAGCTTTATGGGGAATGTGCTGACAAGAAGAATGTCACTTAAACCTACCAAAACCTGTCTTCTAAAGTGAAGTGGCCCTTCAGTCCTGCATAGGATGATTCTGCAGTGCACACAAGCTTTACAGCTTTAGCTAAGCACAGCACTGATGGGAACACAACTCCTGGGTGCACCAGTTTCCACTGAGAATCCTGGTGTCGGGGCTACCACATGAGGGGACAGACAAAAAATTAACTGCAACATCTCTTATACTGTAGAGGCTCTCAAACTGAAGACCTTTAATTGATTTTATCTGCCTGCAATACTTCTAGCTGGCAGCTCACTTTCATTACCACTGGAGCAAAGTGATTGGATTGGATTTCCACAGTCCAATTAAAAAAATAAATAATAAACTATAATTATCTGAGAAAGTCATGCTTAAGAGAAATTATTGTCCAAAACAGCCTGGAGGATACAATGTAAGGCCATTACTTCATGTCGTTATAGAGTTGAAGGCTTGTCTCCTTGTAGGGATTTAATTAGTCTGTTTTATCATATATACCTGTGCTTTTAAAAATACCATTTGCCACTGCTCTTGGTGTAAAACCTTTTTTATGCCATGCAAAGCTGTGAATATTATAAAGTGGTGGCTGGGTATAGAACAGTAAATTCTATAGGTTATTTACTGCTGTATCCATACACTAGTGCAATTATTGATGATATATTTGGCTTGTTAATGTCCAAAAAAGTCAGAAGTTGCAGCAGAACTTTACATTCTTGCTTAAAGCTCCTCAGGAACATTTCTGGGGGATTTCTGCAGTTGCTATTGTCCAAATCTTGGATCTCAAGTGATAGGGTGTAATTTTAGAATCAAGACACAAAATTAGTACATGAATATTTTTAAAGGAAGTGCCCCAAGTGGCCTTAGTTATTATGATGGGATCAAGGGAGGAAATGAGGGGGATGTAATTACAGAGAAACAAAGTCTCCAAGGGGAGGAGGTTGGAGTGCATGAACAAGTCAATAATCTTTAGGATGGGAGACCACTATATGCTTTTCAGTTTAAACCACCTGCGTTACCTTTATTTCAAAGCCTGGGTATGACCATTTTAGAACATTTCATTCAAATCGTGACCTATCAAGTCTTTCAAGTTAGCAGAGCTAATAATAAAACATATTATTTCATTTAGAGGGCTGGTTGATCGTCAACTCATTACATTTCTTTCACAATCCAGTATTCTTTCTAAATCATAGTTTTGTGTTCAAGTTTTTCAGTACTGAGTCTTAAGTGTTTTCAGCTATGAAAATGACCTGTTTGGAAGCAGATCTTCCAATCCAAGGCCCACTCTCTAGCTACCCCATTACAAAAACGCAATTAATCTGTTTGTGATTAATTAGTTGTCAACTCTAATCATTGCAAAAACTATTTAATCGGGCTCAAAGTTAATGGTCTTCACTTTCCAATACTTGACCTAAACTTGGCATAAATGGGTGGGTAATGGAAAGGACATTGATCACTTGTCAATATGGGTGTTAAATGTAGTCCTGTTAAACACAGCCCCTTTATTCTATAAAACACAAAAAGAAATCCTGGTCATTTACCTCAGAAAAAGATCCCATTAGCTGTTTTCCTAGTGAAACTCGTTACCTATAGGTTTTGCTGGAAAAATTAAGTGATTGAAAGGCTTATATTGGCAGACAATGTTAAGCTGTATAAATAGAGTCATGCCATTGGGAGCGCTGAGGTCTGTACACTGACTGCCTGTCCGTCAGAGAATATACTTTAACGTTCTGCTGCTGGTCTATAAAGCTTTGGTTTAGGACCAAAATACTTTAGTGACCTCTTGACCCTGTATGAACCTCCCAGAACCCTCAGGTCATCTGGATCTAGTTTCTTATCAGTTCCCAGAGTCAGAACCAGACATGGAGAAGCTGCATTCAGCTTCTATGCTTCACATGTCTGGAACAAACTCCCAGAAAGGCTCAGATCAGCTGAAACACTCAGTTTATTTAAACCCAGGTTAATGACCCACTTGTTCTCTGCTGCATTTCAATAGTTTCTATTTAAATCTCCAAATTTGCATCTGTGTCTTTTAAGCTGGAATTTTTAAACTTGATAATGTTTTTAATACTGATTTTTTTTCAATGTTCTTTCTTTTGCCTTTGTCTCTTGTTTTTAATGTTAAATTATGCTTCTTATTTTTTTATGTTTCAAGGTCTCTGTAAAGCACTTTGAATCACCCTGTCGCTAAACTGTGCTATACAAATAAACTTGCCTTGCCTAATGTGCTGTGTTACCCCTGTGGGTCTTCAAAGTTTTTTTTTTTTTTTTTTTTCAGTATTATTAAAAACCAGCACTGAACATGCAAGCCCACACAGGGCCATGGCTAGTGTTATTGCCAGCCGATTTTCCTGGGACTTCTGCCCCACGCACACATGCACGCACTGACTACTGGGTGCCATGTTACACTATGTTGCTATTGTAGCACCAGAAACGCACACCCCTCCCTCCCCTAATCAGGTCCGTTATGGGTGTGTGCATTCACAGAATGGTAGGTTTGCTAATTTTATAAAATAGGGCTGGGCAATATTGCAAATATACAGGCATAGCTGGCTGGCTCTGTGTGTTATAAAGCAACAATGGGTTAGAGGTGGGGGGTTTCTGGGTAAATCAGCTGTGTTGTGATCATAAAAAAGAGAGAGGGAGTTGTGCTTTTGTGGCTGATGTTCCAGCCTTGATCATCCTGGCTTAACTGTTGTAGTTTATGTTGAGACTGTATCTCTGCATTTTTCCAGAAAGATGCTTTCCATTCAGTATTTTAATGCATTAGATAAGTGCCTATGGATTTTTTAGAGGCCGATGGTTGATTCCAATATTTGGCATAAAAACAATCTGATAACCAAATTAATTGGCTGATTAATTCCATTGCGCATCAGTCCAAACCAGATTGATGTGCCGTCAGGTGCAGAGCGGCAGTGAGTCCGGTCCACCTAGCTGGATCAGCAATATTACAAAATTACAGGAGAGTTGGAGAATCTAGTGATTCTCCATTTTTCAGGATAAACGTTTCATCGTCCATGATGAAAAAAAAAACACTGAAACACCCTGACCGATTAAAGATACATTTTTTATATGGTTTAGTGAGTACAAATCTGCACAGGGGCTGTTATTTAGAAAATTACAGGAAGCTTTTACACTGCTCCCGTGTCTGATTTCCTGTCTGCACCAATCTGAACTTCTGAGTTTTGGACACGTGCTCAATCAAAGATAGACTTGACACTTCTGTTTAGCAGATAGCCGCAACAAGGCGTTTCTGGGATGCTTCGGACATGCACCATGGCATGCCCACTATGAACCAACTAAAATGGCTGCGAACAGCTGCGGAGGCCGCGGCATAGCCGTAACGCGGAGCACACGCGCCCGGTCAAAATTGGGGGTTAGACCTCTGGGAAATTGTATAATTTTATATAATAATAATTATAAATATTATATACCATTATTTTCTTTGCCATTATGTCATGACTTATATGAACCAAAATAAAAACCATAAATGTCTTTTGTCAGATGTCAAAACATGTCATCTTAAACATATAATGGTCACAAATAGTTCAACACTAATGTATTCACAACAACACACACAGGGAGTTGCTGTTACAGCCTGGGTCATGTTATAGTATTTTCTGACAAAGTAAGACTAAGAGTGACATGACATGACGGTTGCTGAAAACTGCAATGTTAATCATTTTAGCTTTATGGGTGTGCAACGAATAAACCCTCTTGCCTCTGGGTTCAGATCACTCCTATTTAAATCAACATGCAGCTGACAGAGGGATTAATGGTCATTCTGTACTCTCAAACATTTTATACAATTATGTTATTTCTGCATTTACTTAATGGCCCTTAGCAAACATTATGCTAGGTTGAAATAAATACAGCGGTGTTATTGCAAACATAAACAAACAAAAAGTAACTTAAGCTAGGTTAGCACGTTAGCAATGCAACATAAATTAAAAGCATGACCTGTGCAACGAAGCATGAGTCACTATCACGGCTATCATCTTGAGCCTTTCATAATTTCACGTTGTTATAAACGTACCTGTTGGCAAACTCCTATCAGCCCACTTTTGCAAGGTTGTCTGGCTATATCTTACTCCAGTACTTCACTGAGAAGTGAGGACTGAGAAGTGAAGTACTTTAAGAATTAAGAATATATTGTCATTTATTCAGCAAAACTCCAGATGATGATTATTTTTGAAAAGGGCTATAATCGGCAGATTTAATCAGCCACCCAATCAATCGGTCGGGTCCTACATAAGATGGTGCAGAGATAAATGCACAAAAATGTATAAACAGCAAGTAAACTGACCTCAAATGTGTCACAAGTGGTGGCTTGTTAATAAAGGACTCTGAGGCACCGTCCATACCAAGAAAGCTACCTCCCTTAAACATAAATTAATTAGATTTACAATTTTATGAAGTAGGCCTACATTAAAATTGATTACTGATAGAATGTACCTGCTTGTGTCTGGTAGGTGGTCTGTCAGTACTGATTTTGAATTAGCTGCATCTGGTTAATAACTTCTCATATAAATACATCAGTTTCTTGGCTGAGGGGTGCCAGCCAAATGTGTGTGTAAGAGCTTTGACCTCTTCGTCAGTCCATTTATCACATGCTCTGTTGTTGTTGCTCGTAGCTGCAACAGTGGTTTTTAAAAATGGCGGGGACACAAGAAGCGGAAATCTGGCAAGGGGCATAGCTATCAATCACCAAACACTTACGTCATGTGGGTTCCTATGGAACCCCGAAAAGACCCTGCTTTGGAGTTGGAGCTAAAATGGTTTTAGAAAATGAGGGTTGTTACCCCTAGTTCCTATCTGTCCAAATGCGTGAAAAAAACTGCCTGGTTCTTTAAAAGGTTATAGGAACTTCAGAAGTTCCTACAGTGGCAAAGTACCTTATGTGAGGTGCAAACAATGACTTGAGGCTGCTTTGTCATTGGTTTTGTCAAGATGCTCCCTTGGATGAACCTTTAGCTACACCCCTGACCAGTCACAACTGTTGTAGGTTCTTCATTTATCCAATGGGATGGATTTTACACCTGTCAATCAAAACCACACACCGGTGTCCGAATTCGCAAGCAAGACTAATATGAGCAGAACCTGAGAAGAAAATGGCAGCTACAAAAGAGGTTATAGAAAATTCAGTATTTTTTTAACAAAAAATCCTTTCACATGAAAGGCTAGATAGTTCAGTTGGCAGAGCATCTGTCTCCCATGCGGGAGACCGAAGCTTGATTCCCCCAGGGGACCAATATTAACACCCTCCAGTTGGGTCTTTAAGCAAGACCCTTAATGCTACTGCCTAACCACTGTAAGTGGATTTGGATAAAAGCGTCTGCTAAATAACTGTAATGTAACATGATGAGGTTGATTCTGATATTTCAATATAAATGTGGCGGATCCAAACAAACCCGATTTGAAAACTCAAGCAAGGGACAGAGGATGGGGTTAGACCTAAGAGTTAAGGCAAGGCAAGGCAAGGCAGTTTATTTATATAGCACATTTCATGTACAGGACAATTCAAAGTGCTTTACATAAAACAAAGAAGATATTTAGAATAGTGAAAGGCATCAACACATAATCAACACATCAGAGTGATCTTTATTTTCATGGTGCATGACAATGCAATTTGGGTGCACCACACAAAAACAATGTAAAAAAAATCTAAATAAAATATGTAAAGCAAATTAATAATAATAATGATAAAAAAAAGATTAAACAAATAACTCTCCAACACCACACACACACACACACACACACACACACAAACCCAAGAAAATAAAAATAATTTTTGCCCTTCAAAACAAGAGAATGTTTGGCCTTCATTGCCTTTTTTTGTTTTTCGGTTGGGTCCCCTCTCCCTTAAGATCTTAAGTGGCTTACAAACTTTCCGGTTGCTGTTAATGCTGTTCATCTGGCTAAATTATTGCCTTGCATCTAAATGATCCAAATTGCAGCCTTACCAGTCGCACAAGCTGTTTCTTAAATGCCACTTAGCTGCTGGATCCCAGAGTGTGCTCCTGTTGATTTATTATGAGGTAGAATGGCTGAAAACCAGCAGAGCGACAAGGAGATGCATCCACAATAGAGGTCACTCCCCTCCCGACTGTCAGCCTCATAGTTCAGAGGCTTCCAATCACTGCTTCCAATCTTTTGTCTGCTGGTCTGTTTCAGATTCTGAGATATGCGTCTGAATGCATCTGAGCCTCCAGGGGATGCCGTTGATGAATATTTCATAAACCGCAACAGCCCTGTTATTACAGGAGATTGGTCGTATTCAAATAACGTGCTCACATCAACAATAAGCAACAGGATTCATTCAGTGCTACTGACAAGGAGCAGATTGTTCTTCAGCTTGGCACAGTGGCTACTTGGCAGGGAAAAGCATAAAGCGAAGATGCAACACCGAGTAGTGACAGGACTGAGAGAAAAAAAAAAAAAATGGAACAGCACAGTCATAGCTCAGGCGTGTTGTGTTGTTGAGCTTCATTTATGTTTTACTACTTTTTCCTGGTTGTTGATACTGTCTAAAGTGCATCTATCTCTTGTTGGCTTGAGGAATTTGGGAAATGTTACATCATTTCTCTCATCTCAAAAAGGTGGATTGAGACCATCTTTAAAGGATGAGTGAAGTCCCCTATGTTTCCTCACTCAGTTGGCAGGCTCAGATAAAAAAAGAAAAAGAAATCTACTCTTGGACAGTTTGTAAACAGGTTTTTTTTCTTCATGTTATTGAGTTAAAGAAAAAAGAAAGCAGTATTTTCTCTTTCTGGTGTACCAAGGGTTTGGCTTCATCTTTAAAAAGCCTGTTCAACACAGATCAAACATCGGTTGAATGTAAGTTAGATACCTTTTTTCTCTAGCCTGTATAGTATCTTCGTCACATTTGTTTAAATGTATAAAGTAAGTTTGTTATCCAAGAAACCTCTTCTGCATAATAATAGAGGTCCAATTAAGCCTTTTGGGTTTTGTAGAGGTTGTGACAGTAAAAAAGATTTTAAAAACAAAAAAGAGACATAAAAAAGAGGAAGGAAGAGATGCACTTTCTAAGGATAAAGGCCAGGAAAAGATCATACTTCTGGGAGTTTTGTACAAAGAAAAGACAACCCTTTGTTGAATTCACCTTGGCTTTTATTGAGATCACAAAAACAACAAATCATGCAACAACAATATGTCCCAACCCTCGAGTTTGTTTTACAAAAGTGTGTTGACCAACAGTACTGAACAGTTCCCAAAGCCCCCCTCCCCTGGCCCTCCTCCCTCCTGAATGCAGCTCTATTATAGGCACAGTAGCCCGCATCATGGTGATTTATAGCCAAAGAGAGCTCAAGTTGTTTAAAATGACTGGTGTGATTAGTCATATATGCTTCAGAGCTGAAAAGGCGGTGCAGAGCGCTCCTCTAAATTAACAACAGCTGCAGACTATAGTCGACCATGGAGAGGTGGTCAAACGTGGTAAGCGTCAGAGTCGCAGAGGGACGAGGGGAGAAAGTGGGTCATTACACTCCTTTCAGGTATGAGTAGGCTGATAGAAGTAAGGGGTAGGCTCCGTTCAAGATTCAGAGTCTCTGAACTGACTGTGTTGATGAAAATAAAGCCAAAGGGAATGATAGCTTGAGAATTCTGCCAAAATTCCACTCAAGTTACTGTCCAAATATGCTCCATTTACTTCACAAACCCTCAAATATCTGCCTGCTCCATTAGTCCTACCAAAAAATGTACCTGAGAGTTCCATTTTATTTTTATCTCCATTTTCACAATCTTTTGAGAGGGGGTTAATTTCCTCTTTCTTCTTCTTTTAGCCTAAAACATTATTGGTTGCTGAATTTTTGTTAAATCCACCAAGTCAAGAACTGATTTATATTTCTATGAGTCTATTTGAAGGATTTGTTCTATATATTTTTTATCTGCTACGAATTCAAAAATATTGATCTCACTTTTATTTTTTATTTTATTAATATATATATTTTTTTTCATTTATCTTTTTAGCTAGTGAATTAAGTATAGAGCTGAATGGGAGGCATTAGAAATATACAGTGGATAAGCGGAAACAGCATGCCTGGGAGGACAGAATAAGTAATTAAATTATTCCAAGGGCCAGGAGTGACCACCACAATTCAATTTCTGGCATTCATGAAAATAGAAAAACAAAAAACAAAACATAATCCCCCCAAATCTGTGAAAACTAGCACTTGGTGAGTGAATGAATTTTTTAAATGAATCTTGACCATTTTCAGCAGTGCCTCTTCTGTGTATTAAGAGGTTTGATCATTTTAAACATGCAGACTCAAGCAGTATTCTGTCCTGAAAAGAAGAACACTTTCTAGGCTCTGCGCTCCCAATATAAGGACTCCGCCTACTTTTTAAACCCTTTCTGCCTGCAGGCAGCTATGATTTAATGTTAACAACGTTCTACAGTTCCTCTGGTTTGTCTGTTTGTCTCTTTATCTCATTTGTTACATTTTAAAGATACCAGGCTGTAACTGTATTGTTTATATGATGGACGTTGTAAGCTGAACTAGCTATTGGTATGTCTTTATTATGTGTAATTTGTAATGTATCCATTCTGCCACATTGGAGATGATGTAAGCCTTGAAGGCTAGTACTTGTTTTAGTACTCTGAATTTTTGTTTTGTTTTCTGTATATTCTACATTTACAGTTTCAAGAACAGAGCCACTTTCTTGCTGCTAGACTGAACAGGACCATCTTGTTAACTTAAATTCTTATGTCTGGGTAGGTAGCGCAGTCTTTTATTTATCTTGTTTTTAGACCAGGACCATGTATTCTAATGGCTAATATCCATTTTTGTTTAGCTAATTTCACTTTTTTGTTAATACCCTCAAGCCTCAACTTTATTAAGCCACACTTTATTTACATCACAAAATAATTAAATTCCTTACTGCTCCATTAATAAGATCTGGTTTAATGTTACCTTGACTTCCACCGATTCATTTGGGCCATACCATCTTCATTCTAGCAGAGAAACCTCTAATTAAACTAGGTTAAAATAGTGCCATTGTAAGGGTTAATAAGGTTTCAAAAAGATGAAAGGCAGACTTTGTATATGGAGTTTTTAACCAAGAATGGGCATAAACATTTTTCTTCACAAATGGCAGAATGCTTTATATGCCAAGACATTATCATGCCCCTTAATGCTCAGAGTAAAACATCAGGAGACATATGTTTTCTTCTTAGTTTGTTTTAGATGAGCAATGCTAACTATGGTACAAACCTATCATTGGAAGAAAAGTAAGAACAAATTAAAACAAACTTTCTTCTTCAAAACCTTTGTAAGGCATTCAAAAATCCACAAACTGTCAACAAACGTGACGATGCAAGCTGTTGCATAAGTTTACAAAAAAAGCACAGCGCTTTCTGAATGTTTGAAAAACTACCAGACATAACACCAGGAGTAATCCACACTGGGAGCGCATCAGGTGCAGAGCACACGCAAATGCAGTCCACCTAGCTGGATCTGCGAGATCATGAAATTACAGGAGAAATGGAGAATCTGATAAGCTCATCATCCATGATGGAAAAAAAAACACTGAGACACCCTGACCGATTAAGGATGTAAAGTTTACATGGTTCAGTGAGAGCATTTCGCACAGGGGCTTTTATTTAGAAAATCATTTTAAACAGCTGATTTTGACGTGTTCTGGGTGCGTGCTCCGTCAAAAATAGACACGGTGCATGATGTTGTGGCGCACCCTGTGGGAACCAACCGAAAGGGGCTGCGAATAGCAGTCGAGGCCGTGGTGCAGCCATAACGTGGCACATACACAGCCAGAGAAAAGATCTGTGTTTCAGTTCAACTGACCAGTGTGTGGCCCATTACTTCAGTTTATTATCACTTTTATTGCACACCTTCAGCATACAAAGAACTGAAATTCTCCCTTTCATCAGTGCTCAATCATTAGTTGGTCTCATCAGTGGTCAGTTACTTAATTTACCACAACATAGAACTTTGAGAAAAAAAGTTGCCATCCCTTGCTTATATTAATGATACTAAATTTTCTGTAAAACCTGGAAGGTGAACTATCAATTTCTTTCTTACAAACTGTTCTTGATGTGCAGCTCAAACCAGCTTGAAACTAGAGTTGTTTCACCCTGGAATGTTGCTAGTCTCCAAATTATCCTTTTACTTAGTTGGAAACATAAAAAACCTTATAATACTGTACAAAGTGTTTTGTTGTTCTAAATACATATTAAAAGGAAACCTATAGAGTATAAAACAAACTGTAGCACTACAAATTCCTACCAGGATTTCCTACGAGGTTTCTCAGTATTCCACTGATTGCAACCCTGCAAAAAAGTTGCTCTAAACATAATAAACTGGAACTTAATGTGCCCTAAATATCAATCAGTGGAATGTTATATTTTGACTGTTTACATTAGAGTTTTGATTGCCTTATTAGAAGTGATTTATATCCAAAAACAGCAGCTTATCCTTCTCACTCCACAGATGTGTTACCCATTTGGTGGTGTATTTGTGATTTCAATTTGAAATCCTACCCACTAAGATGCTGACAAAGTCTTTTTTTTTTTTTTTTTTCTGCATGGGATACATAATGTTGCAGTCAGATCTGAGAAACAGGTAGGAACACGGGGGTAAAGCTAAGAGTTATCCAGTGCAGGGCCACAAAAAAGTAAGGTTTTGTGATCTCAGAAAACAATTTCTCTCTCTCTCTCTCTCTCTCTCAGACAACATTTTAAAAATGTCAGAGCAGTTACAGTGATGGGAGGGGTAATGGGTGGGTCAGTACCAAATCTAAAATTATAAATGCATAAAAGTGGTATGGTAAAATGACTATGTAAAACATAGAAAGAAAAAATGTTTTTCATGTATTGCTGAGTTACACCCTTACGTACAGTACACATTCATAGACCATAAATGCTGTTTACAGGCTAAATTATTCACATTCTGGTCAATTTGTGTTTCTGTCCGCAAAGGATTTTACACCTTTCCTCCCTTTTCAGTGGAGTTGAGTGATTATTAAATATCAATGCAAAATGATAGACTAGAAAGAAGCTTTTGGGTCCTATATGACTTACTATATGTTTGAGATGATTAAACAAGTTTCTGTGATTAAACCAGAACAGCGCAGCTGGAAATATCTTAGAGTGGCATCACCCTGTCTGTGTTTGCAAGTTTTCTGCTGAAGTGAAAAAAAATAAAAACTTATCAAACAGCAAAATTGGCTCAGAATGGAGGTACATGTGAGGCACATTGCCAGTAGCTGTTTGTTTGTAACAGTCTTAGTGTGCTTTTGAAGGATAGCGCCATTAAATTTTTGCATCTTGACATGTAGATTATTCTTTGAAAGGCTAATGACCTCAGCGTTTTCCTTAAATGGCCTTTGGCACTAGTAGCTGTCAAACTGTTTAATAAATAATTGATGCTTAAAGTAATTGCTTGGGTGTATTCCCAAAGCACTTTAACCTCACGCCAACCCAGTTTTAGCTCTGTATTTAATGCTACATACGCCACATAAGCAGATTGAGATTTCTGTATGCCATCCAAAATAGGAGTTCAAACTGAACACCATCATTCTGATGGTGTTGCATGCAAGATCAAAAAAAGCTGTCAGACAACTGAGTATTTCAGTGCTTCTAGTTTAAACTTTCATGTTGTGTTTGTTGGTGCTACTGGTTGAACTTTCTGAGGATAAAAAGGCAAACTTGGAAACAGTTTGTAAATGACTCACATCCAGCTATTTAACACCATATAACAAAACCACACATAAGCTTGGGCTAATTACAATGCAGGAATGTTTCAGTGCCTTACAAATGTTTATATTTGGACCAGGACTCTTATTTTGTGTCCTTTCATTACACACTGACTGGGCACATGCATACGGCTTCCAGACAAAAGTCCCAACTACTTGTCTTGTTTTTATAATTGGATGGCATTTTTTCTGGATTTGCTTCCAAAAAGCTAAGTGTGGTTACTGTTTTGAATGTTAGGCATAATTTAGTGAATAAATATAGCCTATAAACGGACTAAGAATTATGTTAGATAAGCATTTGTTCCAGTGCACAAGTCCCTGTGCAACTTTAGTTTTTTATGACCTAGTTTCACTAAACACATCTGTTGCGAAAAGAAACAAATAATGACACATTTGTGTAGTTTAACTCTTTGTGTGTGTGTGTGTGTGTGTGTGTGTGTGTGTGTGTGTGTGTGTGTGTGTGTGTGTGTGTGTGTGTGTGTGTGTGTGTGTGTGTAATGGCCGACCATGCTGTGAACGGCACTGAAGAGTAGGTTGGCGTAAGCTGTAACAGTGTCCTGACAAATTTCTAAGTTATTTACCTTGTATTTTTATCAATTTTAGACGATTTGTATGTTTCTGTTTGTCATTTCACCTGGGAAAAAAATAACTGATGACAAAATTTCTCAGGAGCAAATCTTCAGGGGAACACTAGTGCAGGCTGTACTGTTATCATTCAATGTGAAAATGCTCCTTGTGTTGTCGTAAGTCTCAAGCTGACTCCTTAACTGACTCTGAACAGTGCGCCTCAGAGCAGACTTAAAGTGTTGTCCATACACAAAACTACAAACACACTACTCAATACATGAGCAAAATACTGTACAGGAAAACAAAAGTTCCCTGAGACTCTTTGCCCCTTTGCCTCATGCCTTATGAAAAAAAAATGAGGTGTCATTTTCCCAATGCAGCAGATCTCTATTATTATAAGTCATTGTGTAAAAGTCCAAAAACTCAAAATATGGAATGAGGAAAATTCTTGCAGGTTTTTGGTATAAAATCACATATTTAATCAAACTAAGGTGTCTGTATCATAGATACTCCCTAAAAAACCAAACTGTTTCAAAACTAGTTGAAAATTCAGTAAGTTGAGATGATTTGTGGAAACATGCCATGCCTCTGCAGCGACAGACAGACACAGCCTGCTGTGTTTGCTGTTTTTCAAGAATAATTTGCAATTTAATAGAGGAATATTGGGTGGGAGAGGGACATGGGGTGCTACTCTCTCTTCTTTCCCCAATTGGGCATAATGGGGGGCTTCCTCAACTGTTTTTACTTTGTTTTGGTCCTAAAACCTGGCAACAAAAAAGATATGTTGGCATGGCTATGCATTTGTGCTGCCTTGAAATACCAATTTTTCAATGTTGGTCTCTTGTGATTGATTAGTGAAAATATAACCTCCAAATACATGATTGGAAGCTTTGTTGGACTGAAGCTTGGTTTGTGCCTGCGTGATAGTGTGTCTGTGCTGGTCTGCTGTCAGATCCCCAAAACCCTGGCTGCCAGCAGTATTTCTAACAATGCTGCTTCAAACAATAGCGACTATGAACATCACTGGATGTACTGTATAGTAACTCTGGTTGAAAATTGAGTGTGTGGGGAGCTAATACATGGTGAACAGCAATCACTTTTTGCTAAAGTCACAGCAATACAGACAACAAGGAAGGCATCAGGAGGTGGCATGTAAGGCTGCTAAATTGAGACTTTACACAGAAAGATATTTCTAAATAAAATAAAATAATTGCAGGCAGAATGTTGGTTGTTCTGTTAGCATTATAAACAATGCTGATACAATTACAGTCTATTACATCTTACTTTCTTGTTCCACAGGGGCATTATCTGAGCAAAGCTATTATCTGAGCAAAGCCATGAGCAAATATAGCATACCAATTGGGTTAATCAGAGCTGTTGCACTCTGCTTGGCTGCAACATATATTTGCATTTCTGGGTAGGTGAACTTGAGGTTACGGCTTAGACTATAAGACAGTAGATGCTGTTATGCCGTAGGCTCTTGCAGTCATCTGATGTTGAAGGAGAAATTTCCATCAAAGCTGTACACAGAGTGTAACTGGATGACAATTTTGACTGATATCAGAAAAGTTGTCTTAAAGATGACAGCTATTGATATCTCAGGAGACAGCTCACCATCATGTCTCACCAGGGAGGTTGGTCCTTGCATCTAAAACAAAAATGTCAATGACACACTCAGCGCACATTTGAAATATAAATTGTTATTTTTTCATCTAAAAGAAATCGTCAATAAGGGCAGAACAAGGACAAATAAGGTCTAATGCACACTGCTAGTGCTGCGATTGCTGAAGTTTAACAAATGCACAAGAACACAAGAGAATAAGAAAAGTGACTTGAAAAGATGTGGTACACTGTGTTTGAAATTACCTTCTTGTTATTTAATTTTCTGCTTTTTACAGTATTTTACAGACAACCAAGAGTTGTCAAAACCAAAGAGTTGTAACCAAAAATAGTACAGGGACATGAGATCTTGCACACCTAAAAGCAGACAGTGATAATGCATAATGCTGTGAGGTAAAGTGAGGTAGAGCACTGCACTTTGAAAGCAACACATCAACAACTTATCAAATTTTACAAGCAAATGCTATGCTGAATCCAGAGTCTATACCATTTGCCATAATAGTGAAATAAACCAGTAATGGAAATATTATAAACCAAAATTTTCCGAGAACACAGAAGAAAGCTTTAGTACAAAATCAGCATCTTCTGATTTTGAAGCCACATGCAGCGTTTCAGAAGAATCAGCTCATAATTTTTCTTACATCTTGACAAATACAAACCACATTTCATTCATTTACAGTCCTACATATAAACAAGGATACACAGTATAGTATGTGTGGAATTCAGTTGACTGTAAGAAATGTATAGAAAAAGACTAAAGCAGAAAAATAGAAAGTTTTTAGTTAAAAATGTCAGCTGGACATTTAATTGCTATCAAACTGTATTGATAGTTTTGCAGCAGTTTATCTTTTTTACACCAACCTTTTGTTGATGTAATGATGTTCCAACTTTTTAAGAATATGTTTCAATTCCAAAATTTAATATGTTTTCTATATTCCACTTTAGATTAAAAATAAAAAAAAAACTTTATTTGTGAGATTTGTAAATCACTGAATTCTACCTTTATTTATATGTTAGTGTTTTTTGTTTTGTTTTGTTTTTATTTGTTTTTTTGTAGTTTTTTTAAGTGGGTTTTGAAAACTAATCCAACAAAACTTTTTAATGACTGCACAGAAAGCTTGAATACAAGTACCAGGCAACTGTATGACTTTTTAAATTCTCAAATTACTTCTTTAGCAGCTTAGACTATTTCCGTCGCTGCTCCTTACATTTACAACAAATCATACACTGCAGTCAAAGATCCCAGCCAATTCAAGTTTGAGTGGAGTAATTCCCGTATGTTTCCGACTTTTAATGTGTGGTAACTAGCACTCTTATTCTTATGCTGAATAACTTGAAATTTTACTCTCCCATCAACTAGGAAATGTACTACATGCTGTCCAAAATCATCCCTGTGGCAAGGCAAGGCAAATTTATTTGTATAGCACATTTCATGTACAACACAATTCAAAGTGGTTTACATAAAACATTTCAGCAGGTTGCAGAAAGCAATACAAGTTTATTAAAAAAAAAAAACAAAGATTAAAAGAAATGCAATTAATGAAATAAAAACAGAATGAAGATTCTAAAATAAAATAGATACAATGCAAGAAATAAAGTTCCAGTGTGGGGAAAGACAATATTAAAAAATAATTCCAGCTTAAAAGAACCAGATGTAGATTTTAACTTCTAAATAAAAACTATTGAAATGCAGCAGAGAACAGGTGGGTCTTTAACCTGGATTTAAGTGTTTCAGCTGGTCTGAGCCTTTCTGGGAGTTTGTTCCAGACATGTGGAGCATAGAAGCTGAATGCAGCTTCTCCATGTCTGGTTCTGACTCTGGGAACTGATAAGAAACTAGAATTAGATGACCTGAGGGTTCTGGGAGGGTCATACTGGATCAAGAGGTCACTGATGTATTTTGGTCCTCAACCGTTCAGAGCTTTATAGACCAGCAGCAGAACTTTAAAATCTATTCTCTGACGAACAGGCAGCCAGTGTAAAGACCTCAGAGCTGGGCTGATGTGGTCCACTCTCTTGGTCTTAGTGAGGACTCGAGAAGCAGAGTTCTGACTAAGCTGCAGGTGTCTAATTGATTTTTTTAGGTAGACCTTGTTTTGTGTATTTTGTTTGAATACTTGGTAATTCTCTTTTGGGGATAAAGTGAAGAGGAGTGTGAGCTCAGCTGGAGATGCCACTGATTAATGTTGCAGAAGTTTGCAAAACATACATCAGATAAAATATGGATATCAATGCAAGGTCAATCCTGATGACTAAGTCTTTTATCATAGCAAAAAGCTAACTATATACACTATGTTTTTATCCTGAAAGAGTGATGTTAAAAGTGATATTTGTGTGCTTAAATGACAGGTTTTATATTGCAATTTGTGGTGTAATGTATTGATAAAGCTTAAGAAAAACTGAGGAAATCCTTTCACTGTAGTCTGACTAATACTGCCTGTGATGAATATACCTTAAATTAATCAGATCTGTTCACCTGCACAGGCTGTCACTTTAATTGTAGCTGTCATAGTAACTAGTTAGTTAGTAGAAATGTTTCAAAATGCTAATTAGAAGAAGACAAAAAACATTATGTTTGTATTACATGGCGACTGCAGGAAGCTGCTACTTTAGTTATTCTTTCTTTTGTTTGTTTATAGGTTTTTTTTAAAAAATTATCACCTCAAGATGTCAGGGTTTTGTCAGAATTAATATGTTTCCATTCCTTTTCAAGATTATTTATTTATTTAATGGTTTGCATTTTTCTTTTCATTTTCCCCTCAGAGAACTGGACAGTGAGAGAGGAAAAATTATCAGCTCTGTTGCCCCTTAATCATAATAAGAAAACATAGCTAGTTTTAACCATTATAATCAAGTTATAATGCTGTAATTATTTTGATTTTACCTTTTTCAACTCATCTCTTGATCATGACCCATCTAGTGACACAAAGTGGTATCACTGGAAAATCTATCTTTACGATGGGAGTACATCTCATCAGCATCGTACATAGTTTTCATTCAACTGCAAATATTTGATGTAATGAAATAACCTGTGTACTTTTCATTTATTAGGACCTACAGATGCGAATATATATACAAAAAGGACAATGAAATGCTTGCGTTACATCTGTATATTGTATTTCTACTGTTAGACAGATGTTACAGCGTGTTGTATTGTTCTCACTGTCAGGCTGTCTTCAGTGAGATTAATGCCATGCTCTGCCAGTGGGCTTATTTTACCCCATACTGACTAAGTTGATGATGCATTAGTGAATGACCAGTATTTTCTAAATTGAATTTTCTGTGCTGGCACCTGTCCAGAACCTGCTGCCTGTATTCAGCACGCACCCCTAAACAGCAGTGTGCATGTGTTTGGCAGCTTGAAAACATTCCTACTTCATTTATCCAAATTCACCAGACCTTGAGACTTGACAGGCTTGGTAATCAGTGTCCACAAGCATAATCTCCTTGGTCTCAAGACACTACATTATCAAATCGTTCCACCTTCTTTTTTCAATTTTATATATACATTTTTTTATTTCTGTTTTTAGAAAATTAGCTCACATGAGAAAACAACCATAAATATGCACGGTAGACAATGTCTGGAAGCATGTGTTCACATGTGAGAAGGCCATCTGCACTGCTGTTTCTGGGTGGGGGATCTATGCCAGCTGTAATTACCTCCTTTGTGGATCCTCATTTTCAAGTAATGTTTCCACTGGAACCTGCTCCTACTTTTCTCTCAGCTTAATGTGGTCTGTTGCAGCAAATTCTCCAATTCTGCCTTAATATGTGTAATTTTCTTGTGTTTCAGGTGAAACTTCGGTGTGTATGTGTGTGTGTGTGTGTGTCTTCCATTGCCAGTTTTCTAGAAAAGCATTAATTTTTCTGGCAGCCATTGTTTACTCTTTTGTAAAAGATTTCACTCCTCCAGGAGCAATTTTCAATATATCTTGACAGAGATGTTCCATCTTTACTTCTGAGAAAATGAGAAACTCTTGGGAAAATAAAGGGAAAATAAATCCCAACCAGAGGACATGGGAAACATTAGTAGTTTTCATATGAGCGCCCATGTGAGGAGACTGAAAAATATAGTTGCTGGAGGACAAAGAGCCTGAAGTTAAAACAAAAAAAGAGTGAAGAAGAAAGCTTCTTCTGCAGCATTGACAAGAAGGCTGAGGTGTTCCACTTACTAGTTCTTAAGTTTAAGCTCTAAGAATGTTTCTTCATACCTGGCAGACAACTAGAATTTACTCCCTTAAATCATTTATAAGACACTTGATGCTTGTGCTTCAGTATTTCCAGAATTTCCGTCAACATATTGGCCAAAAATATTACTTCTCAGATAGAAATTCTGGACAACAGATTACAAATAATAGCTGCATAAACTGCAGTAAATAAATATCTGAACTCACAATAGCTCGACATTACACAAACAATTAATCTGTCTACAACAGGAAAGGCCAAGAGAAGTCAAATTCTGTATGACTCAGCACCCAGACAGCATGCCTATCTGCAGCTCATTGAGAGCACGGTTCAGGAGTTTCGTCAAGTATGTTTTAAAAATGCCTCTTTCCTCTGCATGAATATGTTTAAGTGTTCCATTCACCGTCTCAAGTGGGAAATACAGTCATTGTTAAACAGGTACTGCCTGTGTAAGAAGAGGAGGGATTGTTACATGTTCACTGCTCCTTCTAAGATGATGCACTTTGCAAACACTATATCTGTGTATAAGCAGGATTAAGCATGTTGCTGCTACTCTGATACATGCTTGTGGCTTAAAAGCACATGCTGATATGCTGTCTTATTACCTTTTTTCTGTCACTACGAACGAACAAGGGCAAAACTATGATGACATAAAGATCTCATACTTAATCATTTTTTAAAATAAAATTAACTTAAAAAGATGTGAAATAAAGAATAACTTTATTAATCCCCCAAAGGAAGTTATAAGAATTACCATTTGTGCTCATACGGCACAACCTCTAAATATTATCAAATCACTCATTTAACCAACATTTTAAAAAATACTGTGTATCATTTAAAGGTATTTTATAAAATTGGCCCTAAATAAACATCTAATGCAAGCCATGAATGGTTCCTAATAGTAATTAACCCTTTAAGTACTGTAATAATGACTGTCATCTTACATCGCCGCCGACACATTAGGACGTGAAGGGTTAATGTTTTGCTTAACATGTCAAAATGTCTCATGAAAAAGGCCAACTGACCAATGCAATGCTGTGCAAACAATCATATGTACGCCTAAATCAAACCAGTAAAAGCAGTAGATTTAACCAAGCAAACACTGGTTGCATTTACATGGACAAATATTTAATCTATCCGATTGAAATCAATCTAATCAGAGATTCCAGCGGACATGTTTACATGAACGCTAGATAAAGTGATTCGGTCAGATGTATTTACATGATGGACAGATTTAATACATTCGTATTGACATGCGCAGTGCCAACTAGTACACAAGAAGTGTATTTTTCGTTTTTTAATTTTGAGCCCTCTGACCATCAAAATGCTTGATAATCCTTTACTCTTTCAGTTTCTAACAAAAATGTATCAGCCACAGCTTGTTTTGCTGCCACCATTTTCCAATTTTTCCCTGAAACTCATTACATTCCGTAACCCCCACGTGGTTCAAGCATGCACAGAAACAACATACACCGCAAAACGATCAGCATGAGTGTATACATGGTTATTTTTTCCTGCTTATCCAATCGTGAAAAGGTTTAATCCACCCCTCTCAATCGAATTGAAAATTCTTGCAGGTCAAAACCGATTGGATCAGCTGATATGTTTACATGGCACATTTTTGTTCTGACTGGACGTTTGATCCGATTAAAAATGCTCCATGTAAACATCGCTAATGACTCCAGTAAACCAATCCAGCCTTGGGGCATGAAATGGTAGCAGTTGAAACCAAAACTGTAAGGCCTGTGTTTTGCATTTTCTGACCCATTTGAGTATAAAGGTGGAACGTGAGAGTCAGAATGGAAGTGCCATCATTTGCCTATGAGTCTACAGCAGAGGTGTTCACTACACTACATTGGCAATAATTTGTATTGGGAGGCACATCTGTGTTGCACAAGGTGTTGCACCAACCAAATTGCTGTCACACAACGGAATCTGCATGCTCTATGGAAACAGTGATGGAACACTGAGCTGCCTTTGTTTGATCCATATTATGAACAGGCTGTAATTTCTGCAGAGACTGAGGAGGTTTGGCATGTCTCAAAAAATCCTGAACAACTTCTACAGCTGCATCACTGTATGGTACAGCAGCTCCACTTATGGACTGCAAACTCCTGCATAGAGTGGTGAAGACTGCGTCCATAATGAACAGGACTCCCTTGCCCTCTCTGCAGAGTATCTACTGACGCAGAGTCCACAGGTGGGCTGCTTCCATCATCAAGAACCCCACTGCCCGCAACACAGACTGTTCACCCTCCTCCCCTCAGGATGGGTATAGGAGTCTAAAGTGCAAGACATCCAGACTCAGGAACTCTCTTTCCCTCCACCACCAAAGCTCAAAGCTCCCGCAGTATCAGAAATATGTGGAACAGTTCTAGATTGTGTCAGTGCTGTTATCTGTGCTTTAGCTGTGTTCTGCCGTAGAATATAAAGATCTGCTTTGTGTTGGAGTGAAAATACGCATTATCTAATGAAGATCCAATCCAACTGTTACTCATCTGTGTGACTTTATTCTTTTTGCCATTTTGTCCTTTTTGTTATAAAACTGTTTGTTACTAGCTGATTCTTTTTGAGCGTGAGCCTTTTAGCTAGGATTCACTACATGTACAGTGTCAACTCAGATGGCGATGTGTTGTTAGGTTTTTGAAGGACTGCTCATCTATCTGTTCGGAAAAAAAAGTCAGTCTGAGGGAGCTGAGAGCACTGCAAACAGATACCTCTGTAAAGAGTTAAATGCCTTCAAGGTTTAGATTTTTACTTACATAATTAGATTTTAAACAACTAAATCAAAGATGATGTCTCTACAAACAGAAATTTGCATTGGGCATTCAGAATCTATGGGCAAAGGATGAGAAGGAATTGGTTATATCAAGGTAAACAGTTAACGCGAAGACAGATTGCACTATCCAAAACCATCAGCTAACATCTGACAATGCTGTAATTAATGCAGAAGAAAACAGGTACCAGAAGTTTCAGTCTGGATTCTATTTGCAACACCTGAAGGTTTGAAGCATTGCCAGTTCCCCAGCAGAGGCTAAGTCATCATAACAAGGCTAATACTGACTTTACATACTTTTTAAAATCTTTATTTAACCAGGTTTAAAATCTTTTTTTCAAGGGCAACCTGGTCAAAAGGTCAGCAACACATCTTAGAAATATTTAACCAATAACATGATCTTTTCTTAGCCCTGAACCATGAACTGTGTTCAGCTTGAGGATTCTATTGTGATCCATTTTTTTCCTTTTAGGTTATTTTACATTTCAATTTCTAAATATGCAGAGAAAAGAAAATTAAAAATTAATGTTAAAAAAAGAAAAAGTCTATTTTGTTTTTTCATTAATTAATAATGATCTTGGCAACAGTTCATTGCTTGAAAGATGTAGTTTGTCTACTATTACTGCATTTTGTTATCCATTAGTGGTCATAGTGACCAATGTAAATTTTACTGTTTTCAACTGTTTGTTATTGATATGCAGTTCAATATGGCTCACTTGTGTTGATCACAGTTTAAAATCCAGCACCACCTGGTGTTTCCAAACCAGACTTTCAAAGGGCTAAAACCAAAAAGGACACAGTGTTCAGTGCTGTAACTGTCTTAGTTGCTGCCCACCTTGATCTATCACAGGGCTGCCTATGGCTCCCAGGAGGCCCCATGCACTGTGCAGCCTCCTCACCACCTTGCTGCCGCCACCCCCCCACCCCCCCCCACACACACACACGCACACACACACAGTCTCCTGACCCTCCTTCCCCCTCCTCCTCCGCATTACCACCCCTCATGAGTGACAGGCTTCCAGTTCCGCCTGACTTGAGCCTCTATCTTCGAACCCTCAAGGACAACTAAGAGGACATATTGTCATCAGCTCATCTCTCTCATTCCCACGACTGCCTCCTCCATAGATGCACATATGCACACACTCTCGCTTCCCACACCCACATAGCCAACTGCGACCCACTCACCTGTAACAACATCTATGTGACCTTTGCTTAATGTCCTCAGGTGCCACACCAAAACCCATTCGCACAAACAGCCCGCAGGTCTGGCTGTGCCTGCCGCTTCTCATTCACTCTTTTCCCTGTGAGTGTGTGTTTGAAACCATCTAGGTGGGGGTTGTTAACAACCACTTCAGACACAAACCTTGAACTGAGGAAATAAACAAGGCATTGTCTGCTAAGGCTTCCACACAGATTGCCTTTTGCTCCTGTGCTTGAATGTTTTTCTAGCTGTGGAGATGTGAATTCTTTATCTTGTAGTTTGTAAAAGTCTGAGGCATCTTGTCATGCGAGTACAGACCAGTTGTTATTAGAAGGCCATCATTTATAGTGGAAGCCAGGTTTTCTAATAAATAACAAGGTTTATTCTGAGTTATATCCCTCCTGCTGCCCATGTGTGTTTCACTCTTGTGTCATGGGTTGCTTGCTGAACAGCCTTTCAGAGTTGAAGTACACTTCTCAGTTTTAGAAAAATATAATCCAAACATATTACTGCATTGTTGGCTCCACTTTGCTTTCTTATAAGCCAACTCTGTAACTCTTTTTGCACTTCAGCATGCTCTTAGAAGTTGGAATGCTGGTGAGACAACAGGGAGTCGACACTGAACGTCAGATTTGAGGCCGTTGCTTATGGCTGCAGTAGAAGCTTTGCAAGTTGAGGAAATCCTTTTAAAATTTTGAAAAAGTCAATCCCCGGAAATCAGAGCGTTTCAAAGTTGTGCAGTGTTTCAAAGACTGGTCAGATGCATTAACAGAGATATTTTTGTCTTTAAAAAAAAGCTTTTGCAGAGGATACACCTTTGTAGGAAAAATCCTACGTCTACTGATTTTTAGAAAACAATGTTATTAATGTTTTGTGTAACAATAGGCTTGTATAACACAAATATTCACTTAAGCTATAGGTGTGTTTATCGAAAGTTTAAGAAAGTCTGACAGAATCTTATGAGGGCTTCATGTTTTGCAGGGGTCCAGCTACACAGCGTTGTGGTTCTGCATGTATTCTTCCATACAAAAAGGCCATTGACTTCTTTGTTCTTTCTATTACATCTTCAGCATGCACATTGTAAGACCTTGTGTACACAACATTAAAAGAAATTTTCCACTAAAGAGATTTGTCTCCAGGTGACCTTATTGTCTTCAGCCTATTTCCTCTCCCAATTTCTGGTATTTAAGACATCACAATAACTGCCCAAATCAACCCTACAACACCTTAAGAAGAAGAAATGCATCTTTTGCCTGTGCAGTAACTGTTTTGGGCTTAATCTCATTAGACTTTATGAGCCTCCATTTATTGCTTAATAACTGAAAACAGCAGAGAACTGTCCTAAATGGCACAGATTGAGGAAGACATTCTTACAGTCAAATGTAAATTAAAATACTCTGTTCATTTACCGTCATGACAGTTGAATATTTCATAGTTTAATTATGCATCCTAATAATTTTTCTTGAGGCTATAACAAATTATTCTGTAATGGAAATGGTTGTGCACTATGGAACGCTTGGTTTATAAAATTTAAACTTACAAAACATATTTATGGATAACCAAATAACAGTAGCATTTTGTACATGTTTCCAGTATGTTTGCAGTGATTAATTAACATAGACTTAGCGGCCTACATGTAGTTTAACATCTTACAGTTAAGCTTAATGTGGTCTTGCATGTCAGTTGTTTGCATTAATAAACCAACTGTGCAACAACAGGGTTTGGAGCAAATGGAGAACCATCACTCATTCAAATGTACCCACATGTGGTGCTTGTTCATGCCAGGCAAAGCAGGTAATGCCTTGAACTGCTTGCAACATTATAAAAATGGTGTTTGCTGGGGTGACGATCATTTTTTAACCATGACAGCTTTCTAACCTTAACCAAGATAACTGATTTCTGACCAGTTGAGAAGCAAATGTGTGTAGTAAAGTAATTTTGTGTTATTACTGGAAAGAAGTGGGAAAAAGTCTTTGTTATGTATTTATTTTCAGATTCACTTGATTAAAAAAAAACATTGTGCATTAGTCAACATTTCACTTTTGATTTACAATGTAAGTGTGACAGAGTTAGCAAATGAGATCATTTTTATTTGTACGCCCTTTGCAGGTCAACACAACAACATGTCCAAACTTTATAATAGAAAAAATAAATGCAATGTCAAAGTACTTGGTACTATTAAAACAGTTTATTAAGGTATGGATAAAGATATGGTAGACTTATTATTCACGAGTGCAAGTTTGATTATTTTTAATCCATTTCTTAAGTTTGGCTTTAAAAATTGAGTAGCTGGGGCTTTTTCTTAATTCACTGGGAAGACTATTATTACTATTACTATTACTAGGCTATTACTAAACTACTATCCCAGCAGTTTGTGGCCCTTACTGAGAAGACTGTCCAAATTTACTGTGTCTGTTCTGCAAAACACAGTAAAGTTGGGCAAACAGTCTTCTTATCAAGGGCCAGAATGGTCTTTAACTTGCATCTTTAATTATTATCATAGGGTGCTGAAAGTATTTAGATAGCAGTAATTTAAAGGATGCCATCAGAGTATTTTAAGAATATGAATAAATGGCCTGTATGGCAGTTACAATGACTTTTTGATATATGCAGAATATGTAACTGGGTTTCTGCTGGTTTAGCAATTTAGCTTATACTCTCTATCATGGCAGCAACAATTAGAAAACAACTGACTCCGTGATAATTTCCCCACAGGGGCAATTAGGTGTATAGTATTGTTACATTGAATGGCTAAAGAGACAGATATTTCCCTCAGGAGCTGATGGAGATCTAAAAAAAATAAATAAATAATAAATAAATAAATAAATAAATAAAGCTAATGTTGCCCATCGTCTTCTCGATGTTCTAGTAAGCAAATGTGTGCAGGAAATTGGAAATTTCTAATTATTGTGTTTTTTGTGTGTTGTGTTTTCCCACAAAACCAAAACGAGTGAAAGAAAAATAATACAGGCTGATTATTTTGTGTAGTATATATACATGTTACCTGGTAGATCAAATAAACTAAGAAAACTAATGTTCAGCAGATTTTCTGATAAGTGTTAGTTGTTATAGAAGAGAAGGATCGGGATAATAAAAACTTCTTAACTCAAGATACACTGATTATCCAAGTGTTTTCCCAAGCATTTCAAATGGAGTTAGTTTAGATTATAGCCTGCAAGATGTGGCTGAATACAGGAGAGTGAAGCATAGAGTTAATTCGGGCAGAGCACAGCAGTCATGTTTGTATTAGTGGATTTGCATCAGCTGGTCACAATAATCATCATCTCATTCACAGCTGAATAGTAAGTAGAAATGTGCAGTTACTATCAGAAAAAGTCTTGTTTGCTGAAGCACCTCCTGCTTTTGTGCCATATTTTCAACTTGGTGTCTGTGCATATATGTTTTCTTTGCGAATTTATTAAACTGTTTTTAAACTAAAGTCTTGCCCTTCGGCTGCACGGGGGTATTACAGACAAACTTTAAAATGTGTTGAATGTGTTTGTGGCCAAAGTAGTCGTATTGTAGCCTCTCAGTGTCCTTGTACAGGGAATCTAACACGACTTAAAGCTGTTCCTACCTGCCCACATTTGATCTGCCTCTTCACTGTCATACTTGAAGCTAATTCACTTTCAGTCTTTTATCTTCTCCACAGAAAGTGGCAAGTGTCTTTTTAAAATATCCTTTGCATATTTTTAGAAATCAGTAATAAGAATAAAAACTAATCACCATTGTTATACTAAAGTAAAATATTGTTGCATTCCAAAATCTTCCTCTTATTGCAGCATAAATCAAACTGGAAGTTTTGTAATGTACTTGAGCATTTAAAGAGGCTATTCATATCTATTTCCAGAATGCCAATTATTGTGCACAGCAGCAGCTTTGGCTATTGAACCATTTTAAGTCAAACTGTTGTAATACATTATGGTCTATTTCAACCTAGTGCAGTGGGGAGGTTCTCACTGCTGGATTTTCATCAAAAGAGATAGCCTGCTGAAAATGTAATTCACTGTTTTAGTATAAATCAATAAGCCTCAAGAATCTACTCCCTCATCCCCACCTTTATGTTAATGTAAAAGAAATTCTGAAATAGATCTTTAATTCACCACACGGAGTTTGAGACTGTTTAATGGCCCCAATTTAATCCATAACTGCTCAATTGACACTTAAATTTTAAGCCCATCTTAATTTGCCTTTTCCTGACAATTTTAAGTTCGACTTCTCTTCGGAGCCAAGGCTACAGTGACCCGTGTTAATGGAGATTTATAGGTTAGTACCATTCTAACAGTGATCTTCTATTAAGAATTATATCCCATTTGATTATTATCACTCAGTTCTCCCCCACAAGAAGAAAAAGGGAATCACTGTATGTACCGCAGCATGTTTAAAATGTGAGTCTAAAATGAGTCTTTGAATAAGCAAGCAGATGCAGAACATGTTAAATACTGAACATGAAAAGAGTTTAAAGTGAAAGCTAATTTTGTTAGAGTGTTAGAGGACATTCGGCTGGTTCTGATGGAGGATATAAATCCTGATGGACTCCTATCTGAGTGTATTCATTAATCATGTGTCTCATTGGCGAGGCTCTGATTTGCCACTGAGACAGATGAAGATGAACTCAGCAATATATTTCTCATCATAACACAACCCTCACATAAATATTAATAGCATATTTTCAGCTGGTGGGCATGAATCATTTTTCAGACAGGGAATTTTAAGAGCTATCCATGCGTGTCCAAGAACAGTACATAAGCGAGCAGTTGTGATAAACAACAGCCCTTTAAGGCAACATACTGAAGAGGAAGCCCAAACTGTACAAGAGATTTAAAATGTCTTTATTTTGCTTTCCTCAGGCAAATTTCTGTCAATAAAATTTCACGTTTGACCTTTCAATTTCTCAACACAAACATTTTAATTCAGCAAGCGACTGTTATTACCGTTTGTTTATGTTTAAAGAAATTCAAGAAACTGTCATTTTAACTTCCCCAGTAAGATGTTGCTTTTAAGGGCAGCTTGTTTTTCTACTTTTCCTGAAAATGTATGCCCCTGCTGTTGTTTTACTGATGAAAGATGTGACTTAGTGAGGAGTAAATGTTGTTTAAAGCCACTAAAATAAACAGATTTATATTCATGGATTAATAATGATTGGGCTGAATGTAAAGGGGACCACTGTTTAAGACAAAAATACAGATTATTAATCAACTCCAGCTTTCCTCTGAGCTTTTTTTTCTGTTTCGCCTCCTTCATTGTAGTGTTTTGGCTTTTACCGTTTGCAGCATTTTCTGCTGATTTAGTCGACTCTTATTGTTTTAATCAACTGCGGTTCCAGACTCAGCAGGCTGCATTTTACTCTTGCTTCACACAACCACATAGCAGACAAACAACCCAAACGCATCCCACACAGCTGCTCCTCTGTGGTCTGGATGTAAAGCAGTGTGTAGCCTTGAAAGTTGCTTTGCAACATGCTGAGGAAGCATTGTCAAAGTATGTAGTTTGAAATCAGAAAACAACCCTTTGAATTTCAATCCAAGCAAACCTAATGCAACATAGCCATGATGAGGTGCTTATACACAAGTTTTTAATATTGATAAGCATATTAGGAAAGTTATTAATTAATATTAAAAGCTGAAGGTTTAACCTGATGTTTCTAGTTTCTGTACATGCTGAGAATTTAAAAGGAAAGTGTCATGTTAATACTATTCTTATTTTTAGACAAACCTAGGTTTTAAAGGGTTAATCCTGCAGCAAATCTTTGTATATAATGATACAGTAATGTTATGTTGCTCTATCATTTTTCACCTTTGTTCATAACTTTGTAATAACCCTCATGTGTTTTGTGCTGTGGAAGCCAGTCAGTTAGTGCATGCGAGTCTATGCTATACAGTTCAAGGAAACTTTGAGATTTTTTTTTTTCAGTTAAATATAGCACATCCTCAGGTGAAAAAGCCTCTTACAAAGAAAAGGATGAGCCCAGACTCATGTTCATTTTGGTTTATCTAAAAAGTGTTATGGTCAATTATGTTTCACTTTGGGTTTTGGCTCAGTTTATTTTGGACAGATTCTGATGCTCTTATGCAACATCTGTTTTCAAAAGTCATGTAGTGGACCTTTAAACTCAAGCCAATCCCTTTTGTTCACTAAACTTAATATGGGAGTCATGTAGGAATGCTCCTGCTTAATTGGACTTTACCACTGATTGATAAAGCTGCGCCTTGTGTCCAATGCAAAGCACCAGAGAGTTGTCAAAGAAAAACAAAATTCAGTAATCCAGGATAAGAGAATAAAGTGGGGCTTGACCAAGACTTGTCAGAATATCCTGGCTTTAAGTGTTTGCGCATTTGCCAGGCTGAGGAAGTTACTTAGTCAAGCCAGCTGTAGGTCATCCTATGAAGCGCACACTCAAAACATCATCTACTCATCGCATCTTCTACTTTATACAAGAGCATGCAACTATCCAAAGAAGAAAATCTGTCTAATACAGACCATTAATGGGATGATAAAGGCTCTGCTCCATACAGTGGTCCTGAAAACTGGTACCCTGCATACAGGTGTCTGTCATAAAAAGCCAGTATTACCTCAGAAATTCCTGCTCAGTATGAGTTATCCATCACATAACCTATTAGACATGCTATTGTGAATGGAGAACACAAGTGTGTTTGGAGACTTCATGTTGATCTCATCACTAACCTCATTGAAAACAACTTTGCATGTTTATTATCTAATATCAATCATCTCAACAACCACAGTGATACCCGCCAAGCCTATCTGCATATACTTGACATAAATATGAGCTGTCATGTTTTCATAACTACGTTAGCTGTCACTGGGGCAGTAACAATCACTTTAATGATTCAATTTAACTGTGATCATTATTTTAATGACAGTAATGATTACCGCAGTTGAAAAGTTGAATTGCAATGTAAAAACCATATGGGAATTTAAGATAATCAATATTAAAAAAACAAAGTATAGAAGATTAAATAAAACGTAAGGATTAGGTGGTTAAGATGAGAAGAAGAAGACATATCAGGTACAGCATAACTGATCCTGTTAGTGTGATCTAGCAGGCTAGCTGTGTAGACTAAATCTCCATGTTGTCCCATGTGTGACCGCTTTTGTGAAACTGAGTCAAAGATATGTTCAGCTTGGAAAATCTAAACTTAATCTGCTGTCAACAACAACATCCTGGGCACAAAATTTGTTATACGATAGGGCCAGATTGATAGAGATTAAAATAACCCATGTAAAGTAAAATTCACATGTCTGTGTGACATGGTTTATCTAAAGTGTTATGGTCAAAGGGGCTCCCAATTATGTTTCACTTTGGGTTTTGGCTCAGTTTATTTTGGACAAATTCTGGAAGAGTGGAAACATGTCTATAGCATTTGACAAGATACCCAAAAAAATCGGTAGTCTCCATCATTGAAGAAGTTTGAAAACACTGCCATACTGCACATGCAATTGCAAAGCAAAACTGTGTAATTGAAGACTGGAGTCCTTGTTCACACTGTACCAATAGCCAGTGGTTGGCAGAATAGAAAGCCTTGTTATTGTGAAAAGTTAAATGTACGTAGACAAAAAGTGAACTGAGTCCATGCTGCATTTACTATAAGAAACTTTCTACACTTACCTTACGACACAAAACTTGTGTGTATAAGCACTTAACTTGTGGATACACTTGTGTATATAAGCAACGTCACGTAAAAAAAAAAAAATAATAATAATCAATCCAGTTTTTCAAAATGATCCATCTACAGTAGGAATTTTAAACTATTGCTTTTTACATTTAGTTTTTTTTTCCATTTGTATTTCATTCAATGTCATTAGTCAGACATTGTGATAAAATCTTGTTTTAATGGATCATTTTGACTGAATCATTTAGAAGCAGAATGCAAATATTTCTCTGAGTTTCAACAACCTGTTAAGTTTAGTTCACCCTGACTTGTTGCCATTTGTCTGACAATTGCTTTGTTGCTGTTTTTGATGCTTGTAGTGATTTTTCTGGCTTTGGCAAAGAGAAATAGCATTGAAATTTTTTATCTGGAATGCTATCCTCTCATGAAGAAAACTGTTTTACATTGATGAAAACAGTTGTTAACACAAGCAAACTTGTTTAAACAGATAGGAAAAATTGGAGATTTTGAAAGTAGTAGTAGAATTGTCAAGTTTTTTTAATTAGCCTTTGATCTGGGCTGAGAAAATTAGGAATTAGTCTTTTTCTTTCATTTGTTTATTGATTTATACCCTTTTCATTTACAGAAAAATGACCATGCAGTACATGACATATGTGGTTGCTTATGTCATTGCAGGTGTATGGTCATCAGTACAAAGCCGTGGTGGACGGTGTGGAGACAGACAGTGTGATGGAGATTGACCCAGAAAACCGCGTTGAGATCTTTAGAATGGGAAACGGGAGTCACGAGGTTCTTGAAGTGCACGACTTCAAAAATGTAAGTAAACATTGACGTGTAGGCTATTTCTCCTTTTGATAAAAAAAAAATATTTAAAGGTTCTGTCTTGTCCTCAGGAGGGAAAGGATTATGATGTTCACATCCTGATCTTTTCAGAGAACCAATTTACGTAATTTATCCATGCTTGATGTCATAATTTCACCATTATGGCTTTTCTCTAACCACAAAAAAGTTTGATAAACCCTTTGAATCCTTTCAACTGTACTGGGAATCATATTCACTGAGGGGTTCACACATATCATGCTATTTTTAACGAAGTAACTTTGTGCTAGTAAAACAGCAGAACAAGTGGAGATTTATGTGAACACAAAAGCCCAGAGAAAATGATCAGTCTTCCTAAAAAAGAGAAGAGAGAAAGATAGAAAAGAATTACTCTTCTCCACTAATTCTGTACAGCAACGTCTTCACAGTACAGAGACAAACACCATTAAGAACCCTTTTCGATTTGTTTCTTGCACCTTTTTCAGTTGCAATTTTGTTTCCAGCAGAACTCATTAACTTACCTTTCATTCCTAAATCCTGCTCAAGAGCAGGAGGTTACACATGCTGCACCTCGAAGAAGGGAGCGTGCTGCTTGACTGGGTAATGAATGCTCTTACTCTTACACCATTATTTACTGTGAAATGTTGGGTTGCAAGGCTGAATGTTACAGGATACACTTTATCCCAAACAAAAATCTGGACTGAGCGGTCATTGTTTTTGCTACAATGGTCGTTGTGAATCTAAAATGAATCAATGATGAAAACCAGTGCAAGATGGGAAAACTTTAACCTCAGAAATCTGTCTATGACTCCATTCCTCAGCCAAGTAAATGTGTGAGTGTGAGTGTGTGTGTCACATAAATGCATGAACACATGTGGTTGTTGTTGTTGTGTCTTCCACGTACTTTTGGTGAAGCACATCCCTGGATTTGTTTGATTCAGTGCTCTACCGTGAAAAACTGCAGTAACAACCGACTGAGCAGAGTAATTCAAAACTCATTGTGACAAAAATTCTGACAAAATTTGTGTTAAATTACACTAAGTGTAAAAATGTGTTCTGTTAGAATGAATATTTTTAGTATAATTAGGGAATGTCTTATGCAACTACAAAAAACAAAGCATCTCTTTAAACAATCTCCAATGAGCCTGAGGGCTGTGTGAAACTAGAAAATAAGAGAATGAAGCCACCTGGTCTGTGGACAACAGAACTCCTTTTAAAAGGAGACATTCTGAGAAGAAAAAAAACATATTTTTTTTATAACTTTGATCTTGAGTCAGTCAATCTGAAAGACTGGGAAAAAATGTAAATTTGACCTTGACATTGTTAAGACATTTGCTTCTGTTTAAAGTTTCAAAGATAAAGAAAAAAATGAGTGTGAACTACATGAAAGCCGCAACAACAAAAAGAATCTAATTAAGAATAAAGCAACAAAAAACATTTTATTTGGTTTTTAAGGCCTATGTTTAAAAGTAATTGTTAGCTTAGAAATATTTTGGCTAAAGGTTTTCTTTGTTGTAGTGAGGATTACAAACCCTCAGAGTAGTAATATATCTTATGATGGTCCACTCGTATGTTTGCCCTTTCTTTTTGTGCACATTATTAGTCTTGCAGTATTTTGAATCTGTCCTCACCCCGGCTCATCACACACTGATACTGGGAGCTTTGCTTATTGTTTTTCAATGCAGGACATGTTACAATGGTAATGTGGATAATGCTAGTATAGGTTTTATAAATAGTAGGGCTGGGCACGTTAACGTGTTATAGCATTAATGCGTTAGTTAATTAATTAATGCTGTTAATTATTTTATCACATATTAACGCAAGTTCTCTTTCATAATATTCCACTTGATGTCTAACTATGGGATGCAAGCCTCTCTGCAGCCCACAGAAGCATTAATCTCATTATACCAATCCTGATTGGCTGGTGAACGTGTCCATCTGCATCAGGTAGTGCCATCTACCTAAAAGAGCTCATGCAAACAGCACCAACTCATTGAAAAACCTCTTCCCTCTCGGGGCATATCTTGCGTCCACAGCTGGCTAGCTAAACTGTCCACAGACCGATCTTTTGGGATCAGTCGTCAGGCACTACCTAGCTTTGGACTCTTTTGTTCCGTCGGTCATTCCAGACCACAGTGCTTCCTAATCCCTCCACAGTTTGGTTAGCACTACCCTGGACGTCACACAACATGAGGGATTTTCAGCTTTAGGTGGCCTCTTGCAGGCTAGACTCCGTGTGTCATGGTGCACAAGGAGTGCTGCTCTTTGCTACATGTGGTGAGACACTGCGTCCTGACCTTAGGAGCTTCCTTTGGGCCCCGTCTTGTCAAGGAAGGTGGTCACTATGGATGCAAACCTGACAGGCTGGGGTGGGATCTACGAGGACCAATCTGTGAGGGGTTGATGGAGTATGGGTCTCAAGCGGTCTCATAAATTTTCTGGAGCTTTCGGTGGTGTTCCTCTCCCTGAAGCTTTACCACCCATCCCTTGTGGGCCATCTTGTCCTGGTGAGGATGGACAATACAACGACAGTGGCATATATCAACCGTCAAGGGGGATTGCGCTCCTGTCAGTTCCACATGCTAGCATGCAGGTTGATCCTCTGGGGCAGCGGTCATCTCCTCTCCTTGAGGGCGACACCCATCCCGGGAGTCCTGAATACGGGCACCGATCTGTTGTCCAGGGGCGCGCCAGTATACCGGGAATGGACTCTGCACCCAGAGATTGTAGGACAGATATGGGCCCATTACAGTCGGTCCATGGTGGATCTGTTTGGGGAAACATGCAGGGTGCTCTGTTTTATTCTCTGTATAGATGCACAAGCGCACACCTTACCACTCAGGCTTCTTTATGCATTTCCTCCCCTGGTGTTGATATCCCCCACTCTGGCCAGAGTGAGGGAGCACAGCCACGCACTGATATTAATAGCTCCACTTTGGCCTGCCATGCACTGGCTGGCAGAAATATATCGTTGCTGTGCGTTCAGCCCTGGCAGCTCCCACTGTGCAGGGACTTACTACTGCAAGGGAGGGGGACGGTCTTCCACCCACACCCAGAATGCCTGGCACTGTGGCCTTGGCCCCTGAGTGGCTCATTCTGTCAGCTGTGGGACTCCCACAGCGGGTGATTTCCAGTATACAGACTGCTCGAGCTCCCTCCACTAGAGCACTGTATGACTCTAAGTGGGGGGTGTTCGAGAAGTGGTGTCATAGACACGGCCACGTTCTTTTTCAGTGCCCGGCAGGGGTGATTTTGTCATTCATGCAGGATCTGATTAACAAAAATAAAGCCTTTTCAATGGTTAAAGTATACTTGCCGGCTATTGCAGCCAACCCCTTGGGGTTTGGAAAGCAAACTCTGAGCCAGCACCTGCTGGTCTGCCATTTTATGAAGGGTGCATGCTGGCTTCTTCCTGTGTCCAGATCGCTGGTACCCCCATGGGATCTGGCTGTGGTTCTGGAGGGGCTTAAGGGCCCTCCCTTTGAACCACAGGAGGGGGCAGATTTAAAACATGGTCCCCTCGAGACTATTTTTTATGATACCTAGTACAACTTTCAAAGTAAGATATCTACTTTTGAATGATGTTATTTTTAAGTAATGTTAGCGGATTAAGTTACAGGATCGTTGACTATTAAAAGTAGTAACTAAATTCTTTTTAGAGTAACTATTTAAAGAGTGTTTTTGAGTTGCCAAATATAAACACCTTTCTGCAATTTCTAGTGCACATTCGAAACCTTGTAAATATGACTCTCCATTGCATAACTTATCATTTTTAATCTGAAACTAAGAAGGCCAATAACAGTGATAAAAGAAATATCTTTTTTACAAAGATCTATGACTATCCTTTTCTAATAAACAACGCATAAAGCCTATTAAGAGAGTAGGATTTTACTGAAGATCTTGTGAAAATATGGTGACTGTACAGTACGTATTGCAGCATCGTATACAACAACATGTTTATTAATTTCTCTCAAAGTGGCAGTTTGAACTTAGGTGAAAGCTAGATGTTGAGGCTTTACCATCACCTGTGTTACAGAGCTGTGCTCAGCCTGCAGGTGCTGCTTCATATCTGAAGCGGAGTTCTTTGCAGCTGATAGATACTTATAATCACCAAGGCACAATATGCATTTTATTGTGATGTTCTTGTTTTGTTTTGTAAATGGCCAGCTCAGTTGCTGGGTGAGCTTCGTGTGTGTATTGATGTGCAGGACTTGCTGCCTTAGGGATCGTCCCCATGACACCGAATTGCAGTAAAACCGCAAAAGTATTTTAGCAATCCACCCTTTCATCCCCACCAAACCAGGGATTAGCCTCCATGAAACTGATCATGTCTGAAACCAGGTACCAAGGTGGTTAGGATTGAGATCTCTACCGTCTGTGGTATTGTGAGGACAGCGTAACCGCACCACTAGAGGATATGACGTCAGTGTGATGAACGCACGCCAAACACAACAACAATAATGGCATCAATGACCAACTGTGTTGTGGTGCTGCTCCAGACAGTCCTGGCTTATGTACAGCTTTAGCACCAAAATGTACTGCTTTTACAACGCAGTATTGCGCTACTGTACCAGACAACAACGGGAGCATCAGATATGTCATTGTCTGCACATGCACTATGTCTTGTTCTAGCTCTGGAGTGTTACTCTTTAATCATCATAGCGCCCCCCACAGTACTACAGCGGTTTCTTGGGGATGTTGAAGCCTTTCTCCTAGTTTTCGCCACCGTTTTCACACCTGAACCAGCTTCAGTGCCCTGTGGACATAGCCTTAGTAACATGTGCATGTGTAGATATGTTTCTGTTTCAGTGTCAACACTAACTGATTTTTAAAAAGTAATTGACTATTTGAATCAATTAATAGTTATTGATTACTTGAATAACAAAACAAATTAAGTTTGCTACAAGAAAACAATCCTACCAATTTATTTACTGTCTAAAACTAATCACATAGCAAGATAAAACATCCTTCTTACTAAAATTGCTTTAAGTACAGGGTCAAACAGGAGATGAACTCTGTTTCCTGCTTGAATCAAATGCAACTCAACCACCCAAACCTTGCAACCTACAAATAGCAATTCCCTTTGCCTTATAAATGTGGAAAACAGACTTTTCTTGGCTAAATATCCTGTGATTTTACACAAATTCTGTGTCACTGTAGAAGCTTAATCAATAAAAAAAATGTTTTTGACAATTTCACAAACTTTAATTCTTTTTTGGTACTTTTCATGGATGACTGCTTTATTTGTACATGGTGTGTAGGTATCTTTCTTAGACTTGTTATTGAATTTTTGAAGCCATGACACATGAACAAACGTAAGGTGTCAGATGAGATGAAAGGAGAAAAAAGAAACATGCAGGAATTGTGTGAGTGGAGAGAATTGTAGATACAGCAAGCATGGAATGCACAATATATTTCTGAAAACAGCTTTTCCTTACAAGGCCATAAAACTAGACACTAGGGATACTGACAAGACTTGAAAACATTGTGTTTGTGAATGAATATCCTATCCTCCTAAGTGAGGAGACCTTATGCTGTGAACCAACACATTCTATTATGCGTCACATGGATCTCGCTACAGGTCTCTGCAACAATCTTGTGCTTTTACTAGTAATTTGGACTATAAGTTTGACCTCTGATCCCAGTTTGACCCCTTATTGCATAAAAATACTTTTACATGGTGAAGTTGAAAAGTTTTTTTCACTACACAGGGTGACATTAAACAAAGGCAATGACATTTGGGCATCCAGCGTAACATTTGTGGTACTGTGAATAGTGAACAGAAGATGAAATAACCTGCAAAAGACATAAAGTTGAAGATGGCTCAACGGGTAGAGTGGTCGCCTTGTAGCTTGAAGATTGCCCGTTCAATCCACGGCCTGTCAAGCTCATGTCAAGGTGTCACTGAGCAAGACACCAAACCCCAAGTTGCTCCTGATGGGTCGTGGTTGGGCGCCTTGCAAGGCAGCTTCCGCCATCAGTGTGTGAATGGGTGAATGGGTGAATGTGATGTATATTGTAAAGCACTTTGGGTAAAAGTGCTATGTAAAATACAGGCCATTTACCATCCTTTTTTAAAGTTTAAAACAGAATTATTTTATTATGGTTATTTTATACAATATTAGAGTGGGAAAGAAAAAACAGAAAGGAGCAGCATCCTGTAAAACTTATGTGCTTCCAAATTAGTATTTATTTTTGCTTGTTACATGGACTGGGAAGCTCACAATCCATATTTAGGTGTTCAATAAGTGGTAGCTGACTTAGAAAATGCCTTTAAACAGTAATACTGACCATGTGGCTTGACTTTTACTTCAGATCCTTTTCAACTTGAGTTACTTTGAAACCATAAATTATGTACATAAAATAAATTTCCTTAGGGAGGTCCACAACTCACCTCCAGGCCAGAAAGCCTCAACATGTCCGTCACAGGGCTAATATAACAGAGACATTCTGGAGAACACGTTCACACACTCAATTATATCTACTGCCAGCTATAGAGTTGCAGGTGGCCTAACTTGTATATCAGTGGGTTGTGAGATAAAACCAGAGGATTAATTTTTTTCTTTCTTTGAAGATAACCACTGCAGTGGTACGTTAAATAAGAATGGATAAAGTTTTCTTTCATTTACCGCCTGGCCTTTTTGATCAGAGGTAGCCCCCAGACCCTTAGCTGCCTCCGGCTTCTCAGCACAGGTATTGGGAGATTTTACTGTGTATTCTGGCGAAGTTATCAGTAATCAGTTTTGGCTTCTTACCTTCAAATGGCATCTGGCCTGAAGCTTGAAGTAGCCAGCATCCATAAATCAACAAAGATACTATGAGAAACAGCTGTTGAGCAGGGCCTATTTGTTTTAAATAAAACATATAGACTATAACTTAACTTAACTATTTTCTTTCCTTACTTTCACAACTGTTTACCATCAGCTAGATAGTAAAACCAGGAAATCATGGCCTGAACATCTACAAATAAAGTAAATGCAAAAGCATATAAAATGCTGTTTGTAGGTTTATAGTCCTGTCTTTCTTTAACATTGCTTTTAGCTGTGAGGATATTTTGGTCAAAGGGGAATTTGTGAAGAAAAAAGATCTAACCTTTCTTTTCTGCTGCTATGCGCTCTACTGACTACACGCCCCACAGCAAATGAAGCTGAAACATCAAAACTCGCCTCCAGCGTTCATCCATCTAAAATTTCTTTGGAGCATGTTTTTAATTCATGACTGCAGGAAAACCACTGATGATGCAGAGAATAGCCCATGGTAACACCATGCCCTGCTTGGATGTCTGTGATGGACTGTGATGTCCAGATCGTGTGAGAAGGATTATCAATAACATCAAAAGTAGGACTATTGTTTAAATATATTAACAAGTTTATTGATGGTAATAAACTCATGCAGTGATGACTGATACAATGCATTTGCTGTATTTAATGTAAATTGTTACAACTATGTAAAATCAGATGCAGATGGATATTTTTTCTGTGAACATATAGCAAAAATATAAATAAAAGAAAAAAAGTATGATGCTAATAGTTATGTGACACCTACTAAATACAGACCAGTCTATCAGTGCTATCAAGGTAGGGACCAGCTTAATACCAGCTGACAACTGTAGCTCTGAATGAACTGAAAGATTCAGTTACATGCTCTCTGAGGCTCACAGCTTGCACATTTTAGTATTATCTATTAAAATGACATTGCTTTTCCATTTCTCTTCCTTATGTTAATGCATCTTTCTTCATTTTCTGGTTGACCAAGCCCGGTAATCATTGTGTCTCATCACAGCACTGCCCTCTTCTCTTCAGCTGCAGCTCACCAACATGCCTACCCAAATTAAACAAAGACTCATCACAATAAAGCCCGGCATAAACATCATGCTTTTTTTGCTTGAGACCATTATTACCCCATCCTTTTTCCACACAGATGAAATTACATGCGGCAGATTATGACAGCCATCACTTTGTACGTTATCTTGTGCAGCTGGTATCTGGTTCCTAGAGTGACAGTGTCACGGAAAATGTGGAAATCACACCCACATGGTCACGTTAGCTGATCCACAGGAGATGTCATAACAATCACTGTGTTACTGTAATTAAATATTGATTGAATGAAGTCCATTTTCATGCTGTGGCTCATACAAATTTCACTTGATACACTTTTAAAGCAGCAGTATCAGATGTAGATCCAGTCGTCTGTTTTATACAGTAGCTCAATGAGCTCTGCAGAAAATTAACTGGATACAGTCTGTTCCAGTGAAAGTCTTTCAAACTTATTCTGGCTGAATATCTTAGATTAACACAGAATAGCAGCAAGAGAATTAACAGATCTTTCTTGCCTGTTGAGGCTCTGTGTGTCAGACTGAATGGAGATACAGTCCAGATGCTGGAGGATCATCAGTGGAGCTGAAGAGAGCATCTCCACACTTGACTGCACAGATTAAGAGAGTGACAGGGACCTATGACTGGCTAATTCAATGGGGGCACTCTCTGTAGAAAACACTTCATTCTTGACAATGTCACTTGGCTCTCCTGTGCCATATACCCTGCCATGAAGCATTATACAGTCACAGTGGAACACCCCCACCTTTTCACTTCATTCAGCTTTAAAGCAAGAGCAGTGTTGCAAGGGCCAAGCTGCCATCAATTTTATAGCATGATAAAAGGGAAAAAAAAGATCAAAACACACCCTTTCTCACTCATTAGGTTTTAACTTTTTTAACAGCTTTGATTATCAGCAAAAAGCTGAGCGTTTTAAAACGAACGTCCAAGTTCTTATGGGATAACCACATCACAGGCATCTAATGAATGATACATATATCTGAATTTCTGAGTTTCCCTTCATTTCTTTTTCTTTTTTAACAGGGGATCACTGGGATACGGTTTGCCGAACATCAGAGGTGCTACATCAGGACCCAAACGAAGAAGCTACCCACACTGGCAGAGGTGCAAACTGAGGACAGAGGATTGCTGGTACAGTATGCCTCCACACTCTGCTATATGTACGTTGGGCTCTCTGTAGTCCTGCACAGGCTGTCATGCATATTGTCAGGAGATAACCAGAGTAGAGCTCTGTGAGCAACACACAAATCCTCAGCCTGTCCATTTCATCCTATCTCCCCACCGCTCTCACTGAGGAATAAACTAGGGTTTGTGGTGCCTGTGAAACTGCCAGAAAGCTAACCACAAGCCCTGTAGCCTCTTTGTGGCTCACATCAAATGGGGTTTGCTGTCAATCTTGAGCCAATATTAATTTTTAATCATCTCTTCCAAAGGCTTTACCCAAATAGCCTAAAGGGGGAAGGGTGCAAGAGCGTACTGAGTGAGAGGTAAACCATTAAAATGGTATTTTTAAGAGTTGTTTTCTTTGTAAAATTCACGAGGTGCCCTCCGCAAGTTTAAGGTGATTTATTTTACTTCTTTTGGTTCTTATAGTTGAATTTAAACTTCAGAACAAGAAATGGAAAAAATTCAATCAAAATTCCCATTTTTTCTAGTGTCACAGTACAATTCATGTTTCAAAGAGAAAAATCCTTCTCTCAAACATCTTAACTGCTAGACTGCTCTCATTTCCATTTCACATTGGAGCTGAGAAGAAGTGACTGTCTCTCTGACTCTCCCCACTTACTGACTCATTTTACAAACAGAAAAAGTCAATTGTCAATTGTCAGCCCAGCCTGAGTTTTAACTTTAAGAACACAAGGTGTTTCACCCAAAAAATAAACCAAACACTGTTTGGTTTATTTTGTTATTTTTCAAAATGTCTGATCCACGTTTAGAGTTTCTAATTGCCTAGGCAGCACCATATGTCCATGCCATCTCTGTCTTTTGTGCTCTGTGAAGCTTAATTGGCTCTATTCGCAGCCCCAAAGTGAATCATGTAAGGCCAGAATATGAATGGGGCTCATACTAGTTTTGATGGAGGCCTTCGTATTTAATAAATATTATTTAAAAGGTGTTTTGAAGTTGTGTTTTTACATCAAGGGATTCACTTTTACAAACTTGTTTTGATATTTAATAAATATCCACGAACAGGCTGCCAAGACATAGCATAATAGCCTAGAGGGGGTCATCATTACTTTAATAACTAATTGGCTATAATTTTTTTAAACAAAATAACTGCCTTGCTTGTATTTAAATGTACATTTTTGCCATGCAGATGTCAGCTTGGTCTAATACCAAAAAATAGCTGTGGTACATTAAGCTTATCAGACGTCATCATTATGGCTTAAACGAGTCCCAGCTGAGTTACCATGGTAACTTGTGCTGGTGAACAAGTCCGCAGAAGTAATCTTGAAAGCCTGGCCATGATGTATACAATCCAGAGGAGTATTCCATGAAAGTCGCTTAAGAAAGAAAGACTTACCTGAAAAAGTTAGACTCATATCCCAGCTCCTAATTAGGTTGTTCCGCAGCTCAGCTTATTTAATCCAGACTAATTCAAGACAGACTTGCATTTCCCTATTAAGATAAATTTCACTCTGTGGTTTTGATCGGGAAAACAGTGACAGTCTAGCCTGGTGGTTAGAAAGCTATACAGCATTTTGATGACAATAATTAATTGAAATAAAAGATATATATAAATTGCTAAGTATAATTTCAAATTAAACAATTAATTTATACAAATATTAATCAAATTGCAAAGTATTTTGTAATAACAAATTCTTAATTTAAATATTAAAGAGGAATTCCATATTGAAAGACTCATAATTCACTATTAAATACTGTGCTTTGTAAATGTGTTTTCAAATGATATTTCCAAAAAGAGAGAAAAAAAAACACAATTCATAAATCTGGTGATCAATAATTTTCAATTTCATTCATTTAAAAAGACTTTTTTTTTCCATGTGCATTTTTAAATTTGTTTTGTATTTGGGTTTCCTACCCTCTCTATTTAGCATTTGTGTGACACTTTGGAACCTTGAGCAGTGAAACTTTGTTAAACCAATCACAGCTGCTCCTCGACACAAATGGCTCTGTGTCAAAGAGAGAACTGGTAACAGCTCGAGTAACAGCTCAACCTCATTGAAACATTGAGAGAAACTCAAATTCATATCCACTGCTTGTTTTATCTTATAAAGTCAACCTAATGTCACAATGATTTTATTTTTATTTTTTTTCCATTTAGCATAATCAAATATTAACTTCTGCTATTTGCTTCAAATTATGATCATTTCCTACGATTTGTCCTCTCAGTGTTGCATGGATTTCTGTTTTCATGGTTTCAGTTGTTTACGAAATTGTGGCTATAGGTACCGTGTAAAGGCATGTCTAAAAAAACTTTTAGCCAGTTCACCAGTATTGCTGCTGCAGTAAACCATACATGTTTGCTTATTTACATTCCTCGCTTTAGATTTTAAACATGTGTTACCTTTTCTTTCAACCATTTTCAAAAGAATTATCTCAGTTTTCTCTTTGTGTTGGGACCAAATGTGGGATGTAACACCAGTAAATCAGAATCATGTAAACAGAACCCATCTGAACATATAGTATCTGACTTTTGATGCACACCTATAAAGTCACAAACTGAGCTTCAGGTATGACTCAGGTGGCTCTGTGGTGGCCTCTAAGGCCTTGTTTCCAGAAACAGGTGTGGGTCGGGATGGGTGGTTAGGGTGCAGATATGGTTTATAAACTGTAATCTGGTTGCGTTTCCACAGCCAACCGTAATCTTACCTGACAGGCACAGTATCATCCGGATAGCGATAGATGCCTCAGCTGGAATAGCTTGACGCAATCACAGCACAACGCTTTCCATAACCAAAACACAATACAGAAACAAGGGGAAAAAATGGCTGTCATCTAACAGTTTGTGTTCTTTCTTCTTGGTAGTGCTTCATAACATTATTTTAAATGGAGATTTAATCAACCAAAAGAAAAGATATTGCTCTCAATAAGGAACCGTTCCTGCTTTGTTTTATGCCAGGTTGCACGAGAAGTGATTTTTTTCTGCAACAAATCAGCAGATTGCAGTGTGTCAATTCCACCCTTTTGGGTCAAGTCAGTTAGATTGGTACCACAACAGAAGGGTACCAACAAAGTTGGACGGGTCAGATATTATGAAATATGAAATTATGAGACCAAACCCTGAATCGTATCAGCGTCCGAGTTAAAGTATGTAACTTTTTCTCAAATTTTTAAAGTTTTCTCCATCTGTTTTTAATAGAGAATTACCCATAATGCCATACAGTTATGTCAATACCCTCAGTGTCAAGACTAGAAAAATATGAGGCAAAGCGAATGCCCTCATGTCTTTCCACCATCACATTGTGAAGGAACTGCTAACTAGCAACATTGAGAACTTCACAAAAACCACCAATAGACCGTTATAATTTTTACTGTAATCAGTCATGTGTTGCTGTTTTGTTTTTTCTTGTTTTTTTGGTATCTATACAAAAACAACCATCATTTTTAAACAGTAAAATCATAATAACTGTTTCACTCACCAGTCACAAAATGATTTTAACAAATTTTCAAATATTTCAAAGGATTACAAGGTGTACCATCAGCATCGACTTTTATCACACCTTTCTGGGCTTTTGTGTCTTTTTAGAAGTTTGATCTCTTATTGTATGTGGAACAACAATTTTTTATGACAGCCAACCACAACACAACTTTTCAGCATATTTAAAGGAATCTCTACAAAAATGAAAGAAAAATCTTTGAGGATCATCGCTAATAATCCAATGGTGTCACATCTAGCAACCTTTTGTTCTTCCCGATAAAAGACCCAGATGTGACAAAGTTCCTGATGTTCCTGGATGTTTGTGGCTGCCCTGCACCTATAAAGAATCCTTTTAAATAAATTCCTGGATCCAGGTGGTGATCCTGATAACCCCTAAAATAAAATTATTTGCTCCTTATTAATTTCCTTAAAAAAATTTAATCAAACTCCGTCCGTCTTTTTGAGTTATGTTGCTAACAGTTACACAGACAGACAAACCAACACTGCCAAAAACATAAGCTCCGCCTTGGTGGAGATAAAAATAATACAAACATATTTGATATGGATGAACTGAAATGCTAATGTCACTTCCATCAAGAAACCATGAATGATTATAGAGACAGAGCTATCTTTTTATCTAATTATTTTAGCCAAAAATAAAAAAGTTATTTTATTTATATATTGCTATTTTGATAAATATCATATGTCCATTTTCTTTTAGGTCTCAATTTTTGCTATCGCCCTTTTTTTCTGCTGTTATTATTTGTAAATGTGTTTTATACAGCTACTAATATACTGCAAGGGAACAATTCCTTGTTAAAAATGAAACAAAACAAAACAAAAAAGCTATGTGAGATGGGGTAGAGGTTAGATTTAAGTGACCTAATTCTGTCCTTACTAACACAGGGGTCCCTGTGAGCATCCACCCACATGTGACCCTAGAAAAGATCAGCACAAGTTCCTCCAAGTGGTAAAACACATGAAGCTCACAGGGTTTAAAGCCAAGCACTTATGGTTCCTAGCTTAACCCCGCCACAGGCTTTTAGGAGGAAGGGCTCAGAACAGCAGCAGCAGGCTTTAGAGCTGAGGTGAAAAACAAAGAATAAAATGCTGAAAAACTGCAAGCAGCTGATAAGGAAACGCAACCCCTGCGAGGGAGAAACAGGTGACAAACATGAATTGTTTGCCAGGATTTTTCTTCCCTTTTCAATTTGCCTTCTCAATGAAATGTCTGAGGGAGTAATCCCTGAGCTTCATTCCAGTTCCCCCAGCCTGACAGAAATTGCCATCCACCTCCCTCACACCCTTTAACATTGTCAGTGGATGCTGCTTGCTCCATTAAACAGCCACTTAATATGGATGACCAACGCTCTCAGCAACCTAAACCTCCCATTCAGAGAACAACTGCAAACAGCAAAATGAAGAAACAACACTGCTGCAGATGATGTGAATACACCAAAGTCCTGCAGTGCACAGTGTGAATTGCTTCATTTATATGACTGAGCTCAGTAAATGGCAGGGTGGCCAGTGAGTCTGTAACAATGAAGTTCACTACCTGTCCTGATTAGTTCAGTAATGAGGTCTGGCCACACATAAAACAGGACAAAAAATTAATTTGTATTAATGTTACACAGCCAAAACATGCTGGTTCATGCTGGTCTGACACAAGAGCTCTGTGATTATTTACTGTATGCTCTTATAATTTGGTTTATCAAAGAGTTACTGAAGTTGGAAAGGTATACAAAGTTGCAGTAGCAAAAAGAAAAAAAGCAAAGTCGTCTTGTTTCTACCAGGACATTGCTTGTTAGCTAGTTTTGACAAAAAAAAAAAAAAAAAAAACTACAACACGCAGCCCAGTGTTAAAGAAACAACTCATTAAATTTTGGGATAAATCCATGTCATTATCTTTTCCCAAGTGAATGTGTTTTGTCCATATATACAGCTTATGCCCCATGGTGTTTGATGTAAAGAAATGCATATATTTCAAATATTAGCACTTTTTTGTCCAGTTTTATGGAATATGCACATTGAACTACTGTGATAGAACAAAGTAAGATTATATAGCACTATTCATGCATAAAAGCAATTGAATGTGCTTTGCATAAAAGCAAGGACATAAAAAGAGAAATACATATAATACAGGCCAGATTTCATTAAGAAATGAAAAAAAAAAATTTTTAACCTAGGTTTAAAAGTGTGTACATTTGGTGAAAGTTTTATCTCCACTGGCAGTTTGTTCCCCTTGTTTGTAGCATAACAGCTAAATGCTGCTTCTCCATGTTAAGTCTAGACTCTGGTCTGGACTAGTTGATGTGAATGGAACCATTGTAAAGATTTAAAAATTGGTGTGATGTTTTAGGATCTCTTAGTCGGAATTAAAATTGTAGCAGCAGCAATCTGCATGAGCTGCAACGGTTTAATGTTCTTTTTGGGAAGTCCAGTTGAGAGATCATTACAGTAATCCAGTCTACTGGAGATTAACACATGGATGAGTTTACCCTGCTCTTTTTGAGAGACAAAACTTTTAATTAGATTTTTGAGTAGCTAAAAAGCTGCCTTGGTGACATCTTGGATGTGGCTGTTTAAAGTCAGATCTTGCCCTCATAAAATTCTCTTTCATCCAGGTGTTTTTTTGCTCCTGTCACAATAAGTCTATTAGGCTGCAGTCATCTGGTGACATAAACACATAAAGTTATCGTTTGCATAACTGTGATAATTAATGTTAAAGTTCTGTAATATACAAGTTGAACAGAAGAGGGATCAGAACTGACCTGTCGGGGATTCCACAAGTCATAGCCATTTGCTCAGATTTATAGCTGCCAATCGTAAAAACAATTTAAAAAATAAAAAAATACTCTGGCCTTCTAAAAAGAACCCAAATAAATTAAGAACCGCTCCAGAAAGCCCAAACAAAATTCAAGCTTCTGCAACAGGATTCTGTGATCTACAGTATCAAAAGCAGTGCTGAGATCCTGCAGGACCAGGACTGATATCTGACCAGAATCAGTATTCTAGGTCTATAGTCACAGCTTAATGGCACCTATCTTCAGTGACTCTTCAGTTTTACTGCAAAGTTAGTTGTTTGTTAGACTGATCACTACTTTTTTTAACAAACTTACTGGCACACACTCCGACATCCACTGTAAACTTTAAATATTTAGTTCTACACAAAGTAAAATCCAGAAGGGATTAAAAAATGGAAATCGGAGATATTATTATGACTCTCATAAGAATGATCTTATAGCTGATTCACATACAAACACCTTGTAAGTACCGCTGTTCAGCTCTATCAGCTTTGTTTTCTAGTACAAATTTGGTAACAGCTGGCTAAAAAGATACAAACATGACTATAGCTGCATGCCAAACTCAAGGCCTTGAAACAGAACATCCATTCACAACTCAATTTGTGACATCATGGGGACTTTGTTGATCTTTTCTTTACTAGCTACTTCTATCTCACATCTGTTCATTCTCTGACCAAAGGCACACCAGAAAGATTGCAGGAATCAACTCAGCTAACAGATCGAGACACAATGCTATCTTTTAGACTTTCAAGGTTTTCTGATCCCACAAGGTACTGTGAAAGCAAACAAAAAGATCATAGTTGAGGAAAGTTGTTGATCCAGTGAGCAAATACATTCAATCTGTAAGATGAATTCTTTTTACTATGAAACTTGACAGGGCAGTGGCTAGCTCAGCCAGTTAAGAGGGTGCCAAGTGTACACAAGGTAAAGATTTTTTTTGCCACCCCACCCATGTGAAAAAATAAATAGATAAATAAATACACAGTTTAACTGCTGATGTGGAGCAACATTTAATGCCTAGGTCTCGTTACTTTCCAGCTGCTTAGTGGGTTGTCAACTAAAATTCACCACCTGGTCAATTACACCAAAAGCCTGCCTTGTGTTAGACGTAGCATGTGAAAGCTCCTGGGTATGGTGTGAAAATCTTTCTTGATCTCTGGCAAACATAACACCTCTTAAACAATGCGTCACGTCGACAGTTTTTTCCCCTTTGGGACACAGTGGCAGGAAAGGGTAAATTCGTTAACTACAGAACAACTAGTGTATAATTAAGTTGTGCACTGTAGGCGAAAAGCATACATACACCAGGAGCAGGCAGCAGAAAACAAATTACCATCATTCCCATGGCCCAATACGTGATAAAAAGTTGCTTGTGTCCTAATAATACATCATTTTTCAATAGCAAAACAGAAAAGCTTTCAAAAGTGTGTATAAACTGGCAGACTGTAATCATGTTGTCTTTGTGCTTGTCAACTGGCATTTAGAAATCCATGCCCCATGCTAAAATGTTGACCTTTACCACTTCCCCTCCAGGCACTCTCCCCTGCAAGTTATTGGAGTTGTTGCTCAACTGTGAAGTCAAAGTCATGTTGAGAGCCCTGTGTCATGACCTCCATTTACTTTCCAGAGAAGACTCACTTGGCTTCAGCGGTTAAGATGTCCAATTAGAGGGTGCTGTTTGTGTTCCTTGAGTTTGATTTTAATTTCTGTAGCTGTGGGAACGGTGTACACACTGGCTTACTACCAGAGCACACCCTCTGCTGTACCACCAGCACCCCGCAACATCAGTCCTCCGAGTCATCATTAGTCTGCTGGCCGACACTTAAAAGTAAGCGTGTCCAAAGCTTGGCCTCTCGCACCCAAACACAATCTCTGATGTGATAGTTCAAATTCTTTTGTTGTTGTTGTTTTTGTTTGATTGTTAGTTTGTTTTTTGTTGTTTTGTTTGTTTTTTTTTATCCCTCCAGGTCACAACCATGTCACTGGATAACAAACAATAAACAGCATTTTAATACATGTGAGAGTGACAGGGTGAGCATGAGGGAGGGGGCATGACCCAATATAAATGATTCTTGCTCCTACAATAGCCCCAGGATACTACATCAAGCTTAACTAATGTGCAATTAAGCTGTAGACTGGAAGAAAATCACCTTGTAAAAACATTTGTCAAGTGAACTGTTTTTCTGTTCTGGGCTGCTAATTAACAAGGGAATGGGAAGAGGGGTTTGTTTGTGTGTGTATTTACATATACATGAAGAAAATAAATATCCACACTGTTAGGGGAGAGCATTACCAAATCCCCTTCATATGTCTCTATTAGACAAACTGACATGTAGTCTCTATCATTAAGCAATAATAGTTTACTTTACAGCTCATGAACTACAGTATCAACAAATTAAGTCCACTGATAGTGCTGGGTGCCAAGTGAAGCAGTGTGGTGGGGGTGGTGTGGGGGGAGGCGGGGAGGGGGGCAATAGGAGAATGCAAGCCTTTATTGTGTCTGTCACATTAAACGATATTGCAGCCCCTCTTGGAGTAATGAAGACCACTTCTAAAGTCATTTAAAAGTCAAATCATCACTGTCCGTGAATTTCAATGATGTATAATAGAAAGAGCATGCCAGAGGCTTGAGAAGAGGGTGAGACTTAGAAAGAGGGGGGAGTAGGGGCAGTGGGAGTCAGGAGTCAGAAAGTTGCTGTCCTTTGAGCAGACAGAAAGGTGATAGATGAAACTACAAGAAAACTGCTGCATGACTCAGGAGAGAAGAGTGCAGATGCAGAAGTGCTTTTTGTGTGGGATCCCAGACATATTTCCAGGCTCTGACGTGCCATGTGATGTGTGCAATTTACGTGTGTGTGTGCTGTTCTTCTAACAGGGGGATGAGACTGTAGATGTGAAGGTGGAAGACTCCCAAGTGTGGATTCCTGCTGAGGAGCCCATCGTTAACCCAGACTTCCTCCTTGACTCCAAGATCTGGGAGATTTGCCAGCAGCTGCCCATCCACTGGATCCATCCCTCCCCCCTGACCGGTGAGAGCAGGGGGCAGCTCTGCCTCTAAATGTAGACTATTAACACTCTCGCTGGAGGGCATCCCCACAGGCCATGTGCAGGTCCATAGAGACAGCATGATTTACCAGCCATATGAGCAGCTGGCCCAGACTGCTCTCCATTTGTCAGGAAAGTTTAGAGACTGAAGGGTGGAGGGAGAGTTCAGATCCTTTACTCCTGCAAACTATCTTGTCTATAATAGAAAAATATTACAAGATAAAGCCATTAAAAGTCTTACTATGAGTTACAGAATGTCAGCAGATTCAATTTAGTAAAACACATGACTTGTACACATGCATTATTAGTGCTTTAGCACATAACAGATTATTATTACCTCCTTAAGCTGGTTTAGCTGGAGCTGATTTTAACTACTGAACCTGATGTTGCAATCATTTTTCATTTTGTACTGCAAACTTGTGAATTAATCAATATTTTGTTCTAAAAGTCTTTTTTTCTGCAAATAAGCATTTATTTTCACCTGCTGGAAGCACTTTTAGAATAAAGTGTGAGGAACTGCAAGTTGAAATGTGAGACTTTTACATGTAAATGTCAGATACTTTAAAATACCTTGCCAAATGAGTTCACACAGTGGTGATGAAGCCCAGCTAAATCTAAAGAGGTGAGCAGTCAGTGAGCAAAATGAAGAAGGCCAAAGCATTTGGGATTGTGGTGAAAGCTGCCAAGAAAGTTTCCAAAGCTGCAGATAAAAAAAACAAAACTTATTAAAAGAAAGACATACTCTACAAATGCATATCAAAGGCTAAACAAGCATACCTGCAAGTGCTTATGTTCAATCCATTACCTCACAATCACGCTATAACAAAAAGCAATGTCTTGTAATTTATCCATCATGTTAATTTATCTCTTTCACTTCATCATTTGTTTTCTTTATATCAGATGCAGCAACTCATCACCAGAGAACATACCTAGTTTGTTTCTAAAGGTTTTATGATTGCTGGAGGATCCATATATAGAGGAAGTCAAGGTCTAAATGTGTGCAGCAGTTGTTACAGCCAACAGTGTTTCCTGCAGAAGGAAAAGATGAAGAAGACTCAGATGTGGGTGAAATAGTCAGCTTCTCTTCATACAATAGGACCGAGTTAGGAGTAGACAACCTTGACATGGTGCCAAGGCAGAATTTATCTGGAGCTACGACTAGAAGATGGTATGTTGTGATGTTTTATAACATTTTGGACATCGCTGGATTGAATACATGCGTCACCCCCTCTTCCTCCTCTCCTGCCCTTGCCTCTGGAGGACTGGCATTTGTCATGTGTGTGATTGTCGATGTACAATACAATAAATCAATATCAGCTAACATCCAACGCTCTGTTTCGTTACTTTAGTATTTTATGGTGTTTTTTTTCTAATTGTTCCCCCTCAAATAATTGATAAAAATATTAATACATTAAAAATATTATTTAATTTTGTTATATGTTAGCTGATAAGCAAATGTTGTAAATAGTAAGTATTTGACATTTTTTTATTTGAAAAAAAAATCCTCATTCTAATCAGTTAATTATTTATTTTTTGAAGCTTTGTCTAGTTCCAAATGACAATAAGGATTCAAAGGGAAAAAAAGCCTATGTAAACACCACCTTTATCATGTTTTGCTGCATCGGTAGGGTGTCAAAATGACCCCCTCTGGTGGTTCTAGTGTTAAAAAAAATTCCTGGATCCAGGCAGGGATTTGGATCACCCCCCAAAATCTTTTCAGTTGTTTCTTATTTCATTTTGGAGATTTCCAGATTTTTTTTTTTTTTTTTTTTTTTTTTATCAAAACCCATCCTTTATTTTTTTGAGTTATGTTGCTAACAAACAGATAGTCAAACGTGCACCACTGAAAACATAACCTCTGATTTGGTGGTGGTAATAAACCCTGTTATCCTCAGGTAAATTAATGAGCTTAACAGTGTGAGGTAACAGCATTGTGTTGTAGAACTATTTGTGGCTTTACTGTTTGTGTTTTCCATAGATCTATAGAAAACCAAAAGCTGTCCAGTTTCTACTTGTAGTCCATTTGTTTTGGGTGCCTGCAGGTAAATAGTGTGGCTTATTTACTAAGTGGTGACAGCATTGCTTTAATCAACATAGCCTTCCATATCATGATCTTATTAGCATGATAGGAAAGTAACAGTTCAGGAAGATATTTTGTCCGGACTTTCTGGGTTGTAATAATGTTAACACTCAAGTCTGATCCTCTCCCATTACATGATGAAAACCACCGTTTTTTACCACAATCAAACATATCACAAAGATTCTTTCACATTGTTCGTCTTTCATGTGAGATGTCGGAGAATCACAGGGTGTGCAGAGGAATTAAGTCAGCAGAGAGTTGTAAGTGGTCTGCCAGGTTGAAGGGTGAAAGCAGAAGTAGAATGGGTTTAAAATTGAAAAACATAGCACATTTAATGCAGCTGTTACTAATTTAACTATGAGCCAAAAAGCAACTGCAAAACAACATGATAAAGTAAAAGAGGACCTCTGTAGCAATGAACACAGATCTGCAGCTTCCCTCAGCTTTGTGGACTTTTTTTTATCTTTTTTAGCTCATTGTGTAGCTGTCAGTTTTGCTGCTCTCTCATCTCCCTCAAATCATCTAAAAAGTCATGCCACCGGCTCAGCGTGAAACAGCAGATGGACACAGTTAACAACAAGCAGCAGCACATGGTGGAAACCTTTGCAACTAGGAGGCTTCTGTTTATAAAAAGAACAAAGTTAAAAGAGTGAATATTCACCAGGACACCAGAAACTGCAGGATGCGTAAACAAGCATTTTCTGACAAGTTTGCCTTATTAACTTAAAAAGTGATGTCAGGTGTCAGTCATTGCTTCTTCAAAGACCTAAAGAATAATGGAAGAAAATCTGCAGCTTATGCTTGAAAATTCATGAAACCTAATTAAGTCAGGTGAAATCATCTCGTGACGATGGTAGTTTCATGACTCAGTTATAGACAAAAATGTCATGTTAACATGAAGATTCTCCTAATTACCTAATCCTAATTACACACAAAGCATTCAGATACATTTAATATTTCTCTACTCACTCTCTACTCACTCTCAAGTTAAGTACAATATACCTTAAATGCAGCTGCATAAATATTATCTGTTATTTTAGACCTCTTCATTTGGCTAGCTGGGATTTTCTCTTGTACATGCAGCTGTTCTGCAAAGAAGAATATGTATGTTATTATCACAACAACAAGAATGTGATTGTTTGACAGGTGGAAAAAAGAGAAAACGTAAGATGGATTCCACCATATTTTACTTGAATATAGGAAACATAAAGCTGCAGGGAAACTTTGTGAAAGCCAAACAGAATCTAAGAGCTTTCTAATTTTACCTCAGAACAACAACAAAAAAAAAATGGTTCAAGTGCATAACATCTTCTTGCATTCTTTTTCTCTCTGCATTCAGAAGCTGATACTCAGGATGAGGACACACCCGGTGCAGAGGTCACAGGTCAACGTTTCACCCGTGACGTCCTGGACCACAGTCCTGTAAATGACTATGTAAGTGAAGCCCTCCTACTCTGCCACGTCACCCAGGGACCACACCATGAGATACAGTAGAGTTACTTCAATCAGCTCCAGCTCTGCCTAGTCTCTCTGCATATAAATCGCTCACTAATTGATGCTAAAACTGACTTTGTGCACCAGAGGGCATAGCAATTGCTCTATATATCTGTTTAAGTAAGGCCAGTTCATTGAAGACTCCCTTAATGTCTCTCCATTAATTGAGAGGAATATCCTGCCTTTCAAAGGCAGCAACTTGTGCCTTACAGCACCCGTTAGTGCCATTTTTTTCTTTCTTTTTTTTCCACTTCCTTTTTTCTCAGGCAGTGGAAAGCACTGTACAAAGAAGCACTCTCAAGGTCATTCACTGCTGCTCAGATAAGTTGCACTTATTAATAATGCTTTAATTATCAAAGCACATACAATAAACGGAGAGGCCGTGTGGCATATTTGGGCTTGCTGCATGTAAAGCACTCAGCACTGCATGAATAATTATTGAAGACTGAGGGAAATTTACACTGCATCGTATACTGTATTACACCAGAACAATGTTCTCAAAGTCACACATGAAAGCTGCTGTTGCACACTAAAGATAACAGTAGCATACACAAGAGCAAGGATATGCACACAGACCCACATACTAAGCACTTACAGGTGAACTGTCACTAAAGCTTACTTCAAGGATAATGAGTCAGCTTTGGCCTCCTCCTTGGAGCTGGGAGAAACGGTGAGAGACATGCAGAGAAATGAGATGTCCTATAATGTTGACATTTATCAGGTCCGTCCCAGAAACACCTCCTGCTCAACTCTTCATTTTCCCCTCAGCCTCTCCATCTTCTCCCTCATTGTCTGTGTCAGGAGATGCAGTGCTATGCAATTAAAACATACCAGGGGATGAAAAACTCGGCTCTACTTTTGAAACGTTCTGCCACTATCAGCTGAGTAATGCATACCATTGCAATCCATTCCAGCAGCACGTCCAAGCGCTGTTTGTGGGTCTGGTGATAACAAAGGCCTTTGTGGCCAAGCAGAGGGCAGGCAGCAGTCTGTAATTGGGCGTCTCAACTCTCGCTCATGCCGGTGGGATGCCACATGTGTGAGCCAAGCCTTGTTCGTTTTTATTTATTATTTTTCATCCAGAACTCATGTAAATGTGCACACACTCACAGAATAACCAAGCCAGTACACACACACACACACACACACAGTCTGCTGCTCACACTGTTTCACTTTCTCCACATCCTTTTTTTCCTGTCACAGAAGTAGACACATAAAAAACGTGCATTCCGTTCATCTGCATTTCATAAGCCTGAAATTCAGCACCATGTCTGTCCACAGCACATACTCATGAAGCAGAATAATCATCTGAGTCCTTGTGACAGAGGCTGACAGATATATGTTGGTGAACTTTGCCATGGCTGCCATGTCAGAGTGCAGTGAGTCTCAGAGGTGGCCCTAGAAATTTCAAACTGAATAACTACCCTTTGACAAGCCTGAAGGGATTGTGCTGCTGTCCTTGACCTATATAGCAAAAAATGAGCTTCTAATAAGAATCAACCACACAAATGCAGATATAAACTTGTTTGCGGTGCTTTCCTGTTTGTGTCCAAGGTTTCATGTTGCCTGCTAAAGCTGTTAAATCCTTTCCAACCTCTGGGTGTCACATTCATCCTCATGTACAGCAGAGCTTTAGAAACCTGGAATTCAAATCTATAAATGCAGCAGTTATTTGTGCCTCCAGAGGAATCTTTACGCTGAAGCTAAAGCCTCTTATCACTGCACTATACTAAAATACATGACTATGTGCTATTGTTGCTGTCTTTGAATTGCATTGTCATTCCACCTGACTGTAGAGCACAGTGAGATAAAAATCTGAGGTCAAGATTTACTGCAGAGATTTTCTTATGTTGCATCGTCCTATGTATCTACATAAAAAGGCCTTTTTGAATACAAAGCAGACTGTGAAACAAAAATGTTATCTCTACTGTTTTGATCGCAGAATGAATGTCATGAGCTCTGCAATGAGATTTAATAACACATCCAGGCATGTGCTTCAAACTCATGAAGAGCAGTGATCACCGTGCGAAATACTACCAACAAGTGCGGAGATTAGGAGTCATGCTTTGATTCGTTACATCTTATTGAATGACTGACACAGTTTTCTACTCTGCCAACTCATTCGCATCCAGCAACTCATATTATGCACAGGGATGCCTGTGTGTGTGTCAGGATGTGTTTGCATGTGAGCCTGAGTGTGTGATGAAATCAGATGCAGGAAGGGGGGTAATGGCTTTTACTCTTCATTAATGTTGCTTGTTTGTGAGTGACTGTCTCAGATTTCCCAAGGTGAACCATTCTTATCACCACAGTTTCCCACTACAGACGGCAACTCAAAGCCAGAGTGATTAATACGTACCCTCCATTTTAAAAGGATTGCTCTGATTAATTGTCTTTAAGGTACAATGCTGCCGATTGGCTGTTTGTTTTGACAAACATCATTTGAATAAAATATTTCCTTCATTTTCCAAGCTGGAGCTCCAGACTACCTAACATCCCAGTTAAGGCTGTGGGGAGCAGATAAGATTATCACTGGTCCATTGACAGTTTTTGTCGTGCTTCTATAACAGATTGTTGCCTGGAAGCTGATGACCTGAAGCCTGGTTGAAACAATAAATCATTAAAAGTCTACCTGTGCCAGTCATAGTAATAAATCAAATTCAGCTATCCTTGATAGCATCTGTTGCACCCTTTCTTTGTGTTTTAAATATGTCTCACAAGTGTGTAAGGTAACTCTCTTTATCAAATGTGTGGCACGCTTTCTTATTGGTCATGCTTCTTGTAAACTAATTGTATCTGCTACAAAGGAAAGCAAAGTATGTAAAGCCACTGTGGCTGACTGCTCAGTGACTTGTAGAGTAGATGCAAAAAAAAAAAAAAAACTAATTCCCTTACTTAAGGTGGTAGGGACTGAAAGGACTCAGCCATGTTTCCCTGAGGGTCTTCTCCTCTTAAACACAGCCCACACATTTTCTCTTCCCAACAGTGGCTGTGTTTTGTTCTACATGACTGCATGTAGCTGAGTCATTGTTCGCATTCCCGCACTAGTTTCTCTGCGCAGGCCATCCTGGATCTGAGCAGTTTAACAAGACAGTGCCAGATTGTCTCAGAGGATTCATTTTGCTAAAAGAGATTGAAATGTGGTCAAATGTATACTGAGGGCAGTTTCCACGTCAACCTGCACTGCGAGTTAAGTCGTACTTCTCAGAGTTGTTCTTGATCAAAGGCATGGCTTTCAGTCCTCATGAGTCAATGGGGGCATGAACCAACCAGCACAATGAAAAAGTCCAAGGGCCATTAATTCTACCCAATTTACCTTTCGTTTGGGTTTCATTTGGCCCCTCTATAAATTCAGAGGCAGCCAGCAAGAGCAAATGAAAGAATCCCTCTTAGGCGATCATTACTCTGCTAATTGCTTCAGGAATGTGCCATGCACTTAAAGTCAAGGTCAGGGGGAGGGCACAGAGGAGCTCTAATTTGAATGCTCTATTGGAGGAGGGACAGCCGTTTTAGTGTAGTATGTGTGCTTCGTTTGGCAGAGTTAAAAGGTCAGAGATGAAGAAATAATGCAATTATGTTGGTAACTAGAAAGTTAGAGTTCCTTTGACTGAGGATAATGCTTGTAGAGAGGTTGAGAAGGCTGGATTTACTGTGCACCTGCCAAGCATGCTACCTTGGGTATAATAGAAAGTTCAAGGGTATAATCATATTTTATGCTACTGAAGTTTGAGTCAAGCCTGCTCCCTCTCACAGTGATATTGATCTCTTTTTCACAGTCATCAACCATGACACAATTTAGCATTTTTCGCAGACAGTTGTAATCTTTTCACTCGTTTAGTTTTTACATGTATTCTGCTGGCCAACAACCAAGGCAGCATCATCAATCCACGTCACCCCCTCTTCCTCCTCTCCTGCCCTTGCCTCTGGAGGACTGGCATTTGTCATGTGTGTGATTGTAACCCTGCCCACTCCTGTGTCCTCTGCAGAGGGATGTTGGAATCGAGCTGGATAACCGTTTGGATGACCGCGGCTTCTGCTGCCAGCACTGTCGTCGTGGTTACCGCTTCTGCCGCCGCTACTTCGAGCCACTGGGTGGTTTCAACCCCTGGCCATACTACTACCAAGGAGGCCGGGTCATCTGTCAGGTTGTCATGCCATGCAACTGGTGGATCGCTCGTATGCTGGGGAGGATCTGAGACGGGTGTGTGCTGTCTGGGATTTAAATTGTTTATGTTGTTTTTGGTGAAAATTCTCTTCTCTCATAAATATTCCAGGCCGCTTTTGAGACCAAAGCAGTCTGTGCACACATATTTTAGTTTGCTCTCCCGTGGAATATGAGGCAGTCTAAACCAGGCATTTAAAATATTTTGATTTGTTTCAATGTTTCATTTTTCTCCTTTTGTTCCCCTATATGATGAAGTGAGAACAGTTTGGTTAAAAAAAAAAAAACATTGCAAGATAATCTTCTTGAGGACAATATTTCACCAGTTTCCATCCTTTCTTTGTTGTGCATGCATTTTTATCTCACAAGTTTTATGTAATTGTTTTTTTTAATGCTCTAATATATGCAGATTTACAGTGCATGCAACATCCATGTAATTATCTGAGTGGTGCAATCACAATATATATTTAGCCAAACTAGGGTTAAGTGTATGCTGCCAGAAACATGTTAGCCTGAGTTGACAAAAATCATGAGTTCATAAAGCAGTCCCATGCTATCTGAACTCCCACATAAGTGCAACCATAGCAGTGGATGGGTAAAATGAAGAAAAGAAGACCCTAAAAAAAGAGACTACCCCTCATCTTAACGTCAACACTGCTCCTTCTATTCTATTCTATTTCTATTCTATTCTGAAAATTATTTTATGAATGGTAAATGAAAACAGATATGTAGACAAAGATTCCAGTTTTTTGTGAGACTGACACTCTTGAAGTGCTATAGGAGCTCAAGTGCAAACTAATAAAATAAAAAAAGCCCTGCTATAAATTGTAAAGCCTATGCCAGTTGTTGGAGATGATTTATTGGACTGAATTATTCAGAAAGGTGCTGCTGTTATTCCTAGCCCAACCATTAACATGCATGAAATCTTATACATTAGGACCATTTTTAACATGGTATCAGTCCTGCACACCTCTGCTGCCCGTTGCAACATCAGTTGTAAATATAAATGATCACCTGTCTCACAATTTCTACTAAAACATATTGAAGCTTGTAAACAGAATTTACAGCATAGCTGTTCATTTGGGTTACATGAGATTGCACAGGTAATCCCAGCAAAGGGCTCTGTGAGATTATCTGTTTTTGTCATGTCTTTTTTCTTTCTTCTTCCTTTTTCTTACTGCTTACATAACCACCAGATAAAAATCCTTCCCATAGCCCCTAAGGACAAAACACAACTGTGTGAAAGAACCAACTGGAAGAGAAGCATGCTCCAAATCCAGACTTGTAATAAAAATCAAAACACAAACAAGACAACACAAGCAACCAGAAAAAAAAACCTACAAACGCATGCATGACAGCAATTATGCCAACCATTAGTGCCTCCATGTACAAACACAGCACATGATGCCTAAAATATTACCACTAACACAATGGACAAACTTGTTTTGGTCATACAAAAGCATTTAAGAAGTTAAAATAAACAGAGAGACATAAAATGGAAATGTTAAAATGACCAAATTAAATAAATCAATAATTAATTTAACATGTCATTCAGCCACAGAGGAAGAACTTGAACTTGTGAGTTGAAGTTCTGCACCAAGTCATTCTCGGATTTGTGCATTATGTTAAGCTAAAGATGTATAGGTAAAGATGTTCAGACCATCAGCTGTCTTATGTGATGTACTTACTGATATGTTATTCTCCTATGTTTTCACCACTGCTGCAATCTATGAACTGTTTAAAATATTACTACTGTTCAAACATTTTCTTCTTTGCTGTAACAATGCATCAGCGTGTCGAGCTGAAGTAAGTCGCATCTGCAGCTAACAGATAAGCAAGCAAGATACACATTTGTAATTGGTGTTCTGTCATGACAATAACAAGGTGCATAAATGCCCAAGAGTATTCAAGCTATGCGAGAACACTCAGAAGTTGAACAGGCAGACAAAAATGGAGCACTCATGTTGTGATTGCTGGCTTTGAAGTCTTCTGTATGTTGCTTTTGCTTTACTTCTTTTTTCCAATTAAAATTTCATTGTATGAATAATCTCAGTTGCCGTCATTTCCTTGAAAGACTCTTGATACCCAGTGGTGTTTGTGTAGGAACTGATAGTAATATCAGTTTGAATCCTACTCAGGCAAACCATGGAAAAGACAGATTTCCCTCTCTCCTCTCCCTTAATCTCATTCCTCATTAAAAGACAGTTAGCATTACAGACAAGACAAAATAGATATATCTGTTTTTATTGTTTTGTGTGTTTGATGGATGATAATTCTTTGTTTACAGTGATATTAAGTATATCACCTGTTATATAAATATGGATGGTGAAACATCTGGGCCCAGTATGGTAATAATGTCAATGATATCAAAACAATTGACAATGACATAGATTTTGTAAAAGAAAAGAAAAAAAAAGCTAAAGCACTGTATATGTATGCAAACGTATTATGAATATGTTCATAAATGGAGTTTAGTCTGCAAGCATATTGTTATTTTTAAATCAATAATGTCAATAGCCCAAAGCAACATGTCAAGTAAAGAATTCTGGCATGAGTTAACAAATGCAATAATTGCAAACATACTTCAAATAACTGACAAGTGTACTGCAAAGCCCCTGAGGCAGTTCTGAAAAGTTTATAAAATCAGTGGTTATATAATTTATTTCTCACTATTTCCTGCTTATCACATCAAATAGTCAAGTCTTTATCAAAATGGATGCATTCAGCATGCTGCTGTTTGAGCTTTTGCACTCACAATGTATTACAAATCATTCTTAAGATGCTGCTAGTTGTCTATCTGGCAAGAACGATCTCCAAGGACTCCTTTGTGTAGCCATGAGAGTAAATTTCCATGGAAGCCCTGAGAGCCATTGTGAATGGGATGGTTCTCTCCAACTAGAGAGGCTGATACAGATATTACTGTCAGCTCCCTGAGAGCTGCTCATGCCTGTTGGGACAAAAGTCCAATATTAACCATGAAAGTCAAACTTTAAAGTACAGACATTTCACAATTAAAAATCATTATAGTGAAGACCTAGAATGACACTGACTGGTGGGAATACTGTAGATTACTCTATGTGAGAGTAAAATTTACAGTTTTGGTCAACATAACACAGAAATAAAAGAAAAATAACACGCACACACACAGACACACACAGGTGTTTGCATTTGGTCTTTATATTCCCTTCCAAACACCTGTTTATTTTGTAAATTATGTCATGTTAAGTATATTAGCATGATTATCTGGATGGTTTGTGATTAATATCAAAGACTTCTGGATCTAGACTTCTCAATCCCATTTATATATATTTATATATATTGTTTAATCTTTCTGGAAAGAAGTCTCAAGAAGCAAATGATGGGACAACATTTCTAAGTATTTTTTTTTTATCCTTAAACTTGCTCAATAATTTAGATGAAAATTGGAAATATGACCCACTTTCTATCAAAGCAGCTGCAACAGATAAATAATTTCCCAATGGCTCATATACCATCTTTCCACAGAAAAAAGGAGGTGTCTGAGCTGACATGGAATGAGCTTTATGCAAATAAGCAGTGACATCAAGCAAACAAGACAGTAGAGTTAAACTTAAAAAAAAAACTAAATCTCAACTGATTTAGTTCAATCAAATATTTGATTATTATTGTTTGGCTTTTTATAATTCAAAATGGAAGATTTTTTGCATTCCTATGATGTATGAAGTGTCTCAACACTGTTTCCATGAGATATGACAATAAACTCCTCCTTCACAGACCAGAATGAAAGAATATATCATTTCAAATTAAGTCCTGCTCTGTTTTTCTCATGCATTTTATATAAGAAACCAAACCTCCAGTGCTTGTTTACCCCTATTTTGATGAGGAGGGGAAACAAGATCAACTGCTCTACAGGATAAACACAGATAGTGAGCATTTACCAGGTTATCAAAGTTCAAAGGATTCTTTTCCCTACCTTGCCTGAGGAATGGCCACTTTTATTGAAGCTCAGGAGTGAATTAATTATTTTTGTTACTTATCAGAAATGCAGGAAACTTCACTCCCAGCTGCTTATTTTCATTTCAAATAAGTCCTTATTCGTTTGGACGCCCGACTTGCTATTCTGGGGCAAAAGAGTGAAAACCAATGTACGTGGAGTATCTGTATTTAGATTAGTGACCTGAAGGAATAGCTCTCCATAATCCAGACTGAGGCTCAGGCTCATCTCAGGAAGTGTGTATTACCAGTGCCATCTTGTGTAGAGAAATATGTACTACAGTCACAATACAAGAGGTGGTAATTTTATACCTTCTGTTTTTTGTTTTTTTTTTGTTTTTTTAAAACCATGCTGCTCCTGATGTCCTTAAATCAACTCACTGGTGTTTTTATGATTAAAACAGATCTTTTTTTCAAATGCCTATTCAAATCCAACCTTAACAACCTGCTGTCAAGTTAATATACCAAATTGCAGTTTCAGTGGCCAAGAGCTCCTTTTCTCTGTAATGTTGCAGTCAGTCTGGTGACCTGATGGTTAAATAAGCTCTCCCTGTACTGTTCCTGCTACAAGCTGGAGGCACAATAATGTCAGCCGTCATCCTTCAACCGCTCCCGCTGTGAGAGGCAGCATTGCACAGCAGTAAACACTCACGCTGTCAGTGGCTGCAGGCGACACAGAAATAGTCCTCCTCTCTCAGGACCCTGCTCTCGCTGTATCTTCAGGGTCTCTGACTCACTAACCAAAGGAATACCACAGACATAATGGCTGCCGGTAGCCTTTCATTATTCCAGTAATCTATAAGAGGCTCTCCTTCCATACTACCATATGGCAGGCAATCAATTAACCACTCAAAAAAATAAATAAATAAAATAGAAGCCAAATGTCTGTTTGAATGTAATGATCATGTTTAATGTAGAGCTTGTGCAATGATTTTTGTCTTGTTTAAAACATTTTCCCCTCTGTAAAAAGCTCAGCAAGATGTTTGCTGCAGTGAAGAAGGATGCGGTGGCTGTCTGAACTTACAGCCTTGTTTTTCTGTGTGTGTGTGTGTGTGTGTGTGTGTGTGTGATCACCCGATGGCTAGATTGAATTGTGTGGTACACAGCTGTGTATGTGGGTGTAAACAGAGCAAAGCACAGTAGGCAAACCCTGCTGCCCAACAGCTTCCTAAACACCACCACCCTAAATACACACACACATAAGCAGTCAATCGAAGAAATGCAACCTGAAACACACAGTCAATTTTTCACACACAAACACATTAACATGCTCTGAAAGTATCAGTCCATGTCATTGTAACCCTTTGTCTCACAAGCTGCAGCTTGAGCATACACAGACACACACACATTTCACTATGCAAGCTGTGGTGACAGACATAGCTGTCTTCAGCTCTGAGCGTGTCACATGCTAATATATTCATCCACCCACAGCAACTGGAGAAACAGTGTTCTTAAGTAAAGTCCAATCAGTCTTAGGATTGCTAAATGGCTCCAATCCAATTTCCTACAGTAGCTTTTTACTTTCTCTTCAAATGCCATGCGATCAAATGTCCCCGAAAGCTGCAGCAGCCCAACCAAACTGAGTTTTCAAGGCAGGAACTGCTTTAGCAGAAATTGATGGACTTAGTGCCCACTATTCACTTTCAAGTTTAATTTGGTTTTCTCTTTAATTCCTCAAAAATGTCGTTTTATACATTTTGTCTGTGGCTTGTGTGATTCACAAACCTATTTGCTTGTAAAACAGAAAAACAAACAAATAAAGTACAGCTGATATCAGTGTAAAAGATTTTGTTTTTAATTAGATTATTGACTTTTTCTTAAAAATCTATTCTAAATTCAAACAAAAGAGGCCATTGACAACCCAAGACAAGGAAGCAACATAAACACAGTGGACATACCTCAGCATTTCACAGACAACAGTGCTTTAAGGAAGAGGCAGAGAGGATACATGAATATATACAATTCGCAGCTTTAAAAAAAGCAGCATATCTCCATGGAAAGCCTGACAGATTTTATTGTAAATGTAACCCAGACTGATTGTCATAGATTTGATCATTTGTGTAATTTAAAAGAAAAATAAGCATACATTCAGAGTATCTGACTTCATCCCCAACAGGATCATCTGCCAATCAGATGGCTGGCCTGAGAAACTCTTAACCAAGTGGGACAGAAAATAAGGCACCGGCTCAACTGATCCAAGACCAGGACAGAAGACAAGAGCTGAGAAGGGCAAAGAAAGAAGTAGAGCTTTAAAGCTGCACTGGGGCCTCTTTTTGCCTAACAAATACAGATATTTAAGGTTAGATTTCAAAGACATACAGCACCGAGTGATACACTTGATGTTTGATGCAATACAGACGACATAATATTTTTAAATGCATAGCCTCGATTGCTTGACTGTTGGAAAAAGAGGTATGTCCGCTGAAGAGTGGGAACAAAAAGCATTCAGTACATGTTTAAATCAGACATATAACAGAAGATATGGACAAGAGAATATAACAGTGGAATAATGATGGTGTCCTGAACAATCTAGTCCAGAACTCAACAAAATACCCAAGCTGGTTATATGGAATGCTATACAAATGAAAAATGTTGGTCTTACAAATAAAAAAAAAAAAAAACTAAGATTAAAAACTACTAAATAAGCTTTCTGGTATTATCATTCATATTCTTTTCCCTCATGTTTACACATGTAAATAGAAAACAAATGTGCCTTTTTACAGAATTTAGGAATTCATAAAATAAATAAATTTGTTGTGGCCTTAAAATTGAATCTCAATTGTATATTATATGTGTACATATATATTTATAGATTTATTTATATTCCATTTTACATAAACAGGATTTAAACCTTGGAGCCTCTGAGGCAGAGGCTGATAAAATCTGTTTTATCCTGCATATTTTCTCTCTCCATTTGTGCCTCCCTATCTTGCTGTGCCTCCAGTCTGCAACTCTATACAAATAGTTTTGATGTTACACTGTCCTTGGTGGACAGAAAATGCCCATTTCCATAGTAACACAGTGTTTAAAGGCCACAACTAATAGAATGTATGCATACCTACACTGTTTCTAGCAAAACAAATGAATATTAAATTACTGGATGTCAAAGAAAAAAAAAAGTTTTTCATCAACTGCAGAGATCTTTACAAAAAAAAAGGGTCTTGAGCTGTTTTACTTCCTGTAAGGCACTCTTCAATTCAACTCTGAGATGTGTCTTTTCAGCAAATTGGATATAGCCATGACACTACAACAATCCCTCATCCATGGGGGCAGAAACTTGTATGTGGTTAAAGGAGAATGCACACACACATCCTCTTATTTCATTCCACCTTTTGGCATTCAGTACACGTTTTTGGTTTGTTGCTTTCTCCTCTTTAAACATATTAGTCCAATGAGATGTACAGTAAAAAAAATAACTAACTGGCACATTTGGTAGACAGGAATCCCCAGTTTATCCAATGGCAGTTCCCGTAGAAGGAAAGGCATTTTGTGTTTGTACATGTGTCTGTGTGTTGGGCTTCATGTCTACAGAAGATAATCTCAATATTAACTTCTTGGGGAAAAAAATCACTCCCTTGATTTCTAAAATTAGGCACATGGTCACACAATATGTGACTAAACAATAAATCCTGAGGCTGCACTGACCAACATTTAAGAGCAACATGCCGCAAGATCCCTCACTTATGACGTTTAATCAGATCACTGGGGTGGGGGGTGGGAGGACGACTGTTGTCAAATGGATTCTGTTTTTGTTTTTGGTTCAGCTTTTGTGGAAGAGTCCTCCAGCTCCAGCCCTAGGCCTCTGCAGGCTCAGTTTTTATCTGGATAAAGTTTGCAGGCAACTGAATAGACAGTGGCAACTCCTGCAGGCTTTTGATTCCCTGTTCAGGCTGCAGGGACATCTCCCCACGCACCTCCAACTCCTCCACAGGGGTCAGACCCTCACTAGGACTGCTGCTCTGAGAGGAATGTCCATTAGTTATAGTTTCACTTGGAGCCTCCAGGTCTTGGCTTTGACTGGTATCAATGATCACAGTCCTGTACTGCAGCTCTGCCTCCCCTGCTTCCATCTCTTCTCTTTCAAATGTATGTGCCGCAAGTGATGGATCACCATTTACAATTGACTGAAAGTAGTTGGGGTCCAGCATCTCTTCTTTGACCTGAAGCCCGGAGAGGTCGCTGGATTTCAGCACAGTGGCAATTACAGTGCCAGGCTGCTGCGCCACCATGGTCTGCCCACTGGTGGTGTTGATGGTGACGAGGCGGGGGAGACCATTGAAGCTGGAGGTGGCGGAACTAATGACTCCTGGAGGGGTGGTGCAGGAAGAGGAGGTGGAGGAAATGGGACAGGAGCCCAGACTGGTGACCAGAAGCTGCTGCGGGTGGCCGTCCTGCAGGCTGTTGGCTCCACCTGTGAGAGAGGCTGTCTGGATGGTGAGCACATCTTTACCACCTGCTGTCGTGGAGGGCATGGTGTGGAGAATAACCCGAGGAGGGGAGGAGTGGCACGAGTCCCCATTGGCCAGAACAGTAGTGAGGGGAACAGACTGAAGAGAGCCGGAAGACGTCAGCACCATAGACACAGATGTTGGACAGCTAATGGTTCTGAAGAGACAGAAAAAATAAATAAATATCTACTAAACTGAGCACATATAATTGAATTTTCTGTTTTATTTTTAATGGTCCCCTACTGAGATAGTTAACCAGAATACCGTCATGATGCTAAACTGCAGAACTAATGCTGTTATTAATATTACAAATGACAGAGATAACACTACAGCAGAAATCATTTTTCTCTTCAATTCCCAACTACAATGTTCAACAACTCAAAAAAAATCACTGCCTGTTCACAGTTGAGTCAGTAGACTTAACTATGCAACAGTAAAATGCTAAGAAAACCTTATAACAACAACAGCTGCAGTCTATAGGCAAAAGTGGTGCTAGACATTATAAACATAACAGTACTATTTACTGCTAAGCTATAATCTTTATTATATCTGCATTCTCCTTATGACATGTATCTGTAATGCAATCTTTCTCAACTCAAAGAAAAAATACAAGGTTTTAATATAGAATTAAGTTTCCTTTCAAGATACAGCAAGTAAGTAACATTTGATTATGTTTGATTCAGTCATATTCTGTGAATTTCAGACAAGTGCAGTGATATGCATGAGTGTGTAACATGTGTGTTATGAGTTATCAGGTTTAGGCCAGAGGCTGTCTCTCTGATGATGATATTTTTTAAGTTTATACTGATACAGGACAGGACTGATACTTGAGGACGCATTTTGACATTTTGGCAGAGTCCTATGTGGCAAAAAGATCAATACTGCTCTCCTATTTGCACATAGGCTTGGCAGCTTAACTTACCATTCACACTAAATATTTTACTGTGTTTAGATGAGACTTTACGTATTTAGTTTCACTTATACTTTATAGGCCATTTGCATAATCAATGCAATAACCTGAGTTGAAGAAGTGCAGCTATTTCTGGTCTTGGTGAACAAATGGAGTCACTTTATGGAGTCTTGTCATCACTGTGATGTTGCCAGGCAACCTGAAAACTAGCTGCTGGTTGTTGGAGTATTCATCACACAGGCATCAGAGTGATGTCAATCATCTCATCTAACTCTTGACATGAAAGAAATGAACTGATGGAAACATTTTGCAGCTGAATTGTAAAGAATGTTTCCTAGTAGGTAAACAATGTACTTGAGTAAATGTTTCTAAAGTCTATTTTTGCCCTCGTTTTACAGAAGTAAAGTTAGTTAGCATATCTGCCTACACATGAGCACACACAAAAACATATGCAAAATAAGCCAATTTGACTGACTTGTCTATCTTGCTTCAGGAATGAAATGAGAATATGTTCTAGCATCTATTGTGGTATGTTGAAATATAGAAGTAACTGATGGTTCCTCTTAACATGTATCTGATTTACCTCATAGCTTGTGCTGCATCTTGGACACCTGATCCTTGGTGGTCATGCATCATATGAAGGAGGTGTCCACCATTAGCTTCCTGGTAGAGATATTCATCATTGGGTTCTTTCTTCATCTGTTTTGCTGACACTTGATGTTGACTATGAGCCTTTCCGTGCCCTTTAGAACCTCCACGCACTATAGACCGCCCATTGGTAGATCTCTGGTTGCCATAGGTGGGGTTGGCATCAGAGCCTGCGTCTTCATCTTCTATCACCACCAGATCAGCTGGCATCTCTTTAAACTGATAGACCAGTCGCTGCCCCTCCACTTTAGCCAGGATCCCTCTCTGATAGTAGTACCTATGTGGGAGAAAGTTGGCAAGGGAATGATCAATATAATATACATATTACTATCCTAAAAGCTTTACAAGCCACGTAAAAGTTTAAATTGTTATGCCAGTTTGTTAATAATAATAATAATGATGATGATGATAATGTATCTGTGGAATTGTGTCTTCAAGGTTAAGAACTCAAAGAGAGCATATGTGCATGATTATGACACTTTGGAAAATGTTGCTCATTGGTATGTTAACCTTACCTGAGAGCTCTCCCCATGGTCTCATAGTTCATGTCAGGCTTGTTCTTGTGTTTTCCCCACAGCTTTGAAACAGCCTTGGAGTCCACCAGCTTAAAAATGCCTTTCTCACGCTGTGTCCACTTGATGTATTTAGGACAGGTGTTTTTATCCTGCAGTAAAGCCAGAAGGAATTCCCACAGGTAGATGGTGTTGCCTGCACAAAATGGGGGGAAATTATTTGAGTCACAGTTTTCATATTTAGCAACATCGACATTCATGGTAAAGCCTCAGAGCTGCGTTACAAACACCTATAATTCATTTAGCAATTCAGTTTACATAAGTCATGAGGTTACAGGAGAAACTAATCTTTTTTTCAACAGCTAGTGTATTGTGAGTTACGTGTGTGTGTGCATGTGAGCTTCAGACGGAAATTAATTATACCAAGCCTGGGAGTAGATTACTCTCATTTGTGAGACGCTTTGCCAGTAATAGTTAAAAACAGCAACACTCCCAGTAGCCACTTGAATCCCAGATATCGTGACAGGGTGATGTATATGTTTGCAGTTGAACCTGCCGTCCCCAGCCCCCTCCTCTTTGTGTCACACTGAATGGTGCAATGAGGGTCCACATATAGCGGCACTACTCTGCTTCTATCAGTAGAGCATCAGCGTGCCCTCCAGCCTGCAATCACTTCTGTTTCCCTGTGAAACACTGCACTCTGAGATCCCTTCATCCATTAACTCGACCAGATTCTACCCTGCTGGACTGCAGGGGTTGAGGACTTTTGTTTGCACACTCGGCAGGAGGAAACAAAGCGTACAGAAGAGGAGGAGAGACCTTGATTTTTATTGGCTCATTAAAGAAAAGTGGACTAGTTAGTGATCCTTACCTTTGCCCTCTTTGCTCTTCTTTCTGAGTGGCAGGTTAGGGGTGGTGATAGGAGAGCAGGGACGCACCGCCCGGGGCTTTCGCACTATGATTCAAAGGGGGCAGCTTGTTATAAAGGTGGAAAAATGCAACAGTATAATCATCTAATTACCTACTACATGGAATTTTTAGTGAGAGATTATTCCTGTGGTCTGACAAGGAGAACGGAAAAAACAATGTCACCTTTGTTTTTTTTCTGAGGTTTTGAGGGGCACTTGTAAGGAATCTCATCCATGGACGAGGTGTCCTCATCTAGCGACATGTCAAGGGCAACATTGTCCATCTGGTCAGGCCTCAGTGGGGCGTACGTCAGCTCTGACTCCAGCAGAGTGCTGTAGGTGTGAACTACACATACAAAACAGACACAGAAATATAAAATTACAAACCATAATCTGATATTGTCTGTTTATGGAGTTATAGATTGACAAAAATGCAAATTAACTCACTCATACGCTTCTCATCTAAAATGTTGTTTGGAGACTCCATGTTCAGAAGAGCTGCTGCAGCTTCGTTCGTTTCCATGCTGTCTTCTGCACCTGAAACTGTTGTTTCTGTTCACCAGATAACAAGAAATTGATCAATATAAAATTGTTGCCAGTAAATACTTGTGGATCTTAGTATGTGCAGGTCGTTGTTAAAGACATCTGAAAGAATACCATGACTGCAAGCCTCCTTTTTGTGTTTAATTAATTGAGAATTAGAAAGATACATTTGATTTTAGATTCACCAGACCTACTCAACAGGTTTACTGGCTGTTACTTAGTAAGGTATTAAAACTCAGAGCAGATTCATTTAAACGATCGTAAGGTGACATATTGTTACCTGGGAGGTCCACCCCTCCTGCCAAGATGGATGGTCCCTCCACCACATGGAGAGTGGTGTCCACCATGATACCATTGGTCACCTCGTCAGATTCGAGACCTGAGTATACCTGCAGCAGATCAGCTGGGGGCACCTGCTCAACAATCACTGCTGGGAATACTGACGGGTCGTCCAGCTGAACAGAAAGACAAGACACATACATATACATAGTGTAAAGTATGTAATGCTACACTGGTGGCGAGGGGATTGATTATCTAAAAACACCATTATTTCCTCCATTACACATCATGAATGCAATATAAAACCCCACATGACACAATATTAATGATATAACCTGATTCGGTTTCTTATTTTTATTGCCTTGTAAAATGTAGAGTCATACTCAAATTTTAGCTAAAGCAGAGGCATGCAGCATGGAGGAGAGCTCATTTCTGTGGTGTTGCAGGAGTCCACAGAGACCTGCTGAAGAAGAAGAGAACCAGCTGTTTGATCTGGCCTCCTTCTCCTGAGAAAGTAATCTTATGCTCAGAAATTATATAAGCCCAAATTAATGTTAATGGATCAGATATGAATTGCAGGCGAGCACCTTCTTCATCATGCTTTGGGAATTCCAAGTGCCGCCTCAGGCATTACACAGACTGATGCAGGAACGAGTGAGGGGGTTGAGGGAATAACCAGAGGAAGGGCGAAAGTGTTGAGCAACATCAACATGAGAAGCCAAACACATTCAAGAGCTCCTCAAAGACAGGTTTTGAGAGCGGTCATTAGGTCCCTGGTTCGTGACAACAGAAAAAACAGGATGACTAATAACATAAATTGTATCAGTGAGTCAAATGGGTTGCTAGAAGTAAATGCAGTAAAACATACACGCTGCCAGCTTGGTTGTAGAGTTCATCGATTTTCAGTAAAATTTTAATGATTTCTGGATTTCTTTTCAGTGTGTAAACGAAGGCGTCGTTTCAGGTACTTAAAGGCAACTTTCCACCAGCAGAGGGCAGCACACTACACTTTAAATGTGTGCTGATCCTTATTCTGACTACCAAGCAGCTCATGAAACTCTTTTGGCTATGTCAGGAATGAAATCTAAATGCTGGATGTGGCCAAACCTCACTGCCACAAATAAAGCTAATTTCGATTAAATGCCCATTTTATTTGCAACATTTTACCTCATCAGCTGCAGGGGAAATTACAAACATCTTTTTAAAACAAGTCTGTAAATATTTAAAGTAGCAGTAAAACACAAACATGGCCAAATCAAAGCTAAACGTTTGCAACATGTTGCTGTGTTGACTGGGTTAGAGGTGAGTCACTAAACGCTCACATCCAAAATCCACAAAAAGATAAATAAGAAAGTACATAAAAATAAGCAGCTGTTTGACTCTAAATATACAACGCAGGGCTTTTTTTTAGTTTTTTAAAAATGGGGATCAATAAAACTGACATGGATGGCCTGATTTAAGAGAGAACAAGATAGACAAAAAGGTGCTTTAGGAGGAAGATGAATAAAGGCTTATCTGTCTCTTCGTACACAAGTGTTCATTGTTGGTTTGGACCTCAGGGACATACCAGGTGCCCAGGCCTTGAGCTGAGTGGTGGGATGAGGGTGTAGTCAAGTGCATAGCTACTTACCCATTTCTGCTATACTTTAACTAGGAAACTAACAGACCGACTCATTATTTGGACAAGGTGTGACACAGTTAGGCCACCTAATCAGCTGCAACAGTAATTACTCCATGAACTGTTTATTGTGGACCCTTTAAATTGCAAATGATGAAGGTATTAATGCATCTAAAGCAAGATGGCACAACATGTTACTTTGACGATGAAAAACACACTGCTTGTGCCACCTCAGAAGTAAAACCACAAGACCGCCTGGGGCTAATAAAAACCCTGAGTTTTGCTTTGACTACAGACGCTATCAGTGTGTCTCTGACATCCACTGAATGTTTTTCATTAATCAGAATCTTTGGTAGACATTATCAGAAAGCTACACACAAAGACATTTTCTTGGGTGGACTGGAAATGATGTATACCGTCCTTGGGTGAGAGCTGTGTGTGAGTGTGCCTGTGTGTGTGTGTGTGTGTGTCAGTAGATAAAGACATTTTGACTTTTGGTCTGCTGAGCTCCTGGAACAACAGCACTTCCCACATCCTCCCATCAAATGCAAAGAGACTGAATCCCACATAGTTTGATGACAAAGCACGAGACATGAGAATCTGCTGTCTCTGCTGTTGTTTTGACCTTAACTTTTGCTTCAGACTTGTCCTATACTGTCATATAAGTGGTGATGTGACCATTTGAAAAACATGTTGCAATGTACTTGACAAGATCTATTACAGAAAGAAGCAAAAAGTTTAAAAAATGTGGAACAGTTAACCCGATAAACTAATGAACATAATGTGAATTTTAACTTTTAACTACTTCTTCCTCTTTATTTACTTGAATAGTATTTCTAATAGGGAAACAGGCACGATAGAAATCAGGCTGATTTGCATTTCTGAGTTCCCTATTCTGCCTTTGAAAGCAACATCATCTGTACAGGCTGTTCCCCAACGCCCCACTCTCTTCTGCTTTACCTGCCTAGCCACAATGGAGTTTAACTGTTGGTATGCTTTCAATATCCTCATTGTGACATCTGCCAAACTCAATCCACCTATCACCTGAAAAATACCATCATATTTACTTAAAAGGACATTGTGTAACATTGTCTGTTGTTTACTGGCCAAAATTTATGTCTGCATGTATATATGTGTTATCATTGATGTATAATGACCTCCAATAATGATCTGACACAATCTAGTTAGCGAAGAATTTAGCATTTGTTCGTACATGACGGGTATGGGGAAGCGGCATGACATTCTGCCATCTTGATACTGAGGCCGCTGGCAAGGGACAAATAGCACCAATGTGAGCCAACGTACAGTGATTGAGTTGGGAAATCTGTTAAATTGTTGGACCATGCAGGACCATGCATTAGCAGCGGCAGTACAAGAGCCTTTTTTACCATTGCCAAGAAAGTCTAAAAAGGACACTTAAAGGGCAGTGTGACCAGTTGATACAAATAAGGAGGATAAACATTGAGCTAGCTTTCCCCAGGTGGGAGGAGCTCAACAGGGAGAAAGATTTTAAAAGGCATGCTAAAGTTGCCCGCTTTCTCCTCGACAAGTAAGTCAACAGTGCTGCCTAAATGAGCCTAAAGCAACACTTTTTACATTTGGTTTTGTTAGACAGTGTGCTCATTACCATGGGCAGCATAACCGTAGTTTCTGCTAAAATACACCAGCCTCGTTGGTACAGAAGTGTATGTTTACCTGGTTTCAGTCGCTTTCATAGTCAGGGTAAACATTGGTTTTCAGTTGTGGTAAAGCTGGACTAAAAACCGGTGGGACGGCTTAATAACTAGGGCTGAGTTAAAAAAAAAAACGATTGATTGATTTTAATTGATTCAAATTAAATGAATCCAATATCGATTCATAAAACTTGCAGATTGATTATTTTTAATGTCCTCATTTCGGGTATTGTGACTCTACAGAGAGCACGCGTCTGAAAACACGTCAACCAGCTGAAAAGCAGACAAAAGCATGAGCGTTTTCTAAATTCTCTCAGGTAAGTGAAGATGGAGGCATCTTGCTCCAGTGAGGAGCAGATGGAATATTTCTCCTGCTCCGGTGTTATGCCGACAGCATCACGGTAGTCCTGGCAACGCACACAGCTGAATAGCTGTGTAATTATTACACAGCCAAGACATGTAGTATAAAAATGACCGGTTTCATTTTATGTCCAGATTGAAAGAGCAAGTTTAGATGGCATCCCACAATTGACTGATTGTGTCATGGCATTATCACATGATACACTTGAAGGAGCTTCTTATTGCCTTAAACGTCAATATAAGAGAGTTAATCATTACAGAAGATATACTATGATTTCACTCAGCCCCAATGTGTTTATAGTGGCCAGAATAAATCTATAAAACTTTAAGCTGAAATAAAACGGCATTTCAGCTTAATAATTAGTGTTTTCTTTTTTCTTTTTTTTTTCCTTTTTTTTCTGGGGGTTGGGGTGGGGGGATGTCCCCATGATTTTGTAAACAGGGGAAAACAGCTTGCATAATAGGCCGAGTCAGTGTGACATGGGACAAAACTAAAGCACTGGAACAATGCAAGATCTTTTAGTTGAATTATCCCCATCCCTTCCATGTAACAACATAACTGGTCTGTCAGGTTAGGCCTGAAGTGGTGCCATTCAGGGATCCAGTAACAGCTTGTGACTTTAGATACACATACAGATACCAGCACACATTAGCACACATACACCTACAGAAAAAAACAAGCCTGCTCCACAGGATTCAGACCCAGGTGTGGGGACCAGATAAATGCAAACCTGATCAGGCAACGACAAGACAGGCACAGGTTCACACTGTGTACCCACACAGCAACCTTTGTGCCATAAACACATTCACGTCTGAGCCCCGCCTGTTTCCTCCCACGCACCCTAACCTCACTGCAGTTTTTTTTTTAATCTTTCCATTTGTGCACTCCCAGCAGTCTTCCTTCCCAAACCTCTTTTCTGCTCAATCCTCCTCTCAGACGAGTATCAGAGTTAAAGACGTCAGGCTAATCCTGCCCCAATGGCCATGATGTATACACACGTCTGTTTTGAAGGTACTGCATTTATAAACAAGACTGCATATAGTATGTCAGATTAAAAAGGATGGATAGTCAAGCTTGTCCAAAAGTATTTTGATCAAGTACTAAAAAATGTATACTACAAGTTCACTTTATATATAAAAGTAGTAAACATTTATATAGTTTTAAATGTGGTTTCTGTGATTGACAGATACCTGATTGATTTCGTCCATCCCGTTGCTGGCAAATTCAAATACCAGTTCACTGGGTTGTACTGCAGTCGTCATGACAGTGGAGTTCAGAGAGCAGAGAGCAGAATAAAGTATTCCCACTGTGACTACTCCTCCTCCTTATTCTCTGCTTCACCTCAGAAAATGGCCTCTGTGTCGTCCTGTTTAATCTGAGCAGTTAGAGTTGTGAGAGACCGTGAGCTGGGTTTCAGAGGAGTGCCGTGGCCCAGGTGGGAGCAGCCTCGTCCCTCTCTGACACAGAGGCTGGGCCCCGCTGTGCCTGGAGCATCTACACCTGCCAGAGACACAGACAGAAATAGGGTCCAAGGTCAGCAAACATATTAGATCAGTTGAAATTTACTGAAAGACAACAGGCAGCGATAGTCTCAGTACAAGATGGTTAAAGAGGCCTTACTTGGTTGTGTAAAACCTAATTAGACCAACACATTTTCAAGAGAAAAAAATTATCTGGGTTATGATATTGAGGCTTAAAAGCCACAACATTTGTCCCTACGTGACAAATCTTTGCAGAAAATGAATGGTAAATGTTAAATGGTAAATTATTTAAATGGTAATGGTAAATTATCAACCCAAATAAAGATCAAGAAAAGCAACACCCACCCAATGTTGCTTACGCTTGCATGATGCTTTTATTTTGTCTGAAGAAGCTATTTTATCCTGTGCAGTTCCCTTTGGAGTACAATTTTAAAAACCCTAACCCTAACACAATGTACATCTTCATTTATCAATAATTGGGCATAAAATCAACGTGGATTACAGCACTAAATGTAATCTTCTACAACAACCAGAGCTGCTTTTTGTAATTGTTTTCCTTCTGGCCCTTTGCACCATGTCCTCTTTCTTTCTTTTCTCCTCTTCTTTGTCATTAAAATGATCTCCAACAACTTAGGGCTAAAAATCCCCCCCAGAAAATCTTCATCAATTTATTTTAGCAGCAACAACATCTCACCAAATAGCTGAGAGGATCTCAGTTCACCATTCATGGTGATTTAATTACTGACGGCCTTTTATTTCGTAACTCTCTGACCTTGACTGTGAGACTCCCCACTGCACACCACCCTAGATCATATGGTTCTGGGGTCTGATATTATGATCACATGAGTAGGTGCTAGGGTGGAGATGGTCTGACTGAGCCCTCCCCACTTCACACAAACACACATACAGATCACTTGTCTGATGATGCTTTGGAAGCCCCTCTGTGACGACCCTCGAGAAATTACTCTGATCACAGACAGAGGGGGAAGCCAACTAGTGGCCGGGCTGTTGTGTGTGTTCATGTGTGATGAGGTGTGCCCCAACAGCCCGATACCCAGAGGCAAGTTTTCTGTATGGTGGATGCCTAACGAGACCCAGCGGCTACCCCACCTCTACTCCCCCACCCCCACCCCCACCCCCACATCAAGCAACCTTCTCCTTTTCCAAAGACCAAAGACCTGGCAAGAGTAGAGAATTCAGATGGCAGTTTGGTACACCCCTCCTCCAACACTCACACGCCTTTCCCACTGCTGCAGGGTGGAGCTTATTTGCTTTGAAATGCCTGTGTGATAGTCAAAGTTACATACCAATTGTTTTTTGAAGGGGGTGTAACAGGAGAGGAGGTGATAGAGGACTTTTGCAGCTTGTCAGGCACAGGGGGCTAATGTTTGTGATTTAGTTTTCCAATCTGCTAAAGCATCCAGACAGAATAGAAACATGTGGCTGTTGTCTGTGAAGCCACACTTTGGATAAGAGGAGAGAGCCAAGGAAATTAAATCTGAAGGCTAGTGTTTCATTCCAGTCAATCCCCTCTTGCTGTCTCTGCCGGGCAGGGTCGCTACCCACCTCTGCCAGAGCTGGTCGCTGCTGCCACATGTTTGGAGCTCAGTGTCTTGGTCTACTTGGCCATGTTTTTGCTGGACACTATACACTATCAGACTCATGCACAAAAGATGAAAAATGCGGTTTGAGTTTTCCAAATTAAGGACGATGTAGCTATAAGTCATATTACTGAACAAAAGAGAAACCACTGAAAACAGTGTGGGTGGACATGCATTTGCAAAATGACTCCTTATTTGTGTTTCCAGTGAAAAAAATACATTTACAGCAGATTCCTTGAGTAACATTGCATTAACAGGTTATCAGCGGACTGATGGTTAGAAAATCTGCAAGAATTTTTGCCATATTTCTGTCTAATGTTTCATGTTTGCACACAATTTTATGTGCTATCTGTTGAATTCATAATACAGTGTCACAGACCATGTCAGTGGCTACATTTGTGTATTTTTTATATCCCTCCTGTCAGTGCTTCATTGATCTGGATGCCCCAGTTGGCATGGTACTAACTGCAGACAGGACTATAAGAGAGCCAGCCATTAGTCAGATCCAGCCTGCACAATATCCCCAAGCACATGACAACAGCTGCCTTGTCCCAGCACAGGGGCAGGTTTGTGACTGAACAAACTACGTCATGAAGAGAAGAGGAGGAGAACAGTGAAGGGAGGGATTTTACAGAAATGTTAGTCAATGTATAATAGTCCACAGAGCAAATAGACTGCCTGTGACTCGATCTGGGTGGGGCGCTCTTTTTACAGACTAGAATATTTTAGTATGGTTACCAGGAGTGGCGTCTTGATGAGGCCTAGAGGATGAAACGCTTAACTGTGGTGTCCTATGATGAAATACAACCAAACACAAGTGTCGTATGTACTGCTCTATATATCGGTCTCTTATTTCTGCTAATCTCTGTTGACACATTCTTTAAAGCCATGCTCTGAAACAAATAGATAATTAAACTATAAGAACACCTAATTAGGCACGTGAATCAGGATTAATATTGTATATTATGTGGCCTCCTGAGAGGAATAAATTTTTAATACAACAACATGGACATGTCAGATTATGTAGCTATTATCGCAATTAATATCAGCACACAGCTGCATTTTTACAGTACACATAACAAAGCAACCATTCATTTTGGACAATTTTCTAAACTCTGCCAGTTTAAGCGAGAAATCTCCCTCTGAAACATTGTGGTCACCAGGATGTCTCGTTTTCTATTAGTGTAAAAAAAATGTTCCCTTGTTTTTTTTTGTTTTTTTTTTTTTACTGCCGGCAGCTGCAACATGCAGTTGTATGACTGAAACAATAAAATAGTGGGACAAAACAAAACAACTGCTTTCACACTCCTTTTCAAAACTATTGAGAAGTGCAGCTTTCAGGACGCTGTCCAATTTTTTTCATAGATTAATTAAATTCTATCCAATTTTATTTTCTTGTCACTACCAACTTGTATGATACATTGTAATGTAACATGACTTAAGTTATCAAATTATTACTGTATGTCAATATGCAGAGATGATAGTGATGTCATGTGACCAATATCATGACATCATCTCTCAATTAACTCTACCCTGGTGTTTATTGTAATTAAGTGTAATATTCATACATGGCGACCTGGTGTGCAGTAGACTGAAACAGAGTAAGAAGCAAACACTTGCCGACTCCACCTCTGCAGCATGGTGACTGTCAGTCGCAATAACAACCAATTAGAGTCAGGATTCATGAACAAATGGAGCATTCCCAGAAGGCCCTACTTCCCCCGCTTTAGTCTCTTCAGCTGAGCTCATTGTTGACCATGAAAGGAGGTAATTTAAGCCAATTGAATGACTATGCAGTGACTCACCCTGCATGTGGTGAGTGCAAACATTGTGAGATGCAAGAAAAAAAAACAGGCAAACTTTACTTATCTGCCCATTCTCAGCTTAGGTTACAAAAATACATGTTTGCTCAGGTGACTGACTGTTCAGCAGTGTGCTTGTTTGGTTTTAATACAACAGTCACAGGTCTTAAAGATGGCTAAAGGTTGTTAAGGGAGTGTAATTGGTAGTCTTGATGTTTGAAAACTTTTTTTTCCCCACACAGGTGAAGACTTGGTAGATGACACCTGTTCAGTTTGATGTAGACAAAAATCAAGAGTCTCTTTAATGCCCCCTAATATATAAAAAAAAAAATTTAGAAAAAGTGTGATCTTGCCATCTGAAAAGGTTGAAGCGATTGATTACCAAGACGAATTATGTCAAAGTCCTAAAAAGATGTCTGCTTTCCCATAAAACACTAACATGGACAGCAGAACATTCAAAGGCTTAGCCCCACCATGTTATGAAATGGTTGTCAGCGTGCTGTTTTTGCAGGATCCTCTGGGTTCCTGTGAAGGAAATGACTCAGTGATATGAGACTGAAGCTCATTCCTGGAGCTCTGTGATGGCCCATATGGGCATCAGGACATCATGATCATAATTTCTGGACAGAAGTTTCCTCTTGTTTTACCCAGCTGTAATTAAACTGCCCACCAGTGTTTAACAATGGTAATTGTAGTGCCAAGAAAAATAACTCAGACACAACAGCTTTGGGAAAAACATGGCTTAATTTAGATGCAGAAAGAGAGTCAGTAACAATCACAAACTGTATGCATGTTTGTCATTTTACAGAGATAAAAAAACTGTTTGCTAACAGCATAAGAGGACAGCAATTAAAGGGTTGCAAAGATGGCAGACAAAGACCTCACAGACATGGTTTTTATGATTGCTGCAGCACTGTCAGCAGCATAAAAACTGTTTTGTATACAATACTTTTTGTGCATTCTACATTTACTCACCACCTACCATTGCACAATACAGCATGTCTCACCATGTTTCAAACTCAACTTTACTGAGCTGAGTAAATGAGCGCTTTCACAGCACTTTCCAGAGGCCGCACCATGCGTACAGCGGGTGAACGGCAGAAATGGGCACAGAGGCAGGCACAGACTCTGGCTCACAGCATGCAGCTGCAAAGCACAAGGCGTCAGAAACACAGACAAAACTGCATCTGAGGCAGAGCTCACTGTCTGTACTACACGAGGAGGTATTAGGCTGTGCTGTGCAAGAGCCAAACAAAAAAACGTCACCTCGAGCGTAGGCTTTCAAAAAGAGAATGGAATTTAATCTCATCTCCTGTGAAGGTTGTAGTTTTCCACTCAGGATTCAGGCTCTGTAATAACATTAGCTTATGCCATCCTATACAATTCTTGGTAAAAACTGGGGAAATAAATAAATAAATAAATATATATAGAATGTGACACATTAGCTCAGCAGGCGAATAGGGTGTAGAAATCTGGGATGAAAGCTCAGTTATATCCCCTGGGACTGTAGTTCAGAAATGTCCTCAGTGACCGCATTCCACCTCTCTTTTGGTCACATTTTCATCCTGATGTGTGAAAACATATTTTTCTCTGAGACATTATAGTTTGACCTTTCTCAGCTAACATTCTCAGCTAACATCTGGCAGCATGCTGGACTGTCCTGTTTCATGGCATACATTAAAAATAGGTGCTAGAAATGGCTATGTGTAAAAATGGGTAGAAAGAAAAAAAACACCCACAAACTGACCTGTGAATTTAGCATTCACAGGAACAGCATCACTGAACAGTGGGTTTCTGCAGCTTCCTGTCTGTTAAACCACACTCACAAGAAAACTCTTCCTCTGTGTAAGAGCGGAAAGTTCTCAACTCCCCCTCCTTCCTTCTCAAACAACATGCTATTACTCTACAGATATGAGTTTATTACACAGGTACCATTTCCCAAATGAATCATAAAGTTACTTGATTCCCTGAAAGAGCGATGAATAACACCAAACTGATTACAAGTGGATAATATTTTAGATAATGACTAAGTGTTGCCTATCTAACCAATAATTTCTTGTGTTTTAGTTGGTAAACTTGAAGAAAAAAATATTTCTAGTACTTTGGATTTACAAAAGTCATCAAATCAATACTAAGAACTGCATCACTGGCTTGTAAATATGTCAGTTATAAGACAATATCGGCAGATGTGACCACTGAATTTTCTTTCACATTCTGACATTCAGCTTGTTGCAGTTTAAAGACAGTGGAGTTGTATTCAAAAGGCTTACAGGGTATCTCAAAGTCATATTTGCCATTTGAGGAAATCTACTGCCCACAATGCTGACACAAGGCATGCAGAAACAGGCAGCACTGCAAACCCCCACCCTATCTATTGCAGATGAACATAACCAACTTGAGTAAGTTTCAGTGCAAATTCTCAGAACAAACTACAAAGTTCCTGTCACACGGTGTTCACTTATAGGTCAGAATGCATGACAAATATATCAGTATGAACATGTAATGAGAGCAGCCCACAAATGTTTCAATTGTTACTAAGAACTACAGACTTTAAGTACACCATCAACACTAAAAGCACCTTTTGTTCATCTCAGTTCAGCTACAAAAAATTGAATAAATAAAAAAGTAATGTGCTTACAAATGTCCAAACTCAAAAAACAATTCCAAAAATTCCATCTTTACTATGTTACTGATGTGAATACTACATACTGCCATAGAGAAGCATGTTTCAGTTTTACAGAGGCAAACTACCCCCAGTAGCTTATTTCTGTAATGTGGCAACAAGCCACATGTCACAGAAAGGAAGAACCACTATAGTTGTGAAAACAGGACAGGAAATTGCAGCAAAGTCACAGGAAAAAAAAAAAAAACAACTGCACCCTAAAGCATCACAATTTGATGTACTGTGTGCTCCTCTGATGTCCACTAAGCTGTTTATCAAAAGGATTTGAATGTTGTCAGTAAGACTGAAGTTAAGACTATGTGCTTATGTACTGCAGAAAGTGCATGTCATCGGCAGCAGTTAAAATCAGCCTCCAATTACGCGACATTTTAACAGGTTAAAGCTCAGTCAGGACAAGCAAAAAAGTGGAGAGCCAAAGAAGGGGGGAAAAAACTGCATTATACAATTTAATATTTTGTTATTTATATAGCATGTCCTGTCCTTCTGAAACTACAGCACTGGTCAAACCACCAATAAATGGCAACACTTCTATGCAGGTCTGAGCATGAGGGATGGTACAAGCAATACATGTGGAAAATAGTGATAGCACAAATGTTAAGTCATGTTTGTTGCTTTTATATCTAATTTCTATCACTGGTCATATCAGAGGACACTTCTTTTCTCACAGATGGCCAAGCAACAGCAATAACTTGACTGGTTAAATCACTGAGAGTGCTGCAGCTTCTTATCAAGGGCATTGCAGGAATTATGAATGTCATAGAACCCCTTTTAACTTCTCTACAAGACAAAGCTCTTATGTCCATTTAACTATGAATGAATAACATCATCTATCCAATTCTAGCATATAGAAAAACAGGCTTGTCATTGGAAAAAGAATGGGGCACAACCCTATTCTTAGTGCCATTTTTGTCCATTCATGTCTGACAGAAATATGTTAGATAATATTTATATTATGAATCTGTCCAGTTGTTTGTAATATCACTCCTTTTTGCCACACCAGAGTCTCAGCTTAGTCACGTTATTTAAAATATTAATGATTCAAAGTAAAAAAAGAAAAGAAAAAGAAAAAAAACAGGTGAGGAGAAAAACCATGCAAGTCTGTGCTTGTGTCAGTTGCATCTCACTGCCCTTCTTATATTTTCTTTGCTGACATAGTTTTAATGTTTTGCCTGACTTCCCAACTGTTGTTTTGGCTGCTGTGTGGAACCTATTTGATGCATGACTAGACTGAAAAAGCTAAATTCTCTCCTTTTACTTTGCATGCAAACCTCCAACAGGCAACATACATGTAAAGGAGGGCAGAACTGTGAATTAAGGAAACAAAATAGTAAAATAAAATACTGTAAATAAACTTTCACGAAAGACAGTATCTTAGCTAGATTCAAACCTAGATAAGTGATTTTAAAAACAATGATACAGTACTCACACATACATAGTTTGACGTGTTTACATTCATACCAACACTAACATGTCACAGCACAGGAATACTGGCAGCAGCAAAAGAGGATACCCAGAAAAAATACCAGCAGCACTCAAAACCAAGCTTAACAACAACAAGGGGAAGGATGACATCCCTAAGTTTTTATTGAAATATAAACTACACAGCCAACTTTACCCTGATGCAATCCATCACATTATGCAACATCCTATAACAGCTTATTATCTCAAAAGGAGAAATTCCATTTTAAGTTAATGTACAACATTAACTTTGCCAAAATACTTTCCAAATTGCCCTGCAACACTACAAGGTGTGTGTGTTTTGATGGAGTACAGAAATCTCAAGGCTCCAAGTTTGAGTCAAAGCTGAACATGGGACCTGGCTGTTGCACAGGAGACTGCATACCAAACAGGTCTGGACACACGTAGTCTGACGTGTCCACCCACAATCAGGCAACCAGTAATGTTACAAGGAACACATCTTCAAATGGAACAGTCACACAGAGATCAGATTATCTTATGTCTCCTCTGTCTTGTCATAAACTTTGTGTCCAGCTCAGCAACAAACAACATTAACATTCAAGTGCTGTGTAAAATAAGTCTGTTTGCATTTTTTGGCACACATGTATGAGAAATTTTTAAAACTTTGCTACAAGGTAATTAGCTGGAAACAAGCTAACAGAGCTAGCCTGGCTCTGCCTTAAGGTAACAAAAGCTGCAGACCAGTAGATAAGTTAGCACCAACGTATTATATAACTACACATTGTTTCTACACATTTTTTTGCACAGATTAAACAAGCTATGATAAGTTCATTTATGAGTTTTAGAGGTTCTAGAACATGTTTTTGTAACTTCTGGGCAGAACCTGACCAAGTGTTGCCCCTCTTTATGTTTAGCTTTGTTATATATTAGCAAACAATCAAGCTAACTGCAGTGAATTAGCTTTGTTAAATAGTTTGCTAACTGTCTTGTTGTAGCTCCTTGTTGGAGGGCGCAGATAAATGCCCTCTTCAAATTTAATTCATTTTCCGTAAATACACCCTCTAACATACTTTTTCAAATATAGAAGCAAACAGAACACAGAAACCTTATTTTCTTTCTTACAGCATGTACTATTGTTTATTTTATTATTAATTAATCATAACTTTTTTGTAAATTGTGAAAATTTGCAGCTTTAGCAGAAATATTTGTAAGATTTGTGTAGCTCATGTTTCAGTTAAATCACTAGCAACAACTATATCAACTTTTCCTGTCTGATCCTTCATAAAGCCTGACAGAAAGGACCACTCACACCGACTGCTTAGCCCCTTTAAGACAGCTTATCTGATTTCACACAGTTAGATACTGGGTCACAGTGTAAGGTGTCACTGGCCAATGTTTCTATCTAATCTTACAGCCAGTAAACATGTGCCCTGCCCAGATCTAAGGGCTGTTCAAGATGCCAGGTACATTCTTGGACTACAACAGAGGGGAGGAGAAAAAAACAAAAAAACAATCAAACTAACTAATTGTTAGGCCACATGAGTTATTAACAAAGTAAATTACAACTCGTGAAGTCGTGACTAAGTGTTGTGGGACAATATGTTTTATGTATGACATTACTTTTAACATTTCAGCTTCCCTTACATTTTTACAGCTATGTCTGATTTGTATGTCACTATGACAAATGTAAAAAAATATGATCACTGATGAACCCCAACATCAGTCTAGTTCACATATTCAGCTGTAATACATATCAAACGGAGGTTTATATGGAGAAGTGTTCTGTGCAGGAAGCAGAAGGACAGCCTGCTCAGGCAGGTAAATATTTGAGGATGGTTTATTAAATACACTTGTTTATGGCAGTCAGGGCATGAGAAAAGTGCTACAGGGGTGCACAAGATGAGGACAATAAACTATCTGGTTAAAGTCAGACGTGCTCAACTGGTTTATAAAACATCAGATTTGTGTTTTACAATATTCGTGATCTGTAATACTTAAACGTGAGAAAAAAAGACAAGCGATGATACATGTGATTATATAAGAAAATCATTTTGGTAAAAATGGCTCTAAAATGGAAAGTTTTTCAGGAAGATAAATGCATCATAGGCACATGTAAACACTGATCTTTCCCTCCAGTGTTATTTTGAATAAAGAGGCCTGAAAAGCAGTCTCTCAAGGGGCTGGGTTTATGTTGTCCTGATGAGAATCACGATGCAAAAACGCAAAGGTAAACAAGGAGTGGCAGTTGCTTAGGAACACGCAGAGGGAGAGGGCTAGTAAACCAGGCTCTGTGGTACATGACAAAGAGAGGCGGTGGGCCTCATTCAACTCAGTAAAGGCAGAGTGTGTTTGTTAAGACATTCTGAGGAAGTAGCATACTGTGATGAGCGCAAACAAGTGGATGGTTTTAAAAACTGTTTGATAAAATGCTGTTACCAGATGTAATAAAATAAATACATAAATTGTGAGACCTTTTCAGTATTTTTATAAACACAAAAACATTGTGATACAGAATGTTTTTGAGGGAAAAAGTTCTAAGATGTTAAGTGATTTTGCCACAACTAGTTAAACATTTCAAGTGGCTATGCTAAGCTTAGAGAACTGGTTGCAAAAAACAAGAGGGGAGTAAAGAAAAGCTGACATCACATTGGTTTGCTTACATGCTATATTGTAATATTGACTGCTTTGAGGTTGTCTATGTACATACTTGGCTTAAGCTGTGGGATCAGTCTCTAAGATCACAGATCAGCTCATGTTTAGTGCTCATAACTAAAACTTAAACATATGTCAATAGCAGGTTAAAAACGTTTTAATTAGTTTAAGACTTATTAATATCAATACAGTGGTTTATAAAATCTATAAAATATTCAATTCAATTGCAAGTTTAAAAACAAATTTCAGTTTACCATATTGCTTCACAATAACAGCTGCAATCACAGATATAAATAAATAAAAATAACAGGTAAATATAACAAACCAGGGTACAAACAGGGTACAAACCATTTAGTCTGTTACGTTTAACTAGACTTTTAAGTCAAGACTTAATATATACTCTCTGCGCTACCACAGAGAAGGCTCTGTAATATAAACTTATCACTGATTTTATTTGGAAGTGTTATTATATTTCTCATAAACTAACTAAGAAATGCGAGTAGGATTTTGTGGGGGATCAGATTTTGGCACAATACCAGTTTGTAAATGAGCAGATCTTGTATTTAATAGTGTGATTCAATTAGTCTTGATAAGATCCATCTTCTTTGTCTTTCTTCTTTTCCTTTTTCCATCTCATCCCCTCTTCACTTGATCTGACTGTTTTCAGCCAGAACAAAATCTAATCAGACAACAATGTCTTAAAGGAGTAATAAACAGAAAGAATTAAAAAATGGCTATGTGAATAACTAGAGGTGTAATTTCATCTGGAGTATAGCATGACGTCAATCCGTCTCTCTGTGTTGATCTCCAGCCCCATGTTTACCAGCCGGTCCGGCCGCACGTTCATGTACATTCATGTGAATCACCCTTGGCCCTCCCTGCCTATCAAAGGCTCGGGCAAGCGAGCAATGGCAGCTTATATTTTCAAAGTGAAATGGCGGAGAGTGGAAAGAAACGTTCACTTGCAGATGACCAGGATACGACATTAGCTCTAAAAAAAATATTTTTATCGGCTAAGATATTATCGTATGAAGAAAAAGACATAACCCGGATTAGCACTGGCCTGGTATTTCCAAAGTGGAGAGCACTGTGAGAGCTAAAGTGCCTACAGTTTGACAGTTGACTTCTTCTGGAGAGTAAGTACATAAACGTTTTAAGTTACTTCAACATGTTCCATAAAATGATGATATGTTTTGCTCAGTGTGTTTGCACTTCGCAAATTTGCTCACAGACAAGGCAAGTTTTGTATGTGTGTATGTGTGTGTGTGTATGCGCATGACACACACTGTTTTGGTCTACAATCAGCGCACAACAGCAAACCTTGCAGTAAAACGATTTATCTTTTTGCCCCTTTAAACAGAGGTAATGGGTGCTGACATCACAAGATGTAACACACCATGACCTACTTCTGCATTCTCTATTAAAAAAATAAGATCTTGCTATTTTTTTCTATAAGGAAGCATCAGTCAATTCTGTGTGTAGCATTGTAGCTACTGTATGTGAACATAGTCATAAAGACTAAAGTTTGAAATCTGTGTTCATGCTAACAATAAAAGTAAGTGTTAGTCACAAAAAGTAAACCATCATACTCGGTAATAATCATTTGAAGCTATATTAAAAACCTGCAAATGGTTTGGTCGGCACTTTGTAACACGCAAAAAAAGTGACAAGATAAGGAGATAACATGTAAATGAAATTAAAGGAAATTAGTTATGAATAGAAGGGATATTTAAGACAATAATTACTAACCAAACAGAAAAATAAAGTTTAATACCAGCCTCATTAACTGAGACTCTTCTCATTGACAGTTTAGCAGATTATTTGAGTTTTTGTGGGTATGGCTGGTTTTCTACATGAGAATCTGCTGTTGGAGCCGCTACAACCAGACATCACTGGAGCTGGGTGTCTGGGACCAAAGCCGCTGAAAACCATGTGCAAAATCAATTTCCCTCTGTGCCTGGGTCTGGATGTCTCTTAGTACCAAATGATACAATATGAGAGGCACAAGCTTACACTTTTTTTCCACTGACTTGTGTCAGTTTTACTTTCACATGCATCTCACACAGAGTGGTTGATTATAGCCTGATATCACCTCATGCAGGGTGGATGCAACAGAGGCATCTCAAACCTGCCTCCTCTACCCACACAAATACTGTGAGCAACTTCTGGGACAGATAAAACTTTTTAATCAACATCCAAATACCACAATTCCAGTGTAATTCACTTTCAAAAAGGTTCAAAGCATTAATAAAATGTAAAAATGCATAGTTCTATGAATTGTGTTCTAGTTAAAGGATAGTGATCGCTTTGCAGCATTATGTAGCTGTCTGAAAGTTTGTGATTTATCATAATTAATAATATACTCTTTTTTTTTTATCTTAATTGTCTGTTCACCTAATTACACCCTGAACTAATATTATGTCCCAACTGAGTCAAGAAATGTATTTCAAGCACTTTGCATCACTTTTTTTATTTTTTGTAATCTCAGCATAAACAGTTGTGAAAGAAGTTCTGAGATCTTTAGCTTAGATAAAATTATTTAGACTGCGTTTTAAAGAAACTATTCTTTTTAACATCACATTAGCACAGAAAGTGACTTTCCACAGAAATATGTAAATAAGGTACAAAATCCAAGTTACAGTTCCTCAAAACTGTACTTGCTACTTTCCAGCATTGCGCATGACACAGCGTTGCCACAAGATACAGCAGCCATGTCAGGAGGAGACTGAATCTCTGACCAGCATGGTGCATTACATAACCAGGAGACTTATCAAAAGGTGTGGCCTTATGTTCCACATATCAGCTTTTATCTTTCTTAGTCTTTGCCTTTAAAAACAATGCAGTTTTCTGTTCTGTAGGTCTTACTGAATAAGTATTTTTTTGCACTTATGTACTTGTCCACTCTTTCTCTGGCCAAATGATAGTAACAAGTATGAGAAAAAGATAAAAATCCATCATCACATGGGAGGAAATAAGTCTGAAGACTCAAGAAAATTACAATCACTGTTGCATCTTGGAGACCATACATAAGAAGTGAAGTCTATCTGGGTAGAAAGTCTCACCAGATGTTATGACGTCACAGCTCTAGTTCCAAATAAATTTCAGAGAAGTGGGCAGCCAGTCCCAGCACGCTCCAACTATGAGAGACCTTTGCAATGGAGCGGTAGTTGCTCAATTGATTTAACTTTATTCATCATAGAAGGATTTTCTGACAAACTGCTGCACATCAGCACAACTGAACAACTGGCTTACAGAATAAATGCAGAATGTGCCTTGCTCACTGGCACAGTAGCTGTTAAAACAGAGGAGAAAGTTACACATTAACTTTTCCACACCCAGATTTTCCCAGCTTGTCGTAAGAGTTCAAACTACCCATCACAAGTTCTCTAACCTTTAAGTCTGCATCCATTGCAAATGAAAATTAAAACTGCTTCAAAGACTAAACAAAAAAGGAGATATGATTAAAACTTTGGCATTATAAAGGAGATTATGTTCTTTCATAAAAACATTTTCAAGCCATGTTTCTAAAATAAAGTTACCGGAATGAAACAAGACACATGTATTACTAGTTTCACTATGAGTCCACTGGTTTTCTGCACCTGCCTCTAAAACTGGGACAGTGCAGAGATAGAAGTGATGATTACCTGACAACAAGGACCACAGCCACCACAGGGTCAGTGGGAAAAAAAAATTAAAAATTAAACATGGGAAAAATGTCATCACGCTGACTTTATATATCTGATCAGCTGTTAAGTCAAGAAATTCAACAAATATTTTCCACTTCATGCCCACTAAACAGGAAAAGTTAAAACTGGTTTAAATCATTATAATCAAAAGACTAAATAACTGACACAACCAATATGCATACTAAGAAGTTAATACCTTTCATACAGATTTCTGATGAACATGTATCTCACTACATTAAAATGGTTGTTAGTCTGTGTAAAGAATAACCAAGTTTAGGCCTGACCATACACAGTTTACTGTTTTTGTTTTCAGGGCATGTACCTGTAACATGAAACTGAGTAAACCCTCCATTTTTACATATCTCGGCATGCTGGAACTGTAGTAATAAACGAAACCGCACCTCCTCCCGCTTTCGTCATACCCTTCCCTCGCAATGCCTCTATGATCTTGCCCAAAGCCTAATGATCTAATTACAGGCTAAGACTTGTTGACTTGTATTGAAGGAAGAGCCAACCTGAAATTGTTGTTCAGTCCCCTCTCATGTGCCTTCCTACTCTTCTCCTTTAAAGGAGACAAACACAATGCTAGAAAACGGCAGCTACAATATGCGTTAATACTCTGAGGCACAGGGCCTCATTTACAAAACAAATCAGGGTGGGCATAGCTGAGAAATTTAGGGCAAATGCAAACTCATACCTGCTCCACAACAGAACCATTGACTCAGTGCATCATGTGCTGATGCTGCAGCTGGTAAGAATTCGGAGACAGAAGAATTATTCCTTTTCAGTCCCTTTACAAGGCAATTTTTAATAAAAGTTCAGTTACTGAAGCCATATGCAGATATATATTTGACATTTCTGAAAGAATCTGTTCTACAGTGCTTTTTGTACACCAAGACTCAACTCATATGGCAGACATTGCATCAACAACATTCGTGTTGAATGTGTTATTTTGCATTTAATTAAATAAAAAAGTCTGTATGCATGAAACTGTTCCGCATTGGCTCAGAGATTACCATAGTAAATATGATAATAAATAAATACAGACCATAGTGCTCTGTGTACTGCCAGTGCAGTGCCAGTTGAAGACAGTTTCAGACTAAAATGAGTCTGAAATCTGCATGCTGCTTAGACTGTAGACACATTTATTGAGTAATACAGCATGCACACGCTGTCTTATGTGGTTCAAAAAGTGCAGAGTGGATTCTGGTGAAACAGGAAGCAAGCGTTTATCTCTGCTGCACTGAGCAACTTTTAGAAATGAATACTAAATGACATTAAGCAGAATAATTATGTTCACAGGGGGCCAAAAATTAAAAAAAAAAAATGTCAGCTTATTTATGCACAAAAGAGGGATTAAATTACTGTAGGTTCAAACATTAATTGAGTAGAAATGACCTCCATTTTGACATCAATATTACAAGATGAACAACATTCTGTACTGGGGAGGATATGATGCATGAAGTACTGCATGGTTAACCTTATGCATAGAGCTGCCGCTGGGTACAGAAACAGCAACAAGATGTTTTTAAAATACAAATGTTATAACTCATCTTCTTTAACAAAAACTGTATCACATCTGGATGAAAAAGATGGATCAAAATCAACACGTGTGCAATTACTTATTAACACACCATGAGAAATACATGTGGGACTGGTTCAGAGGTTTGCAAAACTCTGCTCCCGCCCTAGCTCCAACATACCTTATATGGCAAAAAATTGTAAAAGAAATGCAACAAACATACACATCTGTTAAAATCAATCCTTTTAGTTCTTGAGATGGCAAGTATAAAAACTCATTCATTTATCCTATGAGTTGTGAAACTCAAGAAAATAGCAGGGTGTCTGGAAAATGTGAGTAATACATGCAAGCTAAGCTCCTGCAATAACAGAATAGTCAATGTTGTTAAGTTATTTCCATAATTGAGATTTGATCAAGAAGTAGGCAGGGAAGGAGTGAGATGCGGGAAACCATGCATCAGTTAAACTGGAATAACTTGTTAAAGCACCCTTCAGAAACCTTTCATATGGCAAGTTGTGCTGCTGAAATGCTGTAAACTCAATGGTGCTCATGATGTTAACTTAACTACCTTTATTACCGTCTATTCACACACACTGTTCCTAAATATACTTTAACCCCTGAGTATATACATTTGTATTTAAACGCTGTAGAACATTTATAGAAAACCATTTTAAGACATTCGTTTCACCATCACCACCAAAATTGTTTCAACCATACAACAAGTAAAAGTACAAAGAGAACTTTTCATCACTGACCTCAAAGACACAGGGTTCGGATGACAAGGTCCATTATAGCGATCAAACAAGTTTCGATCTCAGCAACCATTGAAAAAACAGAGAGAGATACACAACAAAGGGTGAAACTGTGAATAATCCAAGACGTATTAAGATGAGTAGAAAGGTGTCTAGAGATGAGGACTTGCCAGACCCACACCTCTTTCTCAGTGACAAAACAAAAGTAGAGAGGAGGGGGGAAAAAAAAGACAATGCAATGGCTGCTGTTTCAAACAGAAAAGGAGAAGTATAGTGAAGCAACTTGTCCTCTCCCTATGAGTCACGCAACACCATCGCCATTGGTAGAGGAAGCCTGAGGCAGAGTGCCTTCACCTGGCCAATCAGCGATGAGTATGCAAATCCTTTCAGGTGAGTTGTGCTCTGGCAGGGATTGGACAAAGCTGCATGGGGGAGGGGAGACTAGAGGCAACCAAGAAGAAGGCCACACCTAGACCAGCCTGAAAGACGAGCGACGGGTTTATCCTGCAAAGGCAAAGGAGTGTTGGAGTTGTAATTCAACAAATGGACAGGCATGCGCTTACTTTAGACTTTGACCATACAATATGTGCCAGACACGGTGATTAAAATCTGTAAGGTAGCTCGAGGGTAAAGTTCACATCTCTTTGTGTCCCATTAAAATGTTAACAGTGAAATGTGAGTCTATTAGTCAGAAAGTCAAGCTGCTTTGGAGGAGTTGATTTCCCTGGTGTATGAAACTGTCATCAAACAGCCTTTTGAAGGTTAAAAAAAAAGAAATAAAGCTGTTAACTTTTTACTTTTAGGTATGAGCAAGTGCTTCATGATAGAGTAGCAGAATTTCTTTCTTCCTCCCCCTCCTCTTCCTCCTCAGGATCACAGAAAGCTCTTGTGAACAATCATCACATGACTTGAGAGTTGATCTCAAGCATCTATTTGCATCTAAAAAGTCACATTAAAAGTGTTCTCAAAATATTGTGTACTGAAAGTGTGACAGATCACAAAGCCAAAAACATTATTCTAACTTTAGCTTGCTGAGTTGACGTTGATATAGCTGAGATATGACAAAAATCGTTATCAGAAATGACACTTGAGCAAACAGGAAGTGGTGGTCTGTGGTGAAGGTTGAGCTCTCTGTATGTTCATAGTGTGTGCACACTAATATGTTTCTCATTGCACGCTATATTTAACAGAGACAGAAGTCAAATGTTTATACAGTTAAACTGAAATAGTTCTAATTTGGCATCACTAGAAAAGGACTCAGAGCTTAATAGTTCTAAAAAATTAACCCATTAAACACATTTTAAACTGGAGTTGGATCTGTTTTTCATGGAACACCCAAAATCAGTGTCTCCGTCTCCACCAAGTGCTCTCATCGTCACATCAATTCTTCCTGGCCTCCTTTTAGTACACTTCAGCTGTGAGTTGAAAGCAGCTGATCGTCTCAGAGTAAATTGCATGCTTTGCTGGAGGGAAAGTTAAACCAAGCAATCTCCACTTATCTGTCTTTGGAAATACTGTCCACAATCCTGAAGCCTTGGAGAAAAATATTCACTTCTGACGAAAAACTCTTAAGGCTATGCTCTGCAGCAAGGCTACAATCCAGGACAACCATGTAAACATAAAAAATACACAGACACAAGTATGCAAAAAAAAACTTGATTCTTATGTTATTTACTTCATAGATTGCCATTAGTACTAAGTGAGGCCTGTTGGAGAGTCCTTAAAAGTTGTGCCACCCAGCTTTTTTGAGTTCCCCATCACATCTTCATGATAAGCCTCGATCTGCAAACAATCCCAGTGATGTGGAAGACATCATACACTCCAGTTTGCCTACCAGCTCCAGCTTGGAGTTGACGACACCATCCTCTACCTGTTGAACCGTGTTTATGCTCACCTGGACAAGCCAGCCAGCTCTGTGAGGGTCATGTTTCTTGACCTCCAGCGTATTGAATAACACCATCACTGTACTGGGTGAGAAGATGACTGGGAACCGTGCAGGTGGAACCGGCATTGCGTCCCGGATAGTTGACTACCTTACTGGCAGACCACAATATGTGTCAGATTGGTCACAGAGAACGGCCCTGCCTCTCATCCTCTTCACCCTCTACACCAATGCCATCTAAAGGAAGGGTCAGAGCGGTTTCTATTTTCTGAGGCAGCTGAGGTTCTTTCCCCATCTGCCAAACGATGCTGTTGTGAGTTAGGAAAGCAGACTGAAGGTGGCAAACACAGACAGACTCAATTAAATGATTAGTAAGGCCAGTCATGGTGTTGGAGTGGAGCTGGACTCTCTGAGGATGGTGTCTGAGAGGAGGATGCTGTCCAAGTTTAAGAACTATACTGGGCAGGCCTTTCCACCCTCTCCACAACATGCTGGACAAGCTCAAGAGCACTTTCAACAATAGACTGATTCCACCTTGCTGCAATTTGGAACGCCACAGGAAATCCTTTCATCCCGTGGTTATTACTCTGAACTCAACCAGTTAGTCTGAGCCAAAACGTCTTAAAATATTTTAAATATTTTAAATATTTATCTATTTGTTAATGTCTTTGTTGTATTATTTATATGTTATATTATATAACTTATTTACATATGTGCATATATATATATATATATATATATATATATATATATATTTATTATGTTTGATTTCATTTATTTTTTATCCAGTTTCAACACATTGTTCTAATTTCACTTGGACTCCTCTGTTTTCTAACTCCTTTTCTCTAAGTGTATGTAATTGTTTTAAGGAGCAGTGCAATGCAGCAACTTCCCTCTGGGATTAATATTTAATTGAGTCCAAGTTGCATACCTTCATTCATTGTTTAAGTTTAAGTAAATATCAGGAATGTGTCGACTTAATTGCAATTTCTGCTATGAGAAAATTAAATTAAAGGTTGAAGATCCATGCATGCTACTCTGCAACAAAACAAGTGCTCAAGTTTCTTACACTTATACTGTTTACTAAGTTCAGCACATTCCCTGACAGAAAGCCTTTAAAAGGCCGCAAACAAATACATGAGAAGGCATGAACTGCATCCCTAGGTGAATATCAAGGAGTACATCTATTTTTTCAGCCCCCACCCAGTATCATCAGAACCAGATAGCCTTCTAGTTTTTGTTTAGAGGAACTACAAAAGAAGAACTGAAGCATGTGTATTAACTGTTCTGCCAAGTTTGTAATAATCAGGACAGAGGCAGGATCTGTGGCTCTTTACCTGCTCGAAAAACAGGATCTATGTTCATGAAAGGTGTAAGATTAAATTCACTATCATTAGGGTTAAGTAAATTAAAGTCAACACTATTAGAAAATAATCCAAAGGCTCCCTAACAAGACATTTAAATAGTGAAGAGAACAAGCCATTGCACTAATATGAACTGTACTGACAATACTTAAAATTGACTGAATATATTTGAATGATTTTCCCCATCTTACCAAATAAACCATTTATTAATAATTTTCCAAGATTTATTTTCTTTGTCCAAGAAATCTTCTCACATTGGGTTAAATATGATGAGAAGATATCACTGTTACAAGCACATCAACAAATTATTTGATAAAGTAACTACAGAAAAATTATTTGAGTGCTGATTGTACTCCAGTTTTCTACAAAACAGATATTGGCAAGAGTATCATACTAAAAATATCCAGTTCAAACATTCAAATGACTTATTTCTGTAAACATTTTACTGGAAGAAAAGAAGCACTTTCCACTTCCTCTATTTATTGAACGTTGAATTTAATTCTTGGGAACATACAGACATTAAACTGTTTGACTCTCCAGACCTAACTGCTCAGCAGCCTAAAAACAGTAATTTGTTTTATTTTATTTCATTTTTATTTTTTATTTTTGCATGTGTGTTTGATTTGGCACAATCATGACAACTTTTGACTAAATCATAAATTACATGAAAAAATGTATTACTGTGTATTTTCCCTCAAAATAGCAGGAGCCTCTGTCGCCTAAGAATTTACTATATTTCCAGTTACCTTCTATAAATGCAAACTCATCCATTTGCACACGCAATCACATCCATACGCTGGGAAAAAAACAATAAAATTAAATATGTTAAAATTGCTTTTGCTTCAAGACAGGTCAGTGGGATAAAATTGAATTCAAAACCCTGTGTGAAGACACAAAAAAGTGTACCACAGGGAGCAATGTGTTCTTGTTTTATTCTTACAGTGGTTGTGTATTAACTAGAGCAGAGAAAAAATGCCTTGATGTGTGATCAGTGTAGAGACATGTGACCATGCAGACTATTTGAGAGGACACACCTTTCCTTTGCAGCCTAAGAATGAAAATGGGGTCACTTGTTGCTCTCATGCACTTTCTGTGAATAACAGAGGCCAACAATAAACAGAAACACACCTCACAAAGCACACGTTTTCTCTGACATGTCTTCAATAAAGGCAGAGCGTAAACATACAATGCAAAGCCTGTCAGTGAGCTTAAATGTGACCCAAGACATCAGGTAACTAATAGCATTTTAATCTAATAACTACTGGATTCCTGTTAAAACACTAACAGTCAGTCTCGGTATGACTAAATATGTAAATAAACCAGAATTTCAGTTAGTTGTTCCAAGTCATGATGTTCTAACATATATCATTAAAGTAAAAGAAATGTCTCAAAAAGCATGTGTTATCTAAACACGTATGCTGATGTAAATGTTTGTGAACAACAAAAATTCAGAATTATGATGGAGAGCTGTGGATAAAAGTTTAAACAATCCTTGACAGTGTGAGATATGGAAGCATTTGGAGGACAGAATTATTTGCGTAGCTTAGAGGTCATCCGATGGCTGCTCAAATCAAGAACAGGCTGTCAGGATGTCAGTTAACAGTACACAAGTGCACCCCACAAGAGACCCAGAATGAGGTAAACAGGAGGGCAAATAGGCATTTTAATTAACCCCAGTGAGATGGCAAAAAATTTATGTATGTATTGCACAGAAAATATTTGTCAGGTGTGGATTATTAAGAAACATTGAAGGTAACCAAGGTCATATAACAGTTATTTAGTATGCCAGCTGGTTGAGGCCAGACTTATTGTTGCAACAATCTAGTTTGTTTAACAAGCTGACAGCTCATGGTGCTATGTACACCTTATCATTCTCGGACAATGAGTATTCTGAGCTGAGCCAGGACCAAAGATGATTCACTGTGCAAGAGACTAGATTTGTAGATCTAACATAGAGTTGAATGTGTTAACAGCTGACACCACATTCAGTATGCAGGAACTCAACCCCACTGCATCAGAATGATTCATTGACACCTCTAAGCAGAAAATGATGATCACAACAGCTCCATGCCACAAAATGTTAGACTATCAGTGGGTTTACTTGACTACACCCACAAACTGTGTACCCATTTACGGATGACTTCCAGTAGATATACTGGATATCAATTGGCTCCATTTCCAACGATTAATTTAATTTCTAGACACAACAAAGCTCACATACTTATTTCTCAACCCTCTTCATTACAATTTTGCATCTAATGTAAAATATTGACAAAAGAAAAAAAAAAGAAAAACACAAGTACAACCACCAAATAAATCCTTTTCCATTACCAGTAAAAAGCATGTTTACCATCAATGATCCAAGGGCCACAACATACTCACAGAACTGGCTTTATATTCAGTAGCCACCTGCAGGACTAAGCTGGGACAACATAAGGGGCTTAGTTTGCACTTTATACTGCTGGCCGTATTGGAGAACTTTCTTACCAGACTCACAGCTTCCATGTGACATGTTATGATTGGCAAATGTGCCTTTACGGAAAGACGAAAAAAACATGCAAAGTCTTGCAGCTCAGAGTGAAGTAGTCCCATTTGAAATTAAGGGTATTATTTTGGTGTTGTGATGCTCTAATACTGAGCTGAACCCAATAAGTAACCCGCCACTACCCCCAAAGTAAGTTGCACATTATCCATATTGAGCTAACCTGACCTATATTCCATACCCTGCATAAATATGGAAAACCTAGATAGTTATTTGCTTATGTACATGGCTTTTATGTATGTCTTTCATATTGGTAACTGTGGAATTAAGTTTAGTTCATGTAATACACTCACTAAATAACCAAAGCTTTGTGTTGGCTCAGATCTATAAATTGCAGTTACTAGTATATCAGCCTGTGTAAGTTCCTACATATATGTATTTTATATTACTGGCAGTATTGGATGTAACATACTTCAACGGCATGCAGTAGTGGACTTGGATAACTTTTTTGGGGAGGGTACTAGTAATGTTGTAGCAGTTTTGCAATTCAAGTAACCAGTTACTAGCTACTTTCTCAAATACAAATTCTTGATATTGTTAAAACTTCACATAGCAGCCATCAGTCCTGTAAATGTCAGGGTGCAAGAGCTTCTCAATCAGCTATTGAAATGGCATGAAAATGTCATGTCATATCATGAAAATTCTCACATTACTTTAAATGTATGGATAAAATTGCTTGATAATAGCAATGCGCTAATTAAACTTTTTTTTAAGTCACTGGCTTTAATACCAAATATGTAGCCAGTATCTTGTTTTATAGATCTAAGTTACTGCACAAAGAGGGTGTTAGTAGGTTTCCCCATGCAAATGAATAAGGAGAAATTAAATAACTACATATATCATAAGGAAAAAAAGGAGTCACCATCTCTAGGTGTACTGGCCCATAAACCTGGGGTCCTGTGGATATTTCAAGTACATCATAGTGTAGTTTTTGTAAATAAGTATTTCATTGATTGGTACCATTAGGTCTGCTGCTGTCCAAGCCACAGAGGCACATGCAGACAACATCTCATTAAATATTAAGAGCAGAAAATAGGCCAACAAAACTATTCACATCATCCAAGTCTCACCTCTGTGGGCTATTTCAGATACAAGCAAATAGATAGATAACCATGTTGTGTCATTTACCATGTAAATTGTCTCCTCTGGAAATAGTTTTAACAAGAATACATTTTTTAAAATGTGTGTTTCATCAACTATGTCAATGCTGTGAGCATGTTTGCTCCAGTTTGTGTCAGTAGAACGTGCATTTTAAACCCTTTCATTGCTGCCTTGTTATTAATAAAATGCCACGAGGTCCTCAGAGTATATTGTGCTGTCACTCACGGCCTTGATTATAATAGTCTGTGCCTGAATGCAGTTAAATAATTCAACAAGTCTGAGGACCACTTGTCATTCTGAAATGAATCCTAAAGAACTCCTAAACCCAAAAGGACAAAAGCTGCTGATCATGAGGACAGAAGTGGATTTTAGCAGAGGCAATGGTCTCCCAAAGCTCAGTGTAAAATTCAGCCAGCAGTGTCTTCACTTGTAAGACTTATGTTTGTTGAATGTTGAATGAGGATAGATCATTTGCCATCTTCAGGCAAAGCTCTCTGTTGAAATCCAAGCAGCACTGGCTTAGCTGACTCATAAGAGGCCTCCATGAACCACTCACTACTACCTCATTAGCTGTAGACATGAAAAATGATAGGCTGGAAAATCATTATGTACCAAAGTTGCAGACAAAGACAGTTTCTATTTTTGTGAGGAACTACTTTGTGTGGTCAAACAACAGTAAGCTAAAACATTACAAACTAAGCCACTCCTTAATGCGATTACATGTACATCAGAGATACAGCACACAACGCTGTGGGCCTACATTGACCTTAGCGAGCACCATAAAGTAATGTGGTTAACTAATCTTATGATGTCAACATGCTGTAACCTGAAGTAGTTCTCTCTACAAATAAAGAACACAGTTTGTGTGTAAAGGCAAAATATTCCATCAATCCACTCTCTATAGCGAACTTATCTTGTTCATAGCCACAGTAGTTGGGGTTTTCCAAGTTTCATGTTATGTGTGGCACTATTTTAAATAATGCAGTCTGGCCTCATAGTAAATTGTGAAATAGTAAATATATAAGTACCATTTTATTTTGTAGATTAACACAAGCTGTTATTGTTTATTTGTTTTGTTTTTTATGGTATTTTTTGTTTGTTTTTGTGAGAACCTTTAGAGTCCTGTATTATAGTAGGGATTTCTTTTATATTTGACTTCATTGCAGACTTCTGGCAGCTTTCTAACATGGGATGAACGTTACGAAGAGTACTATTTTAGACCAACACATGGGGAAGAAAGTAATGGCAAAAAAGAAGTGTAAAAATAATATACATTTACATGTACAGTCCCTTGCACATTTCCTTATACATTCATCTGCTACAGGCCCAGAACTATATACATATAATATTTACTGATGGGTTTAAAACTTAATAATTAAGAACTCTCTCTCTCTCTAGGTCCTATTTGTAAAAGCATATCCTCCTGTGATTTTCACCACAAACTCTTTGTTAGTATCGCAATTAGTAGTTTAGAATTTACTTGGTAAAGTCTCCATGACTTTGCAAAACAAACTTTTCCTTCTTTAATTACATCAAGACAAATCCTTGCAACTCAAGTCAAGTTGTCCTCCTTCACTGAGCTAAAAATAGTTTTGGCTGCCTTCAGATTACATCATGACAATGTACAACTTCATGGAGAAACCAAGGCATGACTATGCATCCAAGTCACATGCTTGTGAGACAGGCAGCATGAGAGTGGAATGAGGTTACAGGTGGAATTTCCCTCCTGCCTCCTTTCTCCCTGACGTCATGTCCACTGGCAGCTGTTTACTACTGCTGCTTTGCAATCTAACATGTCTGACAAGGTGATACTCAGTTGTGAACAGCTAGGAGTAGTTAAGCAGCAAAGTACAGTTAAGGAACTTTGCAAACACTTCCCTTGTAGGTATTTAACAGTAATCAAGCCAAGAGGGTGTAATTTTTTTACATGTTAAAAAAAGGGAAGTTCATGAGTTTTATTTCTCTTTTCACTAGTCAGTTCCTGCATTTCTGCAAGTCATTTGAGGTTTCAGTCATCTCATATGATTGTTTGTTTAGTCAGAGCATATAAACATTGCCATCTTGTGGTTATTTCTAAGGCACCAAATGAGACTAATTTACACCTTGACAGCAAGGCCATTACACACATTTGGTGGCCTCAGAAAATGTCATTATGCTAGTTTTAAACCTGCAAAGTCAGTTTATAAGAGCATTTTTTTAGACATAAAAGTATCAGGTAAAGAATATAATAATCTAATACTTTACTAAACACTGAAAGAGGAAAGTTGGTGGATTTCTTTTCTAAAGATTACAAACTTGCAAAGGAGAAAGCTGTAGTATTCATTAATCTCTTGCAGGGCCTCTCTAAAAGCTTTAGTGAAACTGAAGTGCTGCCTTCTACACGGATAAAAGCCCAGTTCTTTTTGTGAAGCCAAATCAATACCAAAGCCCATTAAGGCAGATTGCTACATCTTGGGCAAGAAGATGCAACTGATGTCTGAGGAGTCCTTTGTTACTAAAGGTAGAACAATGGACGGCACTCTGCTGCTGCCCTTGGTCATCATCATACTCCTCAGCTGCTCAGACAGCAGATGATGACATGACTGTCATAGGATAGGATGAGTGCTGGGAACTGCTCCAGCCTCAATACACACAACCGGCCCATATCAGTCAAAGCCTGGACAATATCAAAGCCATCAGAGCACAGAGGAATGAGGCAAACATGTTCCTAAAACAAGAGCACATGTTTGAAACAAACAAAATGACTCCATACTGGAGTGTATTTTAAAATTCTAGTTCTGGATAATTGTTTTCAGTGGATTCAAGTTTCCAATTATCCACTAGCCTCTGCCAGTGTTCCCACCAAGGAAGGGCTGGATGGGGGCGGGAGTGGAGGGCCAGAGTAGGGTTGGTGGGACCAGCTGGTCGTCTCTCTGGTGGGACTGACTAACTAACATCTTGTAACTCTCCCCTTCCCTCTGCGTCATGGCTGCCTGCTCTGAAGTGAGCAATTCTGACCGACCAATGAGGCACTGTTTGTCTGTCCCATGATACAAGCATCTCAACCAAAAAATGTAAACATCTGGCAAACATTTAGACTCCCCACAGATTTGGGATGATGAAGTGTGTAAAAATAAAAAAAATAAAAATAAAAAACAAAAACAACATACCATAATGTCCAACATTGCAAATCTATATTTGTAAAAAAAAAAAAAAAAAAAAGATCAGCTAACATTACTTTGCTTTTGTCTTCTATGTGAGCGCAGTAGGTTTATGAGTCTCCCACAGCAGTTTTCTACTATTTTAGTCAATATTTCAGCCTAAGGCTGCCTAATGGAATGAGTGGCACACTGTGTGTCAGTGCTGGCTGCTGTAGGTTTTCCATGTTTTTAGGCCAAACTGTATATTTAGCATCATAATGAAAACCACAACGATTCTGAGAGGGCAAAGTCCCCCCAAAAAAGCAAAAATAAAAAAGACAAAGTGATAACTAGCTTAATATTATTGCAGATTCAACTATAACAAAGGGCTAGTTATATTTTTAAAAAGTAACAGAAAATGTAAAAATTTGGACAAAGTTCCCAGCAGCCAGTTTGTCACAGACTCTCAGTGTCTGAACTTTCCAGACACAGAACTGGAGTTTCTGACCTGGTATCAAGAACATATCATAATCAGAAAATGTCTTCCTATTAAAACATAACATTTTTTTTGTTTGTTTGTATGTTTGTTTTTTGTTTGCTTTGTTTTGTTTTTGTTTTTTTGTCCTTTCTTTAATTCTGACTGCAATATTAACTTTACAAATTGCACATTTCCAGCATACTCACACCATCAGTGTAGTCACATGCCAGCTGACTGTCACAAAGGGGAGTCACTGTGTGGAGTAGTGTGGAAAGCAACGCCTTCAGGCCGAGATCCAAGCTAATAATAATATTTTCTGATTTCTGTCATATTTCTTCAGTCTTACAAACTTTTGAGTGTGTAAGGGCATTCAAATGCATCTGGTACAGTAACTATTTGAACATGTAACAAATAGTCATGCCATGAGCAACTAAAAGTGGTATTTCATATGAAATTCGGAAATAATAGAAAGTGTGAGAAAAGATTATCATAAAATAACCTCCACGCTAATGTAAGATGCATACACAGTCACATTTGTTAGTTCCAAAAAGCATAAAACCTACTATGAAACAGGGTATTAAAATTCAGACTAGACTTACCCTGATTGAAGTTGTCGTCAGTGAAGCATATTCACGGGTTTTTATAGAGGCAAGTTATCGGCTGCTCGGAAGAAACGCAGCGTCGTTTTAACACATGATTCTTGGTGTGAGGTGCTAAAGCTACATCATCACAGCACAGCCACTCTTCAGATTACCCTCCCGCTCCTTTCGTGTGCTTCCTAACACAAGGTCGCGGTTTTCTCCGACAGAGGCTGCTGCTGATACATGGGGAATTCCTCGCAGTCACATTTTCCTGGGAAATTGGCCCGGCAGAGAAGTTTGGTAAAAGCCTGATGGTAGTAAACGAGTAGGGCTGAGTTTTACAGTGTATGCGAGAAGCATCGCGAAAAGATAGCGTACTAAAAGTTGAATAGTCTTGTTAAATCCAGTTTCTCAGAGTTCATAGTCATACACTGATAAAACAAAATATATATCAAATTCCTAAGCGGTGATTAACGTGCGTGTTCTAATCCAAAGACAGGCTGAATTTACGCAGTGAGTTAGCTGACTGTTAAATAAACAGGTATCCAGGCTACAATAAATAATTTTTTTATATAAACACTTACTTGCGGGGGTGCATTTATAGACAATTAACTGCTTCAAACGGGATTAACATAATTTTCAGACGAAAAATGTTGGTTGTGCAAGAATTATTCTTCAGTGCCAGGCTCACTCAGTTAAGCCTTGACATGGGCAGATGTAAATGTTAATGTGCATCTTCCGGGAATGTCCAAGCCCTTGAGAGATGAGGGCAGTGAAAAGATAACTTCCCAGCGGGCGGGGTCTCTTTTTTTTTTTTTTTTTTTTTTTTTTTTTCTTTTTGTTTTTGTTGTTGCTTATATTTTAATTTAATCCGCTATTAAAACCGTTGGTTGTTGCGTTGTTTCCAAACAATAGCTGTATGGAGAACCGAGTGTCAAAATTAAAAAAAGCTAGTTCCCATACCGGGAGTCGAACCCGGGCCGCCTGGGTGAAAACCAGGAATCCTAACCGCTAGACCATATGGGAAACACAGCACAAAAGATACACAGAAGGGTTTTCATGGTTGACATCTTGTGCATGTTTTCCTATGCATTTCTTTTTTCTTTTCGTTTAAAGACAGATTAACAATCAAAATAGTTGTTCTTTATCATGGTACTTTACATTTAATTTAATGCAGTCGTACAAACTTGCTACTTAAAAAGTTGGCTGTTCTAGCAAAATGATTTACAAGACCTGGAACCTAGGCACCATCGTGTGGTCTTACGGTGGTACTGTACACTATAAACAGAGACACTGTGTTAAGCAGTCACATGCTTTGACTTTAATTCGACTTATTTAATTAAACTAAGTGAAGAAGATAAATTATAGCAACGGTTGAACTAAGCCGTAACAATATCTGTATCTCGATTCCGCTTACCGAACAAACGGAATATAGATGCAAACATATGACGTAATTTCAGTAGAATTATTCAAGTGTAGACACGGGGTCCTCATTACAATATAAAACGTTAAATCTATATTTGCTAGAAGTTTAAGCTCGTTTAAAAAGTTTAATAATAACACTTTACAACTTTACTTTTAGCCGTAATACACGTTCAATATTATGCAACTAATACGGTTTACAAATTTTGTGCATCTCCACAAACTGTGCCCTCTCCCTGGTTTAATTGGTAGCGCCCGTAGATTCAGACAGACAGGCAAATATTTGTCAAACTAGTAGCTATCGTTAGCTAGTAAGCTGGGAGTAGAGAAATCATAACATTTAAAATTTATTTATTTTATTTTGACACGCTTGTGTGTTCGCCAAGAGTTTAATTTTTCGAGTTAACAGGATGTCAACTCCAGCTAGGCGACGTTTAATGAGAGACTTTAAACGGTAAGCGACACGAAAACAACAGAGAAGTAGCTTCGCTAACGTTAGCATCTGGACGCTAGTTTGTTAGCTGTAGCCTAAATGGAAGTCCAAACTACAAACGCACCTTAAAATAATGCTCTATATAGTTATATAATATTACGTATAATTTAGTGTTCGTTTTATTGAGTATAAATGTCTCGTATTTTCACTAGCAGTAAGATAATGGTGAATAATCGGCATGTAACGTTGAAAGTACTAGTAGATAGCTGACACCGGCATTAGCACAGCAATCGGAAGTTGTAACGTTTAGGTTGTGTAATTTTAGATCACTGCTTAGTTTGGTGTTCTACGAACGTTACTTATATATATATATATATATATATATATATATATATATATATATATATATATATATAAATATATAAACTTACTCGAGCCTCTACTTAAACTATTTGTCTGTATGCGCGTGATTTTTTGAGGCGTGTATATAAGAGGTAAAAGGGATTGCAGTACATGTCTGGACGAAATGTTTAGTTTGATTGTCTTAATACTCAGCAATGTAGGAAGAACGAGAAGAGGGCTACTATCCTCCGGCGTTGATAGGTCATCACCTCAGACTAAGGATCAGCAACCATCTGCCATGTAGTTACTGAACACTTCAAAACCCTGTGTTTAGTCATCCGCTGCCCATGGGTTCTCTATACATGTTCTACTTTTAAAGTACAGATGGTCATCGAGTTTAATCCTGTATGGTCCATGGTTAACATCTATCTCTTTGGTTTAATTTCACAACTCAAATAATTATTAAAGTTAAACGAATCATCCATTTGTTATGTGGTTACAATGGCCCAATTGATAAAGAAACTGTGCAATTGAATTCGCGTATGAACTTTTCTGTTTTGTTTCTTAACATTTTACAGTAGTAATACAAGGTTACAAAAATGATCATTTTTAATTGGTGATGGCATTATTTAAGTCATGTTTGCATAGTGTAGCTATGCTGCTTTACTGTAGGCTATGTCTTGGTGAACAGTTTCCTTCTGAAAATTGGACAGATTCATCCTGGAACTGGCCAGTTTGAGGGTTATATGTACTACTTGTGGCCTGTATTCCTTTTTCATATTCAGAAAAATTTGTCTAACGTGTACATTACAACTTAGTTCTGTTATTTTTATTATATACCCTATAAACTACCTCAGGCCCATTATGGAAAAAGTTGGTGTATTATGTAATAATGTGTTTTTACAGGCTGCAAGAAGATCCTCCAGCAGGAGTTAGTGGAGCCCCATCGGAAAACAATATCATGGTATGGAACGCTGTCATTTTTGGGTAAGTTCATGTTTTTTTGTTTTGTTTTTTAAATAATCAGACAGGTTTTAGTCATTAGTAATGTTTGAACAAAGAGTAATTATATTTTAACATGTAGTTTAGTGGGTGTTTTTTTGTTTTGTTTTTTGTGAGTTTTCCTTTTTTAAAAAAAGAATCTTGCAAGGTGATTTACATCCTTTTTGTTCATTTTCTTAAAGACCAGAGGGAACACCTTTTGAAGATGGTAAGTCTAAAGTTTTTTATATACAAAAATTTTTTTCCAACCACTGTACTTAAAATAATTAGAAATGAATTAGATAATTTCTCAGTTTTATCTCAACTGTGTAATGGCTGTGGGTAGATTGCACATGGTGTCTTGAAGGTGTACCAACTTACAGTATTATTGCACTTAATTTTTTGAGGTTGTCTTTTTAGGTACAGCATAGAAAAGTTCTTTGGAACATGTCACCTGTTATCGCTTTAGGTTCTGATTAATGTAAAGTCTGTTTCGAATCAGAAAGCAGATAAAAAAGATATTTAATGTTTTATTGTTAGTTTATTTTAATCAATTAGATTTAATTTCTACATTTGTTTATACTATGCCGCTTCCTACTAATTTCAGGAACCTTCAAACTTACCATTGAATTCACAGAGGAATATCCAAATAAACCTCCCACAGTGCGATTTGTCTCCAAAATGTTTCATCCAAATGGTTTGTATATTATTTCAGAATTTTTTATTCATTTGCTTCCAGTAAAACTGACCAAATGACTAAAGCTTTGTGTGTTATAAATGCTCTTTTGCAGTGTATGCAGATGGCAGCATATGCTTAGATATACTTCAGAATCGTTGGAGTCCAACCTATGATGTCTCTTCAATTTTAACTTCAATACAGGTAATTTAATACTCCTTTATTTTAAAAAATAATAATTCAATGCATTTTTTTACCAGTGTGAACAATTTGCAATAACATACTTTGTAAACACATTGTCATTGCTTGTTTTGCACACATGTAATGACTAACTAGCCTTAAGTGACTGTGCTGCTATAAAACTTTACTGGAAACCTAACCTGCTCATGCTCTGTGTATATTTAAAGTCTTTACTGGATGAGCCAAACCCAAACAGTCCAGCCAACAGCCAAGCAGCCCAGCTCTACCAGGAAAACAAACGGGAGTATGAGAAGAGGGTTTCTGCTATTGTTGAACAGAGTTGGCGTGACTGTTGACCTTTGTTGTCTTTGGAGCATGAAGTGTTCAGCCCAGAATCAAGAAACCACAGATCAAGAAAACAAATCTCACAGATATGACACACCGTAAAAACCTTCAGTATATTTGTCCCCGAACTGTTGCAAAATTTGTATCCTGTTGTGTTGTGGCATTCTCTTCTGCCGAATGCTGTTGTTGGGCAATAGTGAATGTTTGTTCAGAGTTAATGTACCTTGTTATACTTGGGTTACTTGCTATGTGCCACAACAGTTGTCTCCTCTCCCCCCCTTTTTTGTGTGTGTGTTTTTTAAGAATTTGTTACAGCCAGTCTCTCAACTTGTCACTTATCCACCTAATAATACATACAGGAAGTAAACTGGTTGTATATAGTGACAGTTAAGTAGATGTGCTTGCTGTGGTTTGTTGTGTAGATACTCCGTTTGTATTTAATCTCTCCTCCAGACCCCCCCCCCCCTTTTTTTTATTTTTATTTTTTGTGTGTGTGTGTGTTTTGTTTCAAGTCCCCCCCTCTCTTTGCATGTTGAAAGCCTTTTGGAGGGATAGAAAATTAACCTGGCATGGGCATCCATCTCTCCAACAACTCAACAAATGCCTTTTGGGGGTCTTTTTTCAGCTTCGTTTTACAGGCATGCCTTTTAAATTTAAAATCTTCTAAATATTGGTAAACATGACCTGCTTCGATACAGGGAAAAGACATAGTGTACCCTTACTGGGCACTTAATTTAACTTTACACAGTCCCGTAATTCTAACATCTAACCCATTTAGACATCAGATGGATCTACCCATTGCCATACTTACAGGACACCTTAAGTCCTTATGGGTTAGGCTATAAAATATTTCAATAAAATTTTGCAATCTGACAAGTCAGCCATCATAAAAATCTGATAACACTGTTTAAACAGGATGGTGTCTGTTTTCTTAAGACTTTGCACTGGTAACCCATATAACAAACTGTACATTCTCTTGTAAATAAAATAAATATACATCAGTCCTTAGTTGTTTCTTTCATCTAATACAAAAAAAAACATTTTGATTGAGATTAGCCTGTTGATATCAGTTTGAATTTATTCAATATTTACACCTGTGAAAACAAGCAGACAGGGTAACCCTACTTACACAAATTAACATCTCACTTAAAGATCACAGCTTACAGATTTGAAGAACGTATGAGTGTTGGTTCAGTTTGCAGTGGTCTCCAGGTGTAGAAATATGAAATTACATGTATTACTGAAAACGGATAAATCACTCAAGTGAGACTGATATGAGCTTGTAGCTACAGTTTGGATGTTAATGCCATCTAATCCTTGTCTTCCACGAGTCAACCGCCTACAATATTTCCATGCAAAGAAAAGCTGCATTTTCTGCTAGGTTAATTGAACAGTACAAAAACGGGAGAATTTTAGTGCCAAATACTGTCATCTTCTGTATTAAAAATAAAATATAAAATAACTTATGAGTCATCAGAAGGTGATCCCACAATGCACTAATAGCTCAGAAAATTAAAGGCTGGAGACAAAAAATATCACATTTCTCATCTTAGTCTCCTGCTAAAGCTGAAGTACTCAATGCAAAGGAATGCAAAAACTGCAAGTGGTACCTGATAACATTTATTAATGTTTGTTTTAAGTTTGTCACAGTTCAGTATGCAAGCAGGTACACTTGGATGTCATTTGATTTTAAATCCAAGTTAATGAAAATGTCTAATTTTTCATGCAGTTTAATGATTGGCCTGAGGTTTAACAAGCTCATAGCGTCCCACCTGCCCTTCCTGTAAAAGCTGGCCAATAAGTTGGTCTTTGTGTACTTTTCGGCTGACAACGAGGAACCGTTGCCTTCCCTGTCCATATGACTTGCTTCGTAGGCCATACTTTTGAGATATCTGGTGAATCTGCTTGCGCTCGTCATTGGTGAGGTCGGTTGAGAACCGAAGATCATCCTGGCGCTCTGAACTGGCATAGTTACGAATAATGCCCTCAATGTCATGCTTGCTGAGCTGAGTTCCCGTTTTATCAGTGTCCATACCCAAACCTTCTCTTGAGAACTGCTCCTTCACTCTGATTGGTTCTGCAATACCTTCTCCATCTCGGCCCAGCCCACCTCCTTTCCAGCCCATCTTCCGGAGCAGCTGGTTTCCAATGTTGTCTTCTTTAATCTCTTGCCTTGTGGCTTCCTCACCTGAGCGAGCTATGATCTGAGAACGGGATATGGCGTCGGTGTGTCCCTCCTTCCTCAGGTTCGATTTGACTACAGCTTGTGTCTGTCTCAAAGTAGCCAAAGCCTCCTTTGCTGCAATGTGTTTTACTATTTTCTTAGGCCCAATTCCAGCTGCAACATACTGTCCTTCTAGGTAAACTTCACACTTCCATCGATGATCGGGCAGAACTGAAAACTTGTAATCAGCAGTCACTTTATTAAACTGAGCTGTATCATTAATGATACAGATTGCGTTGTCAGAGTTCTCTAAAATTACCAGTTCGCTCAGATGCTTCTTTTTACCACCCTGCTGCCATCCACCAGAATCTGTCTGTATACTTCCTCTGAAGTACTGTGATTCTTTCTGCTGTTGTTGCTGCTGCTGCTGCTGTTGTCGTCGTGCTTGGTTCAAGCGAAGTTTTCTTACAGCTTCTCCAGCTGCAGCATGCTTTGAGCTCTTTTTAGTACCCGTTGCCTGTCCCACCAGCTCATCCTGCACAAAAACACTGCACAGCCATGCGTTGTTGTCAGGTAGTGGATCAAACTTATAGTCTATCTGCATGCGACTGAAAGCCGCAGAATTGTTCAGTATGCAGATGGCATCGTGAGCGTTGTCCATAACCACAAATTCTGTCCAGTGTTTATGTTTGTCAGGCTCAAAATGACCCTTAGAACTGGGTGTTGGTTTATCGTCTGGGTTCCGGAGTGCAGGGAGAAACGCTGGTGTCGGACTGTGCATCTGGCACACAACCATATCATTGACCATTAGGTGTCTGTATTTACGCTGCACAACACGAATCTCAACTGGTTTAAAGAAAAGTTTTACTGCCTGCTCAGAAGCCCGGTCCCTTGCTCCATTCTTACTGCCAGAGTATCCTGTAGCAAGATACACACCCTGACATCTCAGTTCACAGGCATAACCATCTGTTGGTACTTTCCTATTCTTCGGTAGGTCAGCCTGAGGAATATCCTTCAGGTTAACATAAATATACTCCGGGTTGGTTTTGCAGGCCTGGATACTACGGCTTAGCATGAAATTATAGTTTGGTGAGTCACTTCCAGTCATCAGCACAGGGTCCCTAAAGGCAACTGCCAATGCATTTGCAACACTTGTTATCAGCCTTTGCTTTTCTTCCAATGTTGACTGAGATATCGGAAGAAGCTGTGAAGACCCTGGTTGAAACACATTAGGACTGCTCCTGCCAGGGCTGTTGTAGACTCTGATAAATGGTCGGCTTGATGATGGCCTCTCCTGATGACTGTATCCCAAACCCTGACGTCCCGATTCCCAGCCTCCAGACCTGCTCCCTCCCCCATATCCATTATATCTCTGGGGCTGACAATAAGAGTCTAAACTGTAAGAAGAAGCGTGGGCTTCATACTTGGCTATGTAGTCCTGCTGCGTTTTTGCCATGAAATTTGAAGACGATCCATGACCTCCATAGCCAAGTCCACCTGTGCTACCTGAGGAAATCTCTCTGTCTCTATCTCTGCCTCTATGAGAACCCCAAGAGTCAGATGTGTATGATGGTACTCTGTCAAAAGAGGGCCTAAGGGAAGAGAAGCCTTGTGCTCTGCTGAAGCTGGTGTGGGAAGAGTGTTTAGAATCCCACTGTCTCGCTCCATATGACTCGCTCTTCCTGCGTTCCTTATTGTTCTCCTTCTCGTCAGTGCCAATTCCTCCACTGCTTCCACCACTGACAAAGTGCACAGGCTCAAATCGTGGTTTGGAACCAAATTTTGTCACAGGCATTTTCCTCATAGGTTCGTCTCCTGCAATATCAAGACCTGCTGTTAAAAAACAGGTAAATCCTCTGCAATGTTAGAGTATTTGTGAATGTATTAAGAGATATGACAACAGTGAATAAGTTGAAATTTGTCAGTATAGTTTTTTATTTATTTGTTCATTTGCTAAAAACTGTAATCACCAAATGCATTTATCATGGCCTCTTTAAAATAAACTATTCTTAGTGGGAATGTAAGGGTTTGACACTATCCTTTAATAGAAGAAGGAACAACAAAGGTTGTCACAAGCTGAAAATAAAGGCACAACTTGCTCTGCTTTTGGATCTATTGTAATATAGTTTCAGCAAATAAGTTATTTCCTTGTTTCTTTAACTTTAGGGTCATAATTATGCATTTCTAACATTTCAAGATACAAAACACAAATATTTTGGTGTAAATTACAAATATGTTGAAGAAAAATACCAAAACAAACACAAGAACATGCTCACAACCTATATCACTCACTGCCATCAGAAGACGTTGGTCTCTTTTTTGCTTCAGCGCTAGGACTTGAATCAAAAGAGGGCATTTCGCCGGTGCCAGTCCCTTCTGCCATCACCAGCACCTTCCAAATCAAATCCAGGCCATACCTGTTAATGAAGCCAAAGATACGGGTCAGTCTTTAATAAGAATGGGCGAGCCTCTAAAGCTAATGGGTTAACATTACATGCTACCGTCAATGGTACCATCTGCCAGCAGCAGGCAGTGGCTGCAATACAATCGGAATACAATACGGATAATCAAACGTTGTCATAGACTTTTGTATAATTATAAAGATAATATGTGATAGGCTGGAATAACAGCTGATTTTCGAGCCAACGCCAAGCATTGACAAGAGTGACGCAATAGGACAGGAGGGTTCATCTCTCATCAGTGAACATGTTTAACATAGTAAACTACATATATGTCTATAAAGTTCACTATTCTGTGGTCTTACCTTGAGGTGTAGCCTTCGGTTTGACTTGTACTTCCATTCTACTGCACAGGACACTGCGCACTTTAAGTTTCACTGCCTTTAATTGTTGTGCCAGCCACCGTTGCCAATCTACTATGGGGAGCTAATAGTAGCCACCTAGCTGGCTCTGTAGTCAACCAACCACTTTAACCGTTAAGGACCGTTTTATAGAACTACTAATTTTACCGCTGTCGTTACGGAAACCAACAAGTTGGTCTGTAAGACCGGTGGGTGAAAGCGCTGCGTAATAAACAGATACACACTGGACTAGCAGGAAGCATCCATTTTCTGGTCACAGCTTCGTTAAAATCATGGCGTCGCATTCCGCACTGGCCCACAATGCATTGCGAAGGTCAAGAGGCATTCAAAACACAACAGCTCTTCATTAACGTGAGCTTGCGCGCGTGTGGCTGCTGCGTCTGCGTCTGCGTCTATTATAGTCTATCGGCTTTTTCTAGTTTCCTTTTTTAATTGTATTTTCCGGTATACTTTTTTGAGTGCATTGTATGCATCTTTGGAAACAAAACATAATAAACATCTAATCATTGACAAAAAAGAAAATGTTTACTTATGATGATAACTTGATTACTTTTTACTTCCCACAAACTGCCAGTGGGAAGTGGCTTTGAACGTTGCATTGAATCCAATAAGTTGTGCTGAGCAGTTACTAATTTATTCAAGAAAATGAATGGGAATTTGACTTTTTTTTTTATAATAAATTATCAATAAACCATATCAATCTTACTTTACAGTCTAAACACAAGCAGCCAAAACAGTAAAGCTGATGTTTGATACCGTTTTTGGTTACAGCAAACCTCTTTGTACTTTTAATTAATCCGTTAAAGTCATTGTCAGGTGTATGTGCGTGTTATGTTGATTTGATGCTGAGAGGGACAAATGTAGACCAGACACACCTAAAGAAACTGAGCAAAACGGCTTTGACAGGCTGTGCGCCCTCTCAGATCGTCCTTTTTTTGCGAGGGAACGCTAAATAATCCCAGCGGACTCCGTAGGTTTTGTATATTTTTTTCTAAGTTTAGCATGGAACTAACATATTTTTTATACAAAATATGTCCTGTATTTGGTGATTACAAGTACCGCCAAATGAGAAAAATTGGTGTTTTTAGCGTACAAATGTAGCTGCGGACATACCATTTCCTTTGGCCAGGATGTAAGATTCAATAACAGACTATGTGATCTGATTCTGCTCTCATAAATTATCTTAAGGTCCCAGATTATGTTGCTTTTAGTTAATTGTATTTTTGCAACACAGATAAACAAGAGACATTTTATTCTTGTGGAAAAGCTGAGATAAAGTACTCAAACATATGTGCGATGTAATGCTTTATGAAACTCAAGACTCTTATGCCTAAAAGTTGTACTTTGCTGTTTTGTGTGTGTGTATGTATGCGTGTGTAAAAGGAAGACAGAAGTGTCATGAGGTTGTGGCATTTTGTTTTTTTATTCAAAATGTACATCAATGGAATCAAACTAAATTAAGATACTGAATCATTGGTGTGGGAGAGGTTTTGACTAACGTGAGGTGCTGACTGATTCTAGAAAAATGTATGGCAAATCCTGACACCAAAATGTCACTTCACACTCAGAAACACGTTCAAAGATCATAGGTAATAAACAACAAATCTCCACTCCAATACACAAAATATATCCTTATAAATTATATAAATGCACGAGTATTTTAAATACTCTTATCTGGGATTCAGTTCAACTCCATTTAATACTAAAAATTTGGCAAAATGGGAGCTGAAATCAAAGGAAAGAGCAAATGTACATGAAATATATGCACCATGTTGAATAAAACAGCAATGAAGGGAACATACTGCAAAACTGAGTAAGGAAGGGGGGGAAAGCAGATCAAAGATCACAGCAGTGATGAAATTCAGTTTAAAAAAAAGATGCATGCAAAATATAGAACAGGCTGGTGAGTATTAAAGCACAATGTGGAATAAAAGGCCATGACATGTGACCTCCATGGTATTTAACAGTGGCGTGTAAACATGGGAACCATAAAGATTGCTTTGGCTTTTCTATCATTAAAACCTATTTTAAATTGGAGTTTAAAAAAACTGTCAAAGCAGCAGATTTAATTTCTGACTTAATTAGATTCAAAGAAAAGAGAAAGAAAGAAACACCCCTACTCATTTTACTCTACTTCATAATATGGTGCATTGTATGCATCTGTCCTCAGTTTATTTTTAACAACAAGCCTGTCTTCTGTTTTTCTATTTGCTTTCAAATTGAATGTGTGCTTCCCATTTAGAATCCTTTCGAGTGCATAGTGCAGGTTATTTCAATCTAAATAATGAAAAAAAGACTGAATAATGATTTCACCCGTGAGTCCTGGATATATGTGAACCCTTCCTGACCTCTGAAAACTGCAAGAGTCTCTCTATGTACATTAAGACACAACACCATATTTAAACTGTGCCTGGTTCCCGACCTGCCTGGGTTTAGATGCTTCATTGGAGGGGAGGGTCAGAAATACCATGCAAGTCCACATAAGGCCATTTTTAACAAAAGGAGATGCGATGAGGAGAATAAAAGGTTGACACAGCAAGAAAAACAGGAAGAGGTAAAGGGTGCTTAGATCTTGCTGAAGCTGCATTCCCCTCTTCAGGTGGTCAAAACAGATTAAAAGAAGCTAAAAAGACAAAGAGAAACATAGCCGGCAGTTAGAGGAGATGGCACATACTTGCAAACAAGATTCAGAAGTGAATCTGGGGAGAGAAACACTTCAGGTTTGATTATAATAGACAAGAGGTAACTACAGTAACTGGTCAAGTCCAAAGTTAAAGATAACAATACATGAAAATATATTCAGCCTTGACAACAAATCATCGCGTGCTTCTTTCATATCTGCCATGGCTGAAGTGGAAAAGGTGTTAGTCACATCATGTATCAGTACACAGAAGCAAAGACAATAAAACAAGATTTAGATAGCTCAAGTTGAGGTTAAAGCAGCAGTGTCATTAACCCATAAAGCAGAGCATGTAATGATTAAAAACCCTGAAGGATGGGGTCCACATAGCCTCTGGTCTCATTTGAGGTACTCAGTACCCACAAAGGCTGGTCTTTAAGCAAAGCTTGATGGCTGAGGACCTATTCAGTGCAGAGCCAGGGATTACTGCAAAGGAAAGTGAAACCACACACACCAGTGAGCTGAGGATTGGGAGCAAGGAATGATTCTTATACTGTTGTACTTTGACCTAAGTACTATGTGGTATAGTGGTTTTTATACACTATTATCAGAGGAGGACTGTCGCTTAAAAGGGTAAAAAAAAAAAAAAGAATATGAGGTCAACACATGCCAAAAAATCCTGAGTATCAAGAAATATTTACATTTTAAGATTAAGAGTCTATTGGATGAAGACTAAATAGCATTTTGAGTTGTAGAGAGAAAATATCCTCTACAAACAGAGAGGAAATCATTCATTTGAAGTAACACTGAATGGCAATAGTTTTTATCACAGCAATCATTTCAACTTTCATCACAGAGATCAAGCACCTCCACTGGCTCATCAAACTCTCGCTAAGTTACAGCAATACGTCTCGCACACAATGATTATGGCCACAGCTGCATTGTTTGGTGAAAAAAAATGGGCCTTTATTTATTTATTTTTTTTAAAGATTTTTTTTTTTTTGAGTTAACACTGACACAGACAACATTGGTCCCTGAAGGACGATGGACATAATTTGGTTTGAATTTTAAATGTTTCCTAACAATAAGTATAAAAAACGAAAGTTACAATTGCACTGACATCATTAACAGACTTAGAAAAAACATCACATTAAAACAAAGTGCAAATGTGAAAGCTAATACAAGTATGCACATAACACATAATGAGGTATGGGAGAAGTGGTAAAGACATCAGGCTCAAATCTACTCATGCATCAGGCCAAAGAGAAACATCAGCAAAGGGACATGTATTAAACCTCCAATTCCCTTCTTTACAGCAAGATAGAAAAAGTCTACACAATCGTCCTCAGTTCTCACTGAATACAAGACATTCACAATGAAAAAGAGGCATTTGTAATCCACCTTTGACAGGCAATCTTATCTAGCCAACGGCAACAATTTAGTAAAATTAATTCTACTTTACTGCTGCTGCTGATTCACGTTTAAATGGTCTTCTATTGTAGAGGAAAGGGGATCTATTCAACAATTAATAGTTGAGACAGATTTCACTTCTATCTCTTTAATCTTCCACATTTCCCAGAACATGCTCAGGTCCCAGTATTTGATGCATGTTTCTCTTTAGCCTCAACACATTTCTGCCCATCATACAAGTAGTCATGTTTGTTAATTTATTTTTTTTTTATTTTTTATAAAAGCTCACATCATGCAAAGAATCACTGAGTATAAAATATGGAATGCATTTTTATAAATTTGTATAAAAAAGGACAAGTTGAATGATCGCTTGTACAATCCATGAAACCAACAAGCATCATTCAGGAAAAAAAAGGTGATGGCAAACTGATAGCAATTGCTGAGCGTCTTCCACAGAGCATGGGGGGAGGGAGCATGTGAAGGGTGGAGTTACGGGATTTTTGGGTGCGGGTGAGGAAAGGGTACTGTAAAAAGATGATGGGGATGGAAACTCATTCACAGCAGGATGGCCACAAGGGAGCACTTTTTCTACAGGAATCCTTAGCTGGAAATAAGAGAGAATTGCTGTTATTGCTTTCTGTTTGAGCTAAAACATCACGACACACATTAAAATATGAGCAACAGCACATCAACATTAGATGGCATTTAGAGGAAAACATGCTTTTAAAGCAACACAGACGGCGTAAGTGGATGGGTGAAGGTGAAAGAGTTATCCACGTCTTTAAAAGGTTTTCATTCTGCCTTTGAATGTTAAACAATATGTCTGATTGTTTTGTTTTTTCCTTCAGAACACGATCCAATTTTTTAGCTACTTTTATAGTACAGAAATGCTTGAGGAGTTTACAGATTGCAACACAGATGTTTTCATTCACTTTTACTCTCCCCAGTGGCTGAGTCTCAAACACATCTCTCTCTGTGTATTTGGCTTTTGTATCCACCCAAGAGGAAGGGAGTGGTGTTGGTGGGGGCCATCATATGTCTGAGAAATCAACAAAACATGCCATCTGTATAAAGAGAGATGTGCCCTGGGGTTGTGTGCTGCTCTGGTGTGACCTGGTGTCTCAGTTCAGCCTTGAATGGATCTTTGTGTGACAGCCGGGCTGGGTGGGGAAGTACTTGTGAGAACCACAAAAAAAAAGATTGTTGTGGATTTAGGGAGGTAGATGAAGCAGTACATCAAATGGGTGTGTGGGGATCTAATAAACTGGTTGATTTAGAAGTTGGCACGGCGACGATAAACACTGCCAGCTCAAGGATATGACGGGCACAGATGTTACCACGAAATACTGCAAGTCTGCAGTACACAACTGTCTGAATTATCCATTACACAGGCCGTCAAATTTAAGCTAATGAATCAAATTTGAGCAATTTAGACTATCTTTAGCAGTTTTCACAGGCTCACGTGACCGTTATTTTATTTGAAGAGAGGTAGTTATCTCATAACAAGCTGTATAGTATTTTCACCATCAAAGTTTGAGGTGCTTTAACCCAGAGTAGATACTTTAAAATCTGATTATCAGTAGTTTGTACAGAAGGAGGATGTTCACTTAATCATTTTGCACATTTATCAATATTATTGTTTACTTTTTGTTGGTGGTATAACTCAGAAGGTTGCCTTACCAGAAAAGGTGCCTCATGCAGCATGCAGCAAGTGTGGGAGGAGTTAACTGGAAAACATTATGGTTGCAACATAGGTGACACATGCACTCACAAAAGACACATCTACACAGGGAAAATCAACTAAATTTCTGTCTCCTGTGGACTTAAAATAGAAAACATTGACATTCACCTGAAGGTTAGATACAGATAAACACAATTATCATTCAGTTAACGCTTCAAGTGCAAGACCTCACAAGTCAGTTTTAGTCAGTGACCCACAGACACAGCTCAGCTTGAACAGCTGCATCTTTAGGGAAAGAAAATAATTAAGGCAGAGTTCATAAAGAAGAAAAAAAGTGGCTGTAAATTAAAAAAGAACAGAAAAAAATAGTACAAAATCTTCTTAGTGCAAGTGTGTTCTTCTTTTTCTTGTACACAACAAGGAGCTGACTTACAATATGAAAGAACCAATAACATCAGTGTGAGGTTAGTGGCATAGTTGAAGACATCCCGTTGCACAAATTGCCTGTATCCACAAGAGTCATTATGATAATCTCATATACCTCACAACTTAACTATTAGTTTAAACAACAGTATCAGATATGCCTATAAATGTATAAAAGTGAAAGTACTGACAAAGGCTGCTGCAGAAATAAAGACTGAAAGAAGATATTTCCTATAATGCTGCTGAAATAACTTCCATTTCCAGTTAATGTGTCTGAAACAACCTTTTAAAAAGGCTGTTTACAGTTTTATCAGATTTATTGTTGAATGAAGAGCACTGGCTGTCGGGAGTTTCATGGTTTCTGGCTGGAATTCACTCAACAAACTGTTGACAGTTGGCAGTCTCCCAACTATTTAGATGAGGACAGCTTGTCAGCGTCATTATTCTTCATTCCTCTCAGCTTCTCTTATTTTTCCACATTGGTAATGAGTTAGAAATTTTAGTTAGCTCTTTCAACATGAAAATTATATCCATCTATTATCTCTCTTATTATCCAGAGGATAAAATGTTTCCTTCTCAGAAATAAAGAGAGATGAAAGAAACAGTCTAACAGAATAAGGACTTTCCACAGCCTTTTGATGTCCTTCACATTATATAAACCTTAGATAGATTAATAAGTGAGTAGTGACAGACTAACCATTTAGCAGTTTAATCAGTTCTTTCATTTGTGCTTCTTGACTCATTTAGGAAAGGATTGTCAACACCATCATCGCATCACCCAGGTTTAGAGCCGCGTAGCTTTTCCAACCATCATGATCCCACATTTGATCTTATGCACCTGTGCTGTGAGGATAAAGACCTCTAAGGAACAGAACAATACTTACTTTTTCCTCTCTTTGTCCCTCTTGAGTGTGGTGGAGCCCCCTGCCTGCTGGGCTTGGTTCTGCAAAAGCTCTGCGGCAGTCTTTTTCTGTTTGAATGTGTTAAGCTCATCATCCAGACCTTTCTTCTTTTCCTCCAGTTTCTTCTTCTCATCCTGATGGAGCTTCTTCAAACGGTCAAACTTCTCATGGAGCTAAATAGCAGTGAAAAGAAACAGCACCTCTGAGTTTTAATGAAGATTAGGAAGAACATAGATCACCGTTGCACCTGATGATTACCTCTTTCTCTGCTTCTTTAAGCTCAGCCTCCTTCTCTTTAACTCTTTGGACAAACATTTGCCTCATTTCTTCTTCTTTCTTCTGTAGCTCACCCATGAACTCATTCCTCTTTGCTTCATATGTCTCTTGCAGACTGACACACAAAAAAAAGATACAAGAAAAAAAGCTAATGAAGGCTGCAAGTTCCCAAGAATATTACAGGTGCAGAACCAAAGAAAGAAAGCCTTCTACCTGAAGGGCTTGCTGTCAGGGTCGGTATCCTTGAAGCCCATTTCCTCAAGCTTACACCTGCGATATAGCTCGTAGTGCCGTGTATGGGTCTGTTCTCGCAGGTCCTCCATATTCACTCTTATCAGCATTTCTCGGAGTTTGACAAAGTCACAGTGATTTTCATTTTCCACTGTAAGAAAGAGATAAAAGCTACATGTTTTACCCAACAGAAAAGGAAACTGCTCAATATATGTAAAAACATGTTGCAGAAAGTGTAAAACACAAACAAACTGAAGGTTTACATAATGTTGGGTTATCAAAGACTGTTCTAGTACAAAGCAGAGCACTGTTCATGTGCTGTGGTTTCTCTGCAGACCATGTGACATCATGTGAGTACACATGCAGCCAGTCTGGGGTAAACAGACAGAATGAAAGATAAAGGCTTTGGCCAGAAATATTATACAACGTGGATGATACTCATCAGGACAGTGATATGTTTTATATTGTTTTGACTGTCATTCACCATACTGAATTTCAAATGAAATAATGATGATTTTTTTTTTTTAGCTTTGAAGAAGTTTGAAGGCGTTCACATTCATGCTGAGTAAACAGGATGGAAACTGAAAATGAAAAAAATAAATAAATAATCCGACTATTTCAATAATCATTTAAAAAATATAATTAATTCTGTTCACCAGTTGATTATGTATTAACAGGTGTACTGAGACTTGTTCATTATTATTTGCTAATTGTAACCTACAAACAAAAGGTGGAAACAAATTAAAAACTTTTCAGTAAAAAGAAAAAGTACTTTTGCTCCATAAGTGATTAAACCTTTCTATACATGAACATATTGCTACGTCAATCAATAGTCAATTTCATGTTAAATAAAAGCATTTTCTCATGGGATTATCTTGACTTAAACTCAAAGAATTTTTAAATCATGAACAGCATCTTGTCATTCATGGGTACAGCTCAGGAGACAACAGCAGAAGGTCAGACATCACGCGTATGCTATGGAGTTCAGCAACATGAGTAAATGCAGCCCAACAGTGATGCTACCAAAAGCAAGTCCCTGCAAAACTGAGGAGAAAACAAGGAAAGTGCTGCACAAAAAAGATCGACGGCAATGTTTAGGGAGATGCAGGACTTCCTGTTCCTGTGAAGTAGTGCTGACTCAGCACATATAAAACAACCTCCTGTATCCTTTGCATGTCTGGGTTGTGAAGTAGGGCAGCAAGACTAAGTTTGTATCCAACCCTCACTTCATTTTGGGAAAAAGATGCACCCAGTCACCAAAATCCATGTGGAAATTTTACAGCCTGATGAAACCAATGTTTATTTTTTTTTGGTCTAATTATGCTGCAAAACAATTCTATAAAAGAACGGTACAAGCTTAGACTGTTTCCCCCCTCTTAATAAGGTTTTGGTTTATGTTTAATCTGTAATCTTATAATTAAGGTAGAACTATTCTGACACGTTTCACTTAAATTTCATTTAGCAACAATCACAAAAAAGACATGATAGCATACATGAGGCTGAAATGACAAACTGAGCAGTTCAGTGTAACTTGAGCATTGCCACACATTTCAAACTACCTCTATTAAAGTATTGAGGCTGAAGTCTATCTGAAATACATTCAACACCATGTATTATAGATTGGTAATGAAAATCAATAAGAAATTGACTGGAACACCATCAGCGACATAAACCTTTGTGACAGCAAAGAGCTGCTACTGCTCTGGTATTCAATATGATGGTAGAGAGGATGCTGAAGCCAAATAAGGTTATATAAGCAGTAATCAGTTGTTGAGGAGAAGCATGACGGGAGGGAGTAGCTGCAGCAGCTCTGTCAAGGGGGGCACATGGTGTCATTTCCTGTGCAGGATGTAAACCAGGCTTACCCTGCACTGTCCCCCAGGGGTACTGCCTGGCCTTCACCATCTTATTCCCAATCTTCACTTCCTCTGTGCTCCCAACTACAGCAAAGGGCAAATGGCTCTGTGAAGCAGAGGGAAAAGTACTGTAAAAAAAATGTACAATCTGCACATTTTCCTCAACTTCTAAAGCTAAAAGTAAATCTTAGATGTGGCCAGAGTGAACAAGAGCAGAGTTATAGAGTTGAGGAATTTCCACAGTTTAGGGTTAATAAATATCAAAGTGAGCCTTGGCTCATATGTCAGTCGACACAAGATTATTCCTACACTGACTTCCTGCAGCAGGAGCCGACTGATTGTGCTGCTCTGCGGGACGGCTTCCAGACAGCCTGAGCAGATGTAGTGATACCTGTCCTCAATCACATGACATGTCAGTATGATGATGAAAATGTTGAAAAACTGCTGTGTAAACCTTATCTCTGCTATGAATTAAGAGGATATGGTTTGTAAATGCAGTACCAATATATAGCACTGGTGAAATCTAGCTATGAGCCTTACGTTCATGGTGGAGTTAATCTCTGCAACAGATTCATCATCCGTGGGGAACTGGTAGATCTGGACTCCGTTGCTGACCAATTCACTCGTGATTTTGATTTTGAACTTGGCCAGTTCACTCTTGGAGATAGCATCTGATTTGGCAATGATTGGGATGATATTGACCTGCAAGTGAGAAATGAGCTGAGACTTAATAGGTTGAAAATATTGACAGCATTAAGTCAGTGGTGTTAAAGATGTAGTTAAATTTATCGCAGCTCAAGCTCTTTCAAAGGCTCCACCTCTACAGTCCAAATTTAGAAAGAAATTAAAGTGTTGCTAAAAGGAACAAAAAGATTACAAACACACTACAAATCAAACAACTCTGGAGCTGTAGCTTCAACTGAGTAACACCTGGATTTAGTAAGAGACTAAAACAGACTATTTTCTTTCATAACATTCAAATCACTGTATGACTGAGAATGCAGTAGTAGTTAGAAAGGCAACTTCTAAAAGGAAATGGTAATAAATTGCCATTTCCATCTTCATCATTTCATTACAACACAATGCAGAACATCTCTGTAGCTTTAAAACTACTGAAAATCAGGTCTTATGTATTAGAGATAATAGCAAGGAGATAAAAACAGTAAAATGCAGCAAAGAGAGCAGCAGGTCTCTATCTTCTATTCCAAATCACTTATTTTATTAACCTTTTCCGTATTAAAATGATCCAAACAGAGATGGTAGTATGGAGTCACAGAGCCAGGAAAAAGCAAGAGGAGTCACTCAAAACTGACTAGTGGAAAATGAAAATTTCACTCCCACACAAGTTTTATTCCCATGCCATGTCTCCCACACAGTTCCAAACTATTTGCTCTCCAAAAGCAGGCTGCTGTAACTGCCAGCAGTGGATGTTCTGGGTCATATTTACATTATTACTTTAGCACATCCTGAAGTCTGGCAAGTATTCAGCACCTTGCTTGAGGACCCTCCAGCAGAGTAGAGCCTGAATGCAGATGAAGTGCCGTTCTAGCGGTGGGTGCTGGCTGGAGGGTACAGCTGCTCTTGCAAACACTAAGCAGGCTCTTTGTATAAACGCAAGGACTTCCATGCAAATAAGCAAAAGGGAAAGGACCTCATAAAACCCAGGCAGTGGTCACTGAGCAGCCTGCATGTCACAGCTGACCGACACCGACGCAGCAACAAGAACTAAGCCAACTTGCATTTAGGCAAATTGTCTGGAAAAAGTTCACCCATGACTCAAGTAGAAGGATAAAACACTTCCAACAACCACGCAACGCCAAAAGATTTACAGTACCATATAACTATTACAAGCTATAAATGGTCCTCATTCTGTGTTTATTAATGCAGCAAAGCTCACCTTGCTATCAAGTTTTTTCATGGTCACCAGGTCAAGGGATTTGAGCGAGTGTCCTGTTGGAGCAATGAAGTACAGGCACGCATGGATGCGGGTGTCATGGTAGCTGTGTAGCGTGCGCTTAATTTTCAACTCCTCCTGTAGATATGCTTCAAACTGGGCATCAATGAATTCCACAATGGATTTGTAGCTGGAAAACAGAGAGGCACTTTCAGCATTTCCTTCTTTTGTCAAAGTAGGTCTTATTAACACAGGCCATGCTTACTAAAACAATGGTCTCTGAGTCATTTAGATCAACTAATTTCCTAATTTTGTGGGTAACCGATAGGTTATTTAATCAATTAACTGTTAAAAAAACTGTCAGTTTAGCTTTTAATGACTTCATGTCCAGAAGTAAAAAAGGTTCAAACATAAATGATAAATTAAGTAACAAAATAATGATTAAAGAATAACATTGGACACGCTGTGCACCCCCCCCCCCCCCCCCCCCCATTAGCAGCTTTTCTTCTCCTTAAACCCATTCCCCTTTGAAGGTTAAGTCTCATGTTCCCCAAGTAAGTGACCATCACTTTAATTTAAATCTTTACATAAGTTACAGTATTGTTTGGGACTGAAAATCTCTAACAATCCATTATTTAGTTCCATCAACTTGTTAAGAATTAAATAAAAAGACACTTCAGGTTAACCGCATTCAGCTGCTTATTTACTCTTGCGTACAAAGATGATCTGAACTAAACTTCTAACAAACAAAACAGGATTGAGAAATTTGGAAAAGGGCATAAATAATTGAGTTATATGTTGTTGCTAATATCTGCAGCTAACCCACAGTATTCTCAATAGTCCATTATGTATTGATGTCAAAACTCAGACTTTTTGTTTTCTGATCATCATCTTCTGGAGAAGATGTGGGATTCTTTTGAAGAACCCCCTACCCAAGGTCTAAAACCATGCGAGGAGGCTGAGCAACCAGATTAGTGAGTTTTTATCTATATACAACAGATTTTCAAAACGGTCTATAATCACTTGATCATTATCTCCTAACCTGGACTGGACATGTGGTATTTAAACAATAGACATGAGGTAACAGCACTGACCCCATGGACTGACAACTACAGGAAGATAAAGGCATCCACCCTTTCCGGGGTACAAAGACACAGCTTGTGGTAATGGTATAGATATTTCCCCTGAAGGAGTTTGCATGACTATGAGTGAATTTTTGTGCAGTACACTAAGGCCATGTTACTTCTTCTGGAATTTATCATTTAAACTGTGGAGAGCTTGTAAATAACGTTCTTGTAGAGTTCACATATCATCTTTATGTTCATCTGAGAAGAGCAAAGTTACCAGTTACCTTCTGGAGTAGGCCTGGGCGATATGGCCTAAAAATAAAATCTCCAATTTGTTCTCCAAATAATAAATCTAAATTTTTTTATAAAAAATAAATCAGCAGAAACTAAAAATCTGATTAATCAATATTATCGATGAATCGCCCAGTCCTATTTTGCAGTGAAAGTTCAATAACAAAATTTAGTGACCATATACATCAGCTAAGTGATGGACCTTGGGGCAGTGATATCCTTCTGATTTCAGGCTGAGATGGAGATTTAATTCCTCATCCCTGAGGATCAGTAAAAGTCTGAATGACACCTGAGAGCCAAAAGGCTCACAGAGTTATTGTATTTTCTGGAATGTGCATGATTAAGTGTGGATTTCTGATGACAGGCTGAATCATTTTAAACAGAGAGTAGGCTTTATAGAAGAAAACAGTTTTCTGGTATCAGCCCACCAGCCCAAAAGATATGAGAGCTGTGCAGACTGTTTTACCTGTCCTCTTTATTAATCTGGTCTCCAAAGCCCACTGTGTTGACCACAGTGAGTTTAAGGCGCACGTTGCTTTCCTGGAGCTCATAGGTGTTGGACTTCAACGTGACTCCTGGCTGGTTGTGCTGGGTGGGTTCACCTTCAAACTTGGTGTTAAACAGTGTGTCCATCAGAGTGGACTTGCCCAGACCTGTTTCACCTGCACAACAGAGAAAAATATATGAAGTTATTGGGGTCTTGATTTTACTATCACATTATTTAAATCACACTTTACTGTTATTATACCTGCCCCAGTCATCCATATTTCCTTTGACAGCTTTACCTCAGACTCTTGTGACACATCAATTAAAAGAGACTTGACACTGATTTAGTAAAATGCTTCCAGGGACAGAAACGGCAAAGATAGCTTACTTGATTATGTATTTTGACAACCATTTACAGTTAGAGGCTGTTAGATGACTCAGATATAGAGCTCCCTCGGTAGGAAAATCTATTTTTATCCATAAATATGTGACCAACAGTCTGTGTTGGCTTGTTTTTATTAGAGTCATCACTATGCTCCAAATTCTCCACCTTTTTCTAAAGAAATCCTGTGCATGCTCATATAAAGAGTGTTGCTGCTTGTTGGGCATAGAAAAGTTCACTGCAAAGACATCTAGTACTTGGGGCAATTTGGTTTCTAATTTGAAGATGTTTTGTAATTATTATTTACTTTTTATTAAATTTTTCAAAAATAAAGAAAACATTATATATTTTGTTTTTACATGCAAATACCCTGATGCAATATTAAATATATTCAGTACAGTTTGAATGGCCAACTTGTTGCAAATTCACAACCTCTTCAGCTTCTGTGTTTTGGCTGAAAGCCATATATATATATATATATATATATATATATATATATATATATATATATATATATATATATATATATATATATATATAGCAGAAAAACAAACATTTCTGATGTTGTTAAACTGAACCATAGTCTGTCTAATAAGTAAAATATAACAAAAAATTATTTAAAGGAAAGGATTAATTGCACTTAATATGCAATGATCCTAATGTCACCAGCGTATCAAGCCAGAATAAAAAGCATGTTGTTTTCCACTGCTGTTCACAAATGTCTTCCCATTCCTCCACTAATAAGACTATGGATGCCTCTTCCTCCTTTATGTAAACTGTATTATGTCCTTTTAAATATTCTATCCCTTTATATAGTTTTGAAATCAGCCAGATCCAGGTTTTCCCTTCTAATTTCGGTTCCAAATAATATCTTAGTTGCAATTATCTATAAAAATCTTGGTTGTTTAAACCAAAACGTTCCTTTATTCCTTGGATGCTCTTCAGTTTCTCAGTCTTCAATAGCTCCCGATACATTATGGGTCGTCTTTTACAACTTTTAAAACTTGCATCCATTTTATTCGGTGTAAACTCTGCGTCGTACACAATCTACAAGGCCCTCCGAATTATTTTTAGAAATCATATGAAGTCATATCTTAAGTTATGTGTCTGGTCAAGGGTTTACATCATCTCTAAGATGTTTTCTCAGTTTCCTCAGCCCTTTGTGGCCTGTTTAGGCATATCATATATTGTATGAACTTTAGGTTCTTTCCATTGGGCCTGATGTGATGGATCACATAAGTACAGCAGTGTTTAAGCGAGGGAGTCTTTAATTTGAGGAATCTGAAGGCCTACTGGAAATGATTCAACAGGTTTAAGTCAGTATTAAACAAACACTTCCTAAAGGAAAGTATCAACAAGATGATTAAAAACCTAGAATATTTCAGCTATTAATCTGGAAGATTTTGCTTTCCTCTTTTTATGCTCATAACAAAATCAAATAAAAATAAAGATCAAGTATTTGCCTAAAGTTGTGCTTCAACACGTGAAAGTGAAACTTTTTAGTGACATTTACAGTTTGCATTTTTATTTATTTTTGTTATTTTTCACGTCACCTTTGCTCCCATATAGCATATGGATCATACTAATTCAGGAATTTGCAAGTTATCTATGTGCATGTGTAAGTCAAAAGACATTAGTGATAATTAATGATTCAAAATGGGTATGAGTGAGTTTATTGTCTCCCTGTATTAGAATTATAATGTCAAGATGTTCAAGCTTAATGTTGCTCAATACACTTCAAATCCTGCCACCCTGTACAGGGTGAAGCAGATAAAAATGGTGATGGATTAACAGAGGTTCTAAAGTTTGTCTACACAGTTAAAAATTTAAGTTATGAAAGCTCCAGATGAAGTAACTTGAGTTTGTTTCCATATTTGAAACAAAATAGGAGTTTTTGGCCTATTCTGAACCAATCAAATATACATTATGTGGAGAAATTGTTTTCTTGGAAGGAAGTCAAAACTATAAAATTATCCACAGGGCATTTCCTTGACAGAAAATCTTTAAATAACGTCAAAACATATTGAAGAAAAGCAACTACCTCTCTAAACTCCAACAAATCACCACTGTGTCAAATAAAAATCCATAAGGTAGAATTTCCTTGAAATGAAAACTGTCTGCTTTCTAACCAGTATGAAACTAATAGAACAGGAACAAAATGATCCAGTATCACTATCACTCAGCTGTCCATCCACTTTCTATTCTCAGGTCACAGGAGGGTTGGAACCTTTCCCAGCTGCTATGAAGCAAGAGGCGGCGGTACACTGGATAGGTTGCCAGTCCATCACAGGGCTAACATAGAGAGACAAATAATCACTCACACTCCCTCCTAGTGGGAGTTTACAATTACCAGTTAACTTAATATGCATGTTTTTGGATCATGAGAGGAAGCCAAAGTGCCTAAAAAAAACCTACATGTACAAAAGGGAGAACATGTAACCACAACACACAAAGGCCCCAGCTGGGATTCGAATCAGGAACCTTCTTGCTGGATGGTGACAGTACAAACCAGATGCAGGGTCTAGACATAATTAATTCTATTCAGTTTATTATAAAACTGATTTTTTTTAAATCCCATGGGCTCTTTGAATATAATATTTCTGTTAGGCTTGTTAACAGTGTGCATTATGTTTAAAAGCATGTCTGAAGAAGTATACAATACTTCATTTAGTCCATTAATGTACTTATTCCATCTGTTGCTGTAGGCAGCTGGAGAAGGAAGAAGAGATAGGGAGGTTAGGGATGACTATATGAACTGTGAAATTAGACTTTTTTTTTATGGGATCCCATGACTGGTTTTGTATGTTTGTATTTAGAAGGGTACTTAATTGAGCAAATGAACAAAATCAAATGAAGAGTTATTAGAAAAGACAGCAAAGCGTAAACAAGTCACAATATTTTCATATGCATGTGTACACCTCATTTGTGAGCACTGTAGGGTACCATGAAATTAGGCTTAGTAAAACACTGAAATAACAAATGTTGAAGAAGCTCACAGTAAAACACAAAGTGTTCCAAAACAAAATCAGAGTAAAACATTTGATGGCCCTCTGAAAAAGAGCATTAAATAGCAATATGAATATGGTGTACCAATTTGTAATGACTTTTGCTTAAAACCACTATATCTGGCACAGCCTTCTGCGTGGACTCAGTGTACCAGTAAAACACAGTAAACACATCTGTTATCTAATAAGGGCTGCATAATTCAATGTAATACCACCATAGATGATAGTTTTCCAAATGACCAACAAGTTTAATAAACATGACTCTAAATCTGATATAACACAAAGAGAACATTGTCTCCTTAAAAATGCTAATGTTTATTGCTCAACTGCAACATTAGATAGCAATTATATTAGCAGGATGCTAAGACATTTAAAACTGTATATGTAACTGCATATGTGGAATATTTAGTGAGGCTGATTTTGCCAAGATTAAAGAAAACATGCAGTAAAGCATTCCTCACTGCTGCACAATTGTTACAGACTGTGCAATATATATAAAAAAGTGTAATTGTAAAATTTTATAACCTACACCCAGCTACTTGAGTTACTAGTAAGAACCAAGAGCCTTTTGCTCAACATAATAACAAAACTGACAGGAGCCAAGGAACCTATAAGCACATGAAACAGTGAGTTGCTTTGTATCTCGAGAAAGAGATTAATCACATGAATGCATAAAAATACTTGTTACACCCACCGACACAGAGGATGTTGAAGCAGAAACCATGGTTGACAGACTTGTTAACCAGCTGGTCAGGCATACTGTCAAAGCCAACATGGCCTGCCAGAGGCACAGCACGAGCACCTTCACCCTAAAGAGGAAAGAAACCAACATAAGAATCAGTTTCATACCCAACAACTGCTAACACCTTCTGCGCAGAGAGAGAACTGGGTGCTCATGTCTGTGAATTCATGCAAAAAATATAAACGCGAGAGGTGCCCTGCAGAGAAATTACATTGTATGACCAAGTAGCACTCACACAACCTCCCTTCCCACCATATTTTATGTTAGTGACTGAGACTGACTTCAGGTGCAGTCTCAGTCACTTCCTGTTTTCTGAGCGGCAGCTTTCTTCCGTCAGTCGTGACAGTTTGAAACCACAGTGTACATATATGGAAATGTGTCACTGATCACATAACAATAATCCTCATGTCAACAAAAAGCTGAAACAACAAGTAAATTGAACGTAAAAGTAAAAAGTATTGCTGTTAGGGTGTGAGGGGGCATGTGGTTTGTAGTGAGCATCTAGATCGCCTCAAGTCTCATTTTTGCAGCCTACATCCATATTATGAGCTGCAGGGAAGCAAAGAATTTCCATCATATGCCAAAAGCAAGAGCTTTCCAACAGCTAAACCTCAGACAACCAGCCATTATGTGGCTCAACATAACACTGTGTTTTTGTCCAATATGGCAAAAAGCTTTGAGGAAAGAAAAAAAAAAGTCTGAGGGTAAATTTAAAACAACCAGGCAAGCTGGTGGTACTGAACAGTTGTAGATTTTTTAGATGGTTGAAAGTGGGTTTAAACAGCTGAGGGAGAGTTTGGGGAAACTGAGGGGAATGTTGCTGAACAGCTTATATACTCCTCAGCTGCAAGTGCAACATTCCTGAAATCATCCCTGCTTTTCATGACACTCAAGCCTGTTTCATTTATTGGGCCACAAAGGGATAGCTGACTGCACAGCCTTGCTATTCTAAGCACTCCATCTGGGTTAAGTGGCTTCATTTTTTCTCTCTCTTACAAAAACAGGCCAAGTTAACACATGCTTTTCAAATTGTATGCTTAAATGGCTAAAACCAGCTAGAATCTGTTTTGCCCACATTTTATGAGCGATTACGACAACGCCCGTTTCAAAGTTAACGGCGCGGATTGGATGAAAAAAACATAACGGAAATAACGGAAATGAGCACGGAACCTGCGCTGAAACGGGGGCGTTCAGAATGAATGGCCTACCCATAGCTTAATGTTGGTTTGACGTTTTAGCGATCAAGTCTACTACATTTGATTTTAAGATAATATAATACACAGCACGCCATTTCAAGAGAATTTACCTAACGATACCAGCACAGGAAATCTGTTGGCGTTGAAGAAAATTTTAGATGTTGGACTAACCTATACTGTCAGAAAGCTACGAATGGGGCGTCTTGGCCTTTAATTTTAAATGGTATGCTTTACAGGATTATGAAAGGCATGATCAAAAATTTAAAAAGTAATAATAGATCAAAGTCAGCTGTGCTACAATGAATTTAGGATGGAATGGCGATTGAAAGGCACGAGAACGGGTGGTGGCTGGTTAAATCCACATCAAATCTCCTTCTCTTATGTATGTTTTTAATATGTTTAATGCATATCGAAAATATAAGCTATATGCGACGAATGCATCCAAGAATAAAACAGCCTACTTACAGCTTGTCTCGCTATCTCGGTTGACGCCATAATAGCTGCTGTTAGCCGGAGGACTAGCCCTCTACTGCTCTCTGTTTAGCAAAGGAAGCTGCACCGTAACGTTACACTAAAAGCTGGCCCGGGAATGTACCACTTAATTGAGGCGTTTCTCATACGACAAGCAGGTATAAACTAAGATCTCGTTTCTCAGTTGTTGCCATAATAACTTCTAGAAACACTCTGCCTTCCTTTTAGATAAATGTCTTCCCAATAATTATAATTAAATTAGCACAACCAGCTAAACTCCCCCACAGGATGCCATCATGGTTCCGTCTGATGGGAATAGTAGTAAACCGCAATCCGTCAGCGTTGCAAACTACAAAGATTTATTAGCAGCATTGGCCAGATAGACATTGAAGTAAAATTTCCTCTAGAGACACATTTCTGATGTATTGCTATGACCTCATAATGAGAAACATAAACGGACATTTGTGGCATTTGAACAAAATAAGTGGGACTGCCATCAGTAATTTTCACAAGAAACCACAAGGCATAGATAAACCACACATTGTTAGTTATTAAAAATTGGTCATTACTTAAAAAAAGAAAAAAAGAAAAAAAAACATTAGACAACCCTCTAAAGTTTGTTTTAGCTGCATCTGCTACGATCTGCTACAAAATCATTGGGGATATGCCTACTCGGGTCACGTGTGTTACAGTGACCAATAAAAAAAAGGCACTCAGTTTAAAATGGGGTTGCAACGACGATGTCAACAACATTTTTCAAGACTGAGATCGGGAAGTTGCTAACAGCGACGGGCATATTAAACTGAGGTAACAAACATTGAGAGTAACGGTGTGTTGAGGCTACCTTTGCCTTTTATTAAGCAGTATTGGCCAATAGTCGTACATTTATCGAAGAAGACTTTATTCAACCAATAGCCACAATTAACGTGAGCTAACAGAAAGCTAACTTAGATTTAGAGCCTAAAGCCTTAGTCCTGGTCATTTTACTTGGTCAGACGTCAAATTAACGGTCTGTTAACGGCAGTCTGTTTGGTTTATTATGGTTAAATCTGTTTTTAAATTAAACCCGAGTTAAATATACGTAGGCTAATCTTGTTTTTTGTTTGTTTGTACCCGGTATTGCTCGCTGTAAGAACTTTTTTCTTACAGCGAGTAGATTTGTCAGAATTTGCGAGATTTGCTGCAGGGTTTTGGTGCATTAGGCTCTCATAAAATGAATAAACGGATTCTCCAAACACTACTGCTGACAGAACTAATAGCAACATATCCATCATATCATAATATTATCTGGTAGGTTTCTTTTCATATCAAGTGACCTAATCTACTGGCATTACTTATAGGGGGGATCTTGTTAATATCTGTGTTTTTGTTTGTTTGGGTTTACTTTAGTTCCTTCCTCTTAAAAGCATGGAAATCTACATATAGTTTAAAGTTTGTGGATCTTGGCTTAAAGTTCTTTCCCAGGTCAAGAATGGGCTTTCACACAAACTGTCTAGGTCAACATGTTTTTACTTTTACTCACCTTGATTCAGCTGGTTCTTGAACAAAATAACCTAAATGCCTTTCAGTTAACATGGCTAAGAGGCTGTAGCAAAAGAATGTGTTGCATGTTTGCTGACCTTAAACAGCAAAGTGATCAGAATAATTTAATCTCTTAACTTAGACCATTTTCACAGCAATTCACTGAACAATTAAAATTGACTGTATTAAACTTTCAGCTTACTTACCATTTAAAAATATGACAAGAAAATAAAGTCGACCTTTTTGTCTTTACTAGTTGCAGCATATTGCAGAAGCTAACATCAGTTCATGTTTCAGATACAATGGCAAACATTGCGGAGCAAGAAAATGCATGTATTCATGCACCTTCTCTGAAGATGCGACAGCGACTTCAGTCTGCTCCAGGTATGGAAGTGTCTTCTTGTGCCACAACATAAAGCTGTGTGTAAGTCCACACTAATAATGTTATTTTTCCACCAGAGAAACTTCTGAAATCTCCTATGATTGCTAAAACCACTCGCACCCCTCTGCCATCTGGCCGTAAGGCTTTTGGTAATGTGAACAAAAAGATCTCCACCCCAGCTGTCAACGTACAAGAGAAGAAGCTGTTGGCTCAGGTTGGACTTGAACATTACAGTTCCAGCCTAAAAAGCAATAATGTGATTTACTATTTGTTTGTTCCATGCAATATGTAATAAGTTGTGTGTGTGTTTTTTTTTTTGTTTTTTTTTTTTTTTTGTTTGTTTTGTTTTTTTCTCCCTATAGGAAACAAAGGTCAAGCTAACTCCTCACTCCAAATTGGAGGAATATCCAGAAATTGAAAAGTTCATCCCTTATGATCCTTTAGGTAATTGCCTACTGTTGTAATAGTGCAGCCAATCACAGGTTAAAAACTGTCCAACAAGTAACAGGTAACAAGAAAATGGAGACGGATCGGTCATGTTTACCAGTCTAGAGTTTCAGTCCTCTAATTACAATCACATTTTCAACTGGCTACAAAGCTAGTTTTATAGCGCTTTTCCAGTCAGCTTCCCTACTCAAAGCACTTACTGTATGTCACATTCACTCTTTTACATATACACACAGATGCAGTGTTCAGTGTCTTGCCCAAAGACTCCTAAGCATGCAGTCAGAGGAAGAAGAGATCCGCCGACCTTCTGGATGGGGAGGCAACTGCTTTTCCTCCTGAGCTACTGCTGCCCTCTAACTCTGGACTCCTAGTCTGCATTGCAGGCATTTTTAAAGTGAACATTAATGAGTTGCAACATGGTCTACACCTTTTAAACTGAGAAACTTTCAGTAACATTAAATTTCAGAAGCTGTTTGAAATACACAGTGCCAGCATTGTGGCTCACTAAATTTTTGGCAGTTTTTGGTTCCATGCGTTTGACCTTTTTTTTAAACCACAAAATTGTTTGGCAGTTATGAATCTAAGTGTGCATGAACAGAAGTTTACCCATGCCAAGGCTGTTTGTACTCAGATGTCAAACAATTTATCTTCCAGAGTGTGACAAGTATGGTATACCTGAAGACTTGATTCCTCTTGGTGGCTTGGCTCTACCTGGATTGGCTTGTCTCTCTCAAACTTCGCATCGATATCAGGAGGACCTGGAAAAGATTGATCCACTGCCAAATCTTTCACCAGTGAAGTTGCCAAAACGTCAAGGTATCAAGTTCCTGTGAGGTCCACATTAACACTTACTGTTGAACTGAACCATATAGATGGGCAACCCATATGTATTCAACTCACCTGAATTAGACAACATTCTGTCTTGCATTTCAGTATGAGGTTTTATTTTTAAATTTTACTATACCGAAACTACACAAATATCTGTCTTTAGAACAATGTATATGGTTATTTTTTAAGTGTAGGGTTGTATAGTGTAAGTGATTCCCCACCACTAGTCCTGCTCAGAATTGAGTTTCCCAGCCATCTCTGAACTGAGGGGTGGGCTACAAAGTAAGTTCAACATAACCAGGTTTTGTTAGCAGACTTGACAAAACTTAAACATCCTTTTCACTATTAGTCACTATAATCTTCCTTTTGTTAGCTAAGGCTTGTTGTTCGTTCTATTCTAGATTCTATTTTACTTTCTTTTAGCAGATGCTTTTCTCCGGAACAACTGTTCAGTTTTTGTTTGGGATATCATCAGGACAGGGATTATGAAATGATGCTGGTCTTTCCCTAATGACAATTTTTAATCTGATATTAGATATAAACTGTTCCTGAGCAAGTTGTGTTCAGTCCAACTCGTCATGACCTACCTAGATTAAGAGAGCCCCCTTGTGCTTAAAAACTGACTGAGCTCAACATATACTGTCATGAGTAAAAAAAGACAGAACTATAGGGTAATGGGTTTAGTTGGCGTCTGACATAAGTTTGTAAGTTAAGTTTTAAGACCTCAGTGGTATTCGACCAGCTGTAGCAAATAACATTTGTGCAGCAACGGTAATTGTAGCCTGAAGAAAGGGAGGAAATTGCAGTATCATTAACTACATGTATCATTAACTCGACACTATTCTTTTCAGATTACTGCCTGGAGCTGGATGCCTTTCTTCAAACCATTGATGAGCTGACCATTGAGCTTCCTCCAGAATCTTTCTGACCATGCATGTTAACTGTTTTTTATATTTTCTGAAATAAAGTTTTATTTACCTTTCCTTCTCTGCTCAGCACCATTATAACTGACATGCTCTGACAGTATCAGGGGAGTAAACTGTACGACTTCCTGCTTTTAAAGTCCATCAGTGGTCACATGTGAGGGATTCTCGACATTGGTTTAGCCAGAGATTAGAATGAACTTTGTCTCAGTTCCTCTTTGAAGAAAAAGGAGAATTTCTGTTTGTTAAGAATCTGATATTAGAATATTGTCCGTTTGAAATTTCACATGGTTTAAATTAAAACTATCGGTACGTGTGTGTGCGCACGCGCTTCTGTAGACCAGTCGACCTGCGTTTTGGACTTGGAACAGGTGAGTTTATGTCTGCTTGGTAGTGGACAGAATGCTGTAAAACTCGAAACTGGGGTTATGAGGAAGTGTAACGTTTTAAAGTCCTTTAAGTATGTGTAACAGTATTATCACGTTCAGAGATAGTCTATCTTCAATCGTTCGTTAAATAATTTTTCTCCCGACACAGGAAAGGAGTAGGACCGAAAGGAAATTATTGGAGTTAATAATCTGAGGCTTCTTCAGGGTGTAGCCAAAATAAAAGGAAGTAGCCTTAAATCTTCTGCAGAGGAAGCTGATCAGCATGTACGAGAGCGCTTCAGATTTTACTGGATCTGAACCAGCTGTTGGCAATTCCGACGCCCACGACAGCAGGACGTCCAGACAGGGCACCGTTGTGGACCGGTTGTCGAAATATGGCATTCAAGTCATGCCCAGCACGTTCCAGCGTAGGTCGAGGCTGCAAAGGCAGCAAGAAGTCAGTGACTGCTCTGGACCGGGAGGACTCCAAAAGGAAGGTCCGGAGAAGGGGTCGCTCACACCCGTTATGCGTAAAAAATATCTAAAGGAACTGCTCCTGAGCAATTCATCACACAGCGGATTGAGCAGCGTGCTGTCCTCACAAACCTACAGCGCGTCATTCCAGCAGGACACCGACTGGGCTTTGTACCCGATGGAGCACGCATGGATGTTAGCGGCAGTTGAAGGAAACTACGAAACCACTCTGGAGTTTATTACCCTTGAACCCCATCTGTTAACCAGGAAGGATTTTATCAGCGGCTATTCAGTTCTGCATTGGCTGGCTAAGAAAGGACAGGACGAGACTCTACTCAAACTGTTGCAGTACGCACAAAGTGAGGGCATCCCTGTGAATGTTAACTTGCGGGGCAGCGGTGGTCTCACCCCGCTGCACGTCGCCAGCATGCAAAGCCAGTACATGGTTATCAAGCTGCTGGTCGGAGCTTTTGGTGCCAACATCGATGTCATGGACTACAACGGGAAGAGACCCTGGCAGTATCTGAAGAGAGACGCCCCTCTGGAGATGAAGGAGCTGTTGGGGACTTGGGATGATGAGCACAACTGCGGATGTGCGCAAAATTCCAACAAAAACGTCAATAACAACTGCGCTGGCGCAGTAAACTTGACAGCTTGTGATGAGGTCGATGGTGGAAAGACAGAAATTGTGAACAGTGACCAGATTTCCAGGAGGAACAGTTGGAGATTTGGGTCCATTAGAAAGTGGCTACCTTCCTTCTCATTTCTTGGAAGCAAAACCTGATCAGTTGCTTTCCATGTTTTATTGTATATGCATTAATTGCATTAATTATGATTTATGAACCGATACCTGGTCACAGGGTTGTTCTATACATCTGATTAAAAACCCTACTTAAATTTAAATAAACCTTTTTTGTACGTCAAGACTTTTCTTTTAGTATTGGTAATAACGTATTTTTGCATGTTGCAGCTTTTCCCTCCAGATTTGAGTATTAAATTCATCCCACGGTCTGTTTGAATGGCTGTGCTGTTTCAGACCTCAAATTCAAGTCAAACTACAAATAGTCTTTCATGAACCAGTTACTGCGTGGTCACAGATTAAACCCCTCAATGTGAGTGCTTCTTTATCTGCAAAGCTGAGTCAACACAAACCTTCCCCATCTGAAATTTGGTTAGCCTAAAAATAAACAAAGAAAAAAGAAACAGCCTATTAAAGCGACTCAGATAAAAAAAAAAAGCAAAAACAGGTTGTGCAACCACATTTCAAGTTTGATCATAGATCTTTTATTGTCAAACATGGGCATAACCAGAGTATCTGTACAAAACAATTGCTGCTCCAGATTACATGGATCCCTGCCTGTGGTCCGGCCCTGCAGCAGGAGGTCCTGACAGATGTTGGGATGGAGGGATGCTGGAATCCACAGACCCTCATGTTTACAAGCCGAGCTTGGTCCTCCTCCAGTGTCTCCTCTTGGAGTTGTACCTGAAATCAAGTGACAAAATTAATGTAGAGCCTCTCGTGAAGATTTTAAAAAGCATATTCCCTGTACAAAACAGAATAACTACAGCCTTATTTATTGGACTTTCTAGTTGCAATTGAACCAAATGAATAGCAGAAATAAGTAACTGTTACTATAAATCTCAATATTGCACAGCCTTGCTCACATTTTAACTACCCATTGTTAAAATGTGCTTCACACGTGTAAAAGAATACAGTCTGTTTCTCTCTAATGTGACAACAGACAACCAATCTTAATCTTAACTGATCAAATAATTTCTTGGAAAACTTCCAAATTTAAACCTACATCCAGAATAATTTATCTGTCCATTCTTATAAGCAGGCAATTGTCCAACTAGATCAAAGTTAAATGGCACAGCTTGTTGTAAACTCAAACTGAAGAACAAAATTTAGGAGATACAGCATCTTCAGCAGTTTGTCGAGTTATGCTGAAAAATATATCAACTGCTACATATGTATTAAAACTAGTGTTGTTAGCTTATTCTTGCAGACATTCACATAAAAATAGTATAAATCAATCTGTCTTAATTCACATACAAATAAAACAAAATCAAGGACAGGTTTAATAGCAAATTCTGATGACACAAACACCATGTACAGAGAATATTACGAACATAAGTTTAATATATAATGAATAAATCTACAATTAACTCTTAAAGCTGATTTTATGACTTAAATGCTCTGAAACTGACTACTAGTCTCAGAGGAAACTATCTGATCCATCACCAGTGTCTGAGACTAAATGACTGGCAATCATGGAGCAGTCCCAGACTAGCAATTACACAAATGAACAGTCCAACAAGAAAGGAATTTAGTGTGTAGATCAGTCATTCAAAAGCAAGCACACAATCCAGCAGGTGTACAGCTAAAGAGCTTCCTCGTCACTGGAGCAGTGAGCAGGAGTAGGGGCTCTACAGCAGACGTGCTCTCAGCAGGGTTAATGACAGCACTCTATGGACGAGGAGTGCTGCATTTGCAGACCTGCTTTGGATGATCTTGCCCTTTTGTCTGCATTAGTGAGTCAGCCATCTCTGTACATGCTGACAACGTAAACAACTTGGAAATTAAATGCATCACCTGAGAGCACTTTAAACTCATTACAAACAAACTAAACTCTTTTGAACTGGCTATCCTGTACAACAGCATTTTTTCAAACTGGGGCTCGCAACCCCCATGGAGGGTCAGGGAATCACCAGATCAATGTAAAAACATAGCCTACATTGATATAAAAAATAGTGTGTCATTCTTATTTTTGAAGTATCTCAACAGATTTCAAACATATTTAAAGGATGGCAGCAAGATGACTCATTTGATATATCACACAATTAACCACTCAGCTGGGAGGGTGGAGTGCCAATCTGTGTTATCTTAGGGATCAGTGCTTAAACAGTTTTGGACCACTGCTGTACAACTCATGTCATGCAGCTTTTAAAGTTTTCCTGCTTCAACTCATGTGGCTTAAAATGAACGGGTCATTAACAGGCTTTTGCAAAAATTGAGAAAGAGATGTGCAAGTTTAGGAAACATACAGATAGCATGAAACACTTAAAGAAAACTGTACATTATTTTCCACTGCACACCAAAGAAAACCCGTTCAAATAAACTAAGATGCTTATTGGGTTAGAATATTACTGAAGGATGCTAAGATACCATTTCTAGTCAAATGCTCTGGGATGCAGGAAACAGGACTTTGACAGCTTATCTCGTTAACAGTTTGGTATTATACATCAGTCCCAGCTATGCAGGCTTTAGTTCTATAGGGACCCATTAAGAGAGATTTTACTGTATGTATATAAGCATTTATATGTTTGTGCATACAATTTATTCAGCTTAAAATCTTACCTTATAATAAAGGACAAGATATAAAATTTTAAACTGATAGTATGTTTGTAAGTCGAGACAGGAGGTAGCGTTCAGTTGTTATAATATAGAATGATGTTAAGGGAAGGAAATTAGCAGCCTTTGGTTATTACACTTGTCTAAGACAGTATCAGAATATTATAAAACCTCACAAAGGTATATTTCTGAATAATTTTACCTGACCCTGCATCTCTATGGCTGCAAACAGTACCTAAGATGAAAACTATGGGATAAAACCTTCTGTCCTTATTGCAGTCTCTCATTTCAGTAAAAATCTTTAGACTTCGTACAAAGGTTTAGACATGTGTAGACCCATATCATCTCGTGGGCTACAGGATGCCTGTGAAACAGCTGTTTAACTCACCTGATCTTGTTGCCGGTTTTCATTCTGATCCACTGAGGAATCGGTCGGTTCTGTTTCTGCTTCTTAGCGAGGAAACGCTTGATCCTGAAAGTCTTGTGGGACGACTGAAAACAGACAATCAGCTCAGTGTTAACAATAATTGCGTTTAAAGATGCGAAGATGTCATATCTCTAAAAAAAAAATATTCACACAAAGCTAAAACTAATACGCCAAGAAGGAAGTAAAAAGGTAACACGCGTACAACTACTGAGAATGTAGCGGCTAGCATCTCTGAACACAATTTTATAACTTCTGTCTCATCCTTACAGAAAACATACAGATATTTAATTAACCAGTTTAACGACAATAAATCATTTTTTTGGAAAAGATTTTGTTTACAGGGCCTAGTGGTGTGGATGTTTAAAGATTTTGTATTTACCATTTTGTCCACAGTCCTTTCCCCACTATGGCGGTGGTCGAAGAGAGAGAAGGAAGTGACGTCAGGAGTTTAACAAATAAGCGCCACGAAGCAGCGACAGCAAGTGGCCATTTAATGCATAGCATAAAAGCATTTTAAAAGAATACGTTTAAAACACGGTTTCATAAATGTGGCCGATAAAAAAAATAAATAAAAAAAATAAATAAATAATGCAGATGATTATACAAACAATAAATCGAAGTACGAAAAGTCTCAGGGCAGAGATTAACAAGCTCACTGTCCTTTGAACTCCCTCAATGAACCTGAAAGCAAAGATTTCCACATGGAAATAGAATTATGTTCTTATCTGACATAACACTTTATGATTTTACCAAAACATATAACTTATTTAATTTCCACTGACTCAGCGACATAGTTTTAATATCCCTTTATTCAACAGGAAATCAAACAACCAGCGAAGCGATAATTTTGCAGCTAATCACACATTATTATTTTGTTGATGATTTTTATTATGGTTATTAAACAGCTTACTGAAAGTGCAGATTTTTCTTTTATCAGTCCAGGGAAAGTAATCAGAGAAAATTGGTCAACTATTGAGATTTTGTTTACTGTATTTTGAGCCCAACAATAAAGAAGTATACTGGCAGAAATGTCATGATCTGTTAAAAAGAGAGAAAAAAAAACAGTTTCACATCAAAAAAATAAAATCATGGAGTAGACCCACTATGTGATAAAAAAAAAAAAATCACCCTTGTACTCTAAGTCTTAACCTTTAACAAAGTAAAAAGAGACAACACAAACTTCAGCAAAGATGATTTATTTCCTGTAAAAAGTGGGTACTATTTCTGTCACCTGCAGTAATTTGTTTCCATGCTCTACTATGTATCACATGTTTGTTTCAAAAGGGTCTGAGATTATAAAAGGGAAAAAGGCCACAGATTGGTCACTGTTTACTGACTTGCATGTCAAAATCTACATGCAAGAATAGCTGTCACAAGGCAGTATAGTCAAAATGGCTCTTTCTCCTCTAATAATGTAAATGAATGAACCAGACCAGGTACATGCAGTTGGTATGCTTTCCACGGCTTCTTAGACCGACAGATCATGAAAATGTTACTGCACAACTTAAACCTCTCCCCACATAGAGTAGCATGCAATTTACATGAATACACTTCAAACTGAAAACAAAACAGAAATGATGTTGTCAATGTATAATCTATATTGTAGAGCTTGACAATGTTAATTTATCAAGTTATGAGGGAGTTAAACCTTTACAAGATCATTCAGAGCTGAGAGAGCGATTTACCTGAACAAGCTGAAAACTAATGTTTGCCATGTACATTTTTTCCATCAGAGAAACAATACTGAAGTAAGTCACTTTCAGATCACGTGGTCCCAGAAAGCTTTGGCTTTACCTAATGTCTCCTACAGCCAAACTCATACCAAAGGTTACTGTCACCTCTCCTAACAAATAAAACACACATTCAGGCACTGACAGGCTCCACAATCACACCTCTTCCTCTGAGACTGGGAAAGCCGGGTGCAGCTCTGCCTCGACTGCGGTGCCAGATTGCTGCTGTGAGCCTTACAGGCCTGTCTGCTGTCTTCTCACCAAACTTAAAATTTCAAAACTAGAAATCAGCTCAGTCGTCTCCTTTCTCAGCCACCTTCTTGTTCTCAGTTTCTGGCTTCCTGTCAGCAGAGTTGGATTCAGCTCCTCCTCCTGCGACCCGGTTGCGGCTCCTGGCCCCTGGCTGGTACAGCTGAATAGCTGGTCGGTCCTGATGCAAAGAAACAACCTTCTCAGAAACACTTCCACATAACTGCAAGAAACATCTTGATGTTTTGAAACATATGAGTCATTACCTTATTCCGTAATCGCTCTCTTTTCTCCTCCTTTTTGCCCTCTTTGGTGGTTTTTTCCAGCTTCTCAGATTGGGGCGAGTCTGCCATAATCTCACTCCTCTTCTTCTCTATGGCCTTTCTTTTTTTAAATTGCTCTTCTCGCTTTCTGTACAAGTTTTCTCCATCCAGATGATCCTTCTTTCTCCGTCTTTCTTCATCCTGCCGTCTAATGCGCTCTTTCTCTTTCTGCCGCCGCTCCTTCTCCCATTCTCTGTCTCGGTCTACATCACGCTCCCTGAATTCCTTTCGCCCGTCTCCATCCCCTCTGCGAGTAAATATGATCTATGTAGTTACTGTGGTCAAAGCAAGCAAAGCAAGTGCCAAAAAAAAAAAAAAAAAAACGCTAAAGAAACTTACTTTCTTCCTCGATCCTCTTTATTTTCAATGTGACGCCTCTTGTGCTCACTACTTTCCAAAGATCTCTCCTCTTTATTTAGCTTCTCTGGTTTTTTGGGTTTATCCTTGGGCTTGTCAGAATCAGGTTCATTACATCTGTCTGGCTTCTTCAGGAGCTGGAAATAAAATACGATGAAAAATAAGATGGTGGAAATTACAAACAATTGCAAACAGGTATATTTTTCTGCAGCACAAACCTTAATTTTGGGTTCGTCTTTAACTTGGTCTTTGTCTTTCTCCAGCGGTTTCTCAAGCCTCATCATTTTCTCTGCTTCTTTACGTTTCCTCCTCTCCTCCTCCCTCCACTTACGACGCTCCTCATCACGTAGGCGCTTACGTTCAAGCTCCCTCCTTCTTCTCTCCTCCTTCTTCTCCTCTCTAAGTCTCTGAAGAGAAAAAATAGGATCTGTGATGCCAGCCTCCAGCTAGCAACCTAATATAAATACATAATTCAAATGCCACATATTTACCTGTTTATTCTTCAGGAAGTCCAACAGTGGAGTCGTTTTTTTAGCTTGAAGGAGAGAGAGAGAGTGAGAGAGATGGAGAGAGAGAGAAAGAATAAATCATGTCTAATGCCTTGCAACTGTTAACATACATATGGCGATATGTCTGGGATATCTAATTGGTCACGGCTAACATACCTACAAGCTCCTTTGATCTTGCTTCGATCTCTTCTAAAAGGGTCTCAGGTGTGGATGTCAACTTATCTTCATCTCCATTGTAATATTCAAGGAACTTTTTGTAATCTGGATCTTATAGAAATAAATAAAAAAGAAAAACATAGAAGAAAATGCCAAATGTATTCTGGACTGTTTTGGTGAGGTTTGGTAAAAATTACACTTAATTGACTGCAATATTATACCCTTGTCCTAGAAATGTCAAAATCTTTACCTTCAGAAATTGTTCCACACTTTGAATCCTTCTTCTTACTTCTTTTTTTGGCAGTCTTTTGAAAAGGCGCAAACTCCACGATGGCTGGATATTCCTGACCTATTTAAAAAAACATGTAGACAAGCATGATGCTTTAGGTCCAGACTGTAAAAAGCTCTATATTTTATTTATTTATTTTTTTTTTACTGAGTTTCATGCTCCTCATACCTCTGTTATCTATGAATACATATCCATCAAATCGGTCTCTGAAGAGGACTATATCCTCTTGATTTTTAAAATTGATGTAAGCCCTTGCAAAGAGGTGTGGGTAAAGGCTGAAAGGTGAAACACTCATGTTAGATAAACGCGTTGAGGCCAATAGTTATTAAGAGAATGGGTTTTACACGTTAACTCACCTGGTGTCGTTAGAAAAAAACTCCAAGTAATCCACTTCTGGTAGAGGCTGCAACTGCTCCTCTAACTCCTCCTTGGTCAGACTTGGTGGCAATCGCCTGATCACAATCTAGGAAATAATTGTCGACGTATGAAGATATTAACAGATATACAATGAAAAATGGCAGTTATGCCATCAACAATTTAGAGTTTTAACTGGAAGTTGGGGTTGATCAAGTGGTAAATAGTCTAATTTCAATTTACCTTTCTTTACAATCTACATTTTAGACTACGCAAGATAAGTCCGACAAAACACAAATACCAACAGCAACATTATATTTATTGTTTAATTATAGACATTAACTGGCGGCATTTAGGAACATTAGCTAACGTAGCTAGCAAGTTTTACCTTTGTCATGGCCTCTTTCTTTTCCTTGCACTTTTCTGTCTTCTCTCCATCCTCACACTTTATCTCCACCTTTTTCTCCTTCGGCCGACTATTTTCTTTGTCTTCCTTCATAATTAAGAAAGCTAATTTTTACAGCGATTTAACCTCATATCATCCAACAGACTTGTTTACTTTTTTCTGGCAAGTTAGCGGGCTAGTAGCCACCGAACTAAGCGTAACTTCCTCCCTGGCGGTTGGACCTGCAGTTCAACATCACCGAAAGAGGGGGGCGCTGTTGTGAGAAAAACAACAGTTCATAATGTTGATTTTATTATTCATAAAGCATTTAATCGATTTTATGTTTATCTAAATTACTTTCTTTTTTACATAATACCCCACGAAGAGTGACCTTATTGTTTTTTTTTTCCGTTTGTTATTTTATAAAAGTTTTCCCTTCACACTCTTTGCGCTCTTGAAATGAAAGCCCAGAAGTACAAGTTACATTTTTTATTTTCAAAACAATTATTAACTATTTATGTCGTTTAGATAAAAACGTTTGTTTTGTTGTTCTGTTGGATTCTATTAATGCGCTTTGTTTTACGGAATTAATCAAATATTAACTCCATTGCATGATTGTCAGCGAAGTTTAGATGCTTTAACTTTGAAAGACAACAACAGGAAATTCTTTCTTCTTCCGGTGGCGGAGCGCAGGTCATTAGGACTGTCGACATTTTGTCAGCTTCTTAGCAAAATAGACCGTCTTCCGTGATTGGGGGACAACTCGGTTGTCCTTAGAGTTGATCTTTGTCGTCAGGTAGTTCAAGCTAGTAAACATGTGGTATGAAATTCTACCTGGCCTCGGCCTTATGACCGTGTGCCTAACGATCCCCGGAATCGCCACTATGTACATACAGAAATTCACCAATGGAGGAAAGGTGAGGGTGATGCAGCCTGCTCACGCGACTTTCGTGTTATTTCGTAAACTACGCTGGCTTCATGTATGTTTTTGCTTTGATTGGACTAAAATCCCCTATATTTCAACGCAGGAGAAGAGAATAGCTCGGGTCCCTTGGCAGTGGTATTTGATGGAGAGAGACAAGCGAGTGGCAGGAACGGGACGCTGCTACGACTCCAAGGTGAGTCCTCCTTGTTTTTCACAAACCAGGTGCATACAGAAGCACAGACATGTAAAATTGCTGTTCATTACACCTTCTCAGGGATGGTCTCTCAGCTGTTCTTTTAAACTGTTCGTGTCTAAAGAAAAGAAAAAAAATATATATATATATATATGCAAAATAAATAAAATGTATATGTTTTTTCGATTATTAACTTGTTTAATTAATGACACTGAATTTATTTTATGTATCAACATTTTTATTTATTGAAATTATTTACACTTAACAGTTTTTGTAATTATATTTTTATGTTAAACTTATTTTGTAGTAACATGTATTTCATTTACCTTATTTTGCAGATCCATTTTTATTTAGTTCTTTTTTTATTTTGGGTCCTTATATTCAAATGAAGAGCCGTGTTTAACAGTCTGGGTTTGGCTGCATCTTTCTGACTAGAGTTCTTTTATGGCTTCTTCAGCAGATCAGCTTTTGGCAATCTTTAACAAATTACTTTTTTCAGTTTCTTCAGATCTGCCTCTATGAAAGACATTTTACACGAATGTCAAAGATTATTTTTGCTAATCGTGTAAGAACAATGATGCAAAAAAACGTTTTGTCCTCCACAAGTGGTTGTGCACATGCACAGAGAACATAATGCAAAAAATGAAGTGTTCCTCCCACTAGGCCTCGTTTGCTCCAATCCAGTGTCGTATTAGAATTCACTGGGTTCCTGAGGGAATACAAAGGATGCCAAAGTGTTTAGCGGGTAGATAACCTTAAGTTCCCTTACCTGCATGCCTGCCCGCCTCGTATCCCTGATCCACCACACCTTGCCCGATCCCGGGCAAAAAGTTGCTGATCTCGGATGGAATAGTAACGTCTATCCCTGCTTATTTCTGTCATGACAAGTTTTCCCTATTTCTAAGGACCGATATACAGTAAAATATGCTTCAATTACCAGCCAAAATTAAATATATATATCATGTATATTTAAGTAAATTAATAAAACATATTAAATGCACAAATTAAATGTCATTAAATAAGTTAATTATTGAATAATGTACATTTAATATTTTATGAAATATTTATTTCAGTTATTCATTTAATCATTAATAAAACGGCTCTCCATACCTGCCACCAAAATTCAATTACTTAAATACTAAATTCATAACAGAATCTGGAGAACTAAGATTAACAGTGTTATGTTTAAAGTTTTTGACTAATGACTATTAAGTTCAGTGTTTTCATACAGTTACAACTGTTTTTACAGCCGTTTTCTCACAAATGTTAATTTTTTCTTTTTTCCTTTCCCACTTTTTTTTCTCACCAGGGACTTGAAAACATCAACTGATGACGACGATTATGGAGACCTTAAAAAACAGAAAGTTAATTGTGCTGTACATTAAAATATTGTATTTAATAAGAATTTGTTTTGGAGTTTTTTGTTTTTGTGATCAAATAAATTGTCAAAATGTGGAAATCCTTTAAATATTATGTTCTACCAGCAACAGATGCTAAAAAGGAGGATCAAATATATTTTCAGCATTTGATAAGGTTCCTTGAATTTAAATATTTAGCCATCAAGATATCATCTCTGTGAGGATTAGCTTATTTTTTCTGATGTGAATGTGTGATGGGCTTTTCAGAAACTAATTTTAATAGGTTTCATAGTAATCTGTAGTAATGTAACTAATTTCCATAGTATTGACCGGTGTGCCCAGATCACAGCTCCTAAATCCTCTTGAAATATTATGACCAACAAATCACACCCTGGAAACTGAATTTTAACATGCAGCTGCTTTGGTAAATACTTACTGTAGCGAATAAAGAGAACAAATGTTGACGTTATACAGTAAACACAGCTATCACTACAGGTTGTAAAGCTGCTGAAACGTTTGCACGCTGATTGGAAAAATGTTATATAAAGATTTGTTGGATGAAATATAAAGTTAATATATTTTAAAAGACAGATGATTTTGAAGTAGTTTCAGCTGTGAAAAGTTTTCAAAAATTTGAATTTTAATGAAACAATGAAGGGAAAAATATTTGCAAGGCTAATTTTTTTAAATTTTCTTAGGAATTGTAGATATTTACTTTTTAGTCTTAGTTTAACTCCAACTGAGTACAGACAGAATATAACCATGAAATATTGATACTAATATTGACAGTTTATTGACTTTTCTGCTCAGGTGAATTAAAACAAATTTACCATAGGAAATAAAGAACAATCAGAGTGCATAAACATCCTGAAAAACACAAAGCAACTCCATACTTCTAATATGTTACTTTACAGTTAAAAAGCCTCTCACTGTACATTCAACTGAAACTTAAGATGAGTGAAAGAAAACCGAACTCAAACAGTAAAGGTGTATAGTTACAGAAATCAAAGAAGAAACTGGAACATTCACTTCTCATCCTTGCCTTTGGTTTTTCTGTAAACCATTTCCCTGAAGCTTGACAGGATCTTGCTTTCCCTCTTCCTCCTCTCTTCCTGGTTGAAGGATGCCAGAGCTCTCTTTTCATCCGCACTGTAGATCTGGTTTTCCTTTCTCAGACGCACAGCCTCCATACGACGATGTCTGCAGGGTGATAGAAAAATGTTTGCATTACAAAAAACGTGCATCCACGTGAAAACCTATGAGGTAAGCAGGTGTAAAAAGCTCCAGTTAAACAATGCAAAACTGTTAGTGTGCATAGTTACTGTAGTTAATTTAGGGAAAATGTAATATTAATGTTGATCAGGGGTTCCTGAAAGGAGGTTCAGCTGAGTCTAAAAATAAACTCTGGGTTAGCTTGATTCTGAATTGAACTACTCTGGAGTGTTCGGATCCAGAACAGCTCGAGTTTGGAACTACAAAAACGAGCCATCATCAACAGAGCACCAATACCTGGATTCACCATGGCAACCGCAGACAAAAAGCTAGTTATTTTACCTGATTGAGTGAGACGGTCTCATTGAAGCATGTCAGCAATACGAAAGGGGTATTTTGTAAAGAAGGGGACATTGCTGCTGCTGCTAAGGGGTGAGAAACATCATGGAAGAAAACTGCTGCCTGAGTCAATGTGGAAGTTGGAATCCACTAACTGAATATTTAACTTCATTAAAGCTGCAGCATGTGCGTTAAAATATTGGTGCATAGGACAAAATCGGTAGGTCCCATCCCATTTGGGGAATTTGGGGATGGGACTTAGGCGCTACTATCGGGTTAAGGCATGAATTAATTAATGCTATTAATTTTTTTTTTTTTTCTAAAAGTTTTTGCTCACTGGCTCTTAACACACACTATGATTAATAGTGTTCATTTTTTAACTCGTTAATTTTTTGTCATTAATCGGAATTAATGTATCAAAATTTCTTTTGTAAAGTCCCCTTTTCAAAAGAAATTTAAGAAGTAAACAAAGTAGAAATCTTGCTATGACGTCATGTTACGTCCACGATGTGACACGTTGGATATGTGCGACCAGAGTATCAGGGTACTGTTTGATGAGATATTGATCAGGGAAAAAAAACACGTCTGTTTGAGTTATGAAAAATCTTCTTATATGAACCATTGGGTATTAATTCAGCTTCTAATCTCTGGAATTGCATTGGTACCGACAATCGATGTCTGACAGCTGCTTCAGGTGGGAAGAGACAGGCGGTTACTCTCTTTTTAATGAACCTGACAGTGAGGAGGTTCTCTTCAGAGTCAGTTACCATGGTAACAGATTCAGAGTAAGACTTATCTTGCTTTCTGGAACAGAAATCCCAGTTTTCCTGAACTCAAGGTTAACGTACTCAGAGTTTCAACATAACCCACTTTCTGGAACAGGCTTTAGAACATCAGGATTCAATGTTTTGCTAAAATGTCAGTTTAAATTAAACTTATTCACTGGATTATCTGATGCCATGAAAATCCAAACACAGCCAAAGTTAAATTTTAGTCTGACTGACTTCAAAACATTGCGTACCTGCTACCGCTCATAACGTAGCCAGACTTCTCAAAGTTTGCAATCTCGTCACTGGTGAGGCCGATTTCTCCTCTTCTAGGGATACGTTTGCCAGCTTTTACATACTCTGCCATTGCAGCACCTTCACCTGGCAACAGTGCATGACCAAAACTGGAGGAAGACAAACATACTCCTGTTAAACACACATTACCATCATTTGCATTATAACTTAGAGGTTTTATCTAAAGAGACTCAAATACTAGCAAAAAAAGAAAATAAAAAAAATCACAATTAACACTTATTAATAAAGTATTTTTTATTTAATTTCATTTCATGAGCTGGAAGGAAAAAAATTGTGCTTTTGTTTTCTTTTAATTGCATTTATGTAAATAATTATGCGACAGAACAACCAAAAAGGAGACACTGACTCGAGGGGTTTGTCGTCCTGGGACAGATGGGTGAGCGGAGCTTCGGGGCCAACTATGTGTTCGTCCACGTTTGTTTTCTCCACCCACATCAATCCATTGGGATCTTCCTCCTCCTCCTCTGATTCTTCACTGCTGGAATCGCTGGACTCTTTCCGACTCTTCTTCGCCTTCTTCTTTTTGGACTTCTTTGACCTATTAAAAATATGATGTTTGGTTAATTATAATATACTTATATGTAAGCAAAGCTGCTAGAAGATTCAAATTAGAACCTACTTTTTGCTTTTCTTCTTCTTTTTTTTCTTCTTTATATCTTCTTCTGTCGGATAAAAACATGTTAGTTCAAATTATTAAACTTTGTTGATGATTCTTGAAAAATGAAATTAATCATGACTGCCTCACCATCAGAATCTGATTCCAGTTCACTGTCCTCCGAATGTTTCTTGTTCTTTCTTTTTTTGGACTTCTTTTTCTTCTTCTTTTTCTTCTTCTTTTCCTCTGTTAATCAAAGGGAGGATTCTGTGTAAATACAAAGGTTTACACGCAACATGTTCCTATAATTTATACATAGTCAAACACTTACCTTCTGAGCTTGATTCTGAACTGCTGTTTTTCTCATCTGCTTCTACAGGTGTGAATTCGTCAGAGCTGATGGAAAGAAATTATGTAAATAAGAGAAAGAGAAAATTTAAATGCTTCTCCAATGACAACAATATATAAACAACATGTTGCTGTACTGATGGGGAATCTTGACTTACTCTGGTTCTTTCACTCTTGGCGAATATCCCCAAACTTCAGGACAACCAAGCTCGCCAATCCTTTCCCTCTCCTGCAGGCGCCTGGAAAAGAAACTCAGATGGTTCAGTCTGCTGGTGTCTGAAACAAATCACTGCTTTTAACTATATAAATGGGCAGAGTTTAAACAACACATAGATAAGCTGCAATGTGAAAACGGACAGCTGATCAGAAGGGACCCATCAGCATGTCAGGTTCATACTGACAGATAAAGCAAAACAGATTCCCAACGCCTGGAGAATATTTATGAAATCATCATAAATTTTACATCCACAGAAATAATTATAATTAAAATTTGAACTAGAAGCCTAATATAATTTAATGACTTTGATCTTAAATAGATAATGGCCGACTATTATACAGAAATGGCCCAATGAAGTCAGTTAAAAAAAAAAAAGAAGTCAGAAACAAAACATTCATACACATCCATTCACCAGTGATGCCGACACTGGAAGTGGGTAGGGTGAAGTGCCTTGGCATAAGACAACAGATCTCCTGGGATTCGAACTGCCAACCTTCCGACGACTGAACAACCGGCCAAAATATATAAATTAATCAGTTTCTTTTTTATTCTACTAAATGTTGTGTGTGTGTTTAAGGATTTGCCACCTTATTGACTTTTGTTATTGCTAGTTGCTGTATTTTTATGTAGAACACTTTGTGCTACCTTTAATTTGAATAGTGTTTTATGAATCAAATTTTATTTGATTTAAATGGAATTACTTTTTATATTATTTCAGCTGTTGCTATCTTCCAGCCTCATCTTTGCTTTCTCCTTGTTAAAAAATGTTCCTATATGTTTAATCATCGTAATGTCTTTTTTTCAACAAACACTCCTGATCTTAGAATAGAAAACGAGGTTTCCCTATAATTTTACATGTTTTAGGTGTCGATTCAAATAAGTAAAGTTTGGGATGTTAAATATTGTAAAATTTAGGGCATAGACTAATAATTTAAGAAGATGTGGGTACATTTGTTTTAATATGGCCAAATGACACTGAATTCTTGTGAGGCTCTCGCTACCATTTGTATCTATGAATCGCTGAACTTGATTTGGACTTAGATGTTTATACCTGGCAATAAAAGCCTCTTGCCTCTGCCGCTGGACATCGTCCCTCTGCTGCTCGTAATAATAGTCATCTTTGAATGTGCCGTGTTTTCCAGGGGTATCCCTCTGCTCGTGCCAGTGGTGGTGGTTGTTACTGGCGTTGTTGTGACGTTCTCTGGACCGAGATCGTGACCTGGAGCGGCTACGACCTGGGCTTCCAATGCGTATCCGTCTGATGTTTCTCGCCTCTTTGAAACGACGTTCCCGTTCCTCGTGTTCCTTCTCTCGGTTTCTAAGTTTGGGGAGTTTAGGCCCGAAGCTATCCGGAGAAAGGCTTCGTTCACGGCTGTCGCTGCGGTTTCGGCTGCGGGAGCGAGTACGTGGTCTCCGGCCCCGAGGACTCCGAGATTCCCCGCCGTCAGAACTTGACCGATCCGACAGAGGCATAATCTCTGGATGATGTAGACTTAATGCTGAGCGGAAGTAAACTCAAACTTCAATTAGACTGAAAGAAAAATTGCACTCAAGATAACGCTCCTTTTTTTAAGTACGCAAGCAATAACAGGAAGTCCCAACGTGTCCGTCTTCGTCAAATATCCCTCTTTTCTATGTCTCATTTTTCACATTAGTTCCGCTTGTGCTTTGAAACAATTAATTTTGGGCAAAGATTAAATACAAATGCAGAACACGAACAACACCGATTAAATATTTAGTACTTCACTATTAAATCACCTCCCAGCCCCTTATTACGCCTTTTTCTTGGTTTCCTAAACTGATCAATTGGACTCTCCTGAAAAACAATTTGAGTTAACAACAGTCATCCAATGATATTTATTCTCTTGACTTTTAATAATCCATCAGTTAAGTTTTTGTACCAAAAGTTAAAGCATAGTTGCATTTGAATGCCCTTGTACATAGCACAATGTTTCCAAATTCTATCTATCTATCTATCTATCTATCTATCTATCTATCTATCTATCTATCTATCTATCTATCTATCTATCTATCTATCTATCTATCTATCTATCTATCGATCGATCTATCTGTCTGTCTGTCTGTCTGTCTGTCTGTCTGTCTGTCTGTCTGTCTGTCTGTCCATCTATCTATCTATCTATTCAGTATCTATCATCTACCACTCACAAAAGGTTCAGGTTTAGTGTGAAATTTATGGAAAATGTATGTGTATTTGCGTAAAGGTTATTGTGCATTTTAGGTCCATTCAGATATTATACCAAAAACCAAAGAACACTTCTCACTTTTTATGAGTAGTGTAATTATTTTAACTGAATACGACCCAAGTCCTTTCAAAACTTTGGTAAAATGAAGAAGCATCTGTATGTCTACAATACAGAATGCATAATTCATATAAACCTCAGTTTTAAATCAGACAAGACAGTGGTTTGTTTGTTTGTTTGTTTGTTTGTTTGTTTCTTTCTTTCTTTCTTTCTTTCTTTCTTTCTTTCTTTCTTTCTTTCTTTCTTTCTTTCTTTCGCTTGTTATTCAATCTAAATGTCTTGCACATATGTAGGTAGTAGTAAAAGCAGAGTTCTATTACAGGGCAAAGCTGTTGAAGAGGTACTTCCGGTGACGCAACCGACAGCGGCAGCGAGTTTCCGGTCTTTTGTAGCCAGTCAAGTTAACTCACTAGGTGGCAGCGGTCAGGCTAGTCTTGGCACAAGCTTCGAGGTTGCAGGTGAATATTGTTGTATTTGTACGACCTATCTAAAGACAAGTTTTAGAGAGAGAAAGGCTTTCATTAATTTGAGTCTAGTATCTGAGGCTAGCATGCTAACAAGATGCTAAATAGAAGGCCGCGCTTCCTCCTTATGAAGAGGAAGCAGTGTTACCTTTGTTAGCAGGCTAACATCAGCGACTGATTATTGTGTTGATAATGTATTAAGAAGCAGTAACAAACGATTCGTCTAAGCAGGTGAACAATTCAGTAATTATCAAGGGACACTGTTTTAATATTATCCAGTTTTTTTAGTTTTAATGTATGGTAGATATTGTAACTTTTACAAACTAACGTTTATCTTTTAACAAAAGGTAAGGTTATTGTTTTGTTGTCGTAACTATAACAACCACCAAGTTTAAAATATTTTGTGCAGAACACTGTTTTCAAAAGTGTTGTTGACTGTATGAAAGGTTATGTTTAACTGAGAAAAGACTTTATTATACTTTCATTACTACTGATTTGCTTTTATATAATTGCATCCCATTAGCTGCTGATTGTTAAACAGAAGAAAATGGTGTGGTAGGATGATGTTTTTAAAAGAGTTTTGGAAAAATTTTGTGATATTTTTAACTTGGTTACACATAAATTAAGAAAATTTTGCACATTCATATCAGTGCTTTTCTTATTGAATTAGCTCAAGTTATATGTGTTCTAGTTATAGCTCGAACCCAACTAAATTATTAGTTTATTGCATGTTTGCAGTTCTGTATTTAGTGGTTAATAAGTCACAAGAGATTTCAGCTTGTCACAATTCAAGATTTTCCTTCAGGGATCAATAAATTATTTCCTGTCCTGATTCTGACAGCTCTGAACAGTTTGGACAGTTTGGACAATGGTGATGCAGTGACTCAAAACAAAGCTATTTTTCCACCAGATCAGCAACTTTTTGTCTTGGTTGTGCTGCATTAGAACAACACTTTTCAGTAATAATGGAGACTAATTTATTAGTACCTGAAACTAAAACCTCAACGGCCATGGACTTGTGACTGCTGCCTGCTTGTGTCAATAAAATAGTCTTGCATGGCTCTAGCCTGCTTAGACACTTTAAATATAGTGTGACATAGAAAAGGAAGTAAAGTTTAAAATGTTTGAACGTATTAGCTGCCTTTAACAAACAATAATTTCATTATACATATCCTTCTACAACTGTTGTTATTCTGCCCCAACTGGAAAAGCTGGATTATGAAACAGCTGTAACTGTCAGTGACATTTCTTTTACATTCATAGATGCTATTTCTGATTTGTTTTTCTTCATTTTTATTCTCTGTAGCCATGCCAAGTCTAAAGCTGATATCTGCAACTGACACACAGTATTCAGCAGCTGTCCTGAAGTCCCTGAATGAGCAACGAAATCATGGATTGTTTTGTGATGTCACCATCATCATACAGGACAAGAAATTCAGAGCTCACAAAACAATCCTGTCTGCATCAAGTACATATTTCCATCAGCTTTTCAGTGTCGCTGGACAAGTGATCGAGTTGAACTTCATCAGGCCAGAGATTTTTGAGCAGATCCTCAACTATATTTACAGCTCCAAGATTGTCCGTGTCCGTTCTGACATGCTTGAGGAACTCATAAATGCTGGACAGGTACTAGGAGTGAAGTTCATTGCAAACTTGGGTTCACCATTATCACACGTTAAAGGTCTTCCTGGTTTGTCTATGGAGCCAGAAAACAAAAGTGACACATCCACAGAGATAATGCCAATCATCACAGAGTCCTTCTCCATTTCTGCAGAGGAATTCAACCAGACAAACAAATCTGTGGGCATTGATGAGGACTCAGACGGTGATGTTGTGTTTGTCTCATACACAGATGCTCAGTCCCGAGCTGCTAGCCAGAAAGCCAACCCTAGTGAAGTCATTGATTTGGACAAAGTGGATTCAGGAAATGCTGCATCAGAGCAAAATGTAGAAACAAATCATGCAGCCTCAACAAATGAAAAAAAAGCATCAACACCTACAGCAACTAATACTTCAAAGCCTCCCAGCGCAAGTTGTACTAACCCCAGTGTGTCGGTCAGCAGCCCTCTGCGCAGTCCTGACAGTAGTTCCAATAACTCGCCTTCCCTTTCTAGAGTTTCCTCAGGTAGTGTTGCAACAATACCAGCTAGATCAAGCAGTTTCACCCCTGAGCCACAGAGTGTCTCCCAGTCCTCTGAAAGCAGTGATCAAGTGGGAGTTCACAAGAAGCATGTTTCTACTTCAACTCAGCAAGGAGATTTTAAAATAAGGCTCATAGATGTGTCTGAAATATCAGCTGTAAATCCTAACATTCCCAACCAAACTGTTGCAGCAAAAAAGACTGTGACACTCAATACAGCCACAGAAATAGATTCAATTTCATCAGGCTGTAAAGTGTATGCCAATATTGGGGAAGATACTTATGATATTGTCCCAGTAAAGGAAGATCCAGGAGAAGGTGGCTCCAAAGCCAATAAAGGAAAGAGATCTTTGATGGCTACACCTTTGAAAACGTTTGATAAAGCACCTTTGTCACCAACGGCTGGACCAACCAAGAAGAGAACTAAAACAGAGCTTGAGGATCACTATGAGCTGATCATGGATGGAAAGACTTTCTACGTGTGCATCGTATGTAAGCGCCCCTATGTGTGTCTGACGAGTCTCCGCCGTCATTTCAACACTCACTCATGGGAAAAGAAGTACCCTTGCCGCTATTGTGACAAGGTGTTTGCCTTGGCTGAATACAGAACTAAACATGAAATTCACCACACGGGAGAGAGAAGGTACCAGTGCTTGCTGTGCAATAAAATGTTCATAAATTACCAGTTACTCTCGACTCACTGCAAGCAAGTCCACAATCAGGATCCTAGTGGGAGAAAGGAGAAGGATGATGGTAGCAACAATTTATACCGCCTGTTGCCGTGCAAAACTGTTCAAATGAAATCATACTCATGGGTTAATGATGGGCCAGGGGTTCCTGTCATATCCGAGGATGGCAGCATTCATCATATAACAGACGACGATGTCCACTCTTCTACACAAAGCAAGATGTTGAACTGGGACGACATCTTCGTCGAGCCTGATGCTCCCAATGCTCGTATGCCACCTGACACCCAGATGCAACCAGGGTCAACCATAAACTCTCCTCCACAGGGAACCACAGAGTTTGAGTATATTACACCAGACAGCTACTGAGTAACACTCACTGGTCATCATTTCCTGTGCCTTTTAGGTGCCCCTTTCTTTTATCCTCTTCATTTTAATATCATCAACCGTTTAGTGTTTTTATTGATGATGTTGGCTAAAGGTATGGCTGCATTTGCTTTTAAGTTAAGTGAGGTTAGTGGTGTAGTTTGGTAGAAATAGCAAATTGGTAATAATGCACTTAAGATTACTGTTGGGTCTGTGTAGTTGAAGTTGTTCAAAGGCTTTGGACTGAGAAGCCAGCTGTAGACAGCACCGGGATAAGAAAAAAAATCATTGGAGATTATCAGTCATTTGGCTTTATTGAAAATTAGAATAAGTTGGAGCAAATAGTTGCAGGTTGGTAGTGTAAAGGCTGTTACTTACTCTGCGAGAAGCAAGAACTTTTTTCTTGTTCTTGAAGGGACAGTTCTCTTTCTTCTTGTGGGGCTCAGAGAGGTATCGTGTGATTGGTCAGACATTTGAGGTGGGTGTTGTTAACGCGGAAAGGATAAAGCGGAAAGTTGTGGTTTCCTCATTTCCCCTGATGCAAGGCTGAATGGATAGTTTTAATGAACAGCTGGTCGAGGTGGTGAGAAAGAAACAACCCAGTCAGCTGCTCATTATAAAAACACGAACATCCCCTTGCAGTTATCTCTGCCCCGTCGCAGACGCAACTTCTCGTGTCTAAATTGACTTGACCAGTATGACCTTTTTTCTTGTTCTTGAACAAAGTTCTCGCTTCTTGCAGAGTAACTAACAAGCTTTAAGCAACACAACTGTACCTTTGCTCGCTCGTAGTCCTCTGCCTTTGTAATAACCTTGATCTACTACACTATATATATATATATATATATATATATATATATATATATATATATATATATATAAAATCTGAAATGAATAAAAGCACAACTAAATTAATTTAGAAAAACTTTCTGACTTTGTATTCTCAATTTTACATGGAAGTAAACGCTGATGCATGGATTCTGTGTTTTTACGTTTTGTAAAATCATGAAAGTTGATGTCATTGATCAAATGTTCACACGCAAGTCAAAAACACAGAAACTATTGGTTTGCTTAGGCTGGTGTTGTAATCAAAATACATTAGGAAGTCATGAGTTTTGCAGGGGTATTTCTTAGAAAAAATTTCTGAAGTACAAAGCACCACATTACAGTGAGACATTTTATATCATCTGTCATCTCCTCGTTTTTGACATTAATGTCACAGCCTAAAATATTTAGACATTAAGCCGTCAAACGAAGCCCATTTCATAAAATGAAAAACGGGGTTGCCTATTTTAGTAATGTGAAACCTCAGTTGAGGTTTTTCTGCATGTAACCAGGTGACCTTTCTTTTAGTCTGGTCTGAATATATAATAATATATATTAAATAAGCTTGCTCAGATGTTATGTCCACTATCAATACAATCCTAAATCTCTGGTTCTGAAAATTAGATGCAAAACTTGTCAGACTATGTTTCAGTCTTAATTTTGTTTTAGGAATGTTGTAAAAAAAAGTATATTTTTCATTATGTGCTTGCTACCACATCTGGACTTTGTGGCAGAAAGGTTGTACAGTTATTACATTTTTTTCATAAGCTTGAACAACTGTAGTTGTCTTCTTGAGTTGAACACCAATACAGTGTAAGCTAGAAATTTTAATACAAATGTAATTTTCTACATCAGAAGTTAGAGATTGCTTAGTGTAGGTAAAATTATAGCTAACATGGGATCCAGACTGTCATGTTAACGATTTAAATAATACAGATTTTGTTTTTCAATAAACTGATTTACAACCGTGTGTGATGTGCTGTATGTAATTGCTTAATAAACAAACACACGCATATATATATATATATATATATATGTATATATAAATTCTTAGGTGTGTTTATGGGTCTCATAGGCCAGCGGTTTCCAAACTTTTTCATTGACAACTTTAATGACTGCTGTTCACAACAGTTCATAAATAAACTACAATAGTAGTTTATTAAGTAATTAACTTGCTTTTCTTTGTTCAGATTGATTAGTCTCCAGAGGGGTGTTTTAACTTGTTTGGCTTCATACTGTCAGATGCTAATATTTTAAACATGTGACACACTGGTCTCTCTCTCTTCATTATCCACCGTTGTACTGGTCAAGCCCAGGACAAGATATGCCTTGTCATATTTTTTTTTTTTTTTTTTGGAGGGGATCGGGATTGTTTTAATTGTAGAAATGTCTGGTGTTTATTGATCATCGATTGCCTTATATTTACCCTTTGGTACTTCCACAAACTTGTCCATGTTTTGCAAGCAATGCAAGGACTGTATGTTTTTATTTAGCTAAGCTGCCCCCAGGGGCAGGCCCCCCAGTTTGGGAACCAGTCTTATAAGGATTAACAAAATGAAAATGTTGACATTTTACAAAAAGCCAGTCTTCAAATTGTTCTTTTTTTCATCACAAACAGAAGGCAGCAAAAGTCTCATTAGTATGGAAAATATCAAATCTATAATAACTGTATTAGTGTATTTTGATCAATACTGAATGTAACATGGATCACGTATGAGTTAAACAATATATATATTAGACCTAACAGCTGCCCACCCTTCTTCACAATAAGTCAGAAGTATCAACCTAAATTAAAAAATTATGGCATCATCAAAAGTCGGGGGGGTTTCAGCATCTGAAGACCATGAATGTTTCACCTCATCCCAGTAGAGAACTGTTTTCCACCAGCTTCCACAAAGTCACACTGCTGGCTTTGGGGGAATAATGTGAATGAAACAAAGCGAAACTACGCAAAACAAGTTTTAATGGCAAGACAAAGAAGGAGCTGAGCCTTTAGCCGCTCCTGAGAATGTAAAATTAAAATTATAAAAAGCAGTGATCAAAGCACACAGGTGCTGCGTTTCATGGAAATTGATAAAATGTACAATTCTGCCTCAATTTTTTCTGTTCCTCAATGCACGAAGAGTTCTTTAACTTTTATTGAGTCCTCTTATCAGTGATTTCAGCTCTGAATACTCACATGTAACCTTGTTAGTGTGAACTTCGGAAACTTTTTTCAGCTTTTACATGCGATATTACTACTTAAAATGTGAGAGACAAACACGCATACCTGCTACCAGCTTTCAGTGGAAATACAATAAATAGGGTTCAGTGTTATAGATAATTGTATAGCCTCAGCAGCTACTGTAGGTCCAATAGTTTATTGTTAACACTGCTCTGCTCACAACACACTGAGGAGATGATAGATATCATGATGTTGGTATATTTTAGGCCTAACTTTTCTATCTGTATATCATACAGCTGTACATACATTATGAGCATGTAATACCTTCATTACTAGTAAATTTGCCTTTAATGATGTTCTGGGACTCTATAAACAGCTAAAGAAATAACTGCTGGTGCTACACCTCAGAGTGTTGAATTTTCCAGCCATATTATATTTGGGGAAAACACCAAAGCTGCAATCTAACTCGTCATTGACTTGACATAGAGGTGGCAGCGCTGATAAATCAGTCTATATCCTTACAGTGAGTACAGTATCTTCTGTACCTTGAGGCAGGAAGCATTTACAGTTTCCACTATAGAGGCATGAACATAAAGCATGAGTTGGAGGAAAGTTTCTGTACAGTATCAGTCCAAGTGACACAGAGCTGCAGTGCTGGAATACCATATGCATTAAGGCAGAGAGATGTGTAAACAGTCCTGAAATGCAGGTTGTCTCTCTCTTGATGTGTATGTGGACACAGACATTGTAGACCAGAGTGTGATTGGTCCTCGGGGAAGATTTGCTCCGTTGATCTGGGTCAAATTAGTGTTCCCTGTGGCCCTCCTCCTCTTCCTCGGCACACTTCTGAATGATTGTGAGGAAATGCTCACAAGAACTGAGCAAATGCCTCGCTCAGCAAGTCATTACACCTGATTACACCTGTTTTTCTTCTCTCGTAGCCACCTTACTATGGGCTGTATGGTGGGGGCTTCTCGTCAGGGTGGTCGTGGGGAGGAGAATAGCGAGGAGGGATCATAGTGGGCCACAGGTGGCTGGCTCCAGACTGGGAGTCATCTGACAGGCCAGAGGAGTCGGGGAACATGTATGAGCCCTGCTGGAAACAGCAAACAGTTGATTAGAGAGACCATTTCTTCTGCTGACTGCTAACACTTTATATTTAAAACATAATGACTATGACTATATATATATAGTATATATATATATATATATATATATATATATATATATATATATATATATATATATATATATATATATATATATCCCAGTAATAACCATAGCCTGTCACACAAAATTGTTAGTTCATCTAACTTTTATCACGATGAGTAATTCATGTTGTATTTTACTTAGAGTCTTTCATTTTGAATTCCACATACAGCAGCTTGCTGGTAAAATCTCCGATTATAAATCGTGCCTTGCAAATGCATAATTTTCTTTTGTCTGAGTAACATAGATGACACTGAAGCAACAATCTTCCATAGGAATGCTTACACACCTTGTAGCACATTTACACATGCCTAGTAAAGCAGTAAATGTCAATTTAATTCACAATATTGTTGAAATGAGACCATCCATCTTCCAGAAAACAACTTTTAATGGAGACAGAGCAAATTGCAACTGTGTGACGACTCAGTGCTGCAGTTCTGAAGATGAGTACCTGCAGGTCGTAGGCAGTATAAGGTGGCAGGTAGGGGGCAGCATTGTGATACGGGTTGAGAGAAGTAGTGGGTGGAGGTGGCTGTGTGTGGACTGGAGCTGCAACAGCTTCTGGTTCAGGGGTGTTCTCTGAGTTAGGAGAGGGTGTCTGATAAAGAAACAAAGCATGTTAATCTTGCTTATAGTACTTCACAATGGTTATGAACCTGTTCTCAGTTGTTTATACACAGAGACGTAGGAAATGGCTCCAGTGGTTTATTGAAAAATGAACAAACATAATGGAAAAACAGAGTTTGCACAAATCAAACAAGCTTGAAAGTCACTGTTTTATATGACTACTTTTATTCTTCAACACAGCCTGAACTTTCCTAATTCAGGATTTTTCTAGTTATTTTACTTTATGTGGTTTTCAGGAATCTCCAGGCTTTTAAATGTCAAAGCTCTTCTTTGGGTGTTGCTGCGTTTTATTTTGTTCTTTGTCACCACTTCAGAAATGTTGAGATCCAGGTAATAGAGAGGATTCATCACTCCATTAAACCTGATGCTGCTGACTGCTTGTTTGTTGTTTAATATGGCATACCTCAGCCCTTTCTTCCTGTTTTCCTTTCTTAAGAATGGCTTCTTGACAGCCAAACTCACTGAGATCACTTCTGATGAGGTTTTAGTGAACCCTAAATGGATCAAATGAAGGATTGCAGATGCATCCCTCAGGTCTTTTTAAGATTTTGTCTCGTTTTTTTTTATGATTTCATTTCAGATAATGTTCATCTGATGTAGTTTTTCCTCTCTTTTTAGTCCTGTTACTTCTTCCTTGTCATCCAGTTGCACACTTTTACATTTTCATTACTTTTTTTAAAGTACAAACTGCACACCATGCTGAAATATTCTAAGTTTGCCGCTAATAGCTCTTTGGGAATCTACAAAACTACAATTTTATCTCAGTGTTAGCTATGTCTTTTTCTAAAAGCTGCAGCTAAAGAAATGGGAACAAGTCCAGTGCCTTTAAGACAGCCTGCTAGTAACAAAGATCAATTCAATTCAGCTTCATTTGTATAGCGCAATTCATAGCACGTCATCTCAGGGCACTTTACAGACAAATCAATTCGAGTCAAGTCCTTAAAGATATTTTAAATAGGTTCTTTGCTAAGTTGTATGTTATGTGTGGACCCAATGCTGGTTTATTTAGCTGCTATTTTATGCTTAACCATTTAGCCCCTCCTGTGTCGTAAAATACCACTTGTCATTCATACTATGGTACTTAAAGGGTTAAATGATCAATCGGTCAGTAAGTAACATAAAAAAAACATCCTCTGAAAATGAGGAAAGCCACCAATGACCAAAGAACAATCTGAGAGATCTTCAGAAAGCCTGCAGAACTACTTATCAATGTCACTTAAAAGTTTACAAGAAAGTCTGGCTCCTTAAAAGCAAATATAAAGATATGACAGATGACTTGATAGTTTTTCAGTAAACACCAGATGATTATAAAGACATTTATCAGATGGAATTTGACACATTTCTTGTTACTTACGGAACGTACCATGTCTTTGAAGCCTCCCAGGATGGCAGCAGTAATGATACCCAGGAAGAGGGCCACAATGTTGAGAATAGTAGCCGACCATAACAGGTGGTAGAGGTGCACCACGTCCTGGCAGCTTTTCACGTCTGTATACTCATGGTACCCTCCCATCACCTCCGCACGGCTAGGCCAGTGGGTGGGACAGAGAGGGAAACAGCCTACAGTCAAGCCACAATAATCACTGACAGTGTCAAACAGTTTTTGACAGTGTACCAACAACAACCACATACACAGGAAACAGCAAAAGATGTATAACAAGTTTTGATGTACGGTTTGATAGCATAGAGGGTTTTACTGAGCCACTGAAAACAGCAGGAAACTTAAATGAGGACATGTATGAATGTTTGGTCTGACAAAAGCAGGACATGCAAAAGAACCTATAACACATTTATATGATTACTTTGTTATAAACTCCACATCTGGATGAAAAAAAAAAAACAATAAACTGATAAGTAATGGCTATTATCGGTCTAAAAAAAAAGGACCTACTTCCAAATCATGGATGATTTCCTAAACTTTTTCAAAACATCTTTATTCTGAAGTCCCATAAGAGGATGCTCTCTGAAACAAAGGTCAAAAAGAAAAGTTCTGATACAATCAACGTGCAAATAAATCCTCCACTAAAAAGACATAAATGTACATATAAAAATCCAAATTAAAACAACACCAGCAAAGCAAAAAATCACAAATTCACAGATTATCTGGGCGTTTGACTGCTCAGTGAACTCACTTCCCACAGTTGTAAAGATCACAGCAGTAACAGGTGTTGCTCTTCACACGCAGGTTACAGGAAGTGCGCGATGTTTGACACGCCACCTGAAGGTCACAAATCAATTCATGTCTCTTCTTTCCGCAGCCCCTACACAGTTTATCGTTACACAACAATGGCCACACTGACCGAGAAAGGACTGAGGAAGAATACATCATTATATGTATGAAAACTGAGTTTTATGTTTCTTACGTCACGCTCAGATGCAGTCTCACTGGAGAGATACTCACAGCGGCCAGCATAGAGAGGCCTGAGGTCCTGCAGGAGGATAAATGGCATTATTATTATTTCTCTGTACAAACACTAAATTAGAAGTGGGACATTGGCAAAAGAGAAAATTTACTTGATTTGTCCAAGAAGAATAAACAGTTTTAATGTAAATTATACCATGAATACTAAACTTCTAAAGCAAGGCTGAATTATTAACTAGAAAAAGTTGGTTTGATTGGACCACTGTCCTTTTCTCAGAATACATGCATGGGAGGGTAAGAGAGTTATTTACTGGAGTAGGTTCAAGACCACAATGCTGTGGATTGTTTGTGAAATCATTCTCCAGCTTCTAACTTTCGTTGTGAGAGATCATCATACGTGTAAGCACAGCTGAATTTACTGCACAAATGTTGTCTGTGCACCAGGACTTTATTTGAGCAGAGCAACCGTCTGGAAATGCTTTAACTGAGTGAGAGTTGATACAGAGCCTTAACGAGCTACTTTTTTATTCACAGTTTGTGTCATGTTTGGCCGTCTAACAAAAGAAACAGAAAAAAATGTAAAGGATTTACTGTTTATACGAAAAGTTGCAGGAAAATGTGACTTCATACCAAATGCAAGGCATTGAAATCCATTTGAATCAAGTAGAGTTGACATGCAGGAGTTACTTGTCCTCCATTTGCATGATCTGGATGTAGTAGTCGGGATTTAAAAGTGTCCATTTTCTGTGATTTTGCAAAGATTAACACATTTAAATGCAATTTAGAAGTTAATTTTTTATCTGACAAACACAGTTGATATAGCGTAAATGGGCTGACTGGTATTACAACTGATTAATTTATTTCTTGGCAAAAATATGTAGCCTAATATATTTTGACTTGTTAAGGGGTAAAAAAAACATGAGAGTCATTAGGGACTCACACACTTTACTCCAATTCTGAATGCTCTAAGAGGGACAGAGATTATATCGTCAACGTTTTACAATACCTTTAGATCAAATTACTTAATTCAAAAGGAAAAAAGTTTAAAGATCATAAATCATAAATATCACATATATAGACATTTAATCAACTGGTTAACATGGAAATCAAGAAATTACTGTGTCTTCTGCCAGCATTAATGGGATTTAGTTTTTAAAAAGCAAAGCTGTGAAAACTTCTGGAATATAGACCACTTATAAGAAAAAGATTATGGCTACATTCATACTGCGGTTGCTGTTTTTTCACATTGCTGTTCATGGGGCCGCCATCAGACTCCAGTATGAAAAGAGGAAGACGTGATGTCACCAGCAACACGCTGTGTTTACAAAGGTAAATATAGATGTTTCACATGACAGCGTGTGTGTATTCTAAGTTGTTTTGCAACCGGAGTCAAAGAAATGATGAGATAATATTGCTCTATCTATTGTTTACAATCAATTTTACCACTTCATTTGGCTCAGAATTGTGACATCTGTCTCCCCTTCAATGGCGTAAAAGTCGGATGAAATGTGTCATGACCGTTCAGATTAAGGTTGCTTTGAAAAGGATTGGATTTTATCCAATTTAGTACCACATATGGTAGTAGCCTGGGTCAGATTTGGGGAAAAAAAATCAGATCTGTGCTGTTCAGACTGTCATAAAAAGATTGGATATGGGTCATGTATGGGCAAAAAAGTTGTATTTGAGCCACTTTTGTATACAGTATGAAGATAAACCATGTAAATGCATCACATTGATTTTCTCTCATTCAAAAGTGCATCTGTTTAAGGTTTTTTGAATAAAAGGAAAATCTTCATTTTTCCATTTCAGTGGCACCAGTGACAAATAAAAACCTGCTAATGGTGAGCTTCATTTTCACTCAGCCATAGCCCATTTCAGCATAATTGTTTTTACAGTACATTAGTGGTTATTTATTGTTTTTCTAATTTGAGTAATGGAAAATAATTTGTTCCACCGAGAAGGGTGAGGTTGCTGCCTCAGCCTGCTATAGCCATGCCAAAAAAAAAAGTGCACCCTATTTAGATTCTCAGGTTTTACATGTCAGAACATAAACGCAAAAAATCTGATCCTTTGTACTTCTTAAAACTAAGTACAACATAAGAAGAACAATAATACATAACATATTAAACTGTTTCCTTGTGTATTAAATAAAGATTAAGCCAAAATGCAGACGCATTTAAAAGTGAGTGAACTTTACTTTTCTTTGTCATTAAATGAGTACAATAGGCTTTTTATGGGGACATTTATAAGCCTCTGCAGTTTGTCCAGATTACTATATTTTTTACTAGTTATGGCATAAGAGTTATATTACTATGAAAAACTAAATAACTAGAAGTTTTAGCGATACTCACAATATGCCTCGCTGCAAAAACTCCATCAACAATAGCGCAGCAGAAGGCAGCCACCACTCCGAAGCTGATAAAGACAATAGATGCCACTAACTGTGAGAAAAAATAGAGAGGAGCATCAGCTTCATCACTACTGTATATTGTTTTTGTTTCAAGAGAGGACTAAACATACAATATTTTGATTTTCTCACCATTTATTTACCTGAATACATCCACATTACATACAAGATACACAGGACATGCAACATTAATCTATATTCATGTGTTTAGTAATGAATAAGAGGAAAGTAGAAGGGTTGAAGGTCATAGCAGTTACAGAGTGGTGTTGCATCACTGCTCTTCACTGCCATCGCAGTAATCAACTCATAGCTGCTGCGCTCCACAACCCACTGCCACACACTCATGCAATTCTCCTCCTTAGATGTCTTGTTCTAAGACAATGGCTTTTCTTTGTATAAAAGTTTAAAAGTATTTCAAATATAAGCTGCTGAATTTCAATATATGAATTTTGTTTTAATCAAAGCTCAGAGTGACTAAATGATGCATAAATAAATGTAGGATGAGCTTATTAATCTTAGACAATTTTAATAGGTATAAAGTAGTAAAGTAACAGGGAACTGATTGACAGTTATTTAATTTACTAAGCGTTTCTGCAGATTTTCTCTGTATTCTTTTGCAGTTTGGCTGCAGTGAGAGTAGGTCACTGCAAACACTGCCTATAGAGAATGCGCACCAACATCATCAAAGCACAGAGCTGTGTGATTGATTCACCATTTTAGGGGAACAGACCTTCTTTACATTGGTTCAGCGGCGGCTCTTTATTGTCTCCATCTTATTCAGAATTTCTGGCAAGTATTTCATCTTATCATTTTTTCACTGAGTTGTGTACTCGGCTGCCGCAGCAGCTTCATGGTCAGCGAACAAAAAGAAATCAATCAGCAGATTTTCATCCGCTGTTTATCTGTTTTTGTCTGGAGACAGCACAGCAATAAACACATCCCAGAGAACAGTGGACTTCTGCAGAAACTTTTCCAGGTGATGCGGTTCTGGCTGACTGTGGTTAGGAAAAACAGGACTGGGCTTTATGTGAGCAGAAGTAAAGAGGGCTGCATTTACAACGTGTCAGCAAAATAAACAGGATGATAAGAGAACAGCTGAGGTGCTAAACCTGTGAATTCATGTAGAAAGGGTTATTGGCTGCAGATGCAAAAAGTACATTATTTTAAATGAAAAGATACCGATCTGGATGAAACTCCCATGTGCAGATAAGAAAATCACTTTCCTCGACTACATTGTGATTGTTGTTCTCTGATTAACATGAGTCCCAGTGTTGCTCTGTCAGATACTCAGTCACAACATACAGAACTGTTCACCCTTTTCAGACGTTTTAGAGTTGATCTGCCATCAGATCCAGGGAAGTGTTTTGTATATTTTATTGTTCTTATAATAAACAAATGTACTTCCTCATTATTTTGCTTGCTTTCATATTTTTATTACTCATTTTGCTTAAGCAAGATGTATTAAATGAATGAATCCTGTATATTTAGAAATCTCTTTTCCTTTAATCAGAACAATAAATATTTAATTAACATATAAAATTTCAGTACGATGGTGTAGTTGCAGCCGACAGTTTGTAGACTCGCATGTCTTCATCCATTCAGTTGTAAAATGGCTGCATGAGCATTAAATGATTAGCAGTTTTTAAACGAATGAAGGGTGTAAGAACTTACACCCAACACAAGGTAACACCAATGTCTGAGACTGAAACAGGTGGCAACGCATCTAGACCTAAACTTCACTCACTGTGCAGCAGATTGTGACCATCTAACAAATTTTCATCTCTCCTGTGAGCTCATCGCAGTAAGGATGCTTCTTCTCAGTGTGTTTGAGATATGTTTTTCACATATTTTACTGAGATTGTTCATGGAAAGAGTAGCCAGGTTCCCCCAAAATGGCAGACAAAGCCGCTGTGATGTCACATGTGCATTCTCTATTTAAAAAAAAAAAAGTATTGATCATTGATTGAAAAATCAATTAAGAACATAATAAGTATGTTTAATAAATGTGAATAATTAAACACATCCTTTTTATCTAGTCAAACTGTAAATAATGTCACATTTTATGTAATATGCAATGACATCTTATATCAGTGTGATGTACTGTGACATAGCAGTATCTACTGTATTACATTGACTGGAAATCCTGCTGCATTATGGGAAAAAGGTGTCACAACACAAACTCATTCTTCATTTCAGCTCCGACAGTCCCACCCCAGCACCTCCCACCTGCTCCACTCATCTGCAGTTTCCTTCCCCCATGTTCTGGTGCAGACATCTCTCCTCCTCCACTTACACCCTGTTTCTATTCCTGGCTGTAGCCCCAACAACCTCACCCCACCCCTCAAGTCCAGGATACTTCCACTGATACACAACACGAACTTCCTCAGGCCAACTGGGACTCACAGACTGAGTAGGGTCTACTGCTTGTTGGCATGTTAACAACATAATTAAGCTGTATAGGCTGTTGAAACGTAACTGGAATGGATATGTTCTCTGACTATAGAGACGAGGAGACACAAAGCTCTGAGAGTGAGCTCGATACACAAAAAAATATTCTTACCATCTGTCTCTTGTTCTCTATCAAATGAGCACCAATAATTCCCAGAAAGGAGCCAAAGCCCAACTGAAAAGAAAAAAAAATGTACATTTTATTACATAGCACACTGCTGTCAAACTCTGAAGGAACTTAATGAAGTAACTGTTGATTTTTAGATTGAAGCTGTCCCTGTTAATTAGATTTTTTTCTTACTTATCTGAACGCTGAATCTGATCTAACTGATGTACAGTGGCAGGACAGTCCTTTAAGTTGGGCAGACTGCTAAAAGCTGAGTAACATCAAGAAAACAAATTCACCTCACTCAGCGTCTAATGACATGATGCTGAATAATAAATGTAGGGAAATATAGTCCTCAGGGACCTTTACTGATGAGGTTCATCAAAGTCCAAGAGCGGGAAGAGCTCACTGGAAACCCTCTTGTCTCACTCACATTGGACTAACAATGAACTCTAACAGCAAACAGGCCTGCAGACTTGGGTATGTCGCTGCTTCTTGCAGGTGTGAATGTGCACTCACAATGACACCTGGGTAGTAGCCTCCCACTGTGATGTTCTGCGTCCTTGTGGTTGCTGCCAGGCCGAAGATGAGGATAAGCACTGATACAATGAGCAGCAACACGGTCACAATTATGGATTTCCTCTTCCTCCTCTTAAAAGAACCTACAAATACCAAAACAAATAAATTAACATTATCGCTGGCATCATCCTGTGACATGCACATTATCATGATTTAATTAGAAGATGGATCTGTAACTGAGAATCAGCCACAAGCACTGATGTAGAAGGAAGTCATTAAAGAGATTCGTGACTAAACCATCATTGTTGTGGCCCCATCCCTTTGACCATTAATGGTCAGTTCTGTTTGGGTGTCTCAGAGGAAGTTATTAAGAACAGTCTACTTCAAAGATGCAACCAAACTAGCAACCACTGCTTATATATACCCCAATAGTAATAATTAGACTCACGTACTGTTAACAAAAATGTGACATTAACTTGTTGGAATAATTATTATCTAACATGGTCCAAACACTGTCATCATAATGTTCACACACTCACCTATACTGTACATCTCTCACAACAAAACTCAGATCAAAGCAGTTGTTTAACATAACACAGTTTCTTTTAAATGGCAAAAAATATGTTACTTATTATAAATATATATTTAAATATTCATTCTTTAAAATTACTGATGGTTTGGTTGGTCATGAAAACTTACTGCAGCTTTTAGGGCCTAATAATGATCTATTTTGGACACAGAACAAGACAAACTAGAGGACCCCTTGGACCTCTTTAGCATCTATTTCAAGGACATTCTTCATACATGTACACTTAACTGACATGTTTACAGAAAGAGACTGCAGACAAGTCAGGGCAGTTGCAATAACTTGGCTGGCACATGGACATGCACTGAGCTTTACATCATATGATGGCATTCATGTCACTCATTTTGAATAATAATGTCTGCAAGTTGGAGAGTATATGGGTGTCCTGGATTCGAGTTCCTACCAAATCCAGGACACCCATATACTCTCCAACTTGCAGACATTATTATTCAAAATGAGTTTTAAATTAAATATATAAAATACATACAACATAAAGTTTGGTTCAACTTAATAAACTAAAGACATACATGTCAAGGAGTGATACCTTCTCTGATAATTTAGTTTCAGTAGTAGTTCCACTTGCATCCTGTGTGCAGAAGAGCACATCATCTCTTCTCCATTACTTTTGTTTCTTCCTGCTAGATTTACTCTGTTTTCAGTTCAGACTTGTCAGATCAGTCAAGCCACCATTGCATTCTTTTTTTATCAGCTCGTGGACATCCTGAGGCCATAGAGACTTGTCTGCTGTTGAATGCTACCAGCAGAGATAGATAAGAAAATAAACTCTCCTTCTGTAAACATAAGCATCCAGTGTTACCATGGTGACAAGTGAAGGACACAGCCATTGGGATTAGTGATTCAGTTAAACAGCACAACTTATTTTTTTTTTTTTTTAAATCGCATTGGAGTTGGACTGTTCGTCTTGTGGTCTAAATAAACGGAACACTTTATTTGCTGCTTATATAACTGCAACAGCACTAGTGACTGTTTTGCAACAGTAAATAAGTGATTACCTCAGCTGTGCCATCATATTATCTCATAAGTCTACTGAGATTAACCTGTTTTAGGCTTTTTTTTCCTCTCTCCTGTACATGTCCAGATCATTTTTATTGATTTCGTTTTCAGGCTAGTTGCCAAGCATCCTGCCAAAATCTTTGTGGCAGCAGCCATCAGAGCCAAACATAGAGACTGCTGTGGCTGCTCAGCGCCGCCGCACCTGCAGTGACGCGCTGCGGCCTGGATCAGGAGAAAAAAAGATATCCTGGTGATGCAATGAGGGTTTTTGTCTGCTTTTGTAATGGCTTAGTGTTTTGGTTTTTTTTTTTTCTTTCTTTCTTTCTTTTAACATTTACCAGCGGTCACTATTTTTGACAGTGGTGTTTGAAAAACAATAAAGAGATGCTTTACAAAGACGTTGTGTAATTTTCCCCAATTAAGAACGTTATCTCATTCATAAAAAAAGAAAACCTGCTGCAGACAACCTGGTGACCTTGCACACACCTACCCATGCTTGTTTCAGAGAGTGTCAGTCCGCTGGATTGTAGGCTGTGAGGAGGGGGAGGCATGCTTGTTGGACGATGTTTTTCTTTTCCGTTCCTCTTGCAAATGAAAAATCAAAACAACAATCACGACTCGGTGTTAATGAGCGATATACGTCTTAAAGCTAGCGAGTGACAATCGTGATCCAACGCCGACGCTGTGTTCCTTTGTTGTGGCATTATCTGACACAGTACCGGTCCGTCCCGCTGAGCCTGTCTCAGTTGTATCCCCAAGGCGTCTCTCGGTCTCCGTCCTTGCGGTGCGTCGGTGTTGGACAGAAGGTTGCTGGTACTGCTGCTGGATGTATGTGCGCATGTCACACACATACTCGAAAAGAGTAATCTGGTAGCCGTTAGTGTAACGACAAACAGTCCCCATACGTGCCTGAACGTTACACTTTGATTTATAGTATTTTCTGTCCGTTTCTGTTATGTCACATTTGTAAGAGTAGCTACAACTCTTGTCAATCGCTATTTCTGGAGATAATTTGCTTACTTGAATATTCCGAGCACCTGGAAGATGAGCCAATTTATGTTTTATTTACCATCCAAATCATATATATATATATATATATATATATATATATATATATATATATATATATATATATATATATATATATATATATGTGTGTGTGTGTGTGTGTGTGTGTGTGTGTGTTTGTAAAGTAATAATAACAATAATAATAATACGTTTTTAAAAAAGTAAAATAAAAAAATGTTCAAAATTAGTGAAATCTCATATCTATCGATAGTAAAGTACTTTACAAATGTTTGGAGCCATGGTTTAGGAGAAAGTTGGCGCTGAGTCAGATCGCGCTATTAGCGCCATCAACCGTTACGAATACGCCAAACGTCACGGTGCGTTCAAGGGCAAACCGCCGTTGTGGAAATTAACGACACCATAAAAGGATGCCGCGTTTAGGTACTCGCACGAGTGTTAGAATCGTCAAAGACTACTTCCATATAACACCGAACACTTAAGTTTTTGTTTGTTTGTTCGTTCGTTCGTTTTTTTGTTATTGTATTATGTAATATTTTCGCCATGTTTCACTTTTTGCGCAAATATTAAATTAAATAATAATAATAATAATAAATAAATAATAATTTGTTTTCTTCACAGTAGCGTAGGCTACTAATCGTCTTTTGGGAATTTAATGGTCTAACCATAAAATAGAAAGAAGTAGTCCAGTTTGAATGAGATTCAGAGACTCGTGTGGATTTCAGGATCTATTGAAAGAGTGAGACGAGTTCTATTTAAATGAAAATTGCACTTTTTTCACCTCCAATTTCTGTCTGACAAATAAAATATTAAATATACATTGTAATATTTATAGCTTTAGTTTTGTAGGCTAGTGGGGTTCAATTTGCACAAAAAATATCCCAAATTTCCATTAATTATTCAAACTGGGACATTCTGCTACTAAACAGATGTTGTCACTGCTTGTCGTTTCTATAAGATGGATAACCTGTTAAATTAACTTTTAAATGCAAAGTTTGCTTGAGACCATTTTAAATGACCTAAGTGTTAGTCTACAAACATCACGTGTTTACCCCAATGGAACTTCACAAACTGGTTCAAACATTAGCTAACTTGTGAGTATTTCCCAGTTTCAAATTATGCCATCGTCTGGTAAAAAGCAAGGACATTAGCTATCTACGTTTTAAAATCTAAAGTTAAAAAACAAAATAAAACAAAAAATAATAATTTTGTATGTGTATACGTATTAAAAAATAGCCCTATTATTGTATTCGTGGAAATTCACTTGTCAAATCTGTGGTTTAGAAACTGTTTAAAGTGAATGAGAGCACATGCAGTCTATTTCAGACACTAAAATAAAGATTTTAAGGACAGCAAAGACAAAAGACGGCCTTAAACGACTTGTGGAAACGGGAGCATGCAGTTCCCACTAGATATTATCTGTCGTCCTTTTTCCTTAGATCTACAAGGCCTGTACTGTAAGAGACATTCTCTTTAGTACTGCACGCGCGCACGTTTTTGCCTCGCAGATCCCCCAAAAGACAGATTTTTCCGTGACGCAATTTCTCTTTTCATGTAAAAGAAGAAAAAAAGTTCCCCCTCTCCCACTTCTACAGGGGGGTAACAGAGCGTTACGTGACCGGAGTGCAGATTGCATCAGGGATGAGGTCTACTTGAACTTCCACAGATGAGAGAGCTTATGGTAAGCAGTTGCTGCAAAACTCAAGGTAGATGCGTTGGCAACTGGATGAGTGCAAATGCATGGAACACAATGACCGATTTATGATCAGTTCAGTTAGTGATTCACGTTAGATAAAGAGACAAATAGACATAAAATCCAACAAAATAAATGAATGAAGTTAGTTGCTTTGAGGTCTTTGTGCGCGTACAGTATGTAGCAATGCAGTGACTGACTGTGTCTTGTGTTGGGATAAGCTATAAATATTGTATTCAGGCTTTATTTAAGTCTTAGCCCAGCTAAGCAGACAATGCTTAATGGTGTGCGTGTACAGAATGCAGTGCTGTGGTCCAGTTTGCTGCCAAAACGACTCTGGGACTCCCCCAAAAAAAAGCACTCTGTATTTCACCCCCGGTTTTTCCCTGTCCAGCGTCCATTCACTATAATGCGCGCCTAGCTGAAGGAGGCTCTCCACACCCGGTCCCCTGCGTGCCTAAAACTTTTTTTAATGAACCCCTCACTTATTTTTTGACAATTTTTCTTTCTCTATAGGAGTCAAAAGGGTTTCCGACATATTAATCCGTGTTTTTGTTGAGAAGAAAACTTCAGGTATGTCTGATTCTTCATTTGAATTTCCTTCTGGACAAGTACAGATATTTGTTAACCTATATAATTGTATATGAAGTTATCCAAATAGATTAAATTTGGTTTGAAAGGTATGCAGATGTAATATAAATGATTTTACCTCAGTGGACATTCCTTCTACCTTTTCTTTCTGTAAAGAAAATATGGACCCCAATTCCACAGAAGGAGGAGCAGAAGAGACACCCCTTAAAAGTCATTCAAGTCCTGTAAGTGCTAAGAGTAAATTAGTTTACTTGATCAGTTTATCTTTTGAAGCGCATCTTAATAATGAAAAGTTTTCGACCCGCAGTGAGGCTTTTAAAAAAAAAAAAAAAAATTTAAGATAACATTATCATTTAGTCTACTAAATAATCTCCCAACAGCAGATTCTCTTAAAGTTGAGCTTTTCACAAAGTACTCTTTGATGGCACTCTCAAGTGTTCTGTAATTCTCGAGTTCCTCTGGGGTCTGTGTCTCCTAGCCTGTGGATGCTGAGAGTCAGTGAGCAACATCTGGATGTCAGATTGACCCTCCAGCTTTGCTGTATGCAGCTGCTGCTCCAAGCAGGAGGGTCCACTCAGGAGAGGTCAGCTCTCCCAACGAGTGCCACGAGGTCACCAGCGGGTTTATAATTTGCAGAAACAGGGGGACAGGACCATCAGTGTGACGTTTATTAACATGAAGAGCACTGTCTGGCAGTTTCTATTATCGGTCATACTCAGATCAGGAGGCATGCCAATTTTTTCCTGCGGTGCTTTGAAAAGAAAATAGGTCGGCTGCAGAACTCAGCAGTTAAGAATATGTGTGGAGAAGGCTTTTTCACTTCTTCTTCCTCTTTCCATCAGCCTCACAAAGTGATACTCAAACATGGCCAAGAGTTGGAGGAAGAGCAGGAGGAGCTGGCCGAGCACCAGCCTCTAGAGCAAGAAGACCTGAACTTTGAGAGATGGAAGCGCAGGCCCATTCCCCAGAGGACGCTCCACCAGAAAATAGACGACTTGAAGAAATACCTGTGGAATGCAGAGACCAACGAATTCATGGGTCGCTCTGGAAAGAGCTGGAGTAAGTTAAAAAGAGAGGTTCTGTGCTGGTCGAGTGTGGGAAAGGAGGTTTGGATTAATGAAAAAAGTTTATTTTTTGGTGCTTGTGTCCAGTGACTATAGTTATAATATTGAATTCATTAGCTGGCTCATCTCAAAGCTTAAGGGCAGACATGGTGTTTGAATGTTTTTAAAAGATGCACTTAAGGACAGTTTGGGAGTGAGAAATGTTTCTCCAGACCAGTGACTCTGCTCACCGTGCTTGTGTGTGTGTGTCCTAATGCTCAATGTTTACATAGGTGCTTGGACAATTCAGAGAGTCACGACAAAAACAGACTGCCTGGGGACATATCCCCAGCGGGAGCATGCTGTTCCAGGCCTCACATTGGCCAGGAATCACATTCCTCTAAATCTTACCATGATCTCCACTGCCTCTTTCCCAAAGCTTTGGTGACCTTTTTGCTGAACTTATCATGCTTATGGCCCCTCAGTTGCAATACAACACTTGAACATGCTTATGTATTTTTTCCCATACAGTATGTGCTATTGCACTTTGATGCAGGGGAACATTTTTGGCAGAGGCTACAGATTTGACTAGTTTGACCAGTCAATGATGATTGAACAGCCCCTTCTAGAGTATTTGCCATGTGATGAAGTTGTGCCCTCCTCTCTCAGCACCAATGCACACAATGACAAACATGAGCCAACTGAGGCAGCATTTAAGAAAAGTACTGAAATGTTGCATCTCCAGGCAAGGCTAAGAGCTGATTTCAGCTACATAACCAGTGTGTGCACACTTGTGGGGGAGTGGGGCCCATGTGTCTATTAAAGAAAGGCCCTGAGTTTAAGTCTGCGCTGCGTGTCCTGTGAGACGAGTGCGTAAAAGGGGACACAATACCAGAGTGGGGTGATTGGGGCTCCTTGGAGCTGGCTGGGCCTCTATGGCTGCTAAAGACCTTCACTACGATGGCAACCGGAGGTTCACTGTGTTCCTGAGTGAAAGGACAGCTGGGAGAATTCTCAGTGAGCTCAAACAGAAAGGCCTTTGTGGCTCTAGGGACGCAAGGCTGGCTGCAGCTAGTCCCCTGTGAAATTGCCTGCACAGCAAAAGCCATTTCATTTAGGACACATTTAGCTTGATTAGTTGCTAATGGACTGTTGATTAAAAATTGCCGAACAATGCTAGTTCTCAGAATTTCTCTGTTACAGAGTTCTCATATTAGCTCAGTACAGTGGGGTTCATACCTAATTCATTGAAGTTGTTTGTAGGTCCAGACATGAGGGAGGGACAGTGCTTTTGTATGAGTAAACAAATTAGTATCCCTGCTGATCTTGGACAGTATTTGGAGTCCAGACAAGCCACATAAAATGGTTAATTATTTCCCCTTATTCACATCAGACATGATCTACTGAGAGATGTGTTGTTATGTAAGCTACATTTGTGCAAGTACTCAAAAAAAAAAGAAAAAAAGAAAATCATCCCACTGAGTAATTGTTCACTCTCCTTGTTTAGGCCTCATCCTGCTCTTCTATGCTGCACTTTACGCATTTCTTGCAGCCATGTTTGGTGGCTGTTTGTTTTGCCTCATGTGGTCTATTAGTCCTTATCATCCCACCTACAATGACAGAGTGATGCCACCAGGTAAATATAACTCCAAACCCATACTGCAACCTCTGCCATCTCCCTTCTCACCTCTCTGTTCAGCTGTCCTTCTCTCTCTTGCTTCTAAGTGAGTCTTTGCACAGTTGACTGTCTTTGGGTTTCTGCTGGCAGGTATGACGATGGCCCCACACCTGGAAGGGCACGAGATTGCTTTCAATGCATCAGACCGGAAATCCTGGAAGAAGTATGCTCGGTCTATGGATGAATATCTAAGACGTGAGTCAGTCCTGATAAAATTGTAGGGGATATTAAAGCTGGGAGGTCTGATGAGGTTGTTGAGTTTGCTGAAAATTAAGCAGACATGCAATGTCTTAATCCTCATCTTCTCTACCTTTGTCCTGTATTTCCATTCACTTCCTGTAGAGCATGCTGGGGAGGGAAGCCTCTTTGTGGGCTGAGGGAAAGCCATTCAGAGCATTTTTTTTTCACATCCAGCTTTTGTCAAGCTTCTTTAACCAGAGGCCTGAGCCTGGCAGGGCCCTCCTACTGCAAAGGTTTATTTATGCCCCCCTCTCTGATTCTCCCTCCCTCCCTCTGAATCCTTCCCTCTGTTCTCCATTTGCAGCATATAATGATGGTGTTCAGGAGAGGAAGAATATTCACTGCACTCATGAGACATACTTCATGCAAGATGACTTAGAAGAGAGTGCAGAGCGAAAAGCGTGTCAGTTTAAGCGGTCCTGGTTGGGGGATTGTTCGGGGCAGCGAGATCCCACTTATGGCTATGCAAAGGGAAAACCATGCATTTTACTTCGAATGAACCGGGTAAGAGGAGCATCAGGTAATGCAAGCATGAGTATGTCTATAAAAAAAGAAAGGAAAAAGAAAGAGAACAAAACAAGCTGGAAGATAAAACAGGAGGAACACGCTGTTACTGTACTGTATGATCTCTTTTCTAGTGACATCTTGTGGCCATTGTAGAAAGAACATGAAGACGCCCAAAGCCACTGTGCACCATTCTTTGTCCTGACATTTTGATTGGTAACTTTGCAAGTTCCCAGAACTGAAAGCCGTTTTATTGAGCACATCCAACCAGCACTGGACAAAGAGCATTTTAAGGGAAAATTCAAATTCACTTTTTAAGTTTTCAGTGGTCAAGTTTGAATCTTTCAGCATACAGATAAGGTATCAAAACATGCTGTCTTTACATTTCTAATTGCATTAGTTCACTTTCTTCTGTTTTTCCTCTGTTGTAGATTCTTGGATACTTACCTGGCCAGGGAAAACCAATTAATGTGACTTGTGGAGTTAAGGTGCAGCAACCATCTGTACATGTAATTTTTAGCTACAAGGGACAAAAAGTCAAGCTAATAACTCGTTCTCTTTCAGAAAGGACCTGGAGAAGCCTTGGGAGAAGTCCAGTTTTTCCCTAAAAGCATTTTTGACATGAAATACTATCCATACTATGGGAAGCTCAGACATGTGAGTGACAGCGTCTAAATGACTGCTTGTGGCACAAGTTGAAAACAATACCTGTCACATCTCAATCTCCTGCATCTCTTTTGTCTCAGGTGAACTACTCTTCACCGGTGGTAGCTGTGCGTTTTGCAGGAGTGCAGTATGACACTCACATCCAAGTGCAATGCAAACTGAACGGAAAGGGGATCATTAACGATTCACCCACTGACCGCTACCTGGGCAGCGTGACCTTCTCCCTGGAGGTTGGAGCGTAAAGCAGCACGATGCTCCCAGAAGAAATGTAAAAGAAAAGAATTATGTTGAACATTTATTTTTTCCTTGAATACTTTATTTCCCTCACTTCATCCACCTATTCCGCTGTGAACAAAATCCTCAAGAAGTAGATTTTTACTTTTGTGTTTCTGTCGTATCTTCGAACCCTGAGCGTGCTGTTGGCACCTGCACCTACAACAAACAGTGCTGAGCACAGGACAAGCGCATAGTGTGAGTTACAGTTCACTTCCTGATATTTTGTAATGACTAATGAGTTTAATCAAACTAAATTACACTGCCCATTAGTTAGGACTTCTGGCTATGCAAATCCAATTATGACTTAAAATATTAATAGGGAATTAGTAATTTTGCCAGGTTAGATTGAAGTTTTGTGTGCACATTTTTGTGTGACAAAGTGTACTAATTTGTTTTGCTTTATATTTTTAAAATGTGTGTTGTAAGAATTCGAAGACGTATCATGCAAATACTGAAAGCAGGACTTGTACTGTACTTACACAGTAAAAAAACAGACATAATAAATGCAAATACATGATTACTATATTTTTGTTGAATAGAGAGGTATTATACATTTATGAAAAAGTATCCACTTCTTCTTTTGAAAAAAAAAAAAAAACATTTGCTTTTGAAAATGAAATACTACACCACTGATCAATAAAGTGAAATACTGTGAAAAAAATAGTTTGTGACAGGTCTGTGACATTAAAAACAAGACATAACTATTTTATGGTAGTATTAATCATGCCTGAGCTGTGTTACTAAACGTGGTCTCAATATTGTATTTATTCTCATTACAGCAGTTATAATAAATACAGTTTTCTGGTATGTACTCTCAAGCTTTCTTCCACATGTCTATTAGCTGTTAACGCATCCCAGAATCAGAAAAAACTTTATTAATCCCCAAGAAAAGTTAGAGTATCCAGTATAGTTCTTTAACTTGGACACCACCCTCAGAGAGTCCAGCTCCTCTCCAACACCATGACTGGACTTATGGATCATTTTATTGAGTCTGTTGGTGTTTGCTACCATCAGTCTGCTTTCCCAGCTCACAACAGCATAAAGAAGGTCACTGGCCACCACAGGCTCATAAAATATCCCGAGCTGCCTCAGAAAATAGAGACGCCTCTGACCCTTCCTGTAGATGGTTTCAGTGTTTTTGGTGATTTAAACTGATTTGCAATAAATCTCAACATGCTGTACTTTAAATTTGACTTTTTTCCTTTTGAAATAAAGCTGTTTAAACAGCAAAATCACAGAACTATATTGGTTTCTACTAATTCATTAAAGAACGCCTGGGAAATCTACAAAATAAAAAATTAGGCATTAGATGTCATGATAACACAATTTTAGTTTTATTGCCATGCACTCTAGTTTTTACATGATTTTCTCTTCTACATTACATACATTACTGTATTTAGATTTCATATTTAAAGATTTTAAGCAAGTTGGTGACTTCCTTCATAGCACTGAAGTCCTTCTCCAGCAGATTCCGTAACTCATCTGTTTTACTGAAACTTGTATATATTTTAATTTTGGCCATGAAAAAGAAACTCTTATGGCTTTAAAATTGCATGGAACATTACCCTGCAAGGTGGTTAGCGTCAACAGCTGGAGGGATCCTGGTTTTTCCTGTATCCTGGAACTTTGGTTGGGGCCTTTCTGTGTGGTGTTTGCATGTTTTGCCTGTGCACGTATGGGTTCTCTCCAATAGACTGGTGACCTGGCCAGGGTGTACCCTGCCTCTAACTTAATAGCTGTTGGGATAGGCTCTATTACCCCCTGCAACCCTGCATTGGAATAAGCGAGTAAGCTGATGGACGCACGTCTCCAACCCCTTCCTCATGCAATGAATGGGGATCTGTGATAATGACCTCCACTCAAAATCCAGTGTCTTAGTAAATCCTTGAAATCTCCTCAAGCTCTGCAAAATCTACTCTTGCTATGATCACATTGCAAAGAATAAACAGTAATTAAATGTTACTCTCATTCTACCAGAATCACAGACTTTTCATTTAAGACACAACAAGCACTTAGCTCATTTTCAGCCATACACTGGTACGGCTGTGTAGGTGTCAGAGGTAGAGGTCGATGCTCTGAAGATTCACAGCAGAAATACAGAATAAGTTTATGGCTGACTTTGCTTGTGATATGTATTGCAACACATTTTGTAATGACCATAGTTCATGCTGAGAGACATATAGCTGTGAGAAACATAATCCAGCACAGAGTCCAAAGATCTTTTACAACAGAGAAAAAATAATAAAAGTTTCCTCAAACTTGGCTCAAAAATTGCTTAAGTCTCAGGCTACGTCAGAGTCAGCATGCATATCTGCTTACATGCAAAATGAGAGTCATCCCTGTGTGTTTTAAAGGTAATAAAAAGCATCTGCTGGATCAAAGTCAAAACAGTTTGAGCTGGTGAAGCAGTTTAGTGTTCAATTCCCTGGAGTTAACCTTGGCAGTCACTTCTGTCACAAGACACAAGCCCAGTACACACGGCAAGAAAAACGACAGTGATACAAACCAGAACGAAACTTTATTTAATTTGTTCCCCACTTGTGTTAAACAAGCTCATCATGACACATTCTTCTTCAGATGGAGACAAGCTTCAGGTAAGCAACTCAAAAGGTGCACAACAGAAAGGCACAAAACTAATGGGGAGTGATGTACACGGATCAGATTAATGAAATGGTGACGTCACAGGTAAATTACTTGTCTTCATGATAATAGTCTTTAAAGTCTTAGTCACAAACATTAAAAAGAAAAAAAAGAAATGGTCCCAATTCTGGTAAAGTGTCTTTATGTTATTGTCCCTTTAATCAAGCTACAATTAAATGACTATTTGTGCAACGTTTCATTTAGCGGTTCATTCATATTACATGAAAGTTAAAGAAGCAATGAAAAAATGATTTCTAAGAAATGAATGACAGTGGCTCTATTAGCTTGCTCATACATTCGCGTCCTTAAAAAAAAAAAAAAAAATGTATGTCGTTCATTCTATACAAGAGATTCATTTACACATATACTACTATACAGCACAAAAAATTAGAGCAAAAAGCCTCTCAGGGGTGGGAGGAGGGCGAACCCTATGGGAAGGAAGTGGATGGCTACTCACAGCCATAAGTTTAATTTTTAAAACATGCAGTTGATATTGAAACGATACAGTATCAATCAAATGTTTTGGTACTTGATTCAGTCATTGGCATAAGCAAAACAAAGCTAACTGCTGAGTTGGTTGAAACTGGGTGCGGCAAATAAGCTTAAGATTATTGCAGAGAGATGCCTCAGGAGACAAAAGAAGGGGGAAAAAAAAGACAAATAAAGAGGAAAACACAAGAATCTGGGAAGCTTTTGATGAACTTCAAGGGTACGGAAGGTGTTTTTAAGAGCCGAGAGTGTTGAAAAGGGATGGGAGGCAGAAGCAGCTGGGTTCAATTAAACAGACTGGTAGCCAGTGCGACTCTTCCTCCGACCAATCAGGTAAGAGATAAGCACAAGGATGATTAGGAAGCTGAGCGCCACGCCCACAGCAATGGGCACCAAAAAGCTCAAATCAGAGTCCAGGAAGCATTCCTCAGCTGACAGGAAAAGAGACAAAACGACAGACAGCAGGTTAGCGCTTTAACAGAAAACTACTTTGAGCTGGATTTGGGTTAGAAACGAGGTTAGAAAAGGAGCAGGAAGTGGCAAGAACAGCAAAACTTATGACAAGAGGAAACAATAATGTGAATGTGGTGTTAAAAAGAGCAACACTAACACAAGGAAGCAATTCAAGTGAATGCAACTTAAAACTACCAACAATGTCTTTACAGAATGTTGAAAGGAATTTTAGAAAAGATGAAAAATTGCTTAAACAAAATATCAAAACCGCTCTTCAAGATAAACCTGGAGCCAAAAACTGATTGGCTAAGCACAAAACTGGAAAGAAATAGGAATATGTCTTCGTCAGCATGAACTCTGTTATCACCTTTCACTTAAAAACTTGCGCAGAGTAAAAGAGCCTCATCAAAATCACACTGCCCTGACATTAACAGAAGAAAACTAACTCCAAAGTAGGATATTCATTTACCAAAAACCCTTTAAAAACTAATTTTGTTGCATCTGTTTTAGTGAAAGAGGTTTAAGAGAACTGTATTCATACAAATTTTCCTTCAGTCATTGTGTGGATAAAACATGTAACGGAGTTTTAGATCTTAGTAAATTCATTTTTGTATAAGTTTGTAGTCTTTATGCATAGTTAACCCACTATTACGCCCCTCTCAGACAGAAAACAGAACGTTGAACCATTCCTGTAATCGACACTCACCGCTACATGGAAAAACGGAAATAAACACATTTATTTTCACAATTAGTAGAAGCAGCGTGGTAAATAGGCAGTAACTATCCTTTGTGAAGGAGAAAGCTCTAAATCAGGCAGGTTCAATCAGAAAGACTCGTAGCCGGTGGCCATGTTTCTCTTTCTCCCGATGAAATAGGCCAGCAGAACAATAAGAATGAGAACAAGCAGGGCAATTCCGACAGCAATGGGAACAAGGAAGCTCTCCGCATCACCCAGGCAATCCTCGGCTAGATAAAAGTGAAAAGAGCACAGAAATAAACGTCTTACTGGCTAAACACAGGAAAAAAAATTTTTTAAAAGGCACCAACAGCTGAAAGGGATGAGTCATGGTTGAGATCTATCAAGTATGTAAAGCATGAACATAGGACTTTTTTTTTTTTCTTTTTCCCCAATATTTTTATTTACATCAAAATACTAAAAAGCTCCAATGACACAATTTGAAATCCAATTTATTATAACTAACAGCATGAAAGAATGCAGATTAATTCATTCATTAAGTCATTTTTCTCCACATAACAGACTAACAGATGGTTTTGCAGCACAGATTCCCTTTGTTGAACATTTGTGCAATTTTCTCCACAAGTGAAGGAGAATTAAATAATCACACCTGCATCAGTGAGTTACTGATGTACAAAAGAAGAGAAATATTACTGTGTTGTCAAGTCATGGTGGCAAACCTGTCAAATGAGCATAGGAAAGGAGAAACTGAACAAAGTCTCATAAAAACCTTTATACTGGTGGGTGCTGCAAAACCATTGTCATAATTAAGGCAAATGAGTTTGTACAAAGCTGTAATACACAAGACAGCAACAATCACAAGCAAAAAAAAAAAAAAGAATGAAAGCTCATATCTGATTGAGAGATTTTCATACATGTACAAAGACCTGTGAAAGCAAATTTTGTCATCAGCTTAAAAATGCAAACATTTCCTGTTGCCAAGAGCTGGACCAGTGCAAACAATACACAGCACTCTACTATAATCAACACAAAACATTAACCGTGTCACATGTGCCTTCTATCATTACTAGTGACTGCCTATCCCTGACACTGCTCTATTGAAATAGGCCCAGAAAACCTTTTTCAAGCCTTACATTAAAAAAAAAACTTTCTGCAACTAGCTGGATGAGATTATACCACATCCACTGGTGCACTGACTGTCAGTCCATCAAAATCTGCAGATAGTTGTTGGGTTGTTTGCTTGTGGTGCTGAAAATCAGATGGAAAACCTCAGCCGCATGGTCCTGAGGAGACTAAGCTTGTAAAGGAATGGGATGGCATTTTGGGGTTTGTACTTTCTTCAAGAGAGCTGGTAACATGGACAAATTTTGTACAAATACAGAGGGGTTAATTTTCTTTAATTTTTGGAAAAAAAAACAAAGCTAAGCTACTGTAGCTGTTCCCTCTTGTTTCCAGTCTCTGTGCCGAGCAAAAGTAAAGCATCTCCTTGCTGTAGCTTCATATTAAACTACAAAGAGCATTAGTCTCATCCAACTCTCTTCAAAGATGTAAAAAAAGTTCAAAACACATCAAAGTAATCTAGTGGTTAACTTTTTAGCATATTTTCAGTCAGAGCTCTAAACTGTGTCTGAATTTTACAATTCTAAAGTGAAACAAAGTTTTCATGAGCTTTAATGTCCCCTCACTCAACTGCTGCACACAGAGAAAGTCTAAACCCAGACCTGTAGACTGGTGAGATCACTTGATAACAAGCAAATCATGTCTTAGTGCATTTATATGTAACTAGCATCATTTTCAGCATTGTCTGTGCTGAAAGAATATACACAATAGTACTATCCCTTTTCTAAACTTAATGCCAAATCTATTCTGAAAAAACCAAACAAACAACAAAAAAAAAACAAAAAATTCAAGCGTATTTCTTGCAGAATTGGAGTGTGTGCAAATGCAAAAGCAGAATATGCACAGGTGAAATGAATCACACTAACGATGGCTTCATCACAGGAGTTCAGTAAGCTCCAGGCTTTCATACTTGAAATATAAAAGAGCCAATAAAATGATCAGTTCAATCTGGGCTCAAACTTAACCTGGTGAAGTTGGTTTGCTACAAAACACAAAATCTGATTTCACACTCATAATATGATCGAAGCCAAATAATTCCAATGTTTCTCCTGATCTACAGGCGCAAACACGGGCTAATACATATTATTTTCAACAATTATTCAAAACAAAATAGACATGAAAGCTTCTTGACCATTTTGCTTTAACTTTTGACGGAAAATGTAGTTGAAACATTCAATTATGTCCTAATTATGGGAATGGTAATTCAAATCATAAATATGCTGAAAGATTATGCAACAACTAAAAGGCAAACAAAGATGGGAATGTTTGCTGAGCGAGTGCCTGATCCCACTGCAACAAGTTTAAATGGTTGCAAATCTTGTGCTAATAATATGCACAACTTATGGCCCAGAGGCTTTTGTAGATGTCAGGGGATAACTCTACCTGCACCTAAACACACTGCTCGCTGAACATTGCCTCTAAGGTAACTGTATAAATTGGAGTTTTTTTTTTTTTCTGAGGATCTTGCACTTGCCCATTAACAAAAAGCAAAACAAATGGGGATAGACGAAACATTCAGGGAAACAAAAACAAACACAGGGGTTAAGACAAGTTTGGTCCTTGAGTAGAAAAAAAAAACATCTTCACACTGATTTTACCCTCGTTAAACATGATTAAAAACCCTTATGACAAATGCAGTTTATGTCTCATAATTATCAATCATTTCAAAGCCATTTTATGACGATTGTCTTTTTTCATGACATCTTGTTTTCACATTAGAAATTTTTTCATTGATTTTTATTTGCCAATTTAAACAACTATGCATAAAGCCCAAGGACCAGGCTTGGAAACCCCATGACAATTCAAGAACAACTGCAAACTGGATTTAAAGGGTCTGATATCCAACATAGGTCTTTCTTCGACCAATCACGTAAGCGATCACTACAATGAGAATCAAGCCAGCCAGTGCAGCGCCAACAATGATTGGGATTAAGATGCTGGTGTCATCCAATGAACATTCATGGGCTGCAGATAAAAAGAGAGTCAGTCAACAGGTGGAACAGTGATTATCTCCTTAAAAACAAAACTGGGAGACAAAAATAAAGCAAGAGAAAAGCAGTTCATGTTATCGGCCACCCTGAAAAACAGCTTGAGTCCCACTGTGTTGGAATACAGTAATGACTGAAGTTCCCACTTAATGTTGGTTTAAAAATACATTTTTAGTCTTTTCTTTTAACCCCGTCTTATGTAAAGCATTGAGTTGCCCTGCTTTTCGAAATGCATTCAGCAAATACTTTATGCTACTGTTTTAAAAACCACTATCAATTACTACCATCAAGTGTCTTGATCCAGTTCTGGGACTGGTGCATTACAATCTGATTGTCTCAAAAAAAAAAAAAAATTATAATTTTAAAACAACTACAGTACGTGAAGGTATACCCTACCTGTACTGAACAGACCCTTCTTCACTTCAAATGGCTGCACATGCAGGTTGAAGGTGTAGATGGAGAGCAGGCTGTTGATGGTGTAGTTCTGCTCCTTGTTGCACATGTAGGAACTGCCCACAGCTGCCTCCCACAGACTCAAGTTGCTGTTTCCCTCAACAAACAAACCTTGGGGAGAAAAGAAAAGAAAAGAAAAGCAACAGGTAAAAAGAAAATTCTGAATAAACTTTATTCCAGGAAGCACATTAAGAATAAGCAGGCAGATCTGACTCTTCTATAATTACCAGAGCTTGTGTTTACGGTGACGTTCAGGGCATGAAGGCGGAATTTCTTTGCATCCTGTGAAAACACAAGTTTAGAAACTGTCATTGACAGAAGCAGTCAGTGTTTGACACAGGCAGTGTGTGAACACTGAGATAAATCCACATATTCCTGTTTTATGGGTAATGAGATCTATCTGTGCGTGCTTCACATTTAGTTGCTTTCCATCTAATTCTGGAAAGTTCATAATAAAAGCTGTTGTGCTGATTAAGTGAAAACAGTTTAAATATTAGTTTGATAAAGGAGGAGTAGCAGCAAATGTTACCATACTGCTAAGGACTTACAGCAACAAAAGTGAGCTTTACAGTGATTTCTTCAGACACCAACAAAAGCTCACTGCTGTTCCCTCCACAAAATCCAGAGGCGTTGACTCCACTGGGATTAAAGTTTGCTTCTTGATATTTCTAAGTCAGACAGAAGAGAGGAAATCAAATTAAATATTGTTGAGGATCTTTGTATAATCCTAAAACAGCAGGTTGGTTAAAACTGCAACAGAATTTTGTTGCATTTATGAACATACCTGTTGTGTGAAACCAATCTGCAAGCCAAAGTTGGCCAACAGACAGGCCGTGGTGTTCTCACCAGACCCGAGGCTGTAGTTTCCAATGTTGGGTGTAGGGAGGGTGGGTGTTGGGGTGCTGGTTGGAGGAGGAGAAGTGGAGGTGGTGTTTGTGACAGGCGCTGCAGAGGTCGTACTGGTGACAGGAGTGGTGGTGGGGGCAGCAGGAGTTGTGGGGTTGTCAGCAGCACAAGAGGTTACTGTGTGACAAAAAAAAAAAAAAAAAAAGAAGAGAAAGAGCAGAAACAAAAGATGTGAAATGAACACTGCGGCTAAGAGATGTGTGGTGGTATCTCTGTACTTACTGTTCTCACTCTTGCTTCCATTAATGACAAAAGCCTGTACAAGCATGTTCCACAGAGTCATGTTGACCTTTTCAACTTGCATCATGTCTTTACTTTTGCAAGAGTAGCAAGTGTCCAAGCCAACATTTGTTATTTCAGGCTTCTTGGTGACAGTTACGGTTTCTAAAATACAGAAGATAAGAAAACAAAAATCAGTATCAAGGTCATTCAATCATCTGTGTACTTTTTCTTTTTCTTGAATTTGAACGTTACCGTTTGATGAAGAATTTGGGAAGAAGGTGGAGTCACTGAGATTGTAGATGAAGGTTACAAGGTCTGCCTGATAATTTTTTTCATTCAAGGAAAAAGTCACAGTCCAGGAATGTCCTTCTCCAAACTTAAGCTTAAGGGTTGAGTTTTTGGCATCACATTTACTATCATCTGATGCAGCATTGGCAGGAAGTTCAAAGACAGCCATTTCACTCTGAAAAAGAGCAGAGAATCAACGCATGCTGGCTGCTTTCAAGCAGGCTTTTCACATTGTTTTCGGCCATTGTTGTTTTTATCCACTCACTTGGAAGAGGGGATCAAGTCAGAGGTATATACCAGCCTGCAATCTGCAAATTTGCCACTAAATATTACTAAACCCCACAAATCGGACCATTAATGAAATAGTAAATTAAGGGATATTGATGTTGGTATTGGACAAGTGGTCTGTTCTAGTGTTTTGCTGCCACTTGGAAGAAGAGTGTGAGGGTGGTGCTCCTCTTGGTTGTGTTGGGGCTGCTGTTGGTGTTTTAGCTTTGCTCTGATGTGAAAAAGATCTGCTTTAGACAAGTATTAAGTAATAAGAAAATGAAAATTGCCCATGTTTTTTTTTCGCCTGTGGTTCTTTGCTATTTACGGTTTTTGGCCTCAATCTTATTGAATTGCTTGTTGTTAAATAAAATGAATATTTTTCTGTTGTTTCCCAGTCTTTAGCCCAACATCCAGGAAGTGTAAAAACAGGGCATGTCAACTGAAGGATATGCATCAGGAAAACACGGCAACTGAAATGCTGAATAGTAAGAATCTGCCTGGAAGAATTTCCCCTTTTCATGTTGACACCTTCTTCCACAGCAGTGATGTGACAGTCACATTGCTAACGCTTCTTGATAAGAATAGAACAGCAAACACATGCAAGCAAAAGCCAGATATTTCAGAAAGACTTCGTGACTGGTGTACCAAATTACAGCTGGAAAACATCAACTTGTGTTTACTGTAATCAAGTCAAGAAACCCACCTTATTGTCTACTGTACTGTAGGACACTGAGAAATTGAGCAGTAGATTGGCATACAGGCATAACTTGTCGTCCTTTGTGACATTCACCTCAATGCCATGTGACATCTGGAGCACTGAAAAGAAAAAAAAAAACATGCAAGCAATTTATTTATATTCTAATATATTATGATGATTCTTATTTAGCTTAGACACAATTTTAAATATTTTCTCAAAGGATGTAGTCGTAAATAATGGCAGTTCATATCTTCTTTTATCCATTAGTTACAACCCCACATCTTCTTTAGCAGGTCATAAAGGGCTGGCGTCATAACCAGCTGACTCTAGGCAAAAAAAAAAAAAAAAAAAAGTGTACCCTCATTGGTCAGCAGATAACTTTGAGCAGACACATAACAACTCATAATCACATTTATGATAAGAAGGTTTGCATTTTGCTGAAAGGTAACAGTGCCAACCGTTTAAACCAAAAGAACTGGCCTCACCACCCTGAAGAATAAATCAGATAAACCCTTAAGCTAGTGACAAAACAGCTTTATTTAGAGGCTTCAAGTAGTAGGAATGGTGGCACAGAACCTGATCTTCCTCATTTGGATATTCCCAGGCTATAATCACCAGACACATCCGAGATCAAATGTTTTACTAAAATTGACAAGAAAACAGTTTTTTGAATAAGAGCGACACTCGTACTGAATGACTTCAGCGGCAAAAACTGCAGCAAACATGTTACAAATCCACTGATTTTGAATAGCAGTACACAATTCAGCAGAAAGGACAGAGTCCAGTTAGATTACTGATAAGGTTTTTGACATACTTTGTCATCCTCTCAGGTGACTGGTAGAATCCTCACAATAATGCACATAACACTTAAGTTCTTCAATTTGTTTACTTGACCTATACTTGACCTAAAATTTGTTATTTTAATGATAACCAGGCTTAGACTTTATGAACACATGAAATCAAATGCTCAAATGCTCAGTCGAATGACAGCACATAAAGAAATCATATGCAAGTATGTACGAAGAAGTCACTTACAATGGCATTACTGAAATTTAAGATGAGGTACAGCTAAATAATAATGTTCGCTGGAATTAAATGATAAAATCTCAAATGAAATTAACTTTAAACATGCTTGCTTAAAGCTCAGCAAATAACTAAAATAAAATAAAACTCTGATTAAGGTTAACTACCGTGCCACATATTTCTTTAACTTCATGGTGCTGTTGTGGCTTTCATGTCACGTGCTAACACTGTAAACCGAAAAATGAGGCTAATGACAACCCATCTAGCATAATATTAGATCGTTTTCAACCTTAACAATGAGTGTATCTGCGTAAGAATTACTCTAACTTATGTTTGTAGCTAGTGATGTCTAGCAGCAAATGGGTGTACTGTTCTAGACTTCGTCAGTAACGACCTAAAGCTATCAAAACAAGTACTACCCAACCAGTTAGCTAACAAGTAAGTTAGCTGACACTAGTTGCCCTAAACATTAGCATGGGATATTGTTAGCGCCACAAATATTTAAAAAAAAAAGCTGAATGTCTTGGCAGTAAAGTTGGTGTACGTTTAATTCGTGTTTATGAGCATACGGACAGCGGCAATAGGAACAAATAAATGTTAATGCTACATTAATGCCTTTCAGTTGTCCAGCTGACGCAGGTAATTAGCACCGAAGCTAAAACAGCAAAACATTACGATTGTCGTTTCTCCTGTAATTAGCACATGACGATGAACTCATCTGAAGGCCTGTACTCTCGACCCAGTTTATGAAAACGGACTGACAACTGTAAAATGAAAGACGAATGACAACTAAGATACTTTTATTTTCGTTTCTACAGATGCATTCATCCCTGGCCCTGAAGCACCAGGCCCGGAATATCCCAGAAGTTTACTCACGTCACTTCTGAGAAACGAACCGCGATTTTCTTTTAAGAGATGATGGGAATGTGATGATGCTTACCAAATCCAAAAGAAAAGAACAAAATCAATGCAGCAAATGATGACATTTTCGCTGGCTAGTTGGAGGGTCAGTCACCAAAGAGACAGGGACAACAGTCGCCGAGGACGCTCTCAGTTCAGTGAGCGATGCTTGTGATGAAGATGACTCGACTGTACCAGGAAATGGAAGTCATATGACAGAGAGCCAAACCTTGAGGTGGCGTAAACTGCGGTCCAGCTTTACTTTTTTTTTTTTTTTTTTTACGAAGTTATTATACCCTGCATGCTAAGGCTTAGAAGAATGTGAATGATTAATGACTTCTGTGACTACATATCATATGTGTGTGTCTATATATATATATATATATATATATATATATATATATGTACAAAATTATAAATAAAAATGAAAAGTTGCTTGAAAGCTATTTTAATCTGAAGCAGTAATTCTAACAGAGTCATACAAACAACAGTAAGACTAATCCATCATATTTTTTGCCTCCAGTGTTGAGGCATATAACTTTCACTTTTCAGTAACGATCACCAAGCCCCCTCAAGGAGTCACAGAATAAACAATGTGTAGTAAGACACTGGAATCTTACTGTGCTTTGTGTCAACCTAAAGTTATCAAAAACCTCTCAAGCAGTTGAGTGTTAAATGGGTCATTTAAAGTAACACTGGTGACTCATAGATATATATTTTAAAAAATGATAAAAAAAACAAAAACAAAAAAACAAAACAAAAACAACAACAAAACAACCAAGAATCTTGTATGCATATACTTGTGAAACTGACCTGGCTTAATGGTTTTATTACACCCTATGAATAAAGAAGTGCTCCTATTTTGGCACAAACTCTGGCTTGAACATTTTTTGTTCATGATCAGAGTTTTGTCATGTGGCTATGAGACCTTTTAAAATTGTAAAACTTTACTGCAGATCACACTTTACGCACATATTCATCTAATTATTAGTTCCTACTTTGAATTATGGCCCATAACTTCCACATTTGACACTGGCTGAGGAAACAAGCAATTTAATTTCTTGGATCCCTTTTCCCCCTTCAACGTGGTACATGTAGAGCATTGTTTAATGTGCCAACATTTGCTTGGGATACTGGATGGAGAAAAGGGGGAAAAAAGTGATTTTATAACAAAGAGCATATTGATTCAAACTATGGACAAAGAATCTAAGTTTGAAAATAAATATTTTTCCTCTTCATTAAAAAAAAAAAAAAAAAAAAAAAAAAAAAGAGCAAAGTGAACTATGTCGTCTTTGTCCCAGCTCTCTTAGAGGCACAGAGAAATATGGACAATATTCTCTATTCAATGGGCATGCAGTCCACAGGATCACAAGACCCCTGACAACAACCCTGTGGAGCAGTAGCCATTTGCTTGTCGGTCACTGGGTTGAAGATGATAATGGGTAACATCCACTGGAGAAAAAGATTTAGAGACCGATCACTCAGAATAGCTTTCATTCAAACTGGAACTGCATTTTCTCCTCCTAGGCCACATAGTTGTACTGGTTAGAGTTCTCCTTGTCACGCTCCATATAGTCTCTGTCAATAAGAGACTCAATCCTCTTCTTCAGGTCGGCAGGCTGCAAAGGAAGAGGACACAAGACACTTAAATTAATCCTTGAGTCACATGCAAGAATTAGTCAAAATTTATTGATTGATTTATTGATTAAGGGTTGAATTTTAACAAACACCACCAAAAGACACCATTTCCCTGAGAAACCCATTAATCTCTTCACAAGATAAAACCTTTGCCTGCAGTAGTGTTTACCACTGCCAATGGGAGCTACAGCCAATAAATACCCACGATTGTTGCAGTCATTTTATACTCGACACTAGTAGGTGTTTGTGGATTTTGACCAGTGTAAAAAAAAAAAAAACAGATATAGCCTCATAGTGTAAAAAAATATTTACAGAACCTCTGAATACAAGATAGTGGCTGTGTCCGAATGTGCACTCTATTCCCTACAAAGTGCCCTATACAGGGGCCACACCATTTTGTAGGGGTGTCCGAATGTCCAGAGAGAACAAAGTAGGGCACTCAAAATTACCCACAATGCATCTTGAAAAGTAGTGAGCATCGATGGTCACTAGACGGGTCAATATAGACCACAATGCATTGCGGGCAGAAGCTCAATATGGCGCAAGGAGGCGAAAAAACATTTTTTATTGAATAGATATGCAACAAAAAATAAAATACAACATAAGGAATAAAAATATTTACACACAGCTTTAGATTGGATTTGGAATGACCTCTTGACGGCTGGTAGTCACGTGGTTTGCGGCGAGGAAAAAATAGGCAGCTTCGTGTCTGAATCGCCAAAAAAATTAGTGCACTATGTAGTGAACGACGGGTTAGGGAGTAGGGTGGACATTCGGACACAGCCATTGACTTATTTAGTTATTATATTTGTAGTAAACTCTAAGCTAAATAAATACCATATAAGTTTAAATATCTATAAGGACTAGATAAAATTACATTCCAGCTGGTATTGCTACAAAACACATTGCCTGTCCCCAAAAAAAAAAACTGAATTTAACTCAGCAAATGGGTAAGAGCATCCCATTGGCTCATAACTGCATGGATGACTATGTTACAGCTGGCAACAAGTTGCTTCTCACTTCTAAAACAATCATGTCAGACAACACATCCTGTGGCTGAGGAAAGATATTAATCTGGTTCAGAAGGGTCAAACTGTTGGCATGCACCAAGCAAAGAAAACCTCTGAGGGTTTTCATCTTAACTGGGTTAAGTACTTTTGTACTGCTACCATGGATACACTGTCCAAGAAATAACTGCAAAATGATATTTTCATTTAAATCCATTACATGTTACTAATACAAGTTAAATTAACAAGATTTCTGTGAAAATCATGTTTTTGATTTTTTAACATGTTTAACATTTCTATTCTGTTTTGGAAAATGCATAACACAAATGACTTAAAATGTCTAAATTATCCCAGATTCACTCAGCAAAGAACCGTTCTACTGTGGTGACAACCTTCATGTTACACCATGCTTTCTCAAGTAAACAAATGTACAGGGTAACACAGTAATATGGAGGTTTAGAAAAAATATTGGGCTGCTCTCCGTTATCCTTTACTTCAATCAGCTATATAATTGTAATGACAGGCTGTGACTATCAGAAAGATTCGCTCAGAGTTTAACTGATAATTCTCCTGGACTGATTATCATGCGGTTAGCACTTATTGCAAATAAAAAGCTATTGATTTTTCTGACATCTGATAGGTAATATATATCCAACATAAATCCACAGGACACACATAATACAGAATATATGAGTGGATAGATCAAAGCTCATTAACAAATTTTGTGTAAAAGGAATTGGACCGGTTTCATTTTCAATAAAATCATTACTTTGGTATTAAAAAAGTGTTGCAATTTAGTGTTGTGTGAAAGCCTGGTTACTAAGGTAAAGGCAGACCATGTTGTGTAAAGTCCTTGATTTGCTTGCTTATTATTATTTGCTTATTACCTTGACAGGGAACTTGAGCTGGTTGTACACCTCAGACATCAAGAGATTATGGCTCAGAGTCTTCCTCATTTTCATGATCCGCACAATGGCAGCATCAATCTGATACTGACGATCCTGAAAGACTCTTTCTGTCGTGCTGGCTTGCTCCTCCACCTGGGGGTCAAACTAAAGTTAGAATCATTTAAGTATTGTTATTAGGCTGCTTCTTGTGAGACAGCAATTATACCGTTTCTTTCATCTGAATCTGGTTTATCTTGATCCTGAAGAGCTTGTGTTTGAAGTCATTATTGCAGGAAAACTTGTCCCCATCCTCCACATCTTTGCTTTTTGGGATTTTGGTGAGAACACGTGCTTTCCCACATGCAAGTGACTGCAGCGTCCGACGCAGCTCGCTATCCTCTATAAACCAAAAGATACACAAAGACATCAGTAACAGAGATACAGCATTCATGCAAATTGATGTGCTGCCAAACAAACTTTGATGTGATAGTACAAACCTATTCCTGTCGCCAGTTTGATCTCTTCCAGGGTGAACTCCTCTCCTTCATTAAACATCAGCAGCACAAGTGTTTGAAAAAGTGACACCTGGAGTTCCTTCTTTCCCTTTTTCAAAGGAAAAGGAGAAAAAAAAGAAAATGATCAGCATCAGGCTTTAGTCACTGAATAGACAAAACACAACAAAATATTCTAAGAAAAGTTACAAACCTCTTTGAATTCAGCTTTTAAGACACAGTGTCCTAATGTTGATTGCCACTGCAGCTTCCTGCCACTGTGTTTGCCCAAGTAGAAAGTCTTGAAGATCTCTTGCAGTCGCACCATCTGGACAAAGATAACAGCATAACAAAACAACACTAAGTAAATTAATTGCATTAGGGATTATAAAAAAAAACCTCATGTTGTAAAGATCTCAATATTTGTTCAGAACTAACCTCAGGAGGCAGGTGCACTTCCATCGGGACATAAGTTGGCCAGTAACCCATAGTGAGGATGTTCACCGTCAGCTCGATGTTGCCGGGAATGTTTTGGCACTGCATGTACTGCAGAAGTAGAGACATATTACATTATCCAACTACCACTTCCTGCATAAATTCAACATCAGTCAATCTGCTAAAGGGTATTTGTGCTGAGATGCATAAAAAAAGATGCAAACTTTGTTCACATCTATGAGTTTGCTTTAATAAACAGGTTAGTTTGTAGGGTTTCAATGAATAATTGGAGATGGAAATAAGAAAAGAACATTATTAATATGACCTATGAAGCTCAGTATGAATAATAAACACACAAGTTTAAGAAATTACTGGGGTGGTGGTGGTGGGGGGGTGGGGGTTCTTCCATGTCCAACCACAAGCCATTTTCCCCACAATGTCACATGCTAAACCCACAATGCACTTTGCTTTGCAGTCCGCTTTTTGTATTTGGTTCGCTTGACATGGACAGAGATTTGACTTTGTAGGCAGACTGAGTTCGCTTTATCAGAGTTTGTTTACAATTCCTCACACAAAGCAGACTTTCCAAACAAACGAACTAAGACTCAAATCAAAAAGGCTGGCGTGAACATGCCCTTAAGTTGACATTAGGAGCTAATATTTTAGATGTGTAATGCAGTTTCCCACGTCACAGCCTACACCAAAGCTTCCTCATAGCTGCACATCCCAGCAACTCTAATTACATCGCACAGCTACCACACCTCTGATAAGCTGTTTACATGATATACTGCTTCATTCAATATGATATCGCTGTGAACAAAAAGCTTAAATATTATAGGCTATAATTATTTTAGGCTTGGGGATAGTGCTAATGCAACAAAATTATTATACTTATTTAAGACATTTTATAGTTGTCTAAGCTTTTCTACTCATGTATAAGTTTAAGGGGTTTAATGGCTGAACACACCACCTTCTCTAACTGCAGACCCATACAGCACAGCTATGAATGCTCACCGACTTTAGGCTTCACCACAAGCTCCTGGTGTTCATACCTGTTTGAACTGCACCATGATGTCTTTAGAAAGCTCCATGTCCTTGAACATCCCCTCTAGTTTACTGGTAAAAGCTGCTCCACATTCTGGGAAAACATAAAAGGTCACAGGTCAATATGGATTCAAAACCAACGTCATAATTCTGTTCTCATTATTTCCCTCTATCTGCGTGTATTCGGATATGTCTAGAAGTGACCCGGACGGGTTAAACTAACCATGTTTCAGCTTTGACAACATGGATTTTTCAGCATCCACTGAGGCACTTTTTCCAACCAGCAACCTCTTGGCCAGATCTTTTTTGTAGAAGGCCTCAAAAACATCTTTTCCTACAAAAACAACACATCATTACACATAAAAAGAAAAGATGCTAAAGAAAGCACATATAGGAATATAATACAACTGAAACAACAGTAATAGTAAATATTACCATAGATGAATCTAAAGATAATCATGATTTTATCCAGCATTTTCTCCAGCTCTTCATCAGTTGCCTCTTTGTTTCCTGCTCTCAGCTTTGAATCCACATGTTTAGCTGTGAATATAAAGCCATTCATGTAAAAAACAAAACAAAAACATGATAACGAGTGTACGTACATATTTCATATAAAAAGTGCTGGTGAACTAACCTATGAGCTCTGCAGGTTTATTTGGGCGTTTGTTTATGAACGTTTCAAAAGCCTCCTTCATGGCGTTAACAAACTTCTCATTCTTCATGAAACACACGTCAATGATGTGATCCACCTTATCTTTAAAGTCCAGCAACTCTTGCACCATTGTCTTGTCTTTTTCTGGGTTGATTACAATTGTGCTTCCAAAAGCCTGGATGTAAATAGTTAAGACATTGGAAATCAATAAAAGCCAGTAAGATAAGAAGATAAATGTTTTAAAACCACTTTCACACAGCATTATATTGACCAATATTCTTGTCATACCTTTATGTACTCTATCCAGTGCTGCAGGAGCACCTGAACACCGCTTCTTACTCGACTGAAGAGCTGATAGAGAAGAGACAGATCCTGAATTCTGTTCTCGTCCAGCAGATGAGTCAGCCCTGTGGGTTTCAAACAACAGATAAACACCATCACCTTCCCACCAAAACTACTCAAATTCATTTTGAGCATTTACTCTATGCTGCAATGATACTATCAAATATGTTACTTTACCTTTTTGCAGTGTTGCGGTGAGATGTTCACCCAGCAGCTGTTTCTCCACAGTAGCAATGAGAGGTTTTCTGAAAGGAAGATGACAGCTCAGGTTACAGGTGAATATTTTACAGTTACCTGGCTCAATGAAGACTATAGGCCAATACTCACTGTGTGCTCTGGTCTAGATATGTAATAACTCTATCAGCCTCCTCCTCTAGGCGTTTGTTGACATGATGGAGATATTCTGGTACCTAAAAAAAAAAAACGAGAGAAAAAATAAGGTGAAAACTGGGATATTTACACTATGATCAACATTTTTTTAAGTGTTTCGGTCCACACCAGTTTTTTCCCTCCAAATGTGTTATAAAAACAAATTGTTTTTATATGAAGAAGCAATTTCTCAAATATCATGAATTTAAAATAACAACCATTACACATTTATTGTTTACAGGTCAGTACATTAATATATCAAGAAGAGAAAATTTAAAGAGATTCTGGTCATGTGACAATTAATTTACACAGAAAGAACAAGTAGTTTAGTAGCATATTAAAGGAACCTTAAGCACATCAACACTATATGCATACATGAGCAATACATGTGTATGTGTGTGTGTATATATAAAATACACTAAATAGAATACCTCTGCCTGGACAGAGATATTTAAAACTTAAAATCCAGTGGTATAAATAGGAAGAATGTTGTTATATGACTACAGACAAATTAATATATTATCATAATAAATAGAACTAGAAATAATAATGTGATATAAAGTCTCCACAACAGAGTCCAAGTAGACATACAGTTGCTTTTAACTGTCTTCAACTTTCAGGGAAAAGAAAATTAGGAAACTAAGATGTTGGAAAAAGTAATACTCAAACCAAATTTAAATAAAAAAACAACACTTTAAATCATTATTGTCACAAAGACTTAACAAAAGTGTTTATTTTCTCAGGTAAATCTTGAATTAAGGAATAACTTGCTTGTGTTTTTGCTGTATGTTTAGAAATCCCTTTATTAAGCAAATCTAAAATAAAAAAAGCTCTTTTTTACTTGAACATTTCTGAAGACAAAGAAAAATGAAGGCTGATCCTTTTGACAAACTGAGCTGTCAACTCAGCAGAGGAGAAAATACTGTAACCCAGAAGAGCTGCAAGCTGGGGTATTTGTAGTAATTGTTACTTTAACAAAGAAAAGAAAAACTCAAACTTTAAAATCTGTTTTTATGGTGTTTGAATCTGCAGTGGATCTAGCAGTGGACATATTTGTATTTTAACCTCTTTCAGGATGGATATTTTGTTTGAATGTTTGTGAAGTTTTTTCAACATCAGTATAAGATGCTGAGTGTTTTCTATTTCTTTCACAGTTCAAAGATCAAATCCAGCAGAACTGGACTGGAAATTTTAATCTTCTAATTGTTATTACAATTTTTCCCAACAGAAGTCAGATGAGTGTGATAGTTTCTAAACTATTGAGTAACCAATCAAATTGCTTGTTTACTCCAACTGCTAATCAAAAGATATCCAGTGAGTATCATAAAAAAAAAAAGTTTCAAATCCTCACACCGGTGAGAAACCAGTTAATTTTCTCAAGTCAGACCCCTGTAGATCTAATAAGACAGAATCACTTTTAACCATCTCATTAATGAGATGAGAAAAACAGGTAAAAAGAACTGTGTCTGCAGAGCAGCCACATCAATCACCTCTCTCTCCTGCATCAGCCTCTGTCCCTCTGCAGCGTACAGCCGATTAGTTTCCTCCAAAAAGCGTTGCTCAAAGGAATCTTGATAAATCTGTCATGGACAGAGAGAACACAGGTTTCATTAAGACCATTTGTCCACATGTAACAAGACTCAAACAACACACTGTAAAAGCCACACTCTTATTATGGTACCGACAAAGGAGAAATCCTAACAATCTGTCACTTTGAAAACATGTAAACACAAGTTTTTCGCGATACGCTATGAGTTAAGCATGAATATGGATATTGTGTTACCTGTGGGGCTGGGTTAAAGAAATAGATCAACTGATTTAAACTTAATCCAATATCGATTCATAAAACAGTGACCTTATTCTCACACGATTTATCGATGCTTGGTGAGATCGTAGTGTATATACACAACTAAAAGGTTGCCCGTGTCGTTTCCGTCCAAAATCAGCTTCTCTTGTTGAGATAATGCCAAATTCTGATTTTAAAAATAACACTCTAACTGTGTTTCTGGACACATGATGTCACGCTGGAAAACGATCAGAAACTTCATAACTAAGGAGGACAGATGGTTTTTGGTGGATTATGTTTACAGCTATGACAAGCCACCGATATGCCCAAAATCAGTTCGTCTGGCTGAGATAATGCCACATTTGGATTTTTTCTATTCAGCACTGGATTACATTCACCTGTAAACTATTAGCAGCTAACGCTAAGACCGTAGACTTCGCCATGTTCAGCAAACTCCGAATGTTTTGAAAATAACAGGAAGTGACGTCGCTGTGCACTTACAAATAAAAATCTGATTATGGACTGGTAAATTTAGACAACGCTCTTTCGAATATCGTATTTTAGAAGTGCATGTGGACGCATCATAGCAGAATTATCTGATTACTCCCACATATCTGATTTTGATGGTTATGTAAACAGGCTCAGTGTTTTGTAAAAATAGCTATCTGAAAATGTCTTTAATATTCAAGAAAAAAATGGTGTCACGTAAACATTTGTAAATTAATCGATACTGAATCGAATTTAATCAAAACCACATGGAGTCAGGCTGTTTTGAATCAAACTGGTTTAGGAAAGTAGTGGCGATACTCAGTCCTAGTTACCTGCAGGTCAGAGAGCATGCTCAGCAGGCTTCTGAGCAGACTGCGGTCTATGGCCTCTCCATTTCGCTCCCTCTCTATGAGCAGCAGAATCCCATCAATGGTTTTACTCTGGACCTTTACGTCACTGATTATGTAGAACCTGAACAGCTCCAGGCCCATGTCCCTGCAGAACACAATATCTTGTTCAGAACCCACTTCGACAAGATTCAGACTCACAAACGATCACTCTTCACTCACCAGATCGATGGCAGCATTGAATTTTGTAAAACATAGGTGCGGTCCAAAAACAAAAATATACTCCTAATCATGATCTGTGAAACAAAAGAGAAGATGCACAATAAGAAACAATAAGTAACAAATTGTTGGAAGATTTTTTAACCAGTTTTTTTTTTACTTTTTATTTCAAGTGTTACTCCACCCACCTACTTTGTCAGCATGTGGACTTGTACAACATCCCATATGACTCAAAAGACAAAGGAAATGACACCTATCTTCAGCTGTGTTGAAAATGTCACTTTAACAGATTTTTTTTCCTTCTTTCCTTTTAAAATTTCAACAGAATTTGAAAGAAGCTCCTAGTTTGGTTCTAAAGTAAAGGAAAACTTCGAATTAGAGTCTTTAAAATGAATTAATATCTAAAGTACAATGCAAAGTTTAACTTTGAGGGCAGAATAAATAAGTATAGTCTGTTGTAGAGAGTAACAGAAACCTGCCTTCTCTCCAGTCCTTTCTGCCCTGCCAGGGTTTTTTTTACCTTGTTGGACAAGTTACTTTTACTGATCTTGCACTTGATTACGTTTACAAAACTGCTGATTATTCAGATGCTGATAAGTTGTTTTTTTTTTGTATAAAGTGTAACAACTGGAATTGTGAGATTCAGCTGCTTTGATTTATATAGTTTGCATTATTATATTTTTTCAAGCAGTTATGGCTGCTAATATGAACAATGTGAAACAAAAAGTTATTTATTTTTTTAATTATAGAAAAGCAAAAGCTGGAGCTGGGTGATATGGCCTTAAAAAAAACAAAAAAAAAAAAACAAAAAAAAAAAATCTGATTTTTCCAACCAAATCCAATTTCCGATTTTAATCAGTTTTTCCTCTTTTCTTTCTTAAAAACATAATAAACTTATTAAAATATTAAACTTAAAGCTTTTGCATGCAAAATGTGTGCGTTTTATTTATATTAATGAATGACAGCAAAAAAGTAATGTAGACTTTTCCACCGTATAAAAGACATATATATCTTGCATAGATATGAGACACAGCTGCATCCGCGATCTCTTTCCATCTGGATCCTTATCATACGGGATCCACTGTGGACACAATTCCCCTGATGGAGGTCGTCTCTTATGAGAGTTTATGGGATGAAATTGCCTTCTGCAGCTCAAAGACAGCAGCATTTGTCACTGCAGTTTAATGCACAGCTAAGCTTCAGGCGTGAGTGACGGCTCACTTCACTGTCTATCTGTCGGTGCTTGTAGACAGACACCGTTCAGTTGTGGAGGGAGGGCCGAGTCCACTGCTAAAGCAGTTTAAGGTACATATAAAAAAAGGGAAAAAAAAATCCCAATTTTTATAGAAATAAATCGTTAGAAACAAACAAAAAAATTTTTTTTTTTATCAATTTAATCAATTAACTGCCCAGCCCTACTACAAATCAATATCAAATGACAGTTTCAAGCCAAAGAGCCTGCTATCTTCAAGACCAACACAGGCATATGAGGTAAAGAGTGCAAGCAAGATTCCTCTTAGCCTACTTTGATACTGGTGTGGTTGTGTATTATGATTGTGTGTGCATTTCTGCTCTAGACTGTCAACATCAGGTTCTACTGTAAAATCCTGAGGAAAACATAATTAATACCATTTCCCAACAGAACACCAATTTTGGAATTCATAATGAGGATTTTTTTTTAAACATCTGATTTTTTATTTCAATGCATGATTTAGCTGACATCTGTTTAATCTGTCTTTCCAAGGTCCTCCAACTCTGAGCAAGTTAGTACAATACTTACGTACACTCTTGAAAAACTTGTGGAATATATTGCCAGTTTTAAAGGTTAAAAGAAGAGGTTCAAGACTTAATTTAGTGACACAACTTACCATTTGTCTGCAGTGATCTTGCCAACACTTGTCAATTTTCTTCAGGAAAAGCACGCTGTCCAGAGCATCCGTAACAACAGTTAAGTCAAAAGTGGACTGTAAGAGCTTTACTGCAGATAAAATATGCCTGATCTACCTTTAATACACACTGAGATTAAACTGTAAAGGATATTCTCTGAACTGATCAATCTGTGCCTTGATGTGGTCTTCACACACGGCCCTCAGCTGTTTGTAAAGCTTGGCAGAAATCTTATGGGAGCAGAGGTTTTCAACAGCCTGAGGAGACAGACAAAGGAAAGTGTCATCTCCTGTTTGCGATGACCAGAGCAGCTGTCTGCAGACAATACATGCTGCCAGCTTCCCATGAGAGGTCAGCTGGTCTGCTGAGATACCTGGTAAAGCTCTTCTAGATTGTACTTGATTGAAGTGCTGTTCTGTATGGCCTCCACTGCTTCTTTCAGCTTCTGCCATGTTTCCTGTGTGTAGTTCTCAGGCAACTTGGGCTTTTCTGTAAGGAAAACAACAACACTGACATTTCAGCAAGACAGTGGAAGTGTTTCTATTTAAAGAATAACTGGAACATATACCTATAATATCTTTACATTTTATTATATTACCTAAGATGTGCATTCCTTCTCATTTAAATTTAATAACTTAACAAATGGGCTAAATCACCTGTTATACTTAAAAGACCAGCCAACCTTTTTTTCTTGTTTTTTTTTTTTTTTCATTTGAATATTTCGAGGCTTTAAACTCCTTAAATGACACCTATTTAGTTGCTGTTTGAGTTTAATAAACCTATATGATTTGGGTACAAAAACAAACAAACCAAAAACCCTTTAAAACAATATTAATGTAAAGATTGCTTCTACTATGTTCTTCTTTTTATTAATTAGATTCACTTCAAATCTTTACACTCTGTAGTTAACCTGTACAACTACTGTTCTTTGCAATAATATAAAACTGAATTACTTATTACTGAAGTACATTAATAAAACTAAGTCTCTGCCTTTTCATAGCCTTCTTGGCAACACCTAGTTTTTCTTTTACACTTATCAGGCGTTTTCCAGGTATGTTAAAGAAGAAAGGCGTGCTCCACCTAATTATGTCAGCATCTAATTTTGTGCTTAAATTTCACACAGGTAGCTCAAGCGTCATACTGTCTTGTTAGATAACATGTACGACATTCAATGACATACTTTTTTAGTTCATCCACTGAGCTAAATCATTTATAGGCACTTTAGGACCAGCTAAAGGCCTCTCAAATTAATATGTAGACACACACCACTGCATTAACATGGACTAGTTCAATCTTGCGATTAAGCTTCAGTTTTTTTTTTTATTATTATTACTCTTATTGTTTTTCTGGGGCTCAGATCACATCATCCAATACTGCCTCTGATACCTCTGAAGTTCTTGATGACTAGTTTCTTGGCAGCACCGGGTTTACTGCTGGAGAAGGTGCCGGATCCTGCGGTTTTCGTTAGTCCGTTTGCGTGGTGCCCCACGCCACCGGGCAGGAACATGGCTTTGCTTTTGTTATTAGAGCACGAAGCGGCGGCAGCAGCAGCAGCCTCTTCGGCCATTTTCACATCCAGTCCAATGAAATCCACTGAATCCTCAAACCTTAACTTCTTCTGTATGTGCAGCGGAGTGGGAGAGCAGGAGGAAGAGGGGGAGGAGGAGGAATTCAGGGTTTTGGGAGGCGAAGAAGAAATCGTGTCACTTGCGTCTTCCCTCTCTGAGCCGTTTATTTTCCTCTTCTTCGTAGATATGATGTTGCCGCTGTCGTTTTTGACATCAGTAGCCGCGGGTCTAGCCTCCTGGGTTGGCGGTGGTTGGGGATTAGGGGAAGATAAACCTGTTGGAAACATGAAAAAAACGGGAATACTAATTCTAAACAGCCAATATTTTGATCCAAAACTTCCAGGCTAGCCGGGGGAAGAGCACAATGTCCGAGAGCTATTGTCTGCTTAAAGACAGGGCGATTTTACCCAGTTTCGTTATCCGGTGTAAAACAGACAATAAATTGAAAACTACTCAGCTCCACTTAAACCTAGCCTTGTCTCTTTCTTGTTATTGCTGGCAGAAGAATAAAGATGGTTGGCTATTGCTTCCTCTTCTTGCCTCTCTTGTCCAACCGCGCCGTAAAGTCGTTTACTGAAAGCGGCTGAGTGAAGTGGTCGTTAAACAAAATTATTTACAGAGGAAATGTAACTTTAGCATGAACAAGCTCACATGATAATTGAACAGCCGTTGGTAAACACGAGAACATTTTCGCTCATAAAAGCTAGTCGGTGACCCCACCGGAAGTACTTAAGTACAAAAGTACTTTTTGCACAAGCGTGTTTCTTTCTATTTTTTCCAATTCCGACTACCATGCTTTAGCCATTTTGGCCACAAGATGGCGCCACAGGAACGCTGTAAACTCAGTTTTACGTTACTATTGTGGTCTTTTATTTAAAAATCTGTTTAAAAACTTGAAAAAACAATAATAAAATTCCTTAAAATTTTGCTTAAATTTTGTCTCATATAATTAAGAGGACAGACAAAAATCCACAATGTTTGACGTCTATAGATGTTTGTTTTACAACAGTCTGTGTGTGATTTATGTAAATCAATTCACATTTAATGACTATTTAAATTAAACAAAAGAAATTGACATGAAAGTTCTACTTTTAGGAAAAGCTAATAAAAGTTTAATTTATTAAAACTTTAAGTTGTTCATTTTCTATTAATTTCCGCCCTTCACAAATTTAGTTAATGTATCATTTAAAGCATATTTATAAAGCCAAACATTTTTATCCTAAAAGCATGGCAAAATGGGTTCTGTTTTGGACACGGGAAAATTGTAATAATAAAAGGTCAGTAACATGACAAATAAGTATTGTTCATGTCACTTTACAGGATTTATCACATATAAGTCGTTTTAAATTTAGATGTTTGTTGCTTATGTGATTTGGCTCATGTTGCTAACTTTTAAAAGAAAGAAAATACACCATATTGCACATCATTTAACTGATGATATTTTTTCACACTTTGGTTCAGAATATGCCTACACTCACTGTCTTCTCTCACATTGTCACACCTTTATTAATTTATAGGTTATCTAAATACAAAACAGTGTAGTTTGTTTATTATCTTCTAATTTTTTTTATTTGTTTCCAAACATTTTTTATTTGTTTTCATATATATTTTAGGAACGTGTACTTTATTTGTCTTTCACTTATAATTCACTTTAATTTCACTATTTTTCAGCGGTAATGTTGTCATTTTCTCCTTATTACTTTTATTTGACAGCCGTAGTTATTTTACAATGCATTAGCAATTTAAAAATTCAGTGAAAGGTATTTTAATAAAGCTTAAATATTAAATACAACAAATAAATCAGTTGTCATTTTACTGTAACATTACATTAAACTTTCAGCTACTTAGAATTTTTAAAAAAATATTTAATAATTCATTCATATTTTCCTGTGACACTTTAAATAAACTTTATTGACAATATGGAAACAATGACAATGTGTTCCATTATAAAGATAAGAAGACGTACACAGGAAAAAGTAAATAAATCAAAAGGAAATAAAGGATACAGAGTATACATAAAACAAATATATGTACTAAGTTGTTAAGTTTACATTCTTTTACTAAATTTAATAGATTCATGCCATTTCCTTTCTCCAAAAATTTAAGTTTTTGGAAAGAAATACAGAGTTGATTTTGGTGGAACATCAGAAATTATTGTTCCCAGAAAGCATTTAAAAAATAGTGTTCAACTATTTTTATCTTGATATTCACAAAAAGAACATTTATCATGAATGAATGTTTTTCCTTAATTGTACATGGAGCTAGACTATGGGGTGTTGTGGGGATTAAGGTTAGGCTTAAATATACTTGTGCAACAATGGAAGACTTGCTAATGAAAAGTAATAGAAAGTTTTTTTTTATTTACTTGTTAGAAAATACAATCAAAAATAGCAATAACAGCAAATACAGAAATTAACAAGACATTCTGATAACATACATAAAAATAGGAGAAAAAGAAAGAAAAACAGATTCAATAACCAAGAAAGATATTAAATAAGTTTGCGAGAGTGCATTTCATGTAAACAGATTTAGAGATTTACTGATAGTTTTTAGAGCCTTTGTGTTTTTTGATGATATTGTCCTCAAATAAGTTCTTTTTTCAAAGGAAATAGTTCAGGTTTTCTGTTGATAAATTTGCTTTTGTGTATGTGAAATTTAGCTAAAAATAAAAATATTTACAAAAAAGAAAGCATCACCGTCTTTGTGATTAAAATTGTGGAAACCAAATATAACATTTTTTGTAGTAAAAGTGAAAAACAGAAAGGACAGACTTAACAATAAACTTGTTGTACGTGACTTCACATGACCAAAATAAGTGAGTAAAAGTTTTCATACCTTTTTTTTTTTTTTTGGTCTGCTCCAGTTCCACTGAAAGTAGCAACCTGCCGTGTTCACTGTCGTAAAATGTCGCGACACTCCTCACTGTTGGCCCTCCCGTGCTGAATGAACGTGCGATTGGTTTAGCACTTCTTGGTAGATGAATCGTATTTAGTTATTTGTTTATTGTTCCTGACCTGGCACAGTGTGCTTTGACCAGCCCTGACCCACCTGAAGAAGGCTGCAATTGTGACCATCGAGAATGTTTAAAAAGTAGGTTTGTGGTTCTTTTTGTGTTGTAACGCTAGCTAGCAGCTCACTTGATTGGCTAATGCTAATCAGAAGCCTGTTTGAGTTTGTATAAACAACGTTCAGTAACTGAGACAATCAGGTGTTAGTTATGAGAGTTTGACAGATCCTTAGTAATTGTTGGTGACAGTTTGCACCAGATGTGAGAATAAATGTCTTCCAGGGTGTTGGTGCAGGGCAGGTTCTTTAGAGGTACGCGTTTTAGTGGTTAGGGACTTGTACTTTACCTGTCTTTTAATTATGATTCACTTACATTTCAGTATATTTCAAGGGGAAAATAAATTTTTGACGTTTTCTCCTTATTACTTTTATGTGAAAACCGCAGTTACTTTTCAATAAATGAGTAATTTAGAAATTCAGCGAACTGTATAAAATTCAGGAATTACATTGTGTAAAAATTACTAAAATAATCTTTGCCCTAGTTGGAGCAGAGAGTTTTAGTCTGAAACTGTAAGCTGCCCCTCGGATGAAATCTTAAGGAAAAACAAACATCCCATCCCATTAAGATTTTTAAACAGCTAATCCAGCCTAACTAAATTTAACTTATGCAAACCCCCCCAGAACCTATGTGTCTGAACGTTTAAACCAAAAATCACAAACAATCAAGATATGTTGCATGTTGTGCTTACACGTTGTATCTCTACAATGTCAGCTGTGTTGGCAAATTGTGACATTTATCCATGTATGAGTGGGGAAATATTTTAACTAATTTGTAATACAAAAATCTATTACGCGTGCAATAAATGCACAATTGTATTCTTTAAATTTCTGCACATTGTTTCCTGTCAATATTTTTATAAATTCATTTTACTGTGACTATCCTAGAATATATTATTTATATAAACATATTCTAGATTAGATTTATGATCACTGAATTAATCTTCTTTGTGGCCACTAAAATATAAGATTTGCTACAGAATTCCTGCTTTATTTAAATACCTTGAAAGAATTATTTGTTGTAAAGCAATAATTAGTAAATGTATGTTTCCTGTGGACATCAGGGGACAGTGGTTTGGTTTACTGTTCTGGGTTTAAAGGTCCAGTTGTGAGCATTCTAGAGATTCAGCATTTTTATTTCCTTCCTTTCAGATTTGATGAGAAAGAAAATGTGTCCAACTGCATCCAGCTGAAAACGTCAGTCATCAAAGGCATCAAAAATCAGCTGCTGGAGCAGTTTCCAGACATTGAGTCATGGCTCAATCAAATAATGCCAAAAAAGGACCCTGTCAAAATAGTGAGATGGTATGATGATTTAGCTTCTCTTCAGTGTTTCATATAAGTTTTTTTGTACATTCGATTATTTGTCTAATTTTTTTTTTCATGTTTATTCCAGCCACGAACACATCGAAATCCTCACAGTGAATGGAGAACTGCTTTTCTTCCGACAGAGAGAAGGACCATTCTACCCCACCCTTAGACTGCTGCATAAATGTGAGATCTCCTACACCAACTGGGTGACAGCTGTGTTTGAATTTCTTTGCATTTTAATAATTTGTTTACTGGTTTTAGATCCCTTCATTCTCCCACACCAGCAAGTTGACAAAGGAGCCATTAAATTTGTCCTAAGTGGTGCAAACATCATGTGTCCTGGGCTGACGTCTCCAGGCGCTAAACTCTACCCTGCTGAAGCTGACACAGTAGTTGTATCCTTTTGATGCACTTTTGAGGCTGTAGATCCCTATGTTACAACATAAACAATCACTTTTTTCCAACGTCTTTGTCTTTAATAAGTGGATGCAGGCCATTATGGCAGAGGGGAAACAGCACGCACTTTGTGTTGGTGTGATGAAGATGTCAGCAGAAAGCATGTAAGACTCTTTACACATTTTATTGGGTCAAATCCTTATGCTTTCAAGCATTTTAAAAAAATCTCTGCTCTTAATCTTTTTGTGTTTCGTAAACAGAGAAAAAGTCAACAAGGGAATTGGAATTGAGAACGTGCACTATCTGAATGATGGATTGTGGCACATGAAGACATATAAATAATGTCAGCACCTGAAACAGCCAACCCAAATCAACCAGGATGATATGTGGAGCTCTGGACACCGAGGCTGCCAGTCAACTGTTTACAGACATCGCTGTGTAACCTGCTGGAGGCTTTAAATCAATCACCATGATGCACAAATAAAACAGCTTGCTTTAAACCAGAATGTCAGTTGTTTTTCTCATATTTAATCCAGTTTTTCTGGTGACATGCCTGATTTTAGGATTGAAATCAGATGACAAAAATTTTAGGATTAATTACTGCAGATCAACCTACATTTCAAGCTTAACAGCTTTTATGTGTTCACTAGCAATAAACTGGATTAAGGATGTAACCTTAAACATTTCAATTCAGGATGTAGACATATTTGCATTGTGGTTTAAGGAGTGGAAGACTGGCACTCATATTTGTTGTTAGACCTGTTACTCCAATCACAGCTTTCATGCTTACCAATTCCAGGTATTAAGAAGCTGTTTTATTAAGGTCTCTCCAGCAGTTCTACTCTAAAATCTGTAAATTTTTAGGTTTTTGTTGAAAAGTTTGTATCTAAAATTGCATGGTAATGTGATGTATTTAGATTTTTTGAGCTAATTACCTGATAGAAATAGACATTAGTGTTAATGCCCTTACAGAGGATCAGGAAGAATTTAAGTTTTTTTTTCTGACAGCAGTATTTTAAAACAAGCCAGAGGTCACCACAGCGACAATTTTCTTTTTCAGCAATATGTATTACACAATGAAAAATAGTTGAATAGATCTATTTGAAAAGCACCTTACTCAGCTTTTGAAGCATCAAGTACCCTCAGTTAAACATGATTGCTGTTGGTTTCAACACAGGTGTAAAATAGACTTTAAGTATAAGACTTTATCAGTCCTGACTAGATTATCCAATATGCCAGTTTTAGTTTTGCCTTGGATGACATTAGGCATTGTGACTTATCCAAAACTCCTTTTATCATGATGAATTTCTAAGAATTGTCACTGACATTAAACTGATATTTTCTTTTTGTGTTAAGAAGCTAAATGATTCTTTTGTACTAAATTTCTTATCCTGCAAAGCAGCTTTTCTGCATGAGCCAATTGGACTGTTAATGCTAAAACAGATATTGCAATAGCCCTCTCACAATTAAGTATAGAAATCAGAATTATGTTTGTATAATCATTCAAACCAGCTTAGTGAAAGCATTATTGTCAATACTAATTTGTTCTTTGTCAGTATGTTTGTGTTTAGAAAGCCTTTAAAGACGAGCTTTTTTTATATTGATTTTCCTGTTTTTAATAATGTTTGTATATATATATATACATATATATACACACACATTGAGTTATTAACCGTTTAGTCAGCTTAAACTATAATAGCATAAAGTTAACAGAGAACACAATTTAATTGTAATAATTAAAAAGGACAGACCTAGTTTTTTCTTTTGTTATAATCATGGCAAAATATTAAAGTTTGGCCAGTTTGTAATAAAAATCTGTTTTATATAAAAATTGTACACAAACAGCCCATTCCCGTTCTTGTAAATCATAGTAGTACACACAATCATTGATTAATTATCTACACTTGAACAAATCAAGATCAAGTTTAATCTATAACAGTTTTATCAACTTAAAGCATATTTGGTCACTTTAATAGCCAAATATTAAAATAGACTGTTCCACTAGAAATCTAGTTTTTTTTAATGCTTGACAAAAGAGGTTACCTTTGACAGGAAAGCACTGCAAAGGCTAATTCTTCATAAACAGAGAAACCCGAAAACGTAACAAGAAAAGCAAGTCATGTGGAGCTGGACTAGGACATATGTCTGACTCAGTACTGATTAATGGTGCTATATGGTGCCAGATGTGTGTTTAAGAGTCAAGTTTAAAAGAATGTAATAAAAAAAAATCACGAAAAGAAAGACAATTAAGATACATACTACTGCAATGACAAACTTAAAATTATTTAAATAATGGTCTCACATTATGAATCTGATACATATTCTGATTGAATGTTACACCCGTCAACTCAATTTACTACTACCACAAAGGAATCGTGCCAAGTGCAAAAAGTACAAATATACATAAAAGCATAATTCCCACCCAGGATCCAGTTTTACAAACACCATCAGAAAAACCTTTCCCATAAATTTAGGTTTGCCATCATAGAAGCAAACATTTTAAGAGGGCACATCCAGACTGAAGAAATGAGACTAGTCATTGTCTGAACCATCTGGTGGGTAAAATGTTAACCAGTCATGGAAATCATGCCCATATGGACGAAGTCTGTATACTCCAAACATCATAACCTGCATCTGATTTGGGGTCATGTCATTGAATGTGACCGCCATGTCGGAGCAACAACCCTCCACCACATTAGTGGGGTTGTTTTTCATGCTGTCTGTAATCAGGCTGTCGATACTCTTGCTGTTGAACAGGCCTTTTCCGTGTGCATCTTCTCCATTCTCTGCAAATACAGCTTTATATTTGAGACACTCGGCCAGTTGCATGTCTTCACTCAGCTTCCACAAAGCACGTCCCCTTTCTGGACATTTGTCTTCATCCTGGAACACTTGCACGAGCCTTTTCAGAGCTTCATAACTTAGAACAATGCCACTATCGTACTCCACATACTCAAGCTCCCCAGACTTCACAGCTTTGCCCAGGTAGAAAGGTTCATCTGGATCCTTTGTGAGCACAAGATACTTGAGATTCTCAATGATAGCAAATGTGTTGGGTTGTGCCACAAAGAACCAGCGCAGATCACCAGCATTCTCATAAGCATGCTTCAGAGCTTTGCGTAACCTTGCCCAACCATCCTTTTCATTCAAGTCTATTGCTTCCAGTGCCTTAGAAGTCTCTGAAGTGTAAAACACAGCTTTATCACAATGTTTACTCCAAGTGTCCAAAGCAGTCGCCCAATAAACAATGTTCTTTGGCTGGACCATGATCACGCAATATACCCGGACTTGATTTTTCAAATCCTGTACCTGACTGTTAGAGAATTGTTTGAGCTCCTCTCTACTTGCAGCTTTAACGTGATGATGAAGATGATTTTCTTCCGTCTTGGATTCAGCGATGGGACTGAAATTACTCATGAGTGATAATACTAAGCAGAAGAGGCCTCCCAAGACCATCCCCTTCATAAAAGAGCCTCCTTCGGCCAACATGCTGGCAACAGTCACTGAAGACAGAAAATGCATAATTGCTGGTTAAGAAATGCAACTTGGTTCCTTTAGCTACTCAAACAAAACAATAAACGTCACTATTATTAGCCTACTTCCCATAAACCTTGTAGTAGAGGACTGACGTATATTATGACTACTTTACGTCCTTATAAAGCAACCTTTAATGCTTTTGGCATGTCCAAAAATCGACAGTTGAGAATGCTATCTAAACCTTCGTGTTATCTTTTAGTCTGAATAGCTATTTTACATTTAAGTCAGCGGTCCTGAGAAACTAACAACTAACTTTATAAACACTAAACAGCAGGTTTTAGCGAAAGTCGCTTTAACAACAAACTGTTTGCTAACTGTTAGCTCATAGCGTAGCTACCTCGGGTGTTTTGTTTACAACATAAACATTATAAGAAAGAGAACTTACACTACCGAATCAAGTTTATGTTGTTGTGCCAGTCGGTGCTCTTGCACTGACTATCTTTCTGCGTACTCTTTTCCTGCTTGGCCAGGATACTAACGTCAGGTCCAACAGATCACCGTCAACCCAGGGGGAGTGTTCTTCTTCTTCGCTGTCGTTCTTCTTCTTCCTCGTTTGTTTTGGGCATGGTGCACGCAGCCATGGCAAATGCTGCCCCTGTGGTCTGAACTGCACAGCCACACTTTGACACCGCTAATACTGATAGAGAAACGCAATTTAAACGACAAAACAATTGCCATGCGTTTCCACTAATACGGGCCTGCGTTATTGACTACCATTTCTAAAGTATTTATTTAAAAAAGCAAAAAATGAGAATTTGTACATAATATCACCATCGCAACCTAAACTCACAGCTGATGGACATTTGTCAATCAACAACTTCTTTAATCTAAGTAATTTTTATCAGAGGTTGATATATGCACTTTGAACTTTCTAGCCATTAGCAATAAGAAATGGGCAATAGTCTCAGCAATCTTATTGAAAATTCTCCAAGAAATCTAATTTAGTGTGTTTTGTTTTAATCTTATGTCTCTTTGTGATAATTTTGCATCTCATTCAGGTCACCTCTTTACTTGTCTCTTTGCTATCTTCTTATGACCTTCAAGAAGAAATGTTTACAGACTCACTTTTAAAACAGAGCCTGGGCATGTTGCTTGGCAGACCCAGTCATGAAATCCTCTACATCAGAACCAGCCTATTCTTGTGCTTGTAGTGCTCTTTGGTCAATCTAAATAATATTACTATCGTTTCTCCCTCTTAGGGTTTGTGGTAGAAACAAAAAAATTGATTGGACGGTGTCATGTTTCATTCTGTTTGAGTCCTTTTTCTGTCTGGAGTCTGGAGTCCACATAAATACAACTATGTGAACTCTTTTCATTGGTGTCCTTATTTTTCTAACAGCACCTGGCATGGTCCTTATATTATTGTTTTCCACCTAATTCCTCACAAAAATAACTGCAAATTAAGCAATAGATTGGCTTTAAGGGTTCTTAAGACTGTCTGATGATCAATAACATGTTAGGGTCAGTTGTGCAAATTTATAGACACAAGTCATCTGTTTTTTTAAGGGCTTTTTGGTGCTGAATTGTGAAAGTCTTCAGGCAGCTGTCAGGCCTGGTGTTGTTTTGTTGCCACCTTCTGGCTGGAATTGGTAACTCAGTTATCACCTTTCTCAATACACATTTCCAATATTTTGAGAAATTGTACTTTTTTTGTTAGATTTTTGTTAAATTAACAGGAATTCATTTTTTTCATTCATTGTTTCTGCTCTTTTGTTTTTTTAAAGTTATTTATCAGCTATAATTATATGAATATAAATAAACAAAATAAAAATATAAAAAAGGTTTAAACCGTAAACCCTCTTGCTGTGAGGCACCACTGCTGACAATATCACAATTTCTTGTAAACACCATAATAATGTAGTATTTGGATCTTCAAATCCTTTCATCAAATATTCAAACGATGTAATCAGGTGTTTGATTTTTTGTGTGTTGAAGTTAACTGAACATACTGACTAACTGAAGCCTCCTAAACTGCCTTCAAATTTGATCTGAGTTTGAATCAAAGAGGAAATCATGACTTTAAAGCTTATGTACCAAAGTAAAACAGAAAAGTGTGCAGTTTGACCAACCACAGAACATCATAGTTTTATTATATTTCCTAATGTGTCTGCTGTGTCAAACTCCCTCTGCCCTTAAAATGCCTGGCACGTGTCTTTGCTTCTGCAGTCAGATGCATCAAGTGCTGTTGTTTTCAGCAGCAGCTTCCCAGACATGGAGTCAATACATCATCTAATACCATGTGCACTCATCTGAAGAGCATTAGTGTCCCTTCAGTTTGACAAAGAACTCTGCAGCTGAAATGCTTTCTGAAAAGCTAAAAATCTGAAACTTGTCAGTTTCGTTGTCTTTTTTTTTCAAGCTTTGAAAACTCTTTTTTACTTGATGTTCTCATTTAAATAAGAATTAATCTTAGATCTAATTTTATTCTAAAGTGCTCTATACATAGTTAATTACTGACAAAATTTCTTAAATATGTTGAGAAAATGTTGAGCTCAGATTGCTTACAGGATTGGATGTGTGCAACTCCATGAAATATTTAGAAATTTTTATAGCCTATTTTCAGTGTAACCAATAAAATTTAGCTTTTATGAAAATTTTGGCAACTCACTGTCAAAATGTAAAAGTACAATGATTTCCAAGTACATCTTTGTCACAAACCGGTATAAGCCCAAGAATTTAGCTTGATAGTTACACCTCTATTAATAGTTCTCACATCCCATTGGTTTTGGACAGAGTAAGACTTTGGCTATTAAGCCACTTTGTTGAACTTAAGGAGGAGGAGCTGTTGTATTCACCACTGCGAATCCTTTCAACCAAAACATTTCATATGTAAAAGAAAATTGAATGCCAACATTTTCTAATCATACAGTTACATTAAATTTGGTAAGGGGTGATTTGTGCACCCTTTGTGTGGTCAATATTCACCTTTGTCCAGACACTGAGTTGTTGGTCCCATAAATCTGAACTTGGACCTAATAGCATACAAAAGTTGACCAAGTAGCAGATGCAAGTCAGAAAAAAAAAGAATTTGCTCACTGACTAGGCAAGCTATTGGCCTATAAGAGTAATAGCTAACCTAATTGTAGACTTGCAATATGTATCAATAAAAATTGCAGAGAAACATTACACTTTTGTGCATAAATAAGGCAAACGTTTCATTGGTTGGAGAATGTGTACAGCTGATTTAATAAAGCACAAATTGACAGAAGTAAAAATAAAGATTTTTTTTATTAGGGTTATAACAATCATACATGTACAAGGCAACCTGGTTGAAATGTGAAGCCTGGGCTGATGAGCTTCATTTGCCTTTCAATGTTGGAAATGCCACTTAAAGAGAGCCGTGCAGTTAAGATGCATTTAAAGGTAATTGGAATTTTCAATTTCTGAACTGAAGAACAAAAGCATACTGGCTTCTAATCTGACTTTAATTCAGTATAGATTAGCAAAAATGTTTACATGGCATGTTCACGGTAGTTGACTTCAAGCTCAAGCCACAACTTTCATCCTTCATTTTCTAATATTGCTAATTTTCAGTACATTGTATGAAGGATTAATAATTACCTTGAGTTCAGTTTATTTATTAAGAAACCACATTAAATGACAGCAAACTTGTAGCAAACTACAAGTGCAGCACAACATCCGAATTTTACAACACAGATCTTGGCATTAAAGCAATTTCATTCAAAAACATTATGAGACAATATACAAGACCCGTCATTATGTCTGTCACAGAGAAAGAGCATTGTTTCTAAACTCCCTGCTCTGGGGGAAATATGTATAATTTTTATTCACTCAGTATTTGATGTCTAGTAGTGAAATAAACTAATGCATTTGTAATAGTTTGTATCTACAGAAAGATTTTGAAAGTATTGCATTTAAGAGAGAAGCCTGGAAAACAGAAATCCTAATTAATGACTTGAACATAACGTAATTGGATGGTGTGATGACATGAAACATGAGACTAGCTGTTTCACTGTTTGCAAAGGCCTGACATCAACCACAAGATATATGCATGTGTGTAGCATATTTACGGCAATGTGACCTAACAGTCAAACCTCATGGCCTCAGAAATGTTAATCATTCAACACAAAATGACGTAGATACCTGCAGTAACATACTTCCACCAGATTTGATCTTAGACATGAGCAATGACACGTTTGAACAGCCCATCACACAGAAATGGTGTCGAACACAAGCCATCAGAGCTGCTCTGATTACTGCTGGAGAGCAAACATTTGTTTGGCTGGTCTGTACAAGCATAGATAGCCTTCAGCTGAATTGACAGGGCCCTCTAAATTGTGTCTATGACGCCTGGTTCATCGCGTCAAAACCATTAAGAGGGAGACTGGGTGTAATGATAATGTATTGATCAGATAGTGATGGATGGTCATGGTGGAAATATAAGTTAAGTTCTCAGTGGGGCTGAGGAACAGTTTGGACCTGGCCACCTAAACACAGACACCATGCTTTCTGTAGCTCTGCTTTATTTTGTAGCTGTGATTTGTTCTGCAACAAGGACACATCCTCTGCCCCTGTATCCAGACTCCAACTTGGAGCCTCAAGCAGGTATGACTGTTAATTATTTTTCAATTTTTTTTTAGATTGATGCTATTCCAAGTCTTCAAATTGACCACTTTTTGTAATGAATACTATGATTTTTATTGTGCACAGTTTTCCTCTCAAATTCCTTTTGTAATTACTTATGAAGAAAAAATGGTTTAATCTAAACAGATTTGATTCAGAAATTAGTGTCAGAAGTGGAGGATGGAGGCAATGCTGACGAAGGGGAGCAGAGAGAGGTGAATGACCTGTATCCTCTATTGATGCAGCAGAGAGAGACAGGGAGAGACCCCTGGAATCAAGGTAAAAACCTTAAAACACAACATTTTAAAATCTGCACTACGTAGACGAGTTGGAAATGATGGTGAAAATAACAATGTTTCAAATTTGATCTTCAGGGACAAAAGATGCAGCACGACAGGACAAGTTTGCAAATATGGTAAGATCAATAATAAATGGATCTGCTCATAATAAAAAAAATAAAAAATAAAGAAACACAGCACTATATGATTAGTACAGAATTCCAAGTGAAATCCCAGGTTTTTCACTCTAAAACAGAAATAAGGACAAAGAAATATTTAAACAGCCAAAATAAGCATGATAACACAACACATAAATAAAATGTGCCACTATGAGAGAGTGCTTAACTGCATAGAAGTAAAGTTTGTAAATTAGAAGATGTCACTGAGATAGCAAGACTTGAAATAGGAAAGCTTCTAGATGCATGTCTTTAATATGAAGAGAATTGGTTGCAGACTTTTATTGCACGATCCGAGGTTGAGTCCAGGAGCATTTGAGCACAGAAGTAACAAAAAAAAAGCTTAAATGCTTTAAAAGTAAGAACCTTAAAATCAGCAGAAAACAAATGCAGAAGCTGAATGGGGGTGGTATTCCGGTTAAACCTGTCAGTATGCAATTATTTTCACTGTGTTGCTTGTCTTTAGGTCGAGGACCTCAAAGAAGTTGTCCTGAAGCTGGCAGCAGCCGACAAGCTTCGTTCTCACGGTTTTCTCAGATCAGAGCAGAATCTCCCAAAAACAAACAAAAGAGGTGAGACACTGATTATTCTCTGTACAGCATATTGCAGGCGTTTATGGTCATTTATTGCTGAGTTATTCTGGTTAAAAAGAATGTGGCGACTTTTTGCTTTTCTTTCTTATTTTGTTGATAAAGAAATTTCTGAATGTATGACATTTGCTTTAGATTGTAAGCTGCAATATCAGCTTCATCCCCTCATGTGTCATTTATAACAATTTATAAAACTGTAGTAAACAATGTAATATAACTGTTAGATATTAATATTACATTCATACTAGTGTGCTGCAGCTATGCAACAGATATTACTGCTCATGTAAACACAATATATTATTGAAACAGTGTATTATCATGTAACAATTTATTATACCTTTATAGTACACATGCTTCCATTTATTGTAGTTATATATGTAAAATATTCAAGCATTTTTAAGACACACACACACACACACACACACAGATATGTATGTATACATATATATATATATATATATATTTATATATTATTTATCAGGGTGAGACATAATATATATGTCCCCCAACGACCCTGAATTTGACTAAATGGTATAGAAAATGAATAAATGAAGTAATGAAGGTCTGATTGGGTTACAAGACTGTGCAACATTAAACAGAGGAAACTTATAAATATAGACACAGCCTGAAAATATTCTGGAATAATAACAGGTTAAAGGATTTCAAAGGACTACTGTAACCGGTGTTAATGTTACTTTCTCTGATTTCTCGGATGACAGCTTGCTTCTGGAAGTACTGTGTGACCAACTAGAGCACAGTGGAAGGGCTTTGGTGCGGCTCGAGCGTTGGAACCCTTTCCATCATCATCCTTGTTTCCAATCAAATGGTTTATTCATCATCCATTCTCGATCAAAAGAAAATATATTTTTTAAACTGTAAAACTGTCTTTTTTGTGACTGAAAATAAACTTGAATATCACAAAAGATGCTTATGTGAATTGGTTTTACATTTTGATGTTAGCTGTAGGAGCCTAAAAGAATGGCAGAATTCAGGATCGTGGCAACACACACGATGGACAAGTGTGATATTTTTTATTAGCGTGTTAGTGAAAATGTTGAGTCATATCAAACTACTGCATGGAGAAACATACAGGCGTGTGTTACATATTAAGCACATAAATTAACTGTTTCTGCAGCATCTGCTCACACTAACAAAACCATACAAATTTCAGCACAGGTGTTTTGATTGTAAAAAGCATGAAAAAATATATTTATTTACACTATTAACAAATGCTTTGCTAAATCATAACTGACAGTCAATTGCACATTTGGCCTTTCTTTATCTCTGAATGACTGGAAATAATCAGTCAACACATGCTACCAATAATCATGCATCATATGGTTTCAGCTCAAGGTTTTTAAGGTGAAATAGAGTTTGGCTCAATGCCACAGTTTGTTCTTATGGTAATAGCATTCTCCACAGGAACATCATCCCCAGATGCACTTACATGTAATAAACCAGGATTTTAACAAGGAAAAAATCAAAACTTTATTTATTCTTGTTGGCCACACCGAAGTATGCCTTCTCAATCTCGATGTCGGCTGGACACGTCTGTTTGAACTCCTCTCTTTCGTAAGCGTTTTGAAGGTATCTCCAAACACCTGTGAAGTGAGCGGGAATGTCAAAGCTGCAGTACTTCTTGGCAGCCACCTAAAATAAAATAAAAAGGATGAATAAGAAAATTTGCAAAGAACAGATGAGGGGGAACTCAGGTGATTCAGAGGTGCATGAAAGTTTGTAAACCAGAACTTTTTATAAAAAAAATGTGTTTACATATCATAGACAAAGAGAAGCCATTTAAACAAATGATCGGGTAGATGGTTATTATTTATTTATTTTGAATAACTAATGATCATTGTTAAGTAAAACTACTTATTAAATTGGAGGATTTTAAAGAATTGAAAAAATTTTTTTTTGTAAAATAACTTTTGTAATTGGGCTGTTTTTCTTGCTGCATGGCCAACTTTCTATTATGATCCAATTAATAAAAACATACACCTCACACTATCATGTGGATGCAGGTCGCAACCCAGTGACCCTGCACTGGAATAAGTGGGTCTATACAATGGGTGAAGGGATGAATCAGGTGGATTTGATGTTGGAATGTTTGCTGGTCGCCCCACTTATGGGGACAGTAATAAAGGTATAGGTATCTTCATTTGTGTATAATCTGCTTAACTTTGACTCTTCACAAATGCTTAATCACTTTTTAACCGCTCTGAGGATCTCTCTGAGGGGCATCAACGACCCTTTCTGAGGTCTTAAGAAACAATAACACAACTGTCTCACCCTGATAACATGAAGCTTGGGCAGCAGGTTGCAGTCTGCTAAGGTGAGACGGTTTCCATCCAGAAACTTCCTTTTGGAGATGGTGATGGTTTCTGTTGAGTTGTGGTCAATCTCCTCAGGGAGCGGGGAGTTTAAATAGTTATCCAGACGCTTAAACTCTCGCAGCAGGTTTTTCTCCTGCACTGGAAAACCACACATACAAAAACACATTTAGTTTTCTGTTAGTAATTGCTTGTATTGTAATGTGAATACCTTTATTGATTAAGAGTGCTTTCATCTAGATGCATCAAGCTGTTAATTATTATTATTTTTTTAGTTTTATTTCTTTATTTTTAATCTATTTATTCAATTATGTATCAATCTGTTTATCTATTTTATTTAGATTTTATTTATTTTAAGTGTTTACTGGCACTTGATAGGCCAACATTGTAAATAAGAATGTGTTCTTAATGTTTTGTTTTAAAATAAAGATTAAACTAAATAAATAAAATTAGAAAGTAAAGCTGTCCAATGTATCTCAAGACACCAAACCTACAGGCATTGTTGGGGCTGTTCTTGATAAAGGCCGAGAACTTGGCAAAAATGTCAGCACCCACGTCAAAAGACTCTTTGTTTAGTGGGCTGAGATGAGGATACCTGTAGGGAACAGAAGAAAGGAGTTATGAGAGTACACTTTGTCCAAAGAGAATAAACCATCATCAAGCTTTAATGTATTTGTGTAATGATTAAATGCAACAATACCTGGGAGGAGCCAATGTTTGCTCAAGAAACTCCTCGATTTTGATAAAGTCTGTTTTCAGGGTGCCGTTGTAGAGGAGGAAAGGAGGGTTAGTCCCAGGGGCCAGGTCTTTGAGCTCAGCTGGCTTCCTGGGGAGGACACCGATAGATGAAGAGAAATTAAATATGTGGTGGGGGAAATTTTATGCTGTTATCAAACATGTCAAAACTAAGAATTAAGTACTCATTGAGCCTGTCAGAATCAAATGTGGCACTCAGGATTAATGATCCTCCTACAGGCTGTTAGTTTACGCAGCTTTGGGAGTAGAAGTCTGTTTCAAAGGCCTGTTTTTGTGTGTTATGAATGACTCATTTACCAGCATCCTTTCAAAGTTTACATGTTATTATGACCCTGAGAAATTCACACAATAAAGCCTAAATTAAAGAAGGTGTTTGTTTGAAAGTGACAGAAAGCTCTTTGTATGTGTTGGTTTTATAGTATCCTCCCTTATACCTCTGCAGGAAGAGTTAGCAATGCGCCTATTGACTGCTAAGAAATGGGTTGGATTACTGAATGTTTTTTTCCTCAATTTGTAACTGGCTTGCTTCTAAATAGAGTTGGGTGTGAAAGCCCCCACGACCAGATGCTCAGGAAGTGTTGCTTTTGCCACACGAGGGGTAGTGCTTACTTCCTCATATCAACAGTGGTCACTGTGAACCTGACTCCTTTCAGCCACAGCACCATGAAGAGCCTCTGGCAGAAAGGACAGTTCCCGACATTCTCACCATCATGTCCAGCCTGAAAAACATAAACGATAGCAGAAATGTAGTGTTATGTTGCCTTTTATCTCATGAACCATATCCCTTCCATGTCTTTTCCTGATTAAAAGACGGGTTTGGAAGTGAAAGGAGTCTCTGGGATTTTAAAAGGCTATTTCCTCTATGGAGGGGAAATGCAGGCATTGCGTTGTAGTGGAAAATAGATGCTAACATCCAGACTCCTCCTTCAGCCATCTCACAGCATGTTCTTGTGAAAGCCCCTTGTGTCACCCATTTGTTAACAGGAAAGGGGGGTGTGTGACCTTTTGAAAAATTATATGGCTTTTTGCCAAAATTTACACAAGAATTACACAGCTCTATAGCTGCTTAGCTTAGCTTAGCACAAAAATTAGAAACATATGGAAAGAGCTAGCCTGGCTGAATCTGAAGGGATTAATGTTCCTGACGTCATTGCTAATGACTTACATCTTGTATTATTTTTTTTTTTAGTTCAAAATTCAAAAAGGGATATGTTTTTTGGGTGGCAGAATAGGTACTTTTATTTAAATTTTCCATCATTTTTTGACCTTGTTTTGTGTATCAGAAACTCGACCTCTGCCCTAGTTCCATAACAAAAACATGTTTGCACACAACTCATGTTAGAAGATAAAATTCAGACATCTCTGTGTGAGAAATTTTGCTCGTGACTCTTTTTGATGACCGTTTCTGAATGTGTGTATGAGAAAAGTGGGTGTGCCAGGTTCAGGCATGACGTTCTCCATGCTCCTTGCTCCTTCTGGGTATGCAAAGATAAGGTGGACTCTCAGTCTGTAGCCAGAGTTTAACTGATAACAACTTGCATGACCCTCAGCAGGGATACAAACACCTTACCATGTACAGCACACATCATCTGGAGGCAGCGCCAATCAGAAAGAGAGTTGTCCTCTGATTGATGATGCTCATATGTCAATGTTTTCTGTGCTATTTGATATTACTGAGGACTAATAACAAATCCAACTGTGACTTACCTATTCCTCAATAAGAAAGGGTGTAAAGCACATATAGATAAATTTAATGTGGAGTCAAATTCCACACATCACAAAGTTTTGACACTAAATCCACAATTCAATAAAATAAAATAAATAAATAAGTAAGTAAATATATATTAAAAAAAAACTACTGACCTTAATGAACAACTCAATGCTTGGCTCCTTGTCTGAGTTCTGTCGAAGGGCCATTTCATCAAAAAAGAAAAAGAGGTTGTTTTTTGCTTCTGACAAGTCCAAGCACTTGGTCCAGCTCCTTCAGTTCTCCTTCAGTAAATGGTTTTTCCTTTTCAGAAATCCACAGAGTAGGAGAGAGAAAACTAACAGAAGTGTTATCGAAAGACTGCTGCCCTTGTGTCTAGATTTTTTATTTTTGTGGTGGTAGATGTCTGGAGAAAGAATAACACCCCACACTTACTTGTGTTTGTCTGAGGACTCTTAGGAGGCTATCGCTCTGAGCATACTTCACAAGCCTTGGGGGAGGGAGGGTCCATTGAAATGGGCGGGGTACACTAGCTTACGCTCTTATATACCCGAAGCCAAACTATATGAGGAGAGAGCTTAAAATAGATTCCTATGCATATTGCAAGAGACAGGAACTGATAACAAGAGCTGACTCAAAATACACTATTCAGGCTATTCCTTTGAATATTTCAACTCTGTTAGCTAAGGAAGCACACGCTGAGAGGTGAGGGACATGTGGGGAGCAGTCATCTATCATTGTGACACAAAAAAAAAAAAAAAAAAAAAAATTATGTATATATTACATATAATAAAAACAATACAGTGTATTTGCTTTGGTTAGAAGAATGAAAGAAATACCCGACTAGATTTTTTTCAGAGGGCTTTTGAAAGAAAGAAAGAAAGAAAAAAAGAAAGAAAGAAAGAAAGAAAGAAAGAAAGAAAGAAAGAAAGAAAGAAAGAAAAGAAAAAAAAATCTAGATTTTATTTTTTAAATTTACCTCACGTCTTTGTTTGAGAACTAAAATTTACTGAGGAACCAAACTATATAAACAGATAACATATGAGTAAATGTAAATATTGATCCTTCATTTTTTTCCCATTTGTTTTGTAGTATCTTTGTATGTTTTGTTTAGGGACACATCTGCACTCAGTTACCCACTCCTCCATTGAAACTCCTCCAGGTTTTCATTTACTCTTTGTTAGATCCTCGTCTTAATTTCCATTTTGTACATTAGACACTAGAGTTGTCATATTATGGTTAGTTTTGTTCCTTTTCTGCCACATGTTGCTTAGAACTTTGGATTGACAGTATGTTTCTGGACATCCTGTCACAGCAGCACCTTTTACTTGTTCAATAACAGTTTATTCATGCCTTCACTGCTGCAACTCTATATTAGAGTGGTCAGACAGATGCATACATACATACATACATACAACAGTTATTTACACATTTTAAATCTGTCCTTTTCTCCCTTTTTTCCCCCTCTTCCTCTATCACCCTGTCAGGTTCGGCACTGACATATAAAGACTAAAGAAAATAAGATTACAATAAAAATAATAAAAATATCAAGGGCAGCCATGTATATAACATGTCTCCCTTGGTAGAGCAAATCTGTCAAGCAAAATATGGCACTGTTCTGTATGTTAGGATGCTGGACAGGACAGGGTAAAAAAAAAAAGAAAAAAAAAAAAAGACAGATGCATACAGACAGATACACAAGTCTCTATAGTACAGCGTTTTAGTTCCTTAAGGCTCTGGTCTCTTTGTTGCCTCTCTAACAAATGTCCTCCTTGCTGCATATCTTTCAGTTTTGTGATGATAGATTTAATGGTACTCCATGGGATTTTCAAGATTTCTGATTATTCTTATAACCCAGCCATAATTTGAACTTTTCCACGTCTTTGTTTCTCGTCTGTTTGGCTCCTTGATCTTCATGGTGTCGCTTTCTTGGTGGTGTCTCTTGATTAGTGGTGAGACAAAGTTTGGAGTCCATACATACTGAAATCATATGACACTTATTTAGCACACTTATTTAAGTAATTTTGTGACTTCTAAAGCTTACTGAAGGTGCCAGAGCTTATTCAGGGACTTCAGGTGTGAATAAACACAGCACTTCTCTCTGTCATTTCACTTCATGTATTTTGACTATTTTTCTTTTGTTGTTGTTGTTTTCCTTTTTCTTTTTTTTCTTTTTTTTTTTTTTACACAGTTTTTACACAAATTCCCCTTCTCCCCAAAATCTGCTTAAATTAAGGGTTATGAAAAAATCTAGGGGAATTTCCAAGGTGTATGAATGCTTTTGCAAGCCACTGATTCACTTTTGCTTTCTTATTCATTTTGGGGGCTGCCACCATCTGTAAGTCAAAAGAGGTACAGACAAGAATCTTTAGAGGTAATATTACATATGTGCCATTTATAATGCATTTTGTTAAAGTTTAGTTTTCATTTCAAGTCTGATTGCTACTCTAACCACTGCTTTTAGTGTATATTTAGCTAATTGTTCAACATTTTCTTTTCCACTGTACCTATGGGTTTAGTCTCTGTTCATTAAAGCAATGATGAAATATCTTGTTGATTAAACATTCTTCATGGTATCATAAATCCCCGTAAGACTTTGGAAAGTATTGAATGCTGACTTATTTAGACAGTAGCTTCTTGCTGAAAAACCAAAACATAATTTTATATTTTTCCACTGATTAGATAAATTTATGGAGCTGTAGTAGTAAATAATTAGCAAAAATCACAGTGATAATGGACTAAGGGATCAGCTTTCAGAATGTGTTTCATATAATATGATCTTCATTACTGTAAATAGAGGAAGGGAAATTTCCCAACAAAATCCCCATGATCTAATGTGTACTTCCTCAAAAAATAAAGAAATAAATAATTAAATAAATAAATAAAAAATAATAATTAAGCAAGTTTATTAAAGTTAGTGTCATTTAAAAAGAAAGCAGGCAAAATAATATTCAGTTGTATACCAAGTGTTTTATTTTTATGAGAAAAGTAATCTGAAGAATTTATTTTGTAGAGAATAAGCTTAAGAAAACTAAACGTATCATTGAAAGCACCAGCAGATATCTGACACGTCACGCTAAACCATTTCAGGGTGTCCAACTGAGACAGAGAAAGTAGAAGGGGAAAAACGTGTCCTCCCATTTCTTCTTAAATTTCTGTGAGGTCAGGGAGGGTATGATGTAATTTTCCAGCTGACTGGAGTCTGATCTCCTTTTACACACAGTGGTACACACCTCCTCCAAGACAGCTAGAGCAAACATATGTTAGGAACATCTAATCATTTCATCCACACTTCCTGTGGGGGGTTAATGGAATTTTACTGCAGTATTCGTTGGGAGTATCACTCCTTCATGCACACAAACTTTTTCCTTTCATTATTTGATCCTCTGGTGCTTCTCTGGTGGGTGCATTTACTGGTACTTGTGTGATAAATGATTTAATAAACAATAATCTGAACATTATTCAAAGACAACTTTCAATGCCTGCTGTCACTGAAGATATCCTGACCTCTGTTCTGGCTTTTGACTTTTTCTGTGCTTGGTCTCTATGACAAAAGTTGTTAAAAAAAGTGTTGCGTAAGAAAGAAAATTATGAAGTGGAAAGTGAGATTGGCATTCATTGTAAGCTGTAACTGATTCTGGCTACACTGTCTGGAATTTAGCTGGGGACGTTTAATCTGAGAGTTGTAGAATTGTGTACAATTTCTTTAAGTTCCCGGTTCCACAGGAAAAAAATAGGAAAGCCCTGTCTCATGGAGAGAGATATGCATTTCCCCACCAGACATACACAGCAGCTGAAAGTGACCTGTTGGTAATAAAAAAAGTCTATTCTCCATAAACAAAACCCTCACTGTTGGAGCCAACAACCTACTGGCTCCAAAAGAATGAGAGTTGATATCATCATTAAACACAGAGACACAGAAATCTATGACATATACCCTGCACTGTATGGACAAAATAGATATATTAATGAGCAGAGACATTTCTTCAGACATCAAAGAAAGTCCTCATCATTTGGGCAAATTATAAACTGTTTACTTTTTCTATCTTCTAACACAACTAATGATCTCCTTATGCCCCACATGGAGTAACTAAGTGTGGTCTCTTTGTAGGCTACTCGAGCAGATAGAGCAGCAAAAACAAAACGAAGACTGTTGAGCAGTCCAAGGTAGGTGGAGGCTATATCCCTGCCAAAATCATCTACTGCTCAGGCAAAAGTTGAGTTGATGCAGATAACTGATTGTTTGTCAAGTTAAACTACAGCTTTTTAATTTGACCTGGGAAAATGAAAGGAATTGCACTTATGGGTGTCATGGGTCAATGGTCTTGCTTCTTATTTACTTTGAATGGGGATCAACTTGTGCTGCCAATTGAGGTTTGTGCCCTTGTTTTGCTTTGCTAGAGTAACTTGTGATGGAAAATTTAGAACAGCTTACAAGTTGCAGTGCAGATCTGACCGACTGCTTCTCTCACCTTGCGAAGGATGAACATTTCTAATCATCTTGTGAAGTTTGGAAATGTTTGCTACTCCTAGATAAAATAATGTAATGATATGTCTACATTGGTTTTTTTTTCTGTACAGGGGTAAATATCCAAATTAGGTTTATACAACAGGTTCATACATTCCTCCTCTTAAAGAAAAGGTTGAAAAAGCAGGGACCTCAACACCAAAATATTCATGGCGTTCCTAAAACAATTTTTAAGGGTAATGTGATGTAATGATTACACTGGTTTAGTCTTATTTGCAAATGACTTTATAGCATAAGAATCTACTAAATGAAGCCAGGATATTAGAAATTTAGGGAACAACTTTCAGTCCGTTGAAAATATTGTATGTAGTCTTCCCCACACTATCCAGATAAACTCCGAGGCCGTAAAGATAGTAACAAGCAACAGGGAGACAGCAGTTATATATAATAATATATCTTATTATTGTCCTTTAAGAACTGCTGCAGCAGTTAACGGAAATACATCAGAACAGCAGTTCATGTCCCCTCTCTGTTCATTTTTAACTCTTGGTGATAAATGCAGAGGTATTTTTTGTAACTTTACATAATGAAGTATCACTAAAAACAATGCAACAGGCAGTCAAACTGCAGTTTTATTTTTTCAAGGTTGTGGTGTAGATTTAAACATGTCTTAGATGAAAATGTGCTTTTGAAAAGTACCTGCTTTGACTTAAACATGTGTGCATATCTGGTATCTGAGTTTGCCTACTAGTTCTGTTTTAGAGCAGTTTTTCTTTTTTTTGTGATTTCTTTTTATTGATAAATGGGGGTGGCTGTTCTTTGTTAACACAATAGCATCTTTGACCCACTGACCGCTTTCTCCCATCACAGCAACCCATTATGACAAAATCTCCATAATCTGTTGCTGGCTTAGCACAATGACTTTGCCATGGAGTTTCAGCTGGTCTTTCTGTCTTCTTTCTCACCTTCTGGCTCTGAAGACGCACACTACACATGCAGTGCCCAGTTTCTCTGGTAAGTTTTTTTTTCTTTAATTATTGTTAAAAAAGAATTGCTGATGCATGATTTTCCAGTTGTGCAGGCTTCCAACAGGAAGCTTCAAAAAGATATTTCCGAATCTGCACATCCTGCTTTCTAAGCAGCTTGTGAAGATCATGCTGAGAGACCAGAATCAGGGTAAAAAGGCTGCAAAATGGCCCCTGAACTTAGATATGCAGAGAATTGGACCGAAAATTGGACAGAAAATAAGTAAAAAATAAACTACAGTGGACTTTGTATGTTTAAATTGAGTTGTTTTATTGTATAAACTATGCAACTGACTGGATTTTGGTAAAACAATGCCAAAGGTTGCTTTTGTCTCAGACACCTCTATTGTGAGCTTAGTGTATCTTTTTTTTTATCTAACCACAGCAAAGATCTCCATTTTCGTGTGGCTGCACCCTAATAATAGCTTATTGTGAAAGAGTGCCTGGTACTGCTGCTGTGCCGCACACACACATGGTTGAGTTTCCATGATTTCAGAGGACAATATTCTGACTCACAAGTGTTTCCTGGAGATTTAACAGCAAAACTAATAACAATACATAAACACAAAGTCTTCACTAACAATGTACCTACAGAGTTTCATAGTAGAGTTTTTGTTTTATGTGTCAATATACATATGTAAACATGCACACACACATACACACACGAGATAGGGGTCATGTACAGGAAACACAAATGGGAGGGGAAATTTCAGTCCAGTATCTGTGTGACATTGCCAAGCATGTTTGTCTGCATGGTCATATTCCAAACATTGTCTTGGAGAGTTACACCCAGTGATGGTGGGGACACCACCCTGTCCACAAGCAAACTGAGCTCAAAGTATTGGAATCTAAGTCAACCGAGGATAATGACTCAGTTTATTTTAATTAGTCATTTTGGCAAATAGATATTAAACTTTTGTTTTGTTTCTGACATGAAAAAAAAAGTTAGGTAAAGTCACATTGTGTTGTCTCTCAGTGTATCTCCACAGTATACTGAAGAACCACACAGCTCAGGCTTGTGAAGGAGACGTGCTCATCATCAGTTGTCCCTCTAGGACATCTGTTGCCATCCTATCAGCCTTCTATGGGCGCCGCGTTCCTAATAAACATTTATGCCCTTCTGCAAGCCCAAACATCACTGTGGAGGAGGACACAGAATGCACGTCCTCACTAGCTACTGTGGTAAGTGAGGCTACAGTGACATTAATTTGAACTCTGTTTTATTAAAGCATTGCCCTCTTAAAATTCTTTCACACATGACTTCTGTTGCAGAATGTAGTAGTCAAAACATTTTTCCTGTTGCAGAAGGTACTGTCAGAGTGTCAGGATCAACAGTCGTGTCACATCCCTGTCCTGAGTCCAGTGTTTGGTCAGGACCCTTGTCCACTCACCAACAAGTACCTCCTGGTCTCCTACAAGTGTCGACCAGGTACAACACTGAGCAACTACAGTCAAAATAAACCGGAGAAAAGATTTTTTCCAATTTTGTTTTTAAAAAATCTGAAGTGAGCGTGTTAAACATCCAAATCTGTGTTTAGACGTACATAAATAATGTTAAAAATAATCAAAGATTGTGTTTTATTCAACAATGGTTAACAAAGTTTTATGAAACAATACAAATATGATGCCTACACACTGTTTTTTTTTTTTTTGGAGTATTGATCACAAATATAAGTAGAAAAGTTTTCATCCAATACAAGTTTTAAACCATTAGATATACAGAAAAATATGAACCAGGCAGTGAACAAGGGCTTTGTGGATTTCCATCATGATTTTATTTGTGTAACCTTTAAATCATGTCATGTATTTTTCAGAGCATCATCGCACAAGACTGGTGTGTGAAAATGAGCGTTTGAGGCTGGCGTGTAAAAATGAGACAGTTCTTGCCATTTATTCTGCTTCATTTGGACATTTGCTGCATGGTAGTCCCAACTGTCCCCAAGAACCTGGATCATGGACTGACATGGGTTTGAAACTGAGTGACATCTAGTGCTAATTATTCAGCCTAGTGTAATGTTTTAAGTGTAGTTTTATTGTTGTTCAGAGCTGAGATGAAGTCAGTTTTACACCACAGTTTTACCACTATGCACCAAGTCCTTCATTCTGATAATCTTTATCTCTTCTAGAGTGTTTGTCACCTGTGGCTCTGAGGAGAGTGTCACGCAGGTGCCACGGTAGAGCGAACTGTTCAGTCCTGGCTGATACGCAAACCTTCGGAGACCCCTGCTTTCCCGGCACCAGGAAGCACCTGCGTGTATCTTTCACATGTGGTAGATAACAGGCCAGATGTTGTTGCTCACGACAGAGGCAACATGCCGCTGAATGTAAAACTCTCATTTCCTCTTTAGTGCCCAGATATCTTCTAGAAGACATGGGTAGAGGGTCGACAGATCCTTTCATGATCTCAGACTACACACATGGTGAGAGTGAAACCGAATATTCACAGCTTTTTTTCAATGCAGCAGAGTTTTGACTGGCCTCTTAGTCCAGACCCTCTCACCTGCAGGTGGATGGTACACTGGCCCCACCTACAGGCCTCAAAACGTGATCTTTACCAACTCTCTGGAGATCATTGAAAAAATATTTGGTATGTGCACTGAGGCCTGGATCAGGCGAGTGTCACAGATTTAAAGGGACATATGGATGTGTTCACGTGTACTGACAAAGACTTAATGTGTAAAATCATGTTAGATTCAGGCAAATCATATTGAAAAAGCATGTTGTTAGAATGGGCAGCTCCTTATCAAAGAGTATTTCTGCTTCTTTTTCACAAACTGCTCATAGTAAACAGATTTTCACTTGCTCACACTGAAAAGTTTGAAGTATTAACTATTTAAGTATATATCTTCCTTCTGCTTAATCCAGTCCTGAATTTCTTTCTTTTCAGTTCACATCAACTCTAACATAAACCAATTAAGATTAAATAGATTAATCAGTCAAATGATCTTCATAAACAGAGCTGAAAACTTGAGGAGGTTTTTTCTTCTTCTTTTACTTCACCAGCATTGACATTTGACACTGTGTAGTTTTTGCAACAGTAATTCTTAACATGAGAAATTTAGCCTTGATTGAAAGAATATCTTATTTTCCTGTTGTTCAGTGCCCTGCTGTGATTTTTCAAAACACTTGATTTTTATACCCAAAATGAATTAGCTGGTTTGCTAAAATCTTTTAAAAATCTTTGTTAAGTACTGGAAAAATTTCCTCTGGTAAATTTTCAAAAATAATGGAAATCATAATCAATTTACATTAAACTGAACAAGAAAGCTCTCAAACCCTGCAGGATTGTAGTCTTTTCAGGAAAAATGCATCTTTGACAACATTTAAATGCTTCACTTGTCTTAAATGTCTTAAATGTTAGATTATAAAAAGTTTGGTGATGATGATGCTTCTGCTGATGACCACACACTTTTTGTCTCAGGTCTGCCGGAACGAGTGGCTCTGTACTTTGTATCTGGTATCTGTTCTGGTCTGGTGTTCCTGCTCTGCCTGTTCGGTATTCGCTCTACACTAGTCAAAGACGTCAAAGACCTGGTTTCTGACCTGAGCGAAGAACTGAAGGCCTCACGCAGAAACCGTAAGGAGCTCATGGATGACCTGTTTGACGATGACATCTCAGACACATCGTCTTTCCGTCGCCTGACACAATCCTACCGCACAGCGGACATCTTAAGCCCATCAGCTTTGACAGTGGAGCTGGTCGAACTTGATGTAGAACAGACAAGGGACCTATCTAATGGAGACATCTGGCCACACCTGGACTCCAGCCCTTATGCTATTCACAAGATTAAAACCTACAGCAATTGAGGGATAACCAGTTATACCATACAATATCAGCAGAAATCATACAGAGAAGTTTCTTTAACTTTAGCTGTCCCTCACTAACACCAACCAATGTCTTACTGAGGATTATTTTGATTGCAACCTCATTCTATGAAACAACTTTATATATTTTCAATTAATTTAGCTTCCATTAATATACTAAACATCTAATTAGATTTTGGTTAAATACTGAAAATAGAAATGCTGAGAACACTAAATGCAGTCTATGTTGTTCCTATTGATAAACATGAGAGCTTAATCTGTTTAGTCATGTTTCAGAAAGTTGAAAAACAAGATAGAGTTTTCAGTAATTCTTGATAGAAATTAACTTTGGCACAGATGAGAGTCAATTGTAGGTTGTTGAGTCATTCTTATCTAACAGGGCTTTCTTGTATATACATTGAGATTTTGGTAAATCAATTTTAAAGAACATAAATAAATATACAGGGGGTATTGAATCAGACAAGGGAAGCAATTTTGCAAAGTCTAAAGATGTTTTGTTTTTTTTGCCCCGCAGAATGAAATCTAGGATTTTATGAATGAGGAAAGGGGTATTTTGGCCAATTCTATATGTGATTACTGTCTCTGAAATAAAATGATTGTTTAAACAAATGGATAAAAAAAAAATGAAATTATTGTTCAATTTAAAATGCAGAAAAAGTACAAACTTGTAATGAATGTTTCTTTCAAATAATGTTTAACACGATGAAAGGCATCCTGTAGTATGTTTATTCCACAATTCCTTTCCCACACAGATGATGTGGATTTTATGGAGAAAAAATGTGTAAACCTTTACCCTTAGACGTCCATGCCAATTCCAATTTATTATTATTATTATTAAAATGGCATTACTCCAGTATTTCTTAATAATGTGCTCTAATTTCAGTTTCTGGAAAAAGTCTGCATTATGCAAGTGATACGTTGACATTATCTGATGTAGGCTACTTTCCGCAGTTTAATTAGGCTAGCAATAAGTTGTGATAAGTTGATGGGAGAAAAAAATTTTTGAGAGTATTGATTCACACTCCGGGGCGGAAGATGGCGTTACATGCCTATATTTATTTCCCACTGCCGAAAAAATGTAGATGATGAAGCCAGGCCAGAAAAGCAGGCGGATTGACAGGCGGTGGCGGAGGGAGGCTTCATAGTACATTCCGTGTTGTAGCGTAGCTACGGGACTGGCAACCATAAGCTGCCCTCCGCTATTACTTTGCTGTCTGAAAAGTCTGTCTTTTGACACCTAGCGGGTTGCGAAAAAAGTCGGATATTTTACGACAGAATGTTGGACATTGACCTGGATATTTTTGTTCTCTAGCCTATGTTGAATATTTCTGACACCTTCCAGTAGCAGCATCAACAACAGCTGGCTAACGAGAGTTTAGCATTAGCAACCGACAGCCGAACAGCTGCCCGGAAGGAGGCCGTCTCAACACCGGGTGGGGATTTAACTTTGAGAGCCCCAACATCAGCACTGCTCCAGCATAAAGTCAGTGAAACACAATAAACTGAGCTTTATTTGTTTCGGTAAGAATGGAGCCTTCTTTGGGGATATGCGACGAGGAATGCTTGGCAATATCCTTTTGAATTATGTGTTTTGTACCATTTTAAACCGCTGTAGCTAATTGGCTAACGTTAGCTTCTTGTAACGTAATTTAGCGATACTTTAACCTAATTCAACAGTAAGCTTATATTTACTTATATTTTAAAATAAATACAGTTTTATTTTAATTCAGAAACCTATGTAAACACATGATCAGGCTTATGCTAATAACACTGCATAGTTATTTATTGTTTTAATAGGATAACGTTAGCCATTATTTAACTACAAGGTAACTTGATTGTATTGACTGTCACTAACAATCACAGTCCGCACACTGCTTTATCATTCACTATGCTATGACTTTTCATCTTTTCCGTTAGCATGTTGTCTTTTTTAACTCCTTCAAACTACATAATTAACACTTTAAAATTATAGCCGGCATGTTGTTTTTAACTCCTTCAAACTACATAAATACCACTTTAAAATTATAACCGGACTGTGTCAGTTTTAAACAAAACATGGCTAGTTTTGATATGCAAGCTTATTTCTCATCCTCCATCACAATAATTCCTTGATTGTTCTGCTCACACTGTAAAAGGTCAGGAGCTGAGGTCTGGCCAAAAGGAGCCCAGACTACTGTCACTAATTGAGCACAAGGGAGAGTTTATGTAAGTATCTGAGACCTAAGTACCTCACAATTAAAGTACTTTTGTCAGAAAATAGATCAGTTTAATGACATACTCTAAGTTGTGTACCTGGAACTATATCAAGTTCTTTAAGAGGTTTGTGTACATATGAATCCAGTAGGTGGATCTAAGTTCTTAAGAGCTTCCATTGATAGAAGATGCTGTACTGTATCTGAAGTGCTGAATTTGGGCAGGTTTTTGCATATAGGAGCTGTGTCATAAATTGGCAATCAGTAGCTTTCTCGGTTTAAAATACCAGATATAGAATTGATCATGCAGACAAGTTCATATCAGTATGGTTCCATTAGGAAAGCATTTGTCTATATATATCTGTATCTATATCTATATCTATATCTATATCTATATATATATATATATATATATATATATATATATATATATGCTTGATCCAAGCTGTTCCAGTTTTGCATGGAAAACCTTTAGATGTTAAGTGTCAGGTGTCATACACCTCAGCTAAATAGCAAAAGTCATCCCCATGAAACTGTGGCGATTCAGAGTTGCATCAAGCAGATTTTCTACTCGAGGACCTTTAGCTAAGTGAACCTATTCCTTACAGAAACACCACCCTTGTCACTATTCAGATTTGCTATGATTGAACTAAAAGTCAGGTGGCCAAAATTTGGCCAGTGTCGACTTGACAGCTCCAGTGTTTGTTTTTTAGAGGGGATGGGTTATGGCATAGGGGGATTTAAAATGATGATTGCAGCTTACACTCTGTTCTACCAGCAGACAGCTCACTTATCCAGAATTCCTGCACTTTATCTTGGGCAGTAATGAGACTCACATGGGCACACAAGCAGCATGCTCAGCTAACTATATTAAATCAACACAAGCAAAACTGAGGATCAGTTTTGACAGGGAAAACTGGGAGACCTAAAAACAAGGCATTAAGAGTGTTTCGATACAGATATCCTATAATGGCAAAATTTTTGGTACTTAAACACAATGATGTTTTGAATTTTTTCAGAGTCAGCAGTTATTGTTTAACATGGCATATTATTATTACAGGATGAATTTAAATGGAAACATAACACCGTAAAAAGGCTGTGCTGTTGATACTAGTGTTTGTTTTACTTGAGGTTAATTGTTGAGGCACCTGAAGTGTTTAAATTTAGGATTTTCTGCTTGGCATTCATTGTTGTGAAGGCTCAGACTTGATGTATTTGGTGTACCGCACATTCTTGCATACTATATCACAAATAGACCAATCCCACTTTATGGCAATTCATTAAGGTGATAGAGGTCAGATGAAGGACAGATGAAAGAAACTATTAAACCCTTAAAAATAAACTAAAAATAAACTAAAAAAAATATATATATATATATATATATATATATACACACACATATGTTGTAGCAACATGTCTGACACACAGACATCAGTGTTCCCAACATTACCAGTAAATCCAATGTTACTAAAAATGCAAGGTATTTATATTATACTGTCCACCCCCTTTGAAGGAGAGATGCTTATGTTTTTTACTTGGAAGTTCAAGAGCTTTTCATATCAAAGGCCCCTTGTAGATTCTAGTAAACTGTCTCTGACACATTTGGTCCTGCAGGCATGAATCAGTTTCCTGTCCAGCGATAATCACAGTAATTGTGAAGTGAAGGGGATTCGTGGGCAGTTCCCAGAGAGCTGCTTTGAACCTTGCTGTAGGCTAGCTACCAGTGAGCAGGATTTCACCCTGCCTACATATCCACATCATAGATTTGAAACTATTTATTTTGACTAAAAAACCCAACCCATGTTTACTTTCCTTATCTGAATGTGTGCAGTGTTACTACACTAGATTTCTGTTGAGAAACTTTTGAAGCACAGTGCTTGTTTTTTTTTCTCTCTATTGTGTGCTTGTTCAGCTGAAATGACTCAATTTTGAATTAATTTGAAGAAAAATCTTGCATGTGCTTTTCTGTGAAAATGCAAAACTGCCATTTTAATGACTCAGTAATCATATTCTAATCCTAATGGCTCATCTACCCACATTGCATCTCATATTGTTGGCCTCATAACAAAATTGCACAAGTCACATTTAGGCTAAATTGTGATGTCTAACTGTACTGTCCTAATATTGCTGATTGACTGTGCATCATTACCTATGAAATCTTAAAATATGACTTAGGTAATTATGCTATGAGGCTAACAATATATATATTCCAATAAATTGTAAATACTGTGCATGAATCTCCACAATAGGACAGTGGCTATTGTATGGAAAAGGCATTTCTGTATATACTTTATTTGAATGTTTTAAAATCTTAAATGATGTTGGAGCATCTGAAGACTGTTTTTTTTTTTAAGTCAGAGTTTGTGCTGTTCTCATCTAGATTGCGTGTATTGGCCACTCCTAATGCTGTTGTGTCTCATCCAGTGCCTGAGTTGTCCATACTCATCAACAGTAATTTTGAAATTGTACGAGGTATGTGGCTTTTTTTAAAAGTTCTCAATATTGGGATGATAGTATGAACTTTCCATTGTATTCTAAATATAATCAAATGTTTAGGACAAAATAATCTTCCAACTCTTCTAAGCTTTTCGTTGTCAGCGTTTATAAAATATGTTCAGTAGACCCTGCCTCACTTTTTTAACATATAGGTGTTATTTTGTTTTGCTTGTTTAAAATAATTGATTACCCCACTGGTTTACTCCCACTACAGATGTTTGATCTACACTTTTAAATCTTTCCTGTTTTCTTGCAGAAGCTGAAGAGGCACTACTAATTGATTTCTCAGCAGATTGTGAGTACTTTTTGTGTCTGTAAGTTAATTTTGTGTGGCCATAAGCTTTGCTTTTTCAGCTCAGGCTCAGTATTTCTATTTGCAGAACTCAGTTAGTGCATGCAGCATTACTTCATAGAGCTTGTTGTAACTCAGTTTGTTTCCAGTTTTACTAGATTTTTAGAGCATGCCTGAAGATGTGTGTCTTTATTTATTAGCATACTCCGGTCATGAGTTGCCAGGGCTTTCTAAAAGAATGCTGGATTGGTTTACTATTACTTCACTTTGCTTTGTTTCCTAGACAGTCTGTAGCGTGTTTGCAAAATCCAGATGAGTTGTCTGAGATACATGTGGGTTTTCTGTTCCCCTCTCAAGCCTGGGTTAGAATACGAATCAAAGGAGACAAAGCACCAGAACTGCTGTTGGAACTTCAGGATGATGAACGGAGTCAGACCTTCATTGCCCAGGTGAAGAGTGCTCAGCAGCAAGGTAAGACTGGACAGTCTGTCGACAGTCTAAAGTAGTGTGGTGATTAATTATTGAATCATTCATCCAACATTTATTTACAAAGGGTGGATTACGCTGCCTGCTTATCTCCTGTGTATCCTTGCCACCCACACACATCTGGGTACACACCTTTTGATTGCTATGTTTTTAAATCAACATGAAAGCTACCATCCCAAATCTGTGAATAGAGTTGTAAATGTAAATTCTTTTGAGAGGGAATATTTTAAGATAAACTGCTATGATCTTTCCTTAATGTACACCTGACTGTGAATGCTGGCAGTAATACTGTTGTTCACAGTCACCATCAGTGTGTCCTAGCAGCTTGGGTATCTTAACTGGAAATAGAAAATTTAATGTTTGCAGAAGTGTTTTTGGAAAACCACATGTATGGAGTACTAGCTGTTGTGTAACTCTTAGCACTGCTCTGGCTGAGAACAGGGACATAATAATTTTCACATTCATGTCACCCTAATCAGGGCATGCGACCTTTAGACGGAAAAAATGTGTGAACTACCTCAGAACCTGTCTTTATTGTGCTTTCCGCTTTCCTCAAGTGAAGCTGTACAGTCTGTATAATTTTAGCTATGGACAGAGATATATAAGAAGAAATATAAATACACACAATAGTTGCTGAAGAGATTGAAAATGTAAATAAGGGAAAAGATGTTTATGGAAATGTTGTCCATCAGAGAGACAGTCATTGGTAGTGAGATGAAAACCAGGTAAAAATTACCTAGTTTGAAAAGAAAAGCAACATTAACTGACTGCTAACATTGTTTTAAGCTAGTACTGTTAAATTTGTCACCACATGCATGAATATAATGAAACTACAAATGTTTTTTTTTTTTACTGCTGGTGTATTAAGCAGGACATTATGCAGGTTGTAATGCCCAGTGAAAGACAGTGAAAGCTATTTGCCACACATTACACACTGTATGACAGCAAACCTTTTCGTGACGCCACAGATGTCAGACGGGGTGAGAGAGGGTAAATCAGGAGAGGAAAATCTACCAACTATTAGATTAGAAAAGAAGAGTTACTGTTCCTGTCTGCGTCAAACTGCACTTAAACACTCACCGTCAGTCCCTCAGTCTCATACACCAGTGTCCTGGCACCCTGATGCCTAAAGTAGAAATGGGAGGTTCTACTTTCTGTTATAAACCACTTTGTTATCATTCTTGCATGTTTTTTCTTCTACATGCCACCTGTTACTTCATAACTTCCCAGGTAAAAAAGGAAAGCTGAAAAACTGGACTGTGTTTCTAGTCAGGATGGAGATTTGTGCCTTCCACACTAACAGAAAATCTCAAAGTGACAGAAATCCCAAATACACAGAACTATTTAACATTGCTGTCATAAATAGTTTATACAGTGTTGAAGGAGACACACATTTTAAATAAAATAAGGGCTTGGTTTGAAATTTAAAAGGAGGGAATAATAGAAATAATATAAATATTAGAAATAATATTAAAAATAGTTAATAATTAAATTGCTCTGAGTACTGCTCAGTATAGTTTTTACTTTAGTTTTCTGTATTTAACAAAATTCAAAAAAATATTTTCATAAATTATTGTGCATATACTTTGAAAATAAGACGCATTTTGATCTACAAAAGTGTTATTTTTCAATGTTTTTTTTTTTATATATTGCCCGTTTTACTATACTGAGCACCAAAATAAAAAAAAAAGCAATGTTGATCATTTTGATATTGAAATCATGATAATCAAACACAATGATTCATTAATGTAAACATCATCTCTCTCTTCTAATCTTCAACATCAGTCTCAAAGTTTTCCCTTTCTTACTAACCAAATGTGCTTTTCCTTTATTGACCAGAGGCCATGTTTCTTCATTCTTGTATGATTTAATACCTTGCAGAAAAACCTCAAAAGCATGCGTTCTCTCATTCCTCTTTACATGAGCAGCTCACAAACTGTACTGAGTGAAATGTGCTGCAATTACAATATATACAAAAGCAGCATGTCATAATGCACAATATTTTGTTTTGGGTCAATTTTTACTGCTTTCATTATCATAAGTCAAAATGGTAATTGTGATTGAAAATTGACGTTTAACTGCCCAACCTTGTCGCTTACAATAATTCAGGTCATAGTTCAGATTTTGGTTGGGGTTCAGATCTTTATTCTGCCTGGATCACATAAAAACTGTTTTCCATTAAACATTTCATGACCGTTTGGGCAGTTTGTTTTTTGTCTATGTATTGTTGTAAGGTTCAGTACTTTGCAAGACCAAGTTAATCGGCAGACTGCAGGGTGCCTTTGTTGAGTATAGTGTAGTGGTTAAGCACAAAGTTGGAGTCACTCTTCTGCTTAGAACCAGTTCATCCAGTTTGACAGTTAACAAAGCCATTAAGTTTACTTGACTTGTAATTTCCTGGGGTAGCAGAAGTGAATTGGAACTTTTCCTTCTTCAGTCTCATCACAAGTCACTCTTAAACTCAGATATCTTTCATCAAACGATGGCAACATTTTAACATGAGCCAACATCTTTAGTGTTGGCTCATTCTTGTTTATGTTAACATTTTCAGGGAGACGTTAAAGCAGGATGTACATAGATTTACATTCAAGTTTCTGATAGAATTGTTTTAATTTTCCTTTGCTGCAGGGTGTTGCATCTTTATTGCTTTTGCTTCATTGGACATAATGCATTTAAGCCAGGTTATGTTTGTCAGAAGGGAGCGTACAATGACTATGTGGTTTCATTTTCCTAAGCTGTGTCTAAACGCAAAACGATGGAGCCCCTTACACCAACACCCCATAGAGGTCCAGTCCCCATTCCACCACACAGGGCAACCAAGACAGCTAACACTATGAGTCCTGGAGTCAGCACACCCAAATCTACCAGCACACTGAATCCCAGTGTTAATAACGGCACGTCAACAAATAAGAACAATACAGGTAATACAAAGACAGACTTCTTAACAAGTAAGAAAAAGATAAATGAACAATAGCTGATGTGAAAACAAAAGCTTAACCATTATTTTATTGTTATTTTATTGTTAGAATAAACTTATTTTATTTTTTAATTCAGGTCAGTTGCTTCCTACAAATGTTGGATTTGACGAGAGCATCAACCACACAGTTAAAGTTGAAGAAAAAAAGAACCACCAGAATCGCATTGTTGCCTCCAGGGAACCTCCACCTGTTCCCCCTCTACCCCCCCGCAGAGCCTTCGCTCCATCAAATCCTCTTCCTCCTTTGCCTGACCTACAAGAAAGAGATGTCTCCTTACAGGCCAGAGACAACTCCATAAATAACAGCAAGCCAGAGTAAGTCGAGTTTGAAACAGCAGTTACTGGTCAAAGTACTTAACATCTTTTTAAATAAAATTGGCATTGCTACTATAATCCAGGAAGTTCAGTATTATGAGGGTTTTCTGTCTGAAATAATGTTTGCATTTTAATAATAACGTCTTCTTTCTTTTTTTTTTCTTTTTTTTTTTTATTTTTATTTAAAAAAAACACTAGTAGTTTTAGGTCAGGGTTTGACTACGCGGACAGGCCAACGTCCTGGTGTGAAAGTCCCACGAGCAACAGCATGAGACATGACATCCTGTCCAGTCAAGTAGGACAAAGAGAATACCTCATCAAACATCGCCTGGCTAAGAAGGAGAGCGAATATGTAGACATACGGTCCTTCAAGTGAGAAGATCTTCTTTATACTTTGTGGTTTTAGTTTGGTTCTTTTCATTTTGAAATGCAGTAAAACTTCATTTTATATATTAAAAAATTAAAAATAAAAAAATGGCTGGTTCTGCTCCCACTCACATAGAATTAATGTTGCTTCTCAGGTTTTTTGTAGGTACATGGAACGTTAATGGCCAGTCACCAGATAGTAGCCTTGAACCATGGCTCTGCTGTGACAGTGAACCTCCTGATATTTATGCTCTGGGGTAAGTAGTAAGCAAAGATTCACTATTTGTCTGACTGTAAGAGGAGTGTCATTTTCTCATATTTAAATAACTTGTAATATTCTGATTTTATGTAGTTTTCAAGAATTGGACCTGAGTACTGAGGCTTTCTTCTACATGGATTCATCCAAGGAACAGCTGTGGGTTGAAGCTGTGGAGAGGAGCTTGCACCCAAAAGCCAAATATAAAAGGGTGAGTTTGAAATAGGGCTGCACAATGTATTAAAGTGATTTGTTATTGCAATAACAACATGTGCAATATCCATTTCACAAAAACAAGACACCATGTTGCAATAAGGAAATAGGTTAAACACAGCTGTTTTAATGAAGGTTGTATTCGACTATGAAGGAAGTTCTTCTTTTGTGCATGTTCTACAATTATCATACGCAGGTGTAGAATTGGAATGCTGCCTTTTATACAACTAATACAACTATGATTGGCAGCCATATATCAAAGTATTAATTTGTTACAAATTTTATCATCAATGCAATGTTTAGAGATGGCATAGATAGGATAGAGATGATATTTACCCCCTCAGCCCCTAATACCATGCCACCCTGGTTTAAAGATACAACCAAATTGCTTTAAATCGACAAGGAAGACGCTGTAGAAAAAACTAAACTTTCTCTGCATTCTGTTCTATTCTATTTTAGATGTTGTTAAAACTACACTGTGTTGAATTTTGTGCAGGTTCGGATGATACGTCTAGTTGGGATGATGCTTGTGATCTATGTGAAGAAGACACAAAAGAATCACATAAAAGAAGTGGCTGCAGAGCACGTAGGGACAGGAATCATGGGGAAAATGGTTTGTTCATATTATACTTGAACTCAACCTTAAGAAGGGTCCATGGTGTCGTGGTGTAATTACAGACAATAAATTTTTTGTATACCTGACACTGTGAAATGTCACCTTACAGGTTTTAAGTTCTTGTGTTACTGTTTCTTTGAAATGTAAAATATAATAAATAAAATGTTATATTGAACTTCTGTTAAATAACTTAAATTTAAACCTGTCATTTATGCCTAATGGTTTGTATTAAACTAAGAGTGTGTTTTGTTGATCTTTTAGGGCAACAAAGGAGGTGTGGCAGTTAGATTTGTCTTCCACAACACAAGTTTCTGCGTAGTCAACTCCCACCTAGCAGCACATGCCGAAGACTTTGAGCGCCGCAATCAGGACTATAAAGACATATGTGCCCGCATGACTTTCCATTTACTGGACTACCCTCCTCTCAGTATCGTCAAACACGAGTGAGTTTCTCAGTTATTCAAGTCTGGCCTGGGAACATTTGTCAGAAGTATTGTTCAAAGTAGATTTTTATACTATATTTCTATCATTTTGAGATTTTGTTTAACACTGTCACTAGCTGCGTTTACATGGAGAACCTTTGATCCAGTCAAAATAAAAATGCATCATCTAAACATGTTGGCTGATCCAAACGGCTTCGATCGGAAAGAATTTTCAATCCGATCGATAGTGGAGGTTTAAACCTTTTCACGATTGGATCAGCAGGAAAAAATAACCATGTATACACTCATTCCAAAGGTTTCTGTGCATGTTCGAACTACATGGAGGTCACGTGATGTAATGAGTTTGGGAAGACTTGAAAAATGGCAGCAGCAAAAGAGATCCAGACTGTGGCCAATACATGTTTGTTAGAAACTGAAAGAATAAGGAATTATCAAGCATTTCGGCGGTCAAAAGGTTAAAATAAAAATTCCGAACTACTGGGCTCTGCGAACGTCAAAAGCGTTAGGATTATATTAAATCTGTCCATCATGTAAATACAACTGACCGGATCACTTTATCTAGCGTCCATGTAAACATGTCAGCTGGAATTTCTGATCAGATTGATTTCAGTCCGATAGCTTAAATATTTGTCCATGTAAGCATAGCTACTGAATTATTTAACTTATTCCACTTTAACCGTTTTACATACCAAGACTACCCGTGATCTACAGGAGCATCAATGACGTATTATATTTTTTATTTGTAATTTTTCTTTGTTTGTTTGTGAGTCAGACATTGAAAATAATCATTGTCACAATGAAGCTGATTCTGTACTTTAAAAGTTTTTTTTCATATCTTGTTTGTGTCTCTCAGTGTGGTTATCTGGCTCGGAGACCTAAACTATCGTCTCTTTATGTACGATGCTGCTGAAGTCAAACAGCTAATTGCTCAGAATGCACTAAAGAAGCTCCAGGAGGTTGATCAGGTAAGAGTCCACCTCACTGTTTTTCTTGAAGCTCCAGTACTCTGCCTGGCCAAAAAAAAAATACCAAAAAAACCACCAAAAAAATAAAAAGGACACATTCTAATATTTTGTTGAACCACCTTTAGCTTTGATGTCACAAGATTATTTCCATCCAGTGTTAAATAAATTTTTCACCAAGATCTTTTATTGGTGATGGGAGAGTCCGACGACTGGGTGGGGTTCGGTTCTGGACTGACATGGTTGCCAATCCATGTGTGAAAACGATGTCTCATGCTACCTGAACCACTCTTTCACTATTTGGGCCAGATGAATCCTGGCATTCTTTTCTTGGAATATGCTCGTGCCATAAGGGTAGAAAAAACTATTGATGGAAAAACCTGTTCATTCAGAATATTCAGGTATCTGCTGAACTCATTCTGACCTGACAAACTGCAGCAACTGCAGATCAGACCCCCCCCAGGCTTGGACAGTAGGCACTAGGCATGATGAATGCATCACTTCATATGCCTCTCTTCTTACCCTGATGCACCCATCACTCTGGAAAAGGGTAAATCTGGACTCATCAGACCACATGACCTTCTTCCTTTTTCTCCAGTTAGCCTCACTGATAAGTGGTTTTCTTATGGCTACACAGCTGTTCAGTCCCAATCTCTTGAGTTTCCTTTGCATTGTGCATGTACTTTAATTATTAAACATAGCCCTGAGTTATTAACCCAATGTTAGTAGTTTCTGCAATTTTCTTGGTTGTTTTCTCTACTTGATACATGCCAACGATTTGACCCTTCTTAAAGTGGCTCTATTATAGGCATTTCAGGCTAATTTATTTTAATATGTCAGTCCACAAGGGCACAACTCCTTTATTTTATATCAATTCTTTCTGTAGGCTCTCAGATCAGCCTCTGCCAGAAGCAAGCAGAATGAGACTCTTCTGCCTTGAGCCCCATACCGGCTGCCTTTGACTGGTGAAGACCAGGGAATACACTGTGTGCAGAATTATTAGGCAAATGAGTATTTTGATCACATCATCCTCTTTATGCATGTTGTTCTACTCCAACGGGTACAGGCTTGAAAGCCTACTACCAATTAAGCATATCAGGTGATGTGCATCTCTGTAATGAGAAGGGGTGTGGTCTAATGACATCAACATCCTATATCAGGTGTGCATAATTATTAGGCAACTTCCATTCCTTTGGCAAAATGGGTCAGAAGAGAGATTTGACAGACTCTGAAAAGTAAAAAATAGTGAGATGTCTTGCAGAGGGATGCAGCACGTGATCATCGAACAATCAAGCGTTTCATTCAGTATAGTCAACAGGGTCGCAAGAAGCGTGTTGAAAAACCAAGGCGCAAAATAACTGCCCATGAAATGAGGAAAATCAAGTGTAAAGCTGCCAAGATGCCATTGGCCACCAGTTTTGCCATATTTCAGAGCTGCAACATCACTGGAGTGCCAAGAAGCACAAGGTGTGCAATACTCAGGGACATGGCCAAGGTAAGGAAGGCTGAAAAACGACCACCACTGAACAAGACACACAAGATAAAACGTCGAGACTGGGCCAAGAAATGTCATAAGACTGATTTTTCTAAGGTTTTATGGACTGATGAAATGAGAGTGAGTCTTGACGGGCCAGATGGATGGGCCTGTGGCTGGATCAGTACAGGGCGGAGAGCTCCACTCCGACTCAGACGCCAGCAAGGTGGAGGTGGGATGCTGGTATGGGCTGGTATCATCAAAGATGTGCTTATGGGACCTTTTCGGGTTGAGGATGGAGTCAAGCTCAACTCCCAGTCCTACTGCCAGTTTCTGGAAGACACCTTCTTCAAGCAGTGGTACAGGAAGAAGTCAGCATCGTTCAAGAAAAACATGATTTTCATGCAGGACAATGCTCCATCACACACATCCAAGTACTCCACTGCGTGGCTGGCCAGAAAAGGTCTAAAAGAAGAAAAAAATAATGACATGGCCTCCTTGTTCACCTGATCTTAACCCCATAGAGAACCTGTGGTCCCTCATCAAATGTAAGATCTACAGGGAGGGAAAACAGTACACCTCTCTGAACAGTGTCTGGGAGGCTGTGGTTGCTGCTGCACGCAATGTTGATCGTGAACAGATCAAGACACTGACAGAATCTATGGATGGCAGGCTTTTGAGTGTCCTCACAAAGAAAGGTGGTTATATTGGTCACTGATTTGTTTTTGTTTTGTTTTTGAATGCCAGAAATGTATATTTGTAAATTTTGAGTTGTTATATTGGTTTCCCTGGTGAAAATAAATAAGTGAAATGGGTATATATTTAGTTTTTAAGTTGCCTAATAATTATGCACAGTAATAGTCACCTGCACACACAGATAATCCTCCTAAGATACTAAAACTGAAAGAGCCCCACTCCAACTTCCAAAAATATTCAGCTTTGATATATGAGTCTTTTGTGTTCATTGTGAACATAGTTGTTGTTCTATAATAAAACGAATCCTCAAAAATACAACTTGCCTAATAATTCTGCACACCCTGTAGTTGTTAGGAGCACACACTGTTTTCGTCATAGAAACACCGGCAGAACTTGTAAAAGAACCACCGTCATATAAATACTCAGTAAACAATGTCAACACAAAACATACAGCTGTACATGTTTGAGCCCAAATCAGATCCCAAGAACGAGAGTGAACAACCTGCAGCAACTAAGCATATCAGAATACTGCATATGTATGTGTGTGTTTTTTATTTTATTTTATTTATTTATTTTTTTTTTATATTTGTGACAAAAGTTGTTCTGTTTTTAACTCTGAAATTAATTGAGAGTGTTGCTTCCTTCGCTGTGTAGCTGAACATTCAGAGGCAGACGAGGAGAGCCTTCACAGACTTCATGGAAGGAGAAATCAACTTCATTCCCACATACAAGTATGACCCCAAAACAGATCGATGGGACTCTAGGTAAAACCTTATTACTCTATTTAGTTACTTATTTTGTATTAAGTGAAAATACAAACTTTCTCTACGATTTGAATTTATATAAAAAAAGTAGCCTTCCTCATTATTAATAAATAATCTAAATACATTGTCTCATTATGAAAGTGCATCAATGGTGTTCCTTTGTCAGTTCATTCATAGCCTGTTTTAATATAGATAAACGTGTGATTTGTTCAGAACAGGTAAAGTCAAGGAGAAATATGTTTGAACATTGGGTAGTGACTGAAATAGGAACTCTCAGATTCATCTTATTTTAGGACTACAAATTGTCCACAGTTCAGTTTTCATCTGTGGATTTATGATTAAAATGTATTTGTAAAGAAAACTTTTCCAACCTTATCGCAAAACTAACACAGAGTCAGCAGTGCTGTGCTTTTATTGCTGATATCAAGTTCCTTTCTTTTCCTCTTAAACTCTGTTTCCTACAGTGGAAAGTGTCGTATCCCAGCCTGGTGTGACAGAATCCTGTGGAGGGGCAGCAATGTCAAGCAGCTTAAGTACCGCAGTCACATGGAGCTGAGAACTAGTGACCACAAGCCTGTCAGTTCTCTTTTCAACATGGGGGTAAGAATCTGTACAGTTTAGTCCAAGACTGACTGGTTGAAGTTGAAGCCTGCAAGGTAGTAAAATTAATCTAAAGCATATAATTTTTGCACAAATATGATGAAAATAAATCATGATGAAGCTCAATAGAGCAGTGTTTGTATGAAGCTTATGAGTGTTCCTGTGTCTTTGTGTAACAGGTGAAGGTTGTAGATGCGCAGCGCCAGAAAAAGGTGTTTGAGGAGATTGTTCGGGTAATGGATAGACTAGAGAACGACTTCCTTCCTTCTGTATCTCTAAACAGAAGAGAGGTAATAATACTGGAGACCTGTTTTTATCTTTTCTTGATGATATAAAGTCAATAAACCCTTACAATTTGTAAAAATCTCTCAAAAATCGAGAGATTTAAAAAACATCTCCAACACTTTCTGTAATAATGATGTTGCAAAACTGTGATTAATGTGGATTCTTCTTACTTGTTCCCTAGTTTACATTTCAGAATGTAAAATTCCGGCAACTTCAGAGGGAACGCTTCCTAATAACAAATGATGGGCAGGTACCCTGTGCCTTTAACTTTATCCCCAAACTCAATGACTCGCAGTATTGCAAGCCTTGGCTGCGTGCCGAGCCAAGCGATGGATTCTTAGAGCCAAGTAAGTCCTTTTGATCTAAATAAACCCATCTTCTTTGGGCTTATTAACTTTCATTAAACACTAGAGATTACTTTCCCCCCTTTAATTTATACACAGATTGTACTTTAGATGTGTATTTATTGCTGCAGTTTGACTGTAGTTCTTCCTTTTACATGCTTGTGTTCATTATACTCTTTTTATGATTTTGTTATAGCCCCCATTTACAATGCAGCTTGTTCTTCAACCAATAGATGTTTTAATTTCAATTTTGCTTTTAACGTTTTTATTTAGTTTTACTTTTTGTTGTAAGTGGGCATATGAGGTTTGCTCCAAACATTTCATTGTACCTGGAAAATGACTAAGTGCCTGTCCAATGTGTGACACAGCAGGCCACATCTAAGAAAAATAAATAATTCTTCTGACAGTAGCTATTTGAGGTACACTTTAAAAGGTGTTTGCTGTAAAAAGATAAATTTAGTTTGCAGTAATCTTAACGTTATCCTACCTGCTTGAACAGATGAGACCCTGGAGATCTTTCTGGAGGTTTATGTCAGTAAAGATGCCGTCACCCTGCTGAACTCTGGAGAAGACTCTATAGAAGACATTCTGGTGCTCCATCTGGATCGTGGTAAAGACTACTTCATCACCATCTCTGGCAACTACCTGCCCAGCTGTTTTGGCACCTCGCTGGAGGCTCTATGCCGCATGAAGAAGCCGATCAGGGAGATCCCCATCACCAAGCTCATTGACCTGGTGAGGGAAATTTAAACCAGCAGCAATGAAATGGAAATGCTGTCAGATTAATTAAAAGCATTAAGATTAGTGCACAAAGTTTCCTCAGAGTAGTTGAAACAGATTTATTTAAGTCAAACCAGTTTAGCTGGGATTATAATCTGACAGCAGCTCCTCACTATGGCTCTCCATTACCTGAAATATGAACAGGGACACGTGAGGGCTTGTTTTTTGTCTCAGGGTAAATGCAGTCACACATAGAGTCTATATTTACAAAGTATAAAATCTCTCAACTAGTATATTTCTGGCTTTGATGTGCCAAACAAACAAGGAAGTAATAATTATATAGGAAGAGAGCTCCTCAAGAACAGGGAAGACTGACTCAAGTTAGAACCGCTGTAGTCTGCTTCATATAAATAGTCCTCCTGTCGCCTCTCTCTGCTTCCATTATGCTATATTTAATCTCATCTGATCTGACTTTGGTATGCAGTGTTACTGTCATGCCTTAATTTCCAATTTCTTAAACCATCATTTTCCTTCTGGGCCAATGGCTTGGTCAGTGATTTAGGCAAAAATGATCCACAATTGATCTTCTTATCTTATCCTGTGTTTATACATAGTTTGTCTATCTACTATTCTCTTCTTTTATTTCCATCGCCTCTTCTTGTCTTGATCATTCCTTTCCAACTCTTCGCTGTGGTTGTGGGCTGACTTCTTGCTCAGGGAGAGGACAGCTACATGGAAAAGGTAAAATATTAACACTGATACTGATAAGCTTTCAGGCACTGCAGGGTCAATATCACTCCAGATATCAGACTCCTGTGATCAGATAGCTGCTTTATGGCACATGAATGACCTTTCTCTATTGTCTACAACATTTATTGAAAGGAACATAAGTTTTATTTGGATAAGTCATTTCTGCATGTTACAATAACATGACTGATGTGTAATCTTAACCTTAAAGATTGTGTTTGCTTTAGCCTTAAACATCAAGGGTGCATTGGTGTGACTTCACATGAGTTAGTGTGTGTAAACATGTGTGTTTGAATGAGTTCTTCTAGTGCAAGAGGGTCAACCAAGGGAAGACACTTAAAGAAATTAACTGTTTCCAGCCTCTGAAAAAGATTTTGTTCTTTTGAAGTCATCTCTTGTTTTTCTCATTTGGTCATGGATCAGAAAAAGACATGTAAGTCTCTGGGAATTTGATTGTAGTTTTAAAGTGAAAATGTAATTCCTCCTATAATATTGGATGTTATTCAGAGTCTGAGACATTTGTAGGTTTTGAATGAAGTGATTCCACCGTCTTTGGACTCGGCAAACTGAGGACATTTTTCATTATTTTCGACCCCGTGGTTTTCTTTTAGTTTTTTTTTTCAAATGATTTACACAGTTACATGTAACTTGCTGTTTTGCTCAGCTTTTGTATGCTGGCACAAGCAGCTTAAAATACTTGAACATCTTTAAGGCTCATCTGAATCTGGATACTCCCATTCACTTTCTAAAAGCTTACGTGAGCAATAACAAGCTGGTTAGGTTAGTTATAGTTTGTATGTGAATCAGTGACCCATTAAATCTTCCATGGCCCATCAGGGTACAGAAGATCCAGTGAACATTAGATGCACTCTAAATCTCATTTCACAGTAGGGACCCTTTCTGCACAGCGTCTTTGTAAACATGACCTACAGTTAATAAGAGGAAGTGTTGTAGTCTGATCAGTTAATCTCAGACTCTAAATAAGCAGAGCAACTAAATATACTTCTAATAAGCCGTTGTTTGTTAACAGTGTAGCAATAAAATATTTTATTTATTATGTAGAATTTTCTACAATGTCCGGGCATTTCCTTGCATTGTAGGTGTTTAATTCTCAGTCGAATATTTGTTGGTGAAATATTTCAGATTTTTACACTGGCTTTTAACTGCAGCATCTTCCACATGGACAGCCCTCTCCAGTTTCCGCTGGCTTCATGTGCAGCCTCAGTAGCTGTGGTTATTTTTGGATGTCTCTCCTGAGTCTCCAGGATCCATTTACTGAGACAAAAAGAACATGATATCCAGCTCAGTGAAATGGCTTGCCTTTATTTCTCCAGACCTCAGAGATAAACTTGACCTCACTATTGCTCCATCACTAATTGTTTACATTTGTTATGCCCAGTCATCCCACTAGTCTTTGTTACACTCTGTTGACAGTATATATATGTTTTTTTTTCATATGTTTTAAGCTCCAACAAATATTAAATCAGTATTAGAGCTTAGTAAAACAGCTTTTTTTCTGCTAATCAGGAAAAGTCCAAAGTGAGTTTCCTCATGGCAGACGGGGCAAGTACTGAGGACAAACCTCTGAAGATCCCCAAGGAGGTTTGGATTCTGGTCAACCACCTCTTCACCAAGTCCTGTGATCAGGTGAGAAAAAAGGTTAAATACTGGCTGAAAGATAAGTAGTAGTTAAGTTTAAAATTTTCCAAATGTGAAAGTGAGACAGAAAGTTCAGTGATCTATTGGCACATAAGTGATGTTAAACATGAAATGATCTGAACAACTCTTTTCATGTAATATTATTAAGTGTTTTTTACATCAAAGCATACTCTTAAACTTTAAATGTATCTGCTTTCCCTGCTTGTTCTAAAATTATGAATAACTTTGTAGAGCCTAAAGACAAACTTGATGCTGTGCATTGTAATTTAAATCATGTTAAGTCTGGATAATCTTACCACAGCAGTAGTCTTCTTTGGTGTCCCACTCAGTGGTAATGTGGACCCTGTGCTTGTAAATAACACATATAGTGATATTTAAAGAACTCAGGCTGCAAGGGAACTGGTGTAATGTGCCATACTTGTCTCGTAGGAGGACTTGTTCCAGACACCCGGCTTACAAGAGGAGCTCCAGAGCATCATTGACTGTCTGGACACAAGCATACCAGACTCCATCCGTATCCTTTCATATGTAGTCGGGGTTTATTTCAGACCTGCATTTAACTGTGTTGTTAACTTGAAGGCATTAAATGCTCAGTCAACTTGCCTTCTTACTGTTGACAAATGAATGTGATGTGTAGGCAAAAACGGGTTTTGAAGATTTTGTGGTAGAAAACTTGCCATTATTGTTGTGCTTGTTTCAGATGTCCACTAGAGTACAGCAACAAAGCCCTCACTGGACTCCTTACATGCTTTTTCTTCCCTAACTTCTCATGTAGCTGGTTGTAACCACTCTGTTGCTGAGGCTCTGCTGATCTTCCTCGAAGCCTTGCCTGAGCCAGTGGTGTGTTATGAACTCTACCAACGATGCCTAGACTGGGCTCATGACAGCCGTCTCTGCAAACAGGTCAGGGATCATGACTTCTTTCTGGTATCTGACACTTAGGATGGACACTGAATATGACAATGCAGACAAAAATATAGTATAATTTATGTACTACATAATTAATCCCTGTCTCTACTTTGATGTTCAACAGTTGATCTCCCAGTTGCCCCGGGCTCATCGCAATGTGTTTCGCTACTTGATAGCCTTTTTGAAAGAACTTCTCAAGCACGCACACAATAATAATCTCACAGCTAGCCTCATAGGTAAGAGACAGAGTGCTTTCATGTTATACATGTCGCATCCTGCAGAGCTTATTAAGGGATTAAGTCATTATTTTAGCCAGTATATTCTTGCTGATTTGATTGGATATTCTGGGCTGACAGACTTTATTTAAGCATATAAGTGTTGCTGGGTATTCATTTATGTCATCATAACATCTAGTTTTTTTTTATCCAGAACTTGACACTGAAATAAAAGTGGTCATAAATTTTCATCAAAGACAGCATTTGACTCGTGGTAGCGTTGTGATTATTAAAAATTTTGTTTGGTTTTGTGTTGAATTTCTGCAAGTTGGGCATTTTAGTCAAAACCTATACGTTATCCAGCCTGACAGGACAAATTCACAGCAAGTATTGACTGAAAAGCTTATATTAAACTCATTCTACAAATTCCTTTCTTGTGTTTTAGCTACACTCTTTGCCAGCCTCCTCATCCGACCACCCCCAAACTTTGCAGGCAGACAAACGTCACATGACCGTCAGAAAGCCATCGACTTCATTCTGGGGTTCCTTATGGCCGGAGACGAGGAGTAACTGTGTTGGAGGCTCATTGTAGTGTTGGTTGGGTTTGGAGCTTATTCTCACTGCAATCAACCTGGACCCATTGTTGGACCATGTAATTGATCTTATGGTATATTTTCATCTGTTGGAGTCCACCGCAGCTGTTCTGCAAACTAACGTTTACCAACTCTCATTTTGGAGATACTTCCAATGGAACTTTGAAGATTTTAGCTGTTGTCTGCAATATATCTTCAGTTCATACACAGTATGACTAGTTGCTGGATGGGGAAGCTTTTGGGAGAACTTTGAACTGATTTCTATGCACTTTCTATAAGGACGAGTGCCTCCAAACCAGACTTGTCCTCAATGTCAGCTGGCACTTCATGTTGTAGGTGCTTATGCCAAAGTGACCCCTGAACAGTGAGTGATGTGAATGTCAAACACTACGCAACTATAAAGGTTAAAAGAAAAAACTCACACTAAAGACAGGAAGATTACTTCCTGTAGTTCTAGAGGAGCAGACTGAATACAGTATGTACAAGTATACTGTTAAAAGTGTTAAGTACTTTAAAATGGGTTAACTCTGTAACAAATAATGTTTAAGCTTAAGGTAAGTCATGACAATCATTTGTTGCTACGTTTTAGTTGTGGGGACAATGATAAGATACCTTTGAGATTCATTTGTTAACATATCATGTATTTTAACTGTTATTTATATATATTTCTTTCCTTTACGTGTTCACCATTTGAAACTTTTTTTGGTTTCTACAGCAGGATGGTTTATATTCAGACCTACATTACTTTAGAAAGAAAAAAAACTTTGTATGTAACCACAGCCATGCACCTTACCTATAGTTGTGTCAGTTTTCCCTGAGTTAGAAAACAAGTTTGTTAACACTATAACTTCCTGTTTAACAAGAATCAAGTGAAGACTCGGCCTCGCTGGTTCTTGATGTCATAGATTGTTTAAATAGTGATTGTTTCCTGCTTTATGAGTGTTTGACTTTATGGTGGTGCGAATCTATGATGTTGTCTACAGTTTTTTCTTGTTCATCATGGCAGTGGAAATGTTAGTATCTGTGTTTGTTTACATGACTTTTGTTGTTTTTCATGACTTAAGGCCTTTGTGACGTCATGACACATTTGTAGAGTAATATTTCTCATTGCTGCAGCATTTTCTGGGAGCAAGTTTAGCAAGATTTAATGGTTCATTACTCTGCAGGATACGCCCTTCTGTGTTCCTTCCTTTTTTTGTGCAGTTAGTGTTGCAAAAAATGTTATGCTTATTGAAATAAGGAACTTCTCTGCTTTGTTAATGAATATTTCCCAACAGATGTTGGTGTTCGTTTTCATAACTCATTTCCCTCTCACTATCTTGTGTACTTGTAGTGATACCTGATTAAGCCCAAAGTTGTTTTTTTTTCCTCTGATGTTTTAGAAATATGATTTTAATTGATGTTGAACATGAAGACATGATGTAATGTGAAAATGCTGGCAATCAAGTCAAGCTACATAAATTCCCGTTGGACTTAAGTTACTTTCTTTGTCTGCAATTTCTTCGTCCTTATTGCCATCAGCATTCTTATTTTTAGAGTTTTCTGTTAGACTTTGTTTAGGCTGAACTTGAAAGGCTGAAATGGTATTTTGAGCCTGTGGGAATAGATCCTGGTTATTAAAATTTGGGAGAACCATTTAACAAAAGCAGTTCATTTTCTGTCTTTAGAAATGCAGCCCTCATTATGTCAGACATGAAAATGCAATCAGTATCCTCTGATTTTTAAGCATTTTGTACAAATCTACCGAGTAATGGCATGGTGTGGATATTTTTTTGTTTTTAACTTTTTATTTTAAGTTTTGTCATAAAATCAAGGTACATTTAAAGATATAAGATGACACAGTTGTTTTAAACTTTACAGCATTTTGGTACATTTTAATTTATTGAAAATAAAATAAAAGTGTCTATAAAGCCATTGTATTCTGTTTGACATCGTCTTTCTGGGGATAATGAACACAACTGTCCAGCAGATTTAGTAGCTCACTCCTCAGGTACCTGTGAAATCCTTACTAGCTGATGGTTGTGCTATAGTTGGTCTACTTCACATCAGTGCCACATTCTTATTCGTGTGATTATAAAACCCACTGTAGAGCTGCCACTGTTTGCCTGTTGTGTTTAACCTTGTCTGTACACATCCAAGGCTATGGCGATGCTTAGAGTGTCTTCTTACCGCAAGCTGTTTGAGGAGAATAGCTGGAGTCAAACTGGAAGAGCAAGTGTGCGGTGTGCCGGGCAGTACCGGACCTCTGTCAGGTCAGTGTGGGTCACAATCATGAGTTTTTTGTTAAAATTAGATGTACATGGATTAGATAAATATTTGTGGATGTTAACTCTCAAAGAGTTTAAATACTATGATAGTTCAGCAGACATGTTAATGAATATATTTAACTACACTATGTAAGTGGTGTATAAATATTCTGAGGTTAATAAATTCAATAAGGCAGCTTCTCTACATTAATGTTCAAATAATGTTTGCTATGTCATGTAAAAAGCTTAACATTTCTTCTAAAATCTCCCAGATAAATCAGTCCAATCTTTGGGTCTGTGTGTCCTCTCAGAAATGCAGCTGATGAGTGTGGCTGTGACAAATTAGACTTTGTAGCTGCAAAGGATCTAAACAAAGAGGGCGTGAACCGATATGTTCAGGAGCGCGCCACCATCGCAGCACTCAATGACCGCCTGGTCAGACTTATTGAGCTGGTAAGGACTAACGCTATGAGTGCTGCCAATAACACATCAGCACTCTTATTTTCCCTCTGCTGTCATGCTTTTATTTAGCATTTACCTGCCTTATTAAAACTGTCTCTGTGCCGTTTAGGCCCGTTGGTTTGAGGAGGAGAATGAGTATCTTGAATGTCAGATCACTGAACTGGAGGAGCAGCTAAATGGAAAACAGACCTCCAACGTCACCTCCACTGTGGTGGAGCCTGACTTCAGTCTGGATGCAGTGGTGGAAAGACTGCGCAAGCAGAGGGTAGGGTGATGCTGGGGCGTGTCTGCTGCATGCTTCTCGCTGTGATGGCATCCCTAAAAAAAGGCTTTTGCATCTTAACACACATGCATATCTTATTCCACCCCATCAATTTTATTTTAGTTTGTACAGTGACAGGTGGCTTTATCTGCAACCATATCAAAATCCATAATTGCATCTTCTGTGTCTAAATGCAGGATGCGGTTCTGTATGATACAGAGGAGCTAAAGAAAGAGCTTGAACATCTGCAGACAGAATATGAGAAAGCTGCACAGCAGAGGGTCCTCATCCAGCAGGAACGACAAGATGTTGCTGAGGTAATATTCGGTGTGTAAATCAAATCTAAGGATTATACAAAGACTCTTAAGAAGTGTAATCTGACCATCTTTGTAAATCTAGTCATTAGATTAAAAATACAACTATATATCTTGAGTTTAAATCTGAAGTAGTATTTTCATGTGTAATTATATGTTTTTAGGTCAAACATTAAACATTAAACAGCAAAAACATAGAAAGATCCAGAATCATATGAGAACTAAATTTTTGAGGGCATCATCTTGTGTGGTTATTGATTAATAGGTCTGTTGACCTTAATCATCCACATCTTGAGCACACAAACATAATTCTTGATGGGATAGTGTTTTCCATTCCCCCAGCTGTGGTTGAGAAACCTGGCTCTTGTTTCTTTAAAAACTAAGTCTTATTCATTCAGAAAAACATTGAAAGACTGCAAATCCATGCTTTCACTGACCTAAGTTTCCAATTACTCTTCTTATACACAATTACACTCATAAAACAACTCGTGAGACAAAATTAAACTAATTAACTGGACTTATTTCATTGATGAGACAAGTTATTTTTTCTGTCCCAGATCAATAGAAACATTTCTATTCCAACTAATGCAAAATGTACTGTAGCACCTAATATAGCTTGAATATTTATCAATAAACAAGGCAAAAAATATCTGATTTGAAAATGAAGCTTAACATAACTGGAGCTACAAAGACCTTGTACAATTATTTGTTGACATGGTTACATCTTTTGTCAGTTATGATGAAGAAAAAAATACGCTACTTGTGTATGTACAGTTAATATCGGTCCAGACCATGAAATGTTAAACTGTTGATTAGTGATTTATTTTACTTGTGGTCTCTTTTTCTTTAATAAGGATATTTTGAGCTTGTCTCGTTCAGACAGCCTGTTAGAGGCAATGCAGACAAGATAAATACATATAGATGGAGTAAGTGACTTTTAAATAAATATGATCATAAATCAATTATTAATCTATCCACAGCGTCTCATCCTTATTGTGATAATGTATTTAAACCACTAGATGGCAGTGTTTCATCTCTGGTGATTCAGTTTCATCTCGGCTCAGCTGTTGCTGTGCAGTGATAACCGGTGGCTGTTGATCAGCAGCAGTTGAACAATCTGGACTGCTCTGCAACCTGGACTACCAACTTTTTCAGAACCTCTTCCTCACACAAGCCTGAGCTTATCTCCGTCCAGCTGGACCAGATCCGAGGGAGGCTTTAATTTCTCCCTGGCAGATGTAACGTTTGCTATAATACAGTGCTGTAATGTTCCTGTTTGCTCAGTTTTTTGGTTCTGAATTGGAAGCAGCTGCAGGCTGACAAGATTTGGTGGGAAACTGGCAGAGAGGCAGAGGAGTGAATACTACACAGATCAACCCCACCACAACCTGTACTTCTTTTAACATCAAGAAAAAGTTGTGTTCAGTCTGTCAAGTTTTCTTTTCTTTTTGTGGGGTTTCTTTTTTGCTTTTGTGTTGCTCCTGCATTATATCAAGGCTCAGAGTTCCCCTTTTTAATCTGTGACTGCATGTACATAGAATTGATTCCTAGGCTGCAGGTCCACTCAGTTCTACAAAGCCTTGCACCGTCTTCTGCTTCATACATCTTTAAACAATTTTTCAGTACTTGCAGCTGAAAAATAAATTCAGCTGATGTACATAGATTCATTGACGCTGTAACATGAACGAGTTAAAGTTGAATGCAGAGTGATTATTAGGTTTTACATTCATCACGTGGAGTTGGATGTGTTTGAACTGAAGGAACATATGTTTCAGGTTTTGAGTAGAACATAACAGAAAAGTTTATATTAAGGCCCTGTTGTGTTTGCAGTTTGCTTCACTTGCCAAATAAATCAGTGAATATCATGTTAAAGTTGGTCAGAATTTGATTTGCTACAAGCTTTTCTCCAGCTCCTACTAACACAGTCCACCAGCAGCAGGACCAGATTACAATGACCCTGCATTCCCAGTCCCCAGTTCCCTCCCAGTCGGCAACCACACTGGTACACATTCATGTGTACAAATGCAGACACACACAGTAATTGCATCCAATACTGATTAATCTGGTTCTTTAAAAAGGAGCAGATGAGCTGAGAACCCCTGCTGGCAAATGGATTGGGCAACAGGGGTTTTTTGTTTTTAGTTAGTCTCCTTCTCATCTTCCTCCTCCTCCCCTTTCCTCTGCATTGCAGTGTCTACTTGCTGTTCAGTGAAACAGGGTAGATGTGCTGGAGGTTCTTTGTGAAAACATAGACTGTTTCCAACCAGTGGTTTTATTTATTGACCTATAGACCGCTTCTCCCAGACACTTTGAACTTATTTACGTTCAGTATAATCTACTGTTAACTTGATTGTCTTTGCAGGAAGTGGATGCAGTGACAGCAGAGTGTTTGGCGCTGAGGGAGCAAGTGGCAATCTACGGGGAACAGCTGGCCAACATGGAGGTCCAGCACAAGATGGTGAGAGAACATGAGCATATGTAGCTGCTGTCGGATGAATTTGGGAAGGGTTTATAGCCATGGAAATGGGTTGAAATGCCGCGCTTGGGTCAGATTAAAGTGTTGGAAGAATGCCCAGATCTGTGATGACAAACACAAATCTCTGACCCCAGTCACCTTGTGGAAGAGGTTCAGCCAAAAGAAACTGTGCCAACAGAACAAATTGGGGGATTAAAACACAAAAGTCAGATTGTGCCCTCTTTCTCCTGTTTTTTATTCCAAATTGGGTCATTAAGTATTTCAAAAGTTAGATTATCAAATCCAATCTCATTTCTGTGTGGTAAATGTGAAGGTACAGTCAGCAGCTAATTAGCTTGGGATTAAAACTGGAGACAAGGGGAAACACCTTGCCTGGCTATGTCCAAAATTAACTGACTTAACACTGAGTCTGAGCTCAGTGATGGATGTGCACACAGACATGTGAGCAGCATGAACACACAGTTGTCCTTCATATATTAAATCTTACGTATTTTTCTTGGAACAAATCCACATGTTCACAACAAGCAGACTCACTCTAAGGGTAACCTCTGATAATATTTAAATCCTGCAAACCCGACCAAATAATATCTTACTAATGAATTTTAGTGGGGTTTATTGGCATGAATATTGCCAACAAGTTGGCTACACTCAGTAAGAACGTAGGCAGCTTTGATTCCCTCCTATCATGATTTGTTAATTCCTGTGAACTGGCATCCCCAAAAACAGGTATAGGTACAATGAATCAAGCCCACCCAGCCACAACATGACATTTATGCAATATGTGCATCACTGGAACATTTCACCCTTGCAAATGCATCTTGTATAAGAGTTCTAGATGTATAGACAGACACATGGACAGCTGTGGGCATGTGCAAGTAACAAGCAATTTGTCTGCTTTTTTTGTTTGTTTGTTTGTTTTCTGTATTTGTAAAACAAAAGCTGATCTGAGCACAAACTGCAGATATGGATGAAAATTGTTCTTACCAAGGTGAGGCTCAAAGTCCACACCGAACACTGCTCCCGAACTGCCTGAAACACCTTGTTTCTGTTCTAGGCTTTCCATCCCTTTTCGTTTTATATCATCATGAAACGCATCCATATTTCCTGACTAGTGGATTGTTTAGAATAACTAAAATTAAGAATGAGCAGCGGCCTCACACTCTAATATTTGGGACCACTTGTCAAACAATCAGAGCAGAAAGAGACCAAAGAGACAGGATCTAAAATGGAAGAATGGGCGACAAGAGGCGCTGCAGTATTTTTGAAAAATGTGTTATTTGAACATTAGTGCAGGTAACCATATAGTACACTCCTGAAATAGCACACAAACCTGTAAATGAGCATACAGTTATGTATTATTAAACTTAACATAGCTGCCATGCATTTTTTGATTTAGGCTTTTTAACCCTAAATGTAGTAGAACTGCTTACCTGGAGAGAGCGAGAGAGAAAAAAAACCCACATATTTATTCTTTCAATAGAAGATGAGTCAGCAAGTCAAACGTTACTGGGTACCCATCAGTTACTGTAGTTTTGAAAGACACAAAAGTCTTATCAAGTTTCAAAATATTATTGGCCAAGCAATAATTTATTAAATGTTATACAGCGTGATCATTTCTTGGACCTGTATTTAGTAATCAAGTCTTTACTGAGTCGAAGTTTAAAATGTTTCGTGTGAAGCAGGCGGTGGTTTGAAAGCAGCATCTAGTGGAAGTTGGAGACATTGCAGGATATTTTCCTCTGGCTTCCCTGTTGAGCCAATATGGTCAAACTCTGACATGCATGTTTCTGATGACAGCTAGCTTACAGCTTATATCTTTCACAATTATCGAATTTGAATGACTCTTCAGAAAATACTTGTCCATTTTTGACTGAAGATGCCTTTGTATTTAACAGAAAAGATGTTAGTATTGATCTTTTGTAACTCTTAGCTAGAAATTAATAATTGAAGCTTAAGATTTGGAACTGCGTCTTTAAAATAAGTACATTTGCAATCATTTCCTGTACACATCATTCCCTCAGACACACTCTACAATCTATATCTTTTACAATTTTCTCCACCTCCCCAGAAGATGACAGACGCAGCCCAGTATAACATCTACAGTTGCTGGCAGGGAGTGAGGCAGCCAAAACAGGAGTAAACCCATCACTCTGTGTTTTTCTCTGCTAAGCCGGCCGCCCAGCGTTTAACCCACTCCCTGTGGGACAAGCTCGATAACTCACCGTGCGGAAAATGTGGCTGAAAAACCAAATCAAAACAGAAGTTTGCTTTGTTTTATCAACTGTTGTTATCAGCACTTCCAGATGCCCAATGTTCCCCTGACGAATGGCAGCAGTGTCATTACTCAGGTGCAGTGAAAGGGAGGAAAATGTTAGACTACCACTGCATCTCTGCAGCTGTTCATTTTCTTTGTGAGGGAAGTAGGGCTGCTTATGCGACGCTGATGTTGTACACCTCAGCAGCTATGCTGTTGGAGGTAAATACTTCAATATGGACCATTTGTGTTTGTTTGATCATGAACTGTATTTTACTGTATGATTATTTGATTTGGTCTCACTTTATTATTCTGCTTTGAAATGTTTAGATGGGAAGTGTTCTACTTTTTCTCCCACTATGTCCATGAAAATGGTTCCAAATTACTTTGCAGACAGAAAATTTCTAGGCTTAGAATATAAATCCATATGAAATATAACCACTTAGCTGTAGATGAAGTAGATAAAAATGTGCTCTGTCTCAGTTAATTCATGAAATGTTTTATTATTACAGCAATACAATTGCATTAAAAAAAAAAAAAAATTGTAATGCTGTGTATTTGGATTGTGTATATCTGAGTATGAGATTGTCCTTGGTGCTTTTATACAGATTTCTCTGGATTGTCTAACTCATTGAATGGTTTTGCATTCTTACATTCAGATTGTTCTTGTAATCTGCTAATCTGAGAATTTACTCAGCTAGATGTGATTTTTTTTCTTTTTTTTTGCTTTCTTTCTGTTTGTTTGCAAAATAATGCAAAAACTACCAAGCCAGATGTCATTAACTTTGGAGAGTTGCAACATACAGAATTAGCCTTGAATTTGGATTCACTTTCCATGGAGCAGAAATATTATTGATATATTTTCTACTAATTGAAAATTAGATTCATTAGTGACAAATTAAAGAAATTATGAAAATACCTTAAAATAATGATGTATTTTTAAAGCGTTATTTATAGCAATATTAGGAATATTCCTCAACATTGTGTATTTGTATGTTCTGCATGTACAAGCAGGAAGTGGAGGGTCTGCTGGAGCCAGATGAAAGGACTCTTGGAGCAGTGGCTATTAAATATGGCAGCCCTGACATGACTCCGGCCTTGGATGTAAAGGAGTACTACTGCCAGCTGGCTGAGAGCCTCCAGGTACAACACATAAGACACAAAACATGCCACGAAGAACGTCCAACATCACAAAGTCTGTTTCTATATTTTCTAGCTTTAAATGCACACACAAGCACATTAATAGATCCAGACAAACCTTCTGCACAACAGTGAGTGTGTTCCTACTGCATGCATTTTTAATGCCTTTATCATTTCTACTTCCATTGCATGTCTTTACTTGTAATAAATGATTTTGTGTTTATTGAACTACTTCTCTAATTTATGAGACCCAATCCAGACACCCGCTCCTCATCCGCCCTTCTGATCACTTCCTCTTCTTACCACATCACCTTCACCCTCCCTCTCTGAAACGGCCTGGTCAGGTCCAGACGTAAATCTCAGCTTTCACAAATCATACTGTGATACTTCCACTTGTTTTCTTTACCTCTTAACACAACACCAGGGAAGAACTTGAGAATCAGAGGTGCAGTTCTAGACCTGAACAGAATGCTTTTGTCCACCTATGTGTGTATATATGTGCATATTGCAGTGCAGAGGTACAGCATTAGGGTCAGACTATAGCTCTGGTGGGCCTGACCCCTCCTGGGGTGAGGATGTCTGCCGGTTCAGAGGTCAGGGTTGTAATCAGACTGCAGGCCGCCTTCCCAGGCTCCTCACCAGCACCGCAATGGATGCTGGTGCGTATGTGACCTTCATTTAGAGGCTTGACTTAGGGTGATCTGGCACATTTCTATAATTTTGCGTAATTCTTGATGTTTTAGTGTGTTTTCTCGCTCTCCTTTAAACTCACTCTGTTACTCCTACTCAGACTCTTCCATCACCAGCTGGACAGTGTTCTGCCTGTGCCTGGCTTCGATTACGAGACACGATTGTCTCAATGCTAAAATGATTGCTGTTGGTTTTGAACAGTAATTGTGATTGCTGGCCATCTCCCACACACCTGCACAGCCCTGTGTTGCTTGTTTCAGCTGTATTTTCCAATTTAATTACAAATTAGGTGCAAGCAAGAAGAGCTTTACCCATTCGCCACACCAAGCGGCTCTGATTGCTCTTTGCTCCCTCTGTCAAAGTGCAGAATGCCATCCTCCAAAATCTTTGTAGACTTGTATTGAAAACTTAACAAGGACAAAGTTTCACAGTTGCACTGTCTCATAATATATTTTCTTTTTTACTTCAGTTTGAATGTGTGTCATCTGCTGCTGTGACACACAGAAGTAATGGAAAGAAACTGGAAGTGGGAGGAACTGCAGGGACAACAGCCAAAGACCTCTCAGAGATAAAGGATATGGGTGAGATGGAGATGCTGGTGAGTGTGCTTCCTTTCTCTTTTTTATTTCCTAACAAAGTCAGGTTATCCAAATTACTAAAACAGTTGAGTCACAAGCTGTACAAAGTTATTTAATTTAAATAACAAGAGATGAGAAAAAAATGTGTTTTACATTAGTACAAGATCATTTTTGTATTCATTTTGGATAGTAATGTCTGAAATTGTTTATATGTAAACCTTCAGACCTGCACATTGAAGAGAGGTTTCATTATTTTGTTTCAGATGATAAAAAACATACTTTTCTGGCGCTCCCATGCTGGGTAGCTTTAGCTTAGCTTTCCATTCTGAAAATAATCAGATTTTTCTTAATATCATGTTTAGGTTCCTAAGGGTGGTTGAGTATTTTGAGAATACAACTATTGTCTTCTTGAGAAAACAACAAATGATATGATTCAGACCACTTTTATGGTTTTATGTGTAATATGAGTAGAAGGCTACACCTTGCAGCTGTTAGACTGAACTCATTACAAACACTGGACACTCAGTGAAAGTTTTTAACCTTATTAAAAAATTTAGAAGGTGTTCTATATAGCCTACATTACATCTATGGTTGTTTTGCGACTGTGGATACTAAGCTAGCAGTGTATTTCTAATATTGTCAAAAGCAATAAAGAGGGAATAGACCACATCAGCCGTTTTATACCTCCGCTTGCATGTGAACTTGTATAATTTAACATGTTTTTTAAGCCATTAGAAGCTTTTCATTAGAAAAAATGTAAAAGTTTGAGTAACATTAGTTTTTAAGGGATTAAACATGAGATGTTACTAATAAAGAGATACCTGCTGTATGTGCACAAAAACTGTAGTGTAAGAATGACCCACTTTCATTTTTTCATTTATTTTTATTTTTTTAAGATAATCTCAGTGTAGTCACTTCTGAATTAAACACCAATAATTCATTTTCAATTTTTATCTAGTTCTGAAGTGGGAAAACATCCTAAAACAGTTTTTACATTACAGATGACTGATGTTAACCTTGTTATTTGTATCTCAGCAAGAAAGTGATATTCTCCAAATACTGTGCTACTTCTTTAAGAAAGGAAAACACATGCCCAAAGCATGATTGTTCCACCACTATGCCCAGCAGTTGGAGGGATGTTCTTTTCATGTTATTTTGTTCTCCAAATCTATACTTGTTCATTGTAGTCTGCAGATTTTGTCCACAAGATTGAAAGAATGCATCAAGTGTTATTTAGATATTTATTTGCAAATTTGTGACACTGAATGCATCAGTTGGTACAGCAGAGGTTTTCGTCTAATGACTCTTCTATGAAGATCATATGTATACAGCTGCGGTTGCATAGTAACAGAGCACCATCACTTCCACAGTCTGCTAAATCCTCCTGAAGCTTTTTATAATCAAATTACGAGTTTTATTTGACTTCGTAGTAATCTTATAAGTTCTCTTGGGAGCTTTTCTTTATCTTTTTGACATCAGTTTGATTTTTAAACTCTCCTTCTAACTGCTATTACTCAGTTATATTGAGAACGCCTGTTGAACAGTGTGTCAACAGAGCTTTTAAATGGTATTTTCTAGCTTATTTTGAAAGTGAGATTGATATTTGATATTGATATTATTTTCTTTGCATAATATATTTTCAACCTCTTTAGTGACAAGAAAAAGATGAGACTTAAAATTTACATCCGGCCACCATCTCCTAAATCAGACTTTGCGTTGAAAATGAATAGTTTCCCACAGCAGGCAAAGGGAGTAGAGAGTATCTGAGTGACAGCAGAGCAACAGTGTGGGAGATCCTGCTGACCAGAGTGTTTACTCTGTGGACATTTTCAGCAGGAGATGTGAAGGGGCTCGGCTGCAGCTCAGACAGGATTTATTGCCCTCTGTGTCCTCAGTTATTAAGTACGGCCTTTTGGAACGGCTGCAGAGTCAAAAAGCTTAACACACATGCTGCCAAGAGACGTCTTCTGCTAATAAAACAAGGAAATCAACCTTCATCAGATATTTTTTATCCAGTCAGCAAAAAAACCCAAAAAACAACAGAACACTAGGAAGGTGAGTGGTCTTTAAATGAATGAGACAAGAAAGTTAAGCATTAATAAAATATGTGACCCAGGTAAAAATCACTAGATGGAAACAGAAACTACACCTTCTGCCTTGCTCTGTCTTTAACATCCATCAGCTGCCTCTCCACAGCTGGTACCTGACCACATCTGTAACAAACATGGTGGTTTGGTTCTCATTACTGTGGCTGTAGCTCTGCTTTCAGCTCTTTAAATAAACAGCAAGCCTCTGTAACCACAGCAGAACTCTTCCAACATCATCTACTTCTCTCTAACATGCAGCACACAAGCCCCGCTCAGGTCACTCCAGCCTGACGGATGGACAGCTCGGCTTGATCTGCTCTGTTTCCTCCCCCTCCTGTGATGGATGCCTCGGGTCTGGTTTCTTACTGAGACACAACATGGCCAAACAAACAAATTGCAATGAAATCAGCCTTGACTCAGAAGTGTATATAATAGAACAGGCTGTGATGGGGTTGTACGCCACTACTTGCATATACATACACAGCCAGACTTCACTTATCATGCCAGGGAGAAGGAAGAAGAGTGTAAGTTCTTGGCTGGACCAGACTGGGAAGTCATCATGCGTCTGTGAGTAGTAACCGAGTCGTCTTCTGCCCACATGATCTCATTGAAAGATGAGCAGGATCTCCTGGATTCCCATCTGGCTGTGACAGCAAATTGTTGAACTTTTGTGATTGGAGTAATTACTCACATTCGGGCACTACGGGGGGGCGGGGGTATGCTTCTCAGTGAGTAAATAACCAGGTCTTTCATTGCTACCTGTTCATTTCTTCTATTTGTCAAGACAACAAATGATTGCTCATTGTTTTAGCTTAATCACCAAAGACTTTGCTCCCATCTTCTTCTGTACAGCAATGGTAGGCAGGTGTTAGCATGCAAATGTCTGCGCCATGCTGTGCTATAAACAGAAGCTGAGGATCATTGCAATCCCTCCAGCAACTTCTACAATATCAGTGCTGCAGCACAGTACAATATTTTACCTTAAAACTACACATGTGAACCTTGTGGTAGGACTGTATAAATTGTCAGAGGATCACTAAAGTCAGTGGGTCTTGTCATCTCAAAATACTGAATATGTGTAAAGTTTTTTATGTGAATGAATAAAGTTGGGGCATCATACTGATATGACTTGCAGCATTATTAAATCGGACCTTAAAAGATGAATGAATAGGATATTTATTATAATCAAATACCATGAATATTTAGAATTTGGACCAACACTGCATTCACTGTCTACTTACTATCTACTTACTATCTACTTACTATCTACTGACATCTACTAGCTGTTCTTGCACTCCAAAAGTCCATGAAGGGAACATAATGTTGTAATCAAGCATCCTTACATTATTATTAACAAAAGAATCCAGCTAAAATGTTTGTTTTCCAGGTACATTTTGAATGAAAGAATGTTGTTTTATCTTTTCTATAGATTTCAGAGTTACAAAAGGAGATAGCTGAGCTGGAGAAGTGCAACGAGGAGCTGGAGGACGAGGTTGAAATGAAGAAAACGGCCTACGTGGATGAAGTTGCTGAGTTGGAGGTATGAGAGTGAAATGATTAATGTAATCACAACCTGCTATGGCCAGCCATTTGGGCTAATTTTGTCATTTAATCTCATCCTCCTCGCTACACCCTACCCTGAATGTGTGTGTTGTTCAGTGGACTATAGATGAAATGAGGCAGCAAGAGGTTGATCTTAAAGCACAGATGAAGGAACAGTGTGACGATAACAAGGAGCTGCTCAATGAGAAGATGGCCAGGGACATGGAGATTGCTGCATACAGGTCAGACAGTCTGATGTAATGAATCTGGTTTATGTTGTTATACTCCTGCTGCAGCCATGGTTGTAGTCATTATGTTTTTGTGGTTGTTTTAACATACATCTGTCTATGTATCTGTCCATCCTAGCCTTATGAGCAAAATACCTCTGGAAGGCCTCTGGAATTTTCTCTAATTTGGCACAGATGTTAACTTGGACACAAGGATGTAAACTTAAAAAGATAATATCTCTCCTGATCTAAAACCAACTCTAGACATCGGAGTTTATCCTCTGCTCAGAAACAAATCTACACATACTCCTGCTTTATCACATTGCGACCATAGAAATGAAGACAGATACCAACCAGCTCTCCTTGTGAATATGCTTAAATATCACATCTGACCCATAAGCAGGAGAATCTATTTTTGTGATTGATCACAGTGAGACGTTTTACCCCTTGTGCAGAGAGAAACACACTTTCCTGTGGTTTTATAAAGATATCAATGGCATGTTTTGTTGAGACTTCAAACTATGAATTTACACTTCATTGCAACGCATTTCAGGTTGTGGAGTGAGCAACTCCCTCCTCTCTTCCACAGGGAATGTCTTAACTGAGATCTGTCCTATAGTTTCAGACTTGATATCAATGCAAATTTGACACAAATTACACTTAATAACTCATTAATCACATTATTCGCGACTAAGGGAATATACAAACCTGAGTCTGCAGTCTTGCAGAACATATGTTGAACTGTGCCAAGTTTTTAAAGCCTCAACCCCAAACACCACAGAAAAAAAAGTGTAAGTTATGTGGGCTCCATATGTCAGCTCCATAAACCCTGGATGTCACTGCTGTTTCTTCCCCTGAGTTTCATGTTTTTAACCAACTGTCTGTGGACTATAATTTATTTTTTATAGTGGTACATTCAGAGACAAACTGTGACTCAGAATTTCCAATATCAAACCTCCAACAATTTGCTCCAACATAAACAAAACTGAAAGGATAACAATTAAAAGTTGGGTTTTCTATTCTAGATATAAAAGTGTAAAAATAGTACTTGTAGAACATTTCTTGTAGAGCTTTTCTTTTTGAAGTGAACTCTTAGTGAACTTTGCTAGTGCTGAAAATTTGCCTTTATTAACAAAACCAAAAACAACAATGAGACAGTTTACATTTCCCAAATACAGTATGTTCACTTTTAAGGTAAAATACTGCAGGTTCTTAATAAGTTTAGGAATATGTGCAGTATGCAAACATTGAATTCAGTTGAACTGGATTTTAATTGTGGAAACTAAGTAAAACAGTCAACTAGAATAAAAAAATGCAAACAACAAATCATAAAAATCATCTAAATGGATCCAACTATGACTTTACAGTCACATGTAATCAATTAGCTCTTTGTTCTCTCTCTATCTTATCTCTCTTTGTATTGGGTAGTTAGGTTACAGCTGAATTAATATATTTAGAACTCAGATATATAAAACAGCAAATAAGTGTTCACATTATTTCGTTCATCATTAATATTAGTTAAAGTTGTGGAAAGGATGAAAGGGTGAAAAATGCTTGATAAAATGTATCTGTGTAAACTTATTAATCCCCGTCTCCACTCTTATGATGAATATCATGTTTTGGTATGCATTCATATTTATTTAAATGCACAAAGTCACATGTCTGCTGCCACGATAAATCATGCTATTGGAGCTGTATAAAAGATGGGTTTTTAAAAGCACTCATTCAGAGTAAACATACTTGAAGCCAATTGTAATATATCAGCTGTTAAAGAGAGTTTGACTTTAAGGTTTGTTCAGCAACTTTTCTGGATCCAATCCTTGATGCTGACCAAGAGTTTCACACTCAACTATAAAGATCTGAATTATCACAGAGGATCATTTTACGTCAAATATGCTTGTTGTTTGAATTAGTAATCGAAAGGTGATAATCTGCAGACTCTCTATCTTTTCAGGTAATTCATTTTAGTTGCAGAAACAATATTAAATACTATCTGATTCATACTGATCCACATCTCTTCTGCTCAGTTTGAAGCTGCCATAAATACAAAACTGACAGTGATCCTTTTTATGACCCTCTTAAAAGAGCTGCAGGGCATTATTCTCAAGTGAGACCAATAAAATTTTAGCACACACACTGACACGGCCAGCAAAGTTTAAAGCTCAAACTTAGAAGACTTTGGGATGGTGTGGTTTAATTATTATTTTGACTGTCAGTCAGAAAATCAGCAGCGAGGTTTTCCCTCCAACAAAAACACTGCTGTGGGTGATTTCACTAATAGGTTTGTCCTCCTTTCTTAAACTTGCTCAAGTAATTTGACCAGCTGCTGTATTACCTGATTGTAATTTACTTCCACATGCTCCGAGCTCTCTCTGACATGCATTGTGGTTCTTTTTTATTATCTGAAAACAGATGTGACACATCTTTTAAACTTGTCAAAAAGAACAGACTGAGATTATTTAATTAGGTTTCACTTGACGCTCAGTTTATTTTTCACACTCTTTGGATATCAACAAATCAAACAACTGTGGAAATGACATGTCCTCTCTGTTTCTACAAAAAAAAAAAAAAAATAATATTAAGAAAAAGAAAAGAAAAAATCCTTGTGAGAAATAAAAGAATTATTTCCACACACTGGTATTCAGGTCCAGGTCATGTAGCATCACCTGGACATCCGCAGTGTATTATAAGATGCTTCTGTAGACAAAGAACTAACATCATGAGGTCACAGGAAACAGCTCCTGGATATGATGCAGTTTCCTGTATGTGGCCTTGAAGATGTTTCAAGTTATTCCCCTCCATTCATTGAGGTTGTTCAACCATCTGCCATCCTGGTATGTGAAGTGACGCACTTCAGCCATCCCATCCCACTGCCACAGACTTCCTCCTGGCTCTTCCTTCACCCGTCTGACCCACAGGGGCTCCACTGCAGGCCTAAGCTCAGACCCTCAAAATACCTCATTAGAATGGGCAAAGAGGACCTCTCGCTGTCAGTGCTGTGAGATGGGCCAATGCCAGCTCCTCTACATGCCAGCCTCCCCTCTCCCCCTTCAACACATTAACTAATTCACTGCAGTTTTAGTTCCCTCTCATTACCCAGCAGACTATCCCAAACACATTTCAGCTGCAGGAAAGACACACAGGCGATGGCAACTTTTTTCCTACTTTTTAATTCACTGGATGTTTTGTCATCCGTGATTAAAGCCATGAATAAGAGATGAAAATGGCTGTTGTTTATTCTCTACATGCCGAAGCGAACTGTCTGCACAACAGACCTTAATGACCCCAGGCTGCCATTATCGAGTAGCTTATTGCCTGTGAAAGTATCTCAGAGCAGTTTGGCCAGATGCTCATTGCTCTTGTTCTCTGTTTATGTGAACAGTATTATACTGTAAGTCATCTTGCTGTGGTTGAATGACAGAGCAACAAGTAGCCTAGATAAGGATCCTATTTTATTTACACTATACTGTATATTATGATTGCTTTAATCAATTTTATGAAATCAAATCACTCCATGTCAGCTTCCCCAAGCCTTACAGCATCTTTACACACACTGTTTTTGTCTGTCCAGCTAAGTTACTTTTTTCGTACACTGTTGCTGCACGTAGGCCCCAGTTTTCACTGAATCATTTAACTGAATGATTTCACTTTTTGATGATTTTTTTTGTTTGTTTTTAGATCAAACATGACTTCAGATGATTTGTCAAAAAGTTAATTATATCAAATATATAAGAAGACAGTATTTTTGTAGCTCATAAACAACAATCAGTCAATCCAGACTGCAATGCACAATTAAAACAACAGATTATTAGGTAACATACTTGTGTGATGCCACGTTGAATTGCAACAGTGATACTGATCAACCAACCCATCTGAAGTTGTTTTTTATTCTTCAACAGATGAAATATGCAAGTAGTTATACCTTTTATACAAACCAGAAATGTTTTGCCACCTCTGGACAGGAGAATAGCTTAAACAACTTGGAGAAAAGAGTAGTCTATGACAGAAAAGTCTGAAGTAACAACCAGATTCAGTGTAAATAAGACCACACTTACACTCAGCTGTGATGTTGGTTTGCAATACTGTAACAACAGATATACAAAAATATCCCACAAGAAGTGTATGAAGTATTTTAGCTAATGGCATTTTGTCATGCTGTTTCATGGATGCAGTTATATTTATACTAGTGTCACACTGGTAAAAAGAGATGTGATGGGAATATTACTTCATTATTAGAGTTTATTTTAAAAGTAAATAAAAAGTTACAGAAGTAGAAGACGCTGTCACAGCCTGCTCATCTATGCTGCTCAGACTCACCCTCCTGTCTTAACCATTTTCGCCCTGTGCCTATTTTTTACACCTCTACTCAAAAAATGCATATCTATAATATGTATATCTCTGCAGCCACAAGGCCTATTTGAATACTTTTGGAGTAATAGTTAAGAGAACACAGGTTTTAGTAGACAGTTCAGGAAAGGTCTCCAAAATGGCCATTTTGGCATAGTTTTGCACAGTTTTGCACCATCTGTTGTCAAAGCTCTCCGACTGGGGGACCTCAGGTTTTAAAAGGTTAATATTTATTTCAATGAATCAGTGTTAGTATGATTGCATGACAATAATGGAGAGTTGCTTTGGAGGTTAAGGAACTGTGTGATGGAATGAACTCCATTTCATACAGGATTATCCACTGTTCCCTATGTTAAAGGATATACTAAAGGGAGGACTGAAACTCATTTCTGTTCACAGAATTTTAACATTTTTCTCTGCTTTCTCTTAAATAAGCTTTCAGATCATCTCACCATTTCCTGTCTTAATCTTAAAGTCCTCAAAGACATATGTTTCAAACCAAAGGGAACTCTGTCAAACATTTAGAAGAATATACCAAACTACTCAAGTTATGAAGTTTTCTTAATCTACAAATGAATCCATATGGAATGAATTGAGCTGATCTATCCCTTGGCATAACCTGTGAACATTTTCATTATTGTAACCTGCATGTTTTATGTATTGCTTTGGTTCAGGAGTCTATTGGAGAAAGAGGATGAGAGGCTGTGCAGCCTGTGACTCAAGCCTGAAGATTCACACTGGCTGGACGCTCGCTGACACTTGGATTAGAAAACAGGCTAAAGAGCAACATGAAAAACAGACCCCTAATCAGCACTTCAATGAAGCTTAAGGTACCGATGCAACAATTTGAGCAGATGTAAACTTATCATGATGGATTAATGCAGTCTGGAGTCCTAAGCTCAGCTATTGATAACAGATCGCTGGTAGATGACCTGGAGACTCCAAGAAAGATGGAACTGTCTGAAACTGGTGGGAGGATGGGGATTGTGCAGTGTGTGTATTCATTCAGTGTCTGGAAGGGTATTACCTTAAGTGGGTTTTATCTTTGCCAGCTCGCTGATTCATAAATGTTTTGTCCCCTCTTTGTCGAACAAGGTTCACACACAAATGCAGACACGCGAGCTGAACAGTGTGGCTCCGATGACTCATTTCACTCTGATACCACCTCGTTCGTCACTCAAGCTTTGTCTGATTAACCAGCTCTTAACCTGTGACCCCTTAACCGTTATCAAAAACACTGACAACCCTCTCCTCAGTCACTAAAAGCATCTCACCTTCCCTTTGTTTTTACAGTCATGTGTTCATGTTGCTTTTGACAGTCAAGTGTGCAGTGCACTGTGTTTGCTTTTCAAATGGTTCATGAAGTTGTTTCTCTGCAGTTCTTCCAATGTGAACACCTGCATCCGTCTACAAGAAAAGTCTGAGTGATTCATTATTTCCTCTTTGAAAAAAGCACTGTCCCCATTTGCTGTCTTTTAGAAATAAGCTTTTTGTAATACATTCCTCACTAATCTTTTCCTTATTTTCAACACAACATTTAAGCTGTCTGTGATAAATCATTCCTCCTTCTGCACGAGCATTAAAATGTATTTGGGTTTTAAATTGAATAAAATTTGTCACTTGAGAGATCACCTCGTGCTGTGTGGCTTCTTCTCTGAAAACCTCCATTTCATGAGAACTGCTTGCAAATCCTTATGCCTAAAATTTCCCCCTGTACTGTAACTTTGAGGGGGTGCAGCATGATTTATGTTCACTGATCCCACTTTCATTCATCTCCCAGCTTAAAGTGAGATTTGAACATTCCCAGCTATTAAAGAACTCAAAGGCTTGTTAGCTCTGCCGTGAAGATGAAAAATGTTCCTAATAACAGATCAGATAAGATTAGCCACACTCCGTGAACTTGTGGGGAATGAAGAGTTAGTCTCAGTACTTGAGCTCAGTGTCTGGCGAAGAGGCTTGGTGGCTGCGGTGACTTGTTTAATTGTCCCGACATGAAACATGGCTGGATCAGGAAGAAGCTGCTTTGTCTGGTTTTTCACAGTTCAAAAGAGAGGAGCCAGAGGTCTTTTCCAGTTGCTGTGCTCCATGTCCAACCTCTGGAAAAAGCATGATGGAATCACTGCTCATGGAGGACGTTCATTACACTGTTTTATCTGAAGAAGGTGGGAAAAAAAGCAACAATTCACAAATGCATGACACAAAACTACTTTATTTAACAGCTAAATATTCTGACTTTTTAAAACATACCTCACACATTTTTTATATTAAAATCCTACAGTGAATTTAATTACTATTAGTGTTTTGTTTCAGTTTCTTTAGCTTTGATGAAAACTAAACAACGCAATGCTCGTTATGATTCAGGTTCCAAGATTATTGAGATCACATTTCCTGACAATCAGAGATGTAACAGCTTTTTAAGCTCTGGAGACACTCTTTGAAATACAGACTCTTTTACATATTTTCAACTTGTGTAGGTATTTATTTTAGAAAAGCAAATTATGAGGTGATTCCATTATTTATGCCTCATGGTTGATTCCATATTTTTCCTTCTACTTTTTCCTCTTTTTAATCCTCTCCTGTCTTCACAAATATAAGAGTACTTAGCTATTCTCTTTTTTCAATTTTCTGCAATCTTCTTCAAGTTCAATTTACCCTCTTCTGTGTTCTGACTGTACTATACTGAAATTTGAAAAATACAAGGAAAACATTGAACATCCAGAGTAAAATGACTAAAGCTTGATCTTCTGATCTGTACTAGAAAAGTTATCTTTACACATTTTCACTCATTTTCTCACACAAAACAAATAAACCAAGCAAACATTTTAATAATACACCCAAAGAAAGAAGCAGTATGTCCTAAATATGTAAGAATGTGTAAAATCTAGATCTTCTTAACAACTATCAGAAAATACAGTTCTGTGAGGCTCTATGTAAACACAGGAACCTTTATTGCTAAATGTTTATATTTTAACAGCTTCTATGGTTTGTACAAGAAGACAGTTCACTGTGTGAATCAAAACTAATCACTCATCAGTGTTACATGCTAAAAACTCAAGTATCTCTGTGTGTAAACAGAAAGTCAGGTTGTATACTTTTGTCATCTGAAACACTGAAAATGACTACAATGTCAACATGCTCAGCATATGAACTTTTAACGCATTAAGTATGCATAAAGTAAAAAAAACTGATACCCTGATAAATTAATAGACACATTAATCATCACACCTACTACTAACTACTTTTAACTTCACCAACTCTTTTTATAATGAATCCCACACTCAAGTCACATCATCTGATTGTACCGGCGACTAACACTCCCTTTCCGAGCGTACAAAAATTAAGCTAATATAACTGTGGAATAACCTCCTCCCCCTGAGATCCAATCAACTACAACGTAATGAGTACCAGACCAACTGAATGCCGTAAGTCACCATCTCAAAGCAAGCTGACAAAATGTCACAGCAGGAAGCTTCTTTAAGCTAATCACTGGATGTTTCTGGAAATTAATCACATTGCTGTAGCTGTGTACTTAGTAAACTAACACTTCAATAAAGAGAGACTGGTTGAAAGGCGCATGTTTAATTAATAAAGATTTTTGGTAATTAGATTCATAGTAGAGTCCTGACCTGCAGAGGCGGCTGGAAAAAGACCCCAAGGAGTCTAGATGCTGCTGTGGGTGCAGTTAGAGGGTCGCTAAGGCTTCACATGAGAGTCCTGAATATCCTGAGGAAGTAGAGATGTTGAGGATGAGAGTTGTGCAAAAGGAAATTTTCTTTGCATTTGATAACAACAAGCTGAAGCAATCTAACTCTGATATGTCAACACTGGTTAAATAAATAGCAGTACCTACTTTACTGTGGACAACACTCAAATCCTGACATGCTTTTTTAAAAGATATTAAAGATATATTAAATGTTGTGCATGGGTTTAGGAAGTTGGTATTCTCAGCCTCTTTTACTACACAATTAAGCATTTCAAAGACTCTTGATATTTGGGGTGCCCTGACCCCTGATCTTCTTTGTATTACTTGGCCTTATCACACATCTGTGACAACTGAGGGAAATGTGTGTTAACCCCTTAAAGCTGGCTGGTGACACTGAGTGGCCTGGGTCAGGACTTTCAAAGCTGCGTGGTGGATCAGTGGTCATCCAGTGTTTATCAGGGGGAGGGTTGAGAGAACAGCAAAACCTGACCAGCGCAAACAAATATTTAAATGAGCAGTGGAATAAATCAAATGTCTCAGCCCAATTTCTCTGAAAGAAACCATTTCTCACAACACATACTGAGCACATAACATCCAATTAAGTTCACATGGTGCAGGAATGGCTCAACATTAAGAGTGGCAGGGCCAGGCTGATAAATTATGACATCTGAGCTTGTTGTATCAGTTGACATATCTTCAGTCTGCAACAGAGGAATCTGATTAAGGCCTGAGGTAATGGTAACAGAGGTCAGCTTGTATGATTCAGCTCAGCTGTCACCTACACATAGGTATCCCCAAAATACTTGTATCCCTTCAGGTTCACTCAGACAAATAAACACTGTCCTCACTGAGGACAAAAGCCATTTTTTAAAGTCTCTTCTTGGCAGCTTGAATGTAGCAAACCAAGATGGTGTTTAGAAAGCAAATAAATAAGAGTAGACAGGGTTGGATCAAGGAAGAAAATAAGAACAGTAAAAATATACAAAGGAGAAAGGGCTATTGAGAAAGTATTTCCTTAACAAGAGGGGAACCAATAATAAATTAAGGGGCCCCTTTCCCTTGAGGAAAGACTGGCATGCCTGAGGGTGGAAGGAAGTGGGCATCCCTCTCTTTTTATAGGGGTCGTGGACAGGCTTCCAGTGTAAGAGCACCACATAAGATGAGGCCTGAGAAAAAACTATTTAAAGGAACGTTTACACATGCAAACACACACAGCTCAACTCTCAGCATTTATAAGGCACGCAATGTTGAATGAAGGTAGTGGTGGTAACTGTGTAACCCTCCTGTCCCTCATCATGTCATCGTTGAAGTTTCTGGCCTCCTCATATCTGCAGTCCCTCTTGGCCTGTATAACTGAGAGACTGCTGACAGCAATGACCCCACATTTACCCCAAACTCCTCTCACATCAGTCCCAAAGCAGGTGCAGACACTACCAACATAACACTCCTCATTGTGATCTGCCATTTGAGACATTTTCTGATATCTTTATTTGTTGGCAAAGACTTTAATGCTTTTCTTGTGATCAGGAGAAAAGAGGAAACAAATTTTTATTTCCTCTAATACCACTCAGCGGGTTAGCCATGGCCAAAATTGATAAGTTTCTTCTTTGTCCCAAAGTGTTGAGTTAATTAGCTTCACCAGGCATGCTAGAAGGAAGTGGATAGTCTGGGCTATAGGAAACACAAGAAAAAACAGCCAGGATTTGCGTTCTGCTGCAGTGGCTTTCATAACTATTAAAGAATGTTAGCATCTTTTTAAGTATAGTGACTTTATTTTCAGCTTAGGGCTTAAGATCCAACCATTTGCTGAATTGGATTCTTGGCAGATGGCCTGCATGGATCTTGGCCATCCTTGACTTTAATGCTCATGCTAAGCTTCACCTTGTCAGTAAATGGGCAGCTCACTCCATTTGCCCAATATAAAGGAACATATGTCTTGGTAATGTAATGGTATCTTATCACTTGAAAAAAATCACACAGGTCTTGCAACAGGTCCTCATATCTGCTGTGAACAGAATGTTCCTCAGGAATTTTTCTTATAGTTAAAATATGGTGAATGCACTATTAGAATCAACTGAACTAAGTCTTAATGTGCACACACTGTGCACATAATATATACATATATAATGTGTAGGTTTAAATAATTTATAAGTTTTTTTTATTTTCTGTACAGTTGAAAGCAAAGTTTCTATATATGTTTTTGATTCAGTGTGTATTACCCAACTAAAACGTTGCTTTATTGTTTCGATATAATTTTTTTGCTCTACCAAGAAACATGCTTAATTTACATTTTTCTTGTAGCAAACCCTTGAGAGTTCACTCACTCAAATTCACTGAACAATTATATGGAGACAAGGCTAATCAAGACATTCTTTCCTGTTACGATCTATTGATTCATTTTGGCTCACAACCAGTTCCTTTTGCTTTGCCTCTGAGTAGCTGGAGCCAGAGCACCAGTAGTCCAAACTATCATAATTTGAGCTGGGAGTAAGAAATCACATGTGCCACAGTTTATGTCAGCAGCCGTGGCCTGGAGCAATGGCTGGTTTAGGATTTGGAACAAACTACGAAATCATTTTCTTTGTGCACCAGTCATTCATCTTTTTCCCAGAGACTCAGAGCGTCTAAGGCCTGCTTCACCTCAAAATGACATGACTGGCAGGTAAGCAACATTTCACATTCCTGCACTGTTTTTAGGATTTTTAAGTATATTTTCAACACATATTTAAAATGTAATGTGATTTTAAGTTAACATGATTTCCACATTTTAAAGTGCGTGTCTGATTTGACAAATGATGTCATGTTAAGGACAAATGCGACTACCAAAGAGAGATTATGTTACAGGGATTAATAGGTTTTTCATCAGTTTAATCATAGAAATATGGCTCACATTAATTACACTAAAGGGACAGCTCAAATACTATATTTCTGATGTATGGCAACTTAAAGTTGTTTCTTTGTTCAATTGAAATCTTTACTCTTGAGCAACCATTAAATGGATAGTTGAGTGTTTAGCCACCAATGAGTCACTAAAAGTCTATAAGGGCCTTGTGCCATTTCACCTCAGAGAGGACCTGTCAGACCTGCGATGTTTTACAGCTCAGTTTGCAGACAAAACACCTCACAACCAAATCCCCTCAACAACATCTGCTGCCAATTGAGCTGTGGCATTCCTGCAGTCTGTGCTGTTTAATATTCACAGGGGTTAGGATCTGCCAAGATGGGGGGGTTCGTTGGGACTGTGGTGGTGGAGGGTGGGGGTTGGCCTCTGCAGTCCTTTGGTCCAGACATAGTGAAAAATGAGGGGTTAACAAAGAGTGAGCTGGAGCAGGGGCAGGTTAACTGGGCTAATTTGCAGGGATAATAATGGTGTTCACTCAAGTCCTTTGGGGAGCAGTGGTGTGGAACACACAACCGACGGTGCAACCACACAGGAAGTTTACAACAAGGCCCGGCAAATCAAAATGTATTTAATCATCAAACAAGCAATAAGGAGCTGGTGGTAAGGCCAGAGCCAGGAGCCATCCTGAAGATGAAGACAAATGTGTAAAGAGGGAGCCAGACCATGGACTATATCTGCACCTCAAGGATTTCAGAGTACTAAAACCACTCATTTTATTGGCCAACTCTAAGTACAAGGTGTCAGAGGTGCAAATTTTCTCCTGCTTTTGCCAGTAGCCTCAAGCATTTTTTTAACACTGAACAATGACTATAGTAATTTGTACAGTACATAATATATGTTTTTAATTATTCTCATGTGTATGTCTTAAATATGTTGTTGTACCATGAAATGACCAATAAACCAGAATACATAGCTACTTTTACAGGAAATTGCTTGGAAATGGTGGAGCTAAAGTATTTTATTAGCTTTAATCAATGCATCCTGTGCACAAAAACGGCACATATGTGCTGGCTGGCTGAGTTAAGAGAGAGTAATAACCCAGTTAATTGATAATTAGAGCCATGGCCTCCTTAAATTCGGCCACACAATGTCCTTGTGATATTTTTTATGGATGTATCCCAGGCATGGCTAACTTTAGAAATCTGGGAAACTCAAACCAGTTTCCTCCTACTTGTCTAAGTTTGTCTGTGTATGCTTATGCCGATGAGAAAATTTTCAGGAAATACAATACCTTGCAAAGAAGGAAATTATTCAAAAACAATAACACACCGGATCTAAAAAGCTTTTAAGATTAACTGTTTTTCCTGCAGAATTTTCCCATTAATGAGAATATTTCTTTTTCCCATCATATGAAGAAAATGTCAGAAATTCCCTGGTTGTTTTGAGATTAAATGGCATTTCATATGAAAATAAATACTTTTTCTTTTTTTTTTCTTTTTTTTACAGTGTGCATCCTAGTTCCCAAATGACTATGCCCACCCTGGTGAGGCAACAGTATTTCAGCAGTTGACACAACTGGGGCTGACTGATGACACTCTGAAAGGGCGATGTGGATCATGCAACACCTCTGCAGCTCCACATAATGACATCCTTTGCCATGGCAACTGCATAAACATCTGTCTCTCCATTCAAGAGAAGGTCTGGAGGAAAAAAGAAGGCTGCGACATATTGTATACAGTGTACAAGAAGAGAATTTGCTTACATCTATCTCATTATTAGGGCTAAACAGACTGAAAAAGCGGCATAATAAACCAATCAGACATGATATCTTGCAGAGTGCAGTGTATCCTGTGATAAATGTTTCATGTGTGATCTAAACATGTGAAATCTAATGACAGGAGAAGGGATGGTTTATAGTATGGTAGTGTTTTCCATTTTATGCTTGAGCAAGAATCCAAACTTCTCAACAGTTCAGAGCTCCTTCTGTGGGATTTTAGGGCTCACAATTCAGTAATTGTATTACAGTGTGTTGCAGGCCAAGCTGCAGGCAGGTCAGTATAGTTCCTGGACTTTTCCTACAAAGCTGTGCAACTGTAATTTAAAAATTCAGTTTCATGATGATTTGCCTCTCTTTTACGTTACCCAAGCATATGTGCCAATGCTCCCACACAAAATCAGATGCTGGCTTTTAAATAAGCGTATGATAAGTTGGTCATCCTAATCTTTAGTCTGGAGCACATGCTGGTCTTAATTTTGTGTTAAAGGTCAATGGCAGTTTCACATTTTGATTCATTAAATCACATGACAATTTCCCTTCAGAGCTGCATCAGTCCATCTTAGAGTCAGGGAAGCTAAGTTCATGATTACTGTTTTTTTTTTTTCATGCGGTGCCACCTGAGCACTAAAAATCCCATTCATTTAAAATTAATTGAATCTTTGGTTATGCTGTCAGACATTACAAGTTAAATGTCTTCCCACTCCACCCTTTTTTAAAATAGAGGCTGCCTATTTGTTTATGTAAAACTCAGCTTCAAACCTCAGTAATACGCAAATCACTGCACTTTGTATTTATTATGTTTACACAATAAATAATATTTAGTATTATTTTTGGAAACAGGTTTGTATGCTTGAAACGACAGCTAGCAACACGTTATTTTGGCTTACTAGAAATCACAGGTAAAAGCTTGCCCAATTTTGCTAAAACTAAAAACACATTAGAGCATCGCTAAGCGTGCATTCACACCAGCGTGGTTTGGGGGATTCGATTCGATTGGGCGGGAATTCTAAAAATTTTGCACCTTGGTTTGCTTTGGTTTTCTTTCACACTGCTCTTTTTTTAAGGGGATCAAACTGCCTGGATGATGTCATGCACTTACAACAGCTGCTTGCTAGAGTGATATGAAATTATTTTAAATTACATTAAATGAAAAATATTTTACTAATCCCAGAGAGAAATTGCAAATTTGCAATTCCATTTGACTTAATAGGCTTTGGTTGTCCGGCAACTGCTTCTTCATGTGGACTCTGCCTAATGTCAGACAGAATAAACCCTTGATACTTCTTGTTTAGTTCATTAAATCATTTGATTTATTAGTTTTCATCCATTTTGCATTTTTAGCCCACAACACATTCCAGCCCAAAACATTTAGCTAAGACAATATATGGATAGTAAAGATAATTAAAAAAAGAAGAAAAAAGATAATAATGAGGAGCCAAAATGGACAGAAGATCTCCACTCTGTCAACAAACATGCAATGTTTGTTTAATATACAATGTTTGTTGTAAAATGTTTTAAAACGATGTTCCATAAAGAAAGACTGGAAGGAAATTTGTGTTTTTTCTTTCTACAGTGCATAATGCCATTAGAATTAAACTAATCTAGAGGGATTTCAGTGCAACAAATGTAAGCCTAAATGGCCAATCTTTGATCCTTCAGATAGAACAGATCAAAATACATAATTCAACACACCTGATATAACCATTCAGACAGACCTTCTCAGATCTGGAGGTGTCAGCCAAACTTAAAGCTGTCCATCAAAACATTTTTACCTGATTTAAAGTAACTAGAGATGTTAAAAATCAAACTCTCAGATGCCACTGTAAATGTACCTCATTTTCTTCTCTATTTCTTTAAAAGGCTAATGGCAAAATGTTCGCATGTCTTGAGAATGTTTATACGACCTGTGCACAGGAACGGACTGACTATTGGGTACACAAAGCATTTTCCTGGTAGGCTGTCATGTCTTTTGGGCCAACACAGCTAATTTATTAGTCTGACTGGTCCATGAAATGCACAACAAGACAACAATAAAACAGCTGTTTTATTCTCACATATTTTATTCCTATTTACATTTATTGAATTAGATGATAATGTCAGTGTTTTCACAAGGAGAACAGCTGGTTAACTGGTTGTGTTCACTGGTTAAACAAGCAGATCTTAAATTTAAATATTTTATGTCTTCCTAAACTAAATTGTGTTATTGAAAGTAACAGCATTCATTTTTAACTATCATTCATTAACGTGAACAGTGATTCAGCAAATTTCAGATTTTCTTTATCAGCCTATCTTTTATTGGTTGTGAGCTGATACTTTTGGGTCAAAATGTGTTAGAGGCAGAATCTGTGTTGATGGACAACAAACTTTTTCAGATTGTTTATTTACATCTTTATCAATATGTTATAATGATGAAGCTGTTTGTTTCTTTGTCAGAGAATTTAATAATTCTGGACCTGACTGAATCAAAAAAGTACTTAATTCAATATTTTATTTAACCTGGTTGAGATCCATTGTCTCCACTGCATAGTTTTAGTGGTTTTAAAGAGTTGCACAGCTGATATTCACATTTAAGGCAACGCAAAGATTTGTGGTGTGCACAGTCGTGTAGGGGAGGGGTCTGGGCCAAAACGTTAAATCTGATTTTTTTGTCCCAGCCTGTTTTTAGTGCAACATATGACTCCTTCAAGACCTCATTTCTAAGGACGTCTGGAAGCAGAATGTATATGTAAATAGTAGTTTCTCTCTTTCTTTTCTTTTTTTATTCGTCTTCCACAAGTTAGACAACATTGTCACTGTTCACCCTAAGCTCTTCCGTGTGCAGCACTTTACAAGGAGGGTTGGAGTTGTTAGGATTTCTCAATAGCTTGAGGATCTAATGTGTTTTGAAGGTTTATTTATGCATTTAAGCACTTGTTCAGGATTTTATTTATTGACACTAACACACAAAACGTGACCATTAACATTCAATTGTGAAAACTAAATAGATAAAAATGTAAGATTCAAGGCTTTTGTTAGTGACCATGCACATGACTGTATGTCATGTTATGATTTGTACATGCTAAATATTTTAATTAAAAGTTATTGATGTATTTTAAATATTTTAAATTAGTTCTCGGCAACGATTAAAATTTTTAATCGTGATTAATCGCATTGTTACCCACAAAATATCCTTTTCCTTCAAAAGGTCTACTGCTATATGAAGAAAATGCAGTAAATTTTGGTTTACAAACGTTAAATCAGGAGCCTGCGACGTCCGGAGTTGCAAGTGGCTCGACATATTGACATGATAATTATATCTACAACCCATAGAGAAAAGTCTGTCTATTCTCTTTTTGCAAAAGTTTTGATTTTCTTTATTTTAAAACCTAGCCGTACTCCTTTAGTGGTTCATTATTCAGATTTCTTGCCTATAAATTCTCTAACTTTGCATTCTTAGCTTGACCATTTAGCTGAACCTCTTGTGTCTGTGCCCTCCGCCACTGGGAGTTAAGGGGTTAACATCTGGTTTTACAGGTGTAACATCAGGTCTGTAAATGTAACTATAAACATGTGTGGTATCCACAGAAAGTCCAAAAATCTCAGCTAACAGCTCAACAAAACCATTTCTATGACCACCAAACACAGTTAAGACAACAACAATTAAAAGACCAGGTACGCAAAGTATGAAAAAAATATGTGAACACAAATTATGGCTCTCCCTGTCCACCCAATGGCATGAAAACGAACAAATGACACCTCTACTAGAAGCACACACCTCACAGATTCCAAAACTGTAAGTTTCATCTTGGTATGACCAAGATTCACCAAACTAGAGGCACCAGGATAAAACTGCAGTTAAAAAAGAAGAAGAAGAAGAAGAAAAAAAAGAAAAAATATATACAGTGTATGTTTCTTGTTGTCTTTGGGAGCAGTTTCCTGTCCAAAAATCACAATTTTCTGTCCATTTGCATGGGTTTTGACAGTCAAAGAGAAATGTCAGGTTTTTTCCTTCTTTCTTAGGTGCCAGACAGAAAACTTCTCTTCGTTGTAATAAACCTGCTCTTTCCTGATTACATCAGATGCATTGCTGCAGCAGGACCAGACATGGCGGAAGAGGCATTTGGCTGTTAACGTGTCCAGCCCTATTTTAAATACATACTTTATGTCTTGTTAAGGGGAGAAAGTCCCAAAACCTCAAGAACATCTTCACTCATAATGACCCAACAGCCAAATATATATATATATATATATATATATATATATATATATATATATATATATATATATATATATAAAAATAAATAAAAACAGTGTAACTTATGAACAATTTGTGACCGATCTGTAAAGATATAGTGTAGAATTGGCTCATAAAGCCAATAATTTACACATAATCGCCTCATAAAAACTACTAACACAAACACAAAAATCAGGCAGATGTACTGTATGTTACTCATATCACTTTCATCATCTTTATGTTGACATGTTTCCATCCACTGACCTGGAATTAAGGCTCAGCAGACATTTTTCATTTTCACCCCCATACATCATTCAGGATTCTGTCTTTCCCCCATCTTAGCTGTGTCAAAACACATTTCAGTGAACTGTTATAGATGGCATTCAAGAGTCATCCGCACTCTTTGACATGTTTTACATTCCCACCTCATGCCTCACACACATTTTACTCAGTGGAGCAATTAGCCTGAAGCTGACAGAGTACCTAAACTTTTGCTGTAGGAAGAACATTTTGCTCATGCCGAAAAAGAAATTACCTCAGGGATAAGGAAATGCTTGCAATGACCTCATTTTTAAATGGTTTGAAAATAATTTACGACAATGTGATTCATGGCCAAATACCATTAACTATGAAAGTAGTGCAAGTTAATGTTTCTTGCCCTAAAATACATCTGATACCCAACTGCACTGTTGCACAGTAAAATGGATTAACATATCTTTGATAAATTGAAATATACTAACAATTACATCAGCTGTGAGGTAGAGTTGAAGCATTAGTCTTGTTGAAAAATTAATTGGTTTCTTTTAATGCAAATAACAATGATAAAGACACACCAGTCTACAAATGAAAGATTTTTCTACTCAAAAGTAACCTATTTATGCTAAAAATCTGTCAGCCCTGTTATATGTGACCATTGGTAGGCTGAAAGGCTAACACTTGGTGAACTACATCCAGCAGCAACCAACTCCTACCTTTAAACTTCAATTATAGCTGGCTTTCTGTCTTGACTGTAAGTGAAGTACATCTAATGGGATAATAACCTGTCAGATTTCCAGGTTGAGCACAAAGCTGCCCTGTTTTTCAGGTGATTCTGAATGTGTCAAACAGCCAGGGGTTTGTCAAGAGCTTCCTTTTGTTGCCTTCTGAATTGTGTGTTGGCACACAGTGAAAGGTCGGTGGAGAGCTGCCAGTGACCGGGGTCATTATAGTGCGAGCTTCTAGTAAACTGCAACCACAGTTACACAAGTTCTTTTCCCTGAATTAGACAGCAGACAAACAGCGTCACCAGGATTGCTCCTTGTTTGGATTGGAATTATTCCTGCAGATATACAGGCATGCTGAATGTTTTTAGACTCTTTAAAGTTGTCCAGGTTTTACATGTTTCAGACTCATCTTGAATTTTATATGAAGTATACTCCATTGTGATGTATACTGTGATAAAGCAAAAAACTTTTTTTTTAAAAAAGAATATTTCTTCTTGTCAGAAATATAAAAACAGACTTTCTTGTTGGTTTATACTTCAGGTCATAGTCAAGCTAAACATTACTGCACTAAAACTGAGCAGTGCTCCACCATGGCTCTCCTTTGTGCAGTCTCATATGAAACCCATCCAACACTGGATAAATGACATTGATTGGCATGGCCCGGGTTGTGTAGTTTAGAAATCTGTTTTAACAGGAGGGGGTTGAGATGCAATCTGCCAGAGCAAATAAAAGGCAAGATCTCAGATTCATTTGGTTCCCAGGCTGTAAACCTTCTCTCAGCCTTTGATGCTAAGCACTTTAGAAAAGGTTTTTTACTCTGGATTGCTCTATATTTCTTTGTTCAGCCTTCTCTTTAATCTTTATTAATATACCAGTTTTCCCAGAAAGACATCTCTGCAGCATGATGCTACCATCACCATGCCTGATTGCACGAATGGAATTAATCAAGTGGTACTCAGTAATTGGTTTAGTGTACACAACGCCTCAGGAAATGTAACAAAATCAGACTGTAATTAAAAGTTAAGGGTAGTGATGGGAGGTCTGACTCTTTTCAAAGATTCAGCTCTTTTGGTTTGGCTCACTAAGAAGAACTTGCTCCTACAGCTTCCAGATGCCCTTTAATTCAGTATCAGCCTTCTATTTTAGCCCATAGCACTCATAAATGTCTTGTTGGTAAACAGTTGTTTATTCTGTGTTTTCACAGAAACCTTCATTTATGCTTTTTCTTCCATTACAAAAAAATACAGTTACATTATTTAACATTTTAATCACACATTTAAATGAATAACTGAACACAAAACCACAGCAAACAAACAAATAAAGCAGAAGTCTTAAGCTTTGCAGTCAACAATATATTTAGCTAAGTTTATATGCCAAATTTTCTTCAGTCAAGTTACAATTCCAGTCAAACCTGTACAGTTTACATGAGCCTGAAAACGTTATTCCGATCATGACATGTGTTTCAGGATGAAGGGACAACATTTGGACAAAAAGGTGGCGCTGGAGAGTGGTGCTTGACAGCTGATAAGACATAAATATTTATCTTTGAGGCAAATATGTATTCAATTATGGAATTATTTTTAGAAGGACCACCAGCACACTGATAGCTATTTTTCCCACAACCCCTGTTAAATAAAGAAAAATAACACAGCCTTAACTTCCTAAAACGTCCGTTGTTATAATCCCAGGAGTAAATATATACAATTTTCCCATCACATATTTGTTCCAAGGTATCTTAGCGTTACTGTTATAGCCTTGCTAGAAATGAAATGTTATGCCACAGAAAAGTAATTTTGATGATTTAGAAAATATAGATGTGACAATAAAATTGGTCGAATGATATGTTTTTAGAGGATTATCGACTTGAGAGGATTTCCACTTCTCACTGTCAGGCGACAGAAGGAGAAGTGTGCGATACTGCATAGATTGATCTGAAAACATGAACCCAATCACTTTGGAACAAAACAGAGGTACTGACAAAGATAAGTTATTGAAATAAAGTTTTTTGCTGTCTTCTACATATTTTATCATTTGCATGTCATAGTGGTTTGTTATGCTGCACAGAAATGATTAATAGCAGATGTCTTCTTATTTTTTTTAAGAATGCCAAAAACACTGGGGATAATGTGAGGAGAACCAAGACAAGAGCATTATCTGTTAAGGAAACCTCTGCCTCGCTAGATTGTCCATAGTGGAACATGACAGGAAATTTGGGAAGGAAACAGATGATGCCTAGCAGAGGTCATGAGCTGGTTTTGACCCCATGATGACAGGAACACATGGCGCTCACCTTCAGTCCGCTGAGCTGCACAGACCCATGATTTATCTTTAAACCAAAGCTGAGAATGTGTCACTGAATTTCTCTCGGTGTCTCTGCTAAGCCATGTGTTTGGCGCACACATACTTAGTGCTTGGTCTGGTTTTATGGCAAGTCCCCCAGGAATGAGATTACTTTTGAAATTTTTCAGGCTGCTGTTAGTCTTACAGAGGTCATGTTTACATAAGTAGAGGGGCTGTTGACGTGACGGCCCCGTGTAGGCCAACACTACTAAGCCACAAAGCATGTCTGGCACTTCAATGGTTAAAATCGTGTATTTTTTTCATCATAACATTGACAGTCCTTCACATGAGTTTAAGTTAAAAGACGATGAAACAACATTTTAGACATATAAGATGAGGAAAAGGATAATATTACTAGTAGGATCATAGTCTTTAGATATTTGTATTTACATGTAGATATTTTAATAAAATGGTTTCCTAACATTGTGTGGCACCCAAAAAATGTGTCCTTAGGAGATTGGAGTGCTGTCAAATAATTTTTAATCCAGTTTCATCCTCATCAGTCCGTGTGTGTAATGGATACCTCAGTGCTTTCCCCACCGCCATTTTTCTGTCATGTGATTGGTCAATCCCTGTGGCTTGCCTCTAATGTTTACCTTCTTCATGCAGATGTTCTGAAGGAAAATTAGGATGACATTCTGGTTTCATGCCAGTACCCAAACAACAAAGAATACACAGCCAGATGTAGAGAAAACCTAAAATAAATTGTCCAAAACAGCTGTTACAAACTAAACTCCAAGTTTAGTTTAGTTGTTTGAGGTGTTTAAGGAGCCCCCCCCCCTGACTTTCTATAAAACATATAAACCTCTCTGCTGATGCTGGAAACAGTCACAACAAAGGTCAACACCTTTCTTAACGTTTGTGGTTTCCATGTGATGTGATTCAAGTCTGTGTTTTCTTTAGAATGAACTCAAATAAAAGTAGATTAGTCCTGTAAAAAGATTAAAAGGTACAGTCCTATAATGAGTATGTATTATTACGCCAAGGTGGAGGTCATGTATTTGGAGGCGTTGGTTTGTCTGTCTGTTAGCAACATAACTAAAAAAGTTATGGATGAATTTAGATGAAATTTTCAGGTAATGCCAGAAATGGAATAAGGAATGCGTGATTAGATTTCGGGGGTGATCTGGATCCCTGCCTGGATCCAGAGATTTTTTTAAAGATTCTTTACTAGAGAGAAATGGGGATAATTTTGCCATAAAAGAGTTTAACTCAAAAATAATGCACACTGTGAAACTTAAGACATGTTATTACTTTATAATTACACATTTATTCTTGTAAAAACAATGTTTTACAGTTGTTTTATATGGAGAAATAACATCTGAGGCTACATCAAAATATTATTTTAATTATAAATCAGGTGTTAGATTATGTACACTTTCAACTAATTATTAACCTTTTTTCTTTATAGGAAATATTTTTCTAAAATTTCATTTTAAGTCATCAAATAAATATAATGATGTTGAGTAGTAGTAGTAGCAGTGTTAAGATTCCCAGTAGGAGTCTGTTTTTAAAAGTAAAGAGTTTATTTATTTACAAATTTATTTATTTTATGTGTAACACATTTCTTTCCAACAGTTTGTTGTAGGTGTTAGGTGGCTAAGATGTGAAAGGCATGTTACAAAAACAAAACAAACAAACAAACAAAAAGCACCCCCATTGCTCATAGTTGTTTCAGAACTTTACCTTAATATCCAATGATGATGTCTGCAAGAATGATCTTGCATGAACAGCATATAATACAAGAGTGTGAGTCAACCTGTGATAATGACAGACACGTGTCATAATAAACTTTTTGCACACTTATAAACACAGGAAATAGCAGGTGTAAATCACACCATTAAAAATATTGCATTCCATTTAGATAAGCTTGCTGAAAGGTTTTATGTATTGCACAGTCTTGCTCATTGTCACGTATTGCTGCAGGGAGACTTCATCCAACTACCATGCCAAGTAAAACTCTTGTGCTGCAAAGAAAAAAAAGTTCATATAAGACAAGCGGGAATTATCTTGCCAGTGGTTACAGGTAACTTTATTAGCATATAAATAACAGTTTAACAGTACTGCATGAGCATTTCTGTTAACCGGTCTTGTCTTTGTGACTTCATCACTTTTTAGAAATGTTAGCTACTTTAGCTAGGTGCTAACAACTAACTGGGTTAGCCATTTGTTGGTATATTTATTTATATGAAACACATCTCAAAAGGAAGAAAATGTTTCCTGTATTTGCTTTAGTATTACAATATATGTATATTTGTGTGTAGGGCTGCAACTAATGACTATTAAAACGACTACTCAACCAATCAGATTATGTATCTCATAATTATTAAATGGCTCTTATTTTTACTTTAAGCTTTGAAATCTTGCATGAGGTTGTTATGTAAGTCCGACGTGCCTCCTCTTTAAATGTTCGAGCATTGCAGACGTACTTCTGTGGTACACACGATCCACTTTACAAATCTCACACATATTTAACTTAATTTATAAGTTTAACATGAAGTTATCCCAGACTTTTTATGTTTTGTTCCCTGGTAGGTCACAATTTTTTTCCCCTGGCGGACTTTGTTGCGCATGTGCAACTCTTAGAGATAGAGAACAAGACTGTCTCACTCTGTAGTCCCCCCCCCCCCAAGAATAGTCAATAAATTTGTTGTCAACTATTTCTATTTTCGACTATTGTCGACGTCGACTAATCGTTGGAGCCCTATTTGTGTGACATGTCATAAGAAATAGTTTTAGTCTAAGAGGTAAAAGTAAATAACGTGATCATAAGATAATGGTTTCAAACGTTTTTCTTTCTTTTTTTAAGAAAGTAATTTTATATATTTATTTTACCACATATCACAGTCATGCACCTTCAATGGTGCAAACAAAAAGAAATAAAAGAAATTTTAAAAAAGCAGAATCAGACATACTTTATTAATCCCAGATTGACAAATTTCAGCCTTGTAGCAGCATAAATGTCAAATGGGAAAAAAAAAGAATAAAATGAAACTGTAAGATACCTTGATCTGTCTTTGAGCTTTGTCATCAAGCCTTAGGGCCCATTCACACCAGCCTTTTTGAATAAAACAGTCTGTTTGTTTGGAAAGTTCACTTCGTTTGGGGTATTGTTAATGCGCAAACAAATTCTCAGTCGATTCAAAGAAGTGGACTTGCTCCCTCTACAAACGCTGGTATCTGTGCGCTTCAAGAGGACCAAATACAGGAAGCAGATCTACAAAACAAAGTGCTTTTTGGGTTCTGTGCAAGGCATCATGGATAATCACAACTAAAACATAGGCACATGTGGGGCAATAGGCGGCTCTGGACGGGACAAATGGCTCATGGTCATGCAATTGCTTTCAACGCAGTCTCAGTCTGAAAGAGTGTTGCATCCCCAAACTGAACCGAGTCCCCAATCGGACCGAGTCTAGCAGACTTTTCTGCTAGATTCCACCAATTTGGGGAGAAAATAGTCCCCACTGAGGTAAAGTATAAAAATGCAATTATATGGCATTACCTTTATTTAGCAGCCACTATGCCCAATAACTGCACCATCAAGACTTTTACCCTAAGTGCATCTAATTTAAAAGGCAATGTTTGCTTATTTCAGCATTAACATGCCAGCCCTTCATCATTTCCTCCACTTTCTGGCTCTCCTGACTCATCTCTACTGTGACTCCCTGTGGCATCTATGGTCAGTGTGCTTTGTATATTGCTGATGTATGTGTTTACTACATTACATGCAGTGTTAGCCAAAGTCCTGCAAGTTGAGCCTCACGAATACCCTTTGTACACTATTTATTATTTAGTTAATTAATGTCCTGAAGGAGAAATGAGGAAATGTATGTTTGGTTCGTTGGGAATATAGAAACAAGGAGAATTATGTGATATTTACAATTGGGTAATGCTGGGATTCTTGTGCGTGTTTAAAATGTGTGCTCTTATATGACTTGAAAGACTGCTGTCTGACATTTCTGAAGTAATTAGAAGCTTTGACCACTAAGACAGCTGGCCCATTAAATGTACGCACTGAGGTTGCTGCTGCTGCTTTTTGTGTTGGGCTTCACACAGAGGTGTAGATGGGAGAACAAACTCATCTCTCCTTAGTGAGGGGTAGAGATGCCAGGAAAGCTTGGCTATGTCTGCAAGTGCTGTGTATGTGAGCTTTTCAACTGGCTGTGTGAGCAGATAAGAAAGAGGCTGAGGCAGAGCTGCTGATTCTGGGTTTATTCCACACATCCACCCCATTTTTCCTGGTTTGTCTTTCACTGTGCAGCTGCAGGTCTGAGAGTTGACCTGCATTAAGACATCAAAAACTGCTTGACGGGCTAATAGGAAGAGTTTTTTAGAACATCTTCAAAGCTTGTTAAACTGTGTAGTTTTGGCAGTGATTTAAGAAAATGTGCCATTACGATTTAAATAGACTTCACGTAATCTATGTTGGCAGATTCGAAATGCTTGGACATCACCCAAATGCTTCCTAGCTAACTGATGTCTCTATCACCACATTAATGTGTTTATTAGACATGAATAAACAGCCTTTTTCTTCTTTAATAAATGAATGACACTCAAGCCAACATTCCTTTAGCCTCATTATTACTTTTCATGCAGTAGCACTCTATTCTTCTCTGACCTCAGCACTTTTGTTGAAACATCCCTAAAGGATTCTTTCTTTTTATGTGGTAACTACTTCAATTTGATTGTTTTCTGCAACCACTCTGATACTGACAGTAAAGTTGGTTTGGGTTAGAGTAGTCTAACCAGTGGCCATCTGACAGTGATTTGCTGATCCTTTGCAATTGCATGATGGCTCTCATCCTCTGAGGCCAGAGGGCCTTAAGAGCCAACCAATCACTGCCCCTTGGCACTCTGCTGTTGGCAATTATAGGTCAGTGTGTGTCACAGCATCATTGTCTTCCCTTGGAATGGCTCAGTACCAGCTCCTGCAGCACTCAGTTACGTTTTTCTCCTTGCTAATTAAAATGGACCTGAAATGGATCAAGAACTTGAACTTTTTTGGTTGTTCTAGTTGTAATTGATATCTTTCTTGGCCAATTATCAATCAAACACTAGTGTGTAAAGTTATAAAACCTCTAAAGACTATCAGTCAAAATCTTTCATTCTTCGAGTCTGAAGCTTCTGACACTGGTGATAAAAATTTTTAATACTTCAAAATTTTAATTGGTAAAAGCATGAGACATGCAAATGGGCAACTTGTTCGTCCAGCTGGGCAGAATTTTGATTGTAAATTAAAGTATAATTCTACACTCTACACTGGCCCTCTGTCCTTTTGAATCAGTCTGTCAGAGGACAAATTAGGAGGGAAAAGCCAGATCTAATAATGAAAGAGTATAAGACCCACAGTGGAACTACCTTTTAGTAAAAAAAGAAAAAGCAATTTGCCTCAACAACTAGCAAACATTTTTTCCTATTTCCACAATAGTTTAACATAGCAAGAACACATTGCAAATAACCGTAGTCACAGACAGGGTTTAGAAATACAGAGGGGAAGAAACTGACAGAGAGATGTCATTTTGTTAAATATTCTACTGTCTATTAACCTGGATTCATGCCTCAACAACAAATCAATTTAGAAACTTTTATCCAACCAGCCAGAACGAATATTTGTTATGTTAAGACAGTGAGCAAGATCAATTTCAAGTTAAACTATTAACACGATTTGAGCAAAATATCCGTTGGTTTTGATTCCGATATACACTAGTGTATCTACAGTAAGGGTTTATTGTTGCATGTAGAGCAACAGGTTGTCACCACTTTTCAGATTATAATATAGTTTGCATGCGTCCTTTTTAGTGATATCAGTAATGTGCTTTCTTCTCTCAAATGTTGGCCTTGTATGTAAAACCATTTTGCCTGCCCCTGTTGCTAATATTCACACTCAACCACATCTGTGGCAGCCCTAAAACCACAGAGCCCCACCACAACTAACCACTGCTCATAAGTCACTCAAACAGTAACAAAAACGATCTGTCTTAATAAACACTTACCAACCAAAACTCCCACGTCAAGGAAAGACAATGTTGAAACACTTTTATATTCTTATTTAACTCGAACAATAGGTTAAGTGTGTAAATAAGCTTTGTCTGGCATAGTCACATGTAATCTGTAATCCAGTTTTTCTAACTGCTCTACTTGTGCAAATATTAACCAGTTGCATCATAAGTTTGAGTTGTAAACAGCATGTAACAAAACAGTGTACTTAAGTTGTGCCATAGCATGGTGCAGCATCTCTGCTGTATTCAGTTTAAACCGTGTTAATGCTTACATATAACTGGTGCAAGGAACTGTCATTACAGCTGCATTGTGTAATTTTGGCATTATATATTTGGTTGACTAAATTTTAGTTCTCTAAATATTATCAGCAGACACCAATACACACAGTGTCTCCTAAATGCAGATTTGTCTTTTGACAGATCTCCAAAATACCTTGAAGGTAGTGAAGTGACTTGTGTAGCTATCTGTCTTTGAGTGTGTGTTTGTCTCTTTTGAGTGTCCATGTGGCAAAGAGGTTTAGACCGTTAACGCCTCTCTGGCTGCATGGCAGCCCACAGAAGCACATTGACGCCTTCCTGACAGGGTCAGCATAGTCGTCAGAGACCTGGCCTTTTAAGTGGCCCCAACAAGATACAGATCCTTTGGTTAAAAGAAGGAGTGGGTTTTACTGACGTGAATCGGTGGGGGATTCATAAATGATCTCTGTGAAGTTCAGGATGTTTTGAGATAATCTGTGCCATGAACAAAGCTGATAAATATGTCATTTTTTGTGAAACTCATTTTGTCAGTTTACTCACTTCCCCAGCATGCTGAGCATACATGTGTATGCAGTTGATTAAAAATAGACTTACTGACAAAATACTCAAGGACAAATGGATGTTTCAGTTTTTTTGTTTGAAGCTGTTTACATCCTATGGTGTTGAAGATATCACCAGCAGGACAACATGAGGATGTTTTCCTGCTAGCGTCCAAAGAATAGAAAACATTCCTGTCTCAAGTTATTGCTCTGTAAAACGTTTTAGGTCCTTTTTAATTTGACTGCATAACACAATTGCTTCCAGAACTTTACAGTGCAACGCAAATTACTCAAAGGGGTTTCTTATTTACTACCTCTTATATGGCTGTGAAGAGCTTACCAGTGTTATCATGCCTCTGTATAGATGTATGCATGTTCATTAAGCAACTCTTCAGAAAAAAATGGCTAAAGACAAAAGCGCCAGTATTTCCCTTTGTACTGTAAAAGGAAAAGAAATGTCTTCTTGGCCTGAAAGGGGAATGGTTAAAGACGGGCTTAAAGAAGCTAGCAATTCATATCCTAAGTGCAGCTGTCATCAATGTGTAGCGTTTCAATGATGGGAAAGTTATGACCCTAATGATATTAGCCTACGGGCTGGTGCACTCGCTTTGTTCCTGGCATGTGAGATAAAGCTAATGTGACTGAGCTGTATAGTTTATAAATTCATTCTGAGGGGAAGTATTGGCTCACTGACACAGAATTACAGGTAAAAGAGAAGTGCAAATTTACCAGACTGTTATGTCTTTCTGTAAGGTATAAAAAGATCAAGGGAAGTTCAAAATTACAGCAAATCCCAAACATGTACAATCGAGGGGAAAACTTAGCAGTTCATGCAGCCAGTGCTACTCTTTTCTTTATGTCACCCTCATCCCAGTCTTGCATTCTCTACCAGCTACCCCCTGTCCTGTGTTTGTGTTTGCTTTGTTTTTATGACCACTTCAGTGATCCATCGCTAGTGCAAAACTGCTGGTGTTAACACAGCTGAGGTGCATTACTCACTGTTGTTCCTGCCTTTTACCTGGCTTCGGGCTCTATTTGCAAGCAGAAGTTTTTGCTGTTTGGTTTAGTTGTAGATGTTCATTTTAGCAGGCACTTTCTCTCCATATAGTTTTAAGGCATGGCTCAGTATTTTCCTAACATTAACCAAATTTTTCTGAAGACACACTTTTCCTATTAAAGCCAATGAGTAAGTGTGTCCAACAGACTTGTATGGTATGTTCCTGTTATTTAGACATGCCTGTAAAATTGATGGAATCACTAATCAGGTTTCCTCTCACAGCAAAACCCAGCAGAATTAATCTTTCAGAAAGTTAGAAAAGAGAAATGTGAATCAGACACACTTTCACTTAGGGTTGGGTGATATGCAAAAATAAAATATATCGTGATTAATTATTGTCCAATCTCGTTTTTAGCACGATTTTTTTTAAAATACCGCCAGTTTTAAAGCATCTGTACTGAAAACTAAAGAAACTAGAAATTTGTTAAAAATTTTACTAGCATACACTGTAAATTGAGCAAATTAAAGAAGATCATTATCAGAATCTTCATAAATAAGGATAAAGTGTTTTTTGCTGGCTTCTATTCACTACTGAGAAGAAGCAGATGCTTCTCCAAATAACTTTTCTTGTAGTGAACAGCTCAAACTTAGATATTTCAAATAGCTCCAGTAGTAGCGTAACTTTATTTCTGAACGCCCAATGATGAATATTCTAAATGTAAAGCTTGAAAATGATCAGAATCTCCACAAATAAGGAGGATGAAGTGTTTTTTGTGGATTCGGTTCACCACTCAAGGCACCTACGTGCCCAAAATCAGCTTTTAAAGTCGCATCAGTAATAACTTTCTGTCCCTTTGTGAAATTTTTCTGAATCTACTTCTACTTTTCTGCTACTATTGCATACAGTAGTATGTACTGCAAATTAGTAGTAGTAGCGGAATGGTTTTGGCAGTAACCATATTTTTGACTGTGCAACCTTGCACCAACATATAGAGCTGTTCATTATGACTGGTCTCATGATTCTATTCGATTCAATTATGATAATCTTGTCAATGATTTGATTTTATTCGATTAAGCAATGCATCACAATGCATTGCATCCTCAATTTTCTTAATCACTCTATATTAATACTTTCTTCATCAAATAATTCAAGCTTTCAGATAAGTATGAACTTGTTATTTATTTATAATAATTTCAGAAATCAATCTGAATGTCCTGATTTTGACAAACATCATAAACACGTAAACAATAATGTTATTTTCAACTTCATTATTGAACTTTATTTTTTCATTGCTGGAAAATCAAGAAACATTACTGTATTGTAACTTTTTAATGAATTTCTTGCAATTAAGCAGTGTGTTTTGTCCCTAATTTTTCCATAGTCAGTTCAGACAGAAAATGGAAGTGGCCAGAACACATTTACTTGTAAGTATTCTAGTCAATTTCTAATTTAACACAGATAATAATGTTGAAGTAATAATGTTGAGGTGAGATGAGTCCGTTCGTGCATGCTAACCGCTAGAGTGCCAAAGGTTTTTTGGGTTTGGTTTGTCATAAATGCCAGAGATGTAGTGCTGACAATGCATACTTATGAATAATATTCATGAATAATGATAATGAATAATTATAGCCAAAGATTCTAGAGTGAAGCTTTAACCATGGACTTTCATATGAACACATAGGTGCAATAGATATACACACATACAAGGTAGTTATATAAATCAATATCTAGGCTACTAAAGCTCAGCATACCAAAAGACAACATGATTATATATATATATATATATATATATACATATATATATGTATGTATATATATGAATATTACCAATATCAAACATTTTGATTTATTACATGTAGTTTAAAGATGTAATAATTCAAATTATTTTATAATGTTAGTAATATTTATATTATCATAACACAATTCAATGTCTGTAAGACCTTGAACATAAAAGTGACATTTATTTGCAATACAAAATAGGTACAAATTTTTACCCATTTACATGAAGGAATGCAGCTTGTTGAAATCCCCACCCTGTACAGAGAACTAGACTATTGTAAAACAGAGAGATGTGTGAGTAAAACAGTGGAATTGAATTTAACATTGAAAAGGCCTCCAAGTTACACTGATATACAATTGAATTATCCAACCTAAAATTTCACTAGACACATACACAGGGCATAGCAGAGTGAGAAAGAACTTCAAACAAACACAAACTACACCTCAGTAATCAAAGTACAAGCACTTGTAAAACTTAAAAAAAAAAAAAAGCCCAATAAACAAGGCTTGGCTAAAACCTTTTGAACTGTTTAGTTGAGCTTCTGGCGCATGTTGTTTCTCTGTAAGCTGAGTAAAGTGTTCTTGGCAATGTGGTACAGCCTTAGCTTAAAACAAGGACTCAACTGATGTCTGCAGCATATGGTGGTGACTGTCTATGCCATACTGTGTGTAGCCAATATGTTCCTTGAGCAAAAACACATCCTCCGACCTGATCGTCTTCCGTACAATGTACAAGACTTCAAGCAGTCTGATGGGCTGTGATTGACTGGAACTTGTTGATGCTTGGCGAATGAGCTGCTCTGCTGCTCTGCTGAGCCTTAATGTGCCTTCTGACGGAGAACACAACTATACTGCACGTTTAAGTCATTTTTCAAAGACAAAAGCTGCAAGATTTCACCGAAATAAGAGTATTTATGTTTGTGCAGATCACTGACCTTCCCTCAGATACCACAGATCCCGCGAGAGAACAAGCCTGTGGCAAACTGGCTCTGCGTGAGGACCTTTGAAACTCCACCATAAAGCCTCTAGCCTTTATTGAAGATATCTATGGTTGCAGCGGGCTAGATCACGGCATGCGCAAGCGGCAGCAGAATATATACTTATACATTATTATAATCTATTATGTTCTTTTGCTGCGGTGCAAAATCGTCCATGTCTGCATCTCGAAGCATCGCAGAAACGATTAAATTCAACACACTTACGAATATAAATAAAAAACTCACCCAACCTCCCATCTCCCCTGGGTAGGCTAGGTGGCTGTTCCTTTCAAGCTAGGGTCCTCTACCAGAGTCCTGGGAGCTTGAGAGTCCTATGCAGTATTTTAGCTGTTCCTAGGACTGTGCTCTTCTGGATGAAGATGTCTGATGTTTCTCCAGTTATTTGTTGGAGCCACTTCTCCAGTGTGGGGGACAAGGCCCCCCATGCTTCAGTGATTACTGGTACTACTGTTGCCTTCACCTTCTAGGCTTTCTCCAGCTCTTCCTTGAGTCCTTGGTATTTCTCCAGTTTCTTGTGTTCCTTTTTCCTGTTATTTCCATTGTTGGAGATGGCTAAATCGATCACTATGGCTTTTCTTTGCTGCTTATCTATGATCACAATGTCTGGTTGGTTGGCCACCACAATTTTGTCGGCCTGTATCTGGAAGTCCCACAGGATCTTAGCCCTCTCATGTTTCCCATTGTGACCTAGGGGTCTACAGTTGATATTCTACACAGATGTTTGTTCTTCCTTTGGCCAGCTTATTATCCCAGCACGGTGTCTGATCACTGGCAGGACATAGCTGTTAATTGGCTGGATCTTTTTCTTGCCATTGAGCTGACTTCTCAGGACTTGCTTTACTTGTTGCAGATATTTGGCTGTGGCAGCTTTCCTCATGGTTTCTTCATAGTTTGCTTGTGGTATGCCAAGTTACCTGTAGCTCTCCTTAGCATGTTATTCTGCCCTCTGGGAGTGCAATGCCCTCTGTATGGAGTACCTTCCCTCTCTTTGTTACCATTTGACCACATTTCTCTAGGCCAAATGACATTCTGATGTCCCTGCTGTAGCTCCTGGTAGTGTAGATTATTGAATCAATGTCTTGCTCACTCTTAGCAAACAACTTGATGTCATCCATGTAGAGGAGGTGACTGAGGTGGCCTCATTCCTGAGTCGGTAGCCATAGCCAGTCTTATTGATTAACTGGCTGACGAGGTTCAGGCTAATGCAGAGCAGCAGCGGGGACAGAGGATCTGCTTGGTATATACCAGATTTGATGGAGACTTGTGCTCGAAGTTGGCCTCAAGGGTGGTCTGCCACAGCCTCATTGAGTTTGCAATGAAGGCTCTTTGAGAGTCATTGATCTTGTACAACTTCAGGCATTCCAGGATCCATGTATGTGGCATTGAGTCATAGGCTTTCTGGTAATTGCTCCAGGCAGTGCACAGGTTGGTTTGTCTGGTTTTGCAGTCTCGGGCGACAGTTCTATCAACCAGCAGCTGGTGTTTTGCTCCTCTGGTACCTTTACCAATGCCTTTTTGTGTCTCTGCCATGTTTTGATCCATGTGTCAACTTATCTTAGCTGGTATGATGCCCGACAGGAGCTTCCATGTCGTGGGTAGACAGGTTATCGGCCGATAATGCTCTCTCATTAATTTAATTCATTTTTGGGCTTGGTACCCAGCCTCTGGGAGGAAGTTGATGTTAACGCCCCCTTCTGACCTATCATCCTGTCTCCCTCTTGCTGTAGCATTAGCGTGTTCTATCTCTTCAGTCTCTAACTGTGATAGCAGCTGCCATTTGCAGATGTTAAGAACACTGTGCAACGAGTTGTTTCAATGTCAGTGTAGAATGTGGGTATTGAAGTATTGATATATCCCACATTCTCTTCAAGTAGCCCCGCTCACTAGGGTTACTAGAGTAGTAAGTAGCCCATTTCCCACCATAGTACCTTGGTTCCTTTGTACCTGATGCAGACCTTGTTTGACCAGGTGACATCTGAGCCGGTAAAGTCCCGGTCTAATTCAAGCCAAAGCAAAACTTTTGCTCCACTGTGAATGCTGCTTGTACAGCACAATGACGCCAAACAATGACACCATCAAATGCTGTTTTGGTCATGTGGCTGCACCGTTGGTAGCGGCTAAACTGCTAGGTCTACTTTGTGCCAAACTGGCAGGCTGTGCGGACTGTGCTCACATTTTCATACTTTCAGTATAATCACTTATATTTGTTGTGTTGCTGGTGTTTGCATCATATTACATTAGTACTTTTTGTGGTAAGTAGTAATTGCATTTAAACTGTTACTTTGTAACTGCAAAAGTAACCTGTTACTAGTTACTCTCTAAAATAAGGATTCAGTTATTTCTTTATTTACTTTCTCAGCCTGTGCTCTTTGTTCTTCACAAAACAAATAAAATGAGAAAAAAATCCCTAGTTTGCTTCATCTCAGCAACTCACTGAACTGACAAGAAAAAAACATTGTAGAAGTCACATTGTTTGACATTGAGGATTAAAATGGACAAGAGCAGTCATGCTGAAATGCATTAACTCGTTCAGATTGTTTCATTGAGCCCCACATACTTAATTTGTTTATTTGTTAAGTAATCATTGACAATGTGCTCAGGGAATTGTATCCATCATTCCTGCTATTAGCCTCAAAAGGTTCAGATTATTTACCATAAAAAAACACATAAGGAGGTTGGGCAGCTGATAAATTTAAATATAATAAAGTTAAATGTTGGCTGACTTCATAATCAAAGTTTTATTTTTATTACTTGTGAGAATGCTTTTATATTTTAGGGGTTTTGTCAATAACATGAGAAAAATAAATGCTTTGTCCTCACCATGGGGACTATTGAAAATTTGATAGCATTTGCCTTCATGCTGTGAACCAATGATTTATGGATTAATGACTCATTCTAAAGCTTTGGGAAAACACTGTGGGGTACACTTTGAATGTAACAGTTTAGTAAGTGTAGTTTCCACTGTATTCCACGGAATTGGTACAATTTCCAGCAAATCTTGGCTCAAACACTCCATGTGCTACCTGTGAATCTTCTGCCTACTGCTGCATAATGACAGAATAAAATTTATGAAGTAGAATAAGTTTTAATCAGTTGTGTTGTTACATACGTACTTAATTTGAAATCAGAATCTGCACATTCTCAATAATTCAAGTCCATGAATTTCAGGTGGTTGAGTGGCAGCTGTGAGCTGGGTAATATCCCTTGCTGTGGGTTTGTCCACAGCTCTCTGGGCTTTGTTGGTGGTAATACTGGAGAGCCAACTGCAATAAAGGTTTTTATGATGTGGCAGAAGTTGATTCTGGAACTTTGTGCCAAAAGCAATCCAGATGTTACTCTCACAGTCTGTTTCTGTGATATACATACACTGCACACATACACTGAGGCACAGATGACATTGAACAGCTCTTCCAGTCTTCACATCTCACACTTTTTCTTTTCTCTCTGGCTGAGGGAATGCTGTCTAAACCTTAAAGGACCCCACTTGAGTTGCAACTGTGTCAGACACTTATTATCCAGAAAGTTTTATTTATTTGTTTACTTTTTTCTGACAATAAAACCAACAATACTTAATGTTTGCTTCAGCCAGTCTCGCTCTTCCTGCAGTGAGCTGATGGTTTGCAGGCATTGACACACATTCCAACAGTGGCTACCAAGCAGCATTGGAGTCACTTTCACAAATGGACCTTGAACTCTTAAAAGGGACGTCTGGGCTCACAGTAACACACCACTAGTGGTCCTGCTTGCTGCCCGGCTACAAACTGTAACTCTATAGCCTCATTGTCACGCTCCATATCCTCCTGGTGACCCCAAGCCCAATTATACAGCTGACCCAGGCTTGATGATATAACCTTGGGCATATTTTGGGGTCTGCTGGGGCTCAGGGGTGCACCTCTTGTCTATCACGACATGTCAGCTCTGTGCGTTAACCAGACACTTCCTTGAGTGGTCCCAGCGGGGGTTAGGGATGAAGAGTGGCTCCCATACAAAGCCCAGTGCATTTCATCACATTTCCTGACTAAATCTCTTCTTTTACATAGCATTATGAAAAAATTTGTCTTTGTGTAAGGTTTTCAGTTGTATCATTTCTGGTGTAACCAGAATAAGAACCCCAGATAAACAATAAATCATTATATATTTACACATATTGAGTTAAATTCTGAAGTCCTGATTCCAAATCCCTTTTTTTGTAGATATAACATGCATGCACACTGTATTTCATTGCTTTATATATCTATAGTCTCAGTGCATGCTCAGCAGCTGTGGTGCATTAAGGTGCACCATGCTTAGTATGCACTATAAACTCTGGAAAGGCTAGCTGTCACTGTTGACGTGTTCCCTAATGGATGAGGAGTTGATTTACATTTCTGAAGGCATACAGAGATATTTTTAGACGAGATTTGGCTGAAGGTAAAAGTTAAATGGCTCTACCTGCCAGTTTATGTCTTGCTGGTTTTTTTTTTTCAAAGCTTCAGACTAGAAGAGAGATTTGGGGCTTAGATTTCATAGAACTATAAAGACATAAAGTCTATATTTGCGGACATTTACGAACCATAACCAGAGTGTAAAATTATACCCAGGAAATGTGACACTGCTCTGCTAGTAACAAAATTTAGGAGGAAAACAGGTAAAGTATTTAGAGCTGCTTGATGACAAAATGTGAAAATAACTTTGTTTTAGAATAAAAGTATTATACCTTAGAAGTAATTCCTTGCTGTTTTCTCAAACTCCTGTGAGTGAATTTTGTATCCTTGATATCACAGAAAATGTTCTTGTACAAATGTTTGCGAATAAAACCTCTTACTTAAACAATGTTTTTATAAAAGACTGAAAAGTCTTCCAGCATTACTTAAAAAAAGCACATAAACAGCTAATATTGGTGCCAGAGGCCATCCTTGGAAGGTTCCTTTGGTCTTATGAGCTGTTGATGGGTCAGTAATATTAACTTATTGACTTATTTAAATTTATTTGTCAACTTTTCTGATAACCTTGCCATTAAATATGTTGCTGCTGCTGCATTATTGTATTGTTTTTTATATTTGTCTTTGCACTTTATCCATTGATGTACTCGAATACATAAAACATGGCGTAACTTGATAGCCAATATTCTGGCATCACTGTATGTGATCTCTATTGTTGTGGTTAGAGTGAAGACAGAAAATATAAAATATGTCTTCCCTGTGTGGAGCTCATGCCCTGGATCTGTTACATGAAGTTAAATTATGTAAAAGAACTGGCCTGACTTTAATGTGACAGATTGTGAAAAAAGTACAGAAGAGGTTTCCTGATTAAAGCATTCCATTTGAACTGAGCAATTGTGTTTTATCTCTAAGCAGAGAGAGAGAGAAAAAGCTCTTATATACAGTTTTATTGTACACTGTAGATATAGTATGTGGTCAGGGACTGGTGGGTCTACCAGAAAAATGTGGCTTTAAGGAAAATAATGACAGTTTAATGGACAGTCTGCCAATCCTCCACTTTAATCCAAATCCTGAAATACCCATATTTCAACAGATATTGTTTAAATTAACAAAATGAAAAATTGTGCTTTTGAGACAACAAAGCTGTCTAAGTTCGGTGATAGCTGTAGTTTAAATCTAAATTCTTTAGATGAAATTGGTATAAAAGTTTATATTCATACCATCTCAATTCTTATTTATTTCTGAACTCTGTGTGACACAATCATTAAGTCAGTGCTTGTGAACTATATGCATGCATCTGGGTTGTAAGCATTGTTAATGTCTGCACTGAATTTAGAGCATCACAGTGCAGAAGTGCATGTCTTATTTAATTTTTTAAAATCTATTTAAGCATACTTTTCATTTGACAAAAAAAGACACAACACTCTATTTTCTTAAAATAAGATTTTTAATATTACTTATTATCATAAAGATATATTTACACACTTTACAGAAATAGAAAATAAAAACACAAAGCTACGCATGAAAGGAAAAAATAAAATAAGTACTCCAAGAGCTAAAGCTTATCTTTTATAAATTAGAAACCAAAAGTTCAAATATGTACACAGTATTTCAACCATTTCTGATACACTTGTTTTATTTATTTATTCATGTCATTTATTTTTGCCCAGTTCAACATCAAAACAGAGACAGGGACTGTACATTTGGCCTGGTGAGTAGTATGAGCACACACCATGAACAGAATATAAGTTTCAGGAGTAATACATTGTCTTTCAAATGGTATCTGCTTGAGACCTAGTAACACTGTTGTGATGGCGTGTAAGCCTACCGACTGCATTTCTCCTAAGATTGTTCTGAATGTGACTGTTCTTGGACACGGTGGTTACATATATGAAGGATGTCGCTATCAAGGCGGGAGGGGCCTGTGCTATTCTGGGTGTAGGAAGTCTCATTTTGAGGCTCCAAGATAATGACAGATCATTGTCATGTCTCATGGGAGTTAAAATCTAGTTATCCTTTGGATTGCCCAGCCAGAGGAAAAGTGTGTATTCATCAGATTGAATATCAGCCACTTGATCCTACAGACACCCACTCTAAAGGCCAACATGATACAGTTTGATGGGCTTAAAGATTCACAAGATAAAATCATGGAATGTGTTGTGTGCCAACTCTGCTTCCAGTTCTGCAATCAATGAAATGTTTTGGTAAATATCAAAGCAATTTCTTCCGGTAGAGAATTGAGCGTAGAGTGGCAATAGGAATAATAATAATAATAAAAAAAAACATAAACCTTGTGTTTTTCTGTGATCTTTTTTTAATGAGGGTGTTGTGTCCGTAGCTATGGGAATCAATGGCTAAGCTAATATTTTAAAACCTGCTTCTAGCTTATTCTCATCTCCATCAGTAGCTCATATCTATCTCTCTGCTCGTCCCCACTTCTTACACACTCCCTGCCAAATGCAAAAATAATTAAACACAGAGGGGGCAAGTTCTCAGAACAAACATTTTTCTACCAGGAAAACATGCTAACAAGTGCATAGGAACATTACTCAGGCCTTGTGATGGTCACAGAGAAGAGGAGTTGGAGAGGAAACATTGAGAGGATAGGAATCGTTTCTCTTGTGTAAGCTTTGCTGGAAAAGACCATTAAGGAAAATGGTTTTGCTCCCCGAGCATAATGTATTGGTTTACCATTTCAGTTTGAGCCTGGACGTGCTTGTCCTTCCACACCACCAGGCCCATTAACCTGATGTGCAGGGAAGCGCTGTGAGCTATGATCTACAAAAAAAGAATGCCTGAAAGCTTTCACGTGTCCACGACATATTGTGCTGCAGACTACTTTTCTATTTTGTTACATCCACAAAAGATACAGCTTTTCACACTGTATTAAAAAAGTAAGCTTTGGACAACCAGCTAGACAAGAATCAGACAGAAAATTGTCACAATACACTGGAAAACCATTCCATACCAAGAGACTCTTGTTTTCAGGGTGTATTTTTCCAGCAGCATAACGGAATTTCAAAAGTGCAGCCTTTCAAACCCATACAGAGAAGTCTTGGAGCAAAGCCACGTCTATTTCTTGTAAGTTGTTGACACCAGAGGCTTTGGATCTGTGGAGTATTTGGCTTTTGATTTTTTTGGATTCAACTGATAACCAGACCAAGATTAAAATGAGTTTTTACATAAACATTGGTTTGCTCTGGTCTCTGAAAGGGTAGCATGGCTGGTGCAGATGGTGAGGATACATTCATGAAGAATAGTGCGGATACAGACGTTACTCGGCTCCGTAACAATAACTTCTGATATGGGGAAATATTGATTTGAACCCCCTTGTCATGACCCAGTCTACTTTCAGCATCCAAACTCCTGCGGCTTTGAACTTTCATCCCCAGCTCATATCTTCCTACTATCTTCCCCAATAATACATGAGACATCCTGAGTAAAGCTGTCTCACTCCCGTGGAGCATTAATGAAATCTACATCTCTGTCTGCGAGGGTATGAAAAAATAATGGTAAAACTGAAATTATTACACTTCTCAGTGCCCTAGGATTTAATACATTTTTAATCAAGGTGAACTTGGCTGGGTGGATTACCACTGTGATTTTAGATGCTCTCTTAATAAAGGCTTCTCATGCTGGGACTGAGAAGACTGCATTTTATTATAATATTTGCATGAGACATGGCGAGAGGGAAAAAGTGTTGGAAATCTAGGTTAACCAGTCACCAAATGCTTATGGTCAAAACTGATTTGAACTCAGGGAGTTAGCTTTTCTGAATTACAATGGACTGAAGTGATATTTTAATCTGAAATCTTAATAGAAAACAACCAGGAGGCTGTTCAGCATACCTAACGCATAAACAAATGATTGGAAGGTGGTCAGTCACAGTCCTAATGTGTTAGATAATTACACACTGAATCAGCAGGGATTTGGAGATTGAAAAGGGGGAAGGGTGTGGTTTCAGTCTAAGCCAATTTAACAATGAGCTCAGACTAAGTGGCCCCGGCCAACCTTGGGGAGATCCATCTGAGAAAGATTAACTCCAGGATTTAATGAGCATAATGATCAAAGCCACGGCCACCTGTGCTGTGGAAGGGCACTCTAGAAAGGCAACTGTATCCAACTTAATGTAGAGACATCATGTGTAGAAATGACTGAATCTAGAAAAATCATGTCTATATTGGTGTATACATAAAGTGATAATAAAGATACAGTATATGAAAATATGCTCATATAAGTTTTAAATGTACTGTATGCTTGTGTTTCATTGAATAAATGCACAAAATAGACTGCTCTAGTACAAGCCTCTATCACAGCACCCTGAGAAAAAAAGAAATAAAACTATAACACAGAAATAAACAAACAGTAATATATTCCAGTATGATGGAAAGGCATAGCTTTTTGTCAGTGAAATGTGTTGTTATAAGGGTCAAACCAGCCATGTGCTGAATATTAAAACCGCCGGAGCACTAGTGGTAGGCTGATCGTGGTGACATTTTAACAGAGCTGATGCTTTCAAATGGCTCCTTTTTTCATCTATTCAACTTGTCCTCTTTGCCGACATTGTCTGACATGGGATGTCTGTTTGCAAAAATTTTAAATGCATAATGTATCAGTGTATCAAGACTTTAAACAAGAGGTAATGTGTTTTTCGTTTCACCCTAACCTTTTATTCCTCCGTTCCTGGCAGCATTGTGGAGAACGTTACTATTTGGCACTTCATTAAAAGGCAAGGCGGTCTGTCGGTGGAGCAAACCGCCACTGCCAGTTAACAGTCGTGTAGAGCAGCTGCGCAGGGCAGCAATGTGGTGAGAAGGCTTGGGATTGCGGACAGCACTGGGATTTGGGGTCAAAGGACTCATTCAAGGTGGGACATGTTACAGTAACCTTGAGCTTGTCAGGAAACCCCCCTTCCCCAAGGTGTTAATGAGTTCAGAAACACCAAAATAGCTTTGGATTAAAGAATCTCCTAAATGAGGGAATTATTCTGTCACTTTAATAAATTGTTTTGACAACATGTGCTCTCTTTTCAGTCCAGCCTTACTTTGCATGTGGACATACAAGCATTGAGAGGTACAAAGCACCATTAATAATGATAATTACGTGATGAGTATGATGTCATTCAGACGTGACGCTTCTCCTTGTCCAGTTTAAACACTAAATCTTTTGTTCTTTTTTGCAGCAGACATCCAAAGTATCTTGACTAAACTTTGCTTATGTCAATTTTTAAAACGGACTCTGCCTTTCTACATAATCAGCGCCCTCACCCACTAGTAAAGCTGTTAAGTAGCTACACAGCAATGACATCAGCGGCTGCTGTAACGTTGTATCTGAATCAAGTGAATACCACATTCTGGAGCAGTGACAGATGCTTTAAGACTCAGACTGTTTTGACCGGGCTCCCTCTCCACCACATGTCATGCAAAGTGTGTGAGACTCTCAGGGAGATCGCTGTGATTGGGCTCTATTAAGCAAATAATAGGAAAATTGAAAAGAAAAACACTTGGGAGAAGACAGAGATAGATAAGTAGTGAGGGAGTAAGAGAAAGAGAGAGACAGAGAAATAGAGTCTGGTTGCTCGGGTTCAATACCCCCCCACCCCAACCCCCTTTTCCTGCTCCCTATTCCTCCTAGAGCTGAGGGTGAGTGGCTTGTCCTGATTTTTTTTTTTTTCTTCTTGTTTTTTGTGGACAGAGTTGCTTGAAGAACCAGCAGGTGTTATGGACATCACTCTTCAGGCTGGGCAAGCATAGGCCCTTCAATGCAAGGCCCCCCAAGGCAAAGGAAGAGCATAGAAATCAGAACCTGGGGGAGGGCGCTCAAAGCATCATCTGCAAAACAGGAAAACAACACAGAGAATGCACAATCAGCATGTTTTGTTTGTTTTTCCTTAAAAACATGGTCGTGTAGAGAAGGGTTTGACTTAATTAGTGTTTTGTTTATCAGAAAAAACTCAACATCTCTCCAGGGGAACACAGTATGTAAGAGACCTTGCAACTTAATAAATAAATAAGTGAGTATTTCATTTATTTATTATAAAAGGATAGGCCACTTACTAATACAATAGTGCACATTACTAGTGTATTTTTCTTTTGTGTTTTGTTTTTGTATTTTATTAGAAAAAGCTAATGTAATCCTTATATTCTTAGCATAATTCAATGCTTAGCACATGCACTAACAATGGAATAAACACCTTTTTTTTTAGCAAAAATATATGTCTCATAGTATGTATACACAAAAACAAAAATGCCCAATGATTTACTCTTAAATGTGTCTTGTATTTTTGCTTTGTTTTTTAGAGGAGTTTTGTAAAATCCATTATGAGTAGTCCATGTCTTACCTGCAGTAGAATTAGTGTAGTACTTAGAACAAGATCACTGAAAAAACTACTTTATTTTATTATTTAAAGCACCTCTAACTTAAAAAAAAACAAACAAACAAAATCAAAACAGTTCAAGGATTCATGCAGTACTTCACTTGACTGTAAATTATTTATCTTAACATTTTCTTAATTGCAGAATATGGTCTATGTCACAGTAATATGTCAAACCATGTCACATATGATATAATTGTGTGATGCAGAAATAACATGATGTAAAACCCCACAATACAGCAGGTTGTGTGAATTTTTCATGTTTAAATAGTTTCAGATTGTAAAAACTTGGCTGTCTTGGTGGCCTCATGCTGAGTAGCTGTTAACTTGTGAGACCACTGCTGTCTTCTGCAAATAAGACACTGAATTATTATTTGTATTTCAGACACCTCTCTGAACCTTTTATCAAAAATTTAACTTTTAATTTAACACATGCAGGTCTAATGTACCACATTATCCAATTTTGGTGCCAAGAAATATCACCTTGTCTGGCTGTATCTGGGACTTTTGTACCCGATTGTATTTCTCTCTACATTGACTATTCAGTCACACACTGCACTTCTACCACACTCATGGAGGTATCTGTGAGCAATCCTGGACAATAGCTGGGTTTTTCAGTGTTCTTGTCACAGATGGTACTTACAACTATAAAACTTAATTTGTGAATTTCTCAGTTGTATCATCAGATCAAAATATCCCAAAATCATTAAGTTCTTTTATGACTGCTTCCATGCTCTTTTAGCTGTCTGTATCATGACTCATTTGTGGTGGTTCGCGTACCATGACAAATATATCGTGACAGAACGGGATACTTTTGAAGATATGTAAAATCATCATTTTGGTATGCCTTTATACCATGCAGACATTCAAACCCTAACCCAACAAGTATGCCCCTCAGGAAGTTTTTGCTGAAACCTTCTTTGTGTTGTTCTCTGTGTTATCTTGCACATCTTGAAGAAAAGGCTATCCTAGACATGTTCTAACCAGATTTCATGGTCTTTGATTGGAAAGTGCAGCAGGGAGTAAGAAAAACAATTGTATATCTGGCTGTGAAACACAAGCCCAACATTATACTACACTCTGGGGACTGGATTACTTCTTGACAATGAAAATCTTTCATCTTCTATCGTTTTTTAATCTTCTCCTATCCTATGATGATTTCAGAAGATTCAGCATGCTTCATTCGCTGATAAGAGCCAGAGCTTGAATCAAGACAGCATTTTTCTGTGGACATGTAATGTTCCTGAACTGATTTATGGTATATCTAATCTCCTGCGAGTTGTTTTATTTGTTCATGTCCTTTGTGCTTTTGGATCCATGATATGATTTCAGTGCAGAAACTCCCTTGAAGTCATGCAACATTATATAGTGTATGGGAAGGACATGCAGACATTATGCTGATGGGTAAATGCTTAAAAGACTCATTCACTGAGTTTTCTCACACTCAGGGTCACTAGGGGTTTCCTCTAGCTTTAAATCTGTAATATCCTGTTGTTTTTAAGACTGTCACTGGCATGTTCCAAGAGTTGTAATAGCATGGCTTAACCTGAATCTACTTAGATGCTCAAAGAAGTTGACCCAGGTTGCCATCTTTCTTCTCAGAGCTGCTCACATCTGGAACTTGTAATGATGAAAAATCCAACTTCGACTCAGGTGTCATACAGAATAAAAGATGAGCTGCTTTTGACACAAAGATTGGGTGATGTTGCTAAATAGCATGAGGCTGGAGGATGGACAACGTCAAGGAAATCATTGTCTTTTATCTTTATATAAACAGTGTAGTAATTATGTTTTGGACAGAAGTGACATATCCACAGAATCTGTCTGTGTATGAGTCCCAGTCCTCAGCTGGATGTATCTATTGAACTCTAGCTTTGATCAAACAAACTGCATCTCCAGCTGCTTCCAGAAGTGATTTTTCCCACCATCAGCACAAACTGAAGAAGAAAGCAGGAAGCATGAGGAAGAACAGAGCCTTTCAAGCTGATGCGTTAGAAGATTGGACAGATTGATGCTGGATATCAGGCCTTGTAAAAGACTTAATTCTTTCTGGCAGGCTGTGGTCAAACTGAACTGAAAAAAATCTGACTTTCAGTACCGATTTTCCTTGAAGCATTTATTTATTGATGGTTGGTATTCCACATTCACTAAAATACTGATGGACAGCCTTATTTTCATTGTGGTCAAGTTGGGGTAAAATGACATGGTATGTGGAGAAAACTCCATGAATGAGGTGAACTATACACTTAGTAAAGAATGAGGAGGAGTCAGAGAGGGGAGTGAAAAAGAAAAAAAAAACTTCAGTGTGTTGTGGTTTAAGTGGTGTTTGCGGAGACAGCATTGTGACTCACTGAACTGTTCACTTTTACTGAGCTTCACAACTTCCTGAAGCTCCTCTTATTGCGTGGCCAGCATTCTGGCACTGAACATAAGCTCCAAACACTCAACTCACTGAGAGGATTCTCACATTTTATTGCCAGACGAATGGAAGTTTTAAGACCCATCTTGTCCTTCAAGTGCTACTATCCTGGCTTGGACCTTACTCATTGTTTTCACCTTTGTTATAAGCCTCTAGAGTCTCGTATTCAAAGCAAAAGGGAGCTCAAAGAGGCCTAACCTAATACACAAAACTACAATAAACATTGATTATCCATAATTCACTATAGGTTGTAAAGCATCTCTGGATGTTTTAGAGAATAGACCTTTCAAACGTCTTTATCTTTGATCCCTATTCCTTAAAACCGATTAACCATGCCTTGACACTCTCTGGCTGCAGCCTCCTCTCACTATGGATTTAATTTACAGGGGACCTCTGCAGGTCAGTGCGGTATGGTTGGCACCTCCTGCAGCGATATTGTGTCTTATTCAGCTTTCCTGTCTCTCACATTGTCTAGGAAAGACGTTGAAATTCTGCTGTTACCTTCTTTTCATAAAAACATGCTGACATTAATGAGTTTAAACCTGGACGGCCTGTAAATTTGATAGTGGTATTAAATTGCCTGTAGTATATTTTAGTTTCTCAGTGAAGCTTGATCTGTTTTTACTGAAATACAGTGAAAATGTTTGGGTTCAGTATAGAAAATCAAACTGTGAAAAGGTGACAAGCAAAATATTATCTTTGATTATAAATGTGAGAGTTTTTCACACAAAATCTTGTTTTACCTGACAGCAAACTAAACATTCGCTTTCAAGAAAATAGTTGCTGCCAAGAAACCTAACTCTACAAATTATTATCTTTGGATAAAAGGTTTTAATTGACTTAACCAGATGGAGAGTAAAGATCTTTTCCAGCTGAATTAACTCAAAGGTTAGGTTGTATTAGGACATAAATGACGTAGATTTAAAAACAACCTTTATCGTTCTAGGAAGCTTGTAGGCAAAGTCCAATAATCGTTTAAGACATGCACTTTTTTTCAGTGCCAACAATAACATCCTTCGGATGGAGCTCAGTCTGACTGTGGTCATTAAGTTTCCATGTAAGAGTTTTTAGCTCGTCAAGTATTTCGGGGCTGAACTTCATATCTCTTTATACATTTCTCTGTTCATGAAGATTTTCTCACTGAACTCGTCAGTTTCTTTAACTGCTCAACTCTCACTCAACAGAAAACTGACCTGGTGGATAAAACACAGCTGAGACAGACAGCTAATCTATATATTTTTTATTTTCCAAAACTCTCTGAGGAGTAGAGTCCTTTTATTGCATAATGCTGGCTGTGTTATCACCGGTTTGTTGAAACTCACCTTGCTCTAGAATGGCATGGGGCCCTTGTGGGAAAGACGGGGTCGTGGGCGTCTTCTCTTCCAGCCGGCTGGTCTGTGGGTCTGACCGCCTCTCGGTGGATTTTGCGGCACCATTTTTCTCATCTTTGCTGCCTCTTCCAGCTCTCTGCCATGCTCCGTGGAGGCCATGGGACCTGGAGGACACATGCACAGAAAAGAGATCAATTTGACAAACAAAAATGGTCTTCCCAGTAGATTCAGATCGTGTTACAAAACTTTCTCTCATCCAGGTCATCACAATTTGATCCTGAGCCAAGTAAATCAGTGCTTATAAAGAAGTGGCACAATCCGAAAGAGGGATCACGCTGGTAATAGATGAGGAAATAAGAGACATGTATGGATAAACTTGTGGGAGATTCTGTGTGGCCCCTTATAAGCCCACCCAGCATTCTTGCTCATCAAGTTGGTGTGGTCCAACACAAAGCACCGCAGAAACACAAAGCCCTGGCAGAGGCGAAAACCCTAAACCCTCTGTCTCATGTCTCCATCACTCTCCCTTAAAATTACAAACTACATACAACACCAAACCCACTGGAGGTGAATCTTGTTGCAGGATTTGTCCGAAGCTTGGGGATGAGTTTAATAGCACTCAGTCTCACTGGGAGCGTGTGGATGTCTTAAGTGTGTGAGTATGCGTGTGTATGAGAATGATTCCAGATGTTTTTAGTCATTTCTCAATAAGTGTGGCTTGATCCCTTAAAGCCCTTCTTTTCCCCATGCCGTGGTCCACCTCAAGTGTCTGCGACCTCTCAACCTATGGCAAACTGACAGACCGCCTCTTGGGTCCTTTTTTTTAAAAATTTTTTATAATGATTCGCAGCAAAACTTTATTTGTAATGGGATATTTAATATGGGTGATCTTTCACACTGCACCTCATTCTTTAGTTCAGTGAAATTTGAGTAAAAGCAACAAAGGGCTTCATGTGAAAGTGGTTAAATATTAGCAGCTATGTATGTGGTGATGAATATGTAGTTTGAATCAGTTAATATCATACTATACTGAGCTTTTGAAGTGGAGTTTTATACCCACGATTAAAGAAACCCTGAAGCTGAGGATATTGTGAGTTTTAAACCATAGTTTGCCAATTTAGTATTATCTTTTATTCAACCTCCTATTTTTAGTTTTGACCAATCAACAGGTGATTTATTTTTTATTTAAGAGAGACTTCTGCTCAGGAATAATCAACATCTTCTTAATACCTTACCAATGATTCTCTTTAAAGGCAGTGATTTCTTAAGAGCCAAACTAACCCCTTTTTTTCTTTGCACATTTAACTCCATCAAAAAGCAGATTGACATTACACACATGAGGTCATGACATTCCTGTCTCCTCCCCTCAGAAAGACTGGCACCGTTTTTAGAATTCCCGAGGGAATGACCTTCCTTAGCTTTACAAGCGCTTCGGTGAGGACACAGCTTAAGATAAGTCAGCTGGTTTGACTGCAGAAGCTTGTAAAAGCAAAAAAAGTATACTGAGGACAGCAGCTGAGCAGCTTAAAAAAGTGGCGATGATGCTAGGTTTGCACTTTTCTTAAGAATCTTTTCATCAGTCATTGTGAGTTGTGATATTAAATGTTTTTAAATGAACAAGGCACAGCTGTGGCTCTGAACATGTTGGCTAACTTAGATTTTATGGTCTGGCTCTAAAACCTGATTACTGCATTTAAAAAGTCTTTAGTGTGTCAAGCAGATAGCCTCGATTTGTTGAAAAGAGAGCAAATTCAAATACAGGACTTAAAACATTGTCAGAAGAAAAGCAAATTCTTCCTGCAGACTTTATTAACTAATGACCTTCAGCTGTGGCTGTATGAAGACTGCTTTTAAAAGAACAACTTTCTTTGAAAACGAGGAAGAAAAGAAGAGTTTAAGGCTTTCAAATTTAAATAAGGGTTAACTGCATGACTGAACTAGACAGCTTGTTGAATGTTTTTATGTATATCCCTTAAATGCCAGACATCTCAAGTTCCAATTCCATGCTAATCCTCTTCCACAAGCACATTACACAGTATATTTATAGGCTAACAGTGGGCTAATTCATTTGCAGCAACAGAAAATCTTGGTTGCATATTTCTGCATCTAAAGCACATCTTTGCCCCTTGGAGCACTAATCTGAACATTATCCTCTTGATATTGTTCTAGATACACAATGAATGAGAGACGTTCACACGTTCTAAAGGCATTCAGCTCATTTCTTTCAAATCCAGGGGCTTGAATGTTAATACTCACAATGTTTGAGTAGATTTTGTGGCAAACTGAAGTTTTATAGAGAGGTCCTGTTTCTCCCTTTTGCCACATGAAACACCCTCTTCATTTAGATGCAGAACACACAGAAACACAAGAATGTCAGCAGGCTTGAAAACAAACTTGTTCATTCAACTTCTCATCTGCAGAAGTTGTTTTAGTTGATTTGAGTGATCACATTTAAAAGTGGGGTGAATTGCGTTTGATCCCACATGGAAAAAATAAAACTGAAAAGACACACTTTTGGATGTAAATTTCTGTAAAGAATTTCAGCAAACAAATTGGAGACATACCCTGTTTACCTATTCTGCAAAAGAAAGAAAGAAATGTTGACATGTCCAACAGCGATAACTGCAGCAAACACAGAGATACACAATGCCTAATGGCTGTTGATGTATCGTAATTAGACTGTACCGATTTAGCACCTTACTAGTCATGTTGACCACTCAAAGAGCTTTAACACTACATGTCACATTTATCTGTACTCATACAGTACTTCTATAATTATATACTAAGCTTTCCCCTTTCTCACATATTCATTTAGACACATAATAGACACATTTCAGGGTTCAGTGTCTTGCCAAAGGACATGTAGCAAGGGAGAAGCCTGGAATCAATCCACCAACTTTCCAGTTGGTAGACGACTGCTTTTCCTCCTGAACTACAGCTGCCCATGGGATGGATGAGTGGAGTGTTGGTCTTCTTTAACTAGTGCTGCAAACAGATAAGACTCAGTCACTATGTGCACACACACACAAAGGAGTGCAAGATAGTAGAGTAATTGTACCTCGGCTCATACAACTCATCTGCTATGCCTCTCCGGGTGGCTCAGCCTGTCATCTAGGACCATAATGAGACAATTTAGATGTTTCCCGTCATGGCAAGCTGTCAGCCACAACTCTGCACCGGGGTTTGAAGGAAGAACATCTTATGATTCTTCTGACAAACCTCAACCTATCCTATCTGGCTAGAGAAAAGTGTAATGAAAGCTGCTAAAAATAAGCCAGGTCTCAGTGATAATAGTGGCAGTATAGATTAACTCTTGCAGCCTGTATGGAGAGCATCTCAGTGTGACAGACACATCAGCACCTAGCTTCATGTCGCAACCCCATCTATGGTGAAAGACTCACAGATTGCATGTGGCATCATCTGTTGCTCCTCTGAACAAGATCTTTTGATTGTCTCCATGGCAGGTTCATCACTGGATAATGCAGATTTCATCTCCATAAACAAAGATATCTCTCCTATCTTATTGCTCTGAAATTGGATCCAGTCTCTGTAGTATCGCATCTGATCTTTTCCCATGGGAGATTTTAATGTTTGCGTTCAGCTGGTAAAACAGTCAAAGAGCTGGATAGCATATGTCGCACAAAAACAAGGATCTTACACCTTCCTCTAGTGACCTTAGAACCTCAATTTTGCACTCTTTCCACCAAAACTCAGCTCATCTTTTCTCACTTGGTAATTTCCTAATTAAAGTTTAATAAAGGGGGAATTTCAGGAATGCCTTGTTATTGCTGCTACTGCTGCTTGCAAGAAGTGTGGAGAAGAGTGGTTGTGGCCAGAAAAGGATAGGAAGAGGTGGTCATCTAGAGAAAAGAGTAGTTGACAGTGTCACAAACTGGCCAGACTCCAGACTGATGATCTCCATGTTCTGCTTTTTACATTTACTGATGTGATATCTGTTATTTTGTTTTTTTTTTGTTTTGTTTTTTTTAATGGCTCGCTCTCTGTCTTATTATGCCACAGCGGAAAGTAGAATATTGACAGTTTATCCTTGTTGATTCGGCAACAGTCCATCAGTGGTGTCTGGAGAGATGTACGTCTTCTACTTATCCATCCAGCCCGAGGAGAGATGAGAAATGGCTGTCCTCTGGTTCAATGCCAAGTTCATCAACTGCCCTCATGGCTGGCAAGTGCGAACTATATATCACACCGCTGTGTCAGTGCAGGAACACAGCATGGCAAATAGGCTGGAGCGGCTTATTAATAGTTGTAAAGGAGATTTGTGTGTATCGACTGCCAAAACAACCACATAACAAATGTGTGAACTTGTAAATGCAGCCACAGCATAATGGTTTTTGTGCCACCAGGACATAAGAGATTAAACTATGCCAGCCCGGGAGTTTAACTACAGCTACAAGTACACAAGAGGGCTTGTGTTTATTAGAAATATAAAATGTAAACATACATAGTGAGTTATGGCCACTGAAATTTGTTCTCAGCTGTGTTTAATTTTCTTTGTCAGTGTAAAATGATTTGCTGTCCTCTTGAATTTTATCTGTTTGTTTACCTGTCTCGCTCATTACTCATAACCCTCATCATGAAACTGTTGCGTGCAATCTCATAGATTCATTTTCATGGTCAGCTGATCTTTTCAGATTTAATCTCTCCTCTGTGTGTCTTTTCACAGTTGCTACATCAATTATCTGTCACCTCTCCATTCTGCTTACTGCTTTTTATACAATTTTTATCTTGAGGTGTAAACTCAAGCAGAACTGAGGAAAGGCATCAGCTGTGTTAGTTTCTGATTTTTCTTCAGGCAGCGGAACATCTTGACCAAATTAACAAAGCTAAGATATTTTTAAACAGTGGTGATCAGGCCAGGCCAAAGTATTCCAAGAGGTATCAGCTTCCTTATCAAGAAGCATTCCTCTGGTACCATAAGAAGGAATTTTTGGTGATCCTGTGACTTAGCTTGTGGCCTACAAATGTCAACACATTTTTGTATGGAGGTTCATGATTGTCAGATGTTATATCTTGAATTAATAATTAGTAATATTCCAGGACTAATTAAAGTATTTTCCTGTACCTCAGTTATCTATCAAAAGCCTTAATTTCTGATCAAACTCAATTCACCTTTATTTATATAACACCTTATCAAGCACATAAGAGCAATCCAAAGTGATTTAAAAGTAAAAATGATGTAATAAGGCAACAATAAAATAAACCAAGTAAAAAAAATTTCACAGGAAAAGAGCAAAAAAATAAGATTTGAGAGATGACAAAAATAAAAGCATATTACAGTAATAAATTATAGTAAAATAGATAATGATAAAAGCAATGATACATAAAATCATTTCAAAACTGCCAGACCAAAGAGACAGATTAGATGAAAGCGCTCTCAAATAGACGTGTTTTAAGTTTGACTTAAAAACTAGAGAGTTTCTGTGTCCTGACCTCTCTATCTCTCTCAGATATTTTATGTTAAGAGGTAATTTGCATAGTAGAATCCTGACAGGATCACTTAAAATAATGATCATGGTATACATTATTTATAGTCTTCATTGTCAAAATAGTCTTTGATCACCTTAAAAATTTCTCAGTGGCATTTCTGTCAGAGCCCCGCTGTGTTATTTACAATTATCCCAAGTTGCAAGTAAAATTTAAGTCTTTTTTTCTCCCTATCTGCAAAATGATTGGATTAAATAACAGACAATTCAAGCTTTTCAAACTTAGAAGCCATATAAATTCGCTCAAAACACTAATAACATTAAAGCTTTCCTTATACCTTAGGATATACATTTTTATTGCAAAATAATTTCTACATATGAATAAAAATGTAAAGATAGACATTTGGGTCTATATGCAAGGTATGTACAGCTTATTGCTCTTTTTGGCAAATGAAACAATGTTTGTCTTCGTGGGAGAGAAAGAATTAATACCCTGGTGTGTGTATCCATGGTTATTACCATGACACTAGAGGGACAGGCCTACTATCTACATTGTGTGCTCTCCTCCTTCATTCACTAAAAGGAAAGGAGTAGCTTTAGCTAATGAATCCCTGTATAGCATGCCATTACTTCAGACATACTAACCCACACTTCCAGACAGAATCATGTCATGAGTAGTGATGCTTCCACTACATAAACACATTAAAGGATCAGGGTTATTAAGGCAAGGATGAAATGTGTTAAATGTGCCAGATACAAGCCAAATATTCTTTAAACCTAGAATAAGCCCCACAGTGCAACAGCATCATACTGCATATTGTCTGCACAGTAAGTCTAGGCCTTGGAAGAAACTGGTACCAATTGCTTGCCGACTTTCAGACCATGTTACCATGGCAGCTGTGAATGGTGCTCAGTTTGGGGCAAAAGGAGTGGCATTGTCAGCTGATATCAACTAGGTTCTCAATTTACAAATTTCACAGCACAGAGTCTGAGTGCATGGTCAGCCCTTTGACTCTGTGTGATGTTTTCAGCCTCCTCTGTGAGCCACCACACTTTGCATCTGAGTGTTCATCTCAGGGAGGGTGAAGAGGGTTTGTTTTGGTCATGAGCACTTTTTTTTTCTATTGGGACTGTTTGATATGCAGCATTGTTGTACTGTGATAATGCTAGGCTTGTGGTTGAGCTGAAGGCTGGCTTTGTCTACACAAAATCCAGTGAGGAAACCAAAGTGCATGAAAAGTTGCTCCCATTACTGCAGCTTTTAAGCTTAACCCCTTGTCTAGCCTGCTCTGAAAGTTACCCCCCCCACGCACATAATGAAGGTTCTGACTAATTGAAAACAAACTGCGAAGCCCTGTGGCTTCCAACTTTCTACAGATGTCCCTTTGAGTAAGTCAGCCACATGTGAAGTGGTGCTATATGCTCCTGGACTACAGAGTATATGAAATGATGAGGTGTGAGACTGCATACTCTGCTATGATCAGAGCGCAGTGAGTTCAAAGGGCCAGGCAGCCGCACTGAGCCAGCTAATGAAGCCACTGACTCCCCTCACCACTTGACTGCCTGTTGGTTTATTCACAATCCCACTTTAGCTGAAGAAGTGAATTTGTGTATACAAGGTTACTGCAGGTTGAAACCTACTGAGCATGAGCTGTCTGTGATGTAAACATAAAATAACTCCAAGGGGAGATTTCTATTAACAACTTTCCACTATATGTGCCAAACATCGGAGGGCAGAAGCGGAAGAGATGCTGGTGCTGCTGTTTCCGTTAACAGCAGCAAGGTTAACCTCACAGCACATGGCAAGTACAGTAGGTAAGGATACCAACCGTTGCCCCAATCTCCAGAGATTGTTTGTCAAGGGCAAAGGGATCCTCCAACCATCCGTTTCCATGGGCACACTAATCAGATGTGAAACACAGCCCGCCCTCTCCTTTATTATAACCCCACCATGCAGTGGACTTGTGTGCTTTCTTCCATTTGTGATGTGGGAATATTTGAAAAAACATAAAGATTGTGCAGGGTTTACTGCGGCTTTTAAAGCCCAAGGAGACCATTACTATTCCCTATAGCATAAGCTATACAATTAAAGGAAAATAGCTCTAGCATTGCATCAGACAGTGTTATCACTCAACCAAACTAAAGAGTACAAAACACTTAGGAACTTAAAATTTTAATGAAAGGATTATCACTAGATAAGCTATTATTTCCTCCTGTCGCTATTTGGGATATCACTATGTCTAAAGATGTGGAAAAGATGTGCTAAATCGTGTGTAAAGTAGCATAATTAATGTTTAAGCCAAAATACAACATTAAACTGTTTTTCTGCATCACACAAAATCCTTCAATCATTTACAGCTGCAACCAAAAATGACCACATGGTTGCAATATCTCTGGAAGCCTTACAGTAGCTGATTTTCTGCCCAGCACTGGTTGGTAACAAGTTTTTAGTTGGAAAAATTGATGCCAGAGAAGCCAAATGGAATTGAAATGGCAGTAATAGCCAATGTTTGTGTTTAGCAAATAATGAAGGTAATTGGAATACAGGTAAAGTGAATTTTCTTTATATTCTCAGTAATTCTTCCATAGTGGTTCTCACTTTAAGTAATAAGTATTTCCTACTATGTTTTATCACTTATATCTTTGTTGTGTGGTGCAAAAAAAAAAAGCCCCTCTGGATAAAGAGAATGCAATAAAACTTGATAAGCAATTTCGTCATACATATTTAGTAAGGGAATAAAAGTTGTAAAGACTTTTACTGACAGGCTCAGCTGCAGAGTGCTGCAGGTGAGCGCAAGTTCACTATTAATTGGGCTGCTATGTCTACAGGGTGAGGATAAGCTGTTTGCCTGATGCTCAAGCATGTTTATGAATTCCATATATTGTTTTGCTCTTCTATTTTTACAAACATCTGTTCATGTTCAGGGGCTCTGAGTGCAGGGAGGCCTCTCCTCCTTGGTGAACAAGACAGAGGGACACAGTGAGGGGCCCTGTCCTGATCCAGGAAACAGTATGTGGGGAGATCCATGGTATTAGTCAGGGGGAGATCATTTGATTGACCAGCATTTAAGTGTACGTGAGAAATAGTCTCCTAGGGAAAATAACCGTTGTGATCAAAGACAGAGCGATTTAGATGAATAATGCATGATTTCATAAATGAATGATTTCTGTGTTGTCACAGAAGGGACCCAATTTGCAAGGAAGATGGAGGAGATTGGGCATTTTTACATTTTTTTAACGTTTAATTATAGAATTGAACATAAGGTGCATTATAGTTAGAAACCAACTGAGGTATACCACCCCATCCCATGATTGTCTGACCGTAAGGGAGACAAGTATATCCTCTTGCTTAAGGCTTTGAGTTTAGTCAGAGCCCTCTGGGGTGTCAATAAATGAACCCAACATCTACTAAATCCCACTCCATAGCCCCATTCCACACTCATACAGTATCTTTATAGCTCTGAAATCTCTTATCTGGCGTAGAACTGCCAAACAAAAGCCAGCTGTGTGGCAGTTTTAGCCATATATGAAAACCATACATGATAGTGCCAAAAGAAGTTTGAAGTTAATATTAACCATATTTATCTGATATTTTAGATTAATTCACTTCTGCTTCTTCAGAACCTCGTAACTGGTAAAGAATAATTTTCTACCACAAATGACATCTCCAAGGCAATATAAAGAAGTCATATTTTCCTATTCTGGGTTCCTACAAATTGAGCATGAAAGTAATTAAAGCACCTGCATTCTTAAAGACCATAATATTTATTCTGTGGTCTGGCAGGCCGTTAATAAAAATGTCCACTCAGATCTTGATCAGCAATCCGATCTGCTGGTACAACCACTATAAATGTAACACTTAATGTTTGAAAAAGGAGTCATAAATCACTTTAATATTGGACGCTGGTGGAAAACAGAGCTGTTTCTGAGAATATCTGGGTCTAATTAAGTTGTAAGGAGTGCCCCGGGCCCGAGGACAGGGTCTGGCGATCACATGAGCTCTGGTTAACACAGGACCCCTTCCTCAGCCCCACTACCTCTCACCCAAACATGAGGGGTTGCACCCTCAAAACTCAAAGGGGGGCCTCAACTACAATAGACATAAAAAAAGGAAACAAGATTAGTTGGACAGACATCTTTTTTGCTGACTTGCAGTGTCATTATGCCACACATAAAATCCCCCCCCAAAAAAAGGACAGGATCAGCCAGTTTTTAGATGTAGCTGAATTCCTCTCAGCTCTCTGCCTGTCTGCCCTTTTATTTTTTTGCCCCTTGGACTGTCTTTTACTCCTCCTTTGCTTTTTTTCTCCTTCACTGGATTTGCTTTCAAGGGAAGATCTAAGTGAGTAGATTTATTCATTCAAATGATTCTGAATTACATTACAGCAGCCCAGCAGTCACATATGCCAAAGTCTTCAACAGCTTAGCTCTCTGGAGACTGTTAGCCCAAAGGTTAGCCTTATATCCCTACCAAATGAGCTATGATTTCTCACCAAATCTCTTCGTTAACTCCCACCCCACGGCAATTATTAGTGGGTGTCATTCAACAAGCTCATATTGAGTGATAATATACAGATGTGAAATCGTTTATCACACATAGTCCTTTAAAAATTACCTTTCTACAGTCTCCAGAAACAGTGAATTACATATCATGTAACTTGCAGTTACGTTTTTAGGGTTGTGTCATTAAGATGTTTCAGAGTGGTAAAAATAACTGCAATGGATTTTCTCTGTCTGGTTTAATACTTTATATTTCAAGGTACTAAATCACATCCAACCACAATACAGAGCAGCTGCTTCTGAAACTCCTGAGGTAATTTTATGCTGTTTTTATTCTACAATCCCAACTATAACACAAACATTAAAATCCTGCTAAAGCAGTATAAACTGTGTCAAAATCTTACAGAGCTGTCAATCTTCACTTTTACAGCCACCCATTATTCTTATATTGTATTATGTGTGATTAGAAGGATATAATTCTGGTGCTTCTCTTAAATCCAACAGAGTATTATAAAAATTTAGATAAATCAATGAGTTTCCAAACAACTCATCAGGTTGAGTGTATTGAGTTTAGGTGTGTGTGTGTGTGTCTGCAGTGGATAAAATCCAGTGATGCTGCAGGTTATCGGCTCTATTTCCTTGCAATGCTGCATCAAGAGGAAATCCAGGTTCTCCACGAAATGGATTTCATCTGACCCTGTGGGAGTGTTGTGTAGTGTGTGTAATATAAACCCAGCTGGTCCTCACAAGCTTCTGTGCCTAAAAAAAGGCCCTGTGATTTTACTGTAATCCTTCAATAACCTTACCACTGCTTCCCCTTTGACAGAACTGTTTGCCCACAGTTATTGCTCTATCTCTGGACATCTGGAAAAGTTTAGTAGCTTTTCTTTTCCCTACAGCGACCATAAACACATCCACACACACAAACACCTTCCTTAGATTAGAGAAACTGGGGATTATGAGTTAAAGCTTGCTGGTTAAGGTTGATTTACGTCCATAGATTTTGTTTCACATTCTATTAAGACTTAACTAGGCTCTATGTGCCTTAATGAGCAGCTGCATGTGTAGTGGTTTCCCCTGCATTGGCTGTACTTTGACTTGCAACATTTGGTTGAGCATCTGAACAAGATCGGAGTTAGTGAAGTATGCATGCATGCTGGTTCCACAGAGCAGGTATAGCTCCAACAATACATCAAAGTTTAATACAGAATAATAGCACTGCTGACAGCTCTCATAAAATCGCCCACTTCCCAAGCAGACGATTTCTCTGCCAGATAATCTCTCTGATCTGGGCCCCTGCTCACACTCACCACAGCCTCACCTGTTCCACCCAGGCTGGATAACTGCACCTGTGTATATGTGTGAATGGGTGACTGTGTGTGTGTGCATGTCTGAACTAGCCGCCATTGTTTTTATGCTCTGACTCTCTAAGTGAAGACTGATAGTGTGTTGCAATTGCAGAAAAAGTGAAGCGTTGGTAACTTATGAGAGACTGTGACAGACATGTTTTGTAAACTGTTTATGTGTCATAAGACTTTCACAGAGGGAGGAAGAGTGGTCGACCTCAGGATGAATTATGGATACCACATGTCTAAAGCTGGAGCCCACTCTTGAGCCAGAGTGCTTTTCGAGGATGGGTAATTGAAGTGCACTGCTAAAGGATGCTAATATTACATAGAGAAGGCCTCAGGAGCTCATTTAGTGTACTGAATGAATATTGTAAGTAGCTTTATGTTGAGTGAATTGCCCTTTGTGCTAGAATTCTTGTTAATATGCATCTCCACCCATAATTACAATCAAAGCTCACACAGGCACACTTCCCCACCGTATATCAGTCAGATTCACTTCTATGTGCACACACACATGCTCTCCTTGTTTCACTCGTTATATCTTTCTCAGACACAAGCACGCACGCAGATGCCTAAGAGAGAGAAAGCCCACTAAACGTGAAAAGCGTTTGTCTCAAGATGAAAGGCTTCACACCCACTGCCTACATGCAGAGTCTCTTCCGACACCTTCCCGCGACAGCGCATACTGTAGCAGAGGCTTGTGCTACGCAGACACACTCCAGCTAGCATCCCTCCCCACACCCATCAACACCGCAACACACTTGCATCCCTGCCTCTCTTTCACTCCATTTCTCTCTCTTTCTCTCTGATACTACAGTAGCAGCCAGGGAACCAATAGGCGCATAAGTGGCATGACTTGACCGTTGAGAAGGATAAGCTTTCATGAAAGCCCAAGGCACAGCAACCTTGTTTTCCTCGTCATTGGTAGCACGGTGGGCTCTCAAGCATGGAACATGCTTAGCCACACGCAGGGCGTGAAAAGCGACACTGACTATGATGCTAGATAATTGCTTCCCATTTAGACAAAAATAGCATGTCGCTGTAACGAATGTGCTGGGGAGCATGGGAGCTTTGAGTGCTGTGGCCATGGATCGATACACAGAGTGGACGGTGTTTTGCAAACATAAAGTCTACACTGCATCTTACAGCCACTATCTATAAAACAACTAGCAATATAGTCTATAAAGAAAATTCTTGTATCTTCCAAGATGTAAAGATATATCATTCTTACATAATAATTTTAGCTTAAGCATATAATAAGTGATCTACATGCAGACATATATTGTTTATGTAGCATCTTCCACATGGGCTGAATATAAACACAACCTGTGAGTGTGTTTTCTAAGCCACTCTAGTTTGTAGTTAGGTGATAATCTCAGGAATAGTCTAGACATTTACACAGGCCTTAGTGTTGTTTTTTCACAGCACAGTGTTACCTACATCACATCTGCACATCGCCCATTATTCTCCAAACTGGTCCCAAAACCACATTTCTCAGAACTCATTTCCTCCCATCAGCCACCAGAGAGAAAATGCCCTGTCCCTGTATGATTTTTCCATGTCAATGTTTTTGTGACAAATAACAGACATTTTAGGTGCACAGTGGAAAAGATAACTAGTCCAACAACGGCTCCAGAGACACAGCAGCACTTTACTGGGCGTCAGGACTGAGCCCCTCTAGAGACAATCCATGCATCTGGGATCTGTGCTCCCCTCATTGATGCGTACAACAATTATGTTCTTCATTATCATCACTACAGGAGGCGTGCATGCATCTATAGGTGCTACACATTTATAGTCATGTAATAATAGCACTTGAGTCAGATGAAGTACATCAAGCCATAAATTAATCAGGTTCATTCCACCTTAGAGAACATGTGCTATGCATATCTTACATTTCATAACAGCCTGTCACACAGTCACAGTCACACATACGTCCAACATATCTATCATTCAGGCATAGCTCAAGACATTAATAGCCATTAATAAAATGCTTAATATTTCATGTCCAGGTCTAACAAGCATACACCAAGGTGAGGCAGGGAGGAATATGATCCATCCAATCTGAAACCTACATTCAAGTTTACCATTAAGAGCTATGACAGTACAATAGCAGACAGTATAACCACTGCAGTGCAGTACTGTATACAACCAGGTGCTGATATTCCTGTCTTTTAGAGCCCACACAAGGCTAACCATACTGGGTAACTGATCAACTATAGCTGCCTGCACAAGCCAAACGCAAACAGAAAGAAATAGAAGGCAGAGAGAGAGGACAAGCGACAAGGCTGGCCTCTCCTGTACTCACCAGCACTGGCAGAACACAGCAGAGACACCAAGAGCACAATCACCAGCGTCAGGATCTTCACATTCATTTCTGCACTCCCCTCTGGCTCTCTGCTAGTCACTCGCTGATATACTGTAGTGGTGTGTGTGTGAGTGTGTATGTGGATGGGAGGGGGAGAGAGAGGGAGAGAAAGAGAGAGAGAGAGAGAGAGAGAGCAGCTGAGCGAGCAAGAGAGAGAGACTGTTTGCTCCCCTATGTGTGTATGTGGGAATATGTGTGTGTGGTGGCTGACTGTGTATGTGTGTATTTGTCTGATTTTGTATTTGTATATCAGTTTGTGACAGCGCCACTCTAAGACTGAAGACACGTCTTTATCTGAGCTCTCTCACGGAGGTCTGTGAGTGTGTGTGTGTCTTCTTTTCTTCTGTCAGAGAAACGGCAGCAAGTTCAGTGAAGCTGTGAATGTGCTGGAAGTCAGCTCGCAGGTCTGTCTGTCAGCGTGTCTCTGTGCATGTGAGTGCTGCTCGCCTTGGATAAGAAGACTAGCTGGTCATGTGGCTTATGTATCATTGACTCTGTGGGTCACGGAAAAGTCCTCCTGCCCCACCATCTCCACCCCTTTTCCACAAACATGCAAGTGCACAGGACTGTGGAAAGAAGGAGAGAGGTAGCAAAGAGTGGGAGGGGAGGGGAAGTGGGGAGGAGAAGGCAGTCGGGGGGGGGGGGGGGGGGGGGGGGGGGGGGTGCATGCAGGTTTATGATAATACCCAAACAGATGCTCTTGTTGAAAAGTCTTTGAATTGCAAACAGGGCAGCTTGCCAGGAATCCAGAAATCAAAATACCAGCTTATGAGGGGAAGTAGATGAAAGAAAGGAAGGTGTGAGATGAGGTTCATGTTTTCCAGCCTTTGTATCTACGCCAGCGTTCTTCCTCTAACTATTCTTTGCCCACAGTGGCAGCTCTGTCTTGCTTGACGTATGGCTTAAATCATTTGCACCGTTTGAAGTTAGTGTCCGTGACACTAGGGGTAACTGCAGGAAAAAAAACGTACCAGAATCTGCCTGATTTCATCGCGTGCACTATTTGTTTTACTGCCACTGAAGTCATTTGTTTTATTTTGCTACAAAGATGGTATTCTTTCCATGAACAAAAGCCACAAGAGAACCACCATTTTACAGCATGGCTGTAAAATATTTCTTATTTCATTTGTTTATGGGACAATAAACAGGAAAAGTTGCATTTCATGCTGTGAATTGTGAGAACTGTAAGCAAGCACTTGAAGTACAACAACTTTTCTTATCAGGCTTTGCCATAGAGTGCTATCAAGGCAAAGTTTCTACATCTCCTCTTGGGAATGAAAATTTTCAGGAAGGGACATAAATTTTGTATTGTATACCGTATGCATTCTGAATATGTAAAAGAAACATAAACAATAAACTCCACCCCTCTATGACATTTTCAACACTGCCCTGGTTCAGTCTCTACAAGGAGCTTGTCCAACAGCTTTTAATCAGACTTCTAAATGAGAAGGAAACCTCAGTGGTAAAATTTAGTGAATAAAGAAAATAAATACGACACCTAAAAATTGATTAATTTTAGATTTAGTTGTCTCAGTGAAATGATGTTTACTTGGGGTCAATTTACTATGACCCCAAAGATCTGAATCCCCAAAGAGCTGCAGTGACACATGATGGATGGACCGCCTTTGGTCACAGCCTTCATACCAAACCCCTCCCCACCATGGTCCTCCATGCAACCCCTATTTTGTGTTGTCACTAAACAGTCACTTTAGCTGTGCAGACCTGAGAAGAGAGGCCCAGTGACCCTCGACTCCGCTGCTCCTTCTTCACACAGCCTGGTCTTTGTCTCTGTAAGGCCAGGGTCTCAGAGGGCAACATGTCCGTGCCACCCACTTGAGATCCAACAACAAGAGCACCTTCCTTTTTTACATCCAGCACTTGAAGCCTTCGGTTTATATGAAGCAATCCTCACACCTCAGGGGTGGCCAAACCCTGGGGGCTAAAGATGCTTATCCAAGCCTGTCCTTTTTTTAGCTGAAAGATAATTCAACCTAAGTGACTTTAGAAGCATGTTCACAGTATTTTCTCAGAGACATTCACTGATCACTGACAGGAAGCCCGGGTAATTATTTCCAATAGTATATTATGAAAGATACCAGGGATTATAGTGCCATTACCAATCCACTACATCATTACAGGCAGTTAGGCATGATTTAAAAATTCAATTTGAAACAATGTTCAAGCATAATTTCTCAGCCATGTGGGATAACAGCCTGCAGAGTTGTTTCAAATGAACAGTTAATGTGGGTATCAAGAGTGAAACTGAGGCAAATATCCAGAATGTGCTGAGTCCAGGTGTTACCGATGATAATCTATGACTAGACTGACAAGTCATTAAAATGTAATATAGACATTGGATAAGACTGTGTGAGACAGTAAAGTTGGCAGAACAATGTCAAACATTTATACTCTATTAACTTTAATAGATTTAGCTTGAAGGAAAGCTGGTTATGAAAATGTAACAGATGGCGTTTCCTCGGAGTGCATCAGTAGACCGCTTGCCATGATGTGACTGTAAACTGGCGGAGGATCACTTTTTTACATTTAGAGATTTAGGGCGAGACCGGGCAGCACAACACCGGCAACAACAATCAGAGGGCAGCAATACAGCCACATGTGTCTCAACACAGGAAACACTTGTCTGTTTACAGGAAGCGTTTGATGAAGGAATGCTGTGTATGTCTGGACATGGTCACTGATGACGACTTTTCCTGATTCCTGAGTTTTTAATAACGAACACATTCTTGAGATAAGTGTAACATGGATGATGAAAAGGTAACTTTGATTTTTCAGTACGTGTTGCAGGAATCATCAACAGGTGGCCTCTCAGCTGTGGCTAAATTAGTCCCCTGATATCTGAAAAGATTTGCTGTATTCACAATTAATGTGTTTCCTGTTTATCATTCGGCTCTATAAAAAGCTCCAGATTTCTGAGATGCTAATGAAGTGTGCGGATGTTTGTATGAATTGTTTTGATGATTGAACGAATAGTGGCAAGCATCTAATGTTTTTTTTACAAAACCAAACTCAATGCTTCCACATATGCTTCTGTGTCTGCAGCATTAATCAGTTACTGTGCACCTTCATTTAAATGGAAAATAAATCAAATCTACCAATAACAGTCATACTTATTAACATGTATAAATGCAGAATGCCAGAGTGGGATCTGGCTGGGGTCGCTAATTAGCTTCTTTGGAGCAATCACCAATGAGAGAGAAAACTATGACATCTTCATTAGGATGCTCTGAAGTTAAGATTAGGGAATCTAAGCTCTCTTTTACTTATTGGAAGCTTTAAACAAACACAATCCTCCCCACAGGCAGCCTGCACTTCATATCATTAAATGTCAGCAATCAGAGGCTTGGCGGATTAACTTATTTGCCTTTAATCGTGACATTATCAGCAGCTCTGCAAATTCAGCTGAGAAATGCTTTGGGATCTCTGAAGCCTGCTGAAAGATAGGCCAACAATTTTCTGCCAGCCTCTGCTTCTCATTCTATTACATTGCCTCTGAAAAAACTTCACACATAAAGAGATTTACTGTAATTTCATACTTGAACGAATCAAATTCTGCATAATCATCAACAGACAACAAAGAACTGCTCTCCCCTCGAAATCCTGTAGTTAACAGCAATCATTTCATGCAGATTTCACAATGAATTATTAAGTTGGTATCTTTTAGCAAAGAAAGCATGACAGACAGGGGGTCTGTTTTACCACCAAATTTGGAGGCCAGCTGTGGTTTTTCATCTTAAATGCTGTTTAGGGTCAAAACCCAGTTATGAATTGGGAATAATCCCAAACCTTTGACATCAGAGTGCTGCTGGTCCAGAAAGGAAAGCAATCCAAACAGCAGTAACCATTTAAATACAAATTGACTTCTGATCTCTCTCCTCTTATTTTATCTTTGACAGGTTCATCCTCCTCGGTGTATTCCAAGTCCAAAATAACCAGATAAAAAAAAATGCTCATGTTAATTACTCTCTTCTGTCACTTGGTTCATCAGTCTTTGGAAACAAAGTGTTCTGGTGACAGAGAAAGATAGAAAACCCAACAAAATAAGTCCACACATGTGGAAAACCTCATAACCAATTTCAAATGTTATCATCTCTCAATGATAGCATTTTTTCCTAATTGACAGGTGAAATAATGCATCCTATTAACTATCACCAATTACTTTAAACAACAGCTATCTTAAAGATATAGACCCTAAAACAAAAGTTTTTCTACCACAAAACTGAACATCTCTCTGTGGTAACATACCCATCATTAGAAAAAAATAGAAGTACTTCTGGGATTTCCCCTAAGTTTTATCAGATTATTCTCAATTTTGGATTTATTGGGTTTGTTTATTACAAGTTCTCCAGTCATGACAAACAAATAGGTAGTTTTTCATTTCCTATAGGGACATATCTAAACCAATGATTCCCAACATGGGGTACCTGGAATACAAGGGAGTCCCCCAAAGAGCACAGGGGGTCCCTGTTCAGAGCCAGTGTAATTTAAATTAAAGCTTGGTCCACACAGAGATGAGTTGAAATGTATTTGCATATATTTCAAGTCTTATTTATTTATTTGTGTTTTTTATGTTGGTGTTTTCAAATTTCCCTGAGGACTCTCCAAAGGGATTAATAAAGTATTTCTATCTATTCATTCACATGGAACCCATGTCTAAGAAATGCCACAGTGCAGATAATTAAGCCTTATTTATTTTTGAGGCTATATGTTGATAATTATCTCAACTTTGGTTGTATCAAAGGACAAGAGTCAGCCAGAATGTATCATTTATGGAAAGAATCTAGCTAATGAAAGCATGAAACCAAGTATGGTTTCAACATAGGGCGGTCTGAGGTCCACAGCTTTTTAGTATCATGAAGGGGGTCCTCAGGGAAAATAGGATAGAAACCACTACTCCAAACTACCATCCATACAGAAGGCAGGAGGGTAACAGTACTCATAAGAGCGTTTCCATGATGCAAACATAATCCTGAAGTATTCCTTTTAACAACCCCACTTAAGGAGGATGGAGGGGGTTGGATGGAGTGATTAGATGCCATGCTTTTCCACTGAGTTCGACACTCAGATACAACAATAGTTTATTAAGTCAGAAACACTACTGTTTAACACTTTTGTCACTTACAGGCTGGGTTTAGGCAATAACATCTCTGGTTTAATATTACAAAACAAAAATACTTAAATAAACTTTTTGTACCATGCCACCTAAATGGAAGCCATTTTAAGACCTCACTTTCATTTGCTCTCATGACTACCAGAGGTGACATATCCTTTGAATGTAATTAAATGTTTTTTATTCCTACTCCTATATATATATATATATATATATATATATATATATATATATATAAATTTTACTTTCACTGTAATATTATCCTGCATCATAATACAAATTGCAACGAATGCCTACACTGCGATAAAAAGTAGTCCCCATGTTTATATATGGTAAAGAAGTGATGTTCTGAATGCCCCTGTGCTTCAGTGCTGCATTCAATGTCAAATCAGTGTGACTCTGCATTCATACCAGCCCTTCTGATCAAATCCTATTTAGTTTGCTCTGAAATTTTGGTTTCTCTGGGGAGATGTGAATGCAAAATTGAACTCTGATGTGGATTAAAAAAAACACCTACAAACTTAGTCCTTGGTTCACTACAAGTGAACCAATTGCAGGAAGCGGACTGCAATACAAAAGGCATTGTGGGTAAACACAACCGAAACTTATGCACATCTATAAAGATGAGTGGCTTTGCCCAGGCGAAATGGCTCGCTGTCAGCAGTGTTGTTTTTGTCAGCGATGACAAATTTGTTTAGTTGATGTCCCTTTTTTCACGAAAAAAACAAGAAGTTGGCGAACTAAACTTGGCTCTTAGATAACTAAAACATCTGCATGAGTTTTCGTTGACAAGACAAGACTGAACGAAAATGTTAGTGGGTAGTCTGTCAGACGGTCAGAATGCAGGACATTTCTGCATATTGTGCTTGTATTCTGGCTTTTAAAAGCTAAAACATATCAGCAATGTTGTTGCTTCCTGTTACGCCCGCCACCTGGCATGCATCACAGATTCTGTAACACACGTGTGGTCCACTAGTCACGCACACACACACACACACAAATACACGCACACACACACACAAATGCAACTGAGTTTATTAATTCATTAATAGACCATGGTGGCAGCAAAGGGGCTTGGTTGTCAGAAACAATGAAATGATCTATGGACATACTGATGATCCATCAGAAAGAAAAACAGAATGCATTGTACAGGAAGACGGCGGTAAATGTGGCCACCAGCAGCAATAAAGTACAACATGACTTTAGAAGTATACAGCTAAAATTATATTTAAAAAAAGTTTTACAAAACGAAGTACAAAGCAACAATTGTAGCCTTGTTTGCCACAGAAACAAACCTAATCAATTTGCACAGCCTAAATGTGCTTTAAAAAAAAACAAAAAACAAAAAAAAAAAAAACACAATGGGAGTGGATAAGCCTGAAGTGATGGGAGAACACCCAGACAACTTGGCAAAAGTTGGGCTATATGAAGGCAAGAATATTTATACTGCCATGGAAATTTATTCTATTTACTATGATGCTAAAAACAATTATTTAGAAGTCACAGCAGCACAGATCTCACCTCTGGTCTTGATGCAGTACCAGTGACCGCTTTGCCTCACGTGCTGCTGGTGTGTGAGTTTTATTTATTTTTCTCTTCCAGCTTCTCCGTACCCGATACCGCATCCTTTAAGAAGTCTGCTGCACCTTTAGATTCTACTACAGTCCAGGTTGTTCCACCTGCCTTGCTGGCTGTTTCCCATTGTAAACTTTGCTAAAAATTGTGTGCGGTCAGAATTGCCACCTGTGGCTGAAATAGGTAGAAATGATCATTTTCCTCTGTCATTTAAATACTTAATATTAAAACTAGTTTAAATGATAAATGAGTTTAAATGATAGTTTATAAGTTCACAGAGCTAATTTTAGGAAAAGTCAGGAACCGGAAAGACTTCATGATTTTATTTGACAAAGTTTTTGAATATGCAAATTTCAAAATGGTGAAAATGATTGCCTTGGCTGTTCTTGTGTTAAGACTAATACTTTTTTCTTCTTTTTTTATTTACAAAAACTGGCTAAAACTATCACATGACTAAAATGTGAATAAAGCTAATAAGCATTTTCATCCAAAAGACAAAAACTAAGACTAAAACTAACAAGCCTGCCAGAAACAATACAGTGGTGTCAGATTAATGTAGTAAAAGTCCTGATACGAACTTTTACTATATTAATCAAAGACTGCTAGAATCTGGTGCAGCTCCATGTTTGCTCTTATGTGGTGGGGACAGAAGTTGTTCTGCAATAACCAATAGATTGAATGAGTGAATTTTTTTCTTTGTTTGTCTTGTCTTCTTTTTCAGTAATTCTTTATGCAGCGTCACCTATAGTAAGGAGGGGAACACGTTATTCTAAAGATCCAGTTCGTTTGAGTAAGTGCAGTGTGAAAGCAAATTTGGGCCCAGAAAACATTGCAACCTCAAATTAAACCTAGTACCCGGTCAGATTGTGTCTAGCGGACCATCGTTCTGGATGCCTCCTCCATGTAAATGCTGGTGGCTGTAGCAGTGGAGCAGATTAAGTGAGTGTTGTAATGATTGAACGTAGCAAGTCTAATTTGTTTGCATGTCTGCACCATGGCAGATTATTTCTTATATGGATAGAACTAGCACAGAAATTAAACAATCTGATTATTCAATCCAATGGATGCAAAAAAAAGAAAAAGAAAAAAAAGACAAAAAAGAAAAGGCATCAAGTTTAGTTATCAATAAGTGACAAATCTGTAAAGAAAAAGACAAAAAAAAAAAAAAAATAAAAACTTGCTGAAAAAAGACATAGTGCCAGTACTAATAAAAGTTCACTCTTCTTCTAAAGAGCCGGGTGGTCTGTGTACATTCAGGTCATTCGATTTTTCATTTAAAACGAAAATTGAAAATTGAAAATTGAAAAAAAAAAAAAAATCACTTGTTTTTTCTGTTTTTGTTTCCTAAACCAAAATAAAAAAAATAAATAAATAAAAAAAAACATTGACAACGGACAATGGAACGTTATCCAATTTCTGATTTTGAGCACAAAACTAAAATGGGAAAAACAGATAACGAGTGCTCAGATCTAGACTTTTCACTTTAGGCAACAGCGTGACCCGGACGTTTTTTCTGCTTCGTGTACGCTGCGTTGGCTACACGTCCAAAACCATGTTTAAGTAATTTAGTAATTATATTAATATCCTGGAGATATCATTTATCAGACTGAAATACTTTTTATCCTTGGTAAAAGTTAATCACAAAACACTGTATTACATTACATCCTAATGGATCTGCATCTCTGCTAGACACCTCATGACTACAGCACTTTAGCATGAACTGCAATTAGAGTGGTCATAGAACAACACAAAGCTACAAATATTCATGGGAAATGCATATTTTGCAAAAATGTATGCTTTGATTGTTACTTGTTGTAATGTGTTTTACTGTTTCTCTTACAATGCATTTAGACAGCATTATATGAATATCGTTTAATATGTCAATGTGGCGTTGTAATTGGCACCATAAGTGAATGACAGTACATTGTGGGGGTGAATGTGATGGACACGGATTGTTACTCTATGAAGATTGCTCTTTTGTAACGGGGCTGGGTCAAGAGGAGAAAGGCATCTGGCTCTCATACAGGATTGCACTTCTTTAATCCATTCTGTATTACCAATATCAGTGGTACCTTTAAAAACCAGACATCTTCCTGGGAATATAAATGATTCGTTCCATTGAAGCAAAAAGTGGAGGTCCATTCTGGCATTCAGCACCAGTCGGATGTAGAGCCCGGAGCTGCAACGGCATATTTTGTCACAGTTGCTGGTTATCAGCCCGAAGCTGGCGGAACATGTCCTTCAGCATCTGCAGCTTAGCTTCCATTTCTACTCGAGACGACAGTTTCAGAGAAGTTATCACTCGTCCTACCCAGTTCTAGTCAGGCACAAATCCAACGCAGTGCCTGCTACTGTTTATTTTTCTCTAAATTAGATTCTTGCTGCTCCTCCAAACTGACAACTCAATATGAAGGCATACTGATTCACTCCAGTTCTAACTTCAACCTACAAGCCTTTAAGAGAGGTCCTTACAATTTTTGATGATGTAAAGAGTTGAGTTTTTACAATAAAAACTAATAAATTGTTAAAAGATAGCTTCAATAAAATCACAATAAAATGGTTTAAAATTGAACTGACTCTGGACAATTTGTAGGAGAAAAAAGGTAAATTAAATGAATTATCACATAAACAAGTCCACTGCTGGCAAATGTAAGTCTGCCACACCTAAAATTTAAAAAAGGTCACATATAAAAGGAAGTATCGCGTACGTGGTCCAAGAGTGACACACGACGTAACAAAACAAACCGAAGGGGGCCAAGCCTCCCCACACAGTGGGTGAATAACCAAATCCCCTACACTAAAACCCAGTGGCCGCACAAGAACCAAACAGCCATTTGTCAACTAAATAAATAAATAAATGAAAAGTGGCCAGCAATAAAAACAGGTGTAGGTCTTCTACAATTTTAAAACAGTTCACTTTAAGCAAAATATAAAAACAGCACAAAAACCGTATCAGGCTAACCTTTGGTTCAGAAAAGGTGAACATTAAATCCTCACCTCCCCACAAAAAGCAACTGGCCACGGCGGGTGCAAGCTCAAACCACTCAGTTCAACCTCAAAGGGCTCTAGAGTGCGACCATTTTAGTCGCACATACGACCAAAAACTTTTTTCTTAGTCGCACTAGTGCACCTAACATTTCTCAGATCACCGATAAAAAAAAGCTAAGGGGGGGCTTGCTTCACCTCTGAGTGACTCTGATCCACAGCCTTACAGTGTTGTGTGTTGGTTTGAAATTAACAGCGGCACATATTAGACACCCGATACAAGAATCTCGGAAGCTAGAATCGAGTGTAAAACATAGTGAAATTTGCACATATGTGTGTGTTATGTATTATCCTCACTAATTTACTAATTAAAGAGTTTTTCCACTGTGCTTGAGTAAAATGAAGCAGAAAAGCTGGATGAGAGTTAAACGCTGCAGCTCCCCGTCTTCCCCAAAAGTCCAACAATGGTTAACAGGTTTTAAAAAAAATCCAACACAAGGCGGCTCTAGACTTTAGAAAATGTGTAAATGTTAATAAAACCTACTAAAAATATGGCAATCAATTTTAAGCCGTAATATGACTCTGAAATTCCTACAATGACAATAGATTCTGCTTGTTCAACTGTGTGTCCCTATGATGGAACGGTGTTCTCGGTGTAACACCGGCACAGTATATAAACCTGATCCAGGGGCGCTGTATAGAAAACCAGATCAAAACAAATGAACGTGACCTTTTAGTGAGGGCGCACCCCCACAATATAATGGTAGGAGAAACATTGTAGTATAAGAGGCTGCCGTGTAGTTAAAGCAAAGAACAGAATAACAAAATCCCTGGATGTTTCTGGCTGTTTAAGGAGCCAAAAACATGGTATGTAAAAAAGCCAAAGAAAAGCTGCCTTTCACAGAATTCAGGTCCAATTAGATGAATATGAAAAAGATTTCATTTAGTTCAGGGAAGCTAGAACTTTTTTTCAACTTAACATTTATGCTTCAAATAAAGACCAAACTCATTATTGTTCACAATAACTTAAATAACCAACAAAGTCTATGTGTAATGGTCAAAAGACAAAAATAAAATGCATTAAAATGAGTTGCTGAGAGCAAAGCTGTGAAAATTGGGGTTCACCTATAATTTTTGCTGGAGCACTCAAATGAAAGAGTTAGGCACACTAGTGCAACCAATACAAAAAGTCAGTCTAGAGCCCTGCCTTGGCTGAGGAGAAGCAAATTTCTCGTTCTGATCACTCCACCCATTATAAACACCTGCCAGACTCGCTCAGCTCTCACCGAGGTGGGGTTTCCCATACAAGGAAATGCACCTTAGCAAGCTGTTAAGGTGCAGATGGGACTTGCTACAAAGTTAACAAGAAACAAAACTATTAATAATTCAGAGCAGAAAAAATGGCAACCATTCTAAAAAAATTGATTAATCAATTTGAATAAATTCAAATTTAATTAATCCATTATTGAGTCATAAAAATCTGAGATTTTTTTTTCCTTTTCTGGTGACAACAGTTACCTTACTGTTGCATGACTTACTGATGCTGAGTGAGATTTTAGCATATTTACACAACTGAAAGGTTGCCTGTGTTGCTTCTGTCTAAAATCAGCTTCTATGGTCGAGATAATGCCCAATTCAGATTTTTTCATTCAGTGCTGTATTACATTCACCTGTACATTTTTTCGTAGCTTATTACCTCACACATTAGCAGCTAACGTTGTGGGCTTCATCTAGTTCAACAAACACAGAACATTTAGAAAATAACAGAAAATGAAACCAACAATGGGTATGTTCTCCAAAATAAATCCAATCTGAATTTGCAAATGTAAACAAGGATCTTTTGAATATCATCTTTCAGAAGTGTATGTAGACACGCCAGATCAGATTATTACAATTATCTGATTACTCAGGTATCTGATTTTGATGGTCATGCAGGCTCAGGGTTTCATAAAAACTGTTACCTGAGAATGTCTTTAATATTCAAGAAAAAATAGTGTTAAATAAATATTTCAAAATTAATCAATACTGAATCCAATCAAATCAGATTTAATCAAAATCAGGCAGAATTAGGCTGTTTTATCAAACTGAATCGAATCCATTCAGGAAATAAGTGGCGATACTCAGCCCCAACCATATTAGGGAATAATGTAATTGATAATGTACTGTTCTTGTCATGCAGGGTGCTTTTTTCGCCAGCAGTCCATGTCAGGTAACGTCTTTCTCAGCAGATTTGCAGGGAACAGTCGCAGATTTTTCATCCTGTGTTCCATCTGCAGGACATTTAAAATCACAAAGCAGTTCCCTAAATCATAAAAAGGACTCATGATATATATTTTCATTGTATTTTCAAACAGCAGTGGGATCAAACTCAGAGCATGTACAAAACACGCTCAGCACCCTCATCTCCTTGTCAAGCGCAGATTCTCCATCGATATTGTAAAACAATAAATAAGGGAAGTCTTTTGAATGTTTGTGCTCCCCACAGTCTAATCAGTAACAAAAATCTGCTAAGGGTTTTTCTCCAGGTGGCAGGTGATACCAGCCGTTCTGACATCACCTTCTGAGCTTTATGTTTCACTGCCAGTGGTGAATGCCTCTTCAATACACAGAAGTTTTCTTTAGTTTGACTTCTCACCTTTTATTTAACTGTAGATCTTTGTTGGTGATGTGAACTGGTTTTCTCTTCAGAGAGAAGAATCCATAATGGCATGCCAGACTTCTACATGCTCCCATGCACATAGAAATACCAATCATCAGCTCCCAGTGTCCAATTCTTCGGGAGTGTTCTTTTTCTCAGTCGTAGAAGACGAAGAGATCATCCACCCTTACCTTATTGTAACGGAGGATCAAACAGAGTCAAAACAAACTAAATGAAGGAAAGAGGGGGAGTTCATGTATCCCTCTAATATTGTTGCAGTTATCAAAAATTTCATCTGTCTGAACAGAGGCATGTAGTTTGGAAATGGGCGATTTGTTCCCTATGGATTCTGTTTTTCTTTTTCTTTTCTTTTTTTTTTTTTTGGTAAATTCAAGAGCAGGGGATAGAGCGTGCCGCGGCTTGGTCACGCCAACATACCTCAAGACACAGAAATGCGACTTGACAGATGAGAGATAAGGAGATGTTTTCTCTGGGAGAAGACAGTCTGAAAACAGACTTTGAAAGCTCACAAAGCCCAAGTCTGTATTAGAGAAAGAAGAAGCTAAAGATCATCTGCTACCGGAACTCAGCTTCCTGAGCCTTTTATGTTGATTTCTTCTTGACAGAAATTATAGGAGGTTTTATGGAACAAGAGAAGTGCACTATTAAAAACGTCTTTTTATTTATTTATTTTTCCCTTCATAAATAAATAGTGTTTCCAATAGTGTCTCCTTTGAAAAAAGTGAAGTTGAGGAAGCTCATCTTTACAACAGAGATAAGTCAGCATTGCTTAAAGAAGGCTTAGTTTTCTTTATAATAATAATATTAAAACTGTCAGGTTAAATGGCCAGCTCATAATCTTTTAAGTATCAAGCAAAATGAAAATAAACTATACCCAAACTTATACTACAGTTCATCACTTACCAGTAGTTACCCCACCACTGGCACCGGCGGCTGCCACCAGTCTCTCCTCCTTCCTCCTTTACTTGTGAGCCACCTCCATCATCACCTGCGGCAGATTCTGATGCTGCTGAGGAAACTCCGCCACTAGCAGCAACAATTTGTATTATTTTACCACATTTAGCTGCATCTGCCTGAAGGGCTTGCTTCTTTCTGTCTTGAATTTTTTTAGTGCCTCCTTTACGTTTTTGTTTCTCCATCTTGTTCTCTGTCTCTTGCAGTGTGATTGACTGACATGGCCCATGAGGGAGGGAGCATCGGCCTTCTGCTGTAATTGGTCCAGCCCAGAATCAATCTATCTATCTATCAGATTTGTGTGCCAATAGGTATCATACCTTTGATAATTAATAGCCTAAAAAAATAAAAGAAAAGTCCCAGCCTAAAATCCCCATCGGCCCACCAGCAAAGTGTCTGGTACGCCCGATGGCCAGTCCAGCACTGTATGTGGTGTATATCCCTGGTGCTTCCTTTGTATACTGGTAATGATGGTTCCCTTAGCTGAACTTTAACATCTGAGAATGTCACAAAGCAGACATCCCAACGTCCTTGTTGGAAATAAACATTTGGTCCATGACCATTTTGCCAACTTGTGAATTTTGTCTTTTCCTACTTTGGCATTTGTCCCTCTCCCCTGCTACAAGCTGCCTACTCCTCCTCTGTGGCAGGGTATCCACACCCTGCCGGCCTGCCTGTGCTCTTTTTCTGCGCTCTCTTGATTTATTTTGTTTTTCCTTTTAAAATCTTTTCTTACACCTCATATTGCTTTCTTCCAGAACATTAATACTTTTTATTTTTCCCTCCTTTCTCTTTCTCCATTTTGTTTCTCAAAAGGTTCTCCACTGAACACTGTTTGTCATGGGATAAGCATACACTTCCCTCAATAAGAAATAACTTTTTACTTTATCTTGAAAGACTAATAAAAGGATATTCAATTTAAAACATAAAGCTATACAATTAATAAATCGCAGACCTAAGTGGCATTTGTCAGCACAACCATTGAGAGAGTCAACACAGTTGACAGAATGCTCTATTTCTTCAGTTAGTTGAAAAATATTTTTTTGTGTATATTTTATTCAAAATCTATACTTTATCCAGCAGTCATCTACAGTCACTGATCTAAAGAATCACTGGTAAACATGGCCAATATGAAGGCGATCACGGAGGGGAAAAAAAGAACACATTTTCCATTGTTATTTCCTTTTTTATGCTTACAAGGGATGTTGATGTGAACTGCTTCTTAAAGCAAGGAAAACTTTGAGATGGAGCTTCAAATAAATGCAGGAAAATAGCTTTCATGTGAATGTGAGCACAAAGAAAAGTGAGCATTATAAAGAGCAAAGTGGGAAAACTCAGTGTTTTGAAGTCACTTTGCTTTTGCCTTTTTTTTATCTGTAACATTTCTCTTTGATGTCTTGTCACCTTCCCCATTATGTATTCTCTTTGTTCTGTTCAATAAGAAAAAAAAAATCCCACAATCTTTCATTTAAAAGGTTCCCTTCTTATATGTACTGAAACGTACAATTGAAGTAAATTATTCATGGTCACACAGACTATAAAGTTTAAGCAGATCTGGTAAGTATTTCCCCAGCTGCTAATGTTATGAACAAAAAGGAGGAAAAGGGCATGAAAATGAAACTTCATTAAAGGCACATTTATGCACATTATGTTTTATGGTAGACTTGGAACGTCAAGTATCCTGAGCAGAATTTGTTTCTGTTTTATGTTAACCACTTCAGTCCCCACCTGCCTATGATGGGGTAAATAAGGGGCATTTCTCGACATGAGCTAAGAGACCCATTAAACAGGCTTTTATATGTACCTCAATGAAATGCAGATGGACAGCACCTGACACTTGAATGAAGCTCATATTCCTTCAGTTCTTTTCCCTATTTCTTTTTTCTTTTTGGTTTGTCTTACTACACAACTACTAGGACACAATATTTATGGGAGGCATCCAGGATTATATTGGAAAGTAAAGGAGTTACTGAAGCGTTTCCGTTTGCAAAGTCTACTGGGCCAAAAAAAAAAGAAGAAATGTGGTCGTTTCTTTGTCCTGTGGCCATTTCAAAGTCGTTAAATACAACTGTGAATGGAGTTTAAAAGAAGAATAGAGATGGGAAAGACAAACAAAAAAGGAAAGGGAGCCGGCAAAGGGTATGCAGTCCTTTGTAGTTCTGGCATGTTGGCAGCACTTGATGAATGGATGTCTCTGAAGGAACTGCATCTCTTCACAGAGAAGACTTGACCTCTTTCAGTTACGTAGCTAATAAACTTTTGGTATAAGGGATCGTATTTTCACATAATAATAAATTACTTATGAATGCACAAAGTAATAAATCTAAACCACACATTTGTTCCATTAAAGAAGAAGGATAACTTTTTTTTTTTCTTCAACTCTTTTATGTTTAAGGTCAATTGAAAAGTTCCTGTGATTTGGTGTTCAGTAAGTGGAAAAGATTGTTTTCTGGTATTAGATGTGACATAGTCCAACAAATGGCTTCAATGTAAAATCTTTCCACCAACACGCAAAACACATGTACACACAGTGGAGGGCTCGACTCTTTCACACCAAAGCCTTTTAGCGCTACGATGTCAGTTCATAGCTACATTCAATTAGCACATTTTCACCATTTTAAATCTCTAAAACATTTGTTCTTGCCTTATTTTGAGAGGAAGATAACATGTGCTGGTGACTACTTTTCACAAGGTGGTGTCAACACAGTAAATCATTATGTGGAGATGTTTTCATCTCTCCTCTCACATCGAGAGAAAAGAGCTTAATTTCATTGTAATTCTGTAAATTGCTGTTTACTGGTCAAACTCTCTACTCAAAATAGTTTAAAGCAAAAGGTAAAAAAATGATTCATTGATTAAAAATGTTGAATCAGACTGAGAAATGTTCTGGTGATTAGGAGCTGCAAAGACAAGAAATGATCATGACAATTTAAAAAACTTCTGTATGTTTCTTAGATAGACAAACAGCTGTTTGATGCTGTAAAATGGTTGTGATGACTAGCGTGGTATGCTATGGTTCTGGCTGCTCTGTATGTTAGCAGCTGTTTTTCCTGCTTCATATTTCAGCTGTGTGTTATGTAATACTCCTGTCATATATATACGGCACACCACAAACTGAAGATGAGTGCATACATGTACACCATCATGTACAAAGCAAAAAATAAGGAAAACTCCAGAGAAAAATACAAAATGAGATAAATTTTTGTACTGATTTAGCAAACAGACTACCCTGCTTACTAATATTTATTGTAGTAATTTTTCTATAAATTTCTGTTCTTTTCTGTAATTATATTTATGTTATAGTTTTAACTTGTGATTGGTCAGCTTTCCATCCTTGTGTTTCACATACTTGTCAGTAACGCATACATCAAGCAATACTTTTGCACTAGTTTGTTTATTTACAATTACATTTATCATGAACGAACAGGAATTGTCCATTTACAAATACATTTGTAGCTAATCATCGATTTGTATTAACAATAATAAATTATAAAATATAATTGGTGTGCTGTAGTAAAGGATATAATCCAACCATGAGTCAACAGCATAACACAAATACACAAGTTTTATTTCTTTACTGATGAAAAATGTTATTGAAAAAGACTTTTTAAAAATGGATTATAAGTCTTAATCAAACCTTACTGAGTTTAAAGTGCTGATCAAAATAAAGTAAGACATAACTAAAGTAATGTAATTATAAAATCTGATTCACTCAAAAACAGTAGGGTGATTCATGGTTTTTGTCAGGAATTAAACCCACTTTATGTAAACGTTGCCATTCCAGTTTCGTATAACTTCAAAATAACTTTTTTTGTCCCAACATTTCAAAATATGTTTGAACATTATTTTGCAAAAAATGTGGTATGTGGAAACTTGTAGCAGTAAAAATCAAATCTGCTTATTTCAGTCCATTTCCTGTCAACACAACACTGGCATAAAGCAAATAAAAAAAGTCATGATTGCAGAATATAATCCCCCTAATGTTTGCCCTCATGCTGTATTTTTTTTCTTTTTGGATGCTGTTGGTGTCTTGAAGCCTCTCCAGCTCTGTGATTCAATATAAACATGTCTGGATTTCAGCACCAAGACTATTGCTTTCTGAGATCTCTGAACAATCAGTGGAGCTGGTGAGGTGATTTGGTTACCATGGGGAAGCAACGGATGATTCTTGGGGGGTCATAACATGGCTCTTTGCAAACTTCTCCAGCTGGTTTAAATGAGAGCAGGCAGCTGAAGCGTTTTGCCCTGTTTTTCTTGATGTGTTTTTGATCAAATGAGTTGTCGGGTCCCTTGGTGCACACTCATTATCTGGACACTGAGCCTGCTTTGCACCGTGGGAGGCTCTTCAGCTCAGATAAGCCTGGTATGTTCTATTTGTGGTGTCACTTTAAGGAATACAATGCTTTGAAAATGATACTGCTCTTGTTTGCAAGCCTTTTGAGTTTTGGTGATGCTTGTCAATCTACGCTTGAAGAGTCAACATTTTGGGGATAAATGATTTTTTCCCCAGTGGGAAAATTTCTGCAGCTTTGAGTTCTTTCTAAACAGCTGAGATCAACCTAAAAGAGAAAAAGATCTGTGAGCTAAAGAAAAAAAAACATGGTTATAATATTTCTGGAAAAATGCCTTTATTCGATGCTGTTCATATCTGTGAAATAAGCTCTATTTTCTGGTTTTGTATTGCATTTTCAATCCGTATAAAGTAATTTTCACACCCTGTCTCCCTTGGCAGCAGCCACAGTGTGCCTCTGTGGGTTTCTGGAATGGTTTGTTTGTTGCGCATCAAAAGAAATGGGTCTGAGCTGTTTTCTGCAGATGTTTATTTACCATGGTAGTGCTTTAGAAAAACTCAGAGACTGCTTTCCCTGTGGTTGGCAGTTTGTAAATTAATTGTTGATTTATTTGGTTTAGAAAGATTGCATGCATCACATATTTGGCGCAATCAAATCAGCAATTATGTGGTTTCAAATTTCATGTTTGCATCCAGCTGTGACAATCTCAACTATCCTCAGGGAAGTCTAGCTGGATTTAATATCAGTTTTAAATGGCAGGCATCATAAATAAAGATGATGAAAAGAAAAAAAAATAAATTCCATTAGCTAATCCAGATTATATTAATGTAAATTCTTTGCTGTAAAATGTGACTAATGGTTCTTTAAAAATTTGAGGAAAAAAAAAAAAACTAATGAAGCATATTCCTTCAGCTATGACTCTTTATGACTCTTTATGTTTAGTACTGATAACACATTATTAATATTCTGTGAAGTTTTTAACTAGAAATGAATCCACTGAAAACTGTTTGGATTGCGACAAAAGCTTGAAGATCCTGCACTAATTGCATCTGCACAAGCAAAATATTCCAGATACATTGCGATTGTTACATTCTGCTACTTCCTGTTTTACTGTGGTGCTTCCTGTCTCCAACTTTAGTTCAGTTAGCTAAGTTACAATCACCTGTGGCCTATCGGGTTGAGTCTATTAAGGTCCCTGGCTAACCTTTCTCTCTCTCTCCATACAGCAGCACCGCCACGACTTGGTAAAACCCCTTTTTGGTTTCTTCTTGTTTTTCTCTTATTTTACTTTTTTTACATGCTTCGGGTGCGAGAGGTCCTGGGTTCAACTCCCGGACAAGCCCTCATTATTATGTTACGGCTGGTTCAAGCACGGAACATAATAATGGACACCACACCAGGGGTGAGATTGATAACTGCTGTGTTTATTAAAATGTGTTTGGCTGTGTTTTCAGCACATTTTCCACCATTTTTTTAGGGTCCTTTCCCTGACCCCTTTCATCTCCGAAGCAGCAACAAGGAACTAAACAACCTATTAAGGATATAGTTAACCTATCAGAACAGCCATGGTTGGTAAGTAGTATTTTTAAATATGACCGTATTCTAGGAGGAGGAGCTTCCAGCTCTGTACATTTCTGATTGGATGTGTATTCTTTGCCTTTTATTTCCACTCCTCTTTCTCAGTTGTGTCATGATTAATCACCACCATAGTGAGAAAACTGGGTAACTGTAAGTTGCTTCACAGGAACAGTTAGCTTGTGATTGAATATAGAGAGGAAGTATGATCATGTATTTTAAGTGTTTGACTAGTTACTTTTAAAAGCACACCCTTAAACACCCCCACCTCTGCACAACCCTGTGGGAAAGTGCCACATATGAGTTTTGTGTGACTGGGGGAGTGGAGCACTGCCGTGTTTTCTGTCACTTCACTGCTATTAATGTTTACTGTACAAACTGCTCCTCAGACTGACATCCAACAGCAAGTCAGGCTAATTTGCCTAATCTTCTTGGTATGGTACTTCAGATCACAGTGGAAACACAAACAACTGTAGTCTGAAGCAGTTATCTAGTTCAATTAAATAAGTTCCTCAGGCTAGAAGTACTTTTGCATTTTTAAAGTGTGGGTCACGTTTACAATATTGGCAAGTTCTAATACATTCTAATGATGATCTTACAAGCATCTTAAAATTATCCATAAATAACATTTGACTTTAAATTCATATTGATAGCTGTAATAAAGTCCAAGCTAAGGTTTTCCTCTGCTCCTTCAATACTTACGCAGATATAGAATCGCATGCAACAGCCGAAGGGCAAGACGTGATGGGGGTTTGCTGGACAGAACTGGGTGTGGGCCATCTGTGTGCTATTTACTTCAGTCCCAGCAGTCATGGCTGCTTAATTCAAAAACTGTCAAGGAGTGTCATTAGGTGCAGCCATTTAAAAGCTTCAGATTTCATTAGCTACAGGAAGGGCCACATTACCCTCAGGATTAATGTCAGGTTTTGCGGTTTGGTGCTACAGCAGTGGTCTACCTTAATATGGACAGGGTCGGCCATTTTATTTAAATACATCCCAGTTCATTAAGCATTAGGAAGACCAAGAGCAGTCCTGAAATAGTCAGTGAATAATGGGCATTTTACAGGCAGCAATCTTTTTACACCTCAGAAATCTCAGAATCGCCCACTACTTCCTGCAAAGGCTAAGATTCAGTCACAGAGTACTAAATCTCCAGCTGAGGGAAGTTACAGCCACAGTCAAATGTTTTACTTAAAGACAGCATTGTTCTTGCTATCATCATCACATTTCACAATATGCTTTGCTCCACAGTGTCTTTGGAGGAGGGGGGGTGGGGGGTTGGTTGACACCATTCTGAACATGCTAGGATGTGTCCTGTCAGGAAGCCTCAGCCACGAGCTCATCATCTTCAGGAAGACACAGAGAGCTGAGTCATATCGTAGTGGAACATCCATAAAATGATAACTCACTCGGGATTAGCCGAGTCATCACTCTTCCTGTTTTAATAAGGCAGTATGGGCTCTTCTGAAACCTGACTACAGGCCGACAGTTGTGTTAGTCAGACAGGGAAAACAGCCTGACTTACAGTTGCTCGGTTTCACTTTCTCTCTGAAGTATAATATTATACCCAACTGCTTTTTAACAAACAGAAAACTGTAAGTGTTAGTATAACAAACAAGTCTTAATTAAGCAATGTGCAGCCCTCCCTCCAGTTTTGCTACATCATGTTGACATCTTTTCAAGGCTGAGGGTTGTGCATGTAATACATTTTTTACTCCTGGGACAGCAGCACCATTCTTGGGGCTCACAGAGTGTATGTGCTCTGTGTTTCATCACTTTAGCATTCATCACCATGTCACTGAAGTACCTGGATGTCAGTGTGCTTTATCAGGTGTGAGAGGGTCTGAATTTTGGGGGCTCTTAATCAGGAAATGATTGCAACCAGCCATGATTCATAGTGTGGTCTGGTTGTCATTCTGTATATGTTGGGCTGCAGAAGCAGCATCTGAAGGCTGAAATTTATATTCCCACTCCTGGGAGCTGAACCTACTCTGATGGGATCAGTTTCCTCAGCAGAATAGAGACCTGATCTCACTTTCCAGAGTTTTGACAGGCCTAGAGAGGCAGAACAATATAAATGTTTGAAAAGCATTTGGGACTCAAATCCCTTTCATCTTTTTTTCCTTCACACGAAACCTGCAGACTGTTTTCTGTGTCAGCCAGAGGGGGTTGGACCATTGTGGAGGAGCAGTCCTTCTATACTGCTGACTTGGCAGTGGATCCATTTTTTTTTTTTTTTTTGCAATTTACAGTTTGTTTATGCTCTCACTTTGGTGCCCAATGGGCTGGGAGGTAAGAACATAATCCTTAAAGTGGGAGAGGGGCATCGCAGTTTAATGCCCTTCATTGCTCAAGTGCATCTTACTCATTATCTCTGTCAAAGCAGAGGGGTGTTAGACAAATATGCAGTTTATGTTAGACTTTAAAATCCACTTTAGGGATAAGTTATTCTTAACTGGAATGTTACCACTACAACTAACAAGGCATTTACTCAACATGTTCTTTAAAGTTAATTATATGAGGTTTTATTTTCTGTCATTAACATTTACATATAAAGCATATAAATTTCCTACTTCACGTACAATCATCTAATTGAGTTTCAGCAACTCTGAGTTGTTAAATGTAAATATAGTAGCAGATTTACAGCTTAGTGAATATGAATCATAATTCTCATGAGTTATGTAGTTTTAAGAATATACTTAAGCAAAACGTTCTGACATTGCTGCACCCTTTGAAACTACAATTTTACATTCATACAAACCAATTGAAATCCCAAAATTTTTGAGCATGTTCATTATATTTAGTCACTAAACAACATTCAAAGCTTCAGTAACACCAGAAATCCTAGTGTTAGCTTAAAGCACTAAATCTATGCAGCGTGTCAGTGCTTTGAAACCTATAACCATATTTCATGCAGACAGTAAATGCCATTTGTGCATACTCATATCACAAGATTGGAGAGGTAATGGTGATTTTGTTCTAAAGACCTGAGTTTATGTCCAGTTTGTGATAATTCTTTTCACTGATCTCTGCTGTTAAATTGTTTACAATGCTCCTGTGGCACCACTGGTTACATTCAGTCACATTCTCGCTCACTAGTTTGGCAACCTTCCCCTAAAATCAGCAGTACCATATTTGGTTTTAAATATATAAAAATGATCTTCATAAAGTGCTTAATTAGGCTGGTAACATTATGTTGCTCTGAGAATTTTGTTTGTTTGTATATAGCAAGCCATTATCTAAATTGTACATTGTTAACATGGTGGTTTAAACTAAATTCTTTCTCAATAAATATGCTCCCTCTGCTTTGTAATTTGTACTGCTCATGTGAGATTGGGTCAAGGAGGAAACTGGCTCAGGAGGAAAAACATAGATATCACGTTTGTTATCTTGCTGTATTGCACTAAATTAAAATTAAAATTACAATTATCACAAAAAAAAAAAAAAAGTCAAAAGATTTCACTGACTTTTAAATCCACCTTTTAAAGTAACGTTCACTTTCTGGTTTGGAAATCCAGCCTGTTGATTTCAATCAGAACTTCCTTGCTGGTCCCACATACGTCAAAGTGGGATTAAACAGAGCAGCAGGAAAACTGTGTTTTGAGTTACAAATGATCATGCTCTATTCTTTGATCTATATAAATGTCTGTAACTGCTGCACTGGGAACCGACAAAATAGAAAAGACCTTGACCTGCTTTATTTAACAAAGCAGTGCCATGGTAAACGACTAAAGGATCATTTAAAACAGAAGTGAGATGAAAGAAATATGTCTTAGAACAAACAATAGAAGTCCTTTCTTATTTTTGTCTATGATGGTGCTGCCAACAGGTTGTGTACTGTTCAAGTGGAAAAACTCCTAATAATGACAACACTTAAGCCTATTGAGTTTTCCCCTGGAAGCCTCCCCTGTGCATCATTTGTAACTGCAGGCAGTCACTGCACAGACTCCAATTACTGACCAAGTCCCACTTGGCTGGCTTTAACTGTGACCAGCAAATTAGAAAAAATAGGGGGTAAGAGGAATAACATTTAAAAAGCAAGATGAAAGTTTCTTTGGGGAGATTGCACTGTTACGGGCCTACAGGAAGCCAAAGAAGTCAGTTTAACAAGTGTTGCCTGAGCAGTTAGGGAGATAGGCTGCTCTTTGTTCATGTGTCGGTCACGCACCAAACGCCTGCTTATTATGGCGTTCTTCATAGTCAAGCAGTGAACAGCTGATGTTTGGTCAGAGCATTAATGCAGGTCAAACTCCCTCTCTGTTTAACTGCCACTGAACCACATGGAAAGCAAAGCTAAAAGCATGTCACTAAAATGGATGCTGTTTACTAGAGAGGATGTGAATGACATGAAACACCTGTGGTAATATATCAAGCGGGACTTAATTTCACTTTGCCTTAAAGATGATTCAATCTTCAGTGATGCTTTTTCTGATTACTTCTTAATATCAGCTTTTTATTTTGTGCCTTCCTGTTATATCAAGTTTAATGTCCACAAAAGCTTTAAAAATTTATTTACTCTTGATGTCTAAAACCGTTTTATACAACATTCAAACTTGCTTAGACCTGCTGGGGAGTCAGTGCTCACTGTAAGCTAAGGTGGTTAAACTGGGAGAGAAAGCTCTGATTAAACAAACGAGCAGCGAAATCAGCACAATCCAACATTACACTTTCACTGTTTCACAGCAGCTAAAACATCCACAATTCCTAGAAAAATATAAGACGATCAGATGTTGAGTTAATATAGCTGAAGCAGACTTCCTGGTTTAACTGACTGCAATCAGCTCTGATCAGCATTATAAGGACTGTAGGGGAGGAGCGATACACTTCAGCTGACTTAATGTGCCTGATCTACCCTGAACCTTAGACCTCAGCTGAAAACAACAAATTTTTTTGGCACATTTATGAAGAAGTCCCAAGCTGTTTAATTTCTGAGTGTTGTTGATTGAAATGCACCTTTTAATGCTTGTCACACATCATAAATAATTGATTTGTTGTAGTAGTAACTTGATTAATGTGGTGTATGCTTTTTAATCTCCACACAAAAAGAAATTTGGATAATCGCTATATAGTTAAATATAGAAAACTGATGTTTTTTTGATTAGTTACTTCTTGACTCTGTATTGTACTCCATAATACCTTTTAATGATACAAAACAAAGACTTGATTTTTCTTTTTATGTGTCCCAGCTGCTATGACTGTGGCCATTTGCCATCACATCTGGGAATGAGAGTGTGGAGCTGCCATGACTCAGCAGGGCTTGAAAGGACTGTATGATTTTACTAGATTTCTGGTTTTGAGTGAAACTGCAATGAATTTGCATAATTTTGAACAATACATAAGCAGAATAGTGCTCATAGAGCGTGTCCTCAGCCAAGTCAGTGGTGTTGTTCCACAATTCTAAAGAAAGTGATTAGTGCATTCTTCGTTTTCTCATCTGCAATGTTTCATGAAAGCTCGGTAGTTTTGGTGTTAGTTTTGCATTTGCCTGTCTAACATACAGGCACACAAGCAGCACTAAAGCAATTCCTTTGAAATGTGGAGTAAAATAATGTTTAGCAATTGTAAAGATTTATTAGCAGAAATTCATATAGTGCAGTGGACATTTTTATGTACTCTACCATTGTTAAAATAAATGAATGAATAAGGGTCTGAAAAACTGATGAGAAAACACTTCCAATTGCAAATAACTCCTCCTACTGGTGCTTAAGTTTTAAAAAAAAACCTCATGAGAGCTGAACATGTGCATCATTCAAATTCTTGGACACAGTTGGCCACACAAGGTGGTAACTGTGAAACCCTTCTGGCTCATTTTTGGGTCTGGTATCCAGTTCTGCTTAATATAACCTCAGCCAGAACAGGATGGGAAAAAACATTAGCAGTGTGTGTCCTAGAAATGCCAATCGGTAGAAGTTTCACAATGAACAGCTTCAAGTTAAGATGCTGTTTTCACACATATGCAGGCTATTTTGTCCATCTTAAAAATAACTCAAATTGGAGATATTTTTTTTTACTTTTTTTGTTTGATAAAACATCAGTAAATTTTTAGTTTTAGAGTTCAGAGGACTCTACTGTTGTCAAAACTGCAGGAGATGGGTGTAATATTTCACTCATTGACTGCGTGCAGAATAGTACATGGTATGGGGCTGAGCCAAGAGACAGTAGTCTGTGATAATACTTCCCACGTGTTAAAAGGCCTCCTGTTTGCAACATGTTGTGAAGAATTCAACCAATGTAGTAATAGCGATGAGAAGTTAGATTTATTTATTTTTATTTTTTTTTAAAGTTTCAGCAAAAATCAAAACATATTACTTTTTGTTTTACAGGCTAAGAGCACCTGCTGACTCTTATCTTTTTCTTGTGAGTCACTGAGCACTTTCAAGGGATCCCAGGGTTATTTTAGTCCAAAACTTATTTCTGTGCCTCCACTGTTTTGACTTGATATTGTGTTTCCCAGGACAGGAGGTTACACTTAGGAGGGGAGCTGGGTAAAAGTGGATGGGTCATGTTTGACACTGAAGTAAGATTACAGCGCTTTTGTCTTTAAGAGACAAAAGGACAGCTGGTTAAACCATCTGCATTTCTGTGTCCTGTGGATAGTTATCATATTTTTGTACGATGTTCATTATTGTTGTTACTACATGAATCTCAGTTGTAGACAGCTGTACATTTTTAAATAATTCTCTCACAGAACAAAAATATATTCTGTAGATATCATTATCTGTTAGTAACTAGCTAGTTAGGCTAACTTTAGCTTCATTAATTGGATTTACCTTTACCTCTTTGCTGTTGAGTGGGACTGGACTGTAAACCAGTTTTTCATTGTTTTTTCTCAGAATTTTTAGGACATGTTTAACATGATGAATCCACCCAGGAAAACTGTGTATATTAAACCTTAAAAAGTTACCCTAACCCTAACAGTCAAACCTTATAAATATATTTTATATTTTCTGTCGAACTAGAAACCAGCTAACTGTGCTACCTTTAACATTGAATCAAATCAAATTTTATTTAGAAAGCACTTTTCATACAAAAAGTAATACAAATATATGGTCTATATACAGTAAACGCACGCAACTAACAAATTTAAAACCAGATCATGTTGTCTCTCCTATTCACTCATTCACATAATATGCATTCACCCCTCCCAACCCACCCACCTATCAACTGAATATAATTATAGAAATAAACATCTGGCTTGACACTATTGTAAGGAAACAATATTTTGGGGATCCATTTACACCAGGAGCCAAGCTACTGAAGACCACAGAGGCCGCTAACACTGGAAACCACGCAAATCAGGACAGGCAGAGGTATGCACCATAGGGCTGCGGTGCAGGGCCACCAGCCACCCAGACAAGAGTGACCCTCATGGCAACAACCCTGCAGACCAAGCAGGCATAGACGCCCGCATGAAGGATCCTCATGAGGGAAATACTGGAGTTAAAAAAGTTAAACAATTAGCCATGGGTTTCGGTTTGGTAGTTTTGTCATGATATGTTCTTCTTGATCCTAGTTCCTTGTCATGTTTAGTTCTGTTTTGCTTTCTGCTTCCTGTGTGTATATATACCCCTTGGTTTCCTTTTAACATTGCAAGTTCATTGTAGGCTCCACACCCCGTCACAGTCTTGCCTCTCTAGGGTTTTATTTTGTAAGGTTAGTTGTTGTCATTAAAACCTTGTTCCTGCACTGGTCTGCCTTCTGCCTTGTCATTTGCCTGCTTTTGGGTCCACACCTTATCCATGCCACAGTCCTGACACAAACAACCTGTTAAAAATATAAATGAAGGAAATAATTAAAGACAGTGTACTTTGGGAAACAAACAAAAACACATAAATAAGTGATATTTAAAATAGTAAAGCATATTAAGTTAAAAATCTACAAAAATGGTAAAGAAATAAATAAACAATAATTCAGATGTAAGCAAAGCTAAAAAGGTGGGTCTTGAGCCTCTTTTTAAAAATATCAACAGTCTCTGCAGCAGGGAGCCGATGCAGTGATTTTAAAACTGGTGTAACATGTTCCCACCCTCTGGCCCTCATCATAACACATGCCACTGAGTTCTGCAGAAATTGTAGATTAGAAATAGACTTTTTGGGAAGACCAGAGAAGCAGGGTGTTACAATAATCTATTTTACTAGAATTAAAAGCATGCATCAGCACTGTAGTGCTGGCAAGAGAGAGGAATGGGCGGACTCTGGAGATCTTCTTAAGATGATAAAGTCCTGTCTTTCATGTCAAGTTGATTTCACTGATTCCAGATAAAGTTTCCATTTCTAACTAAATAACTTATCAAATAAAAATAACCACAACAAGTTTCATTGAAGCAAGTTCTTGTAAAAAAAAAAAAAAGAAGAAAAAAACAAACAAAAACAAACAAAAAAAAACATGAAAGAATATGATATACGTTTTCCTGTTCAGATTCTCAGGCCCTCTTATCTTCAGTCTACATCCTCACCTTGTGCAATTCAATAGCTGCAGTTTTTCCTCTCCCACACAGTTTTTAGACACTTTATTATTTTAGAGTACATATTTGACCCTCCTTAAGCAGTGTTTTTTCATGGGAATGATGGGTTATGAGGAGCATTGTTGCTTCATGAAGTGAAAGGAACAAAGTAAATGTAGATATTCTCCTGGATGACTGCAACTTGGAAATGAAAACATTGTAGTTTGCCAAGTACGTGTTAAAAATTTAATTTAGGCTTTTAAATAATCTCTCCAGTATTTGTACCAGATTCAGTGAGTGATTTGAGGAGACACTGTGTGTTGCAATTGAGTCTGACTGACCTGTTGAGGCTACCAGTCTGTGTTGTCAGTGTACTTCACTCAGTGATGAAAACACCCTATTGGCTTCTCACGCATGGACAACTCCATCACAACAAGTCTGTCTGTGCCTGTCAGACATTGTGTGTGTGTGTGTGTGTGTGTGTCTGAGTGAGATGGCGTGGCAAACAAGGAAGTGATGGACTAGAAGTGACATATGACCCCTGAAGCAGCCAAAGATTAATTGCCTCAAAATACAAACCTCTCTAGAAGGAAGTTAATGGGTAATGAGGACTTCCACCAGCCACAGTGCATCCATCTATCCGGTCTTCCAGATCCAGACTGATGCAGCTGGAGCTTCCAGATGTGGAGCCACCTGTGGAAAAAGAGACACTAATTTCCTGCTACACACGCAAAAAGGATCCCTCCAAAAAATCTCTCTTGGCTTATAGTTCCCCTGATGGTTTATATATGGGCAACAATATTTTTTTTTTTTAGTCAAGGGCACCTTTGGTGGTCTGAACTGCAATGATTTTCAGGTGAAGGTGGCCTCACTGATGGCTTGACAGCTTACGCCGCAGGGTTTCTAGTCAAGGTCCAGAGGAAAATGGAGCGTGTAGACTGTCACTGAGGTTTTCTGACGTTTGGCCCCATGAGCAATTCTGAGAAGGCTCAAAAGCTCTCAAAGAAGTGAAAGTGGCAGCATTGAATATGAGTCACCTGCATGTAAAAGTATGTTACACTACTTTTAACCTTTCAGTGGTGTTAATTTATACATGCATAAAAACCAGCTAAAATTAACTGATGAAGGATTTGGCATTTGACAACTTTCAGTATAATCAAAATTACCTTTGTTTATTTGAACTGTTAGAATATCATTTACTTGACCTATGATCAGATACTGAGTAAAATATGGGGAAAAAAATAGTTTACCCTTATGAAAGCTGGTTCCCCTGGTTTTAACAAAAATGAAAAAAAAAATTAAGTGAATAGTTTTTGGAAAATCCTAAATTTATGATGTGGGTTGTTATACCTACATTAGACTGGAGAGTATTGTTTAATTTATGCCTCCAACATTTTTTTTATTTATTTATTTTTTGCATACTGCCATTGTCCTTTTATCCAAGATATCTGTTTATAAGACTTCTGGCTTTGGTTGTTTTTAATGTTTTTTCAAAGTTATAATAATGTTTCTTTTTTCATATTTATGACATTCTTGTCTCTTGTGGGTCTGTGAAAAAAGAGAGATAGAGAGAAAAAAAATCAAATCTAGTCAAACAGCTTAATGAAAAATATATTTTTTTAAATATATTTAAATATATATATATATATATATTTTAAATATACAGTTTAGACTGACTGAAATGAAAGAAAAAAAGTTACCCAGATATGCTGAATACACAGTCTAAAACAGCACAATGATTCATGCTTTCAAGAAAACATTACGGATGACAAAAATGAATGTCTTATCGGGAAAAATAACCAAACTTTGACATATTGGCTCACAAAATCCTGCCATCGCTTCATCTTTGAAAAGAAAAGACCTTCTCTTATCAGTCTTCACTTTCAAAAATAGCTTAAGCTCACAACATCAAATAACCGGAGCAGCACTTTATGTCCCAGTCTACAAAGCTGTCAGATACTCTGGTTTCCTAATGTATAATGGTTTCTTGCTGCACTAGTTGTTAGCAGGCTTTACTTTTGTTAGTTGCTCTAACCATTGGTCTGTTCATTGTTGTCATGGTACTGGTGCTGTAATTCTTACTTAGCCAGACTGAGGACTAAAAACAGACACAGTGTACTGTTCTCTATGTAATTACAGTGGATGAAAACCAGTGAAATCTTGTTGTACCTGAGTCACCAGCTTCATTTAGTGTGGAAAAGCCCCTTTCCCTTCTTCAACCACAGGGAGATTCCAGCATGTGCCGTGTACAGCTGAGGATGCTCCAGGGTAAAAAAAAGACAGTAACAGTCCGACAAAGAACCAAACTGAACCTAATAAAAGTGTTATCCTGCAATACAGCTCGGGATGTTCTCTGACAATGCCGTGATCATCAAGAAAGTGAGCTGGCCAGTACGCTGTGGAAGGTCCAAAGTGTCTCCATTGGTGAAGAAGCTATTGAGGGGAGAGGTGAGTGAAGCAGGTTCATTAAATGTTTTCATCCCTAAAGATAAAACAAGTTGAAATAGATGCTGCAGATACACAAGAGGGCCCTGCAGATATATGACGTACAGACCTTGTAGGAGCGAAAATCCTTACGTTTTAGATTATTTAAGCTTAGTCTTATACATTAAACTTTGTGTATATTTGTAGGAAATTTGACAAATATTTTTAATTTTAGGATAAGGGGACATGGCTTTACAGTGGCTGCCGGTGCTCCTCCCAGCTGCATCCAAAAGTTGGAAGAAGAATTTTGCTACCCGGAGGTCTGGAGATCTGCAGCTCCTGCTGACATCCAGCTTGTGAGCTGATAGTAGTATTTGACATCCTACTCCAAAGTGACAGTTAGCTTCAAGATTTGTTATGCCCTCTTTTGTTTTTTGTTTTTGTTATGCTTCTCAGATTGAAACAAAACATGGTGGAGTACCTGATACCACAGAAGAGGATCTATGTTCGTTATGCTGGCAGAGGGGCGCTAGGCTACCCAAGTAAATCTGGTAATAAATGGGACAGCCAATTAACATCCATCTCTTTTGAGTACAGTTGTTTCAGAACATTTTTGTCTTGTCAGCTACACAAAATCAGATATGAAATAATTAACTTGAATAATTCTCTGCTTTTATCATTTTTCATTTTAGTTTCAAACATTGTAGTTTAGCATATTTTTACAAATTAAGATGGTTTGCCCTTTGTTAATTAAAGACTGAAACATGATGTTTTTTGTTATTATTTGCTATTTATAAATGCTGGTTTGGGGAATTTTCACCCAGCTGCTAGTAGTTTAATAAACCAAATTTTGGGTTTTCTTTTTAATCCACTTTTAGGTAGCTTTAACTATACAAAAGTGCCATTTTAACCCTTTGTTTGGGTAGAAAACATAACCCAATACATTGGTTCAAACCTGTAACCTAACCCTGCTGGGTTAGAATAACCCATAGCAGGATCAGTCCATATTTGACCCAGCAGCTGGGTTGCAGAACAACCCAAACTGGGTGATTTTTAACCCAGCAGTTTTAAGTGTGGCGTTCTTTGAGGAGGCAGACATTTTCTCAATATTGATGTGGCCTAGTAGGAGGCTGTTTGCTTTTGGTTTTCCAGTTCACAAGGATAGTTTTCTTTGTAATGCATAAGACTGTGACATTTTAGTTTCACCCAAGTCACCTAGTAGGCACTGTGTGGGGTTTGCAGAAATATTACATTTAAACCATGTTGGCATGTCTTCACATACCTGAAGCCAGAACCTGCGGACAGGTGTGCAGGACCACAAAGCATGGAAGTAGTTGTCAGTTGTGTTGTCATTGCAGTGTGGGCAAATATTTGATTGTGACAGACCCATTCTGAACATCCTTTGTCCGGTAAAACGAGTTCTATGCAGAATTTTTAACTGAATTATTTGCATATTTGAATTCTCAGTCATTGTAAAGGTGTTTAAACATATTTGTGACCGTTCATTTTGATTAAAGTTACTGGATAAGTCAGCCTCACTGCAAGACAGTTAGCAGCTGGTGAAGTATTCAAATAGTTATCGGAGAAAGTCATAGTTTTCAGAAACCTAGAAACACAGCAATCAGGTTACAATCTAATGGTTACAGCCGCCTTTCCTTTGAGATAAAGGTAGTTTCTTAAATGATTCTCAGTACTAAATCAGTACATGGGGACTGTACTCCAAGGATAAACACCTAGCAATGAGGAACTACTTGTTTGGCTTGTTTTAACATGGAACATTAATATTAATGAATATTAAAAAAACAAACAAAAAAAAAAAATATTTGGGTGATTTTAAAAACATTTAAAAAACATTATAATTCCACTACAAAAGAAACTGATGTTTGCTGAACAAGAAAAAGAGAGTGTGTATATATATATACCTATATATATATATATATATAAATAATAGGGCTGTCAAATGATTCAAATTTTTAATCAGATCAATCACAGCTTACAAATTAATCAATATTAATCACGACTATGGCTGAAATTTGCCCATTTTTACTGTATTGTATCAACAGAAAGAGCCAAAGCTACAAATATTTAGTGGTAACTGACTTTCCCTTAGGTAAACGTCAGATGTCCATGGGTCAGTAAATGCAGCGTGTAATGTACTTCTACATGCTGTTCTAAATCATCTCTACCATGTTCTAGATCATAATTCAGAATTTGTATATCATCATCTCATCAACTGTCTCCATGGTGAAAATTTCTGTCATAAAACCAGCAGATATAATGGCCGAAGTTAAACAGCCTACATTGATTAAGAAACTCTGATAAAACTGATGATCTGGATAAGAACTCGTTTTTCCTTTTATCATAGAAGTGTGAGTGTTTGTGCAACAGTGATAAAAGTCCTACAGCAGCTTCACCCAAATGCTGATAAAATAGATAATTGGCTGTTTGTTTTACAAGTTTTTCTTCACTTTTTTACATTAGATGATCACTTTAATTGTAATAATCAGTTTAATATTTCATAAAATCTAAACCTAAAAAAAGGTCTAATTTGTGCCCCCCTTTTCCTGATCAGTGCTCCTGCCTGGTCCCCCATCAGAACTTTTCTAGACCCACCCCTGAATAGCTGAAGCATAAACCCTGTTCCCCACCAGCCAACTACTGGGTTAGAGAAGGGACCCACTAAGAACAATACTTTGAATTAAATATGTGACAATGTGAGCCATGAACCACTAGTTTATTCTTTCTCAGTTGAACCATAAACAAACACATCAAGAGAGAAGCCGATCAGCTGATCACAGACAGCCGTCATGATTCACAGAACATAAGAGGAGAGGAAGGAGCAGCTGCACTTCACAAACAGATGACCAGAGAGCCACTAGAGCAGACACATTGGTGCAAAGCACAAGATAAGTTTAAAAAAAAAAACAATAAAATACGGGAAAAGTGGAACCCTCTCACCAAGAAAAGAATGTGTGTTAAAAACCCTCACTCTCCACAAAGGCGACATCCATGGGTTACTCCATTAATGCTGAGTTTATGCTCAAATCCATCGATAGAGCCAGACAGCTTGTCTTTTCCATCTCTCTCCATTTCCCGCAGTCATAACAAAGAAATGATGGATGTATGAGGCTTTTCATGCCGCACATGCAGTAACTGTGTTAAAAATATTAAAATATGTGCTCATTCATTCATTCATTCATTCATACAGTCATTCATTCATTCATTTTTAAGGGTAGCTTTAATGAAAACTCATTGCCAGTTTTAGACTTCAACTTAACACTAATTACCCGATTTTGTTGTCAACCTGTTATTTCACCATTACAAATTCAACACAAAAATCAAATTGCTCTTAGGGAGTATATAATTTATACATTTCTCTGTGTTTCATGTAGCAAACAACATTTTGTAGAGATTTGAATTTCTTGACACTGAGCAGAAGCTTCATTAACAAATGTTAGACTTGTATTGGTGGAAGGAGGCTTATTTCAAATCGGTATTAGAACATTGGGTTCTTTTTGTAATCTTTCTCTAATCTAAAGAATTTCAGCATTTCCTAATTGTCCTAATCCTTGGACCAATTGATCCCTCTTAACTAGTTAATTGTCTAATTGTTTAAATCCAGACAGAGAATAAGGAGACTTCCATCATCTTCCTCCAGCTCTTGAAGCACTCCCGTGGGGTTTGGCTAACTGGTCATTAGTCCTATTGTCCTAAACCCAAAACAACACCCACCCAACAGACCCACCCGCACCAAAAAGACAACCTCGAGCTCACAGAGTTATTTTAAAATCGTAGCGTATGTTTGGATAATGAGGCTCAGCTGTCCAGTCAGTTTCACTCATGTGTATCTCCTAATCTGCTGATGGGTCTGTGAGGATAAAGGGAGGGGGGATTTCAGAGCCGATGCAAACAGACAGATAGCAAAGTGCGCAGCAGAGGACTGGCCCAGGATGTCAGTGTTCAGGGTGGGTGACAGTGTTATTCCCTGCCATCTGTTTCCCAGGCGGCGGTCCAGCAGTGCAATGTTGAATGCACAGGCAAGAAGGAGTAGGGAGCAGCCCACCATGCCACCCGGTTGGCACTGCAGCATTTCACATTAACATAGTTGTGTGTGCTGGCCTACCATGTCCATTCGTAAAGGCAAAATGGGTTTTTTCAGCTTGCACAGAGATGTAAAAAGAAGGCTCTCTAACACTCAGACTACCCATCTGTCTGTCGTCTGTCTGTTTCATGTATGTGGCACTCTCACAGCTCAAAGAAAATAACTGGCACAGTCATCATTTGTTTCACATAGCTCAGCTATAAACTTACAACATGCCAACAGAGAATGCAGGAGACAAGGTTTATTACATTAGTACAACTGTTTACTCTTTAAATTTAGTCTCAAAGCTGTCAGTCCCTGTGCATTTCCCATGAAAGACACCTCAACGCTCTTAAGGAGGCGAGTTGGATGGTAAACGGCAGTAGTGTTTGGTGACACTGCAAATGGCGTGGATGGCATATCATTTTCTGTATTGGTATGTTTCCAAACAACAAAGGAATGTTATGAGAGCAGTAGGGGTCTCATCGCTCAGCCTTTTATGAGAAGACCTCACAAAGACTCAAATCAGTCTCCCTCCCTGTCTATGCTGTCACCCTCAGGAAAAGTGAGCGAGCCGTAAATCACTTTGGCAGCTCTGTGTTTTGAAGCGACACACTGACCGTAGCCAGCGTCATTTTATTGGTTATTTCACTCCATGTTGTAGAAGAAAGCCCTTTTGAAATTATGTGATTTTATATGTTGATGTTTACTTGAAGTGGCGAACCAAAGTAGAGATGCATGGAGAGACATATACAAAGAGACTGCCCAGAGTTCACCAAAAAACCTCGCTCCAACCTTTGTCCACAATCTGAACCTCAAGGAATTCAGTTAATTCTTTTAGTATGGAAAGTGGAGGCTTTATTGCATTCTTTGAGGACGTGAACCTGAACGTATAAGTTAACATGCATTAACGTGAGATTTTTGTACAAAGAATTACTTTGTGTGGGTGCTCAAGGGAGAGGTTTAGAGAGAGAACTGTGTTTTGGTGTGGACCACTCCTACAGAGTGTCAAAGTGCAATGATAAAGAAACTGAAAATATTGATGTCAGTTAGAATAAAACAGGATTTTAAATTTCTGAGACCCATCTTAGGTTTCTTTTTCTATTTAATTTCATCCTAAAACATATACTAATGGAGGTAATATGACATAAGTGCGTGCATGTTTGCATGCATAAGTCTGTACAAATCCCAAAACAGACTGCTCATAGGCTCCAGAGGGAGAGCGCTGGATTATTTCTCCCTGATGCCCTTTGTTTGAAGAAAAAGGTGTTGACTGACAGCCGAGCTCCAAGACCCTACTCAGCCAGGGTTCAGTGCGGATGCCTGGCTAATGAGGTCGACTACAGGGATTATAATCAGGCAGGGAATATTAGAGTTCTCATGTGTCAGTCAAGATGGGAAAACCTCCCAGTGCTGCAGTGCCACAGTGAGATTTTCAGCTTCCGTTTGGTACATATTCACCGTGCAACAACACAAAGCCATGTCACAGCTTCCTCGGGGTGGCTTTTAGACGTCTTCAGCCTCTGACAGTTAATGGGGAAGAATTTATGGTGGGAAATCTCACCATGAGTCCAATTCCAAGGGTGCAATCGACACTGAGGGCACTCCAAAGCGTACAAATTATCTCCTGTTGGCTTTTTGGCAGTAAAAAGTGGCTGTCTTAAACCTGAAACGATCATTCAGCTCAAAGTAGACTTCAAGCTGGAACTAAATGCACACTTTGCATTGAAATGTATTAATGGGAATCACGTTTGACCCTCTCCAACCTTGGTGGTGCTCACCTCTCCCTCCCTGCCCAGGACTTTTTTCAAAGCAAAACAGAGAAAGAGATGAGAGATGGAAAGAAAACATTAAAAAAAAGAAAAAGAACGATGTGACATATGGAAGCTATCACAGGCATGGACTCCCATCTGTGTCGGCAGTCGTGGCCTGCTGGCACCCACTAGTCACTGCACAGGATGGGAATAATCCAGGAGAGAGGATCCGTGGAATTGCGATAAGAGGAGTCACAATCCCCTTGGGGATAAGATTTGAGTGGGGTGGGTGGGGGGCGGGGTGGAAAAGCTTGCTGGCATTTGCAGAAAACAGGTGCCTCAACAGCTCAGTAGGATTCGGCTGGATTTAGTAGTTTCTCACGTTTCTGTCTGCAACAAATACACCATACATGACCTAAACTACAACACTTCCACTTCCTTACTTTGCGTCACTCTACAACAAACTGTAAATATAAGTGACACATTCCTGCACCGTGAAATTTAAACAGTTTGTAGCCTGTAGCAGATGTTCATTTCCTCCCCAGCAGTAGATTTACTTCTGTTTGATTTCTGTTTGAGTTGTAGCGGCAGTTTTTTGGCAAGTCAGACCAAATGAAGTAAAGTTAAATGAGAGGCATAATTGGAAAAGGAAATGGGTTTCTCATCTTAATTTACATGTTTGTATTGTTGGATTTGCCTAAAGGAGTGAATTAAATTTGTGTTATTTTAAGCCTCAGTGCTGAATGGAAATGTAATTTTGGAGTCTCCTGACCACATTCTTTCAAGCTTCATAACCTGGTTCAGTGACGATGCAATCAGCAAGTTGAATGAAATTTGCTCCCTGCGGTCAATTTTTTCTATTTTATTCTTCTTGATCTGGCAACAAATACAATCACTCAATCAAGAAATGATAAAGTGCATGCATGATTGGAAAGATTTGGGGAGCAGATAATGTTAAATTAGGCAGAAAAAAATGGAGAAAATGTTTTTGAGATTTCAAAGTCTTCTCAACATAGATGTCTTTTGCCAGACTTCGCTATCCGGCACAGTGCAGATTTTTTTTGTCAGTGAAAAATTTATCGTAGAGCTGTAAATTTTTTATCACCCCATTTCAGCAGACCCCTGATGGTAGGCTGTGGAGCTGTATCAATCTGAGAGCAATTGCCCTTTAGCATTTTCATGGGTATGCATCTCAGCTTGCACTTACACTGAATTTTCACACTCTTTCACAAACCGGCATCTTGTGTGCAACTGAATCACATATTTACAATTTGAAGTAACAAAATAAATGTGACTTGTGATCTTGTGTGACAGGTCTCTTGGGTCCTCTACCCTGCACAGCTCACTGCTGCCCTGAGGCCAAGGAGGGCAAGACCCTTCAGATTTAACACCTAACAGACATGAACACATGGGATTTATTAGTGAGTGAGCCCATGTGGTTTTGTATGCTGACAAAAAGTCTTGGACTTTGTCTTGAACATAAAAGAAAAGTTGTAACTCCCTGCCTGTTTCCTTTTGTTCTTTTTTACCTGCATTTCATCTGCCTTCCTGCTGCTCGTCCATCTTCAGAAGTCTTTTGGGAAACAGGGGGAGTCTTTTCAAGCTTGACTAATATGGTTCAGATAGCGTGCAGGAAGACGATGGGGGAGCACCTTGATCTGGGCCAAACCTTTTTTGTTGTGGTCGAATCAACTCTCCTCTTTTTCCACTTGCATCTTTGTTTTAGAGATTCAGTCAAACGAAAGAACAGCTGCCTGACCTCTTTTCAGCCTGGTTGCTGTGGTCTGGGTCCTCAAGAGTGTCATGTCGAGGCTGTCTCCAACAGGATGTTGTCCTCATATCACTGGTCAACATTGCCTGCCTCATCTATTGACCACTTGCTGTAATCAAGTTCTTTTCTTGTCATCAGGAAGCTTTTGCACATGAGATAGGCTGTTTGTTGTTTTTAGTCATATTTATTTCCTTCAGTATGAACAACAGAACAACATCCTCTGATGGGGAGAGTAGTATGCCAGTGCTGTTTGTTGCTGGAGGTGACACAGTGTGCTACAGTAATGGAGTCATCTATCAACAAGCCCCATTAAAACACCTTGACAAGCCAGCTGGGGCCTCTGTAGTGGTCATGGTGACCAGTGTAAAAGGTGGATGTTCTTAAATTGCAGCTGCAGTAGACAGTAGACAGTAGACAGTAGACAGAATCTAAATATAAAACTATTACTTTGTTCCACATGTTTACTGTTCTGCTTAGGTTAGTTTTCACTGCTTTAAGTGGAAGTGGCCATCATCATGTACATCATGTACAGTACAGATGTTACATTATTGCCAACAAAACCAAATAATTTAGTGGAATCAACATAGATTAAATAGACCATGAGCCAGAAAGCTTCAGTTGATGTTTCAACCTTCTGCAGTCCAAAATGCGTGTTGTAAATTGTGACTCTGCAGGCCAATACCTACTATTAAAGGAGACTGTCCTCCTTCCCAAAACTTGTTCAAGTGATATTTGTGCATCAGGTGAATATGGCCTATTATTACCTCCAATGGTTTTGCAACATTTAATGGTCATGGCAACACAGAATGTGAAGGATAAAAATGGCATAGATGATGGTGAGCATTTCAAAAAGAATGTATTTTAGCCATAATGTTTCATTTTTTTTCATCCCAAGTGATGCTACAGCCTAAAGCCAACATATTAAATGACTAAGTTTAGTTGTAAACAGTTGTGATTACATATAACCATGAAAATATTGAAATGGCCATCCATTAAAGTGATGGTTGCGTTGTAAAAGTAATGTGTTTCAGCTCAAACCATAATAACTTGATGTTTTGTCTTTAGCAAATATCATTACAATATCATTGTGGAGCTGCTGTCCAATGTTAAACCTGGTTTCCCATCTAAGTTTGTTAGATGGGACACCAGACTAAGCTTGTTGATTTGTAGTTAAACTATTCAGCTAGTTGAACCCAGTAGGCTCAGCTACAATTCTGTAATTAATCATTACATTAAAATAGAATCAAACTAGATAATAATTACCTATAAATATGTGCTTAACTAACACAAGGCCACATGTTAATTATCTTGTCATCTTGCATTAGTAATCTGTGGCCACGATTTAGTTATCTCATTCTCATGTGTTAGTAATTCGTGGCCAAAACTTAATAATGTGTGGCCACAAGTTAATTTTTTTTTTCTGTCAGTGTCACCAGATGGCCTTGGTACATCCCCGTCTGGCATTGCAAATAAATTTGCATGAACGAAGAAGCTCTTCCTTGTGCCCTGCTTGCGTGTCCTTGGTGCAGCAAATTTTACAGTCATATCAGGTACAGCATTTAAGATGTGTTTTTTTGGTGGTAACTGTCATAACTGAAATGCATGTTACATTACAGTTGTGCATTTATAATATCTTGGTAAATAAATCTGCATGATTAGTTTTAATACATTCCTCTTTGGGTGTTGTGCTTTAAAAGACATATATATTTATATATATATATATATATTCAAAAACTAAACTAACTCAGAAAGGAAAAGCAGGAGTCGATCTGTCCCCTTAAGCGTGTTATATGGAATTTCTGAAAAAGGATGCCTTTAAAGATGGACAGGCGACTTCTTAAAAGTTCAGTCTCAGCATTCAGACAGAAAAAAAAAAACATCTGTGTGATGCAATTAGAATGAGATCAAATAAAAAATAAGTTTTACTTTAAAAAGGTCTGAGAATAAAAAAAAGTTTGGACCCCCTGACATCTACTTTGTCAAAGTCAGACATAGTGTTTGTGTTTAATCTTAGGGAAACATTATGGTTAAAAAAATTACCATAAGTCTCACAGATGGACTCAAACATCACCCTTTATTCACCCAAGAAAACCTAAAACATCCAGTATACCTGCTGTAGACTTTTGTCAAGCTTGTGATTTTTTTTTTTTTTCTTGTGAAGACAAACTCACTGAAGTCATTCTGCGCTTACATCACTTTTACGTCTCATAGACATATTTCCTAAGTTTATCATAAACTGAGAGATTGGTTGAGTGAAAGAGCCAGTAGTTTACACCTCCAGTTATTATATTAACCATACTGTTTATGAATCTAACTAAGAGACACAAGCATCCTATTTCAGTGATGTGAATTTTCTTGGCTTACTTTCTCTGTGAAGCACTTTGTGATGAGCGTCTGTGAGAAATGCTATATAAATAATACTTTTTTGAAGACTTTTTAACTTATGTTTTGTTATGTTCCAACTTCTGAAGAATGACATTGAATCTAAAGAATTAAACTCTCCTGTTCACACATTTGGGATGAGCAGCTTTACCGTTGTTTGTGCCATCGAAACAGAGCCAAGACTCATAGTGAATGTGTTTCAGTATAATTTTAGATAAAGAATTTTAAGTTTCTTCAAATGGGGAACAGATTTGTGGTTAACATGGAAGGACCTAGACTGGGTGAATTTTTTGCCGAGATGGACAGTTCTTGTTATGTTTTCAGGAATTAAAGTATTCCGTGTGTATGTTGTTGTGGTTCCATTTAGACTCCTCAATCCAGTTTCCTTTGAAGTATTTCACTAAGGCTTCTCTCCACCAAAAAAGCTTGGCATACCCAATATATTAGCCAATCTATTACCCCCCCACCCCCCCTTTTCTTTTTTTATTCTCCAGTTTTTAATATTTATTTTGCACCTTGTTGTATTATGTTTTAATTAAAGCACTGGAGTTGTCTTGAATAAAATGAAATGTGATGTACAAATAAACCTGCCTTGCTTTCTGGAAAAAAAGGATATTTAAGTTTTATAAATCCTTAGCTTTTTCTTTAACATTCTTTGTATCGTCTCTCCACTTTGCTCTTTGCACTTTGCAATTTGTACAAGAGCATCTGTTTAAGAATCTCTTCTTAAACATGAACAAATCACTCCACATTTCTATTGAGTTTAGATTAATTAAATATGTCAAAGAAATGTCCATGCTGTTGCATAATGCAGCTAATAAAAAAAGGCCAACACTTTAGTGATTGTTTTATTCTTTTACATCTGTAGCATTGAATGAGGATGCCAAGAAAATAGAATAAAAAATCTAATTATATTTAAGATATAAGATGAGGAACTTGCTTTTTGTTAGTGTCCCTGCTGCTCTTTAAGAGCTTTGTTGTTTGCTGCCTGCACTTTAAGCCCTCGAAGGATTCACTCATGCTGAGATAGAGCAGTTATGTGCAATTTCAGCTCTCAAGCCCATCTTCAGCAATCACCATGGTGATATTTCAAATGTGTTTAGAGTCAAACAACACAGATGCAGTAGGTGGTAATATGTGTTTCTTTCTTTCTGACCACTTTTTGTTCTCAGCATATTTTACCAGTTTATGAAATACATCCATCCTAAGACTATTACGTTTTCTTTTACATTGCTCTTGTTTTGTTTTTTTGTATAACAGTATATTAATTTTTGGCTTTATTGTTTGCTCATATTGGCAAACATTTAGACATGGATGGCTTTACAAGGTTGTTTTTTTCTGTTTGAAGCAAACATTTAATCCTTTGGAGGGTTGTCATTCTCCCAGTACGGAGTTTTTCTTTTTATTAAGAACAGCTGAAAAAGTCCCAGTTAGCCCCCAGTGTATAAACTACCTGCAACCAGTGATCAGAATCCCATTCAGAAGACTTTATCTTCTCCATCTGCGGCATGTCGACAGGCATCCTCCTGCATTCCAGTCCTTTTGTTTGTAGCGGTAGGGGAAGGACATTAATGAGTCTTCCATTGACTTAACATCCTTGGAAAGTCCGCCTAGGCCTCACACCTGCTGCCTATACTCTGCTGGAATCTCTGCTCCACCACTGCTGAGGATGTGCAGCCTGGAAAAAATATGGGCCCCCCCCAATGAAGGTAGCACAGCATGAGTCGAGGAAACAGTGAGGAATGTCAGCCTGAGCAGCACCTCCACATCCACCAGCTCAGCCAAGAATGCAGCCATTGTTAAATGGAAATGGGCTCTTCATTAGTGATATTGAGCACCTGTAGACTTAATATACTCTCAAGCTCCATTGTGTTGTTGTTGTCCATGATTTGACGAGGATGTTGAGGCAAAGGTCAGATGGTTCTTGTACGATGACAGAGAATGATTCATGATTTATTATTGTTTATACAAACAGTGAAAAAATATGCTTTCAGAAAGTTTGCCAAAGCAGACATTCATTTTACATCTCTGACAAGTAATATCCTGAAAATATATAGCTTGATCCTGTAAAAGTTCAGAAATGGACAGTGACTAAACAAAGCATTAATCATTCATAGCATCCTTTATTTTAGGAGTGGTAGCAGTGGTGGACTAAGTATTCAACTCCAGCACTTGACTCAAATTATTGATCCTCATGCTCAAATCTTACTCAACTACAAGTAAAAGTTGCCCTGTCAAAATTTTACTCAAGTTATAGTACTGAAGTACTTACTTTTGAAAATACTCAAGTATTCAAAAGCACAAAGTACATTTTCTAATATCAGTATATTTCTGTCTTTTTTTCTGAGTTCTTTTACATAACCTTGTAACTCTCTGAAACCACCTAATGTTGTTTAATCGCGGTGAAAACAAACATTTAATCTAATATGAATCATTTCTCATTTCCTAAATCTCAAACATCAAGATGACATATGGCCATGGGAGTGCTGGTTTCTCTGCTAGAGTTTTTCCTCCTGTCTCCATTGCAGAGTTTTATTTGAATAAAGATGAGAAAGCTCGCTACACAGAACAAGGATGACTTATTTTCAAATGCATCACAGGTGTGAGCGCTGACTGTGATTGGTTCCCTTCTGTGAGGAGCCCAGCATGTGGCCAATTGCATTTTAGAAAAGAAAAACAGCTACAGCTGACTACAAAGCTGTAAAAGTAACAAGCGTCCTAGAAACGTAGTGGAGTCGAAAGTAAAATATTTGTCTTTAAAATGTAATGGCGTAAAAGTCAAAAGTTTAAAAAAAAAAATACTCAAGTAAAGTACAGATACTCAAAAAAAATGTACTTAAGTACAGCAATCAAGTAAATGTACTCCGTTATTGTCCACCACTGGTCCCCAGTGATGCAGTTAAACATGATGATTTTCCTTCCCTCTACAGTGATGACAGTCAGATGATAGTGAATGTATTTGCCTATGCTATGCATTTCCTAAGCCACACCAACCACAGCAACTTTTTATCTGAGAAACAGCTGCTGCTCAGCATCTCATAATCACTGCTGCTGATAGATTTAATCCCAGTAAGAGTAACAGTCAAATCTTTAAAAGTCTCCAAATCGTGGAGCATGAAATACGTAAACTATCAGCAGTTAAATCGGTCCAAAGAGTAACTCGGTGTGAGAAATGTCCAGGTGTTTACACCAGTGTGTAAAGATGGTAACAAGCTTTAAATGGCAGTAACGGCTACACAGGCACCTGGTTCTGCAATCTGGAGCTGGTTTATGTTGTGAGTCCACGTAGACTCGCAAGGCTCCATCATGAAGACTCTGGCAGCTCTACAAAGCTAAGGATGAAGATAACACCTGAAGTAAACACATTAAGATAGACAGACATGTATGGACTACATAAATAAGGCAGACATATTTAAAAGCATGCACTGTTTTAATTTATTTTGAACAGCTTGTTTTTAACATAGAAGGCATGCAGCCCCACTCCAACAAGCATGTTACACACTGCAGGTTGTCGCCCAAATTGCTGAAGGTTAGACATACAATCAGGAAGTTGTCCATGATGGGTTGCAGCAGCTCTGCAGGGAATTAGATGCCCTGCTGTTAATGTATGTCATGCCTTCCCTTTCCTCCGTGACCCCAAACCAGTGCTGTTGTGCTGCAGTGATGACCTGAAGGATCTCAGAGGGGCCTCTGGTAGATTTATTAGCACCAGGCTTTTGTTTATTCAAGGCGTCCTGCTTATTTTTGCTTCACTGTTAGAGACTCTTGGTTGAGATAATGAATCGACAGACAGAGGCTGAGCTTATAGAGCCACAGAGGACTGCTCCACGCTGGTCACCTGGTTTCATCATTTTGTTCATAGTGATGTTGTCTTGTTCATAAGCCTCTTAGGCTCAAAGAAATAAACTCCAAAGGCTTTCAAGTCTGTAAGCAAGCAAATGTCTCAATTTAGTAATTTTACCGTTTTTTTTTTTTTTGTTTGTTTTTTGTTACTTCACTAGAAGATATTTCTTTTTACATTTTCATTGTATAAATGTTGACAAGAGTAAAATTATATAAATGAGGCAAACTAATCTCACTGCAGAAGTCTCACTACTGTTCATCTGGCCACAAATACTTATAAAGAGAAAAATAGATGATTGTGGAAGTGCTGATCCATGAGCCTTCTTTCAAGAAATGCATCTCAGATTATTTCTACCGTCACTACACTGTTCTGATTCCCTCCCTTTCATTTCCATTCCTTACTTTTCTACTGATCTCTCACCCAAAAAGTGGTCAGGGATACATGTTAAAATGACATGGTTAGTGTTAGAATTTATGCACATGGTTAATTCAGTATGTTACGAAATACACGGTTAGAAAGTTACAAAATTGTACATGATACAGTTTACACATTTTAATGATTTATTGGTCATAATTTCCTTTAACTGCCATAAATTATGTAGGAAAAGAAGCAAAAAAATGTAAAGATATGATGTTATCTCACCGTTTAGAACCATGGACACTAAAACTTTTTGGACATGTGGACAAACAAACCTACTACAGCCTTTTCTGGTGAAACCAGGCTGAGAGTAATAGTTTTATTATTTGTTTCATGTTTCTTTGTTTTATATGTAAAGGATCAAATATGAGATCAGTCTGGATTTTGTTTAGATGTTGATCTTTATACACCCCATTTTAATAAAACATGCAAACAGAAGTTAACTAATAATCTTCACAAGTTTGACAATAATGTGCACATAAAGAAAAAAGAAAGTCAAAACTTTAAAGCTCAGTAAAAGTCAATTTCAAGAAAGGCTAGAAGTATACAGACAAGAGGATACAGCAGACATTTATACCAAAAGCAATGTGTTTTTAAATTTAGGTATTTACCCCTACATTTAAAATAAAGACCATTTGAAAACCATTTTTTATTCTTATACTGCAAACACTGGGTCAAATAGCATAAACAACATTTGGAACACGGTGCACTTGGAAACTGAGGAGGGACCTTTTACATCACTGCACCTTTAAACATGCATGCTGCAGAGCACCGGTGTTATGTGATAGAGAAAGTTCCTAAAGTTAAGCTGTAGTTGGGTGGGGGTACTGCATATGACTAAAAAGAGGTAGTGGTGGATAAAAATAACCAACACCATCGCAATCCATATAGTTTATGATTGTTCTGCTAAGTACTTTCGAGAAAGACAAATTCAGGGCTCCATTGTGGACATAAGAATGGTGTAGGAATAAAACATGAAATAGACAATTCTCAGCCAATCTAATGCACTACTTCTCTCAGTCAGCAGAACATGAGGTTAACACCAAGTCATTCAGGGAAATAGAAAATCTTGTCAAATAGAGTGAAATTTGTGTGATTTTGAAAAATACCATGACGTGTTATTTTGGTCAGTACCCCCACCACTCACTTTGACTTTTATTTTACGATTCTTTGTTGACATTTTAAATCCAAATTGAACAACTAGTCAAGAAAGTAGTCATTTGTCAATAATTGAAATAATTAGCTGCGTTTCTATTAAAGCTTTTCGCAAAGAAAATTGATTGAGAAATTGATGCAAGGTATTTCGCTCTGATGCCATAGACGTAGCATCAGTCAGATATACCATGTGAAACAATACACTTGCTGTTCCTTTCTCTCTCAGATATTCAACATTTTGCTCATCTTGCCAGACTCTCAGGGGTTGGCAATTTTTAAAGGCTACTATAATATTTGTTCACAGTAGAAGAGCCGGAAATGTGGGCTGGTTTAATCACTTTAAAATGTTAGATAAGGGTACAGTAAAAGGGTAAAGCTTGGTAATACCACAGCTATAAATAGCCTTCGTCATCAGAGCTGGGAGAAGGTGTTTGAGGAAACAGGCAGACTGGATGATATGTCGACTGAGGTCAACCCTTGCGTGCCGACAGCAGTGGCTCCATTTTTCCATTGGTCGCTAATGACACCTATAAAATTCTGCACATGACAGGGGTGCAGGCGCAGGGTCTCCTCGCTTTGAGATTTACTTTTTATTCTCCCTCCAAGAGAGGCTCTAAAAATCTCTCTGTGCACACATTAAATGGGCTGAATTTGACATAAATGCAATTGTTCTTCCAGTTTTATATGACAAGTTAGACCAAATTATAGTGTTCACTTTGACTAGCTTTTAATAATGTATCATATATGTCAATTCCTATCAGTGTTTTGGGATTTTTGAAATGAAGTGGAGCTTTATATTCACATTAAACATCAAATAGATGAATTTATAGACTTTATCTGTTTCCACTTAGATCCTGAATAGAAAAAAAATAAAATGATCCTAGAATAGTGACTCATTGCAAATATTAAGATTTCATTCTTACTAAGAGGTGCTATGGTTTCACCTCTAAGTTTGTCTTCATGCTATATTCTTAACACGGCAGCTTCATGGGTAGTAATGTTTTCAAACAAGCAAAAAAAAAAAAAAAAGTTAGATTAGGTTGTATTTTTTTCTCTTCAATTCTTCCCCTTCTTTCAAAATATTCCATAACAAACAAAAGGAGTTCGCAGACTTAAAACTCCCTGTGACAGCAGCCACGACTCTCTTTCACCATTTGTAAGGGCACAGCTTAACCCCCAACCAGTGCATATAATGGGCCAAGTTGACTGCCCGGGTTTGAGACGTAGCCCTCCCTTTGTAATGGAGGTCAGAGTCTGCCATGGTGGAGCGGTTTACAAGTGTCAGAGGCAAAGAGGAATTTGTGGAGACAAGGCAAAAGCCCCTTGCAACTGAGAGGTGTATGCCTTTTTTCAGCTGCTGTCTAGTTCCCAGTTGTGCAAAAAGCTTTTTTTCTGAAGGGTCAAGTGGTCAAGTTAGGCACCACACTAATCCCAACACAAGCCTATTATGAGCTCTTGAATGTGTGGACACGAGCTGTGCCATATTTTAAGTCGCTGCTACAGCTCTGGATGTACTCTGCTCCAGTATTCCCTGTTACTCTGAGATGGGAATGTTAACACAGATGTTCATGGCGTCAACACCAGCAGATCAAAGTTTTTACGTATGTAGAGAAATATCTTGTAATTAATGACTTTCATGACCTCATTACTTTTCCCACAGTGCCAAATTTCACACATAAGTTTTGTTTTTTTTTATTGGGATTTCTTGATAATTGCTAAATGAACTGCCAGGAGATCTGGTCCTGTGCAGATGTTTTGGATCTTCTCGTGACTTCTTACAGCTTTGATCATAGGCCCTACGTCATCATTAAGGCCAAGCTAAACTAAGACTAAACTAAGATAGTAAACATTCTTGCTAAATATGTTTGGGTTGTTGCATGAAGATGTTAATATCCTTACTGTTCTGTTTGGTCCAACACACCTCAGAGCTTTAGTATAGCACCACAGAGCTGCTAGCAATGTTGAACAGTGTTTTTTACAGAGTTGTACACATTTGTACTTCTCGTAAATCTTTTTTGGGCATTCTCTAACGATGTTAGTATAGTGCATTTAACTCCTCTGTGTTCAGTCTTTCCATAGGCGATGATGCATACATTTGAGTTTAAGGGCTAGTTTTATCCCCTACAAACAGCTCCAAGCTACAGGGGAAGATTTGTGCCAGTGGGAGAAGTGGAAGTGAATGAAATCAGCAGTACAGAGGGTCATAAAACACCAATCTACAGCACAGTGAATTTAGTGATATGGATATAACAGCAAAGTATGGATTCGTCAGTACACACACACTGTAATTTCATCCACTGTTATTACAAAAATATTGATTACTGCAGACTAGTGGCTCATTAGCCAGAACACCAACTGCTTACAGTAATTTCTCACCAGACTTTTCCTCATTTATTGCCAACCTGCTGTGTCTAATTTACTTTAAACTTTTACATGATTAGGATTTTTGGGCTATATCCAGTTGTAATCAAACTGCAGGAATTGAGCCATGCAATGTTTGTCTGGGCTCCAAGAGCATGTGTTGCTGTATGATCACTTGTCCATCCGCACAGATTAACACAATGTCATTCTTCCAGACACAGTAACATCCTATATGCAATTAGAAAGGAGCAAATTCCAACGTATAATTAATGATACCAGGTATAGATATTGTTAAACAAACAACCTGACACAATGACAAACTCACTGACTCACACACACGAACACACATACAGGATGTCCAGAAGTAAGGAAGCTGTGTGTCAATAGGAAACAACACAGCTTGAGCCGGAGTGTGTCCCTTGTCCCTGAAGGCACTGTGCACTTGAGCCAGGTGCCTTCCTCTGTGTATTTTCCTGTTTACTAACTTGGCTGCCTGCTTGTTTGGGTGCTTTCTTTTTGGTCCCTAAAGTCAATATCTTCCTGTGGACCAAACAGCTCTCGCCTGCCGTTTCTGGCTACCGGACATCATTAAAAATTCTCAAAATATCAGCAAAGGGAAGTCTAATGGAGTCTCGTGCACGCTGCATTGTTTTGAAATCATGCTGGTTTGAGCTTTTGCTATTTCTGGAGCCGCAGAGCTACCTCCTGCACATCAGCTGTGCTCAACTATAAGAAGTAGCTATTTTCCCCCAATGCTTTCATTGCCAAATAAAACAATGCCTTTTCCAAGGACTTCCTTCGAGAATAAAATCGTTTCCTCTCTATGGAATGACAACTTTATCATTTACCTTTTTTTAACTGCTGTGTAAAATTTTAAAGGGATAAATAAATGTTAATCTCATTAGTAAATTTGTGTTTTACTAACTGGTTTTGTTGCAAAGCTGGGTGTCTAAACAACAATTAGATGGATCACAATTAAATTAAGTAATTAAATCAAGTCATTTCTTGGCATAACGTTTAGGTATTTTTCTCAAGCTTAATATACTTTGAATGGAGGGGATTAAAATAAAATGATGAGCATGTACCATTTTATCCCTTCACATTTGTAAAATCCAAAGTATGACAAATTGCTGTGCAGTGTTTTAGCATCTGGTGAAACATGAAGACTCTGCTAGCTGATAAATACCCCACAAAGACCGAAAAGACATGTGAAGCTGCCCTGACGTTTTTTCTTTGGTTTTAAAGGTTTAAATGTGTCAATCACCACTTTGTGTTTTAGAGCAATGGCTTTGTGTAACTGAGAAGTCAGGGACACCATACACATATGTTGGATGACTCCCATTACTCTAACTGCTCACTCTAATTCTTAATGCAATTTAAACAGCAGAGTTGTATTAAAAGAGAACTCCATATGAAGGGGTACTGGGCTATAAATATGGCTTAAATAGCTGCACATTTAAAGATCTTGACAAAGGGATCTGAGGATAAAAACTGTTTTGGAGTGGTCATTCTAAGAAACTGTATTTGGCACTTCTGCATTGCCTCACTTTTCAGTCCCAGAGGACAGCTTAATGCCTCTTTAAATATTGTATATAAATGCATGTTGGAGCAACAGCATCATAGAGAGCTTTTATTTTCTCCTGCATGTTTCTAATGCTGGTTGAGCTTGTTTACAGGAAAGACAACTTAAAAGAAGTTAAGGTGAGACTCTTTTTGTGACTAAATAATATTTAAGTCACTCCATCCGATGCAGCACTCTTTCAGTGTTTTTAGTCTGAATGCCAACTAAATCCTGTTCTGTTGTAGCCACACTTTGCTATCAGATTTAGGATTACACTAAATCCTTCACATATCTACTGACATTTTTCAGACTGATAGCTCATGGCCTTTTTGACCTCAGGTTGTAATTTGGTTGTCCATCCATCCATCCATCCATTTTCTTCCGCTTATCCGGAGTCGGGTTGCAGGAGCAGCTGCCTAAGCAGGGAAACCCAGACTTCCCTCTCCCCAGCCACATTCACCAGCTCATCCGGAGGGATCCCGAGGCATTCCCAGGCCAGCAGAGCGATGTAGTCTGTCCAGCGTGTCCTGGATCTTCCCCGGGGCCTCTTTCCAGTGGGACGTGCCCGGAAGACCTAACCAGGGAGGCGTCCAGGAGGCATCCTAACCAGATGCCCCAGCCACCTCATCTGGCTCCTCTCGATGTGAAGGAGTAGTAGCTCTACTCTGAGCCCCTCCAGGAGCTTCTCACCCTATCTCTAGGGGAGAGCCCGGCCACCCTGCGGAGAAAACTCATTTCGGCCACTTGTATTCGCAATCTTGTTCTTTCGGTTACTACCCACAGTTCGTGGCCATAGGTGAGGGTAGGAACGTAGATCGACCAGTAAATCGAGAACTTTGCCTTTTGTCTCAGCCCCCTCTTCACCACGGCAGACCGATGCAGAGTCCGCATCACTGCAGACGCCGCACCAATCCGCCTGTTGATCTGCAGCTCCATCCTTCCCTCACTTGTGAACAAGACCCCGAGATACGTGAACTCCACTTGGGGCAGGACCCTATTGCAGACCTGGAGAGAGCACTCCACCCTTTCCCAGCTGAGGACCGTGGTCTCGGACTTGGAGGTGCTGATTCTCATCCCAGCCGCTTCACACTCAGCTGCGAATCGCTCCAGTGAGAGCTGAAGATCACGGCCCGATGAAGCCAACAGAACCACATCATCTGCAAAGAGCAGAGACCCAACTCTGAGGCCACCGAACCGGATCCCCTCAACACCTCGACTGCGCCTAGAAATTCCATAAAAGTTATGAACAGAATTGGTGACAAAGGGCAGCCTTGGCGGAGTCCAACCCGCACTGGAAACGATTCTGATTTACTGCCGGCAATGCGGACCAAGCTCTCACACCGGTCGTACAGGGACCGGACAGCTCGTACAAGCGGGTCCGGCACTCCATACTCCCGGAGTACCCCCCACAGAGTCCCCAGGGGACACGGTCGAATGCCTTCTCCAAGTCCACAAACCAAATGTATATTGGTTGGGCAAACTCCCATGCCCCCTCAAAGACCCTGCAGAGTGTGTAGAGCTGGTCCACTGTTCCATGACCGGGACAAAAACCACACTGCTCCTCCTCAATCCGAGGTTCGACTATCCAACGGACCCTCCTCTCCAGCACCCCTGAATAGACCTTACCAAGGAGGCTGAGGAGTGTGATCCCCCTGTAGTTGGAGCACACCCTCCAGTCCCCCTTTTTGAAGAGGGGGACCACCACCCCAGTCTGCCAGTCCTGTCCCTGATGTCCACACGACGCTGCAGAGGCGTGTCAGCCAAGACAGCCCTACAGCATCCAGAGCCTTAAGGAACTCTGGGCAGACCTCATCCACCCCCGGGGCCTTGCCACCGAGGAGCTTTTTAACTACCTCAGCGACCTAAGCCCCAGAGATAGGAGAGCCAGCACCAGCTACCCCAGACTCTGCTTCCTCATCTGAAAACGTGTTCGTGGGATTGAGAAGGTCTTCGAAGTATTCCCTCCACCGCCTCACAATGTCCCGAGTCGAGGTCAGCAGCCCCCCATCGCCACTGTACACAGTGTTGACGAAGCATTGCTTTCCCCTCCTGAACCGCCGGATGGTGGACCAAAATCTCCTCAAAGCCATCCGGAAGTCATTCTCCATGGCCTTTCCAAACTCCTCCCATGCCCGAGTTTTTGCCCTGGCCGCGCTCCGCTTAGCCCGCCGATACCCATCAGCTGCCTCTGGAGTCCCACAGGCCAAAAAGGCCCAATAGGACTCCTTCTTCAGCTTGACGGCATCCCTTACTGCCGGTGTCTATCAACGAGTTCGGGGGTTACCACCACGACAGGCACCAACAACCTTATGGCCACAGCTGCGGCTGGCCGCCTCGATAATAGAGGCATGGAACACAGCCCATTTGGACTCAATGTCCCCCGCCTCGCTCGGGACATGGTTGAAGCTCTGTCGGAGATGGGAGTTAAAACTCTTTCTGACAGGGGACTCTGCCAGACATTCCCAACAGACCCTCACAACACGCTTGGGTCTACCTGGGCTGACCGGCATTCTCCTCTACCATCTGAGCCAACTCACCACCAGGTGGTGATCAGTTGACAGCTCCACCCCTCTCTTCACCGGAGTGTCCAGAACATGCAGCCGCAAGTCCGACGGCATGACTACAAAGCCGATCATCGAACTGCCACCTAGAGTGTCCTGGTGCCAAGTGCACATGTGGGCACTCTTATGTCTGAACAAGGTGTTCATTATGGACAGTCCATGACGAGCACAGAAGTCCAACACAAAACTCCACTCGGATTTAGATTAGGGGGGCCGTTCCTCCCAATCATGCCCCTCCAGGTCTCGCTGTCGTTGCCCACGTGAGCATTGAAGTCCCCCAGCAGAACGAGGGAGTCCCCGGAAGGAGTGCTCTCCAACACCCCCTCCAAGGACTCCAAAAAAGGTGGGTACTCTGAACTGCTATTTGGTGCATAAGCACAAACAACAGTCAGGATCCGTCCCCCTACCCGAAGGCGGAGGGAGGCTACCCTTTCGTCCACTGGGGTAAACCCCAAACATACAGATGCCAAGTTGGGGAGCAATGAGCATGCCCACACCTGCTCGGCGCCTCTCACCAGGAGCAACTCCAGAATGGAAGCAGGTCCAGCCCCTCTCAAGGACAGTGGCTCCAGAGCCCAAGCCGTGCGTCGAGGTGAGTCCAACTATATCTGGCTAGAACCATTCAACCTCGCGCACCAGCTCAGGCTCCTTCCCCGCCAGAGAGGTGACATTCCACGTCCCTAGAGCTAGCTTTTGCAGCCGAGGATCAGACCGTCAGGGTCCCCGCCTCTGGCAGCCGCCCAGCTCACACTGCACCCGACCCCTATGGCCCCTCCTGCAGGTGGTGAGCCTCCCGAGAGGGAGATTTGGTTGTTTGACGCTCAATATGTGGGTCACTGATTGGTCTTTTACATTATGGCCTTTGCTTTAATGTGTCATGTGCCAACATTCAAATACACACAGTTCTCTCAGCGTCTGCTTACACAGAAAAACTCTGATGCTTTTGTGCAAACTCAAGACATATACTGTGATAACGAAGGACTTGTTTACTTTCTTAGAATTGCTCTGCTGACACTGTATCCTATTTTCTCCCCAGACTTTATCAGGCCTTTATCGTTTCAAACTTGCTACTCTTGCACTCATTTACTGTACTCTGGGCTGATAAGTTTTCCCTCTCGCCTGCATCAAGTTGGGTTAGTCCCTCAGCAGTTTGGAATTTGACACTGAGAGACAAATGGAAGTCTCCCTGGTGTGTGTCCAGAGGCCCTGGAGTATTAGAATAAGATTCTGTCACTTCGCTCCATCATTACACACTGATATCATCCCGCTCTTTGCCAAACATGCCACCACCTCATCAGCTGCACTTGGAAGAGCCATCGCTTTTTCTTTTTTTTTTTCTTTTCCCCGCAGCAGCCTGTGCCCTTCACAGAAACACCAGATCTACCCTGGTACTGGAGTCTCATTCAAAAACTTGGAGAGCAACAGCCAGAGGTTTTCTATTTCTTCTCAAGGGTCTCTTGCAAATGAACACTGACCTCAGTCTGTGTCAAATAAAATTGAGTCTCATTTCCCAAAAATGGTCTTTGAATGTGGATTATTGTGAAAGAAACCTCAAGTATTATGTCTTTAATGTCCTTTTAACATGAAAAGGGCCAAAGAACAAGTCTGGAGCTGGGACGGTCAGTATGCCAGTATTCTTTTGATGTTTCATTGCTGAGGGAAGAGCTGTTACTAAGCATTAGTTTAGAGTTGTTCCAGGTTTGGTTTAGTTTTTCAACATAATCTCAGGTCTTGCTGATAAGAGTTAAGTTCACTTAGTGAGCTCTTTTTAGATTTAGTTATTTTTCAAAACATATTATTAGATTGTGAATTCCTTCACCAAATACTTTCTAGCACATTACACCACTATGCTTCTTTTAGGCAGTAGGCTACAGTATTTTCATAAAGGTTATTCATGAGGGTCTCTGATCAATGGAAAAGAAGAAAAAAAAACATGTTGCATGTGAGGGTCTTGTTAAGGAACATAACTCAACCATGCCACAAAATTCAGCAAATTGCCTTAACTATGCTATCTCCCAACCTAAAAGTCGATTACATTATTGAGGACAGACTTGACGAATTGCAGACTGTAGGCATTTGCTCCCCAGAGCTCCACATGCTGCTGTACAGTAAAATGTGATACCTCTTCATTAATCCTGCTGATTGGAGTGCAGCCCAGTAGGATGTATGCAGTTTGAGAGGTGACTGCAGAGCTCTGCACACACACATCTGTTTTGTTGTGAGTACATGTATGCATGTGCATTTACATCTAAACATGTGTTCCTGTGCAATGCAAATGAAACATTGGCGCCTGGGGACTCAAACCCCTCCACTCCTCGGAGTGTGTGTGTTTGTGATTTGAGCACCAAAGAAGAAGTCTTGCATCCATCTCATTTGACAGCTCTCGACCTTCCAGTAATCCCAGTATTTCTCACTATCTCACTCCCTGTTACCTCACACATGCATACACATGGACAACAAGCATGTGACCTGCTAAAGCATCAAAGCCTGCCAGCTCATTGATCTGCTGCTGAATTGACAGGCGATCACACTCAGGACCCCAACTCCACTACTGGCCAAAGTTTGCTGTCATTCTATCTACATTCTTGCTTTAAAGTTTCAAGTCCTGTTATATCATCTCATCAAGCCTGATTTAGAGGAGTGTCCTTTATCTTGAGTTGCCAGGGAAAGACAGAAGTCAGTGGTTTTGTTTTAGGGTAGAATTTCTGCATCAATTCCTTTTCTATGAGCTATGCTTGCAGCTCTGCTGCTGGGATGCCAATGTTGGTGCATCAGCATGTTGGTTGGTCCATCACTTAAAATGTTCCAACAGATACGTCAGAATAATTTATAGACGTCCTTGGTTCCAAGAGAATAAATTCTAGATTTTTTTCTATTTAGATTTCCTGAACTTTCCTCTATTGCTACCATGAGACTCAGCTGTGTGGGTTTGATTTAAATTTCTCACCAACAAGGTCTATGAAAACATGAATTTCCCTGCAAGGGATTAATAAAGTATTTCTGATTTCTGATTTCTGATGTCACATTTGCTGTGTTTCCATAAAATCAAAAAATCCTATTTCAAAAGATTTTTTTATGCTACCATATTAAAGATGCAAATCACATTTCCATTTGGTGGTTTAGAGCAGTACAACCTGCAGGTATAATGTTATATGTTTTGGAAATATGGTTACTAAGGAAGCTTGCCAAGAAAGCAGGGAACACCTAAACTCACAGACCATGTTTTTTAAAAAAAGTTAACTAATCAAAGAGGTTAAAGGAAAAAAATGAGAGACCAATAGCTCCACAGATGCATAGCTTCATAGCAAAAATTTGGATGTTTGTCCATAAAGCCACATTATAAGATATACTCCATGACAATGACCTGTGTGGAAAAAATGGGATTGAGAAAATAAAAACAAAGCATGGTTTGAAAATCAAGATCTTTACGGCAAAGACTAAATTACACTTTTGCCATGTCTTTGAGACTTTACTTTAAAACAGTAGCAGTTCACTCTCTGGAAATGAGAACAGGTTGGAAAAACATTTGGATAAATTGGCATGAAATTTGGTGCAGATATTTGTGTCCCTTCAGGATAAATTTTGCTGGACACCAAAGTATGTAATTTGTTCAATCCTCTGGTTTGTGACCAAATACCAAGAAAACGACTAAAACTTCTACCCCCTCTATTTATCATTCATTTTCCCTTCAAGCTGCAAGCAATTTTTTTAATTGCCACCCAGAAACTTTCCCCAAAATTCAGTCAGTAATAGCTATAAAAGTCTGAGGTAAAAATAAGCCTTGCTGGGCTCAGTGGACTTGGAATGTTTCTGAATTATGAGTCTTCACATCCTTGTCATCAAACCAGAGTGAGATATTAGAAACTTTAAAAAAATTGGACGTTTTTGCTTTTACGTAGTAAAAAACTGTGAATTAAGCAATAAATAACAGCCACAGATGGATCCACAGATGTTGCTGCAAATTCCCAACTACAAATCTAATATATCTGATGAAATAGATATTAAACTACACATTTTCTATTGGTGTCAGCTGTGTTTTTACAACAGCTGCAACCTTGTCCTTTCACACAAATCTTCATAGTGAAGGAATAAATTGTGGAAAAGTGGAAAGGGGTATTTATTAATATATTGTTAAAGCTAAATGATACTGGCACTTCTATCAGGACAAGCAGAGCAAACATTACCCTGGTTTAGCATAGCATGTTAGCAACAGATATTAGCTAATTAATTCTGAGAGCAGCCTCACATAGCTGCTAGCATAGCTGTGAAATGTTAGCATTGTTTTCCTGTGAATAAAACAGTCACTGCAGTTTCCATTCAGAGACCTGAAAGTGTTTGTTATGCAATGAAAACATCCGACCATTACAACTCTTTCAGTTGTTGCCACCCAAGGAAGGTGTTACTCCCATTCGATACAGTATCCCTGATGCACATTTGTCTCGGCAGCATCTGATTTATGGATGGTTATCTTCTGCTTTCTATATCTTCCTGCGAAATCTGGTTTCACTTGGGCTCCCAGCTCTATTTAAGAGGGCTTTGTCAACACAATGAGAGGAGGAGGTATTCATCCCAGCCAAGGCATCTAAAATTATGTATTGTGTCATGAAGAATAAGAAGGCAATGGCCTGTTATATATAGCTGGTGTAGAAAAATCCTAATATCTTCAAGATGTTGTTTATGACACAGATGAAAAGTAATAACATTTTTCAAACGCAGCATGTTTGTGATCACTGCAAATGCATTTATCTCAACATAAAAAAGAAGAAGAAAAAATTAATTCTGTTACATCAGAGATAGTAAAATCCTACTAAAAGTCTGTACAGAAAGTCACACCTTGGCTGCTCAGTACATTTCCTTCTTAGGTCACCAGAAGCAGGTCTTTTAGTTGTTCCCAGAATAAAATCCAAGTTTGCTGACAGTGCCGTGGGTTACAGTGCTCCATATCTCTGGAATAAACTACCTGCTGACCTGAAATTCATTACACCTGTCTATACACAAAGCTAAACATTCCTGTTTTCACAAGCCTATCATTCATAACTCTGAACTTGTAAAGCATTTTCTTCTCTTGTTTTGTTATGTTTGCTGTGCTATAAATCATTTTAAATATTGGTTTTGTTTGCATGTGTGTATGCATGCATATGTGCTTCTTTATGTCTATGATTGTATTCATGTGGTTGATTATATACCTAAAACATATATTTTGTGGTGTAGTTGTAATGATATGGCTTCATAATGTAACTTTTTCTTCTTTGGAAGAAAAAGTAACAATGAAAAATTTGCATAATAGATCTGCACAATTTTGTTTTTTCACTGAGACCAGAAAAATCACCAATTTAGCAATCAGATGATTTTGTCTGGGTTGCAAACTGACAGTAATTTTCTTTCATTCCCCCAATGCAAGGTTGTTCAAGACAGAATTTTTCAACGAACTGATGTGAATAACCAACGGTGATGAGAATCCCCCTGCTGTATTTCCTCAGGTCACCAACATCTGAACAAACACAACAGCTCAAAATTACACCCCAAATATGATTTTCAGCTGCTGGCTAGGTTATACAACCTGTTCCTGGGCAAGACGAAAGAGTTTCTCCAAAGCCGAAGGGCGCTGTAGTGCGTGCAATATACAAACAGGGAAACACGGACATGTGTGGATTAAAAGAAGAAGTAAAAATAGCTGCATGTGCTTTGTGTTTTTTTGTTTTTTTTTTTTTTTGTTTTTTTTCTTTACTTATTTCATGGTTACCAGTTGGCCTTCAGCTTCTTTACATGCTCATACTGTGAAAAGTGTTGCTTTTTCTGGAGAAATGAAGAGACACCCAACATAGCTGGAAAGAAAGTCAATGGAGTCAGAGACTCCAGCTGACTTTTTTGTGTTATACGCTAAAAATACAAGAAGCAGACATTCACAGACATGCCAGATGTGCCTGATGGCTGATTGGCAGCTTGGTGTAGAAGGGCTCTAAGAGCTGAGACATTTCCACATCCTTAGCATTTACCACTGGACTGCTTGTCCATCATATCTGATAATATATCAAACATGAAGTATGTTTTTACATATTTTTTCCCCCTACTGTTTGTACAGTGGTAAAAAAAAAAAAAAAAAACAGTTACAGGTTGCTTAAATTAAACAACTAAATGGATCCAAGCAGCATTTAAATTTACTGTATTTAGCAACGACAATAACCAAGCGGCTTGTTAGAATGAATCAAAAACCTCACATTTATTTTTTTAACAGATAAAAATAAATATAAATATTAAAATATATTTATTAATAAATATAAACATTAACAAATATTTCATATTTGTTTAATGATGATGGAAGAGCATGAAAAGTATGTTCAAAATCTTTACTTTTTACTTTGTTTCAGGCTTTATGAGCAAATATGAAGTGGGGTAATCTGCACAAACTTTAAACTGTTATGTTTCTGTAATCTTGGGGAAGTGGCGTGATTTGTAATCAGCTTCCTCAGACCTCTGCAGTGGTACAGCAAACAAAGGCAGCTCAAAGATTGAAAGTGAGTGACCCCAACTTGGAGAGTTGCTGTTTACTTTATACAGAGACCGATGGCTGCATTCAGGACTGCTCTCTGTAAACGTGACTGAAGTCACTGCTGCATAACATGGCAGGTCTGCTACTCATTAATTCATGTTTCACCTTTCTAAAAGTTTCTTCATTTACTGTCTCTGTATTGCAATCTATTGTCTCTCTGTAAGTCTGTAGGGTTTTGGAGGCTGGTGTCTACTGTCTGCAGCAGTTTTAACTGATTTATGTCTCGTTCATAAACCCAAACTCCACAACAGCCATAATGGTCACTTTAAAAATATCATCTATCCCTCAGAGATCTGAGAGGATGTGCAAGACAACCACACAACATCCCAACAATCCCATAGCAGCAAAGGGAACACCCATGTTGTGTTCCCTCGATTGTTTACACCATTCTAATCCTTTACGTTGTTGCAACCATTCAAACACTGCTGCGCAAGTCTTTTCATGTAATTGCTATGATTTATGGTGGCTTAAAGCAAATAAACCTCGGAATCCCTCAGAGCCAAAACCCCTTTGTTGAAAGATCTCACTGATATAAATATCTCATGTTGATTTGGTGATAATTCAATCTAACTCTAGTGCAGCACAGATGTGACACTGGTTCACAGCCAGACCTGACAGCAGGTTTCAGAGAGCATCCATGTTCGGCCACAGTCCCCTGCCTTCCCCTCTGCCTCAGCTCCTCTGACTCATACACTCAACACTGTTGCCAGGGCTACCATTTATTAATACTGGTTCATAACTTTGAGCCTCATCTCCAAGCCGCAGCATGGCCGATGGCTGACACTACCAGTGAATCCTCCTGACTCAAACACAGATACACATTCATGCCAAAACACACTCACAGGAATGACTTTGAGTCCAACTAATGTAGATTATGAATGGGAGAGCTGATAATGGAGTAAGCTTTATGAAGAACAGGGTGTTCACTGAGACAGAGAGATGTGGAAGTGGAATAGTTTGGACACTTGTGCCCCCTTGTGGTCAGTTCCCTCATTTGCAGCCCGTCTTCTTTGTGTGCCCACATTTTACCCACACATGCTGATCAATTGAAAACAAATTTGGACAAAAAGAAAAAACAACAAAGTGGAATGAATTAAGAATTACTTTATAACTTTATGGTAGATGTACAGATGTATTTTCACCTCCTAACTACGACCGAATCAAGAAATATCTGCCCGATAGGGAGGTACTAGAGAACAGACTTTTGCATCTGGTTAATAAAGGGAGTTATCTGCTTTTATACATATATATATATATATATATGTATAAAAGCAGAAAACTATATATATATATATATATATAAATAAGCAATTATTGATTAACTACTTTGCTCTAATTAGATGTAGATCGATTCACATCTGTCAATGTCAGTCCTTCATACCGAGTGGAAAATTAATAAATGAATTAGTTTGTTCAGTACAGATTGGCAGCTGAGCTACTCTCTAGTTTCTTAAACCCTGTTGTTAAACTAAAGATCCAACAAGACCTTGTTTTCTCAATTTTCTCTCATATATGATAAGTGTGAATTTTGTTCTTGTTTAAAGAAACTGTTATTGTGCATTTCTAATCAGATAGAATTTACCTTCAAAGTCCTGTGTGATTATTAGTCTCTTCAGTCTTGATGCATCAGTGCCACATGAAGCTTTATGTTGCACTTCTGCCCCCAAGTGGCCATTTGGGTTTACTACTACTTAATAATGTAGAATTTGTTCAAGTCTTAGGGTGCACTAAGATATATTTTATTGTGGCGTTACTTCATTGGCGTTCTGTTGGTTTTAGAGTCAATTTTCTTTTTCTTTTTACGTATAAATCCTTGAACGGTCTAGCATCACCATATTTATCTGACCTGCCCCACACCCTGTCACGACTTTTAAGGTCTGCTGAAGCTTGGAGGGCATTGAGCTGCAGAACCAGCTGCCTTCAAACATAAAGCAGGCCTCCTCACTCTCTGCTTTTAAAACTTATTTTCTTTGGCTTTTCACACCAGTTGAGGTGGTGCTTTTATGTTTTTTAAGGTTTTGTTGTCATTTTATAATTTCTTGATGTTATTTTTGACCTATGTTTTAGGATATTTATAGACATGTCCATTTATTTATAGATATTTTATTAATGATTTGTTGTTGTTTTATTGTTCAGCACTTTGGTCAGTGGGGTTGTGTTTAAAGTGTTCTATGAATAAATTGGATTGAATTGGGTTGTACCAAAGTGTTGTACAATTTTAAGCAAATGATAGAATAAAATTTATAAAATAAATAAAATTGACATTAAAAGGTAAAATAATAAGATTTTACAAATGCATGTACACACATATACATCAACGCACACATACAACATAAAAATTGCATATAAAACAATATTGTCATATATTAGACGAGCCTGTATAAACAAGTGGCTTTTTAAGAGATTTAAAATCAGGTACCAAAGAGGCCTGCCTGATATTTAGAGGTAACTTGTTCCAGAGTCTCAAAAGCCCAGTCACCTCTTAGCTTGAGCTTGTCACTGGTACAACTAGTGAGCTGCTCAGCAGACCTTATTAGCCGAGGAGGGACATAAGGCTGAAGCAGTTCTGACAAGTAGGGTGGAGCAAGCCCATGTTGACAGATAAGTTAAAGAAGGATTTTGAAATCAATTCTATGACACCAGCGGTGGACAATAACAGTCTACATTTACTTGAATACTGTACTTAAGTACATTTTTGAGTATCTGTACTTTAGTATATTATTTGTTTTTTTTGGAAACTTATGACTTCTACTCCATTAAATTTTTAAAGACAAATATTGTACTTTGGACTCCATTACGTTTCTAGGAAGCTTGTCGTTACTTTTACAGCTTTGTAGTCAGCTGTTGCTGTTTTTCTTTTCTAAAATGCAACTGGCGACACACTGGGCTCCTCACAGAAGGGACCCAATCACAGTCAGCGCTCACACCTGGATTTAAAAATAAGTCATCCTCGTTCTGTGTACCGAGCTTTCCCATCTTTATTCAAATAAAACTCTGCAATGGAGACAGTAGGAGAAACTCAAGCAGAGAAACCAGCACTCCCATGGCCATATCTCATCTCAATGTTTGAGATTTAGGAAATGAGAAATGATTCATACAAGTTTAAATGTTTGCTTTCACCGCGATTAAACAACATTAGGTGGTTTCAGAGAGTTACAAGGATCTGTAAAAGAACTCAGAAAAAAATACAGCAATGTACTGATATTAGAAAATGTACTTATGAATACTTGAGTATTTTAAAAAGTAAGTACTTCAGTACTATAACTTGAGTAAAATTTTGACTGAGTGACTTTTATTTGTAGTTGAACAAGATTTGACCATGAGGATTAATAAATTGAGTTAAATACTTTGTCCACCACTGTCTGGCAGACAAGGAGCCAGTAGAGGGAAGACAAAGGGAAATGTGCTCCTGTCTGTGTGTTCCAGTTAACAGGTGAGCAGCAGCATTCTGGATCAGCTGCAGGCAAGACGTGGACAACCAACTAACTCCAACAAAGAGAGCATTACAGTAATCCAGGTGGGTTATGAGAAAAGCATGAATTAATTTCTCCAGCTCTTTTAGGGCTAAAATGTGCTTTAACTTATAAATTTGTCTGAAAAAAAACTGTCAGCAGAAATCTCTACCAAATTGTATGCAAACCTTACTTCAGCTAGCAACTGTCCAGCATACTGAATCTTGCACCTGATTGGCTACTTGATATTGGAAGTCTTCTAAAACTGACCCTGATCTCTGCCTAATGACAGCCGACACACATTCACTAAAATAAAGTTTTCCAGCACACTGGTTTAGAAAATGGTTCATTTCTGCAGGTGGACAGCATGATGATGAGTTTAAATTAAATATTAGAAATAAGTAGATGTGCCTCACCAGAATGACATTAGCAGACGTCTTCTGTTTTTAAATGGTACCAGGAACTAATGTGCATGTAAGAAAAACAACTGCAAAACTCAAAGGCAGGGTATATAGTTTCCTTTAAAAAAAAAAAAAAAAAAAAGTTTTAGATTTTGAAATCAAATATTCACTCTACATCTTCTCACCTCCAGAAACTCTGTTGGTGTTTCCTTGATCCATGACACTCCTCATCTCCTCTGCTTTCACTCCAGTTCTCGCTTCAGTCCTGATAAAAAGATTATATTCCAACCAAATCTTAGTCAGTTTACTATCTACAGGTGTATCTTAAAACTTTAAGACTTTTTAAGACTTTATTAAATATTATTATTCATTTCTCATTTTTGTAAATATGTATTGTGTAAATATGTATGTTTGGGGAGACTGTTAATTGAGTAGTGGAGAAGGTGCAGGGTTAAATAAGCGTATGCTTCATCCTACTCCTTTTCAGACATGTTGGGTTGATATTATTTCTTTGTTTTGACTATTTTCATTTGTTTTGTTTGTTTTTCAGTTTACTGTTTTGTGTTACTCGCACATGTTTGAAGCAAAGCATTTATTCTTTAATTTTTTTACACAGCTTTAATTTTACGTAACGCAGTGGCTCTGAAATATTTGTTTTCCTATAAATACAGGAGGATTTCACTTTTCAGAGATTTCTTTCAGTTTCTCACAACGCATTCCTAATCACTGAAAGCTTTGAAACAAGAAAAAATTTACTTCATCCTTCTTTTTCCTCCTGGATCCCTATACTGAAACTTCTAATATCCGCATCCTACCCGCCCCTGGATATTAATGAGTTGTTCTGTGTCCTGCAGTACAAACAAACTAATGAGTGACAAGTAACGTTGCACACAGGAAACAAATCCATTTCAATTAGATAGAAATGTTTATTGTGAGCTTGAAAAGCAAACAGATCCAGGGCTAATGATTTTATTTTTGTTCAGGCCTAACAATATATAGAAACATGAGGAATAAGAATATTAACTGCTAATTATTTTGTTAATATCAATACAAATACCCATCTATCAATTGATTTCTACCATTTCTCCAGGTTGTGGTGGGTCACTGGGCAAGAGTCTGAGCAGACACTGCCAGACCTCCCTCTTCTCTGTCACCTCCTACAGCTCTTCTAGGGGGAGCTAGAGGCTGCTTATGTGTCTCAGTATACAATATAAAACAATAATAACTTGTTATTTTTTTCTAGCCACTTTTCCACAAATTTGGAAAATATTGAAATGAGGCAGAGTGCTGGGAAAAAAGACAATAAAATGAACGCATGCAAACAAAATTCTGAACACACACAGTGAGCTGTGATGTGAGTCTACAGTACAGAAACTAGCTTTTCAGGAATATTCCACTAAAGACACAAAGTATTTCATCTAAAAAAGTAGGTAAAACACATTGTTGTCACTGGTTGATCTCACTCCCCCCTCGTCTCCTCAGTGTAATAATGAAACATCACTTTGAATGTGGAAAGTTGTTGAATGGAATTATCTCTTGTCCTTTTACAAAGGTGGCTCCAGGGTTATCTAGCGACACAACGATGGAAGCGCTGAAGGTCCTTCCCTTATCATTTAGAGAATTTGACCAGCTCTTATCATGGCTACCATTCAAATACTTTCAGGTCATTTCTCTCATCTAAGGTTTCTAAGCAAATCTGTACATTTCCTTTGGTAAACTGTCCATAGTTCCTGCCTATAGTCTACCTATGCCTATGTAACCTATTTGACCAGACCCTTAGCCTCTGCTAATTGCCAATTTACCTGTGCAGTATTTGCACTGGGCCTGGTTTTTGTAAACACTGCTGAGGTAAATTAGCACTTAGCAGAAGCTGAGCCTGTACACAAATGCAGATCTGCAGACAATGGGCCTCATTCACCAACTGTTCTTATAAACAATTTTTTTCTTTGTGTTATTTAACCCAGGAAAACACCAGAATGAACTGGAACAAGAGGCAACTATATTTAAAAAAACAAATTTTTGATGAAGCCATTAAACAGAATAAACTCTTTTAAAAACTTTAATGGTCTGGATGTTGAACACTTTAGACCAAAGAAATGGACCAAACGAAAGAAACAAAATAACAATTATATTTGGGGAGGCTCAGTTAGGGCAGTGTTACAAACCACACTATGCTGCATGGAATTAAAAGCAAACAACCAAATGATAACACTTAAAACACAACAAAACAATCAAATACCACTCCCCTTTTGGAACCCCCTTTTTATTATAGTCCAATATCTAAACAAAAACAAAAGCGGCCCATCCAATGGCTCAAATGAACAAATACAGAAAAGAACAAAGAGTAGGAAAAACAGTGGTTAGCAACCGATGCTGATCCTAGTGAAAGAGCTACAAGGAAAAAGAAATTAACGTAAAATACATCTTAAATTGTCCAAACAGGAAAGAAAAATATACCTGGTTAAATCACAGGCACCCACTCATTTCTCTCACTCCTGCAGGTGCATGGAGGTGACTGAAAACTGTTTGAAACAACATATGTATGAAAACAATCAATGCTGATTTGCTAATTCATAAAGGAGGTCATATGCTGCTGCTGCTTAGGCATACATTGTGTCCTGACTACTCTGTTAAAGCCGCTACTCAAGATTTTATCTTGAGCCTTTAATTTCACCACACAAAGACCTCTGCTGCATGCTGCTCTCAGGTGTGGCGCTAGAGATGTGACGTTCATGAACGAATCGATTCTTTTGAACGGTTCTTTTAAATGAACAATGGGAACCGAGTCACAGCTGTGAGCTGTTCATTTGTGAGCCATTCTTTTTATATACAAATTTTCCACAATGCCTTCATCACATTTGTGACATCATAGAAGTCTGATGTCCAACACACTCTATTCATGTGAAGCATGTATGGGCAAAGAGTATTGTTTGGAAACAAATACTATGAGTTCTATTCAAAATATTTACTAGAATTTGCACTGACTGCTCGGTTTATCCTTTTTTTTAATCTATATTTTTCCTATAAATTTTTTAATCTTTTATAGTAGATTTTATATGGGTACATATTTTGATTGTTTGTCATTCTTATATATTGTGAAATTTTGTTAGATATTGTAAGAACGAGCCAGTCTCTTGAATGGCTCTTTGAAAGGAATGGCTCCTCAAGATCTGGCTCCCTTCAAAGAGCAATAAATCCTATCTCTATGTGGTGCATCAGGGATAAAGACCTAAGTGAACTCTCTGCCCCCTTTTTATAGACTCTGCCCCCTTGGTTCAACTCTGCCATCTATGCTTACTCCTCATCCTACATCTGAAACCCTGCTTATGAGCATTTTTCGAAAATTTTAGCACTAAAATCTTTGTATCTTGGATTTGCTTTTTGCTTTTTGTTCTTTGTGCTTATCAGTGCATGGTAGGGCTTTGCAAGTCTGGACCCAAATGTATTGGACTCGTTGGAAATGGTGTTGAACCGAGGGAACCTCAAGATCTCTTTCCTCTTCTGGAAACTGGGGAGGTTGACAACCCAGGGAAGCCTAGAAAGGAGACAATCCAGTTGCAGAGGTGGTAAAAGAGTTGTGAGCATACTCAATCCATGCCAAATGTTGACTCCAGGTTTGGGGGTTCTCAAATGTGACACAAAGGAAGACAGCCTCGAGCTCCTGATTTAGATGCTGCATTTGCCCATAGGACTGAGGATGGTAACCAGAGGACAATGAAACTATAGCACCCATGGCAGTACAAAAATTTCCATACCTGACAGACAAACTGGGGTCCCCAGTCGGACACTACTTTAGACGGAATCCCATAAAGACAAAAATCATGTTTGAACAAGAGGTCTTTAGTCTCCCAAGATGATAGCAGTTTGTCTAGAGCAGTGGTTCCCAAACTTTTTGAACAATGAATGGTGGTGTTCAAGACCCCCACCCCCACGCAACAACTTAAGGTGGATTTATGCTCACATGGCGTTTGCATGCAGCCGGTTACGGCATAGCTGACGCTGATGAGTTTGCTCTCGCACTCGAGCGTAGGGGGTGTGCATCGTTTTGGTATCGTCTTGCAGTTTCTCCTCCTAAACTGAAGGTGCCAGTAGGGGTGGTATTACCTGTAAACTCACCAGGTCAGAGTTGTTTTGATGGTTCACTTCTGTTCAGTGGGTATTTTCTTTTTTAATACAACAATGGCATCCAGTATGGTTCAGTGTCTTTATTAGCTTGTGGAAGAAATCAAAGAAATAATTCGATGAGCCTCTCATCAATTTGATCCACTGTTTTGTTTTTTAAAATGTGGTTACCACACAAATTCAGCGAGAAGATCCAGATATCCAGCAACACGTGATTCCAAACTGACTAATCACAAGCGAGTAACTCAGCGTAACCGCCTGAGGCGTGCGTCAAACCTCTGCAGAGGTACGCAGTGCCTACAGCGGTTACACAGACACAGATGCCGTGCGACCATAAATCCGCCTTTAGTGATTGTGTTATGTACTGACTGGAAAACTGTTAGAATTTTCATAAATAAGGAGGATAGAGTGGTTTTTGGTGGTTTATTGCTGTGACAAGGAACCTACATGCCCAAAGTCAATGTCAAATTTTGATTTTTAATCTGACGTGTACTAACTTTGTTGATTATGAGGTAATGTGTCAAAAATTAAGGTGCTTATTTGAAAGATTTATCTCTTCATTAATGCTTTAATTTTCAATGCCAGTAGACATCTTGACCGCCACAAGAGAATGGCAGCTGTTGGTTGCCAGTCAGAAGTTTCCCAACCACTGGTCAGCGACTCTTAGCAGGTTGGATGGAGTGAGGTGCTTCCCAGTGGAGGTGGGTTGCAGATGTTTTGTGGCCCGTTTTTCAACCATAGCCTTCAGCAATAAGGGCATCAAGGGATAGGAGAAGAGGAGAGCCATCCATAATACCACAGAAGTGGCAGAGAGGGTCTCAAGATGGCTTTGGCTCCAAGAGAGGAGATCCTTGGAGACAAGGTAGCTATCTAGCCATTTGGGCCAAGGTCTGATCAACCTCAGCTGGGTCACCTGGAGGGTGTATGATGCTGAAAGACCCGAAACACCCAAATATTTCAGGAACATCACTGAAGATGTGTCCAGAGGCATCGCCAGATGTGTTTTCACAGTGAATGAGGCCCAGTGAATGAGCAATTAAAAATGTTTACATATACAGTTGACAGAATATAGAAATGTTTAGCAAAGCAAAGTGAAGCAGTCATTCCTGGTAAATGTAGACTAGATTCACAGTAGAACTAATTATATTGATAAACACAGTGCCTCAACACTCAATCATTATTTTTAGACAACTTTTAGTAAATATCTGAATGTGATGAACATATAAATAAAATACATATGGGTTGTGTATATATGTGAACACATATGGGTGTTGACTTTAAGAAATAAAGATTTTAAAGTTTTCAATACTTCTTATAACATTTCTGTTTTTACACAGTCACTTACAATCCATTGGAAAATCTGAATAGAACTTTTTACAGAAAGCACTTACTGCATCCTTATCTACTTCTCTTTTGTAGTTGTATTATTGAGAAATTATGCAAACAAGCTTTATGAGCAATCCTGGGTTTTACTGATGTTTGCAGTTTTCAGTCTCAGTGCACAGCGACAGATGGTGGCCAAACATTAACAGCTGTAAAGCAGCTGACTTTGATCCAATGTTTAAATGGTAGAGGAGCCTTAATCATTTTGATGTTGTGATAAGCATAGCTATGATGCTATGGTTATTTTCATGACTTTTTTATGATTTTTCCAATGGCACATTGCCTCTCAGTATTGCTAGTTGGGAGTTATCACAAACTACCTTTGTCTTTGGTTATGCCTTTCCACCTTTTTTTTTTTTTTTTATAAATGAATAACATGTTTTAAATAACATGCTAGTCTGTTCCCATCTTTTACTGTTGAAACAAATTCAAAATTTCCATCTTTCATAGATCTCAATAGAATATGTGTCAGAATAACTAAAGTAGCACTATGTAACTTTCTTAACTTAAAGAGGTACTACAGAACTTTGACAGATTTTCTCAGAGACATGCCACCTGTGGCCACGATGGATAATTCAGCATCCATCTATCATCCTACCTGTACTGTGAGCTCTCTTCAGACAGTAAAAGTTAGTCCTATGTTGAATTTTGTATTATCTCTTCCTCTGTCCCTTTCTCTCTTTCTTTACATCTCTTCCTACGATAACACGTTTCTTTGCTGAATCAGCTAGTGTGTGCATTCAAAACAGCCAGTGTGTTGATATCCGATTGCTAATGTGTGATGCGGTGTGTAAAGCAAAACAGCTGAAATGCCACGCGATGTCCCAAAAGATTAAGTTGTGAAGTGTGATTCCTCACTGTGGAGATGCTGCTGGACAGCAATGGCTTCAGAACTGTACAAAATGTTGATGTGCCGTCACATAAGTCAGAACTGATATTTTAAAGGTCAGAAAGTTACACAGTGCTAATTTAAAGCAGCATAATACAATGATTTTACATTCACTCCTGAGAGTCCCTTCATTACTGTACCAGTTTCAGGAGGTGTTTCCATCAAGATAACAAAGCACATCCTAACATGTCTTAGTGCTGTAGTTCACTCTGTGTGGATGACAAATTCCTGTACCACAATGCTACCCATGGGATGCTTTTTGGAAATTATTATTTACAATACTGCAGCTGGGCAGGGCAACAGACGTATGGAAATGTGACAAGTAGGAGGACAATGGTAGCTGCTTTAGTTCTTTTGACATATTGCTCTTCTCCCCCTCCAGCTGCTCTAGGGTTTCTAGGATCACACAACCTCAGAGACTGATTCTAAAATAAATAAATAAAAAAAAGATACAGATATCATTTGTAAATTCTTGACCAAGACTCCTCATCCATTCATGCCTTAAGCCTGTTACACACATAGCAATTTTTTGGGCTGTTTTTGTCCCGATTTTGCCTCTTCTCGACCATGGACAGCAAACGCCCAATTATTCTGACTCTTTTAAGGTTTTTCTGTACAGTTATCATTTGGTCTGAGGTGTGTTAGGAGCAGATTTGTCCTGATAATCGGCTCCAAAAAGGGTTGTAGCCGACAATCAGAAATATTGAACATATTTAATATTTCAGATCCAATTTCTGAGGAACCCCGATGACTTGTGCATTCTGACTGCACGGATGGTGACATGAGCCGGAATGTAGTCAAATAGAGAGCGAGCTGGCTGTAGTAGTAAATAAAGTCCGTGTTCACGCCGTCTCCAGTATGTTATTTTTTTCATTTCTGTATTTTTCTGTTAACAATAGTTCCAAGACCACCATCATTCCCTTGATCTATAAATCCCCTTCCATGCTGTGTGTTGTGTTTTCCAGTTGTTGCTAAGTTTCTTCTTCATTTTTTCCAGTTGTTGCTATGGTTCTTCTTTGTCTTTTCAACATGTGTCCGACTTGGAGGACTAGATTGTAAACGAGTTGCGGGACAGCATCGTTATATCGTTATATGTGTGTTGTTCTGTGATTACATTATCGGAGCACACCACACACAGTATGATCAAAACTGAATTTTTATCTTTATGTGTGAGGTCTCGATCAGATAAAAAATCTCATAAGATTTAAACAATCGTTATGTGTATACCAGGCTTTAGAATATGGTTGATAAATACCCAGGTAACTAGAATTATTTATAAAACCCTGACTGAGCAGGGACTCGGTCACGTTACAAAGTTCTGTTCAAGCATGCAGGGTCATGTCAGCTGTTCATACTGTAAGTCCCGCCCCTTCTTCAGCTGTTGTGGGACCATCAGTTTTGTTCTGTGAGACATTAGTGGTTAAGATTTGAACAGAGGTTTGCGGTGTTCAGCTCTCACCAACAGTGCTGGAACGAGACCTGCTTTTTGACTCACAATTTTGCTAAATATTTGTGGTGGAAGAAAATATGTGTTATGTGTCCATGTGTTATGGCTATTTTTGATTCAGGAGGTATTTGTTGCTAGCAGGAAACTACTTTTATAGTTTTGTTCTGTAATTTAAACATCAATACAGACGATCATTTAGCACAGCTGTTTTCATTAATCTGCATTTACTTAATGTCAGTGATGTGTATCGCTATGTTGTCTCTTTCATTTCTTAACAGAAATCAAATGTTATACAGCTTTGATGTCTGCTAACTGAAATGAAGGCAAGTAAACAAGAGATGCATGTTAGTGTTTCAGTTTGGGCTTAGGTCATTGTACAAAACAACCTGGAAACACCAGTGTGGATACAGATCACTTTCACATGAATACTGCTGCACATATGCTTCTAGGAATTGTTGACAATGTTGCAGATGGACTGTGAGTTCTCCTCTTCATAATGTGCTGCACAAACCTCTCTAAGGACATTGTTAAAGTCATCAGTAACTACACGTGTTTTTAAGTAACACACATGGAATATTATATTTAGCCATAAACTTTGCACAAAATGTCAGATAATTTTTGTTTGGTTGATTATTTTCCCCTTTAACAGTACCAATAGGTGTTGTATTATATCACTGGAAAGCCTGATTAGTCACCTTTACAATGAGGTATAGCTTTTAAGGATAGCGCATTTGTGAAAATAACACAGCTAAATGTGTGTGCAGTCCCCCAGTATTGAAATTGGGGTAACCGGAATATTGAGTCCAATATTTAATTGACAATTCACTGGATTTATGCATATATATTTTTATTTGGGATAAACTGTATTTACTTTGGTTTCCCCTTACCTTAACTTTTCATCAAGTACCAGAACCAGTAACTCTGTGGCTGACTGACTGGAGATGTTCTGAATTTCTTCTAAACCTCAGCTGCACTTTGCTTTTCATGCTAATTAACAAATGCTTGTTATGACACATTAACAAATTGTAAACATGTTTAAAATTCTACTTGCTAAATAACTATTTGTGGTTTATATATAGAAAAGCAGAACCACTGAGTTTTCTTTTTGAAGACTCTGCTCGGCTTCATGTTTTTATTTAAAATGTGCAGCTGCTCTCATTGGACAATGAAAAAAATGGATTTTTTTTTAAATCAAAGGGATTTTGATAGTCCAATTTAAGAATTCTTTCTGACTCACTGAAAAGAACTGAGAGACACTGCGCTGTGATCAACATATATCGCTACCTTGTTATGCCACTGTCTGTCAGTCTTATTTCCTGCCAGCTTTTGAAGTCGTGTTCACAGCTGGTGGACCCCAGAGGTGTTGCCTCCTAAAAATGTACCCATATCAGGTAGATGTTTTCAGTTAATTATGTGCATTACAATCTGTGCATGAATCTGGTGCACCACATTAATAAGTCAGCAAAAACAGACTGCTTCATGTGATAGAGGATTTGCACTTAACTGACTAACTAGCCCTGTCTTGTGAATAAAGCTTTATGCAACTTCACCAAATATAAAATGATGTGTTAATCAGGAAACTTTTCAAAGCAAGCAATTATAGAGCAGGCAACAGGGTCAGTTCAGGAGGTCGGCCCTGAAGCTGAGCAAACACCAGGCTTGGGAGTAACGGCTGAACAGACCGGATCTCCGGACGCTGAGCAGACTGGATCTCAGGAGGATGAGCCTCAGAAAGGCGCGCTGACAGGGGGTGGACCTTAGGAAAGCGCACTGACTGGAGCTGAATTTCTGGAGGGCTCAAAAGGCACCATAACATGAGAACCCTGGAACCAGAGAACATAGAATAGTCAAATCGTCAATAACCACAGCGGAGGAGGAAGAGCAACCCCCTCGGCGATGCGGCCCACAGGGGCAACGGAGGAGCATCTCCACCATGAATTCCCCAGGAACGGTAACAAGAGGAGAGGCATCCTGACCAGGGACCCCCTCAGGAACAAGGTCATGAAGAGAATTGTCCCCCCCTTCCAGGGACCTCCTCAGGAACTGGAACATGAAGAGGCACATCCCCTCTAGGGACCCCCTCAGGCACAGGAGGTAACTGAGGCACTGGACGGATCCTGGGCACCGGCATGGGACGCTGCAGCACTGGCCAGGACCCTGGAGCTGGCGTCGGACGCTGAAGAACAGGAGAAGACCTGGGAGCCGGCGTGGGGCTCTGAGGCTCTGGAGCAGACCTGGGAGCTGGCATCGACACTGGACATGCGAGGCGTGGAGCAGGCGGAGACTCCGGAGACTTTGACTGTGAAGCCAGTGGCGACACTAGTGACATGGACCTTGGAGCTCGCCTTCTCCTAGCCATCGCCGTTGTTCAGGCAGCCCCCTGAGACAAGTGGCAACCAAATGGCAATGGTCGCCTCGCCAGTTTGGAGCCTTCGAATGAAAAATCCTCGGGATCATCATCCGTCAGAGTGGCACGCCAGTTCAGCCAACTCACCGACCCTGATGATGGGATATAAGGAAGTCCATTTGAGTCCATATGTGGCCAGTCCCAACTGTCCCAACATGTCTGGTCAGATCCTTCTGTAAGCGGTGGAGGAGAGAACCCAATTGCTGGCAGAATCAGTCAGGAGGCACAATCAGTGCAAGTAAAGGGTTTTTTTACAAACCGCAGGACAGGGAACCACACATGACAGGGAGTTAACCAAATAAGGATCTGACCAAGAGTGACTGAAAAACCAGGACTTAAATACACAGACTGACAAATTAAACACAGGTGACATGCATGAGTACTCAGACAAGGTGCACTAACGAACAGAAACCAAAGAAACACAAAACTAAGCCCTCAACACCAAAAAACCAAGAACAAAAACAAATATGACTCAAAACAGCCTCAATGTCCAAAAATAATCATTTATGGTTTTTTCACCCATGTTTTATTCTTTTTAAGCTTTTTAAGAAAAGTCATCAAATTTCAGGCAACCAGAATTATATTTAGGGTAATTTTACTGCTCTTAAATGTCAAAATGGGTCAAAGACACCGACTATGAGAGGATCCTTGGTCTAGGTCAAAATTGACCCAGACCAAGCACGGTATGTAAGGGTTAAATGACACGGGTGCCTTTTTTTTCTGGAGGAGCGAGCCTGAACACGCTGGCTTGGTTTCTGAGTTTTCTTTTAGCATGAACATAATAGTATTTGGTCAAAAACACCCTCACCTCACACCCCATAATGCAGTGAAAAAATGTTGAGTGAGACGGAGACTAGAGATAAATGATCATTGTAGCTTCACTCTACTGTACAGAATTGTTGCTGAGTCTTGAAATCCTCTCTCAGAACTGCTGCACCTGACTCCCACCAAGGCTGAAGGGAGAGGAGATAGTGAGTGGTGGCAGAGGAGGAGCAGGGAGAGGAGGAGCAGGGATAGAGGACAGTCCTACGAGCACCCACACACACTTTATCACATAGCCTGCATACACATCAACTCTGCAGCCACACTGAGAGCAGATCTGTTAACAGAGTGCTGAAGATGCCTTCCTGTGCGTGGCTGTTGGCTTTGTCTGTGGCAGCCCTTTCAGGTAAAGAGTTTGTCTTTGATGTTACTAATCTTTCTTTATTGAGTCACTCTGAGATCAATATTTGTGATGGCATATGATTACAGAAACTGTGAGGTGGTGTAAGTGTAAAGGCTAGCCATATGTAGGAGCTCTACTTAAGATCTAGTATGTATTTTATAGCAAAATCTATTTGTTTGTCCTATAATAAGATGATTTGCTCTTCCATGTCTTCAGGATTTCTTTGGATTAAATTTGTCCTAGTAGAGATAACCGCTCTTTTTATATCCTACACTGATTTTTTTTCTCCTCATGTTCAACAGATGAGCCGTTGACTATCTTAATTAAATGCATTGATCTTACCGGCTAAATTGTTGTGAATGCACTGGTGTCTTCTCCTTTATTTGACTTTTGTCTTCAAACTGGATCTTTAAATCACATTAACTGCACAGATTGGTCTGATACTCACAGCATAAGCATGTGTAGTACAATGAGTAAGAAAGAGTGTGAGGTTCAACTGATCCATAAATGTTTTTTACAGATAGTTCAGTCTCTAACCATGCCTTTTTTTAAAGTCTTTTATTACTGTGCATTTGCTCCTAGGGAATGTTGGTGCTGTTATATATGAGCAAACTGAGAGGAACTGCTCTGCAACTCCACCGGTAAGATTAAGTTGTGATTTCAGCATCGCAAATGGTCTCACAACTAACTTCTTTTCATGAAATTACAACAATTAAATTGTAACATTGACCTCAAAGCAGTCATCTAGCGTTGTCCTGTTACGAAACATGGTGTTAAACAGTTAATGATTAGAGAGCAAGATAGAGAAGGAGATGAATCAGCAGCTTCTCTGGTTTTCATTTATGTTAAGGCTTTTCCTTCTCTGTTTGTGTTCAGTTCCTCCCAAGCACAGCTGTAAATACCACGCTGCAGCTGCAGGAGCTACGAGCTCAAATGCTTCCTATGAATATCTCTGCCTACATTATTCCAGGCACTGATGCTCACCTGGTACATCTGCCATCTATCATAATTAATCCATTTGGGTTTACAGCTTGTGTGTGTAGTTCTAACCCACTGTGTTTCTTTGATAGAGCGAGTATATTGCACCACGTGATGCTAGGATGGCCTTCATAACTGGCTTTACAGGCTCCGCAGGTACAATTTTCGCCTCCTCTTCTTCCTCCTCATGACTCAACTCCCTGCATCTGAGTGCTGCGGTCACAATACTCCTCTACTTTCATCCCACATCCTCACCAGCTCCTTGTTCATTTGTTTTCATCGCTTTCACTCACTGCATCATTGCAACTTCTTATTCTGTGGTTTGACCGATAGATCAAGAGGTTTGTAATCATGAATAGAAGGAACCATTGTTCATATTTCTGTGTTCAACTGTTCCTGGATAAAATGAGAAAATATGATAGATCAGTAAATTGAGGTTTACACCAGGACAATCCTATGCCAGACTCCATAAAACCACTCAGCTGTTAATACCGTGATAAATCTATCTGCTGTGTTGGTGCAACAGTGGCATGATAATGTAAAACTCAATTATTTATCCCTCAATGATTTATCCTCCACATATCACTAGGTTGCTGTCTCCTCAGTCACCTTCCTGTTTTTCCATCTCATACTCATATTTTTCTACATTAGCTGTCTCATCACGCATTGTTCTATACCTCTGACATTTAAAGTCATTTGTAATTCACTGTTGCCCAGTTCATAGCACAGCTGTTGTCCTTCCTCTCCCCAGGCACCGCTGTAGTTACTCAGACTAAGGCCGCTCTGTGGACAGACAGCCGCTACTGGGTTCAAGCTGAGAGACAGCTGGACTGCAACTGGCAGCTAGAAAAAGATGGTAGGGGTTATTATATTGTGTTTACTTGTTATGACAACACAGCACACGTGGATTTCAGTAAAATCTTTGTGTTTTTTTTTTGTTTTTTCTTCACTTAAAAATAGCCTGTCACATGCTGCACATGTACTTACAGGGTACTTGTGGTAAAAAAAAAAAAAAGAAAAGAAAAACACACAAACCAAATCACAGCTTGATTTGTTTTTGTTGTGCAGAAACAGTCCTAACAGTGTACAGGCTAATTTTCACATGCTGGCAAAGCATAAAACTGAACCCATTTCTGTTGAAAAACTTGTAAATGATCTTTTTTAATGCTTATTGATTATTTGTTCTGTGCACATAATGCTTTAATAATTTCATCAGAGTGCTAAATTGTGATTTTAAAAGTTTATTATTATTATTATTAAGAAGAAGAAGAAGAAGAAGAAGAAGAAATTCACAAAAAATAGACACGCTTGAGGTATCTAGTGAAATGTTTCCTTCATCTCCACTTCAGTCAGACTTTGATCAGCCAAAGGCGCCAAATACTCCCCACAGGATTATATGTGCAATAAACCAAAGCTCAAAAATAGTCCCCAGCAAAAAGCACCAGATACGTCTCTTTAGGAAACATTTCCTAAAAACTACAAGACATGTAGTTTAGGGAAATCATTAATCCACAAAATGTTTAACTTTGAGAGACATGGACAGGTGGAAAGTCAAAGATGGATTAGAGAGCCTTAGGCTAAATGAAAGTGAGCATTTCTCCATTGGAAAGAGGTATAAAAAAAGAAACAGCATGTTTGCTAGTGACCTCTCAGTAAAGATTTTAAATGTTTGCATTCAGGGTGGTAATATAAAAAATGTAGCTGTAACTATAAAAAACAAATATCAGAAAGTGAGATTAAAAGGTGCTCATTTAAGCCTGCTGAGCCGCAAAGACCTAATTAATGGGAACACCAAAGTCTTATAGTACTGCAACGGAGAGTATATTCAGATTTTAGAGTGACACTGTGACTAAGTACTTGAACATGCTCATTATGACAATAATCTCAGTTTTTCTTTATAAATTCATGCTCACAACTGCTCACAGCTCTCTGGAAATCTTTTCTTGGCAGAACAAAACAAATACATTTATATGTTTATTATATTTTACATGAAACATTAAATGCATTGTGATTATTATTATGAACAAATATTGTCAGTAATTAGTCGAGATTATAAAATAAAAAGAACGTTTTTCAACTGATCCCTGTTGATGCTCACTGTAATGTCATATAACTAGTATCTTATTCTCCTGTACACTTCATGCTGCTTGCTTAGATCACTTTCAAATCTAAAATCTATGTTGTTTGTTGCACCTTTGAACTATATTAGTTTACTCAAAGAGGATTTAGGCATTGTGTAATGATAATCACAATATTGAAACTCTGATGTTGCAGTTTAAATTTTATTTAATTCAAATGTTTGTTAAATGTTTTGTTAATCCAATATATTCTGGGATAAGTGATAACTGTCTTGTGTAATGTTCTAGTGTCCATCAGCAGCATTGCAGAGTGGCTCATCTCTGAGGTACCATCAGGTGGAAAAATCGGCTTTGATCCCTTTCTCTTCTCCCTCAGTGAGTCTCAGTTCTCCCCCCCACCTCACATTCCAGCTTAACATCAATAAAGTGCTTGCCCAAGCAGACAGAATATTATTGATGGAGCCATCAGACACCGTGCAGACTGTTTACTTGTGATTGATCACATTCAGTGTTTGTAATCTTCTGCAATTTCCTCCATTAGACACGCAGGAAAACTACGCCTTAAATCTGGAGTCAAGCAATCGCAGCCTTAAGTCCATCACTGTTAACCTGGTTGACCAAGTGTGGAAAGACCGACCACAGCTCCCACCTGACAGCCTTATCCGCCTGCCTGATAGAGTCATACGTAAGTTTCCTTAACTTAATTGCTGTGTGTGTGTGCTGCCTGTCTGCCTGCGTGGTGCCGATTATCTTTGTGCAGATAAATACCTGCAAACTGGACAGAGAGCAATAAGCAGCTTTGCAAACACAGCCATAAACAGCCTGTTCATGTTTTCACGGCAGTCGGGCAGATTAAACACTAACTTAGAAGGACTGGAGAGGCCTGCAGATGAGGAAGCTGTTTGGATGCTCCTGGGCCTTATTAGTCTTTATGGCTGGAAAATAGAAAAACGGAACAAATGGAGAGCACCATAAACCTAATGGTCCATGTGTGTACATTTGACTACAATCTGGACAAATCATTCTGTACAGGGCTTTAAGTGAGTCTAAATGCTGTCTAATAATTTAGAAAGCTTGATCTTTTTCTTGGCAGACAGTCTGGATGGAGTCCAGAAAGGAATGAAAAGGTTGTAGATGTTGAAAACATTAAAGAAAAGGACAAAATTGCAAAGTTAGTAGGAAGCACTGTATTTACAAAAAGAACTATTAATTGCATTTTTAATTAATAGTTATTACATATCACATTATACTGATCAACATTTTTATGATGATCCACTCGATTTCCAACGTAGGTGGTAACCATAAGGCGCTAGGAGTATGTGGGAGTAATTTTGCTTTCCTTGCATCATTTTTTTTTATTTGCATTCATTTAAGCAAATTACTTGTTATTATTATTGGCACTACATACCAAAACCAAGAAGTAAATATAACTTGTGCAGGTTTAATTCAGCTCATTTTTAATAAGATTTAATTTAATAAGATATTTATAGTCACTAAAAACTTTGCTCATCCAAACAGTAGAGCAGGATATTAAAAGGTTTTTATTGAGGTGATGATAAATGACTCTCAATGCCAAACACAAGCCACATCTGGTGTAGTTGCTACTGGATGCAAATAACTATTAAATGTGTCTATTTGCAGAAAGGTCCTGGCAGATAAAAGTAGAGCACATACGGAGCCTGATGAGGGAAAATCCATACGAGCCAACAGCCCTCCTGCTTTCTGCTCTGGATGAAACAGCCTGTGAGTAAACTGGTGAAATGTTTTTGTTTTGTTTTTGTTTTGTTTGTTTGTTTTTATTGTTAAAGTACGGCAAATGTCAACGTGTTTGAGCTGTTTACATTATTTAATACTTACCGGTCACATCTTTTGGTCATAAAAGTGTTTCAGAAGAGTCTAATAATTGGTCCAAAAACACCAAAAAACACCAAAATAGAAATATGGGACTTTCCAAAACATAATTAAAATTTTTAAGGATAACAGTGAACCATCCCTTTCAAAGAACAAATGTTATATAAAGAAAATCTTACACTTACAGACACACACAGCGGCTGTATAGTACAAGTTATCAGGGAAACTTATTGAAAAATGACTTGATTTTGTTAGGGAGCATAAAGCTTGGACTGTGGGGCAGTGGAAAAGGGTGTTGTGGTCTGATGAGTCCAGATTTACACTGATGGTCACATCAATGTAAGATGAAGTGCTGTTCACATGATGCTGTATGCCTCTTGTAAGCCGGTGAAGATAACATTATTATCTGGGGTTGTTTCAGTTGGTCAAGTCTTGTTTCATCAATGTCAAGGGCTAAAATGTGCTCAGCTGATGACCTGAATATACTGAATAATTAGCATTTTCCATTAACAACTTCTTTTTTACTGTTATTCATAGCAAGGGAGTATTTCAAGATGACAATTCAGTGTTTTGCTGGGTACAAAGTGATAGATTGTTCAGGGAGCATGATCATTTTTAGAGTCCAAACCATAACCCTGTAGAGAATCAAAGTAACCAAAACAAACTACAGAAGTTTAATAAAAATGGAAATAGCATCTCACTATAAGTCCGACAACTTGATTGAAACAGTAAAAAGTACAGCATGACTCCAGGGTTTAGCAGACTATGCTTAACTATCAGATCAGCATCTTGTAAAGGAACAGTGATTTATCCAAAAGCATCCATAAAATCCAAACAGAAGTGCTGCTTTTCAAATCATAAGGTGATGTTTGCTACTGTGTTTGTTGTTTTTATTTTAGGGCTCTTTAATCTGCGTGGGAATGACATTCCTTATAATCCTTTTTTCTACTCCTACACTCTTCTCACAATGAATGAGATTTGGTTAGTCTTCTTTATGTGTTTTTTCTTCAGGAATTTTATGCCAATACTATGAATTCATTTCAAATGTTTCAAGGATAATGCCTATTATAAATACACAATCATATTTCTTGTACTTTCCCTTTTTATGAATTAAGGCTTTTTGTCCACAATGACCGAGTGACAGAGGATTTGAAGCTATACCTAAATGCCTCCTGTAACGAGGCCCTGTGTGTGCAGCTGAAAAGTTATGACTCTGTCCTTGAACATCTGAGCACATATGTGGCCCAGCATGGGGTTAAAGTGTGGATTGGTACAGAGTACACAAACTACGCACTTTATGAGGTCATCACACCACAGGTATGTAAAGATTTTAGCTCATTTGTTCTGTGGAATATCAATAAATAATAATCAATAAAATTTTAGGATTGTATTAGTGTTATTTATATTAATACATAATAATTCATTTTATCTCTGGTAGGACAAACTAGTGACCAGCTCTTACTCTCCTGTGTTGACGACTAAAGCTGTAAAAGATGAGACTGAGCAGCAAATTCTTAGGGAGGCCCATGTATGTCCTCCACACAAAGACACACACTAGCTGCACAGAAGAAGACTTAATCCATTGAACATGATTGTGAATGTGATGACGGCTGAGATTCTTGTGCTCAGTGTGTCACTGCGGCTCTTTGCAGGTGAGGGATGCAGTTGCTGTCATCCAGCTGTTGATGTGGCTGGAAAAGGTTGTTCCAGAGGGGAAGGAGACTGAGCTGAGCGCAGCAGAATATGTCAATAAGTGTAGAAGGTGAGTAGACCTTTTGTACATTTGTGGAGAATTGACATGCAGTACTTCATAATCTGGTGTTACAGCAAATGTATATACTGTACATTATTACAGTAAACAGAAAGACAGCAGAGGCCCAAGTTTTGAAACAATCTCTGCAAGTGGACCCAATGCTGCTCTTGCCCATTACAGGTGAGACTAATTCATGTTCTCCATCCTCTTATTGACACTAGTTTTCATTCAGATTATACAGTGCATGTTAAAATCATTTCTTTCTCCTTCTAACACTTGTAAAGTGGCAATTTGGATGTTTTAACAGGCAGAACAGGTGGAGTTACAAAAGATTCTGGATCAATATTTTCATGCAGTCCAATATTATCCATTCATCATTTCATCATTAATTCAAGACTCCCAGTCTGTTTGTGCTTATAAGCTTTTCTTTGTTCTGAAAAGGACACAATTCAGTTTGACCCAAACTGCCTAAAAACCTAAAACCTAAAAATTAGCTTGCTGAGATCATTCAGAATCTCCTAATCACATATTTCCGTGACATCAGCAATGCAGAAACAGGGGGTGTATGACATGTGATATGTCCCTACCCTCACCTATGACCATGAACTGAGAGTAGTGACCTAAAAAATGAGGTCATAAATACAAATAGCTGAAGTTGGCATCCTCCAAAGGGGGGTTGGGGTAAACCTTAGGGGGTAGGGTAAAGAGCTCCGCTATTGCATAACAAAGAGCCGGTTGAGGTAGTTTGTGCATCTGGTTAAGGATGCCCTTCAGGTGTCTGCCATGGGAGGTGTTCACTTACCAGGAGGTTGCCTCAGGAAAGACCCAGGACTCACTGGAGAGATTATATCTCTCAAATGGCGTGGGATTGTCTCAGTGTTCTTTTAGAAGAACTGAAGGAGGTCACCGAGAAGAGGGAGGCCTGGGGGTCCCATTCCAAACACGAGGCATGAAGTAGATTGAAGTATTATAGTGAATGTTTATACAGTGCATTGGAAAAACTAGGGAATGGCCAGGTCTGCAGTTAAAGAATAAAAACCAGAAGGATGAAAGAAAACAGCGTAACTACCTGATGGAAATGCTGATGACGGAGAACATAATCCTCAATGACAAGGTATCACAACAATACAGCTATTCCTCTAAGAGTTCTGGTATTCACATAGTTGCTTTTATCTTTTATTAATGTACCAAATTTAGCAGTTGTATGAAAAATGTATGAATTTTTCATTAAACATTATGAGAATGTTAAAAATAATCATAGTATTGTAAAACAGCTTTACAGATATGGAAATCTAGCTAAAGTTAAAACGTCTTTTAAGTAATTTTCCTGTAAGAAGTTCCACATTATTACACTGTTATACTGCAGTATATCCAAAATCCAGGAACAGTGCCGAAGCTTCAAAAGAAGTATTAGTTAAACTGCAAAGATTTTATGCTGATCAAAACCAGTGACAACAGGGTATTCTGACCCCTGACTGGCTAACCTAAACCTAGCTTAGTGCAAGACTAAAATAAATTTAGATTTTTAAAATGAAGCTAGTCATTAATTACTGTAATAACCACCAACATTCGATTAGCTGTTATTCATGGAAAAGGAAATAATTTCACCCCAGTTTACACTTTGCTTTTGAGTATTTACACCAGTCACACCATCCTTGATGGTTTGGCCGGAATAAGATCCAAACTATTAGCTAATTGTTGCACTTACCTCTTTGTTGACAGTAAAAGACTAAAAGTTAGGTTTAGCAAGTGTCTGTATCTTCTGTTCTGTGATTTTTGCCCTTTGAGCCCCTCTAAAATAAACAAAAAGGCCAAAATCAATAATGAACTGATTGTATTTGGATTTGAAGTCTAGTGTATATGATTCCTCTGAGTGTATGGCTCTTTTAGTCAGCAGCTCTTTTAGCTCAGTTTAGTCCAAATCTAACTGAAACACATCACACTTCTGCTCTTTTAGCTCCATAGTTAAGGCACTCTTAAGAAAATGATCAGCAGTGATGTTGTTTTCATTTGCCACCTTGTAAAGACTACTACTATTTTTATAGAGGCGCAGCGTTGTGATCATTTCCTGTTTTTCTGTGTTGCAGCCCGACAGAAGAAACCAACAGGAGGTTGACAGTTGATGAGATGTACCTGGTCGACTCCGGGGGTCAGTATCTGTGAGTAAAAATGATCTCTGCTCATACTACCCCCCCCCCTCCTAGTTTCACTTCATGTGTTGTACATTTATAATGAGTCACTGTTTCTCATTGCTGTTAGAGATGGGACCACTGACATAACACGAACAGTTCACTGGGGGACACCCACAGAAATGCAAAAGGTAAAAGTGATGCTAAATGGGATATTAACCTTTACTGATTTAAGATATGCTTTAAAAATATTGAAAAAAAATGTAATGCCACATTTGAAATATACTTTTCTTATTATGTGTAATGCTTCACAGGAGGCCTTCACTCGAGTGCTCATGGGAAACATTGAGATATCTCGAACCGTTTTTCCCACTGGGACCAGAGGTAAATGGAAAACATTCCTGCTTGTTGTAAACATTAACTTCTTGCTGTAGTCTTTCCCTTGTTTCACCACTAGAGAGCCTTCCACCTCCACAACATTTTTCTATGCACATATGTAATGTATCTGCAGCAGGATGTTTGAGTCCGTCTCTGTATGTGGCCTTTTGTTCATCACCAGGTGTAAATATGGAGATGCTTGGACGCCGGGCGCTGTGGGAAGTCGGCCTTAACTACGGACACGGCACAGGTCATGGTGTTGGAAACTACTTTGGAGTTCATGAGTGTATGACATTTCATTCTTTTATTTATTTATCTTTAATGAAAATTGTTTTTTTACATGCAGATTCCAGTGATCCGTGGTATCTATTAGCATTTTGAATATAATCAACAAAACTAAATTTTACATTAATGCCTATTACACATTCAAGCTAATAAGCTGAGCATGAGAAAAGCTGACAAGGATGCACATTTTATTTTGCAATATGACCACTTGTGATGCGGTTACTTCACTAAAAACCCAGAAAAGCAGAAGAAAATGAGCCACATGATGATTAAAGGGAGTTCAATGTGGAAACTGCAATCCTGAACAAACATTAATAGCGTGTTGTACCCTGTATGCATTTTTCACTTGAACCTAATCCATCTCATGCTATAATGCTGTATAAATATATATTTATAGATGCATAAATATCCAAGTTTATTCATTATTCATATTTCTGTATGGCCATAATAGAAATAAAAAATATGAATCTATAAAGCCAGCTTTTTAAACATCTTTAAATGTAGTGGTAACAAATTTTATACAACTAATACAACTGCAATATGTTGAACAGCAATGGGCCTAAAAAGTCCTCTATCTTACACATTTTATAATTACAGATATAAGTTTCACCTGAAAGACTCTAGAAAATTTTAAACTTTTAAATTTTCTAACTGCACTGTAAAATGTTGAATCGAACATGTGAATTTAGCAATAACAACACTTAGAGATCCTCAGTAGAAACTCACAAAAACTCCACCCTTTTATGAAACTCAAACAACAGCCTGATGGCTTAATGTTACAGTCAAACTGATATTGAGTAAGAACGACATGAAGAACAGCTGAATTGTAATATAACTTTTAAATGCATCAAAGCAAAACGGATTGAGATTAAATCAGTAAAAACACAACTGTTCTGTCATAATGATATTTCTCCATCATGTGATCATGTGTAATCTTTGTTTAGGGCCAGTTGGTTTTCAGAGCAACAACATTCCCTTCAAAGTGGGCATGTTCACATCTATTGGTGAGACCTTTATCTTTTTAGACTACAACTACATCCTCTTCAGAAAATACAAAAACACAACACGGCAAACAACTGAAATCTCTGCACAACTTCCACTTTTATGCAACGGAACCAGATGCTTCACAGATGAAAGAGAATCTGCTAACAAAAACTAAAATGGAAGCTCACTGATTGTTATGTGGCTTTTATTATGCTAAATGATTAGCAGCATTATAAGCTGCCCCATTTTATTCTTTGAAAGCACATTGAGCTTTTTACACTCTGTGATTTATGCAGCTGTGATGTAAAATCACTTAGCTGAGATTTTTCTTTGTTACATGAGATATTGCATTTCAGGTCTGAGGAAAACTAAACATAACTGGTTCGTTTTTCTGATGATGATGAGTTAATTCACTTTTTTTTTTTACCCTCTTTACATGCTGCATATGAATACTCAAAATATCCAAATGTTGATAGAACAATTTATATATATATATATATATATATATATATATATATATATATATATATATATATATATATATATATATATATATATATATATATACATATATATATATATATATATATATATATATATGATGGCAGCAGCAAAATAAAAAAAAATAAAAATAAATTGTATTTCATGGCTCAAATGTTTAAATGTGTACAAATGCCAAAGTAATCATGTTTTTTTCTGTCAGAACCTGGATATTATAAAGAGAATGATTTTGGAATCAGGATTGAAGACGTTGCTGTAACCGTACCCGCTCATACAAAGGTAAAATCAAAGCTTTATTGATTATTTAGAATTTTTCAGGTAAAATAAAACATGACAAGTCTGTTGTGAAGTTAATCTCTGTATAAATGTGCTTTCCTGTCTCTCAGTATGGACATAACTACTTGACGTTTGACACTGTGTCACTGGTTCCATATGACAGAAAGCTTATTGACACCTCGCTTCTCAGCTCAGAGCAGGTGAGTGTGTCAGTGTCAATATCTCGTTTACAAGAAGTCAAGATTATCCAAAAAGCAGGTACTAAAGTTTGTGACCTGACTTTAAAGAAAAAGCCCATCTGCTATGGAAAGAATCTGCTTCCCTAGAGCTGTAATCAGTTTCCTGTTTCATTTGTAAATACCTCTGGGTATACGAGAGTGTGAAGTCTTTCTTTATCCTGCAATACGAGCACTGGTTTCCTCTTAAAATCCCCCTTTTACACTTGGGGTTGAAGCATCTCTGCAGCTCAGAGATCAAAACAGAAAAAGAGAAAAACAAAACCACGTGTTAACTTCACTTCTCTGTTTTGGCTCATTTTATGTGAAGGGAAACTTAAGATATTTTATAATCTTTATTGTCATGACCAGCAAGTTGTGCTTACGAAAAAAATAAATATTAGACAAATTTTTACAAAGGAAAATATTTGAATAAATTAAATTGTTTTTATAAAAAATGTAATTAAATTTTCCACTTTTTAATTTTAGTATGAAGTTTGTAGTATGATCACTATAGGGTCCACCTTGCTAGTCCGGTTGAACCCCTTTTTGCTTTCTGAACTGATTCAGAAGATGATACACTGTAATCAAAAAAGAATGGACGTGGTCAGCCACAATACACAGGTAGGCTGGGGTGTTTGAACAATGCTCAGCTGATACTACGGGACTAAAAGTGTGCCAAAAACCATTACACCACCATCACTAGGCTGAGCTGTTGAAACAAGGCAGGATGAATCCAAGCTTTCATGTTATTTATTCTGATCCTCGAGACTCATCAGACCAAGCAAGCTTTTTCACATCTTTTATTGTTAAATTTTGGTGAGTTTATGTGCAATTGAAGCTTTAGTTTCTTGTTCTTGGTTGACAGGAATGGGAAGAGTGGTCTTCTGCTGCTGTAGCCTATGACGTGTTATACATTCAGAGATAGCGTTCTGTACACCCCGTTAGAGTTAGAGTTGAGTTAGAGTTGTCTTTCTATCATCTACAACCAGTTTGTCCTCTGAACTCTGACTTCAACAAAACATTTTGTTCCAGACAACTTCTGCTCACTGGATTTTTTCTCTTTTTCAGACCATTCCCTGTAAAACCCTACAGATGGTTGTGCATGAAAACCCAAGTAGATCAGCAATTTTGGAAATACTTATTAATAATTTGTCCATCTGGCCAAGTTCAAAGTAATTTAAATCCCCTTTCTTCCCCATTCTGATGCTTAGTTTGTACTTCAAGTCATCTTGACCATGTCTACATGCCTATATGCATTGAGTCACTGCCTTGTGATTAGCTGATTACCTATTTGGGTTAACAAGCAGTTAAAACAGAATACCTAATGAAGTGGCTGGTGAGTGTATATTAGATGGTTTGCCACTTGGTGTATATGTCCTTGACTTTTCCAGTTCCACCACCAGGTCAAAATTTGAACTTGACATTGTTATATTTAGATGTAATATTGGACAAACTCACAAGTGTTGCACATCAGTGAACTTTTAGAGCATCTTATTGCATTCCAACAACTGGTTTTCTCTCTCCAGCTTCAGTGGTTGAATAAATACTACGAGACAATCCGAAGGCTGGTGGGTCCTGAGCTAGACAGGCAGGGTCTTCGTGAGGAGAAGGACTGGATGCTCAAAAACACAGAACCTTTTGCTGAATCTGGATCCTCAGCCTCTGTCTGTTCCTCCTCCCTGACTCTCATCATTCTGGCCATCGTCTTGCTCCACAATATAGTCTGAGCATCTCCTGTTGCACTTCATTGTAGACTTGCGCACTAAAGCTACCCCTATGCAGTCTCTACTGAGCAGCTATTCCACGTTGACAGATGCATAGTAATTTAGCATTGTTTTTTTTTTTTTGTTTGTTTGTTTGTTTTTTGTTTTGTTTTTTGTTTTTGTTTTTTAAATTGTAAGATATGTTTAATAATTTAAATACTTGGTTAAATGTATAATCTTGTGCTGTTCAAAGTTTAAAATGATCTTTTGTGTGATTTTTGGATGTTGTAAGTTGAGTTTTTAAATATGTATGACCAGCTAATATAATTTCTATTTTATTAAAGTAACACTTTAAAACTGTGAAGTGGACTGAAGTTATGTATTGTGGACTAAGAAAGAAAGAAAGAAAGAAAGAAGGAAAGAAAGAAAGAAAGAAAGAAAGAAAGAAAGAAAAAAAGAAAGAAAGAAACTCTCTGATCCCAGTGATGCATTATGTTACTTGTGATTAAATAAATTACGCAGATGTTTTCTGATCTCAGGCTTTCAATGAAAGAACAAAACAACGAAAGAGAAATATAGATAGATATAATTTGACAACTAATGTAAAACCAGATTTGAATTAGTTTTTTGTTTAAATGAAATGAACTATTATGACACTAAAATATATATTATCATTGTAAACAGAGACATAAACAAACATGTGGCATTTCATATGAATTACATATAAAATATTTGCGTGCTGGCACAGCGTTAAAATATTTTTATATGGAAGTTAGTTTACTAAAACATTAAGTTGAATTCTTGATGACGTGGGAGTGGCTATTTTCTGTTTTTTTCCACCTATTATTTTTTTATTATTTTGGAAGAAAATAGTCGTTTCATAGCCTGATGAGTAAATCTTACACTGTTAGTGATGGAGCTGTGAGAGAGCTGCAACTGTTGCACCATCACACTGTCGCTTATGTGCCTTCAGCTAAAATATATAGTAATAATAATGTGTTAGATTTACTGTACATAGCGCTTTTCAAGGCACCAAAGCGCTTTACACTATCCATTATTCATTCGCTTCTCATTCTTACTTGCTACATGTGTACCTGGAGTAGACTTACATGGGAGTGTGCAAGGTGCGAAGCGCCCGCGAGTGCAGTCCGCCTAGCTGGATCCACGTGATCACAAAATCAAAAGGAGATCTTGTAATTCTCCACTTCCATGAATAAACGTATCGTTATCCATGATGGGGAAAAACTGAGACGCGCTGACCGATTAATGATGTAATGTTTGCATGGTTCAGTAGAGCAAATCTGGATGCGGGCTTTTATTTTGAAACTACCGGAAGCTTTTACACTGACCCGGTGTCTGATTTCCTGTCTACCCCTGAACTGCTGAGTTTTGGACGCGTGCTACGTCAAAAATAGACTCTGTGCGTATGTTTTTAAATAGCTGATCACCCCCGACGAGCTGGCAAATGTGACTGGGGGTCCGTCTGCGTTCAGGCAGTTGCTCCCCGACCTCAGATAAGTAGCAAGAAAATGGATCAGTGGACGGAAGATCTGATGCTCTGTTCAGGGAGCATGTGATCTTTAGTCTAAAAACAGCATTATTGGAACAATAATTATTCCTTTTCAAAGTCCAACAAAATGAATAGCTGGAGGAGGTTATATTTATTAGTAGTAGTAGTATTTTAATGAACAAACGTCAAGCTGCAACTGAATTTAAAAAAATCTGTGAATGTTGACTTTAGTAAATTTAGTCTGAATGTAGAGAACAAAAACAGTCAACTGAAAAAGCCAAATGCAAAGCTGACTGACCACAGCAGTCAGGTTCACAGTACTGTATTGCCTAAAACTGCCCGGCTAAAAAAATAAAATAAAACATTGTTGTAGTCTAAAATTCAAGACTTGGAAAATTCTGTGTACAATAATGCCACTGTGAAACTGATATTAGTCATTTTAGCAAGGTTGAAATCTGTTACATTAGGTTATTTTTTTAGTGAGCTCCTCAACAAATCAAACATGTTTTTGAAAAATGTTTTGATTGATAAAAGAGTGCACATTAAAGTGCTTTTAAAATCAAACAGATATTAGAAGTAGAATATTTCCAGCTCATTCTGAACAAGATGTGTAGTTATGGGGAAACCTACTCTCAAAATCATTAAACAATTATTTTTAAAAAAACTTTTTAGCAGTGTAGTTTTTTATTTGTTTTTTTTTTTTTTAAGTCTTTACAAAAATCTCTAATCCTTGAGGTATCTAAGCATAGCATTTGTATGGTACACACTCAAGTTTTTACCATATAAGGTTCTCTGTCCTACAGACTGAATTGACACACGAACATGCATTCTATGCAAATGAGCATCCTATAGGCAAACTCTATGATTGGAGGACACAGGACTGAGGAATTTTCTTTGTTTAAACCCTATATAAGACAGAACGACACATCAGGTCTTTAGGTCTTCGTTCTGGTTTTGGGACCTGTTTTGATGTCTGAACTTTTGTAATAAACTTCTTTTTATTATTCAAGTCAGCGTCCAGAGACGTTTTTTGCCTGAAAGCCAATTTTTCCACATCTCCTGATCAAGATACATCATCCTCATGCTGAGCAACTCCACCCTAGGTTTTGGTAATTAAAGAAAGTGCACTTTAAAAAAAGGTTGAACACTTTTCCATTTAGGTGTTGAAAAACCCAAGTACAAACATTTTAGTGATCATGACATGAATTAATCAGCTCTCTGCATCTACCATGACTGACTGCATCAGTTTGCTCAAACTCAGCCTGTTGTGTCAGATAACTGCTCTCATCTTTTAGCAGTTTCAAGCAGCTCTGGTCTGCATGGGGCTGGTTGCTGGCAGTTATTCTGTTTGTGCATCTTGAAGGTGCAAATGTGCACACTCCATATGCGCATGCTCTGTTCAACCACATGGATTACTAAATATATAAGGAAGAATCATACAGCTCTCAGAAAAGGCGTGCTCTGTGGTTTTCATGGTAACCTGAAGAAAAGAGGAACTCTAAGTATGAGATCATTGTTTACTGTGAGCAAAGAGCTCTTCTACTTTTTTTATTGTATTGCTAATCCACATGCAGCTGTAGTTGAAAATATATTATAAAGCATAAGTTCAATTAATGACTTGACTCCGAGAAAGAGAGATGCAGCAAAAGACAGAGGATCTTCTTCCACCATCTTTATTCACTCATTCATACGTAACAGGTGCAGCAGTTGATAAAGTTTGGGTCTTGTCAGAATGGTAACAATCTCTGTTACAGGAATTTTTGGGCTCTGACTGGTCCTGCCCTTTCACTGTGATCATATGCATTCAGCCCCTTCCCTTGTCAAGGATTGCTTTTGGGTTTTGTAACTATTAGACATAAGGACTCTGTTTGAGTTCAGTAAAAACCTTCTGGTCAGTCTGACTAAAAAAACTTAGTAATATGGAGCAGATTCTCCATCGTTCATTGTTTACTCTTGGTTTCCCAGCAATTATCTTCAGTTAGATAATGGTATGACAGCAGCTTCTGCTAAACCACTCCATCACCCCAAACAGTGATGTTTGGACAACATAGCTTCCGAAGTCGTAATTTCTCCACTTCACAACCATATGTGATGTTTCTCATCTCCATGCAGAAGTGCAAAGTAACTTCTCTGTGGGGGTTTCCTCACAAGATAACAGTTTTGTTAGAAAGGTTCTTGTCATGTTAGTTACATTAACCTCTTTCCTCTTTCAGGTCTTGTTGGCCCTGTGAAAGTGTATTATTTTCAAACATTTACAAGTTTTGACATCTCCAAAATATGTCAGATAAAATGCTGAAACCTTTTAATTGTGAGAAGATGTAAGACTTTATTTTATATTTTATATTATTTAACAGCATTCATCAACATATTTCAGTGGAACATTATCAAGGGTCAGTTGGAAAAGAGTGTACATGAAGATGTTTCTACATCAGGACAGCCTTAATTTCTTACAGGTTTATTTTTCTGTTGTTTGACTTTGTTTGGCCTTTCATCTGCAATGAAATCAATTGTGATTACTCTGATCAGCCTGAGTCTCCAATACCTGCAAAGTCAAGATGATAGATGTGTCTTCAAACATGATTGCAGGAAATCCAATATTTTGCCTCTGAAATCACAAGAAAGCTCAGAAAGCTTTGGAAAAATTGCAAAACAAACAAAAAAAAAAGATAATATTTACTAGAAGTAAAAATGTGGTTGGTATCAAAATGTTCAAGGTAAAACCTGACTGATCATGTACTTCTCAGTTTTATTGCCCATATTAATAAATTTTTTGGAGATGCAATCAGAATTAACTTAATGCTGTTACAGAAAGTGAGGATTAGGATCCAGATGCAGGTTAGTTTGCAATGACTCATCAGTGACTTGCATCATGTACTTCAGAATAAACCTGCAAGCTTGATTTGGCATTGTCACACCACGTGTGAGACACACAAAGTGTGGGTTATAATAACAATATCATACATCAAAGTCTATAATAAATAGGCAAACAGTTGTGAAAGGGTTAAAGACCTTGCTCAAAGCCCACAGTGGTTGACCTCTGTTAGATAATATTTGGAGGAACTTACAGAGGCTGAAATACAGAATGAATATTAATTGCCCTGAACCCACACAAAGTTCAACAAAGGAATATTAGATTCACCTTAGCAAGCTCTATATTGATAAGGTTAGCTAAACAAGATTACTTATAGACAGTCAGCTATTTCATAGTACAGGCCACTGGTGTCCAAAATCCACTTATGCAACAATTTTCATGAGATTTTGTTTCTAATAAATGTCAACTTAGATTTAATGCTGATTATCAACTGGAATTAAATTAATTAGGAAGTAAAATATGCTGGTGATAATAACTAGAAATCAAGCTGGGGTTTTCTGACTCTAGATAGGTGCATGTTTATGTTAAAGAGGTGGAGTTAGCATCTATCAGCTATAATCCTAAACTAATATGAAAACAAACAGAGAAAAACCCAAACAAGTCAATGCTTATTTTATTAAAAAGTTTATTTTTGTCTTTCAGGTTCAGAAATGCTAAACAAGTTTTATTTGCCTAGTTATTTTAATTAATATTATGACATTGTACATGATGGAAGTGGAAATTATTATGAATATAAAGACATAATTAGATGCAATTTGTTGAGCATATGTAGGACTCTCGTTATTATACAATGATGAAAACAATTATTTGCCCAATAAATAACTGCAATTAATTGTCTGTTTTATTTTTAATCATAATGTACGAATACACAAACACCTTATGAAGTATAACAACATTTTATGAGCAAAGACAACTCAACCTAGAGACTAAACTCAAATAAAACTATAACTGAAAATTAGTTTTACGGTACCTTTCTTTTCTTTTTAGCCCCTGTACGTAAATGTTTGTGGAGGCTGATGAATTTCACTTTATTTGAAATTCTTTAGAATGTCTTCCTTAATTTGCAAGTTGAGGATTTCTGTCAATTTCTACTGGTCTTTTAAACTTCTGTAACATTTCTTTAAATGCTGATTTTCAGCCATGTTGAATGGCTTGTTATATATCACATATAACAAGAAAACCTATTGAATCGAGTTAAAACTTGTAGTGTTCTTTGTCTGATATCTTTTCAGGTTTGTTCCTCACTCAGATGTTGCTTTTTGCTTTTGTTTTGTCCCTAAGATCTGCAGTCAGATCTGTTTCATGCCAACCTTTAGCTGAGTGACAGGAAGCTAAAATAGGGCATCCTCTTTATCATGTGGTTTTTACCCCACCAAAATAACTAGCTAAACTTGTGTGCCTTGTACTTCCCTCTCTGCACTTACTGCTCGTAGGTTTGTAATGTTTTCCTGCGGGCTGAGTGCACATTCAAAAGCACGCACACACATTTCTGTGAGTTGTTTTTTTCTAGATGGAGTTTCATGGATGTTGGTACAGCATCAGCTTGTGTGTGGCTAATTGTCCAATATATCACTTTGCGTTGAGACATCTTCTGTAAGCATCATTTTTAGATTTTTGTCATTCACTGTAGCTGTGGCAGGCTGCAGCTGCAAAGCTGTTACTGAGTTTCTAAATATGTCATCTTCGGTTATATTTCACTTCCACACTTCATATGTGCTCACTATGATTACTGCTGAAAAAACTAAACCTGTCATTTTATCTGTATATCACAAACTCTCAGAGCTGGATGACCACTCAGTGTTTGCTTTACCTTCTTCCATTACAGATGCCACACTGCTGTTAAGGCAACATGATAATCCTTCAAAGATTGTTTAGATAACTAAACATATTAAACAAATGGAAACTGAAAAGGTGTTTAGCACGACTCACAATAAAAACTTTGTTTGTAGTAAAAGTCAAAACTGGGCTGTAGTGACGTCTTAATGAACTGTTTCAGTTCTACGTAATAATATACTATAAGAAACACAGTAGCCTGTCTGTGGTCCTGGCCAACAGAAACAAGGTTTCAGCACAGTCATGTGACTTCCTGGCTTGTGCACTTCATTCGGCTGCAGAGGAGTGCAGCTCAGCCCTCTCCATTCTCTTCATCTGATACTTGCTGTGACAGCCGGGCGACAGATATCCTCACTGATTTAAAAACGGTGTAACTTTCTCAGAGATCACAGGATCAGCAAGGATGCTGAGGCGAAGGCCTTCCAATGCCTCAGAGAAAGAACAGGTGCAGAAGAAGAAGGTATGTTTTTTTTTTTTTTTTGGTTCTTACTCTTGTTTTTGAAGGTGGAGAGAAGAAGCAGCTAATGTGCTCAAACTAAGTTTTTATTTGAGTTCAGGTTAAAAATTGTCATTAAAAGCTTTTGAAAGACACTCGTCTGTCTTTCTGTGCATCTATTTTCAACACAGGATGTCAGCTCAAGTTAGCGCAGAGCTCTGCGGTGAAGCTAAACAAACCCACACACAGGAACACGCACAAACACATTCACACAAAAAAAAACTTAAAGAAAACATTTTTATCTAAGACAGAACATTTTAAAGTTGTCTAACTAATCCTGCTGCAACTTGTGCTTTGTAAGTTCCTCTATTTGGCCGGGTGATTCATTGCTGCTGATGCACTTTGAGTCACATCAGGCTCTGTGGCTTTTGCTGCTTTTCTCTCCAGCTGCCATCACACGAGCACACCTCCTACACTCAACACTAGTGCCAATATTTTACATCTAGGTCTCCACTCTTGTGGTCTAATTCTCGCTTTGTCATTACACATCTCGGTGCCCTTTGCTGTCTGCAAACACCTCCTAACATTTAAGTCTCAGACACAGAAATCGAGGCTGGAGATTATCAGCATTATTTAGAACAATGATTTTTGCTGAATTGATTTTGACCTTTAGCTACAAAACGTGTCATGGTATAGGTCACTTGTTCATCTGCATGCACTGGTGGTTTAATTTTTCAGGTTTAATGCAAACCATCAGCCACAGGCACGGAGAATGATTGCCTGCAAGCAGTTGCTTAAGCTTTGCCCTTTTCCTGTGGTTTCAACAAAAAAGGATGAGTGCGATATGAGTTTTGCAGAGTGACGTGGTTAAATGGAAAATTAGACATAATTTCCATAACAGCGAGATGAAACTGTACATGGTGAAAAATATGCAAAGAAGTGAAAAATGCAGCTCTTGTGGTTAAAAGCAGAATGTAATCTTAACGTGTAGACCTCTACCAGAGCTAAAAATAAGTTTATTAAATCAATAGCTGATAAAAAAAAAATACATCAAGTTTTTGAGTTTTTAATCTTGTTTATGGAGTTTTAGACTGTCACACATGTTAAGATATTTAATGTTCTGGAAGCATAAGGATGAGTATTTCTTCTTTTCTTAGTGATTACAAAAATAATCTAAAATTTACTAAAACAAAAACGAATCTCCCAATTGGTTATTTCCATGTTATTTTTCATATACATCCATCCATTCCTCCTAATTCTGGTACCGAGTTAAGCGTGAAAGTTGCATTTGTGTTGTTTCATCTGTTTCCATGTGTCTTATAAGTTTAAAAGTCAGTCTTATGAGTACAAGCTGTTTATTTAGAGGACTCTCATAATTCAGCACACAACATCTCCTTTGTGCTTCCTGCTTAGCTGCTGCATTTACACGAACATTTCAGCCGCTGTATGAGTCACAGCACGCAAACGCTCGAGGACCTTCACTGAATATGTGAAGAGAAACATGATCAGTTGTCTGTTCTGAGAAATTCTCCTGCAGATCCATCATGTTCAAACATCTTAAGAGATAGGAGCATATTATGTGTGCATAACCATGAGAACAGCATTATCAGTGTTGCACCAAAAACCACCAAGCAACCGACTGATGTGTTTCTAAAGTTGTTCAAGTGATACCTTTTTGTTCACACTGCTTTGCTAGGCTTTTTCTCACCCAGTTTGTGTGTTTGCAGCTCACCTTGCAGAGGTCCAGCAGCTTCAAGGATTTCATGAAGCCCAAACCCACCTCTCCTGTTGTGTCAGAGAAGGAGTTCACTTTAGAGGAGAATGTAAGTTCATCCTCTCAGTCATAGAAATCAAACACAAAACATAATTCTCCAAACATAATAGTTTGGAGAAGTGGAAGTAGATGCTTTATGTTGTCTTTGTCTCTAAAGTTCTTAAATGATGAGTACTACTGATATTTTATCAACATGTTCCTCATTCATCAAGCAGCAAACATTTCATCCAGCCTCTGAAATGATGTTGCATCCAGAAAGGGGCCAAACACAAACTCTGAATAGTTGTGGCTCTTAGAGAAGCACCCTGCTCATGCTTCCTGATTAGCCACACAGATACACGTGTTAATATTTCAGAATTCACAGAGCATATTAATCACTTCGCAGAAACTTTCCGCAAACTATGTGGAAGTTGGAGGACAAGCAAGTGTAGAAGCACAGAAAAAGAAAGGAAATAAGAACGAGAGCACAGAGAGCAAATGACAGCAGCATGCAGACAGGATGTCCTATGGTGAGAGCTAGTCAAGCAGAGAGCCTCTGTATTGAACCAGGAGTCTGACAGGCTTCCCCAGGAGAATATTTACATTTTAGATTCAAGTTTATCCATTTTAATTTCATAGATTACTTTGTAAAATATGAGAATTCAATTTTTACTCCATTTTTGTTTATAGCAGCTAGTTGTCGTTTCTCTGCAGATAAACATCTGCTTTTCTTCACTACTGAGCTTAATCAAGAAAAACTAAAAGTCAAACTGTAGATCAGCTCACAGTGGGGCTGCAGATGGAGTTTGGTATTTGTACTTTCAAGCACCCGGCCACATTAGAGTGCAGGTGTGGGCGTGTGACTTTGTTTGTATACTATCTGTGTATGTAAACCGCATAACCACAAAGCCCATGCTTAAGTTTGTGCTTTAGTTTGTGAAAAGTGAACACTTTTGTGACTTGACAGTGTATTTTTTTACAACTATTTCTGTTAATGTTACATTAACAAAAGACATGTTTGATTTAAAAAAAGAAATACATTTAAGTCTCACTTTCTTGTTTTCCCAAGTGTTCGGTGTTCGAACAAATTTATGAGAAAGCTGGTTGTTTTTTCTCTCGTGTCAGGAGGCAGATGGTGTGGCAGCAGAAGAAGTGGTAAAAAGTGGCAGCAAACTGGGGAAGAAATGGCGCAACGTCATCTCCCGTACAATGACCCGCAAAACATCCAAAATGGTCCAGAAGGCGCTTGCTGAGGAGGGGGTAACAAAGTTTTACATTCTTTACCACAGCATAGCACACAAATATTTTTAAACTGTAATTGTTAATACATTTATAAACTTAAATTAGCATTACTGTTACAAATAGACATGAAGACTTCTGACAATTTCTTTTCTGACTACATAAAACTTTAAATATGTCTCCACCTAGTGGACAAACTTTGTATTGCAGCCTCAAAACAAACTTCAATTAGATTTTTTTAGTGACTGACAGTGCATTTACTCAGCTGTTGGGCAGCTTATGGGCAAATGTGTTTATTGAGACGCATATGTGGTGGCACTCTAAAGTTTTACTACAATATACTAAAGGAAGTATTAGATGTGTCAAATATTTGATTTGTTTGATTACAACTATTAATTTAATTGATCATTAAATGACCCTCAGTTTCACTCTGACAGAATTATCATTAACTAAAAGTGTTTGTTCTCTTTGTCTCCAGGGGGAGAGTGGTGAGGAGCTGTCCCCTGTCTCCTCTGACTTTCTTCCAGATCTGTGTGCAGGACAGAGGACATCTGTGTGTTCCACAGGTTCAGAGGACACCACCCCCAGCCCCATCAGCCGCCAGCTCTCTGGCAGTAAGTCTGTATCTGTAAACCAAACCCAGAATGTATGTCAGAATAATGTTCTCTCAGATGTGGGCCTATGAATTTCAACATCTTTTTTTGTGACAATAGACAGAAACGTCATTTAATTTGTGCATGTTGGACAGAAACACCACGCTATCCTGAGACTAAATCAATCCAAGACTTATGTTTCCATGATGTTATTTATTAACCCCTGCTGACAGATGGCAAAACTTGCAGTTTGAGGTGTAGTGAAATAACTACAAAGCAACAACAAAATTTTACTTTTAACTTTTAAAATGTTTAAGGAGCTGAAATGAAGGAAGCTGAGCTGTTTGCTGTGTTTGTACATTTAATTATCCCGTAACAACAAAAGGTCCTCATATATCCAGAATTTTTAGGTAACAATTTCATTAAAAGTGAACTTTTGAGTAAGTTTTTACTCCTATATCTGTTAATGAATTTAAGTCTGTCTTTGTTAAATAGGATAATTATGAGCACAATTTAACAAAGTCTTGTCATAAAAAAAAGTAAAAAGCCACAAAATGAAGCTCAAGCTAGTTGACTTGGTCCACTTAAAACCAACAAAGCATGGTTGGAAATGAAGCCCCAAAACAAAGGCAACACAGAGGTGACTAAATCAACCTATTAAGAGCGTGCAGCATGAAAATCGGGTTAAAGCTCAATTAGAGGTATTCACTGTGGTAAACCTGCAGTGTGTGTTTGGTGTCTCAGGTTGGATCTGACCCTTTCTCTTATGCATCCTCTTCAGGCAGCGACAGACAGAGCTTGGACAGCGGGTACTGCCAGAGGGACAGCATGAGGCTTGAGGACAATGGTGTTTCTTACAGCGGGCCGTTCTGTGGCCGTGCTTTGGTCCACACTGACTTCACTCCCAGCCCCTACGATGTAGAGTCGCTCAAACTGCAAGTGAGTCTCTGGAGGAGCCTTCCTCGCTGGCTGGGACTTGGCCCTCGGCCTTGTCTGCTGTCTCTTTGTGTTGTGCTCCAGGGAGCTTGTTAACTGTGTGAAACAAGACAGCTTCCACTGATTATCACCTTTAAGGGCAGAACCACTACTGACCTCAAATTATAAATTGATTTGCAAAAAGAAAATTTCATAAAAGACGATTAAAATGTCAATAAATCCACATTTTCAAAGCTGCTATACAAGTAATGATTATTTAGAGGACCTGTATGGATTCATTGTTCAGCACTGAGATTGTTTCAACTGACGATGACGGCTTTTTGTTCTGTTTCCTTCATCTTCTATCTTACTGTCAATAATGTCCTCACCCTCATATTCATGTTCTTCTGTTTTACAGAAAGGAGACGTCATCCACATCATTGACAAGCCCCCTGTGGGCACCTGGACAGGCAAACTCAACAACAAGGTGGGCTCCTTCAAGTTCATCTACGTCAACCTCCTCCCCGATGAGAGTCCCCCAAACAGGAGGAGACGCTGCAATAGCAAGAACCACCAAAACAAATCCAAGCCAAAAACCTTGGAGGAAGTCTTGGACAGCATAGGCCTGATGGTGAGAGAAACAGGACTGAGTGCTTACCACAGTGATCACTGTCGTCCAGAAACTAATCTCAAACTGATGACACATGACCTCTCGTGTTTCAGGAGCTGAGTCCACTGCTGTCCATGCATGGTTTCCAGAGCCTGGAGGACTTTGCAGGACTAAAGGAGTCTCATCTAAATGAGCTGAACATCACAGACACAGAGCAACGTTTCAAGATCCTGAATGCCATGGAGCTCCTCAGAGACTGTAAGTTTACTCAGTGATGATAAAAACACCCAGAACATTTCCAACTTCTGCTACTCTACAGCTGCCGATCAGAAAACAAACTCTCATCCACAGAGCACATTTCATCATAAGATTATATCATAGCTGTCCCCTAGTGTGGACAGCCAAAAATAAATAATATAAGATAGTGTAAAACAGATTTTTTTTTTCTCCTAAATGCTCTGTGTCAAAATCTAACTGCTTTCATCTCATGCAGCTGAAGAAGAGGCAGAAGAGGAGGAAGAGGAGAAAGATAAATCTGGAGAAGACCCCAAGGAGCCGAGAGACTCGGGCTGCTTTGAAAGTTCAGATAACCTGGAGAATGGACGAGAAGAACTGAAGACGGAGGACGAGACGAACAAGGAAAGTGAGAAACAGGAGCAAAAGCCAGAAGAGACACAATCAGAGCAGCTGGAGGCTGTACAGGAGCAGCTGCAGGCACTGATAGTGGACGAAGCACCATAAGAGGCGATGGAGAATATTCAAACTTCTTCCTCCTTGGTTTTCAAGGACACTGTTTAATGTCATTAAGATGTGTGGGACAGCTGACAGCTTAAAAGACACATGTCTTATGCCAAGTTTCAACAGTTTGCTTTCACTATTGAACAAGCAGCACAACTTTTTACAAACCAGCATCATTCCTCTGGAGTAAGTTGTTGTATTGTCATAAATATATTTTGTTTTCTTTAAAGTGTCATGTGAAATGTGTGATTGTAAGCCCTTTGAAAAAGTTTTTTTTTCCTCAGTATATCTTTATGTTGAACAAAAGAATGTAAAATATTTTCACGTTTGTCTTACAGTCGTATTACACTGATGCCTGCCACTTATCATTAGTAGGTGCTGTAAATACAAGTTAAATAAAAATAATCCTGTTCTGGATTGTTCAGCCTTTTCTTATTGTGGTTTTATTTTCCCGTCTTGTCAGCAATTGGAGCTTGTTGTCTAGCTGTGGGGATGGTTGAGTTATTATAACCAGCTTTGGCAACTGAGATATCTCCACCACAACATAGCATCCAAATTCAAATGTAGACAAAAACGACACCCAGAACAAGCAGAGGACTGTTGGTTAAGATTATGCTCTCCATGAGACTGCAAGCGTGTTAGATACTAGATGTACCGATTACAGCTGCTGTGTATGGGGTGAGTTTTTATTCCTGTAGATAGGAGTTAGGGTGTAGATATTGAGAAATAAAGGCTGTAGCTTGACCTGTAAAGATGAACCACAGGCCTGCATCTTCAGGGCTACATATATGTCTTCCACAAAAATACCAAGGGAAAGGCAAGGATGCTTTTTTTTTTTTTTTTTTTTTGTAATTTACTTTTCTTGCATTGAAATTAAAATCTACAGCTATGCCTGCAGCTCCATGTAGAGTTTACAAAGGTTTTAACCAACATGTGATGAGATATTTCAGACTGGAAGGAAATTGTGTATTACAAAGCATTATTACATTGAAAAATCCACAAGAAGTAAAATTTTTATCAACCAAAAAGCATCAGACGGGAATTGTGACTGTAATAATTCTTCCATCTTCTTTAAAAGCCAACATATTTGTCCTCATGCAATTTGTAATAATACCTGGACACAAACATTTTATGTATCTTTAAAAAGACGCTTTATAATAAGACATGTTGTTTATTTATCAGACACACTGATCATGTAAAAAGAAGTGAAGTAAAATGAATGATACATATAATCACAGTGCTGATACTAAACAAAGTGAACATAAATAAGCGTTCCATCATATTACTTTGTATACATAATGCAATGTCATTGATTCATCAGAGAACTCAAATCTGATCATGGTTTTAACACAGGAATCATAAATACTAGAGTTCAGCTTGGTTGGCAAAAACTTAAGAAGTTTAGGTGTCCCTTTAAAATGTGCTTTAAAAACACAAACATCCCTCCTATCGAATATCAGCAACACACATTCTTGTTTCTCAGCGACAACAATGATCTAATGCACCATTTCAAACACCTTCTACAAAGAAAAGAAGTTTAGCTCTAAAACTGATCTTGGTTTTACTACGTCTTACTGGAAATTTAACAATTTTTGGAAAGTTTTTTTCAAACAAATTACACAAAGTAATACTGCCACACATTTTACATCATCCAGCAGAGATGTGTCAGATTAATATGATGACTAATTATTTCACAAAATAATGACTGGCAATAAGTTAGGGATGCAGTTTGTCAAAGTAAACATTTGCTAGACTTATATAGGTAAACTGAATATGCAGGGGTTGTGGTGGGGGTGGACTGCAAATCACTATTATTCAGCTTTCTAAACAACTTTTTTTCTGATCAAACAAATAATCAAAAGATGAACCAATAGTAGAGAGAAATCTGTAAAATGTGGCCTTATTTATTTTTTATTTTTCATAGTCAGAAAGTTTCTGATATTGGTTTTGGGCAGTAAACTGTTACAGAAAAACACAATTCCAGTGTACTGAAATCTACTTTATCTACTGTAGCTAAAAATATACTTTAAGGAAGTTAAGGAGCAACAGTGTCTGCTTTGACTCATTTAATAACTGAAATTGGGTAGATTTGCCTGATACAATACTACATGAATAAGATTCACAAAACTCTGTCTTGCATACAACACAATCACTAGCACTTAAACTCTCGCTATCAGCTAACATCATCTAAATACTAAGAATTAGCTGGACTTTTTTTAATATCCCTTTCTGTGAAGACACTCCTCCCTTTAACAATCTCCAAAACATTAAAAAGCTTTATAAAAAGAGAGGACTGAACATCCTTTCTTTTCTGCCATTATGAACAAAAGTGAAAGCTGCCTCAAACATGGCCGCATTGCGGGAGCAACTTGTCACAGCAAAAACGCAAGTGACAATACAGGAAGAGTTTAATTTAGAGGCAGAAGACAGCAGGACTCTGAGGAAAATCAGCTCTTCTATGACTTACAGAAGGAGATGCTAAAAAACTAACCCTGACTGCCCACTCTACCATCTTCAGTCATCAGCTTTCTAAGTTCCAGTACAAGTAAACCTGCTAGAAACAATATGTAATTTAGTTTAAATAATGGCTTTGCTTAGTTATTTGCTTCTCAAACTCCTTTTCAGTTTATTCTTGTGACACAGCAACGTCTGATCCCCAGAGGCTATAATGACCACTTTAGCCAAAGAATGATTATCTCAAAGATAATTTTTTTTAATTATTTGTGGAACTTAATTCAGTCTATAAAGATGGGAGGATCACAAATTTGTTGTATAATATTACAAATGTGTTTTCTGCTTCTCTTTCCTGTTCAAGTACACAATTGGACACTTCAGGACGTATATTTATTACTACTTCTTTTCTTACTGAGAGTTCAATGAAGAGATCAATACCACTTTAGTAAATGAATGATCATGATATGTAGCGGCTCATTAGCCTAGCTTAGCAAAAGTGGGCTGAAAACCAAGAGGAGAGAAGCTTGCTGGGTTCAAAATTTAGAAAACATATCTGCCAGCACCTCTAAAGCTAATTAATTAACCAGTTTGACCTTTTGAAAGTTCAAATAATAATGTTAATGTTGCTTATGCTAGCTGTTTCCCCTTGTTTTTAACGGTTATGCTAAGCTAAGCAGCTGCTCCTTGTACTATGATTTCATGGGCAAACTGGGAAGTGGTATTATCACATTCATTCAACTCAGCAAGGAAGTGAATAAACCTCTTATTCAGAAAGCCAAACTACTCATATATTTGAACTCTAACAATGATTAATAATATCAAAATGTTTTTTTCTGATGATAGGCGAAGCTAGGCTAACCTAAGGAACTGCAGGTTGTACCTTCACCGACACATAAGAGTGGTATCAATCCACACTTCTAGAAAATAGTTAATAAAGTTGTTTCAAGAAGGTCTAACCACTCCTTCATTTAAGGATTCATAGGATTAATTTTCTATTTAACACTAGAAAGTTTTTTTTCCTTGGTAAGATAAGCTAAGCTAGGCAGCTACTGGCTGTACTTTCAGATTAAATGCAGAGGCAGGTAAGTAGTATTGATCTGCTCATCAGACTGCTCATCATAAGCAAGAAAGATGTATACATCTTTACCATAACATCAAACCACTTCTTTAATCTTATGACTCACCTCACCTCATCATTTCATCTGCATTTTAACACTATCAAGGGGCTTCTCGTTTGGTTGACTTCAGTTGCTGCAGGTGGTGCAACTTTTTCAATAAGGCACTGTCAGTATGAGTGTCTACGCTCATCAGGCCTTTAGTCTCTCACACATACTAGGGTTTAGAGGTTCAACATCAAATGGATTTTATCTGTGTGTAAGTTTCCTCAGTTTAAAAGTGCCAACCTGGTTTTACATCTTTGATTATACAAACGTAAAGACAGCTGTTGGTCTGAATATGATCACTTAAAATTATTTAAAAAAATGTACATAAGTGGCAACAGTAGTGAATACAGCGATATCAGAAAATAAGGTAGACGTTGCCTGGAAGGAGCCTGAAGGATTTTTCAGCAAAGGATTCTCTTCCTGCCTGGACATCATAGTATGTACTCGCAAAAGTTAAAACTTCATCCACACTCTTCATAAAGACCAACCTTGTCTAGCCTTCTTGCGGTTTGCATAGGACATGTAATATATGCACAACATAGATGACTGTATGAGTTTTACACACATCCAGAAGTCATACCTTCTGTCTCTGCCAGAGGAGTATATTTGAACATCCACATCAATGTCTTGATACAATTTTAAATAAAGAATGACTGACAATCAGAGCAAGCCCATTATTATTATATATTTTTTTTTGTTTCTTTGTTTTTTATTTTTAGTTTTTTCCACCTTCTCCTCATCGTGTCTTTTCCATGCAGTGTTCAGGAGGCAAGAAGCTGCTGACTTTTCATTTAATCACTCCTCCTCCAGGAGTGAAGTGTCAATCCAACAGCTCTGCAGCAACTACTAGGAAGAGGAGGGAGGAGGAGCTGCAGCAGAGGCTCCACTTCTCTTGGGGAATCAAGTGTAAGAGTCAGAAAATGAGTGAGTCACCCGCATAGTATTCAGACATTGATTAATAATGTTTCAGTTCATGATCAGGCAGGATGCTGGAGAAGAAGTTCTGAGCCGCCCACCTCATGCAGCTAATGGGTATTGTCCTTGGCAATGGATGTCTCTGCATCAGTCTCGGGTGAAGCGAGGGGTGGCAGCGTTTGAGCCGAAGGATGCTCCACTTTAGAAGAGGAGCTCTTCTCTTTGGGGGAGGGGCTCTCCTCTGCTAAAGCAGCAATGCTCGGCTTGGCATCGTCAGGTGTGTGCTCATTGGGGATGAGTGGAGCTGTGGTTTTCTGCAGAAATAACATAACAAGAGTCACTGATGACAAACTGAGATGTATGGGATAATTCATACAAACAAAACATGTGAAGGATGTATAATTTGAGCTCAGCTGTTTACAGACCATAGAATAGGGATACCAAACACAGCCCAGAATGTCCAATCTGTGCCATGGGATGAATTTGGTAAATGTGAAAATGGCAGAAGACATTAACTGCATTTTTTTATTAAATTAACTATACTTTCAAATTTAAGTTTAAATATAAAACATTTACAAGGCAGGGGGATACATTGTTATATCTTTTATATCATTCTTGGTATATCTCACTTCAGTTTGTATTGTGAGGCGAGTCAGTTCAGTGATCAGGATTACTAGACAGAAGTGGAAAAGTACAGGTATGTTTAAAATAACTTGTAGCTCTTTAAAAATTACTCTGATCATAAGTAAAATACTGCATTTTTCAGTTGCAGATAACGGTGATTAAATGTTTTCTGATTTTGTAGATGTATAGTGATTTGTAAGCTGTATAATATGTAAAAACGATTTGTAAATAAATAAAGTAAATAAAATATATATATAAAATAAATATAAATAAGAACATGAGAAGTCATATAAATTACATATATATATATATATATATATATATATATATATATATATATATATATATATATATATATATATATAATGCAAACATAAAATATTGGAAAATCTACAATAAATATCAGGTTGTTCATTTTTTTGTTTTTCTTACAAATATTTTTACTTAGAAAATATAGATTTTTTTTTTATCATTTATAGGTTATGTTATTATTTACCTGTCCAGCCCACTTGAGATCAAATTGCAATGTATAACAATAATAAAAAAAAAGCAAAAAAAGCAAAATTCAGGCTGATTCTAAAAGCTGCTTTCTATGTTAACCTCACTTACAACACAGCTATCCAGCTACTAAACTGGTCATGCAACATGTACACTTAATTGTTGTACACGTAATTGTTTCTGGATGAAGCAGTTGTGTCAAAGCCCAATCAAAAGATTGAATGCTGTCCCTCCATTTTTTTAAGACAAGTATTTTTAACCGAGTAGCACAGGGGACTACAAAATATTTGACGGGATCTTATCAGGGACCTGACTTCTAATTTCAGCATTCCTCTCTGAGCATCATGTTTTCATGATCAATGTTTATTGGGAGTTTAAGACTCAAAAACTGCCTCACCTGTGATTTAAAAGCACGTTTTACCTTAAAATAACAGTCAGCACATATACAAGTTTCTGTTGTTTTGTTTTGTTGATCACATTTTTTAAAACCGGTAAAAAAAAAATTACTGAAAGGTTTCTTTATGAAACTGATCAATGTGATGGACAATATACTGTATTTTCTCAAGGTCTTGAAGTAAAAGTTAAGTTGGTAAATGTTGTTTATCCCAATAACAAATATTTAATCATAGTTTATTCAAATATTATTCCACTCAGTAATAACTTCACAGCTCAGCCTTTTTCTCTCTTAAAGTTTATTGTCTGCTCTGTGTTCAGTATTGTGTCTTGCACATCATGTCTTTCATTAAATTAATTCAGGACCAAAAAGTAGCTTGTAGCACCTTCGTGTCTATGCTGGATAATGATGACATTGTCTACATGCATGTTTCCTCAAAATGTTTACATGAATAACATACGGTATGGTATGCAGACAAATGAAGTTTTACTGGTTGAATAAAGGTTAAAGATAACCACTAACATTAGGAAGAACTTGTCTAAATGAGGAACTGCAGTGTGAGTTGTGTGCATGAGCTCACTGTGGTTTGTGGCACTGGGTTGTTGAAGGAGGAGGGAGCTGCACTGGTTGCAGAAACATGTGAATCCTCCTGCATCAGTCCTCTTCTGTCCAAAACGCTAGAAGCAGACACAAGGTAATCAGTCAGTAAAGGCGTTACTCACCAAAACAAGGATCAGAGTGACCGACACTGACACAGGACTCACTAACATAAAAAGCTAAGACAGACAATAACCAGCCCTGTTTGAAACTGCAGCACAGCAGCAGAACTTACCTCGGGTGTGTGGGCCCACACAGAACCTCACAGCAGTTTTTAATGATGTTCTTGTGGCTGTAAGGGTTCTGGACTCTGTTCTTTCCTGACCAGGATCCTTTTATCTGGGCAAACAAAAGATCACAGCGCCCATCAATGGAGCAGCAACTAACATCCCAAACACAACCTACAAAGTTACTCAGTTCACTCTCATAAAGATTCTCCTCATGCTTATACCTTATTCATAGCTACTACCATTTTTAGATGTTACTCCCACTGGCGTGGGTTTGACCTACTAAAACGCATCTTGTCAGGATTTAATGATTCCTGGTTTAATAAAAACTCTGTGTGCCAACAGGGTATAAAAGGTTGAATTCAAAGGATTCCCCTGTAAAAAAAAATGCTTCTTTCTGTACCAGTCTTTCTGTATTGGTTAAAAAAACGCAAAGCCAGTAAAGTCACAGAGCTTGTAAAGAACAACTGTGTCACTGTGATCAAGGAAATTAAGCAGGATTTAAGTCAAATAACTTTAAGAAAAGTTGCAGTAATACTAATAATACAGAAATCAGGGGTTAAATTAAACATGTAAGTTAGGTAAAATGTCTGTTTACATGTAAACACCCAGCAGGCTGACTGAGAGTTAAAGTCCATCTGCAGTCAGTATTATGACTCCAACATTTTTCCCAGCTGTGAACTGACTGACTCTCCTGCAGACAGGAAAAAGCTTTGTATATGTGGGTCACCAGCCTGCACAAGGCGCCTTAGTGCTGCATGCCGCTGTGCATCTACAGGGCTGAGTGTGTGAGACACAGATGACTGAGCATGTGCCATCTATGGGAGACCAGAGCAGCTATAACACTCAAGGTGCCTTCCCTTTGTTCATCCTTTCTCCTCTGTGTATTACCCCCTCTGTTTCCTTTCTGCCACAGCAGTAGTTCTGGCTCTGTTCCCAGCTCCTGCTGGTATTGATGCATCTATTATTAGGCCGATCACAGACATTGAAATTGCCGGGCTGACAGCCATTGTTTCAACACCTGGAGCAACGTTACACTGTAGGCACAAGCTGCAAAGCTTCATTACTGATTAAATGAGAGAAAAAAATAGGCCAGCCATCCCACTAATAAGAAAAAGGGGAATTATGAATTAATCATTACAACAAGGTATCAGTACATATTTTTTTTTTTGCTTTCAGGCATCTAGAAGTTCCAACCACCACCATCATCATCATCGCTGCTGCTTCTCATCAGACCTTCTGCAGTCTGATCTGGATACCAAAAACCTTAAGTGATGTATACATACATGTAAATACACAGACACATCACCCCTCCATGGATTCATCCACCTGCGTCGCTCATCATCTGCTTCAAATCAGCCTAGATCAGAGTGTCTGTTTCTGTGTGTGGTTACTAAATAATGGCCCGGTACAGCTGAAAGCAATCACTTCATTTTCCTTTTTTCTGCTTTTGGCCTCAGAGACATCTTCTAAATGTAGCCGACACATTGAGAGGCAGAAACCAGTGGATCTGTTTTGCTTTTGAAATCTGTCAACACTTATTATCAGAATAGCAGCTATTCATACATATTTTGAGATGATTAGATAACATCAACCTGCTGCTGAGCGCAGAGGAGTCCAACTGCTTGTTTTAGCTCTGAGCAGATTTACCAGAAAATTTCTCATATGGCTCAGATTCTGAGCAGAAAAAACTCGAGCGAAATAAGGTTTTAAACAAACAAGAGAGCACACAAAACACAAGGCAATTCTTATTTAAAAAGGCGGTATGTTGTCTATAGCTGCAGCTATTCCAGCCCGAGTCAACCTCTTGTTTTTTATGTTTGCTTTCCCTTTGGTTTGCAGTATTACAACCTTGTTTAACAAGCTGCATTTTACCAGCCCTCTGTCCTTCAGTGCTGAGCGAGGCGGTGCAGTTGTCAAGGTAACAACTCTCCGCTCTGAGAAATTGCAGTTAACACCTCAAAGATGAATATTTGTCTTTCCAGCCGCATGAAACCAGTCTGTCTGATTACGATATTTACAGACATATACTCAAAACTTTATCTTCGTTATTTGAATATCTACTTCCTGATAAATGTAACAGCAGCCTTGAGCTTGAACACATTTTAAGTCTTCATCTAAAATTAAATACGTGAGGATTAAAATAATCTGTGTATATAATTAGTTTAACACTTCTATTCTCATCATTTATCAGTGTGATTGTGTTTCCTTCCATCTGATGTTTACACTAAGTCTGTATGATTTTATCAAAACAGAGTTTTTATTCACTTCTTGGGTTTAATCTGGTGTAATTTTGGTGACCCAGTTCATCTAACACTTACACTCAATTGTATGGTTAAAGAAAACTAAATAAAGTCACTGTGAATACAACCAAGAAGCATTTCACTGCTTCCAACTTGATGTACAAAGATATGTATGTACAAAGCAAATTAAGAAATTGGGGAACATAATTTTCATGCTCTAGTTTGGAGCAGGAGCAACCAGATTTGCATGTGGCACGAGTCAGAGCTCATCATGTCCAGCAGGATGTACATGAGCACTCAAAAGAATTTGTCACACATCTAACTCAAGGACACTGTGTAGACATAACACAGAAATACAAAGGTCCTTCTGTCTTTACAGGCAGTGAATTATTGTTCATGTTTGAGTGATCTGAGTATCAGCTTTGGAAACAGTCATCCAGCCAATAGAAAATCCCCTTACAGGTTGTTGTTAGATCTGTGTTGTGCCTGACTAAAGGATCAGTGAACACAAAGTGCCTTTGCATTCTACCTGAAAACGAGCTGCAAAGTCTGAGGTGCATTTAAACATATTCAGTCTACTTTCTACAAAAATGACCTACTTCGCAGTAAACACACAAAACAAGTGACAACATGCTCTGGAGCACTTACATCCTCGTTAGTGGTCTGGTTGAGAGAGATCAGGTAGGTGTGGAAGCCAGTCAGTCCCACCACTGACCACAGGGTGAAGAAACACACCAGCACCTCCAGCACAGTAAGCTCCAGTTAAGAAAACAGCAACAGATGTTTTTCAGCCTGATTCATGGACAGTTCGTGATGGAAAAACAGCAGGATATTACGTAACACGATTAAAACTTGAGCATGTCAGTGGAAGAACAAAGAGGAGTGAAGGTAGAGAGATATGAACTTTTAACTTTTTAAGAAAGAATAAAATGGCAAGCTTGAATAAAATCTTGTTTTGAAATAAATTTTAAAAATTTTATTAAATAATTTGGTTGAGCAGTTCCTTGATTTCAGACAAAGATAGTAAAAAATTAATATTTTAGACATTTGGTTTGACATAAATACTAGAAAGCTTTGGGTGGTCAGCTTCCCTGACTACCTGTGTTTCTAACGCAGACACGAAACAAAGCAGGGAGGACAAATCTGGGAAAATTGGTAGAACTTTTAAGAATCCAGATATTTTTTTCAGATGAGCCTTACAGATCCAAACATGTCTGATTTTTCAATCACTCCCAGCATTTTATTTCTGTTGTTGTGGCTTCATGCTGGTGTGCAGTCATTCAGCCCAGGTGCTCTGACAGACCTGCATCATGACAGAGCAGAGGAAGGGCAGCCTCTGTATGCTAGCACTGCCTGTAAATGGCAGTGGAAATGCAGACAACCACAGCAAAAAGAAACCCTTTAAGCCTTTAAGAAACGTTGTTTTAATTCCAAGTAACAACACCTTCACTTTTAACCTAGGCACTAAAAAAATTATAAAAAGAAAAACATAAATATGAAAGAACATATGAAGATCAGTTTTAAGCTTGTTGAGCTGTTATCATTCATATTACTGCAGTACTGTAGTTCAATAAGGAAAAAATTTGAAATTATTTTCTTATTTTGCTTTATCATAACCTGGTTTCGGTGCTTTGCCTGAAACTAAGGTGTGATGTTTGTTGGCAGCTAGCCTTCCTAAAGATCCAATTAAAAGAGTGAGCAGGACAGCAAGAACACTACACACTCTGTTAGATTAATTAGTAGTCAACTAGTTGGTCTGTTATTGATTGCAGCTTATATTAGAGCAGACAAACATTACATTTAATCAATTCCTTTCAAATTCCCTGTCATGCCTTTGTTTCTTTCTAAAAGCCAAAAAAAAAGAAAAAAGAAAAAAACACTGACTAGCTAGAAAAGTTTCAACATGTGAACAAATTCCAGCTGATTTAATCACAATTTAAAAAAATCTCACCCATATATATAAGGTCAAGAACAGATTTATCAGCACAGTAAAATGTTAAATTAGAAAGAAGTGATAATTTAATCCTACGTTAACCTTTTGATGAGTTTGCATCTCATAATGGGCACTGATATAATAATAGATCAATGGAAACATGTTTACTCCTCTATTTAGTCAAAGCACATGATGCAGTACATTAAAACTTAAAAGGATATGTTCCAGGGGTTTCCTTCAAAGTGTTCAAAAAGCCTTTGTCCACTGAACCTGTAAACAGGGAAACATACATTTAAAAACAGATTAACAAGAGATTATTCTCTCTGATTTCAATAATAGCAAGCAATACATTAACAAGCCCAAAAGCTAATTATCCTCTCTGCCTTCCTACCATCTGTGTCCAGTAAAACCAGGAAGTCAGTGGGTGTGGATGAAAAAGAATCATATCAGGATGTCGGTGAACCCTGGTCACAGTTTCAGCACATGTGCATAAATTTACATACTGAGCTGACTCTAGGTTTTTAAGCTTATGAGGCAGGTCGTCCTCCTGTTTTGCCACATTTTTCTAGTTAAACGTGTTAGAAGCACCGGGATACTCACGCATGACCGCATGCACAATGTCAAAGGTGAAGATGTAGATGGTAAGCAGGGAGAGGGACAGGGTGAACAGGTAGAAGTATCTGTAGTTTCTCTTGCCCACACAGTTGCCAACCCATGGACAGTGGTGATCAAAACGGTCTAAAAATAAGAAAAACAGTGACTTATGATTATCTAACAAATACAATTTTAGAATCAAAAGTGTTAAAAATACACCAGTTTTAGCCAAAGACAGCTTTGAGCATTTCTGCAAAATCAGAGTCTAAATATAGTGAATGCTTCCTCTTTACTTCTCCTCCTCTATCATTTGGAGGTGAGCCAGATGAAAGCAGGGCAGGGTTAAACTCACAGAATAGGCAAACACAACTGCACACTTTTCTTTGCAGCATACACTCCCTAGATGGGGTTTCACAATAACATACAGCAAACATCGAGACAGAAACACGAGCTGTGAAGAAGTTTGTACACATACAGACAAAATGCAATGATCATATTTTTATTTTTTGCTGAATAGTACGCAGGTATTTACACATTTGCTATTGTTTTCAGTCTCATGTTCTCCACCTCTGTTGGAGAGACTGACAATAAATTGGCATCAGCTTTAGTTTAGTTTAGTTTAGATTATATATTGACATACAATGGTTATCATATAAACTAAAGGAGAGTGATATAACTGTGTAAATCAGGTCTCCCATGGAAGCTGTTTAAAGCTTATTGAGGGAGCCAGGATACATATTAAATTAAACAATATTGACCATTAACAGACATTAGACAATCATGGACCCCATACATGACCACATAAATCCAGGGTTGTTCACTGTGTTAATTGAGAAAAAAGTTATGTTTGTTTATAACGTTTGTTATCTCTCTGTGTCTCTGGAAGCTGGTGGATTATTAGGTCGCGACTCACAAAAACTGAACATTTTTCTATTTTCTTGTGTTGCGTCGCAAACCCCGGGTGCACGTCTGCGTGAACGAGCGCCACATTTCACATGCACGCATGTTGCCTGTCGCTTGGCTGGAGGAGGGCAGCGATTTTCGCCTCATCGCGCAAGTGCCATAGAAAATGATGGAGAAGGAGCGACGTCGCCTCCCGTGTGTCCAGCCCTTAACTGGAAAGGTGTTTGCTACTCGCGCTGAATAAAACTAAAGCAGTCGGGGCTGTGGGAGGAGTCCGCAGCAGAGCGCTGCAAAGCCAGTGGCCCTCGATTTGCAACTGAAAACAGCACAAGAGGAAACTGCGAAGGACAAAAATAATCGGATCATTTACAAGCCCTACTTTATGTTTATGTTTGTTGCGTGATATACCAATGTACTAACTTTATTTAGGCTGTCTGAAAAAAAGGTTAGAAGAAGTCCAAGACATTTAGATCCATTATTGTTTAATTCTTAGCAACTGTCACTGCTCAGCAACATCTGAGATTCAAGCATTACATTTAACGTACAGCTCCACGGAGCAGTCTATGTGTGGATAAAGAGTCATGCAGATTTTCAAATTGTATAGAGACTGCAGCAGCACAATAGTTCTCCACCTCATGCAGTCACTATTAAAGCTGTGGGCTGGTCTCTGGCTTAATAATTAAACTCAAGTTCCATTTTTCAGTGGGCAGTGATTCAGCAGTTTGAGGCTAAACTACAAAACTGACCAACCCATACACGTGCATCCCATAATAGTGACATGTTCTAGCTTTTTTATTGATATATTAGATTCTAAATAACACATTCACAATCATAGACAAAAAAAATCTGACACCTGCAGAAAAAGAGGGACTGAGGCATGCTGATGTGTAATGTCAGGGCTGTGTGTGGGTGTGGGCGGGTGTGTGTGTGTCTGTGCACGTGTGTGTGTGTGTGAGTAGCAGGTGGACACAGACAAACCAGTGTTCACAATGACTGGGCGTTTATTCCCTCACTGAGACTCTACTGTCTTCTCATATCAGCCATGACTCTGCTTTCTTCAAACACATTCTTCAATCATCAGCAGCTATATCACTGTTATTCTTTGAGGTTTAAAGATGAAACAGTCTCTCTCACACACACAATGACTGAGCACACGCCCTCACAAACCAAACTGCCTCTAAAAATCAAAGCATGTGTGGAAAAAAAAAAAAGAATAAAAGGGAGGAAAAGTCTCCCTGTGAGGGTTTTGGCACATTCAAATAAGCTTCTGAAAACTTACCTTGTCTGCTTACTTCAAAATTTATCTATAAAGCTTTCTAAATCATTTCATCACATTGAACTGCAGAGGTAATGAATACAGAGCCTTGAGCAAAAGTCCTGTCAGCCAGCTATTTTTCCCTACCAAACCTCACTCACTTTACTATTTCTGCCTAACTTCAGTGAACCCACCTCACCTCTGGAAAAGCTTTATTTGAGCAGCACATGTGATGGCAGATCAGACATCTCTTACCGACACAGTTGTCACAGATGCTGCAGTGAGACGCTCGCGGCGGGCGGAAGATCTTGCAGGTGTAGCAGTACTTGAGTTTGACAATCTGATTGTTGATCTGGACGTTACGGATTCGAGGTGGCGGCCTCTGCCCCGCGGGGACGTTCCCATTGGCAGCCTCTGTGGAAATAAAACAGAAAGGATGATAAAACTTTACAAAGGTGGAGGATTTAATCTGCTAATTGCACTGGACCTTGTTGTAGAGGACAGAAACTCACAGTTCACCTGCTGTATCCAGCGAGCAGTGAGCAATGTGAGATTCAGCGACAAGAACCAGAAAAATATGGGACGTAAATCCAAACAGCTGAACCTTGAAAATGTCTGTGAACCACAAGATTGGCTCAATACAGTGCCGACAACGGTAGATGTATGTGTAATCACTGCTGAACTGTTACTGTTATTTATTTCCAGCCTTATATTGTAACATGTCTTGCTGTATTTAAATTTACACTAATCTTCCTGTATAAATTTTCTACAAGAGCTTTGTTTAAGCACAGCAGTCAGTGACCAAATTGAGTTATTAAAATTTTATTATGTTTGAAAATTAAGATTTATCTGATTATCTTACACTGTAGGAGCTGGGAAGAAGGAAAATGATCTCAGGGTTGCTGGCAGGAGTTTTTGAGAACAACTGCTGTGTATAAATCTACTATTAACATGCTGCTGTAAGCAGGCATGAATGTGGAGTTAAAGGAACTGGGCCAGCAAGCTCATTTGATTTTCTCGAGATACATTAAGATGGGGTTTTGTGAAAATTAAATTATCTGGACTAAAAAAATGTTCACAAATGAGCAGAGGGTAATTTAACACAACAGCATATTTTTCATTTGTACAAAGTGCTCAATAAATATTCTCTGCAATTTAAAACATGCAAGATTTTCCACAAATAAACCAAACTAACAGATGTACAAGTTGTACAAAACCATCTGTGAAGATGGGAAAATATTATTTTCAAACAGCACAAAATAATGAGCATTATACAGAATGTAGGATTAGTAGCCCTTAGGATAAACCAGTGGAGAATAAATTTGTGAGTCATCACTCACGGGGAATGATCCCACTCCCTTGGGTAGCACGACTCGATCTGCTAGTGGCATTATATATTCCAAGAGGATGCATCTCATCGTATTAGCATTCCCCCTCTGGGACTGCTGCTAAAAGGCTGAGGGGACAGAGCACTAAGGTAGTGGCGGCTCCATCAACATGCCTGCTTTTAGTGCATCCTCATTTACAACAGTGAAGAGCAGCTCAAATACTTGAAAAAAAACATACTGCATAATGTCGAGATACGTGGGATGATAGTTAAAACTACAGAAAAGTGACTCATTAAAATAAAAAGCAACATGGAGTTTGTCAGCAAGGCCTTGGGTCACCGTATGGCACCAGAGCAGCTTCAGAATAGCTTGGCACGGATTCTGCAACTGTCTAAAACCATGTTCATGGAAGATTTGGTGTTGTGATGATTTTGAAAGAAAGCACCATATAATTCAATAGTTTAAAATCTTCTATAGTTACTCAGTTGGGTTAAAATTGAAAGTCCAAAACAACAAATTCACATTTGATACTCATTAAACTATTTAGTGATCATTCGGTTAACTTTTACTTTGGTAAATACATAATAAACCACATCAAACAAGTTGATCTCGGCATTCAATTAAAATATTTTCCAATTAAATTAAATTCCTGCGATTGGAGGCATGGTCATCCTGAAAAAGACCACTCCCATCTGGATGGAAACGTGTTATAACAGTGATTACTCAGAATACTCTAATGAAATACAGATCTTCCAGTAAAATACCCTCCAGAGCAAATCAGAGTCATCAGTCTGGAGAGAGGAGCTAGGCCACTACTGCTGCTACAGTGGAGCTGGAGAGAGGAGCTAAGCATGTCACCCCCTTTCTAAAAGGGATGAGACAGCAAAGCCAGCTACAATTGTCAGGTTCTGGAATAGGAAACATAAAACTAAGTTACTTAAACAATCAAAAAAAAACTTAAAGGTACTAATGTATACTTAAATGAGCACTTGACTCCCAAAAATGCAGAAATTGCCAGACATGCACATGCTCTTAAAAAACAAAACAAAATCAAGGTAACATGGACGAGAAATTGTAAGGTGACTATACAACCCAATGATGGTACCAAAGTGGTGTTTATTAGAGAATTCAAAGACCTAGACAAATACAGATAAGGTGAGGTTAAGATGCTTGGTCAAACAATATGAACTAAAATGAACAAAATGAAATCAAAGACGTCTAATATAGCGAAACACAGCAAATATGATGTCACACAATTCTTCAAACAATAAATGAAAACTTGCACATAATAATATTTGTAGTATTAGAAATAAAATATGTGAATTAGAAAATATAATAGCTTTAAATAAATTCCATGTGCTGACAATTTCAGAAACTCATTTAGACTAACATTTGATGATAGTTCAGTAGCAATAAATGGATAAAATATATTTCGTAAAGATAGAAATGCAAATGGGGGAGGAGTTGCAATTTTTGTTCAAAGTAATATACCAGTGAAAGTAAGAACAGATCTAATGCTGAACACAGTCGAAGCCATTTGGATACAGCTTCATTTAAAACACCTCAAGCCACTACTCATCGGCTGTTGCTATAGACCCCCAAATACTAAAAATGATTACTTAGAAAATATTTGTCAGATGCTGGATCTTGTCACTAACACAAACAGTGAAGTTTATTTATTGGGAGACTTTAACATTGACTGGGGTTCTTCTAACTGAAATCAAAACTTATGACTCTGTCTGCTGCTTGTGGTCTAACACAAATTATAAATGAACCAACTAGAGTAAGTTATAGAAGTGATGAAACCTAAGTATCTACCTGTATTTACCATATCTTCACCAGTGATGCCACAGATTACTTGAAAAAGTAATCTGACCACTGATTACTGATTACTTCTTTAAAAAGTAATCTAGTTACTTTACTGATTACTAAGGTTTAGAAGTAACTAAGTTAGATTACTAGTTACTTTATTAGTTAAAACCCCCCAAACAAAAAAATGACAATCGATTTTTTTTCGCATATACTTTACTGAAAGTGCATTAGTTACGAATGGTGACTTTACAATGTTTTGCAACTTGTAACTTTTAATTGTTTTTCACCTTCTATGAACATAGTCAGTCTCTTATTAACTTTGTAAATCATTCAGTGCTTCTTCCCTACCATCATATACATTAATTCAAATGAATAACAATAAAATAAAGCAACATCTCTCGTTAAGCATAAGACAAATCTGCATTATGTTTTACTTTTACACATGAGAAAATAATGAAATAGTAACGGACTTATTAAAAAAAAAAAAATCAATTCGGTTTGGAATAGGTTCTGATGAGGGAAGTGGAGAGGCGGACCTCCCATCATGCACCAGGGTAATAAGTTTCTATATCATATTTTTTTCTAAAGTCATGTGCAGTGAATGATTTGTGTTTGTCGATTTAAAAAAGGTCAAGTTTCAGCGAAGAAAGGTAACTGCATGCTTACGAGTACATAAAATTTCTGTACCACCGTTAATGAGAAGGTGTGTTGAGTTAGATAAATACACTTTCGTCCACAGCGCTTAATTTCAAATCATATGTGAAAGGAGTGGGGAGTGCCGAAGTAACGCAGGACGAATATGAAGAGTAACGGTAATTTGATTACATTGTAGGACATCCTAACGCGTTAGATTATATTTTGTTAAAATATGTAGTCAGATTACAGTAACGCGTTACTTTGTAACGCGTTACTGGCATCTCTGACCTTCACAAACATGTCACATCTCTGCACTGACTCTTCATCCACTCCTGTAGGCTTCAGTGGCCATAATTTAATAACTACAGCAAGGAAAACAAAAATTCCAAGAACTGGTCCAAAGATTATGAGAAAAAGAACATTCAATAACTTTAATCTAGATAAATATATAGAAGAGACAAAAAAAAGCCAACTGGTCTAACGTTCTTGTAGAGAAAGACCCAGAAGAAGCTTTTCAGTTTACTGTACGCAATTTAAACACTCCATGGTTAGATGATGAAGATGATAATAAAAAGAGATCAAGCTAAGCTGACTGCAGTTAAATCTGGACTTCAGTCAGACTGGCTTACATATCGCAAACTAAGAAACTCTGTAACTAAACAAAACAAAATAAAGAAGAAAAAATATTATAATGAGAAAATACAAACTAGTAATGATAGTAAACAATTATGGAAGACTCCAAATTCTCGCCTGAAAGGGTATACTTCTATATCCTCCTACTTGGAGACAAACAATGGATTTATAACAAAATCTTATGATATAGCTAATCATTTAAACAATTATTTTTTAAATAAATTGATTCCTTTAGAAACACCTTAAAGTTAACTGAGGAAAATATATCTTTTAAATTAATAAATGAAATGATGAGTAATAATAAATTTTACTTTCAAAAATATCACTTGTGGAACTATTACTGTTAACACACAATGATGAACCTCCTGGAGTGGATGAACTGGACGGACGACTATTAAAACCTATTGCCTCAATTATTGCGCAGAGTGTAACCCACCTCATCAATCAGTGTTTTAATGGAAATAAATTTATTTCAGCTTGGAAAATATCCAAAGTTATACCTCTATCAAAAAATTAAAAAATGAAATTCACAGAAAAAAACTGTCGACCGATTAGTTTACTCCCAATTCTGAGTAAATTAATGGAAAAAATGATGTATGAACAGATTATTACCTATTTTAAAGATTAAAGACTTATTAACAAATTATCAGTAAGCTTATAGAGAAAAATATTCCATGGTGACTGCTTTAACCCAGATGACGGATGACTGGCTTTGGGAAATGGAACATAATAATATCATTGGAGTTGTATTACTTGACTTTTCAGCCGCCTTTGATATAATTGATCATAAGATTTTGTTGGAAAACTGGAGTCCTATGGCTTTGTGGAATCAGCATTACAGTTAATTAGTAGTTATTTGTGTGATAGACAACAACTGGTCTATTATAATGGCCACTACGCAGACTGCAAAACTGTAAAACATGGAGTGCTGCAAGGCAGTTGTCTTGGCCCTCTTCTGTATACAATATTTACGAATGATTTACCATCAGTGTTAAGAAAAGCCAGCATTTCAATGTTTGCTGATGACACAACAGTATACTTTGCAGCAAAGTCAATCCATGACATAAAAACAAGCCTTAAACAAGAACTTGAATATATAGTCAACTGGGTGAACAGTAACAAACTAATTTTGAATGTTTCTAAAACTACAAGCATAGCTATTGGTACAAATCATTCTTTAAGAGATAAACCTTAACTTGATCTCCACATAAAAGATATATCTGTGAAGAAAGTGGAGGAGGTAAAGCTGCTGGGAATTCTAATAGACAATAAACTATCCTGGGATAACCACATTCAAGGAGTGGTCTCTAAAATGGGTAGCAGTTTGTCTGTTATCAAAAGATGCTCAGAATATCTAACTAAGCAAACTAGTTTTGTTTCATCTGGATTATTGTTCTGTGGTTTGGGCAAATACATCATTAAACAATATCAGAAAATTACAGTTGGTACAAAACAAAGCAGCACGTGTTGCTCTGAAATGTGGTTTTATGGCAAATGCTGCTAAAATCGACTCTCCTGGTTATGGGTAAAGGATAGATGGTTATATTCACTGATTAATTTTTTAAATAATATTATTATGACAAAAACACCATCTATGTTTTACCAGAAACTTCCATTTAGCAAAAACACACATAATTACTCGACAAGGCATGCAGTAGGGCTGTGTTTCACCAAAATGTAAAACAAGTTTAAGCCAACGTACAGTGACGTTTAGAGACATGCATGAGTGGAACTCACTACCACAAAATATTACACAACAATGCAATGCTTATTGTTTTAAAAAAGCAACTGAAAATATACTATAAAAATAATTAGATTTAAATAATGTGTGAGTGTATTTTAGTATGATAGTATATAAGATAAGTATGACTAAACTGTAAATTAATGTATAAATTATGACAATGTATGTGAATTAATATTGTATTAGTGGAAAAAGTAAGATGATCAAAATGTTATTTTAATATTTAATTTGTGATCTGTGAAAAATGAACTGTATACTTTTTGTACCGCAAACTGACCCCAGGAAGAATAGCTGATGCAGCATGCTGCTGACGCTAACGGGGATCTCAATAAACATTAACATAAACATCAGATCCTCTCACAGGCTATACAGATACAAAAATAGAACATATGAAAATGCTTTTTACACAAATCATATTGTTTTGTTTACAGCACATAAAGGATAGTGGATGAAGCAATCGACTTGCAAATGGTCAATATACGTGGACATATGTACACCAATGATGCATCATGAGGGCATCAATGGTATAAAACATATACATATATAAACATTATAATACAGCCTGCATGCTGAATTCTTACATGTCAACTTTAAAGGGGCAATAAGCGAAAAATTCATCATTTCTATATTGAAGGAATTAATCGCTAGGTGGAGAATTAGAGGTGTATTTTCATCTGGAGTTCTCAGCCAAAGCGTCAGTTTTTTTGTTTTTACTGAAGTACTGTCAATCTGCATGTGGAATAAGTAACAGTCATAATGAGAGCGGCGCTGACTGCAAGCTAGCTCATCCTCCGAGTCGCCTCAGCCTTGCTTTTACAGTCCTCCTCTGTCATGAGCAGGGACAAATCTCCACCCATGCCTCTTGTCTGTGAGTGGTGATGGATGGTGCAAATAACAAAGAACACAGAAGACTGACACAGGCATGCGGTGGGAGGAAAAGAGGACGGCTTAAAAGAAAAAGGGCTTTCTCTTTTAAGTCTGTTTGCAGACAGTTTGGTGAACATTTTAGGGAAATAAGCAAACATAGATGAAACATAACCAAGCATAACAACATAAAGCATAACAAATATAAATAAATCAAGAGGACTGAAGCTGCTTGCTTGCTGTTTAGCAAGCCATAACACTAAAATATTTATTCCTCCTAAATACTTCCAATTGAACTGTTTCCACCTTATTTCCATCTTACATCTCTGATGTCATTTCATGCAAACAGTTCCCCAGGTGAAGATGATGTAACAGTTCATTCATCTCAGTGACTTAACATGTGAATGTATGTAGATAAAGGAGAGGTGGCTGTGGCATTATCAGCAGTGATAGTGAGGAGTAGTTCAGCACACTTGAAGAACTGTGGAACAGGAAAGGCCACATGCTCTTTAAAAAGACAGAATCTGCACAGCCTCTCATTGAGCATATCACTGCGAGGTGCATGACTGAATGATGACACTTCTGGGTCAGCTTAACTCCTTTCTGTTATTTAGCAGTCATTACTAAAACATTTTAGAAATAGACAAGCATACATCAGATTCACACAGTTATTTTATCTCCTTCTTATTTGTATGTCACCCACACTTTTGGAGGTTTTCTTGATGGTATGCGACGTTTGTCATTTCCTAGAGAATTTCATTTGTCAATTTTTTTTTAAAAAGTGAAAAAATAAATGATTGTTTTTGACTTAGCCTGTATGTACTGATGTATTTTAAATCAAATTTCAACAGAACTGATGCAGAAATTGTGGATGGAGTCGGATCAGGCAGTGGCAGCTGACCGATCAGAGCAGGTTGGGCTTTTTCAGGAGGTGGACAGCCTCTCTAATCCTTGCAGTAAACATGCAGAGGTAAATAGCACCAGAGCAGCAGTTCATGGGAACTTCTTTCTGTAGCCAAACACTATCTTGTGAGTTTGGTCACAGTGAACCAAAGCTTTTAATCTGCAGATCAGACAGCAAATTCATCAAACTGAGCAATAACATTGCTTTCACATTTTTCTGAACTTGTGTGGTTCTCTGCCCTTTTTCTGGTTGGAAGTTGGTAAGATTAAGTAGGAAAAAACCTTCGGTGAAAGGTTTTGCACACAAATCAGGTCTGAGCAACATATGAATCTATATTTGAATAAGTGGTTTGTTTTTCTTTCAGTCAAATCTGGTTAAACCATGCTCATATGGCCCAAATGAAACACGTCATTGGCACCAACTTTGTTGGAGTTAAACTCCTAATAAATCTAAAAGATGTAAATGTGGCTGTATTTCATTAGTTAAATATTATTTATAAATATTAAAAGTCAAATTTTAAGAGGGCTGTAGGAAAGAAACGAGTTCAGGTCTTGACAAAAAATAAGTGATGAAGCCAAACTATTCCTGCAACTCACCAATTTCCATCTCAATGAATGTGGCCTCCTCTGGAAGGGCCCGCGGCAGAACCCCAGGGTCACTGAAGCTGGTCCTCAGCAACATAGCCATGACAAACAGGAAGAGCACGGCAGCAAAAACAGGGATGGCAGGGGACAGATGGATAGCCAGGTACGGGCATCTGTAAAAGAGGATTGGTTGAGATTATCTCAGTGAGGTGATTGGTTGTCACATCTTTTGTGAAATACCAAATATTCTCTAGTACAAGGACCTCCTGCCTGAGTACTGGCTTCTTTTTTTAATTTGTGTCAAAATGATCATGATGTTTTTAACTCCTGAATAGCCTAAGCAAGACATTTGACTTCCCTTGGATCAAGAAAGATGTGATTTTATGACATTCTACCAAGATTTTATCACAGCAAAACTTGATGACTGCAGACAAACATATGAGCCTTCTGAGTGTGAGCCTTTATATAGAGGTCAAGCCATGACAAAACCATACACATTCTGAGCTGGTGTTCAGAGCACGGGGTCATGAACTGTGAGAGCTGTCCTTTCTGTGTAAGCCAGTGCTGTGAATAAACAACTCCATGCCATGCTACACTCCCCTCGCCTTCTGGAGGAGTGGAGAAACATTAGAATAGCTCAGTGTGCCAGGCCTTTGGGCTTAGGGCCAGCAGGGCTCCTCCAAACCGCCTGCTGCTCGGTAACAGATGTGAGCTGCAGTGCAAAGTGCTGCAACAAAGCGGAGCAACAGCAGCAACAAAGCCTTCAGCATGCAGTTATTAATAGTTAAACCATGTGACCTTAACTCCCTGCCATGAGACCAAGATCATATATTCATAATACAACACTAATGTTGCAACACAGGATGGAAAAACAGAACAACAACTTCTTCACTGCATGTCATGCACATAACTACCCACACACAATACTCAGGGTGTATTTTATTCATACATTATTCTCTTTTTAGTCATCTTAATTACATGGGTTCAGGATAAGTAAGCATTTTATCTATTATTCATTTGGTGGGTCATCAAAAGATAAATCTGCAACTACTTTCATAATCTATTATATAATCGACTTTAAAACAAAAACCCACAACATTAGATCCTCTTCTTTGTATTTTGAATAAAAATATTTATTTGTAAGGTTGTCCTAATCCATTTATTAATCAGGCTAAAGATTAAAACCATTGGTTGTGTTTCCAGTTCTTAGCAAAGAAAATCTGAAATGATGAGTCTCAATATTGTAATCCTCAAAAGGTGAGATGCAATTTACAATGATTGTTTCCATTCCCCCTAATGCCTTCTTCGATCAGGCAAAGACAACAAAGACACCTCATTACTGCCCACCATCTATGGCAAAAGCACTCCCCTACATTAGAAAACACGAGTAGGTCCCACAAAAACTTTTCAAAGAACCCAGCCTGAATTTGAAACTGAATTTTAATCCAAAAAGCGAGAAAATTGACTACTTATTAAGGTACTACAGCCTCAATCACACCTGCTCTGCTTTCACTAGGCAGCTGAGAGTTGTGGCTGAATAAAGAAGTGCCAGTAAGCACAACAAGACATAACAAAGTCCATCTTTTCAGTCACACTGTGCAAATCAGCCTGGTGTGTCAGCATACCTGAGCAGTTATGACATACAAGATACACCAGCTGAACTAGTCTGAGGAGTTTTTCCACTGTGTCTTGCACTAATGGAAACTAGGAGCGGAGTTCAGATCAATAGATATTTCCACTGTTAAGTATGTTTGCTCCTGATCTCCGTGCATAGACAAGGAATTAGTCTGAGGGGGACGCAGCTTGTCGATGTGTGTAATTCCTGTAATGATGACTGGTAGCTTTTCAAGTCACACTTTATCATCACTTCCCATCAAACACCCCCGATGGTCACATCCTATCTGGGCATGACCGTTTCCTCTACTGCTGAGGAGCTGGGTGGTGCTGGTGGACTGATTCCTGGGGCTCAACAGCTGATGCAGAAGAACTTGATTTAATCAGGTTGTTTGTCGATGAGGGGGAAATGTTCAGAAATGTTCCCAAGGACAATAAATCCCCCTTTATATTCCCCTTTTTCAATGATTTCTTCCTTAAGATTGGCTTCTTGACCACCATTGTTCCATGGAAAACCATTCCTACAGGCTTCAGTAAAGAGTAAATGGATCAACTGAAGGTCCAGATGCATGTCTCAGGTCCTTTATCAGGTATTTGCTGAACCGTTTCCAATTTCAGAAACACCACGCTTAGATGGTTTTCATCTGCTGTCTATGTTTCTTATTAGGTTATGACTATGTCCAGTATATAACTGGATATGTCATATTTGCAGCAAACACCTTATTGGTGCAACAATAATATTTTAGATTTTTGCAAATAAAGACATGAGAATAGGCTGCTAATTAAAAAATGTTATTCAAAATGGGTGCTTTGCTAAGCTGTCTGTTATGTGTAGATACAACACTGGTCCATCCAGTGTTTCGATACAGGATACACATTGTTGCTTAACAAAGGGAAACCTGCTGGTCATAACAGACCACTTATAAAATAATTATGTCTCATTAAACATGAAAAAGAGATAAGCTACTTACAGCTACTCTCACATGTATGTGTGAAAAGGTTTGGGGCAATAGCTGCTCTTCTGTGAGTCTGCTCTGTTGCTGACTTTGATCCAGAGGACCCCCCCCCCAACTCAGGATGACTCTGAGATAAGAAGCTTCTAAAGTATGGCTAACACTGAATTAAAATCACTTCAAACGTCTTAGTTATGAAACCCTGAACCCAGGATTAATTTGTCACCATGTCAAGAATGGTGACTCATGACACCTCATTTTTGTTGGATATTTAGAGCCCTTCCTTTATTAATATTTAACGGTTGTAAGATGGAGCCATCATGCGTGGATCATACTACAAATTAATTATGCACTTACTGTGCAGGCAGACCAGCAGTGGGCCTCGAGAACAGCCTTCAGTCATGCAAACATCAAGGATGGACTGTGAGCCCCCCCTTCCTCTCTTTTAACAGATACAGAGATGAAACACCTTTAAGAGCTTTGACACATCCCTCCTCAGTAGAAATTGCTGTTTTGTCCACAAATGTTTATCACTCTTCTCTAGATTGTGCTCTTGTTTTTAATAATTATAATATATATATATATATATATATATATATATATATATATATATATATACGTATATATATATATGTGTGTGTATTGTTTTCCAGAAAATGCTTCTCAATAAAAACAGCCATAGCATTTGCATCTAATCTATGATGACATATCTGGAGGTATTAAAAGTGCATTACACTATCTGAATGAAAAAATATAATCTATGCTGCTTCAGAAGAGGTTTTTCTCAAAACCTCATGTCTCAAAAAGTAGTCATAAATTATACATCTCCGTTCTATGATTCAGATTGTGACCTCTGGATCTGAAGCTCTGTAGTTTATAATCTGTTGTCCAGTTTAAATCTGTCTTTCTTGTTATGCAACATTTAAATACCATATGAAAGGGACAAAATATCAGAGCCAGCATCGCTGATCTTTTACCAGGATTAAAGTTATGATCACATCTGTTGCATCATAAAATATCCACAAAATGAAATCAAAACTAATGAGTAATCAGACAGTATGGACAAAAATAGACAAAACATGACTTGTGATTAAACAGCTCGATCAAAGAGGTATAATCTGTATGTATTTTTTCAAGAGTAGCATCTTTTATGAACCAAGCAAATGCAAAGGAATATGAAAAGTCTCTCCCAGTAACAGGATGTGGGCCAAAATATATCACTTCACCCTCCAGCAGAACTCTCCTCCTGGCAGAGAAGCTTCCAGAGAACAAAGCCTGCAGATCACGGTTACTGTAAGTGGAGCATATACTCTGAATAGAGCATAAATCATGTTATTTCTCATTTAGCCTCAGCTGGATGCTGTTTCCTTATTGGCTAACAGGGAGACAGGGTGGGGTCAGATGCTGAGGAGAGGCTCATAGGTCCGTTATAAGATCTCCTCGACTGCAGCTGCTCGCTCTGCAGGCACAGCCCTTCCCTTCTACTTCTTTATAAGACCTTCACACAGATGACCAGAGGATGTTTGTCAGCCAAAGTGAACATTATCACTGTGTGTGTGGAAGTAGATGCAGCACAGATACAAACACCAGACCCATTATATGCACATATGCTTCCCCAGCCTAGTGGCTAAGTCTCCTGTGGTGGACAGATGACACACTGTCCTTGTGTTCCAGTTTCTTGTTCGTTCAACTGAGCTCCATGGGTGACTGTCCGCATGCATGTAAGCATACACACACAAAAAATAAACATACAAACAATCTAGTCAGCGAGTAAAAGCCTCTGCAGATATATACAATTCAAAGCCCTCTGTACACCACAGATAACATGTTTCATAGCATATAATACCCAGTTTAATAGGAGGATAAAAGGATAAGTACATCCTGGAAAGCTGAAAAACCAACAGAACAACAGTGAGGCTGGGCCCACCTCTTCAGTGACTAATCTGTTTACATGTTCCTAATTACTGTTTCCATTTATGTATTCTGATCCTTTCCTCAATTTAGTTCAATTTAAACCAAGAAGTAATTACCCAGCACGCTCTGGAGAAAACCGTGAGATGTGTGCTCGGCTGGGGCTGGGTTTAAGCCAGAGAAAGCAGGACACTGCCCTCCATGTTGCCCCATCGGTGCCACAGTACAGCACACAGCTCAACCCCAAGCCCACTTCACAGGGATACATCTGATTTTCAGTGTGTGAGAAAATTCTGTTTTAAATCAGCACCAACAAAATGTGCTCTTGATAAACCATGGCCACTACTGCTCTGTGTCTGGGAACAGCGCGAATATTTTTAAAAATAAGCAGATAACGGCATAGTAATAAATAATAACACAGAGGTGATGCTGTTCCAAAGAAATCAGAGCTTCAGTTACATAAATCTAATATTTTGTTCAATATCGTTTACCTACATTAAAACTAAAAAAGAAGCAGAAGAAGAAGAAGAAGAATTACAGCAGCACAAAAGAAGGTTCAAAGACCATTTTCTCCACCTCACTTCCTCTGGATCCGGGTAACATTGCTGCTTGTAACTTGCAGCAGCTAACATAGCATGGTTTCAAAACTTTCACTGCTAATGTGCTAATGCAAATTCTTGTTCATTGTACTCACTTTATCCAGGTTGAACCGTGACTGGCTTTTGAATTTGTGACTTTCCAGCTCACCTGGTATATAATAACATCTCAGACCGAGGGAAGAGCAGAAATCTCTCCCATCAGAAGAATGTAAAAATACCTACTGACAAACTCTGCAAAGTCAGATATTTTAAATGGAAGGCATTTTTAAAAAGAGAAAAAGCACAAATTTCTGGAGGTCATTTCTATTTATTTCTTGCATTGTGGTGGCACAGCTGACAGGCTGACATAAAGCTATTGACTAAAAATGCCAAATACTTCCACTTTTTAACTATCAGCATTTTACTGCTTCTCTTCGAGGTAAATTGAATATACAACCCCAGTTTTCAAAAGTAAAGATGCTGTGTAAAATGTCTACAAAATGTAAACTCATACATCAAAATGTTACTGATAGTAGAACGCAGAAAATATGTCAACTGTTGAAATGAGACATTTTACTAATTCATGAAAATGATCAGCTCAGCTTAAATTTGTTAGCAATAAAACTTCTTTAAAAAGTTGAGAAGGGGCAACAAAACACTGGAAAATTAAGTGGTATCAATTGCTATTGATTAAGGTTATTTGGCAACATTTCAGTCATAAGATTAGGTACATAAGGAGTACTTTAAAGAGGCAGAGTCTCTCAGAGGTAAAGACTGGCAGAGGTTTAATAATCTGTTTCTACACATTGTTGAGCAATATAAGAATAATGTTCCACATTATATGGTTGCAAAGACTTGAATAGTCATCAATTGTCATCATCTTTCTCAAGGAAGGCCTTACACACTTAAGCAAGACAATGCTTAGCTGAATACTGCATTATGCATGGCTTCATAGTTCAGTGCAGGTGCTGCACCACCCTGCCTGCAGTCCAGATCTTTCACCAGCTAAAAGGATTTAGTACATCTTGGAACACAAGAAAATCCTGGAGTATTAAGCATCCCAGCATCCCATGTCACACAGGAACAGAACAACATTCATCTTCCAAATGTCCACCAACTGGTCTCATCAATTCCCAGACATTTACAGTCTGTTGGTCAAATAACAGGAGATGCAACACAGTTATTAACATGTTCCTGTACCAACTTGTTTGGAGACGTTTTGCTGCTATCAAATTCAAGATGAACTGATGTTGTTCATTAGAATAAAATATGTAAATTTCTACATTTGACACAGTATGTTTTCTATGTTCTAGTGTGAGTACAATTATTGCATCTGAGTTTTCCTATTTTATGCAAAGCACACTTTTTTTTAGGAATTTTGAGTTTTAGACTACTGATTAAACCAAACAACCTAAATTAGCCTCTGGGAATTTAAGATTGGTAATAGAAGAAAAACTATTAAGGCCTAAAAAATAGGAGCATAATTATAAAATTATTAGTTATGAAAAACAACTGCCACTGACATTCAAAACAGCTGAATATATGCTGTCTACAATACCAAAAAAACAGCACTTCATAGTTTTAAGACTTCATATCATGCAGATTTTTTAGCAGATACCTTTTACTCAGAGGCTACAATCAGATCCATGTCTAGTAGCCATGCAATGCCAAATCACACTAACCCCCATGTTGTCTGAGCATAATCTCGACTTCAATATCCCCCACCCACGCAAGGTAATTATGTTCCACTGTAATATGAACATAGCAGGCTGACGACCCTCAAGCCATTATCACAATGATCCTCAGAGCTTTTGATCCGCACTGTAACCAGTATCATCTCTCTCTCACTCCAAGCTCCCAGCCGGACAACAGCTCCTTCTGTCCAGGCTCAAAGGAAAGCAGGAGGCCATTAATGTGCAACACAGATAGATGGGGAGGGCCCAGCACTATGCGAGAGCAACTACTTATCTTATTTGCTCTAAATGGATTCAACCTGATAGCTGCAAAACAAAAAAAAACACCCATGGTCAAGAAAGAAACCTGTGTAATACTGCAGGATTCTGTGCTCATTATTCAAGTCTGGTGCAGAAAAGGAAATACAGAACAAGAGGAAAAAAAAAGGAGTTAGTGAGACACAAAGTGGAAGCAGCACAGATTTATGTGCCTCGTGTTCATTATTGTTAAAAACACTTGTCAGTATAGCCTTAAACTGATAGGACATGAAACATCTGAGCAGGAGGGCATGTTTGTAGAGATAATGAACTTACTGGGATCTGTCAGTCAGAACTGCTAAGACAGCAAAAAATTGAGATTTTCTATCTGAAACCAAGTAAACCTGGACAGCTTGGTTATTAAATATTAAACTACTCTGTATGTGGTCAGTTCTAAACCTTTTTTCTGCCAGAGAGTGAATATTAACACCCCAAAAACATGGATCCAGAAATGTTAAAGAGAAATTATTCCTTGTAACAAAGGAAGGTCATGCAGAAGGTTACAGATGAGCTACAGTGAAACCAAACAAAGTACACTGGCTGTAGGTGTCAATACACATTTATCAATGCTGCATCAGGTAGATAAAGTACAAACAACTGAAGTGACTGACATGAGATAAAAAGCTGGATTTCCATCATTATTTTTAATGATTTGTCATTTCGGTAAGTTTTCTTGCAAAAATGCTAAATATTTGTTGGATTGTGTATGTATATGAGGACCTCGTCTTTTCTTGATGGAATATTCAGCAGATTTAGGTTATTTGGAATATTTGAGTTGTAGATGTTCAGTTAAATAAATGGAGCAAATTCTACACCTTACACATAAAGACTGGGAAAGTTTTTCAGACCCCATTCAGCTGTTTCTAGCAGCTGCCCGACATTTCAATCAAGAATATCCAGATGGATCAGTAATGAGCTGTGGTCTCGCCCATGGAACAGTTGCTACTTACTACTTTGTGTATAATTATTCCCAGTACCCAAAGTAATGTCCTCAAATGGTTTGCAAGAAATTGTGTTAGGACTCATTGTAAAAAATTCATCAATTATAAAATAAAAAAATATGTCTGCAGATATAGTTTCTATTGACTAATCGATGAGTTGCTGCGAGGCTAAACCTTGTAAAAGCTGGATATGGTTGCACAATGAACACTATAAAAACATGCAGGCTTTGACGAGTAGGAAGAGATCTACATCGCCTAATGAGAACTATCTGAGGCAGGTGATTATGGTCTATGGCTCAAATGACTTACTCGAAGGCGAAGAAGAGAGAGCATGTCCCGATGATGAGGAACAGGGTCAGGTAGAAGACCCCTTTCTGCCGGGCCATCATCACCCGTCCATCGCAGCAGAAAGTGTTCTTACCCGGGAGCTTCTCCCATTTTCGCACCTTTCGCGTTATCATCACCGCAGACATTGTGCCCTCTTCCCAGATCTGCGCTTTTTTTTTTTTTTGGTTTAATGTAAACTGTCACAATATAAAACGCCTCGAACAATAATGTTAAGTCAAAACACAGACAGAGGTAACAACGACGTGCGCACAAAGAGACTCACTAAGAAGCATTTTCTATCGGTTAAAGTGTCGCAGTAACATCATTAATGTTTTTTTTTAATCCATTATTTCCCGTGTTTACTGCAGCGTGTCATTCCCACAGTGAGGCTCCACTTCTGCTCCAACAGTCTTAATCCCTCCACGGTCCGGTCATCAGGAATCCATCCAGACCACTGCGACAGATGTTTCCTACCCAGAAGCAAGAAAATCCAGCCGTGGCTGTTGCATCGCCAGAGTGGACCTTGACCGCCTGACATTCATTTCATTTCGATAAATCATAAATGAAGCGGCTGCTGCGCGTTCACAGAAACATGAATTTGGCCTGCTTTAAGAAGAAAAATAAAACATTTTAATAATAATGAAATAGAAATGATCGCCTGTGTGGACGGGAGTGTGTTGCGCTGTAAAATGTGCTATTTTCCCCGCAGGATGCCAGTGCACGGTTTCAATCAATGGCAGCAGGAAACACGCCTAGATTGAAACGTCTGATCTTAAAGGGGCAGAACAGGTGATACCAGGGAACAAAGGACACAGATTCATAAACCGAGCAGCGGCCCATACCAGGAGACCATGTGGTTTCAACTGATGTCAACCAGAGCAAGATATTTAAAATTAGTGGCAAACATTGTGGAGGTCTTGTTTTTCCTTTAAAGGATTTATTCTGTATCCTACTTCCTCTTCTGTAATATGAAACTCTGCTTCATTTTTGTGATTTTTTTTATTTCTTTGTCTTCATGCAAGTGAAATTTTAATGTCTGAATAAAAATAAAACAATAAATAAATCAAAAAAATAAAACAATAAATGTATAAAATGCCCAATTATGGCAACAGGAAAATATACCAGTTATAACACATGTTTTCTTTGTGCAAACCAATACTGTAAATATAAGGGGTGATTCTGACCCTAAAACATTGTGATGTGTGTTGATGCCACATGTGTGGCATTGTTTTTAGGTTTGTCAAATGTCTTTGATTTGATTCTGCTATCATAATTTTTTATTAGATTAAAAGCTGTGGTGTTTGATGGTGATGGAGTAAAATAAAATGTTTTGAATATTTCTAAGGTAGCCCCACAAGGTTCTGTATTAGCCCCATTTCATATCTGTTGCTACCTATCTTCATATAACACTGAAAACGTGTCATGTTATAATTCCTCTATATCTGTGTAGAAAATAAGTTTTCTCTCAGAGAGCATATCGAACACCTGATAAAGAAACCAATAATTAGCCTTGGGTTTTATTATTAAAATACGTTTTGCTTTAAGTTTACTACAAGGAAAGGACTTGTGCAGGTAACATTTTTAAGTGTTTTAGATACCATTTATATGTATGCTTTATCATATGTGGAGTTACACTGATTCTGTTTATCATTGGTCATTGGGTTTAAGATCTAATTTCTTACCCAGGACACATTATTGTACTCTTTATAATCTGGTCTCCTGGCCCTTAAAGACCTCCTGATTAAATAAAGGTAAGAAAAAGAAGGAAAAAAATTCATGATTAATAAATTAAATGTGAGCCATTTCCACTTTCCAAATATACTTCATAGTATTTCAGGTAGTAACATGATTATATATAAGAATGTTCAAGCAAACTTTAAGTATTTTTTTTTTCTGATGATTTTCTTTCTTAGGGAATTTTAATAAATTACTACTGATTATAAAACAGCTCTAACAGATAACTAAGTACAGCCTTAAGCATTTGAACAATGTAATATTGTGTTAATAATGATCTTTAACTTAAAATACCCTAAATCTCAATTATCATTCAGAGCTGGCATCAAATGTGACATAAAATCATCTGTCTCCTACATAGGACACAATGTATGACAGCCTCGTGCAGTCTGTTAAAGTAAAAGCATAAAAAATAATGTAATGATGGGTCAATATTGACTCACCTCAGTCACAGAATTAATATCCCCTCCTGTTTGCTATAGAGGCAAGAATATGACAATGTATCAGAAACACAAAAGACAGATGAACCATAAACAGCCCAGAGAGTAAACAAAAACATTACTCTCGCTCTGACTTATCACAGACAGAAAATCAACTCCACAGTGTCTTCTTAGTTAGAAAGCCTGTGTCTTTCTATCCATCTCAGACAAGGACATTATTAATGCATGAACCATCAGATGTTGCTTTGACCAACTTGCCAAATTGAATTTAAATGTACTCGTGATAGCAGCATCTTAAAGTCTGAATTTAAATTCAGTACCCACTTTTAATGACACCAAGAGATATCAAAGAGGCTGCCGTAGGTTGATCTCTCTGAAAGAAAATGTGTGGAATGACTTATCGCATGAGTTTTAAAATTGACAGATAACTTCACTGGCATAAGGGTAAAAACATTTCAATACTGCCTCTCTGATACTCACAGAAGTAAGTACTGCAGCATTTCTAAACTTCATGACTCAAAAATCTTTTCAAAATGATATTCCATCAATTTTACACCTGGTCATCAGGAATTTGAAATATAAATTAAATTCAGCAAAACAAAAAGGTAATAAACTAAATTTTTGACATCATAGATTTCTTTAAGCTGCTGTGCCTACATAAGATTGAATGAGCACACTCTGTGATGTGTCTTTTCATAGAATAATTGTTCATAATGCGCTTATTTAATAGTTATCAGTTAGTTATTTTAATAGTCATATTCTAAACACAATTATTAGGAAAAAGAGTTTACTGTCTTTTTTTTTGTTTGTTTTCTTACTATAAAACCTTTGTATATCTAGTCATTTTCAGGTGAAATATAATTATCTAATTAGGGAGGCTGTGGTTTAAAGTTATCAGCATGCCAAATGAATGTGTGTATAATTAGAAAGCAGTTTCATACTCTCAGAACAAAAAAAGAGATTTAACTGATACAAAAAAAGGAAAAATACCAACCCTAATCTTAATAAATCAATAGAAACCACAAGTCCCTAGTTTAGAAGTCATAAACATACCTAGAGTTTCTAAAACTAGCTGGGTGTGAAGTGTCTGGAGACATGGCCAAGGTAGAGAAGAATTAAACATGACCACAACTAAATAAAATTCACAGGTTGAAGCATCAAATTAGACCCAAAAAAAAACAGGTACAAAACAGGTCTATCTTGTAAATGAGACTCTGCATCTCAGTGGGATCACCTGTACAAATAAAAGTTAAATAAAAAAAATAAATAAATTCTTGGACACATGGAGATTTCTATGTACGATTAGTGATAAACACAGAGTAACACTTCAGGTCAGGCATCAGTAACTCTCAACTATGCTATCACTCAAATATCAGACATTGGTAGAGTCTTTCTTCAAGCAGTAGTACAGGAATAACTCAAAATAATTAAATAAGATCATGATCTTTCATCAGGACAGTGTGTCATCAAAGCATCAAATAAGTAATTTGATACATTGATGGTGTAATGACTCCATTGCTTGGTGAGAGGCAAACTCCTCAGATATGAAACATAGAGAGTCAGAAACAATAACTAATCATGTATATCCAACTCTGGGTTGCCAACTGTGTTTGTATCTTAGATTTGCTTTGTATCATTCTGTTTTTTTTTTGTTTGTTTGTTTTGTTTTGTTTTTTGGTCAGTTTGAACCCTTTCCTGACTGATTACGGCTACATCTTTGCTATTTTGCACTGGTTCGCTTGTACTTTAATTCTAGTACAAAACCAGAGGCTACATACTTCTTTTATCCCCTGTGAAGGTGCCCTCTATAAAAGGTAGATCCTTTTATAGAGGGACATTTAAAATGTGAAATTAGCAAGAAGACTAGACTTGTTGTTCATGTTGTGGCCTCAGCAAAAATTATGACGAATCTGGCTTGTAAGAGTTAGAAATTTTAATTAAAATTAAATTTTAATTAAAATTTCAGATGTTTATTTACATTCAGGATTTACTAATTGCACTAAACCGGTTAAATGTGATAACATTGAGGGATACAATTTATGTCAGTTTTTGTTTGTTTACGTAACTTCTGCATTACTTTATTTCAGCTGCCATCCTGGCTATTTGTCTCCACCTGTCGGCATCAATCAGTATTTTACATAAACTAATTATCATTCTTGTGTTTTTGTCTTTATGTAATTTAGTATGAGCTTAGTTCTGCAACAAATATGGAACACAAACAAGGCTACAGTCATCAACTTAAAAAAAATTAATGTCTCATTTTGGAGAGGTCAGATTAAAAAACGCAATGCGGTACCAGCCATTAGTTCGCGTCCGTTCCTCATAATAATCCGACTAGAAACACAGAGTGTCATGGCGACGACTACCGGCTAATTTCTACAATTTCCTTTTCGATTAAGTTAGCTTTCTTTAAACGTAAGTACAGTAGATTTGTTTGTTTGCAGATAGATGGACGGCGTGCCTTGTCTTCGTGTGTCTAGCTGTCATGCGCAGCATTTCAGGTAATCACCTCTATTAAATCTGCATATGCTAAACTAGCTAGCAGTTAGCATAAGGCGATCAGAGACTGCTGATGTAAACTGGAAAAAAATTAGTTTTTATATCAGTTTAATGTGTTCTGTCTATACGGAGTACCTGATACGTTTTCTTTATCTTGTAGGGGATTTCTACAGTCAAAGGGAGCTCTTGACAAGACCTTGTCTTTAGTTAAAGACTCAGATGAAACAGTTCTCCTTCCGTTGTTACCATCCTGTCTGCCACTACTTGATCTTCAGTCTTTCAGAAACACTGAAGCGCCACACATTTGTGAAATAGTTTGGAGTCAGGTAATAACAGTTTAAATAAATAATGTCAGCAGTAAATGGCATTATACTGAGTTGATTTTCTTTTTTCCCTGCCATCTCTGTTATTTTCACTACAGTCTCCACTGCAGTCAAAGAAACAAAGAAGGGTGATAAGTGGTAATAAACTAGAGAAAATCATCCAAGAGCTGTTGGAGTCTCATGGCGAAAGATGGATAGAGGAGCTAAGAGGGGACCTCCCTCATAACTTCCAGCGGCATGGGGATCTCGTCCTGTTAGGAGATAACTGTTTCACCCTGCCATTATGGGATAAAATGGGTAGAGCTCTCAGACTTGACCATATTTTTTTTTTATTAAAAACTGTAAAAATATTTTGGTCATTCAATGTTTTGCTTTTCACAAATTTAGGTGATCAGTTATGGAGTGTCGTGGCCAAAGGGCTGGGGGCACAGCGTCTGGCAAGGATGAGCCGAATATCCAAGGATGGATTTAGGTCCCCTGTGGTGTCAGTGCTGTTGGGTGATCACAGCTGGGTCAGACATGTGGACAATGGTATCAGGTAAGTGTCTCTTTTTTTGTTTGCTTTCTTAATAATTTATAAAGAAACTCCCAATAAATATGTAAAGCTTAAAAAACATGTAAAACTTCACATTTGTTTCAGCTATGAGTTTGATGTTACCAAGTGCATGTTCTCAGCTGGAAACATAACAGAAAAGCTCCGGGTGGCTGGATTTAACTGCAGAGAAGAGACAGTAGTGGATTTATATGCAGGTAGGAAATATATATCATCTTTTTGTTGTGAATTACTTACAGGAACACAAAGGGCTTAATGAAATGTTTACTGAGCTAAACAAACTTCGATATATTCAAGATCATTATACACATGTCATTCAGCTTTATGATTGTCCCTGCTGACTGAAAACCGTTGAAAGCCCTTGCTAAAGTGGAACATAATAACAAGGTGTTCCGCTCCTGGAATTAAAAACACTCTTTTTTGTTTGTCTGACACATTTTTTGTACATTTTTGTTTAAGCAACATTCTCGTCTTAGAGTGAGAGTACACAGAGGCACTGTGCAAAAACAAAGAAAATAATGTGTACTGCATTTTTAGTGGCTTTAAATGCTGCCGAACCATCTTTACTTATTTATGTATTTGCATACATATAAAGGAGATTGTTTCTGTTCAAAGATATGCATGTTAGGTTAATTGGTCACAATTCTCCCATGGAGTTAGTGTGAGCATGAATGCTTCTGTGTCTCTGTGTTGGCCCTATAATGGATTAGGTACCTAGTAGCTGGGATAGGCTCCAGCCCCTTAAGAGCCATGCACTGGAATAAACCGGTATATATACAATGGATGGAAAGATGGATATTATTCAAATTTAGTTCGTGTACCTTTTTTTTTTTTTCGCATTTCAGCTAGTCCAGTTTTTGTTTTACCTTACATTCATTTGAATCTGATTGCAGCTGTAGTCTAATTAAACCACAATCTGAATAATGAATATTATTGATCTATAATGATCACATTTATTTCTTTTATCAGGTATTGGATACTTCACTCTCCCTTATCTGGTTCATGCAAAGGCCAGTCATGTTCATGCCTGTGAGTGGAACCCTGACTCGGTTAAAGCTTTACAGAAAAACCTCGAGGCAAACCGAGTGTCTGACCGCTGTACTATTTATCAAGGAGACAATCGTCAAGTAAATTGATTTAAGATGCAATATTTATTACACACACGCGCACACACACACACACACATGTGTGTGTGTGTGTATATAAGTTTTTTTTTCCCTTCAAACAACTGACAGCTTCTCAACAGGGATGACAGTAAAGTTTATTTAATGTTTATTTTCCTCCTCTAGTGGTAGTATTAGTATCTTATCACAACTCTCTTTTTGCTTTTCTTCTTTATTGTTCTCATTTATAATTGTAAACCTGATTCTAGCATCACAGTAGCAGTGCAAAATGTTAACTGATCTTTTAAAGTAGCTGCAAGATATGATATACCTCATAATTCTCTTTTCTTTTTTTCTTTTTTTTTCCCCCAGCTCCAGCTGTGCAATGTTGCAGACCATGTGAACTTAGGTCTCATTCCAAGCTCTGAGGATGGCTGGCCTGTTGCCTGCCGGCTGCTGAAGAGATCAACTGGAGGAATTTTACACATCCACCAAAATGTCACCTCACCAATACAGAGCACTGCAGCTAATGATCCCAATCAGAGACTTTCTGGGAAGAAAGCTGACAGGGAGGCGTGGCAGGCCTGGGCTAATGAAACAGCAAACCACATAGTTTCTCTTTTAAGGGACCTCACTGGTGCACTGTGGGTAACTAACATCCAACACATAGAGCATGTTAAGTCATATGCACCTCATGTCCACCATGTTGTGTTGGACTTGGAGTGCAGACCATCCTGAATTAACATGTATATTAAGCAGACACTGTGGTACCAAGCAGCTTGAAATGTTCCAGTGGCCTTATTCCAGAGAAGATGTAGATTTTCCCTATACAAACAAACAAGTAGTTCAGGTTGTTAAATCAACTGCTGTAATCTTTTCTAAACCTTTATTTATCCAAGGCTAATTGATGGAGCACAAACATCAGACTCATGCAGTTCTTCTTTGCTGTATCTGACAGGTGGCCAGATCAGACACTAGTGACTGGATGTTCGTCTCTTTTCAGAGAGCCGGCTCTTTTGCCTCTGCTCTCAAAGAAGAGTCAGCTCTTTTGGCTCCCAAACGGCTCTTACTTTAGCATCTTTTTTAGCCCCATAATTTACCTTAACTTTTAAAAAAAAGTAATGGTTTGTGTTTTAAAACTTGTTTGAATTCAGAATTTTTACAAGAAGCCTTATATTTGCCTCCTTTTGTGCATTTATTCTGATACAAAACCACTTACTTTTGTTTAATATTTCAACAAAATTCTTAGATTGCACAAATGAACAAACAACAGCAAACAAATCCATAAAACAGAGCAAGAACCAAACTCAAGAAAGCAGCATTAATGTCCTCAGTGCAGGTTGGTGTTCAAAAAAAAATTTTTTTTTCCTCATTCAGCGCGAGCCGGCTCTTCTGATTCACTACAAAGCATCAGCTCTCAGAGCGCATGGCACATCACTATCAGACACAGTCTTATTTGCTGTCCACCAAACAGCTGCCTTGCTCAAGGACACATCATTGTTGCCACCGTCTGCAGACTTCATTATGACTCAGTAATATATAGGAAAAACCAAAGTTCTTAAATTCCAATGTAGCTATGGTTTAGCCAGAGCTAAAAGTGCACATCTACAAGATTTATAACAAGATGTTGATACAGTGGGATTTTTTTTTCTTTCTTTACTTTCAGTTTGTAATTAGATCTTTAAGAGAAGGAAGTGTTCAGTTCAGTGCAGTGTTTCTGGTATGCCTGGAAAATCTTAATGAATGATGGAAATGGAGAGTACAGATGCTTTCATGCAGAGGAGTTAATGAGAGTGAATATAATGTGAATCACATGACACGACTTTCACAACCATGAGACTTGAACTTTGCTGAGTAGATCAAAAGATTAATACCCAAATAAGGAAATATCTTCTGGATGAGTGGGGTTCATCCGTTCAGTCAGACTAATGAAGCTGCTGCTTTCCGTTTTCCTTGTTTACACATCTATATCTGCTGAGAAGATATATATTTACGATATACACAAAAAACAGATTGGATTTTACTACGATTTTTCTGACCATTCCTACCATTTGATTTTCTGTATTTTGTATGAGGCAGGTTGACCTAATGTTAAAGACGCACTGTGTAGTCAATAGAGGGTTAGTATAGCTATGAACATGTTAAAGTTTATATTAATAATTTGCATGTGATTTGCCCATTCCTGTTTTACACCATGGTAAGGACTTCTCATCCAATAATTAATAATAATAATAATACAGTTTATTTAAAAAAGCGCCTTTCAAAACACTCAAGGATACTGTACAGAAGAACATCAAAATGGTTAAAAACAATTAGTACAAAACAGAACAGAGGACAACATTATGATGGTGCACGTGTGATTAGATGATGGACTGTCTGAACAAATGTGTTTTGAGTTGTGATTAAAAGAGAGTCTGTGGTAAAGTCTATAATTACATATACAACAAAGGAACAAATACATATAAAAATAAAAATGTAATTGATATTGAGTGCAAACATTATCACCAGAATTTAATTACGTAAACTAAGCACAAAAAATTCAAATAGTATTTGGTCAATTATTTCCCCTCTTTAATATCAGTTGGTGTTATATATAGTTGGAAAGCTTCATTAGTCACCTTTACAAACAGGTATAACTGGTAAGGATTGTGCTTTTGAGGAAGGAGCAACACAGCTAAAACTGTGTGGGTTGTTCCCAAAAATATGCCCAGTCGCCTTCAATATTCTGTTGGTATTCCCTCATGTTTTGGGATTCCAGTGCTGCCATGTGTGTGTCATGACTAGCACACAATTGATAGACATGTCAGAATGAGAGTATGACACCAGTGGTAATCCTATATCTTTAGAATCTGGGACCTAACTCCACCCTCTAGGACAGGGCTACTCAGTTTGGTCCCATGAGGGCCACAATCCTTCAGGTTTTCAATGTTTTCCTGCTCCAACACATCTGACTCACATTCAATGGATCCAACCGCCTATGAAGTTCTGCACAACGATTCATTAATTTGAGTTGTGTGTTGGAGCAAGGAAACATTGAAAACCTGAAGTGTTGCAGCCCTTGTGGTACAGGGAATTGAGTAATTCTGCTCTAGGATCACAACATTCCCCCACAGAGCCAGGATAACCACTGAGTATCTCGAAAATCTGGTATTGGAGCAGATGAAATGACCTGCCATCATTCCAGACCTCAACCCAATTGAACACTTATGGGATCGGCCTGGGAATGCTTTACATGCTTGAGTGACCAACACAACCACACTGGTTGACCTTTAATAACTCTTGGTTGAGGAATGGGACGCCACACTTCATCAAAATGAGATCAGACTGGTGATCAGCGTTGAGGAGGAGGTACCAAGCTGTTGTGACTGTGTAAGGATCTTCCACATACCACTGAGGTCCCTGACATTGTGAAAAAAATTGTGTAAAAATAGCTGATATGCGTTGTTTCCATAATACTGTGGGAAAGCACAATCATCCACATCCAAACAACTTAAAATAAGACTTGATGCCAACAGGGGAATGTTGCAGGGGATTGGGGCATATTTTTTGAGGGGCAGTACCCTCACTTTTAACTGTGTTGCTTGTTCCACAGAAGCATGATCTTTTCAAGACCTCATTGTAAACGTGACTAATCAGGATTTCAATATTTAGATAAGATTAAATGTAAAAAATAAAAGAAAAACTAATACATTAATTAACTCGTCTTTTATAGCCTACCTGAGATTTAATGTAAATGACATCTGCCTCAGGGAAACTTTCAAAACGTTTGTTACCGATGTTACCAATTAGTCTTTTGTTTATTGTCAAATTAATAAATATTTTCTTGAGCACACGTGTCTCATTTAGTCTAATTTAATTTTAATTACAGCATGTAGTAAGTAGGGAGTTGTTTCTCCACAGAGTAAAGAAAAAGTATGACATGCACTTCCCTGTTCCAAGTTTTGTTAGCATAGAAAAAACGAAAGAGTTGGGCAGGGTAAGGAAACGGCCGCTCATTATAACTGGGTCGTCACCGTGGGGCCAGTTTTCCACATTCAGTCTTCTTGTGGCAAACGGAGCAGAGGAAATGCACCTGTCATGGAAAATGTGGAGAGGAGGTCCTGCCTGACTATTAGAAACTTTCCTTTTTCTTCCGGAACTTGTTGAGACTCCCTTACTGAACAGAAACAATTGCAACTTAGGAGACGGGAGACAAGAGCAAAGAAAAAAGGTATTTTTATGGTTATGACTGTGACCAAAAAAAAAAAAAATGAGAAAGAATTATTTTTTTGTAGCTACACGGCAGTTTAAATGTTGGTTAACTTGTTTTTGGCTGTTAAACTGTTGTTGCTTTGTGCTTCTGTTAGGAATAACTCTGTCTCCGGAGTAACCACGACAAGCCAAGCACCGTGTACGGAGTGTTGTCGACTTTTACCGACAGGTGTGTGTGATTTTCTTCAGTTAAAGACAAAATATACTATTTAGACTCAGCTGCGTAGAGGAGTAATTATACTGTCTCCCGGTATAACTCTTCGTTGTTGGTCCGTAAGCATATTGTTAGTCCTAAAGATGAAATTGGGAGCAACGTTATATTCATTTTAAGCTAGTAACGTAATGTCAACGCTCGACCGTTGACGCCGTTAACTGCTAATTGTGGGCTTTAAGAAACCTATTAAAAATGCAATTAAACATAATGGCTGCAGACTGGTGAGCCATAAAGCCCGAGTGAGCCATGAAGTCGCTCAAGAATTAAAATATATTTGTATCAACCAGAGTACAATACTAAATTCAATATTAACTTTTTAGATTTTTTTTAATATAAAAATATCCATCCACTAAAACTTCTGGTAAGTAAAGTGCAGTTCTTTTTATTAGACAAGTACAATTTCCTGGTAGTTATTCAATTTTTTTCGAAGTTACCCTGCAGGCATCGTTTTAACTCTTGCATAAGTTAGTTGGTACAAGCATTCAAACAATGAGGAAAAAGATTTGTGTTTTTGCACGCAGCGAACTGCACTTTAATGTCCTTTCGTGTCACGTTATATGAAGCTTAAGTTTCAGATGGAACCATGACAGATGACAAGCGTGATTTTGATCTTAAGCAAATGGTTACGCTTCTGAACTCCACCCGGCTCTGTATCCGAAGAGGGTGGGAACCTTACAGGACAGCCAAGTTCATGTTGTTTTTGCCTGCCCCACTTTAACACTTTAAACAACCTTTCACCCGCACAGTGGCTTTCTGTGGGATTTTTAAATCCTCTAGCGTCCTGGTTCTTTCTTCTCATTTATCCATTTTGGTTAGCTTGTTTGAGCAAGAAACTTAATCTGAAGCTGCAGACTGATTCCTCTGGTCATGTGTCGTGGGAAACCTGTATGTTGGTTTTAAGATTGACAGAGACATCACTTTTAACTTCAGTGTTTGTTTTGCTTTTCAAAGCTGAGCAGTATAAAACAGCTCTAGATTCAGTCTGCAATGAGATTTCATACAGTTATAAAGCATGTACTTTTTATTTCAGCGTTTTCACCCATGAAGTGTCTTCTGCTGTGTTTTTTTTTAATTAAAAAGAGCAGAAACTTTCAGTCAATTACTGATTTTTTTTATTGTTTTCAGAGACTACATCTCAATGTCACAGTGACAAGATTGAGCCAGTTCATCTGCAGTGGCGATTCTCGTTTAAAGGCACAATGGTGGGAGCTCTTGACATGATCAACCTCAGCTTCTTGAGTGATTCTGAGCAGGAGATGATACTGGAGGTTCTCCGACGGGACGAGGAGCTGAGGCTGGTAGAGGAGCAGCGTGTACGGTGAGGAGAGATTGCTTCCCATTTCTTTCCCCAAGCTCCAAAATATGTCAGATCTTACTAAGGCCAAACTATCCTCAAATAACACGGGACTGGATATGCCCAATTTTTCCACACAACAGCACCAACAAGCTCATTTTTACCACTATGAAACATTCCACTTAATTTAATAAAAAAAATAATGGATTGCTTTCTCATTCTGATGCTAAAGTTGGGTAGCTTTTCTGAATTTATTTAAACATTACCCAAAAATAAAGACTTGCGTGTCAAGCCTGGATGTCAAGATTATTTATATTGTTTACTAACTAACTCCTTTGGTTTGGATCCTAATATCATTATTACATAGAAATATTAGTTATTGTCTAATTCTTACCTTATACATTGATTTTTCTTTTCTTCAGAAAGAATTAGTTTTCATATCCCCAGTTGTTTAATTTACATGTTTGTTTTGTTTGTTTTTTAAAGAAAAAAACCAACAAAAATGTGTTCTTCCAGAGGGCTTCTCACATGTCTGTATCCAGCTCTTTATGTCAAACTGTGGTGGTGGTCTTATTTATTTACTCGCTGTCCCTCTCTTTCACACTCAGGAAGCTGAAGGCAGGGTTGCTGGAAGTTAAGAGGAAAGGAGCCAAACGTGGCAGTGGGAAATACAGTCAACACAGCTGTGGCCGATGCCAGCAGCCTCTGAGTCGTCTGACAGTTTTCTCCAACCAGTGTAAGATGTGCAATCACTATGTCTGCCGCAACTGCCAAACAGTCCTGCCCAACGGATCCTGGCTGTGCAGCGTGTGTGTGAAAGAATCGTAAGAAATGTTTTATTAATACTGTCCCAGTATTTGTATATGTGTGTAAATTAAATCCAGATGTTGGAACCTGTATTCTCTGGAGGCTTGATGGATTTCACTCAGCCAAGCTTTAAGCTATATATGGGAGTTGTGTCAAACCAGAAAGCTTCAGACCACCCTAAAAAAGCTAATGGGGATGCTTATAAATTAAATTTAGCCAGTCAACATCCAGTACTGGCACCTGTGGTAGGTTTTGTGAAGACAGCTGAGAAAAAGCCTCCTGCTGGTGTTATTACTTCCAAATCTGAAGTGTGCATGACAAATACCCATACCTGTAGGGGCAGACTGGTCAATGTGTATGTCTGCAACCGGGTGTAATCAGCTGTTTTAAGGGCCTAGCATACATTTCCTATAACAACAGTTTCATCAGAAGTGGAAGGTATTTTTTGTTAAAAGAAGGACTAAAGTCAACACTAAAGCTTTTCTTGTTATTTTAGATGCTAAGTTTTTACCAGCTGGCTCAAGCCCATTGATCTGATTGGCTGAAGCTAACTTGTGGCAGACAGAAATATATGGATGTGAAAAATGAAATATTATGTTATGTTCAGTAACTTGTGCAGCATTGTTCTCTGGACAATCAGCTCCAGCAGCTCCAGAGTTATTCCCAGCACAGAACCAGACTTCTTGATTAGTTTGTTCAGCTTCTTTAACTCTGACTCTGGCTGCCCCAGCATATGGTTGCAAAGCTGATTGCACTTTCCACAGCAAAATTATACAAAAATGCAACATCTTGGTGCAGACATTAAATGACCTCAGCTTCCCTAAGATGTAGAGTCAGTTCTAGCCTTTCCTGTCGATGGCTTCTGTGTTGCATTTCCAGTCTGGTCTGTTGTCCAGCTGAACTCAAAGGTACTTGTATTCCTCTAGTCCTACATTAAAAAAAAAAAAAAAAAAAGAATCCATCCAAAGTGCTGCCTGATTTGTCCAGATGAGAGTGGGCTGTCTGAAGCAGGTAGATGATGGTGTCTTCAACCCCAAGCCCATTACAATATGCAAACTGTAATGGGTCCTGAAAGGTATTCACTTGCTTATTGAAGTGAGCCAATAATGGTCGCTATGCTTTTACTGTGCCAAGCTGGGTTAGTTTGTTGTTGTTTTTCTTATGTGTCTCTCCTTTTTTAGACAACATCCATCAACAGTTTCTTAAATGATTACATCTAACACATCATATATTATGTAAAGTGACCTGTCTTAAGCTTGCTTTTTAAGGTTTTATACACCTATTGGATTGCCACACAGCTCATGAAAAATCTCTAGGTTATCTGTGCCCTCTAGACTTCATAATCTTTAGGAACAACTCACAAACATTATTATTAGTCTTGCTGTGGCTCCTTTTAGAAAAATTGGAAAAAAAAGATTATAGTTTTCAGTAGACATCACTCTTGGTTGGTTTGAAGAGCTTCTTAAATTAGCACACATCAAGGCCGATGTTCAAGGGATTGAATCAAAGTAATCTGAAGTGGACATGTTCATACTGTAAAGTATTTTTTCCAGCGTGTTATTTCATATCATTATGAGGTTTATGAAAGAATATGCAGAGGTCAAAGTATTTATAATAAAGTCACAGAAGTTTAATTGTAGGCCTGTATTTAAAACAATGATATAAAAATAACTTGGAATACAGGTTTTAATATTCTATTTTAAGCTCTGCTCAGTCCACAAATATTTAAATGTGTAAATTCCACAGGCTGTTTGCGTGAGCAAGTAAAAAGACTTAGATCAACAGTCCATTGTGCTTCTTATCTAACCAGACAAGTACCAACCCTGTTATTTTCTGACACAACTAGATAAAATTCTCTACAGTATGACAAAGTAGCATTGTTATCATAAGCAATATCACCATGTACAGTGTTCTATTAATGTAATAATGTTGAGTTTGAGATAAATTCTGATTATCTTTTATGAAAGCATTAATATTGGATTGTAGGGATATGAAGAAAAAGACAGGCGACTGGTTCTACAATCAAAGGATCAACCGTTTCTCTGAGGCTCCTGGACATAACCTAGTGAGAGCCTCCCTGAAAAAAAGGCTGCCATGTGAGTAAAGGAACAGGAAGTGGTTTAACTTGGAATGTAAACATCACTCTCCCTCCCTGTAGCTACAGCAGTGTGGTTTCAGTTCAATGGAAACACAGAGAAATGTTAGAACTGCATTACCATGCTGGAATGAAGCTTGATAACAGCATTTTGTTGGGTGTTTTAGTGACAAAGCGTGAGACAACAGGACAACTCATCTTGGAAAGTGTTGAAAACATGCCAAATCCTGCTAAACCTGTGCCTCTGCCCAGGCTGAAAAATCAGCCGGTTAACAAAAGGTGCATCTTATATCTTCATATCAGTTGTACCTGCTTTTGAAATGTTAGTATTATGTTTTTAAAGCACACATTGGAAAATGCCTTGACATTTTTCTTGCATTTTCTTTAACAGTCATTCAGGTGAGAATTCAGGATCCATTGCTTCACGGGAATCCCTTGAATCAAAGAGCGACAAGACATCAAAGCCATCTCACAGTGACACAGAGTCTGCTGAGAAAGGCAGTATAGCTAGCAGTAAAAATGCGACTGAATCTGGCAGTGCGACTCCTGAGCAACCAAGGTAAACTCATGGCCAGTTACTATCACAAGTAGTTCTTACATGAACTTTTAAGTAACATTTGAATCAGTATGTACAAGATTTATTCCCACTTACCAACATCTGGTTTTGTGCCAAGTCAAAGTAACTATTGAAATCTGTTTCTAATACCTGACTGAACACAGCTGAGTTAGATCCTGTTTGAACTGGGAATGTTGATGAGCATACACCACTCTGTAAGTTAGGAGATGATTATTCTGAGGTTCTTGATCACTGTTTTCATTATTTGAGAGTTTAAAGTTATCATAACTTACTATATAGAAAATATTATAGCAGAAATTCAAAAGTTGAGCAATAAAAATATATAGTAAAGACATAATCTGCACTTCAAAAATATGTTTCAGTTAAACACTGCAGCTTACATGTGTACCAGGCCTCACTCTAAGGAGACATAAGATGCTGGCTTAAACTTTAAACTTTATTTCTAAAGTGCTTTTCATGCCCAAGGCAACACAAAGTGCTTTACATGATTTTTAAAAAGCATATTTCAATTCATGCATATTAAAAACAAAACAAGCCTTTACACATCAAAATAGAATTACTTAACAATAAAAAAAAAAAACTCATTAAAATCTTTCACAGTTGCAGACACATGTATGCACACACAAAAAGCAGCCCCCCAGTCTGTACTCTCTAATTTCTGTCTCCAAAATATTAAAAGTAATATCTGGCTTGATGCTGCTGTGAGGAAACAATGTCATGGGGATTCATCCACACCAGGAGCTAGTCCACCCATGTCGTACAGCGGCCGCCGCCGCAGCAACGACCCCAATCAGGGTAGATCAGGCCCCACACCAAAGCCATAAGGCTTCAATGCAGGACCCCAGCCACCCAGACAAAGGTAATCACCGCGGCAACAACCCCTAGACCGAGCACACAAAACCCCCAGCGTGGAGGATCCCCACAAGGAAAACACTGGAGTTTAAACGAAAACTAAATAACTTTAAAAAAACAATAAGAACAGCTTAGAATGAATGAATAAATACCCTTAGGGTACGCAAGAGTTCATGACTTAAAAGGAGGTCCGATAAATAAGAAGGCCCAAGACCATTAAGACATTTATAAATTAATAAAAGAACCTTTTAAATCAATCCTGAAACACACAAGGAGTTTTAAAATGCAGCAATTTTAAATCTGGCGTGTTTCCGCCCCCTGGTCCTTGTCAGAACATGTGCCGCCAGGTTCTGAAGTAGCTGTAGGTTTGAAATGGACTTTTTGGGAAGACCAGAGAGCAGGGCGTTAGAATAATCTAATCTACTAGAAATAAAAGCATGCATCATTACCTCCGTGCTGGCAAGAGAGAAATGGGCGGACTCTGGCGTAATTTTTAAGATATTAAAATCCAGTTTAAGAAGAAGAATTCAGTCCTGTTCATTGTGTTGCTATTGAATCGTCACAGGATTCACATGAAATGTTTTGAGATGAGTTTCAGGGGAAGACATCATCTTTTCAAGAGAGCGCACTATATTGAAGGTTTTTGTGTATATGTGAATACTGAAAAGTAGCTGTTGATTATTTTGTCAACTAGGCCAGAGCATCACTCGGTTCCCTCCAGCCCATCAGGATCAAGCATTTCCAGTCTGACTGTCCCAGTCAGAGTAAATAATGTCTCTGATGGCCCCAACTCCATCACCAACACTGTAAGGTCATTTCTGTTGGTCTCAAATAGTTTTTTTTTTTTGTTGTTGTTGTTGTTGTTCTTTTCTCATATCAGATAGCTGTTTTTCTCCCACTGTAGGCCATGGAAGTGAAACCAGTCAGTCTGAGCCCAGAGAATGAAGTTGATAGACTCTTCAAGAAGAGCAAACGGGTCCATAAACCGGCAGGTTTGTATCTTCATATGAACATGCTTTGAAGAAAGATTTGTGTTGAACTGCTTATCTGTATATTTATTAGAGTGTGTCTCAACTCTGGACCTGCGTGTTGGATGTGACGCACCAGAAGCCTCAATGGGGTACCGGAGCCAGTCTGTACCGGGCTTAGATGTTCAGGTAAGCAGTGCTTAGAAGAAATAAACTACTGCTTCTGTATAATTTTTTATTTATTTATTTTTTTTATATAACCAATCTTCAAGTTAACTTCACTTCAGAAAATTTTATTTTCCTGAATGGGGTCATTTGACAGTCCTCAAGGTTTCTATAGTACAGATTTGAAAAGAATCACCAGAATATTCGAGCACAACAACACATCATTGACAGCAGATCGGCATGTGGTACCCACAAGTCATGTGCAGAAAATTAGGTGGTGGTAAAGACAGAAAACAAAATCTACTGTCAGCATTAAGCCACAAAGCAGAAGGAATAAAATAATTTAAATGACAGTTTTTCATCCATGTTTGATTTATATTAAGTTAAAGGATCTTTAGGAAACCCCTTAAATGTCTTCAGACAGCAGTGATGTAATGAGAAGAAGTTACTACAGCTGCCAAGTTGCTGTAGTACCTGCATGCAGAGTCATGAAAACACTGCAATTTAAACACCACCTGTAGGTTCAAAGGCTGAAGACAGTGTATGTAAAAAGATTAGTCTCTTACCATAGTTACATTCCTCTTCTTGCCTGGAAATCACCTTTTTTTTAAAAGTGAAACTAAAACCTATTGGAGTAATCTCACTAAACACTAAAACTATGCTAACCAACACTTAACAGTGTCAACTGTGCTCATACAGAGAATGGGGGCCAAAACTGCCAGCATCTAATAATGTTTTATGTATATCAAACTAGACATAAATCATATTCATTCATATTTAAATGGTGACATGAAGATGTAAAATACAAATCAAGCTGAGATGAAATTATAGAGACGTGTTTGAAAACATAAATTATGTTACACATTTATGCAGTCTTTCTGTGAATACAATTTTAACTCATAGAAAAGGCTGTAGAATGGGCAGTACCTGTCTGTTCTCACCTCATTCAGCTGCACATGGATTTGAACATCGAGCCATCTGTTTGGACAGTTACAAAAATAGTTGGACACAAACTCCAAAATGAGAATGCCTCTGGTTTTAGATGCTGATACTAAAGCTGGTAGTTGATTGATTTTTCTTTTCTGGTTCTTAAACTTTGAAATGTTTTGGAATGAAATATTTGACTGCTTGTGGGAACAAAGGTCGAAGTTACTTCCTCATTGGCCTTATTTAAACAGCTGGTTTTAAAGGGACATTTATATTTTACCTTTCTTTCAGAGTCAGATATCAATAATGGTGGCTATTTGTAAAATATTAGATATATTCTTGTTCCACCTTTTACGGTGTGTTTATTGTTTAGTAATACATAATGCTACAAGAAACTGATGTGTATATGTGTAAGCCAGCAAGAATTGTATTTATTTTTAAGGGTTTGCAGGAGGATGAAGAGGAGGACGAAGATATTGACAGCTTGGTAAACTTCCATAAAAGAGCGATGGGTTCGAGTTCCCCCAGCCTGCAAAGCTCAAAAGTAACAACACACTGACACTTCTCTCAGCTTATAAAACAAATGAGTGTGTCTCATTGCAGGACTGTTGTCAAGCAATCTTAACAAGCATCTTTAACCTCAGGATATCCTCTCACATTAGGAAGTGCAAAACTGATGTGCAGTCTGCCAAATTGTTTGGTATTAACAGATCCTGAGAGGAAAGAAAAGCAGACTCCCATGTTTTATTCTGGATTTTAGTATCAAAAGAAAGTCCTGATAATTTCTAACTGATGCTTGCTAATGTTTTAATCTTAACATGTCTTCGTTTCCATAATATTGTTTTTTTTGTGTGTGTGTGTGTGTATGTGTTCTTGAATATTGGATTGATCATATAAAATTCTGTGTTCCGTGTAAATTGCACTTAGACAAATGCAAGCCCGGTAAATAGTTTTTCATGCCTGTCTGTTTAGAGCACACTGGGCAGCTTGATGAGTATTTACAGTGAAGCGGGAGACTTTGACACCGTGGAGGTGACTGGAGATGTCGTTTTCTCTATCAGCTACAACGAACACACCAAGAGTCTCCAGGTCTTCATTAAGGAGTGCCGCAATCTGGCTTTCGGCAATGCCTCACGGCAGCTTTCCAACCCGTAAATATTCAGCTTTTTACACCCAGCTATAATGTGAGGAAAAATGTATAGTTTGAAGCAAAATTTGCTCACACTGACCTACCTTGTGCACCAGGGCTGGTCGTGTCTCACACACATATTTCTAGTGCACACACACATCACTCAGCAATGTTGCCACAGCTTTGATCAGTGAAGATAAGAAGCTGCAGTGCTTACAGTCTCAGTACTTACATCCCAGAGGTGATTAGCTGAGTTTCACAGGAAATTGAATGTTTACAGATATTTTTTTTCCTCCGTATTTCACAGGAAATGCAATTGAAGACTAATAATTGTGGCGAGGAAAAACACTGCTTAACATACTCCTTTCTGTGTTTCAGCTATGTTAAGTGTTATCTGCTCCCCGATAAGTCTCGCCATAGTAAGAGGAAGACCAGCATCAAGAGCAACACCATCAACCCTGTCTACAATGAAACATTAAAGGTGATGGTTTGTAACTAGACTGCAGCTGCTGACCTCATCCTGATGTCCCATGACACTCCCTTGAGCTGTATCTGCTGTAAATAATGACCACACCTATGAAGACCTTAAGATGGATATTGACACTGCAGATTAGTACAACTATTGTCAAATATTGATTTTTGCTCCTTCTTCCAATGAAGTCAGCTTAGATACAGTGACAAATAAACTGCTGATGGAGAAATGAGCTGAATGAGTCCAAGCAACAGATAGTTGCCCAGTAATTTTTTAATTTGTTTTAGACAATAAAGATAAAATATATTCTTTATTCGTTTTTGAAGACATCCTAGTTTTTAGTCTGTTTTCATCTGTGATCAGTAAATACAGTAAAACCCACTCATCCCCAGATCATTAAAATGACATAAGACTGATCCATCAGCCGTGAGACAACCCTTTGATAATCGCCTGGTCTTTTTCCCAAGCAGTACTCTATCAGCCGCTCTCAGCTGGTCACCCGCTCCATGTTGATATCAGTCTGGCATCATGGTCGTCTCAGCCGCAACACTTTCCTGGGAGAGGTGGAAGTTGCTCTGGATTGCAGAGACCTTAGCTCTCCATGTGAGGATCAAATGCAGCTTATGGCCAAGGTAGATCAGAGGAAGAGACTTTAATTAAGATGATACAATATTTACTTGTTATCCGCTAATGCTCAAAGCTAGCGGTGGCAGTCATGATGAATGTAGACATGATTCTTACAAATCAGTGGAGTTGTATGAAACTTAGCAGGACAGTCTTGTGTCCTTAAATCAAAGCAAGGATCCCAAATGTCAAGCAAGTCAAAATGAGGTGACACTATTCATTGGTTAACAGGACTAATTCCCTGATAATCATAATTTGTTTATTAGGTGGGCTCTGTTGTACCAGCTTCAGCTTTTGTGCAGTACAAAGGAGAGCTGATCATCTCACTGAAATACATTACCCCTGAAAAGGCGAACACTGAGAAAGCCAAAGGTAAAAAACAAAAAGACGAAAAGATAAAGCTGTTTTTAGTTCTGTTTGATGTACTTGAGTTTCTAGGATTTGTCCTGTCTTCAGGCAAAAAAGCAGCACCTGCAGAAGGAGAGTTACATGTCCTCATTAAGGAAGCAAAGAATCTGATAGCAGTGAAATCTAAGGGTAGTTCAGACAGCTTTGTAAAAGGGTAAGTGAGACGCAAGCAACTCTTAGAATCCTACTTTTCATTTTAAACAAGCATTTGTGTTTTTTAACCAAAAGCTGGTTTGTGCCTCTGCAGGTTCTTGTTCCCAACTAAGGAAAAGACAACAAAGAGGAAGACTGCAGTTGTGAAGAAGAATTTGAACCCCCATTATGACACCACATTTGTGTATAAGGAGGTGACTCTGAAGCAGTTGAGGGGGATGTGTCTGGAGCTGACTGTGTGGGATGAAGCCAAGCTAAGCAATGACTTCCTGGGAGGGGTTCGCCTCAGCTCTGGACAAGGTAAATCCCAATATTTGTCAGCTCAACAAGGAAACTAAAAAAGAACAAAGTCATAACTTTTACATGTATATACTAAGTTAGCGGTCTCATTTTGGCATAACAAACTGTTGCTCACATTTTGACAAAAGAAGATCTGTGCATTTTGTTCTGCATTTCAAAACTTAGGCTCTGATAAGGAGGAGATCTCAGCCAGTACAAACAATCTGTACAAACACTAAACTATTATTATTGGAGAGACTTGTGACAGTGGCTGTAATAATTTTTTTTTTACATAATGGAAAGGAAAACCATTTTTTTCAGTTTGTTTATTGTAAAAACATCACAGTCAAAGTCTTGAGATTATTGCTGAAACACAAGGGTTTTTATGTCTTTTCCTCTCATATGTACAAAAGATTTATCAAATTATTATTTCACCCATAATCATAATGAGTTCATTCTGCTTTCTTTGTGTAAACTTGGTCTCTGCAGGCACTGTAAAAGTTGGGAAAGAGGAAGTGGAACTGGACTCAGTTGGAGAGGAGGTCAGTCTTTGGGAGAAGATGATGCAGTACCCCGACTCGTGGGCAGAGGGCACTCTTCCACTACGTACCACAATGGGAAAGGCAAAGGCTAAATGAGGACAGCAGAGGACTGAATCCTCAAATGATCCAAAGACTGAAGTGATGAGAGGCAGTGGACTCTAAGATGAGCATGAGACTGTGGTTTAATTTTGTTTTGTAAGTTGATCAGACCAGAGGCTTGTTCACTGAAGTGAGCAGTCACATAGTTTTTTGGCCTAATGAACATTACAAGTCATCTCTCCTGCATCACTATTTGGAGCTTTTCTTCAGCTCACTGACAGCAGGTGTTAGTGTTGTGATGCTTTGGCACATTTTCAACATCAACTTTGTTTTGAAGATAATGATATGGTCACTTTCTTTAGAAATCCAGGCTGTATGTATTATTGCAATTTAAAATCATACACAACACTTTGCACAGAAATGTCTTATAATGTCACACTGGTCTTTATAATTGTGTACAGTATAACACTAGGAAAATGGATATTAAACAGAAATGCTGGTGTTGCAGCCAACCAATTATACCTGGTTGAGTCTATAAAACTATAATATTATTGTACAAATTCTATTTATACAACTTGGACTAAAACCCTTATTTGAAATTAAATAATTCTGTTTTTAAATATAGATTTTAACTTTAAACTCCTCCAAGTGGGATCAAAGTCAACTTTATCTAAAGGATACCTGAATATTTTGTTCACAGAATAAAAGTTAATTAAACAACACAGTCTTGTCTCTATATTCATCACATGAATAATAAACCCAGATTCTGTACAAGTAATTTATCTGTATGTCGTTTAGGGAGTTTTTACATTTCCTCAGATAGAAAAAGGAGGAATAAAATCAATCAGCTCATACATACAAATAATTAAGTGTTGAGTATTGGTTTGTTGCATGATCATACAGAATCTGCATCTTGCAGGCTGTATTTTTGTGAAAATTATTTTCACTGCAATCATTTGACCCTTAACTAATCTTATGTTGAGCAAACATAAACAGCTCTTCAGTGTTGTATATCGATCACATATTAATACAAGGAAATGACGTTCATATCCCATTCTAGTGTCCCTCTAGACTTGCTTTCCAGGTTGTCTGTCCTCCCTCGTCCTGTCTTAGAAATACTGATGACTTTATTGCTGTGGCAACCAGAGATCTTCATCAAATTAATCGCAGAAATCTCTGCGGAGCTCCAGTCTCTCCCGCTCCTCCTCTTCCAGCAGGAAGCTGTCTATGTAGGAGAACAGCTCATCTGCAGATACTGGCATAATGAAGCGTTCTCGATCCAGCCCGAGCTTGTCCAGCAGCACCATGCTGAAGTAGGAACGAGAGATTCTGAATGCTTGCCTGAGGAGAAATGTAGTACAAATGTTTGGGTTTTTTTTTATTACAGTCTATCATACATATATAGGTATGAAGAATATTTTTAGAAAGAAAACAGTCTGAGTGGACTGTGGAAAGGGGAGCTGAGAAATGTCCCACTGTGCCAAACAGCAGAGAGACATGGTAAGCAACCATCTGGTTCACATGGCAGAACATTTAGCTGATTAAGAGCCAGATTTTGATGATGATCAGGTGTGAGTGGGTAGTTTGTACATGGATTTATTAAAATCTGACCTTACCAACACATGTTTGTTGGAAGTGTATCCTGGCATGAAAAAAGATTTCTGAGAATAACTCATACAAATCCATTTCTAAACAGGTTGTACTCCTCTGATCTCCATTCTGACTGTTGGCATGATAAGCATGTGCTTCAGCCAATGCTTTTGATTAGCTTTATCTATTTTTTCTTGTTTTGTGGTGTTTATTGAAAACATTTTGAATGCAAATCAATTAATATCTATCTAACTGTGTAGTAATGGAGGAAATTCAAGACTGCTGTTATCCAGTCAAGGAGCGGTGAATGTGTTATAGTCTGTGATGTCACAGAGGAAGCCACTAACTTCTATCAACCTTTCTTATGCATGGCAGGGCTTAAAAGTGAAAACCTCTGCTTTCTAAAAAGAAAAGAAAATTTACTACAGACCACATGGACAAGGATGTTTGAAAAGGGTTTAATAGAGAGATGAGGCCATCATAGAATTACTTGGTTAAAATGAAAAGGGCTATGTTTAGGGAAAATCAAAAATACATATTCCAGCATGAGAATAACCTGACTTTAGTAGTGGTCTATCTACCACCTGTGTGACTGGTTTGCCAGCTACGTTGGTAACCATGTCCAGCAGCTGAAGACATCTTATGCAAACCACTCACCATTTCCAAAGGTGTGCCACAAGGCTCTGTCCTGGGCCCAATCTTATTTTCCTTTAATATTAAAATAGTCAAAGCTGCTAACCATTCAAGGATCCATCTTTATGTTGATGATACAATCTTCTCTTCATTCTGTAGTATTCACTCTGCATCTCAACCGTATCTCTGTGGAGCAGTATTTTCATAATTTTCCCATAATAGCAAACAGAACAAATACCTCATCTTTGATTGGAGAAGTGATGCCTTTAGTGCCCCTAAGATCTGCTGTGCTGATGGGTTGGCCCTGTTTTTTATGTTAAAACTTACAAATATCTAGGCATCAGGTTGGAGCTCTCATCTCTGTCATTTTTCACACACATCAACAACCTTCAGACAAAGTTCAAAGCTAGATTAGCTTTTCTATCTTTAGAGATAACAACCTAGCATCTGATAAAACAAAGAATCATGGAAATATCTCATTCCAATGGAAAACATAAAATGGTGCACAGTCTCCAAACATCTTCCTGAATAGAAGAAATGCAGCATTATGAGGAACAAAACTAGGTAAGTCTCCCTGTAAAAACTCATCCAGACATGCAAACATTCTGTTTATTAATACAAATAACTTCCCTAATGATGCACAACAATCCACTGTTAATGTTTTAATTTTGCTTGAAGGATGCCCTGCTGATTAGTCTTAGATGGATGTTAGCATGCCATGTCTGCAGTAATTTCCCACTCATATGCACACAGTATGGGACTTGTGGGTCAGTGGAGAGATGTCAGGAGATCTACTCAGTTTTTCCAGAGTGGAAAAACTGAGTAGATCTCCTTACTCAAATTGCTAAATTATTGGGAAAAAATGTTTGTGTCTATTAAAATCCCAATACTGTGAACCAGCAATGAATATATTACTGTTTTCAACAGGGTTAAACTTTTGAGGCAGGTTTTTTTTCCTTTTAAAGTCACACTAACAGAGGGTCCTTTTTTATTGGAAGACTCCTGACATTTAAAGAGTGAGGTGAAACTCCTCTCTGCTGTTAATGAGTCAGAGACTCATAAAGCCATTTCAGGATGGAATTTTTCACCTCAGTGAACTCTTTCTCCCAGAATGAGCCATTAAACAGCTGAATAACTAAGTGATGAAGTACCTCTCTTACCTCAAACCCTCTATGACTTCAGAGTGAAGCAGACTTTCTTTAATGCGGCCCGTCTCTTGAGGTGGAGAGCCCAGGAGCTCAATCACTGTTACATGTCTGAGGTCTAATCCACAGTCCGATTTCTGGTGAAAGGACAAAAAAAAGTTTATTTATTTATTTTTCCAGTTTATTTTGTTCATTACACCTCTATAGAAAGCACCTGGGGAGATCTGGAGAGATGTCTTCTTACCTGTATCATGATGTTCTGCAACTGGTAGTCCGGGTCAGATATGTTGGGTGCAGATACAATCAGCAGCCTCCTCTTTTCATAGAACTGATCCAGGAGAGCAGAGGCTGTCTTCACATCGGATTTTATCTCCATTGCTACAAACACACTATCACAATTACATTCAGCACTACTCTCTCTCTCATCTACTCTCCTATCTCTGCAGTACTGTCCAAAAGTCTAGAGTCACTCCTTATTTCTTTATTGTCGCAGTTTATTTAAACTTGCAGACATAAAGGGAAATATTGCATATGAGGCAAAACACCTGTTCAGTGCAAAAATACTTTATCATGTTTATCAAAATCTGTTAGCTTTGGAACTTTTCATAGATACCACTAAAGAAACAGAAACAAATGATGAGTCTTTGCATCAGACTGGTTCTTTGCTAAGTTGTCTGTTATGTATCAACACAACACTGGTTCATGGCTTATGTACCATATTCCTTTGAAAATGTTCCAGTACGAGGACTGAACTGAAAATAAGTCAAAGCAGTGAAATGCTGAAAGCAGGCAATGTCCAAAGAAAAACTGAACTATTGTTCAAGACCACTTTAAAGATTTTATGAAAGTTTGGCTGCTGGGAAGCAAAATGTAAAGAAATTAGATGTGGTTGAAGACTTTGTAGACATAGTACTGTGTATCCATACTGATACACTATCACTACTGCACTATCCATAGTAGATAACATCTTGAAATAAATCATTTTAGGAATGAATTATGATTAACAGCTTGAGATCAAAGCAACAATTTCCAATCTTTGTCCTTTTGATCCTCAGCAGATTATCTATCAAGAGTGTTTGTATTAGTAACAAAGGATGTTAAAGTCATGAATATAATGAATTAACAGTTAATTGCCTCAGAACACTGAATAAATGCTGATTAAAATTCTGACTGGCCTCAAACTAAAATTTTCCTTGAAATCGCAAAGACCCAGAAAACCACATTATAATATTTTTAATGTATCACATGGTGATAAATGGTAAATATCCCTCCCGAAAAAATGTGAATTTTTTTGTTACATTTTGTTAAAGGGGCCAAATAAAGACCTCATATTAAAAATAATTGGACTTTTCTTACCATTTTTTCATGGGAAGGACCTTAATGGATTAAGACAGGGTTTGACCCCAATAGAATATATGAACTAAGAATAAAAAGTAAAGAAATTTGAGTTTGGTTGATTATAAATTTGTTTATTTCCCTTTTAAATGGTGCCATAGTTGTATGGAAAATTTATTGGATGGATGAGCAGCAGAGTGGAGTGTGGAGGTTGTGCCCATGAAAAACTTGCTAAATGTTCTCTGCCACTGTCAGCTTGGATGTGCAGTTTATGCCAAGGTGACCAATACAACCATACTGGATGACTTTAAAAAATAGGATGTCATCCCACAGCAGTGTACATCCCAGCTGGTGACCAGCATGAGGAGGAGCTGTCAGGCTCTTTGTGGTTGTGTATGTGTTTTCCACATGCTACTGAGGCCCCTGTATGTTAAACCCCATGTCCCTGTTTGTGAAGAAATTGTTCAACATGTTTTATTTCTTCAGCCTTCAATTATCCAATGCAAGAAACAACACAAGAGTAAAAAGCAGAATAAGTTATTTGGCATTGGTAGAAAAGTTTTTCATGCTTTCACAGGCACACATACTCCACTCTGCTGCTCATCCCACAAATGCATTTTCTTTACAAACGTGGCTCAGTTTAAAAGGGAAATAAACAGGCTGTATGAGTTGTTGTCAAGAAGCATTGTGACAACAAAAATTATAGTCACAATTTCTTTACTCCTTGAACTAACTTTAGTCGTTTCAGAAAACGTGTGAATGCATTTTAATTGGGATAAAAATTTTTACATTGCTGCAATGATACTTAAACTTTTACCTTCTGTATGTGACCCAGTACTTACAGACGCACTCAGCAGGACTGCCGCTCCAGCTACGGTCGAACTGGCAGACACGACTAGACATCCCTCTGCGTTCATTTCCTCCTTCACAGTGGTATTCACATGTTGCACCGTAGTTATTCCCATCAGAGGTGCAGCTGACATAACCATGTAGAGGTGACAGCAGTTCAGGGCATCGCCTCACTGGACAGAGAACACAGCAGAAATAATGTAGGTCTTTGGTGTAGTCTTTCAACCCATTTTATATCTTAAAAAAATCTTGGTAGCTTACCCTCAACACGTACAATAAACTTGCAGGCAGCTCTGTTATTGGCTTGGTCAAACACCTTGTATCGAATAATGCTTGCTCCCTCTTTAAAGTCAGTGTCTGGCTCCTCACCCACTAACACCAAACTGCAGAAAGACAAGAGAAGGCCACATGGTAAACTTAAATGTAAAAAGAAATAAAATGAAGAAAGCGAAGGAAAAGGAAGGAGAAACATACCGGAGATACTTGTCAGCAGTATCAGTAGCAGTGGGGGGGTCCCATGTCACCCTGGCAGTGAGCTTCCCAGGCTCGGCAACCTTCAGTCTGGAAGGAGGACACTTGATCTTTGGAGGATCTGTATCTGAAATAAACAGCTGGAAACTTAAACACTGGAAACATTAGAGGAAGCAAACTGGTTTGAATGATGGCGTATGTTAGGATAATCTGCAACAGTTACAAAAAGCTGAGTTTGAAGACAGCAGACTGCAGGCTGGATCCAGGCCAAAGAGCAAAGAAACAGGAAATAAGCTTGTTTTTGTTAGACTGAGAGAATGAACTCTTAGGAGGTTCGGTTTGGAAATATAACTAAACAACGATGCAGATGGAATGAACTAAAGTTAAAACTATGGCTCAGATCATTTCTAAAAGAACTTTAATGTTTGAACGTTAGGCCAGTTTTCCTTTAAGTACCTGAACACACCGGCTGTCCTCCGCTCCAGGAACCCATGGTCAGACAGGTGCGTGAGTGTTCCCCTGCGATGCGGTAGCCAGGGGCACAGGTGAAGTCACACCTGGAGTCCACAACAAAGCCTTGAGTGCAGGTGTATCTGCCGTGAGGGATGAGGGGCAAAACATGGCAGCGAATCTCTAAAGAAACATCAAAACAGTTTATTGGGAGAAGGGTTTTTTTAAGAGCCATCATAATGCTAATTTTAGGGTTTCATAGCATTTTTGGCATCTACTGCTGGAAGAGGATGTTTCCATGTTTTAAAGTTCAAAACACTTATTTCTTCGTGCTGCACATTGCTGCAGTACGTTTTGTGACCTTAGGTATGTATTACTTTTTTTTTAGATCCAGTCTCTTTCATGCTCCCCTCCACAAAGCTCGGTCTGCTCCAGGTGGTGGGCTGACATCAAATGAAAGATTACGAGGCAGCTGCTCTTTTTTTTTTACATGTCAAACTATCCACCAGACGGGGACTATATAAATGCATTTTACAGTGATGTATACCTTTGTCATGCACACTATGCTGCATGACAGTTATAATCCTAATAGCCAGATTATAACTGGACTATAATGAATTGGATTGTTTCTTTTAAAGTGCCTTGCAATGACTATGTAATGAATTAGTACCATGCAAATTAAGCTGAAAGCTAAACACCAAGCACCACCACCATAAGTTACATTCCGCTTTGCTTGTTGGTATTCTCCTGGAATGTGTTGATAGTAAGAATAACACAGAATACCACCAGATGAGTCCCAATAATACTCTTCACATACTGCGGCAGTAAGCAGTCCCAGACCAGCGGCGGCTGGGGAGGCACTGAATAGAGTTTCTTCCCAGCAGCCGGTAGCCTCGGTCGCAGGTCATCTCACAGCGGGTGCCCAGTGTACTCCTGGAGGCCCTACCTCGAGGGGACTGACAGGTCACCTCACCATTGGTCAGACTTGGTGGGTGGCACCAGTAAGGATCTATTTTAAAAGAGTGAGAACATCTGTGTGAAGCACAAATGCAGCAGAGCACAGCAAAGAGGTGCAAATGATGGTAAGACCACTGATATCTAACTTCATACAGACTGGGTTTTAGATTTAAATGAACGTAAACATTGAGAAATCCCATGTGCTTACAAAACATACTCTTTTATTAAAAAGAAATCATTTGAGCTCTTTGTGTGTGAACATTCAGATTAAAATCCTCCTGTCATATACTGTCTTTTCATAATATTGATATATATTCCCAAACATTTTCTGCACAGCCTCCTTTTCATTGACAACAATAATGTCAACTTTCTATCAGTATGATGTGCAAATGAAATTTAATAGTATTGGAAGTAATTATGACAATGTTTCTCAAACATCTTAAAGATAATGCCAGGACGTCATGATAAATTATTATTATTGTGTGATCTAAAAATGAATGCATGTATGATTATACATTTATTTGTTGTATTTAAACAACACATATTAGTTTAAAGCATATTACACAACATGAAGACATTAGTGCACAGGTTCAATACTTGGAAAGCAGCTGCAACAATGGCATGACTGAAAATGGCTCTATCTATCTATCTATCTATCTATCTATCTATCTATCTATCTATCTATCTATATATATATATATATATATATATATATATATATTTGTGTGTGTGTGTGTTTATGATTTTATATATGTAAGTGAATTTTAGATACGCACCACTGTAGTCAAGCTGAGGAATGACATCTTCCTGTGGAAAGTCATTGTAGCCGTCGTAGACTGTGGTCCCCACTCCAGCTGAAACAACAAAAAGCAGACATGTTGAAACAGCAAACATCCACAAGTTTAATACGACAGAGTTGCCAGACACTGCTTCACTGGTTACTGAAATATTTTGACTAAAGCACATAATATGTGATCATTCTCCCAACATGTTTCCATTTCCATGTCTTGCTTTCTGGCCTCTTTTAACAAAAGATAGAAATAGCATTCCACAGCATAGACACCTGGCTTTGTAATCAGTAAATCTAATGGAAACTCCACATGGTTTATAACCTGTTCAAATGGCTTGAAGATCATGTTTTCTTGAAGAAATATCTGTACTATTAAGCTCATATTATTCATACACACATCAAAATTGTGTTTACAGTGATTTGTTTTTCTAATAAGTCCATTATACCTGACTGTAATGTTGGAGACTAGTTCTGTTTTTACATAGCTCATTAATCAGCAGTGAAATCTCTACATGACATCCCAACAATTGAAGTCTTCTACAACTACAGACAGGTTTTGTTCATGTCTCCATAAAGGATTTTGGACCATTCTTCCGTGCTGGTTTCCAGATTTTTAATATTTGAAATGCGTCCTTATCTTAACTCCGGTCCCCTTCAAAGATTTTGGATGGGATTTAGATCTCATCTGTAACCAAATTTTTTTATTAACCTTTGAATCATTTTGTGACCATTCTGGTTGTATGTTCTAGGTAATTTCTGAGCTGTTAGGTCCAACATTCCCCAAAACTGGGTTTCTTGTCAGACTACCAGGTATTTCTCTCCAGAATCTCTGTGCAATAATCTTCTCTTTTGATGCTGTTTACCTGACAAGGTATCCTGACCTGCAAGGTGAATAAAGCATATCAAAACAAAACCCACAGAGCATTAGATTTCTATCACTCTGCTTAACTTCAAGGATGATACTATCTGTGAGGAATATCTCATTTCATTCCCAAACAAAAGCTCTGTGTTATATATATCTTTTTTTTTCTTTTTCTATGAGGGATTTTGGGTTAGGTATCAAGAAAAATGAGTTGTATTTAGTCAGTGCTGCTGAGATTTCTCAGGATTGCCTTGCTGGTGATTCTTGAAGCTTTGAAACAGAGGACAACATTAAAAAACATCTGCAAGAAAACTTCGGGCAGTCTGCAAAAATTAGATTTATTTCAGTTTTGGAACCATTGTACAAGTCGAGGACTTGTTATACAGTCAGTGTGGTGAAGAAATGGTTAACAGGGGTGCTCCAAATCTGACAACAATCCAAACCACACAAAGAGGAGAGTGATGGTCAGGATGCCTTTAAATCTCAGAGATCTGGAGATGGTTGGAGAGGAGAAAATGTTCCAAAATCCCTTGGGAGACATGTAGAAAGCTTGGAAAGCTATTATAATTTAGACATGGAACTAATAATGAACACTTACAAAAGAGTGTTTTAAGTCCATAAGTAATTTAGTAGTAATTTCCACTCAGATCAAATCAGCTGGGTAACTAAAAACAATTATTAATCAAACACTGGAATTTGTATGAATAATGCTGGTACATAGGAAGAATGTTAGACTGTTATAGTGTTTCTTTTTTTTTTTATTGTCATCTAAAATATTTTATCTGACAAAGTAACCACACATTAAGGCAAACTATGTTTTCATTACCCACTGTACCTCTAACTCACCACTTTCCATGTACTGTAGCGTCTGCACAGTGGATCAGTCTTTACTGTTACAGTACCCTTCTTTCTCGTGGTTCATGCTCATTATCCCTTTTGAAATCTCAAAAATGACTCCATGTTTAAAACTGGGTGCCAAACTTTCCAGCCTGTCTGCCCCCACCCCCATCTCAGCACAATTCCTGCTCTGCTTTCCTTTACATCAGTTCACTTGAGTCAGTTTTCTTTCACACATGTTCACAACCACTTCAAGTTCACTTTGACACACTTTGTATTAATAATAATACATCACATTTTACTTCCCTACTTTGGCAACAGATTGTTCCAGAAGACGTGAAGATTAAACTCATCGTCAGCATTTTTTTTCATAATGGGTCCAGTGTTCTTCTCAGTATCACTTCCTCAGTTTAACATCCCCCCTTACAGAGCATTAGTCACACAGGAAATAAACAAGCTCAGCACATCACTTCAATGTTTTCCCAGAGTCGCAGCAGCAGACTTAAAGCAGCATGTATCATATGCATCATTCATTATCTGCAGGTTAAATTAAGTAATAATTAAGTAATAAATTAAGTTATTGACAAAATTAGTGCTAGTGAGGCTGTGAGATACATTTATTTTACAATTTTATCAGGTGAAGGATGCAGAGTCTTGTGAGACTATGAATGCTTCAGGTTCCTAGAGAAGTCGCACTGTGTGTCACTCTCAGTGCTCTGCAGACTTTAGACATGCATACTGCAGGCAAGATTGCAGTCCATGCAGCAGAAATGACTCACCATAAAAAGAAAAGGTGTTGCCTGTTTGAGGTTTCACCTATCCCTAATGACAACGCTGGGAAAAACAACCAACATCCTTTCATTCACTCTACATTACCATCTGAGTTCATGTGTACCCCTGGGTGGCTGTCAGGTCATTCTGTTATCTTGCAGGATTAAATAAAGGCTTTGGCAGGCTTGGTCCCCAGAGGAGGAGGGGGGGCTCCTCAGTAATTAACTGGCAGTGATTGGAGCTGAGCTGTAATTAAACTGCTTGGCCAGTGAGCAGACAGAAGCACCTGAGGAGGGGAAGGGGGGACCGGCTCAGCTGCAGCTAATGTGAAATTCATCTTGACTGGAGTTTAGCCAGTTGCATGTTGGGAGATGTTAAAGAGAAGCTCTTCATTCCTGAGAGGAGGATAGGGCTCCATTTGCAATCAGCACATCTGTGTCTAATACAAACGTTGTTGCTGCTGAGATGGAGCTTTTTCCAGCTGCAGGGCAGCACCATGAATGTTTGAGTCACTCCATCTTTCTCCAGCAATAGAATATAATTTATTATGACACCTACAACAAATGCAAACAAACAGTTTGAGGTGTTTATCATTTAATTAGGTAATTATATGCTATGCTAAAAGAATTTGATGTATTGTTAAACTTTAAATTTTGGGGCTGTAGAGAAATATAATCATCTCACTGTTTTCACATATTGTAATAAATCTTTAAATTAATCATTTAAACCTCAAAACTATTAAACTATTTGCCTCGCTTTAACCAACGAAGGGCTGTATGCACATCATGTAATAAGATTGTATGTCACTATTGAAATTATTCCTCCACAAATGGAATCAAAGTCATTTTAATGCATTAAATCAAGGTCAGAGTTAACACACACCATTATAAGTGTGATATGTGTTAACTCTGATTTGAAATGGTTTAGCCTCCTTCAGTGTTTAAACCCATGAACTCACCTGTGAAGAAAAATAAGACGAGAACAGCGGCAGAGTGGCTAAAAGTCATATCAGAGACACAACGATCACACTCCAGGTGGAAAAGGATTTTTATACACTATGATAACTTGAGTCCGACGCAAAACAAGGAATGTAAAACTCAGAGAAAAGTTCCAATGGGTTAAACAACACTGTAATCCCCGCTGAGGATAAACACTCCGGCTGTGCCAGAACTCCACAGCTTTGAGTAGAACAGCGAGAAGATCCTCCTGGTTATAAAAGACAAAACCACTCGGTGGCGCTAGCGGACTTCTGTGTGTTTCCTCCCACTGCTGCATTAAACATGACCACTGAAAACATTTACACACACGTAAATAACTAATCTGTTTGAATTACTTAACTTAACTTACTTTATTTGTTTATTGTTTATCCTTTTTTAATTTCTTTCTTCTTTTTAAAATCTAAATCGAAAATTAATAACAGAAACCACGAACTGTTTGTTGAAAAAAAAAGGAAAAAAGTGTTTTCACTTGCAGCTAATTTGTCTGGAAAACATCACACAAGGCAAATATTTAACTATTTAAAACGTATAAAATAATAGAGTTAGATCAAAACAAAATCATCTCAATGTTTATGTTTCAATGAGTGCCACGTTGTGATGGTTTTAGTAACCACGCGGATGTAATTGAGACTTAAACATTAACTGTCTGTACACAGCAGCGGAGGTATGCGAGACCGGAAACAAGTGCTGCTGCCGTCAAAATAAAAGCCGACATTTTTAAGGGAAAGCGAAAACCTGTTTTCTCTCTCCCTCAGAAAAAAACAGAGGCTTGTTTTCTTTCCCAGATTTGCTTGTATGTAAATCTAAAAATAAATTTATCAATTAAAAAATGTAATTTCGATAGCTTATTATGATGCTAATCAGTCAAATGTCAACTTTTTAAAAAACTTTATTTTTATCCTATCTATTGTTTTTTGTTTTGTTTTTTATAGGCAGAAAAACAACTTTTGGATTTTACATTTGTGTGAGGATGTAGGTTTATAGCTGCTTTAGTTTGAACTGTGTTGAACAAGATAGAAAAGAAAGAGAAGTTGATAATTATGTTTTTAAAGATGACATGGGACATCCTTGCTGTGTCTGTAATTCGTATGAAGCAGCCTTTACTTTGGCAGCGTTTGGATGCTGTTGTTGCTGCGGGTTTGACGCCCCCTCCCCCCGTTTATCTCTGGGAAGCTGTTTATTCCATCAGGAAAGTGATTCAGTGTAAGTGACGACACTTCCCCTTCTTCCCTTGGCTTCACCCTGAAGTTTTTTTCCCCCATATCTGTGTTGAGACACCAAGCCGGGAACTTTTTTTTTCTTTTCAGTTCTAAAATAAAACTCCAACATGTCGCCGCCGTCTCGACGGCTTCAAACGAAGCCGGTGATTACCTGCCTGAAGACTTTCCTCATCTCCTACAGCCTCATTTTCTGGGTGAGTCGCTGGACGTGTAATGGGGGACAGCAAGCTAAAAAAAAAAAAAAACAACAACAATGGGCTCGACGAGGCTAACAACAAATTCCCTAAATAAGTTGTACATGTTTCATAAATGCACACAAGTGGTTTTCTGTTAATCTCTCAGTCACTTGTTGGAACTCAAGCGGCCACCGGACGACCCCGATTGTTCAGGTTTAACAACGGTCCTCTGAGCTGCCGTTAGCTTCTCTGCGAGCCGTTAAATGAGCCCCGTTTAATCGATTAACTACTGTAGATTAACTCATAACTCAGTAACATTTTATAATGCGGCAACTTAACAACTTTTAATGGCTATTTACTTCCTTCGTGGTTATTTAATTCCACAAGCAGCATCCAAAAGTCAAATTTATTTAGATTATTTAGGATAGGTTTAGAAAAGTCTTGTACTTTAAGGTTTCATTAAAATGATTTAGATCACTCCCTGTCACAAGTTCTGTTAAACTGTATATTCAGGTGTGAATCTAAGGATAGATCCAGTCAAAAATGTGCTCATTTCCATGATATTTCATGAAAATGTCTAATTGATATGGCCAGGTTAAAATATCTTGGTAGTTTTGGTGACATTTTAGAATAAAAGAACATCTATAAAAGATGATTTTGGATGAATTTTCTTATCACACTTTAAAGCAGGGAATGCAGTCCACAGTCAATAAAGAAAGCACTTGTTTACACCTTGGGGCTAGAATTCAATGCAATTGTATTGTAACCTGTTGATTTTTATTTTAATTTCCACATATCCACTTTCCCACTTGATAAAGACACGTTTTTAAGACATGATCTTTATTTTTTTTGTGTGTAACTAATTAGATGATGGATTATGTCATTAAATTTGAATTCTACAAGAAATACCCAAATGTGTATTTTCTGACATTAACATGGAAACTATTTTCCAGATACACAGTTGGCTCTCTGTAAGTCCGGCTTTGCTGAAAGTTGCATCAGAAAACAACAGCGCTGCAGTGAATCAGACCTTAAGGAGGTTGAACATTTTTAGTTTTTTATGATAACTGTTTAAGGGAAGGGCTGACCAACATCTATATATCATTTTTGAGATGGGGGTTTAATTATTAGGCTAAACATCTTGTGTATTTATCCTATGTAGATTTGCATCCATCACCTTATTTTGGGTTTGTATTATTTAAATTTTCTTTTAGAAAAATGCTTAAAAAGCATCAACGTTTTCATACAAATCCTAAAAAATAGACAAAGAAAATACATTTCCATTACACCTGTTTTCTAGTTTATTGAGGAAAGTGATCCAATGTTGGAGATGTCTGTGTGAAGCTCTGAGATTAGCATTTTATTTGAAGGTGAAATTAGAATCAGGTGGTACTTAGTAATGTCTAAGACATTTATTTGTTTTTCCAGCTGACTTACCTTTTAGTCAGCCAATTGTTTCAGTCTGATTCTTGAAATTTACTCCAGCTTAACCTTCAGGTCTGGGCTGTGGGCCAGACGAAAGTAATGTCAATTGATGGTCTTTGACTGCAAGAAATCAAAACAAATAATAAGTATTATCATTTGAAGACTTAGGATAGGAATGATTGCTATCCGCAGCTGCACTCACCCTGTTGTTTCTTTACAAATAATTAGGGATGCACGATAACTTTTTTTTGAGACCGATACCGATAACCGATAACTTTCAGCTCCTAAAGGCCGATACCGATAACTGAAAACCGATAACGCATCGATGATCAATCATTACATCAATACTATAAAAAAAAAAAAAACACTTTTCACTATTGATAGAGACATTTATTTTTTTCAGTGAAAAGCTATTGGCAAGCCTCTCAAACGCTCTAAAAGATATCAAACAAAACAATTTTATACCTTAAATGCACATCAATTCAAAGAAGGTGCATTGCACTTACTTTTACAAAAATAAAGGCTCCTTGAACCACCTTAAACTGATGCAAATACATGCATTGGGATACAAACTGAAAAAGCCTGTTTTTCAGAAGTAAACAAAAAAACAAGATCAGAAAATTAATGCAAGTTGCATTCAAACATTTCTACTGTTCGTAAGCACAATCAGAATAAGTGTACACTTAAGAATATTGCACTGACACAAGTTAGATTTTATGCAATAAACTGAAAAAGTGCACTCATAACCAAGAACAATATTGCACTGAAACAAGTTAGACTTGTCTACGCAAAAAATGCATTCCATGTTATGGAATCCATAGTGGCAAAAAAAACTAAGTTTAAAGGATTTTTTAATACTTAAACATATCTCTGACCTGACATTACTTAAACTTAACACTCAAACTTTTGGTTCCTTTAAAGGAATACTCCGCCCTCAGAGTGATGTGCCTTCATTCTGTACTCACCCTCATGCTGATTAACACTCTGGAACACTTTCTTGATATTCATCATGTAGCCGGAGATATGAGGAGGTTTTCGTTTTGTCTCAGTTCGGCTACAATGGTGTTGAATGGCGTCCGGTGAAAAAAGGTCCATAAAAGTCCACAAAAACTTGTCAATATTCCTCCATACTGCTCGTCCGAAGTAATCCAAGTGTCCTGCGTGGGTAGCGTCCATCATTTACTCGCGACGACATCATTTAGTTTATTTTTAGAGCTCAAACCTTTAGCATGTTTTGCTAGCGACAGGCGCGTGCATGCGTGATGCACGCGCGCGCGTCCCGCGGCCGCCAATGCATCCAGCGTCACGCGGCGGTACACGCGCGCATGCATCGCGCACGCACGCGCGTCCCGGAAGCAAAACATGCTAAAGGTAGACCACTGTAGACCATTCAGTTTATAGTGTCTGTGTCTGCGGAGGACTGCCGTGTTGACAATTTTAAATTAATTATCGGAGCAAGTCATCATGATATCGGACTTATCGGAATGACGTCACAATTTCCTAATATCGGCCCGATAATTATCGGGCCGATAGTTATCGTGCATCCCTACAAATAATAAATCTAGGTTTGTTTTGAGTGGAAAATGAGCACTTATCATTGTTTTCAGTGTTAATCTTTGGACCGATCAAACAGCCAGCTGAGGTTAATGCTGCTGCTAACACAAAGTTCAGGTCAGGGCTTTTATCTTTATTGCTGCTGGCTGTTTGAGCTGCCGCCCCCCCTCCACCTCAGTGTAATGACTCGTGCAGGGAGCTCTAAAGAAGATGTAGAGATGTTTGAACCACATGTCGAGGCTAGAGGCGTTTCTCAGATGTATTTATACTAAACACGGACAGGGAGGTAGATAAAGCATGGCATATTAATCAGGTACTTTGTGTCTGGTCCAAGTGAAGGAGGCCTTATCCTGTTTGTTTCATTGCACGTCTGCTCCAGAGACACAATCCCCCCTCTCCTTAAATTCATTTACATTAGCTCCCCTGACAACAGCAGGGGATGATAAAGGAAATCAATGTGGGAAGCTGTTTTTTTCCTGGATTCAGCACTTCATGGTTAAGTAAAAGTGTCCTTGATATCCACCAGAGAGGATGTAGATCATTGGTTTCTCGGAAGGGACAAGAAGCATGCACAGCTAAGCATAATGTTTTATAGCAAAATCAGCATAAAACAAGATTGAGGAAGTAACTTCATTTTGTTTCATTTTGATTTTAATGATCAAATCTTGTATTATCCCAGCTTTCTTTTTTTTAATCATACAAAGCTAATTATACTATTATATTAATAACAAATATCGTGTGAGACCAGCTGGTTTTGAGTCTTTAACTTAGATGTTTGTCATTTACTCTTCTGAAAACACTCCTCTTCTTTCTGTGTGGCTCTTGTGCTGGTGCCGACTTGCCCTGCTGTTGACTTCAGTTCACAGGCGTGATCCTGTTGGCCGTCGGGGTGTGGGGGAAGGTCAGCCTGGAGGCCTATCTCTCTCTGGCTTCTAAGGAGAGCACCAATGCACCATATGTCCTCATTGGGACTGGAGCCATCATCGTTATTTTTGGGCTGTTTGGCTGCTTTGCTACATGCCGCGGCAGCCCATGGATGCTCAAACTGGTAAAAGAAGGAGTTTTTTTTGTTTGTTTGTTTTTTTAAGAAAAATAAATCCCCTTCAGATGTGACCTGGTGTAACTTCTTCCTTTCTGTTCTTTCAGTATGCCATGTTTCTGACCCTGGTGTTCTTGGCTGAGCTTGTGGCTGGAGTCTCAGGCTTCATCTTCAGGCATGAGGTGAGGCAATCAAACATGAAATATGTTTATAAAAGTGGCTGCATCAGGGCAGCAGAGTATATAATGCACTTTGTTTTGAATTCCCCAGATCAAGGCTAAAATGGGCACCGCGTTTCAGAATGCACTGACGTACTACAATAGCACCGATAGCATAAGCGCTGCAGTCGACACCATCCAGAGAACTGTAAGTGGGATGTTATCAATCATACCAACTTAGCAGCTAACCACAGAGAGCGGAGCTGCTGCAGCATCGCTCTTCCACTCATGCATCTCTTGTTTGCTGTAGATGATTTTCTAGCAGATCATTCATAGCTTTTGCAGAGACAGCACTCACTTATCCCACTCCCTTTTCTTTATTCTTATAAACAAACCTTTTCTGTTGCATAAAGGAAATTGTTCTATTTGTAGTTGCATTGCTGCGGAGTGAAAAATTACACTGACTGGAACACCACAGCTTACTTTCGCGACAAGGGAATCCCCGCCAGCTGCTGTAAAGACAAATGCTCCGAGGAGAGCCTGAAAGACCCCGACAAAGTTGGGGAAATAGTGTACACGACGGTAAGTTAGGAACAGCTGCGGTGATCAGCTCAACTAAAAGAAACCGTCCTACTGTGATCATATGAAGCTTCAAGTTGCACTAAGTCTTTGTCTTCCTGCTGTGTAGGGCTGCTTTGCACTGGTGACCAGTGTGATGGAAGCCAACCTGGGAATCATTGCTGGGATCTCCTTTGGGATTGCATTCTTTCAGGTGTGTCGAATAGTCAACCCAGTTTACTCAATACAAGCTGGGCTGTTGCAGCACACAAACACATTGACTGGTAGCAGCAAGAACTTTATTTTATCACTTACTGCTTTTCAGTGGAAGTAAATGCAGCACAAGTCTGCCTTTAACTTGTGTATTCAGAGCTGAACAGGATAATTAGGCTTCTGTAGGCTGCTAAAGCTCCAACAAACTTCTCACCTTTCTAGTTTTTATACCGAGAAACTGACTGACTCAACTCTGACTACAAGCTCCATCATTGTACTTTATGTTTTTTCTTTGAGTGGCCATCAGTCAGTATCACAAATCCTCCCCATCACACACTCGATACTCACAAGATGACACCTCCAGCAGCTCTTGCTCCCTCATTCATGTTGTGTGTTTGAACGAGTAGTGCAGGATTTCAGTGTAGTTACCCTCTTTGATAACATTTAAGGTCGAATATACAAAGTGATTCACATGAAATGGAAATAAGGAGCTCCGGATGTGTGATGTTCTGCATTACTTTGAATTTCTCTGATCTGTTTGGAAAGTGCAAAGTCAGCTGAACACTCCATAAATGACAAAAATGCTAGCTTGAAATGCATTTTTAAAAAAAAAAAGAAATAATCTTTTAAGTCAGTGGTTCCCAAACTGGGATCCCTGTGAGCAGTTTAGATTATTAAGAGCATCCTCCTTTCCAGGCTTGGGTTTGTGCTCGGGGAAAATCAATGTCCTAAATAAGCAGCTATATTTTCTACATGCCACGACACGCAAGCGGCAGCCTCTAATGCACTTTTCTGCTTGTCCTCAGCAACGAGCTTGTTTTACAAACTTGTTTAGTTAGTGGTGTTGTGCTGGTTGGATCATTTGGGCCTGAACTGTTCGTGTTCAGGTCATGTGACCACTGGTACCATCAGTTATCGTATTGTAAAAGGACAGCAGGTTAAAGTTGAACCTTCATGTTGTGCAGCTTGATAATAACGTCAACTTTGACCTCTCGTTTTATCACTTTTTATTAGTTGTGTGTGTGAAGTTGTTTTGTAGTTTTACATAGTCTGAGTGAAATGCTCAATAGTTTTACTCCTAGAAGGACATTTGTTTATTTATTTTTTTTATTTAAAACTTTTGATGTTTCAATTTGAAAATGTCTTTCAGCTCATTGGGATTTTCCTGGCCTGCTGCTTGTCTCGTTACATCACCAGCAACCAGTATGAGATGGTCTAACAGTCACAGGTGAATTCTTGTTTGGATGCACATTAGCTGTTATTTTGTTTGGGTTTTTTGCCACAACCTGTGTGTTTTCTTTGTCTGCAGGTTTCTGATGAAGCTGCTGTTGCAAACTGATTTTGGATTTTAATATTATGTGTTAGTTGATATCATTTTAGAGAGGAAAAACTAACGACTTAATCTTTATTCATTCTCATTAATGACAAACAAGCTAAAGGGAAGATGTTGGAGGGAAGATAAAAAGGAAATAACCTGTGATGCTGTCTGACCAAAAAGAAAAGGGACCCCGGGCATTTCAGAGTTCTGTTACTCCTCTGATTTATTTATGTATAGCAATCTCTATATAGCTGTCACTTATTTTTGAGTTTATTTGTCAACATTTTTTTTGTCTTGTTCTCTTATTTTCTTACAGTAGTAAAATATGCTGGTAAAAGTTCAACTTCAACACCACGAATATATGTGTAAAACTCCCAGAAGCCTGAAGGCTGTACCATGAAATCAAGTCTGAGCGATAACAAGCCTTACCGGTTATCTAGTCCAGATCTGTCCAAAGCCTGCATTCATATGTGCCAATTTCTGTCAACTTCGTACGACAGTTTTCAGTGTTAGTGTTTTTCTTCTGTGGATTCATGTGAAATATGTGAAAAAATAAAGATGAAATTGTGTATCTTTAACAGTGTGTGGTCTCAGGATGTGTCTGTTCTACACCAGCAAGAGTGGAGGAATATTCTTTACTGGCCTCGTCAAGTAAAATCCAAGCAGTGGAAGACTGTTTGCTTTCCACTGAAGGATGACTTTGTTTAATCAGCACAGTGCTTTACAGTATGATAGCTTTAAACAAAACACTAATGACGTCTGTTTTGTGATTGAAAAGGAATTTACTGTTCCTAGTTTTACATTTTATTTCAGTAATGCTAGCTAAAGACGAGACAGGAGTTACATAACCAGGTGAAAAGTCAATTTTCATATTTCATCATCATTGAAGGGTCTTTAGATGAACACAGCTGCTGTTTTTTTTGTGGCTCTATTAAGGTAGATATTAAAGAAAACTCATTTATAGACCTAAGTTGTCAAAACAACTTCAGTATATGTTCCTATGTCCAACTAAATGTATTTAACATACCTCGGTACTTTGGAGAAATGACGCGTGTTTGAGACAAACTACAAAATACATAGCTAAATGAAAACAGACGGCAGAGTTTTTCATTTGCAGTGTGTTAGATTGAGTCTCCTGATAACACACTGAACAATGAAACAGTGGTTATTAACCCTTTAAGTACTGTAATTATGGCAGTCCGCCTAGTCCTTTTAGTCTTTTTTTTTCAATAAAAGTGTCAGAAAATAGTATTTTAGTGAAATACTTTGCACTTTTTTTGAGGACAAATGTACCTTTAAAAATATATCAAGTATTTGTCATTCTAATGTATTCTTAATGCTTATAACAGTGTCTAAATACAAAAAAGTAAAAAAACGGATTTGAAATATCACCAGGTTTTGCTTTATGAACAATTCAAATGTATAGGAACAAAAAATCCAATATTACAGAAATGAAATTTAACCTATTTTACAACATCACAAAAAGTTTTGTTTGCCTGCAGCTTTCAGTTTTCATATTTGAGGCTTTTATATTTGTAAATTTTCAGGCGTTTTTTAGCAGCCATGGTAGATGGTGAAGCAGTTCCTGTCTAGCTGAAGACAGAGGCCAACTTTGCACTCCAAACACATCCAGGGTGTACATCTTTTGCACAGAGTGCATTGTTTCCTCCCTTGGCTTGCCTTCTGACTTCTGCTTGTGTCCTCCCTGGTGTTAGTGGGGACAGGAAAATGGCCTTGAGTCGGCGGTTTAGGAGGACCAGACATTCCAAGCAGCTTTGCACAGAGCTCCTCCTGAAAAGCCTGGCGCGTCATCGGCTTCTGCTGCTGCCTCTTGCTGAGCTCTTTGTGCACAATGAAGCTGTTGGTGACAGCTATGTCCAGAAGGTGCTGAAACACTGTCATGGGCCATCTTTTTGTTTTCCTGTGCACCGTGTTTGTCCCCAGCATCTGGTCAGAGGTGTCCACTCCCCCCATGTACTTGTTATATTCACCCACAGCTGTGGGTCTTGGGATAGGGACCCTATGACTATGCCCATCAGCAGTCTTCTGCCACCGCAGGACAGTCTCACCAGTGTAAACTGGATGAAGAGTGGAGATGATGGAGACTTCCCTGGTATCCATCCACTTTATGAACAGCAGGTCACCATCCCTGATCCACCTGATGGAGCCTCTCTCAGATCTTTTGTCCAGGCTATTCTCCAGAGTTTTTGGGACTCCAGCTCTGCCCTTCCTGTAGGTTCCACATGCCCCAAACCCCTGCTGGCTAAGATGACGGAACAAGAGAGGGCTTGTGTAAAAATTGTCGCAGTAAACAATGTAGCCACTCCCCAGGTACTCCTTATTCACCAGCTCTGCCACCACGTCAAAAGAAAGCCCATTACCTGAGGCATCCTGATTTTTCCCTGTGTACAGCTTGAAGTCAACTGTGTACCCATTTACATCAGCTAACACAAAAAATTTAATTCCCCACTTTGTAGGCTTGGCTTTCATGTATTGCTTAAGTGTGAGCCTTGCTTTTGTGGCCACCATCCTTTCATCAACTGAGATGTGCTGCTTTGGATGATATACACTCTTGCAGCGGTTTCTGATCAGTTCAATGAGAGGTCTGACCTTTTGCAGGGTGTCATATTCCTCTGTACCCTTCTTCAGTTCATTGACAGCATCTTTTTCTGGATCACTCATGTGCAAGTTTGAGGTGATTGCCCGAAACCTGTCTCTTGACATGACTGAAGCAGGAAAAGCCACATGAAAAATTGTTTTTGTCCTCCAGTAGTCGGACATTTTTGGGAGGTTGCAGACAGACATAAACAGCATCATACCCAGGTATTTTGAAAGCTCCTGTGGGGTTAGGTTAGTCCAAACAAACTTTTTTCCCCTCTCCAAATTTTTCTGGACATTTCGGTTCGTGTTGTCACACAAAAGCTTGAGGACCTCAGTGTCAAAAAAGAGGGAAAAAATTTCATCTGGAGCATGTGTGCCAGTGGTCAGAGGGGGTTGGACGCCAGTGCTACGTTTAGGGCTAAATCTAGGTGGGTGAGGATTGGCAGTATCGCGGTCTGCCTCTGTTTTCCAGGCCTCGTGATGATGTGGTGACCTGCTACGATGGCCATCTCCAGCAGTATCATCACCTCTGCTCCTTGGACCTTGGCCACGGATCTGACTTCGTCCCCTCCTTTTATCATCCTTACTGAATGGACCTTCATCAGTATAATATCTAAAAAATATATAAAAATCATGAGATTAGAAAATATTCACAAAAAGAGAATATAATCTTGTTTCTACAGTAAAATGAAGGCCTACACGAATACACAGAATGTAGAAAATTTATCAAGCATAAATAAAGTCATTTCAGACAAAGCCAGTAAAAAACATGTACTAGATATGAAAGCACATCATCATTATTATTTTTATTATTATTATTATTATTATTATTATTATTATTATTATGAAAATAGGAATAGATGTTCAGTGCATACAAACTGTCACTTACTGTGTTTGAGAGGATGTTGCTGCACCGGTCTCATCCTGTTCATCCTTCTCCAGAAATCTCTGGGGGACTTTCCTCTCTCTGTCTGATCTCCTCAGATGATCTCTTTCCATTATTTACAGATTTATTTACACAATTCTACAATGACTACAAATAATTAGGCCAGGAAATATGGAAAAAAAAACTAACTTCAGCAAGAAAAGTGGAATGATGAAGAAAAAAGATGAATTACAGCAAAAAAGAGAAAAAACACACTAAAACAATAAAAAACTATACTAATCCTTTTATTTACAATTACAAAATATTATTTACAGAAGGTATCTACACAAAACACGTCGAGAAAACCCGCTAGATGGCACTAAAATCACCGCTACGATCCGACAGATGTTCTCTCGTTCTCCGCTGCTGCTTCCCACAGTTGTTTCCCGCCGCTGCTCCTTTTGCCCCGCCCACTCGTGCGTAACCCGCGAAAACCGTAACATGCCATATATCAACAGAAAGCTACGTTTCTTGGCTTTCAGAATCTGTTGGAATTACGTTGATAGCGTAAATGGTCGCGGAGTTACGCTAATTTGAATCGCGGGTGTCATTTTCTATCGGCGGCGATAGAATCGTACCTAAAGGGTTAATCAGTGGACTTCTCGTACTGTGTGTGCATGCACAGATGATATTCTGCAGAAGATTTGACTGTTTAACCTGAATAATTGAAAGTTCTCTCTGTGTCGAAACAGCAAAGTTTGACACTTGCCAACTCTTTCAAATATACTTTTATACAAGTAAATATCCACATTAAAAGTAATTCCCATTAAAAATAAATAAAAGTGCTTTTAGCATGTCATTTCTAACATGTAGTACTGCCTACTTCATGAGAACAGTGGCATTATCTCCTCTCATTCTCCAGCCAGGTGATTTACTACCATAAAACTAAATAGCACACACCTGACACTTTGAGCCTGGTTTTAGTAATAATAGGGTGTTTAAACTGACTGGTCCTGATAAACTGTGGAAACCTTTATTTTCAGTTTATACGGGTTGACATATTTTGATGCGTTGATCAATCAGCTTTGTCTAATGGCTGACATACAACCTTTTAGAGCAGTTATTTTTTTCCTTTTAAAGTAGATGACAAACACTTGCAGCATTTCACTTCTAAATATAAAAATATTTCTTAAGTTTCCGTTGACCTTTAGAGCTCACCTGAAGTAGATATAACATTCTTCATCAGAAAACAAATTTAATGCTGAATATGATTGAATAGTTTTGAAAATTACAAAAGACTTTATGTAACCACGGGTCTGCTCGCGCCTGATAATCCCAGTACACCTGTTTATTAATTAACTTCATTAGACACACCTGCGCTGTTCCTGTTACTCGGCTCACTGCTTCTGTCTGCTTCATAAAAGCATAGAAACCTGCACGATTTATACCTGTCGGTCGAGGTCGCTACCCGGAATAATTTCCCACTAAAGTATCCGGTAAGAGGTGTTTCTTCTTCTTTTTTTTTTTTTATCTCCACAATAATTCATTATGCTAGCAGAACTATTGCACTAGGGTTATTGTTTTATGAGTGCCGGATTAATTATCCACAAATGGGAATCAACCAGTGAAAAGCAAAGTGCAGTTCGGTGCTGTCAGGTTAAGTTGAACTGACACAGCTCGGCCAGCAGGGGGCAGCGTTGCGCAACAATTTCGAGACTTTAGTGACGTTTGGGGGGAGTCCTATTTAATATGATTAAATCAGTAACCATTGTTTTCTGAAGGTAAAATGCCTGGCAGATCGGACCTTTTAACAAACCTGATGTGCAACAAACAGCCTAGTATCAGAACTGCCTCCACGCCGCCCCTTAACAGCTGTGGAGAAATGACAAGTAACCAGGCTGCAGATAACAGCCTTAACACACTTGACTGGCTGCTCCGAGGTCTAGTGTCATTGGTCAGTTGCGGATCAGATGCTGTTCGGGTCCGCCCACATCTCCTCACACAGACCAATCAATTCAATAGCAGCATAGAAGAAAGGAGGAGTTTTCTTTTTTTCCTACCGGCTAGTCGGGTATAAAAAACGAGTTAAGCTACCAGACAGCTGAGGAAATTATTACTTTCCTTCCCGGTAGGTGTTGTCCGGTTCCCGTGAAGATTTGGTTTAATCTAACCAATACGCCAACAAAAACTCGCCTCCGGTTTTCTCATATTTCAGGTCAGTCGTCGTCGTCTTGTTCTGAAAGTGTGTATGTATATAATTAGGATTTTTAGTAGCCGGAAGTCAAGGTCATATTGATGTAATTCGGGTGCAGTAAGATAAGGGATTATGTATCCAGTAAAGGAGTTTGTTAGATGTGAAGTATATGCATTCTGTTGTGTACATTAGCAGAGTTATGACTTGTCCATGTATAGCCTTTTTTTTTTTTTTTTTTTTTTTTTTTTTTTTTTCTTTTTTTTTTTTTTTTTCTCTCTACATCCTCATGTTCATGCTTTTTCTCTTGCAGATCAGCCACCTCAGTTCTGCCTTAAAGCTCCCTTTTTTCCCCATTGTGACCAAGCCAGCTTTTAAACCCTTCAAGATGATGCAAATCAGCAGTGACTCCACCAGCAACAAGCACTCGCTCATCAATGTCATGCACCGCTTCATAGCAGCTGCCAACAATATGGATGAGACCATCATGGTGCCCAGCCTGCTACGAGATGTGCCTCTAGAGGAGCAGGCTGGCACCCAGGCAGAGGCCAACAATAATGAACCGCCGTGTACCAACAAGCAGAGGGACATGTACGAGCACTACCTGCTCCTCAAGTCCATAAAGAATGACATGGAGTGGGGTCTGCTAAAGAAGGAGATGAGCAGTGGTGCCAGCTTCCTGGAGATGGCAGTAAAGCAGGAAGAGCAGCAGCGGATGACTGGGGATCTAGCTTTGGACGACAATGCTGACCTGGAATATCAGTTTCATTATCACCTCAGAGGACTGTTTGGAGTTCTGTCCAAGCTCACAATGCAGGCGGACCACCTCACCAACAGATATAAGAGAGAAATCGGAGGAGGAAACTTCATGAGATAAACTCTGCTTTTACCCTGGACTGCTTTATGTAGAACAATGGGGCGTTTTGTGAAATGTCAGTGGACAGTGAACTGATCAGGGCATCCATTCTTTCACTTCTGAATGACACTCCACCCTCACTCTGCCCCCTCCCCCCTGAAACCAGTGATGCCAGCATGTGTTGACCTGCTTGTTTGCAGAGACGCTGTACTTGGCGGAGGTTCTCTGTCTCGATGCTAGATGAAGCACTGTTCTGGTTTATGCCGAACCCCACCCTCACTTTATGTTCTATGAAACTTTAACACATAAGTGGAGTTGTATATGAATAAAGGCTTCTGCCTGTAGGAGATGCTGAATGCTGGTTATTCTGTCCCTCTTTTTAAATTGTGAATGATTTTAATGTTGAGCTGAAGGGCTCTTACCTGCAGCAGGTTTAAATCTTTTCCTTTGGTTATGTGCCTTGACTCTTTTTACTATCCTGCCCTGTTCAGTTCATTGTGATTTGTAATGGTGTTTTGTGTCCTTTGAATATTTCAAAACCAGTTTTATATTAATACAAAATGCAGTATAACTGAAATAAATAATTTTAAAAAAACCGAATTATGCTGTCTTTGGTTACTTCTGTAATAGAGTTTGAGCCTCTTCCTCTAATCCAAAACTCTTGAGCTGAGATGTTTGGAGCAAGTTTTGCACCATTTTATGCAAATGACACATACGGATTTAATAAAGAGTATTGCAAAAGCAGGCATCTGTCTTCTTGCAAATTCAGCACCCCCACATGTTGTGCAACTAAAGTTTGTCTGACTGCAATGCAGTCTGTCTACCCAAAGGTGCAAGTAAGGCCAAAATCTCATAATGCTGAGAAACGATGGCAGCAAGGCAAGTTTGTAAACATGAAGGGTTTTTAAGATTTAAGTGATGCTGCATATTTCTGCAGGTTTGGAACATTGAATGAAATGGCAGTGGAGTAAAAAAATGTTCGTATTGCTGTGTGTTCAACCACATCTGTCCATCAGTGGGTGAATCCCTCCCCTTAGCAACAGCTCCACCAATCCTCTTAACTCCCCCCCCCCTTCTCTGTTTCACCCAAAGGCACAGCCATGATTTTAAGAGGTTGTAGTGTGATGAAGGGCATCCAGGCAGCAACATGACCGAACAAACTGGTGCTTTACTGACCAGCAACAATAGCCAGCATGCTGGGGGCACTAAAAAGGGGGGGTAAAATGGATGTGCACTGTAGTGAGAGGCTGCAGTTCTCCGTTCCCACTCACAATGGACCACACAAAAGGATGCAAATCAAAATGGCTGTAGCGGTCAGTGTGCCTCTAACCACTCGGATAAACTGGGTCACCTACACCGGTGACAGCTGGCCCCACACTCACTGGAAACCTGAATAGAGGATTTTTTTCATAGAAGTAATTGAAATAAAAAATACATTAAACTGAAACACTTAACTCCAGAGCTAAAAAGGTTATGACTAATCTTTTTATGAAAGAACATGAAAATTTGTTCTAAAAACTGTACACTACTACAACTTAAACCTTTAAATGATATTTTAATAAAGTGGTTGCAACATTAATTCGATTGCAAAAGGTTCAACAGAAAACAAAATTATTTCTTAAAATTCATTAGCAATGATGAGAGAAAAACACATTTTTGCATATTTCAACACCTCTAGAGGGGAAACAAGCTGCAGTTTACCATCTTAAAAATGATCCACCCCATTTTTCCTCTAGTGGCATTATGTATTGCTGTTTAAGACACATCAGACTGCAAAGTGCCAGATTAACTTTAGTAAAACAGTGTATTTTTTATCAAACATGCAAAGTTAATCTAATGAACAGGGGTATTTTAGGCCACACCACATAGCTTTTCTTGTCCTTTTATTTTTTGTTTATTTATTTTGCTGGTTTGGAAGCAACTAATTAAAAAAAACCCTTAAAATGAAATGTTTACCTGAACTGTTAGACACTGACTTGCAGTTGTGTCAGAAATTTCTGTTGTAGTTTGTCAGAAACTAAATTTATTTACCTCAAGAAAGCCCCCCCCAACTTTAACACAGTGGTTGTTCTGGACTGTTCACAGTTCAAATGTGAAACTTGGTGAGAAGACTAAACGTCCCAAATTTAAAAGCTTTTTACTCCATATAGTAAAGGTTCCCACTGAATCCACTGACTAATGAAATAGATGAGGAGGGGTGCCTAAAGATGATGAAATCTCTAGGTTCTGTTCTAAAATAACTGCAAAAGGTTAAACAATTTGATTTTCAGAATAAAGAAAAAAACTACCCCCCAAAATTTTAAAACCTTTCCTTTAATAACAAAGGATCTCTGGCTGATTTATTTAACAGACCTGTTGCATCCAAACAGTAAAGTCTCTTAAAAGCAGTATTTTTCATCACATGTTCTCATCAAAGAAATCTCAAAGGACTTGAACCGTGACACTGATATTCTGTAATACAGACTCACTGCCAAGTCACATTTATGGCTTAAGAAATCTGAGAGCGAAAGACTGCAACCACTTAGCACACTCTAGATTTGAAATGGCTTTAGAGCACAAGGAAGAGGAGGATGCTGTTGTGAAGCAGTGACGTTTCAAAGTTCACTGGGTTTTTTGTTTAAGTCTTATTCACCCTGGTTTGGCCCTGAATTCAAAATGTTCAGATGTGATGTAATTTTGGCATGGCTCTAGTGTTGCAACGTGCTCTGGGTTCAGTGCAATGTGACAGACAGATCTTGGGACATGTTTGTGTTGAAAGACTGGTGTGGACGGCAGGTCTTTGCCCCGCCCAGCCTGCCATCAGCGTGACAGCAGACCTGGCATGCCGAGGCAGCGTCTGGTGTTCCTTCTTTAGCAATGAACTTGTGTTGCTCAATGGCTGTAAAGCTGGAAAACCAGGCAGAGCAGAAGCAGAGATTATCACTTTATGAGCCAGATCATGTCATGTACAGGTGATGGAGAGTGACGTCTAAAGGTCAATCATCAGCATGTATCTGCAGTTACATCACCAACATCTTTCTTGCTATCATGCCTACATTATGCTTGCTCTTATCGCTTTTAGAGTCATTTTCTATTTCTATAGCAACAACACTGCTCCCTGAGCAAACAGCCGGGTGCATTCACTGTGCTCTTTGCTTTAAAATACAGGCACCTTCAGTAAACCGTGAACAACAGACACAAACGTTGACACTGTAAATGCATTTGGGAAAACTATTTGAAACATTTGCTTATATTTATGTAATATCTGATGTTTTACTAAGGTAAACGTAGAAAACTTTTCTGTTTCCAGTGTTAAAACTGGTGCACTTTGAGGCGTAAGCAGAGTTTTATTGGTTACTGGTTACTGTCTAAGGGTGAATCTTTAATCTATAACCACTATCATGTTTTACAGTAGCTCACAAATGTTTTTTCAATCATTTTTTTTCCTGGCACCTAAGAGAGTCTGATCAATTAGATACCGAGAATTTCTTTTCAGCAGGATTAATTTTAATTTGCACCTCTTAAAGTCTCATAATATTTAAAAAACAGAATAGTATAAAGCATTCATTTTGGTCAGTGAGGTCTGTTTAGGGATTTCTGATGATATTTATGCTCCATGGAGAAATCTTCAGGTTGAATTATGCTTGTTTAGAATAATTATTCACTTCATTCTTCTATCCAAAAGCATCCATTGCCACTGGCTGCTACTGCTGGCATTTACTTGATGTCACCTTCACATTATATGTGGTGTGTTTGCATTGCTTTTGATTGTTCCAGTTATTTAGATGGTGAAACTGATGGAGCTTAGAATTCCTCATGAAGCCATATAAAAAGGGAGTACAAGACAAGGATTTTATGAAAATATGTAGAGAAAAGTGGCTGCAATCCTCTTTTTGGGATAAAAAAGTGCAAAGCATCCCAAAGTTTGCAGTGATAAAGATTAAGGTAGCTGAGCAAGAAATAGGCAACAGCATGCGAGTTCAGCAAATTTTATTCACCAGGATGACCCAGCCTTCTTCATGATCCAAATAACATAGACTAAACTTCCACAAAGAATCTGAAACACAACATAGAGACATCAGGGAACTGAATGATAGATATTTTTCTTTTTACTTAAACTGTTGTTGGATGATGTATAAGGATCTATTTCATCACATAGCACAACCTTTTAAAGGCATGTAGTGCTTGAACTCCCATCTAAACTGTAAAAAATATGCAAAATCTCTAACATTGTCCTTGCGGAACAATAGCCATTTTGGTTTGTTTGACCACTTCTTTGTTAGCTGGAGGACCATGAACCTGCATAAGTCACACGATGAAATACCAGCAATACAAACCCAAAGAATAATAGTTTCTCCACCAAGCTTTAGAGTCGTAGAGGTGCACACCGCTCTATCAACTGTTTAAACATTTGATTGTAAACAGTGAAATTCAAGTCAAGCCTTACTTTCTCACAGCTGAGTTAACATCGATCTGATACTGAGTGGAGTTTTTACATGGAAAATGTTCTTCACTGTAGCTTGTTGGAGCTCTGTGTCTTTCCATCGTTGAGAAAGGCAAACCTGAACGGCCTTCCTGCAGGTTTTAACTTGTTCTTGAGGTAGTGACTGCTTGTGATTAAAACAAGTTTGTTGTTTTGCAATAGGATGCATTTTGCTTGTGTGCAGTAGAGTTAATGTTGCTAGGCATCGTCAGTGACGTAAAATCATCCCATGTGAAGCTCACATCGCTCGGCACAGCTCAGAGACAACGCTCTGCCTTGTGCTGCAGACATAATGTGAACCAGCATGACACGCACTGATGTCATTAACATTTGTGTGTTTGACTTCTCTCAGGCTGCAGAGAGCATTCCTGGAGACAAAACGCACCTCCACTTTTTCATGATGTGAAATAATAAAACAGCTAAACGGTCAGCATGAAACTTCATGAAAGAGTACAGAAGATGTAAATAATGCACAGCTTTTGAACTGTGCTACAGCCAGTAACTACTGAGGAGAATAACATGCTCAGGCAGGTGAAAAAAACCCTGCTGTGTTATTGTTTGCCTCAACGTTGGACTTTGAACCAGAGTGTTAGATGTCCGAATATATTTAGCGTCAATCAATAGCTAATGTTGTTTTCAGTCAGCTCTGGGCAGCATAAATAAACTCATTTTAGCTGCAGTAGGCATTAAAATCAGGTCCTTGTGTACCCAACATTAATAATACTTATGTTGTTTACACAGTGTCATAAATGAGCGTACAGATAAAATGATCTGTCACTTTGTATCTTGTTAAAAACTCTTTTTTTCTGCTCTGTGGCTTTATTTCGCTTCTTTTTGTGTTTTTGAGGTCTGTCCACTATAATTTCTGAATATGTTTTAAATTTCTTTGAATGTGGAGTCATTCTGCATCTCTCAGGGATTGTTTAGTCTCTCTTTATGCTTCTTTTCTGCCACTTTATGGTCGTTCCATGTCTTTATTTTGGAGGCCTTGTGTCACTTTGTTTTGCTTTGGTGAACTTTGTGTGTCTTTGTCTCAGATTGTTTGTTTAGGGTCATTGTGACTGTTTTGTTTCTGTGAGGTAGAATTTTTTTTACTACTTGTGTTCACTTTATGTTCACTAACATACCAGGTGATGCATCTTGCGTCTATGTTGTTTATTTTGTTTTCTTATAGATCATATAAAGTATTTGTTCAATTGTTCATGAATTTCATGCTTTTTTTTTTAAAGTAGTTAAACATCTTTACATCGACAACATTTGTGCTGCTTCTGTGTTAGTAACAATGATCCAGTATTACAATACTCACAGATTATTTGATGTTTTGCCGTGTATGACACATGAACTGTGGTTTTACTAAAGTCTGAACTTGGTACATCAGATGAACATCCAGCTGAATGTTTTCTTATTCTTTCATTATTATTCAGACATTTGAACAAGGCCTTGGTTTAAAGATTGCAACTATAAATCCTGAGTATAAACTCTATGTGTCGGGTTACACTGCTGTCCAGCCTTTCAGTTTCAGCTTTTTGCCATGTCATCAAGGACAGACAGCTGTGAAGTTGGGAACACTATGTTCCCCTTTAGCCAGAGGATTTCCAATTAAACCACTACAGCTCAGAGGCAAAGAACCCACCCATGTCTTTAGCATACAATGCCAGAGTGAAACTAACTTGAAAGAAGAAAATGGAGAGTTCCTTACAACACCATAAGTTTTTGGATTTTTTTTTTTTATTTTATTTACTTTTGCACAGAATACTTTCCTAGATACTAGACTAGAGCACCAGAGATCCCTCTGCCATGCTGTTTAATGTCACTCCACAATCAGTCTGTGCCCGCTACGTGCAGATCATTTTAGGCAGGAACGTATGAGATTATGTAAGAGGCGAGTGGGAGGGTGTGGAGTCCAGCTGGAGCTGCTTACAGACTGACACAGCGCGTCTCTGAGAGAGAACAATCCTCTCAGCCTTGTATGCAGCTTGCACATGCTTATAACCCTATCGCTGTATGTGCAACTTATGTAGGTCAGTGCAGCCTCCTGTCATGTATGAAGGATTTGAAGATGCTTTCATATCACCTCTGTGATAGCTTCTTGTAAGATACTAGTGCAGCTCAGAGCTTTTGCTTGTATGAAAAAAACCCAGATTTTGGAAGTAAAGGCACACAGTTGATTATATATTAAGGTCAGATATTACTTGTATGTTTTCTGATATTTAATTCTGCCACTCAAAAGTAGAATTACACTGCACCACCGACCCCATGTGTACAGCCGCTGTTCCAAAGTTTGCTTTAATAATCAGGTAGATAGGTGATAAAATCAGGGTCATCATCCAGTCAGATAAAAGAGGTTTCTGCAGGTCAGTGCTTCTGTCCATCTCTGCTCGGCTGCTGCATTCAATCTGCAGTAGGCAGACGGGGGGAGGCTGTTCCTGTGAGAGAGTTCACCCACATGAAAGTCTCTATTGTCAGCAGAGCCACTGGAAACTCCTGCAGTCCTTAGAAAACACCACTATCAGATTTCTAACACTGGTGTTTGTTTGCTGAATGTGGCTCCTGCTTTGCTTTTAGATGTGAAGCTTTAGCGGTTAATGAGTGTGTTTGTTCATTGGGAAGGAACAACATGACCTCAGATATGATGCAGGACAAAGAGCAGAAATGTGCCTTTGTTTTGTTGTGATATTTTGAGCATTTAAATAATTTACTTAACATGTCGTGCACTAATTCACCTTCATGCCATCATGGATGCTATGTGCTACAATGAGCTATGTGCTGTTTAGCTTAGAGAATACAAAATATATTAGTTTTAGAAAGTTCATTTAAACAGATGAAACAACGGGTAAATTTTACTCTTCATATTGTTTAATGTTTTTATCTTTTGCTAGATAGTTTTAACTTGTCTGTAGTGCTAATCTGCATCCACTGTGAGTGACCAGAAGTTTTCCTGACACAATGCAGGGATTTCCATAACATGATCACTATGTGTGTTCTTGGAAAAGTGCTCCCTGAAGTCATTTCCACTAATTTAAAAAGATTCCCCTCTGATCTTTTCAATAAAATGATGATTTATTGATGATAATGATGATAAATTCCCTCTCTGGCAGAATATAGATAATACAACATTTGTTGTGTGGTAACTTTATTGTAAACACAAGAAACTAGCAAAGCAATTTGCATTTAAGTGGACATATAAAAAATAAAATTTAATCATCTGTAGCCATGATAGAAATTTGCTAATAATACATTTTATTCTTGTTTTTGGCTGTTATAGCCTAAATAGAAAATCTGTCTAATGATTTTGTTAAATGTTTTTTTCAGTTCTCATTTATTATTAAACTCAGCACCAAGTACACAGCAATAGAACCCAGTTTGACTCACAACACGAATGAACTGTAGATGACGGAAACATAAGAATCTTAAAATACAAACTCCAGCAAAATACATTTCTATTTGTTTGGCATGTGCTAGTGTGAGCTCTCAGAGCAAGTAATGTTTTCTCCTTCTGTAATAACATGTTTGTAACTGTTATAACTGCTGGGTCCACTCCAGCCGCGTTACAGCAACCAACAACTTTAGATTGTCCATCTTCTAAAATAGTTAAGATCTCTGTAATGCATTGAGCCTCACGAAGTTGAGATGATGTTTATTTGCAAACATAATAATCAATAAGGTGCTCTTTTATCTGTTATCCTTCTACAAGGTCAGATTATACACCAGAGAACAGACTATCCAATAAGATTTAGAATTATAACCAAAGAACTAAATGAATTGCAAAGAGCTGTTCATATTTGGTAATGCAAAAGTACTTGTTTCCAAAAGTATAGTAGTTACTTTTTTAAGTAGCATTACCCAATACAGCATATAGCATAATTAAATGTAAGCCAATCATAAAAAAAAGGCAAAAAATGAGGAAGAGAGGGCAAAGTAAAGTTCAGTTCACACCATAAAACTGGCTGCTATGAGAAGAAAAGTACATTTATAGTTGGTACTATGTGGCATTTTTCACCAAGACGTGTTATAAAAAATTTGTAACTATTTAATGGAAAATGTGTTAATTTTAAATTTGATGGCTGCAACACATCTAAAAAAATTAGATTTAGTGTTTCTCAATTTTATTCATTTGTCTACATGGTTTGTCAGATGTGAACACTGGATGAAGAGCTGGCCGCATACAGAAGAAAACTCAGATGTCTGGACAAGGTCATCCTCATTGCAGCATAGTGGGGAGGCAGTGCATGACAGTGTTATATTCCCCTGGAGTTATATTTAGAGTTGCAGGGCTGGGAGTCAGGGAGGCACTGGATTAAACACCCTTAGATGTCTTCATATCAGCTCAGACAAAGGACATTCGACACCACTGCTGGGAGTGTTTTTTAAAGTTGGGCTATGTCTTGTGTGATTTATCAGTTTGTTCAGCACATAACGGGCACAGAGGTAACACATCCATCTAAATGCTAAATCATAACAAACAGATTATGTTAGGAAAGCAGGTTTCATGTGTCTCTAACACTGAAATACTCCTGAAACACTCAAGGGACAACTCAGATGGATTAAAATATTCATTCTTAGATCATTGAGATTCTGGTGAGCGGTCGACTAAGCAACAGTGAGAGGCTGATTTCAATTGGGAGGCTTCTAGACTCAGCTTTACATGCAGGCTGAGAGCAGGACTTCCCCTTTCTGTTCGGGGTGCTTCGCACTTTTTTTTATGTTCTTTTGAAAGAGTCCTCTTACATAACCTGATCCAGAAGCTGTTAACAAAGACAACAAATGTCCTCAGTGAACTTCTGCAGCCTGGGGCAACTTTTAAAACTCCCACACATCCAGTGAATAAAAGCTTAACAAATAGCCCAAGACTAATGATAAAAGACAGCAGACCAGAATGATATCCAAATTTATTTATTTAAATACTGTGCAATCTGTAATTGGAAAGTAAATAACAGCCTCTTGTGAGTGGGTCAGTGATACTGATGTTACTGAACCAGTATTTGAAGATTTTAGCAACAGAAACAGTGAACCTGCATCTTCTTTTTGTCTTGGACCAGATCCCATCTCTGACCTTTGCTGTTACGATTTGTCCCTATCATTTCATTTTGCAGGTAAAGATGTTGGTATTCTTTTAGAGATCAAGAAAGAGTAAACATGTAGTCCTTCATGTGGGGGCACTGAGGTTCAGTTAGGATGGCTTGATAGTTGCTAACAGCTTAATGTCAAGAAGGAAAGGAGAACCTATTCCATCAGCAAGAATGAAAAGCTGAACTAGGGCTAAAAGGAGGAACTGGAATTGGCCTGAAACCTTTGAAAATTTGTTTGTTGGATTTTTCTAACAAATACAGCCAACAACAAGCACAGAGAGGGAGCTCAACTTCAGGAGAGTTAAAGTTAACCAAAAGCGATTCATGATACTTTCAGAAGAACTCAAATCCAAAACACTAAACATGAAGAAAAGCTGAAGACAAAGAGCAGACATCTTGTTTGTCTACATTCCCTGAACATGTATTACGCACTCCCCCCCCTCATATTCCTAAGAACAGTGCAAACATGCAGGCTAGTCTTCCTTCCTCATTCCATGTCAGTCTGTCAGTTGGCCTTGTGCAGACTTGCCCCCCGTTTTTATCCAGTCAGAGTCTGTTGTTCCCTTACAGCAGGCCAATGAGTGGCAAGGTAAAGCAGGGGCTTGGTGAATAGGCGGACCAGAGGGGCCCAGGTCCATGTGGGATGGCGCTTGATTTACAGGAGAGTCAAAATTTCCCTAATACTCCCGACACCCTTGCGAAACACGATGCCTCCCCTTAGAACAGTGAGTCAGCCAAATGATGTTAACAGTGGCTGACAAGATTTTTTTTTAAGTTGGAAAAAAACCTATAAAAACAGCAAACCGTGGAGTTTTTAACTCTGAACTACAAACGTTTTGCTATTTTTTTTTATATATATAAGCTGCTCCTCAGTTGTACATAAAACCTGTCAGATATGAGCATTACAGAGAGCTCTGGAAGTGCTGGCAGATAGAGGCTGTACAGGTTACACTGTAGTCAGAACCATCTGTGCCAGGAGGCCCTGCCAGGGGCTGCGACTGGTATTTCAAGTCTCAGCACAATGAAACATGTCACTGCTTCTCCTTCACACTGGGGCTACAAACAGGGCCTATGTACTAGCGGTACACAGGATTACTAGATTTAATTAGGTATCACATTTCTGTATGTTTTGTATATCGCTGAGTAAAGACTCCCAACATAATTGGCAGAATGAAGCTTTACTGTGTGCTTGAACAGCAGTATCAGGTCAGTGATTAGCTTCCATATCTAAAATTCAGATTCAGTGTGAGCTGGCAGAGTAGCTTATGACTGTATTATCTGAACACTGTGATACCTCAGGTTTATTACAAAACACATGAAGCAGTAACATTATTAAAGTCAGAACTGACCAATAAATTTGTGATGATTGAGACCAGAGCAGCAGACAGAGGATTTCTCCTGTTAGCTTTCGTATGACCGGAGGTGCTGTCAGTGGTTCCCTCTAGTGGATAAAATAAAATCAAACCTCACAATCACTAGACAGACGTGAGCTTATGTACAAGTTCTCTCTGGGTACTCTGGCCTCCTCCCACAGTCCAAAAACATGCATGCTAGGTGAACTAGAGTTTCTAATTTCTTCCTAATGAGTGTGATTGACGACCTGTCAGGATGTACCCTGCCTCTTACCTGTAGGATAGGTCCAACTCTGCATTGGAAAAACTGGGAAAATGGATGGCTAGACTGTAACTGGTTAACTTCAGATTGAAACAAGTAAACGTATTGAAGGTACTGAATATTATTGAGAATGTGAATTCAACTAATCCCTCGTGAGAAGACATTTGGCAGAAATATTTTTTTTAAAACAAGTGTCTAAAGCACAGCCAGGGATAAAACTGCTCAAGGCCAACCAAGAAGTGATTGAAAAGGGTCAGAGCAGGCAACAGCAGTCCTGCTTTTGTTTCTGGTCAGGCTCATTTTTATGAAGAGATGAAAAAAAGCTGCTGCAAACTTCACGGCAAGACCTTTTAACTAAAACCTGAGAAAGAATCACACCCTGAACATATTTAATATAATAAGATGACAAAACAAAGACAAACTATGATTAACAATCATGCTTTATTCTGCTGGATTTCTTATAAAAGAATCAAATAAAAGACTCTTTCAGGATCACACACACTTCTTAGTCTCCCAGTCTTGTATCCCATTTTCTTCAGCTAAACTATATTTTACACCTTAAGTCTCTTAAATAACATTTTTTTTTAAGTTTGTGACTTCAAACCAAAACTTCATTGATTGTCAACACAAAATCTATCTTAGCACCAGTACAATAAAACTGTACTTTTGCTTTTTGAAATACTGTTTTTGAATGCGGGAGGAAAATCTCATAATAAAGGGATCCTAGTAAGTACATTTTAGAATGAAGCACCAACCATAGAAAGCATTTTTCATAGATAGGGTTTTCAAATACACAAGAGGTCAAATATATTAATGACTATTAAATTAAGCACAACAAACAATGTAAATAAAACACTGCAACACAAAGCACTCTGGGATCTGAAAACACTATATCAGGAAGTGGGGGGACAATCGTGGCTGCAGTTAAGAGGGCGTTTCAGTTCCTCTGGGCTCCAGAGATGGTACAGTTCTTCCTCCGAGAGATATCCACAGGATTCTGTATCACTTTGTGAGGACTGGAGAACTACGGTGTCCCATTCTGTAAACAAACTATCAATCTCAAGCTCCAAAATGACATTATTTCATACTGCAAGAAGGGACGGAGACTGTTTAGTGCTGCCTAGGCTTACTTTGCAAAATGCTGAGGAAAGATGAGCTCTCAGATGCATCCAGTCATGATCTCTTGAGGATGATGAAGTATAACAGAGGAGCGTTTGGAAATGTAGCTCTGAGCTGGGAGAATCATTATGTTCCATGGTCTCCTTTCTTTGCAGGTCTCTGAGGTTTTCAAAGAAACCATCTGGGCAGGTGGCCTCCCTGACTTAAGCGTCTTAGCTTTACACAGGAGTTCACCAAGATAAAAAGCCTTGGATTATCTCCTGATGAAAAATATCGCTTTTCCTCAGGAACAAACTCAAACAAAAAGTCCAAAAATGATCCGTCCCTTGCCATAAGAAGTCATTTAATAACCAAACATGTTAACCCTGATGGCAAGATATACATATACACTACCATATACATACATATTCAATAAAAAAGTTTCTTGTGTATTCAAATATACCTATAGATAGGAACCTGAAAGCTGCTTTCCAACACTGACCACTCCTGTGCATGAGGTCAAAGGTGGAGTGTCAAGTCTTTACTGTAGCTGGAGTTAAACCTATGACCCTCATTACATCGGACGGAGAAGCTTCATATAAGCTGCTGCTTGCGTGAAGGACCTGGCCTGATAAGACGACAGCAGTCTGTCTGCATGCTGGAGGAGGCTATCAGCTTTTAGGCTTCCCTGTGTTTTTCAGCATCTCTTCCTCCTCATCCTCTTGTAGGATGTGAATGGAGGAGCCTAGTAGTCTCTGGAGCTCTGGTACACAACACACCAGATCTACAAGTCCCTCTTCCTCTTCTTCCTTGTCTTCCTGTTTATTTTTGCCTTTGTGGGGAGAAGCTAAAGCGGAGCTCACCTGGCTGACAGAAACCTGCCTCCAGAGCTCAGCTTGAGACAAACTCACTACCTCGAAGTGTGGGTAACGGGCCCGGAAGATCCGTGCTGACATCTTCAGACGCTTCAGCACGTCTGTCAGGAGGAACCAGTTACAAAAGCTGGAAGAGGAGAGATGTCTGACGTTAGAACACAAAAACGTAACATCTGCCATTTTAGGCTTCTTCTTTTAAACATGAGCGATGAACTGCAGCATTTTATACAAGAAAAAGCAGCAGGGAGTCTGACAGATAACGTTACATTTGTTCAGCAACAAAGAAAATGTTTATCTGTGGTTTTTGTGAAGGCACAAAGTAGTCACATTAGCTTCTGTACTTTCTGTGAAAGTGCAGACTGAATCACCTCAACATGAGCAGAATCAGCTGTTTTTCAGTGGTGTTGTGAAGTCATTGTAAGAGTGTGTGATTGCCGTTTAGAACAGTGTATGTTTAATATTTTACATATTTTCAAAACTAGAACAACAGCTACGTATGTGCTTTGGAGCTTAACTCCAGTAAGCAGAGAATAAAGTAAACTATTGTTTTGTAAATGTGCTTATCGATTTGTAATTAGGTTTAGGTATGAGTTAAGTGTTACTAGCTTCAATGTATTTGACGATAAACATTTTCTGGTGAGACAACATCCTTCATTAGATTATCAAATCCTGTCATATTAACATATTCTTTCTGTACAGTTATCATGCTAAACACACTCAACTTTTTTTAATGCATTTCCATGACAACTCAAAAGTTTCAACCTTCAGTCAGTAAAACTGTAAACCATTGTCCGGGATCACTTTGTCTCTGCCTCCCAAAACACAACATGCAAAGAAAAGTAATCCCCAAGATCTAGAAACACTTTCATTTTACATTTAAAATGAATGGTGACAAAGTGAAAAACTTTTCTGTGGTCTGATGATCTGCTATATGTGTTCTTCAGGTTAAGGGGAAGACGTAAGTATGCTGCCACAACCAGTGTTTTGTGGGAAAATCATGCTTGGCAAGACAATGCAAAACCACATTTTACAGCAACAGTGTCAAAATGACCTACTGGCACTCCAACAATATCAAACAAGCATGGACACCCACAGCTCGTGAGCATAGATGAGGGTAGGAACGTAGATCGACTGGTAAATCGAGAGCTTTGCCTTTTGGCTCAGCTCCTTCTTCATCATGACAGACCGATGCAGAGTCCGCATCACTGCAGACGCCGCACCGATACGCCTGTCGATCTCCCGCTCCATCCTTCCCTCACTCGTAAACAAGACCCCGAGATACGTGAACTCCTCCACTTGAGGCAGGACCTCATTGCCGACCCAGAGAAGACACTCCACCCTTTTCCAGCTGAGGACCATGGTCTTGGATTTGGAGGTGCTGATTCTCTACGGTCACGAGCTGTGGGTAGTGACTGAAAGAACAAGATTGAGAAAACAAGCGGCCGAAATGAGTCTTCTCTGCAGGGAGGCTGGGCTCTCCCTCAGGGATTGGGTGAAAAGCTCGGTGATCCGGGAGAAGAGGTGGCTCAGGCATCTGGTCAGGATGCCTCCTGAACGCCTCCCTGGTGAGGTGGTCTGGGCACGTCCCACTGGAATGAGGCCCCGGGGAAGACCTAGGACGCGCTGGACGGACTACATCTCTCGGCTGGCCTGGGAATGCCTCGGATCCCCCCAGATGAGCTGGTGAATGTGGCCGGGGGGAGGGAAGTCTGGGTTTCCCTGCTTAGGCAGCTGCCCCCGCAACCCGACTCCGGATAAGCGGCAGAAAATGGATGGATGGATGGATACCTTTCCCTTTTACAGCCACAGCTGAGTGTTGCTAAATAAACAACTGATGCAACACAGTGGTAAACATGACCCTGCCACCAAGCTGTTGTACTATTTTGAACTTCATGTTTTTACATTGTTATAACATTTTTGGAAACTGGGTTGTGTAGAGGAGCTTGTATATTTCTATTAAACAGAGAAAACTAAGACTAAGCCAAGATGGTTGCCATATAGATATGAGTCAGAGCTGCATCATGGTATCTGCTTCAATCTTAAGCCGTCCCACCTAGACTGCAGTAATTCATAAAAATAATGTGAAACTTGAACCACTTTAAAGGATTGTATAGAGGTAGAGGATTGTAATGCTATAAGTGGTCTTAATTTCCCTCAAAGCAGTCAAACCGCTGACTCATTTAAACAGTTTTGCACTCGTGCTAGCATTACCCTTCACTATTCTTATATCCACATGCTGATTTCTCATCTTTGTGAACTCACCCCTGTGTTAATGACACCTGAACATGATAGCAGGGTAGGAGGGGCTCAGAGGAGAACTCAAACAGAAGGCAATCTTTGTCCAAATCCCTCTCAGTCTTCCCAGTTCTGTTCTCCTCCTGCTCCTGGTTCTGCTCAGACAGCAGGAAGTCCCAGCACGGCTCCTGCTCAGTCTCTGTGGAGTAAAATTTGCTGAGGTTAGAAAAAGGAGAGCGCGAGGCTCGCTGCTGCAGCACACGATGTCTGAACGCCCTCTAGTGGCCAGTTTATTCAACACAACCAATACACTGAAGCTCAAACACAAACTTTATTGAAATACTTGCAGTCACAAAGAAGTATATTGAAATGAAAAAAAGTGATAACAAGCAAAATATCTTAGTGGGTATTGTTTTGTTTGCTTACTATTTATATCCTGATATCAAGATTAGATTAATCCAATAAAACCTTGACAAGCTTAAATATTTTCTATGTTTTCTTGGCTTTTTGCTGCTGAGGGCTGTTTTTTCTATTCTGTGTGAGCACTAATATTTTCTGCTGCCAATTAAAATATCCTCAATATCTCCAGTCACTGTGCACAGGCTTCTCAGGAGAGGGATTATGTTAACACCAACAGAGCAGGATGTGCCGCCTGTACTAAGGGACTACTGGTGGTGAGCATGATCAACCTCACAAACTTACTTACTTACAAACTGGCTGATTTGCCTTGTTAGTTCACTGTGACAACACTAATTGCACAAACTAACAACAATGTTAAGACAAACAGCTGCATGTAGATCAGCAGACTGATCAGACTACATCAACAATCAATCCTTTGTAAAGGTACAGATAAGCAGAGAAACAGGTAAACAGCCTCTTTAACTTTACCAGTTGATACAGGAGCGCTTTCTTTCCACAGGCTGACAGTCCACTGAATTCAGCACAATAATTACATTTTTTTCCTTGACTTAAATACTTTATTCTGATAATTAATATTCATCATTGATTAAAAGTACTTCACGTTTTGTATTTAAGGTAATTATTTAAGCTACACCCCAAAGTCCAATATCAGTTTTTCTCTTGGCCCTAGCCCCTTACTTTTCATTCTTGGGCTAGAGTAGGGGTCCCTTTTCTCTTAGAGATCCGAGTTTAGTAGTTATCAAATTCTTATTTCGATCCCCAAAATAAAAACTTAGGGTTAGGGCCAAGAGAGTGAAGACTGGGATTGGGCCCTCATTTTCTGAGGCTTCTCAACATTCTTCCTGGCAACCACATAACTCTGTTCTGCCTCTGATGGAGAACTGGGTGCCTGTGGCCGAACATGAGTCCGACCTCTTAGCCTGCATCAACCTGCTCATTAAGTCTCACAAGTGTCAATAAAATTGCCTCAAGAGCAGCAGAGGAATGAGATTTCAACAACTTTTTTTCTCTCACTGCACTTATAAATGAAAACGGGATGTTTAGATGATGAATCTGCTGACATTTCATTAACGCAGGTTTCTTACCAAACAGGGAGCTGCTGTAGAAATCCCAAGGTAAACCTGGATCCTGTCCATTGCGGCCTTCCAGGTCTGTGAAATAGTCTAAAAGAAACAAAAGTTGAATTATTTTTGTAATGATTATGACAATTTGTTTGAAAACATAAGAACACAGTTTGACAACAATCATCATCTTGTCAGGAAGAAGCAAATTGGAGAAATTGGAGAGCTCCTTCACAGTAAAAGTCTGCTAAAGAAAAATCAGCCTGTACGGAAAGCTGTAACTGGTGTTTGTGATACGGTCAATTTGCAGCTCTGTGCAGATGATTAATGGATATCAGCTGAGACTGAGTCTGTATTAGAAATATGTTGTTTTTTATATGAAATGTAGTGGGTTTGAATGTGTTTACTTAGTGCAGGTACACCTGCTAAAGCAAGCCACAATGTATTCAGAACCGGTCCCGAATCTAGGCTACCACAAACTCCCAGGGGACAAGACTGTAACTATGACAACATGAAGGGATGGTATTACACTATATCCTACAGGCTTTGTTGGAACATGGCTTTACAATCATTTTCTGTAATGATTAGTCAAAGTTTATTATTTTTGACTGGACTGCAGCCTTCAGACTTAAACAGCAGAGCTAAAAGTGAGCAGCCAGCTGTCTTACTGTGATAAAAAATCACTCAAAACGACGCAACGCAAAATCTCGAGAGGAATCTTTTTCATTTTTTTCTAGAACAAGTCTTAACTGGAGGACCTATTAGCGAGTCCTGTGTTCAGCCATCTAACTGCAAATTTCGGACTAAAAAAACACAAGATGCTCAGGAAAAGAAAAAAAAGCACCAAGATGAACCTGTTTCACTTATATCCCTGCAATAAAGAACCTCCAAATCTTAGATGCATGGAATGGCATTCCAGAGATGAGCAGGAAGAACTAAGTCAGCTCAGCCTTGTCAGTTCATATTGGTTTGATTGATTACATTTCTATGTGCCATTTAATTTATAATTATTTTATCAATAACATCTGCACCTGGCAAACTCATGTTCATTTCAGTTACTTCAGTTAATACTTGCATCATAAAGTTGAGCTTATTGGAGTCATGTCTGACAACAGCTGCTGTCAAACTGAGATTTAGCACCAAACTTTTCACTTGTGCTTCAACTGGTTAATTTAAACTTACTGTGTTAGATGAGATGTAAAGGGAGTTCATTAATCAAGCAATTGTAAACGAGTTGAAGACAAGTTGGCACATACGGGGTAAATTTTTATTTCTATGTGTACTTTCAGTTTTCTTGATGAAAGTCTTTATGCTGTGATGGTTATTGTGTCTGAAATGTTGATGATGTAAAAAATATTCTCAACTCTGGTAAAACATTTCAGCTCTTTGATAATTTAGCCAAAGTTAGCTTGTCTGACAGAAACTAAGACGTATTAAAAAGCTCATGTACCTATGAGGAAGGTCTTCATGCTCTGACTATGTGCCAGTTTGACCGGTGTGTGTCCTGAATAGGTTGCCAGAGTCGGATCTGCACCGTGGTTCAGGAGCAGCCAAACTATCGGAAGGTTATCACTTGCTACTGCATCATGAAGCGGCCTGAAGGGAAAAAAAAGAAAAGAAGAAAAAAAAAAAGAGTTCAGACACTACATGAACTTGTACAACCAAATATCACAGCATGTTTGTTTTGTTTATTGGGGATTGTGAGATGTTGGACAGGTGATACCAAAAATCTAGATAGACCTTACCCCATGACATTTCTATATTTTTTAAAAAACATGTTTAAAAGGTCAAAAGGTAACATTCATGCTTAATTTATTACATGGATAATTGTACATGCACGACAACAAAAAGTTAAATGAACTAAGAAACACCATCATCCACCATGAAGACTCACCGAGTTCCATCCTGAGCACTGCAGTTGACATCTGCACCATGTTTCAGAAGCAGCTGGACAATCTGAGTCCACCCTCGTGAGGACGCCTCATGAAGGGCAGTGTAACCTGCATTATCACGCCGATTGACCTCCCTGATGTCCTTGTCAAGACAATACTGAACCACGTCCTGCCGAACAGAAAAGAGGAAGGACAGAGAGTCAGACTGCAGTGTTTTCCACAATCATATTGTTACTGATGACAGAAGCTAACAGGTGGGAGTTTACCTGATAGCCAAGGCGGGCAGCCCGCTGCAGCAGAGTCTCGCCTGCATTTTTATTGACAATCAGCCGACGGACCTCTGGGGGAACGGGCCTTTTTGGTGGCAAGTCTGAACTGCTACTTTTACCCGATGAACTTTTCTTGTGAGATGGAGAAGATGGGAAATTTTTTGGAGTGGGTGGTGGGGTAACTGATCTTTTTACACCTTCACAATCATCGTCCAGGGGGTGGGAGGCACCACGTTTCCCCAAGCTGCTGCGTTTGGTCTTACTCTGAAAAGAATATTTCCTGATAAGAGTGCTGTGTAAAACTTCATCTATCTGTAATGCATTGCCAAGTTAGGACAATAGGCTCCACAGATCATGGAACTACACTTTATAATCCCAGCTGCTATCATAACTGGGACAAATGGCATTTTATCAGGCCACAAGGGGGCACTGGAATCTTATATATTCATGTAATGTTGCATGATTTAAACTGAACCATAATCCAACAGACAGCATCTGAAGCTTACCTTCTGCTCTTCATTGTCACATAAATGTTTGCTTTTGAACTTCCTTTTTCCTGAAGGTTTGTCATTGCGCTCCGGAGATTCCTTGCTTTCCTGGTAGCGGACTGATCCTGAGCGCGTGAATGAGGGTCTCCTCAGGGGAGACTCTGGACTAGAGGCAGCCGGGCTTGGACACTGATCTGCCGGTGCATCTGTATCGACAAATAAGATTAAATATGCTGACTGGTACCAAACAGGTTAACTAGATATGTTACTATTGGTTCAAAGTGCCAAACCTCTTCATTTTATCATTAATTCAATGAATTCACCATTAATATCATTATACTTAACATGGAGAATTGAATGCTTTATGGGCTGTACATCAGACATGCAGTGCTTCTTGTCTTTGCCATTTTATCTGCTGAAATTCTTTTCTATGAACTACTCTGCTTTTCTAATCAGAATCTAGAGTTTGCTGTTTTGGGTACATCATGCAAACTTCATGATGGAGATTTGACATATTTCAGGAATGTTCACTGCAAGTTTGAGTTGGACTCAGCCCAGACACGTACGTTTTTTTCATCATGGGACATATAACTCAGCAGATCTTCAGTGATATATATTTAAATACTTAAGCAGTTTTACAAGGTATCCAAGGGCCCAATTTTCTCAATTTGCATGTAAATGCAACACTCCATCCTCCCAGAATTTCCCAGCAGATATGTTCAAGTGTCATGTCTTTAAGTGTCACAGCGTGAGCTGCATGACTCTAGTAGCAGTATAAAGCCATAAATCAAAGAAATTACACATTATTTTCTAATTGAGCTGCAGCAGTTACATTATAAATAAATAAAAAAAAATAAACACATTTCTACACAATTCCTTTTCCCTGTTGGCCAGATCGGCAAATTCGGTAACTTTTCCTTCAGTCAAAACACGAGACACAAGACAGCAGACAAGTGGATGGAGAGGTAGGGATGAAAAGAATACAAGTTGCTGATGTTTTTATATATATATATATATATATATATATATATATATAAAAAGATCGGTCACCTACTGGCGGACAGTAGTTTGGATCAAATAGTCTTATCTGGAATCAGACCAATTGTTAGATAGTGATGGAGCATTCACACTTTAGCTTGTGAATGCCTTTCTCACGTTTATGCTAGATGTAAGGGTGTGAATATAACTACAGTTAAAAGCAGGACTCCCATTAACCAATCTGCCAGCTGTCTGCCTCTAAAAATGCAGAAGCCAGCCGGAGGACGAGAAATGACACCCAAGTCAGAGGAAGAAATACTGTAACTGAGTAAAAGAATATTGACATGACTTGCTCTAAAATGGGAAAAGTTGGCCAGAAAAATACAGATTATAATCCAGCCTGGCGTTGTGTTCTGAGGCAGTAGAGATTGTTTTAAGTCGACTGTAATGCATCACTTTAAAACTTGACACAAATTTTATGAACAATTAGAGCTACTAAATTCTAAAGAGAGTGAACTGAATATAAATGATGAAAGCTAGATTTCACCAGTTTATCAAAAGAAGTCAAAGCACTTTACATGGGCCAACTGTGGTTCTCTCCAGATGCAAATCATTGATCTCTAAGAGGTGATAATTTAAAGAATAATTTAAAGAAACTGGCCCTGCCTCTCTCTGGCTCCAAGTGGTCTTAGCAACAGATTACTCAGGCCTGAGGAAAGCAGCACTGAGCTTCTTTGCCACGTTTGCTCTAGTTCAGGTGGGCCCGAATCCGATCCTCAAAATCTACTGCACTGTTGCTTTTAGATGCAACCTTCTCTAACACACCTGAATTCAGTGGCTGAATTCTCTCATCCGCATGTCTGTCAGCTCTGCAGACTACGGTTAACGAGCCATTCATTTGATTGAGTTTGTTAGAAAACGGTTGCATCTAGAAGTTACAGGATAGTAGATCTCGAGTACCGGACTTGGGCACCCCTACTCTAGTTACTGAGGAGGCATCTCTTCGCAATGAGCACATTTTAAAAAATAAATAATAAATATTTTTCAAGAATCACAGATGAGCTTCTTTGTGACTATAAGAATGACCCAGACTTCATTCTAGCCCAGATTTACAAGTGATGAAAAATGACGAAAGAAAGGAAGAAATGTGGTCTTTGTTTACATCTGAAACAAGAAAAAAGAAAGGCTAAACAAAAACTGCACTTTTTAATATATTTTTTAAGAATAATAAGAGCTTTAAATTGTCTTTTTTTTAAAGGTTTTACTTTTAAATGCAAACCTTATTTCACCTGAAAACTCAAAGACCCATATATTTATTATTTCTTTATCAGTATTTAAATAAGTTTGAAAATCAGTAATAAACTTTTTAAACACTATTAGGTTGTAGCCTATTGTAATTCAAAGTCAGTTACTGACTATGTACTGTCCAAAGATGTGTAAAACTATTTTAAATAGACCTTTTTAATTTGATTTTATCTGAATCCCAAATCTATCTTAATAGACTCATTGGCTACGTTATTAGGTATATATTTTCAACTGCTTAACACATATAGCTAATCAGTGAACCACATGGAAGCAACTCAATGCATTTGGACATGTAGGCATGATAAAGACAACCTGCTGAAGTCGTCTTGATCATCAGAACGGGGTAGAAAGGGGATTTAAGTGACTTAATGTGACATGGTTGTTGGTGCCAGAAAGACTGGTCTGAGTATTTCACTGCTGTATTTCACATTTAACTGCTGAGCCACTGGGCTGTTAAAGCAGGATTATATTCAGGGTTTCAGGAAATAGTAAGAAAAGGGGAAAATATTTAGTAAGTAGCAGTTGTCTGGAACAAAATGCCTTGTCGATGGCTGGAGATGACAAAAAGGCAACAGGAACTCAACCACCGGTTACAACTAAGGTATGCAGAATACCATCTCTGAAAGCACAACATGCCAAACCTTGAAGCAGCAACAGAAGACCACACCGGGTGTCACTCCTGTCAGCTACAACACAAGAAACTAAAGCTACAATTCACACAGACTTACCAGAATTGGACAACAGAAGACTGGAAAAATGTTGCCTGGTCTGATGAATCTCAATTTCTGCTGTGACAGTCAGAATTTGGCATAAAAATCATGAATCCATTCTGCCTTGTAATGACAGTTCAGCCTGGTGATGCTGGTGTAATGGTGTAGGCTGCACTGATACCCAATCCTTGTCCTCAAGGCCCGATGCCCTGCAGGTATTAGATGTTTTCCTGCTGCAACACACCTGATTCAAATTAAATGGAAATCTGACAAGCGCTGCACAAGTCTGCTATTGAGCCATTAATTTGAGTTGGGTGTGCTGCAGCAGGAAAACATCAAAAGTCAGCAGGACAGCAGGCATTAAGGACCAGAGTTGGGGATCTCTGGTGTAGTAGGTAGGATAGTAGGACAGTTTTTGGCACACTTTGGGCCCCTTGGTACCAACTGAGCAAGATTAAGACCAAAGCCTACCTAATTGCTGCTACTGATCACACTCATCCCTTCATGACCAGTGTAGCATCTTCTGATGGGTACTTCCAGCAGGATTAATGCACCACGTCACTAAGCTCAAATCATCTGTGAATCATTTCTTGAACATGACAATGAGTTTACTGTACTCCAATGACCTCCACAGTCACCAGATCTCAATCCAGTGGAGCACCTTTGGGGTGTGGTGGAGCAGAAAAGTGTCACTGTGGATGCACATCCAGATAATCTGCAGCAACTATGTGATGCTATGTCAATATGGACCTAAATCTCTTAGAAATGTTTTCAACACCTTACTAAACCTACAGTATGCCATCAAGAATTAAGGCAGTTCGAAAAGTCAAAAAATGAGGCCCTGCCTGCTAGTGGCAAGGTGTACCTAAAAACGTGGATGCAAATGTTAGGTTATTCTAGCTGTTCTACATCTATTTAATAGAAAACTATACAGAAAATATACATATAAGTATATTTTTTGTAGTATTTCCCCACAATTATTCACTTCAGCTGTAGTCAGCACTGATTCATTGATGATTTTTTCAAAGAGAATGAATAATCACTTAATCTATAAAACGTCAAATGATGATAAATACCATCACAAGAAAACCTGCCCAAATGTTTGTCACCGCTGCTGAGTTCAGCTGCCAAAAAAGAATTAATGAATAATAAGGTCTTAAGAAAGAATGATTCAGCCTTACAAATCAAGCTTTTACCAATTGATTTTTGATGTGTTTAAATTAACTGGAATGATTACTAAAAAATATTTTAAAATTACAGCTACAATCAATCAATATACTGATTATTTTAATTAAAAATAAATTATTTTAAATAATCTAGACATAATAAACATAGTTGTTGATTCATTGTCGGTCAATGAACTGAATGCTTAAATTATCACTGAAACTCAGATCTAAATTTCCTGTCAATCGGCTACTTATTTCTACCCAGAATTCAATTTTAAGCACTGCAGCTTTATGCAATTTTAAAAGACCCACTCTTAAACTATAGTAATTATGACCATGACTGGAGCTGTCTGGAAATAGTGAAATAAAAACAGAGCTGCGTACCTCTTGGAATTCCAGTTTCCTGTCTCGTGGAGTCTTCAAGGTGCTCTCCGTCTTCCAGCTTGTCTCTCTCTGTGATGTAATCACCAGTCTCATACTTCTTACTGGAACATCGACGGCGTTTCTTATGAGGAGGGGCGACACCCACTGCACCGGCTGTCTTGGCCTTGCCCTGAAACATGCGCTCTGGCAGGTTGTTCGATCGAGGCCTCCCTCTTGGGCGGCGGGCGGGTTGGGTGGGAGTCAATGAGGGTGACAGTGGGGGAGAAGCAGCAGGAAGAGGCGTTGGTGGGGGTGGAGGAGAAGGTGTTGCAAAGCCCCAGAGGTCAAGTCGAGCATCGTCAGCTCGTCGTCTTCCTCTCCTCAGTCTCGGGATGGAGAGCTCTGTTGCATCTACCTCTTTCTTGGATACGGCAGATTTACTGAGAGACACTGAAGTCTCTTCACTCTGAGGACGGCTCCTGCTATCTGTAAGTGATTAAATCACATCTGATAGTTATATTTTAGGCATAGAAGCTGGTTTAAATGTAAGAGGAATAACAACATACCAGAGGAAATGTGAGACATTTTCTGTCTGTGCACACATGGCACTCTGAGTTACTGCAGGGTATTTATCCCTAAGACTAACTTTTAAGGGCAGTAAATGTCACAATTATGAGGAACAAAGCCTGTACCTGCTTTGTTGCGGGTTGGTTGCTCAGCCTCGTTGGGGCTGATTTTTGCCTTTGGAATCACCCTTTTACACTGTGGGGAAAGTTTCTCTTCCAACAGGTTCTGATCCGGCACATTTGCACATTGTTTCTTCTGCTGAAATACACAAGGGACAGTGTTGAGCGCATAGTTTTGGATAATACTGATCACGAACTTCACATAGTAATGGAAAAAAGAACTCACAATATATCATCAGTCGTAAATTAAAATGCTGAAAGTAAACTAAATGACAAACTCAATAATTAAAATAATGAAATTCATATTTTAAAAGATTTACCTCCATAATTTAACATATGACAGGAAAAAGGGAAACGTAATGTACTAAATTTACCTTTTTATTTTGGGACACTTTGACAGGGTTACTTTCTGTGTCCTGCTTTTTCTGCCTTGCTGTTTTTTTTAATGGGTCTGCTGGGGACTTCTCCTTTGCTGGCTTCTTCGGGGTGGTCTTCTTCTGTTTCATGGCAGCAGTTTTTGCTTTGGTTGGCAAATCCTCTTTGGTTCTGTTAGCCTTCTTTACAAACTTGCCACCTCCACCAGTACACTGGCCCGTAAGAATGGACGCAACCATACCCTCCAATTTTTCACTGTGCGGACTGTCCGATGTCCTGCTTTCCTTCTTTGTTATCTCCCCCTCTAACACCTGGGCTAGCTTGCTCTCCATCCTGTTTCCATTTGTTGATGCATTGCTTCCAAAGAGCTGACACTGACCAGGAGGCTTTGAGGAGCCTTGCTTTGCTTGTTGTCCCATGTGCTCTTCCTGACTGGTGTGCATGGCAGTATCATTCTCCTGGGGCTCAGCAGGGTTTACCTTTTCAGGTCTTTTCATGGCTTGAGTCAGTTCCCCTTGAGACTGCACACCAGGCCATTTGTCCACAGACCAGTATGGTGGGTATTCAAAAGCACAAGTGTGTTTGGATTGAGGATCTTGGCTCCCAGTGAGTGAATTCAGAATATCGACTTGTCTTGTAGCACCAGGCGAGACGTGAGTATTGCCCTCACCTGCCAGTGCTGTCTCGAGAGTCTGCTGCTTTACAATAGACGCAAGGTTGGACAAAGGAGACTTCATCTTCTCCCACTTATCCTCCTCAGGTTTGGACGGGCTGTGATGGGCGGTTTGAAATGTACATCCCTCTGTAACTGTAGTGCCCTTTGTCTTTGGAGATCCCTGTGAGATTTTTCGCTGAACAGGTGAGGGTTGGTGTGGAAGATGAGGCGGCTGCTGCCAAGAAGGATTGACAGCAGCAGTAGAGTATGGCACCAGAGTTTTGCCAGATCCAGATTTCTGATGACTCTGAGCGTTAGCAGAACTTGACAGTGCAGTTGTGAGGGCTCCTTTAGGGGGACAGTTCTTAGTTATGGCTGTGCTGGTGTTTTTAACATGCTTGACACTGTGCGCATGTTGGTTACCCTTCATCAGACAGGATGGCTTCTTTCCCCCTGAGGCCAGATGCTCTCCTTGGTCAATTATAGATATAAACTCTTGCTTTGCAAAACTCTGAAATTCATCAGCAAAGGTCCCTTTTCCATCTTTGCCTCTTAGGGTAGAAGCCAGTATGGGACTAGCCACACCTACATATGTACCAGGGATGGTTTTTATTGAGTCCTGTGAAGATCCTTTACCCCACGTTGGCTTAGGTTCTGGGACCTGGTGATTCTGAGTCCTATTTATTTGCTTCTGATGAGATCCGTTCCTGTGGGTATTTGGTAAGACGGGGTATTGCAGAGCTGAGCTATAGGTTGTAGAATGAGTCCTCTTTGAATTCAGAAAATCTCTTGGATTTGACTCATTAATATGAGTCACCATCATGGAAACTGGAGCGTCGGTTATGCATTTTGGACGTTTTGATTTTGCAGACAAATCGAGAGGAACGTCTCTTTGTTCAACTGAGCTAGATGTTTGGTCCCCTGTAGCAGTAGGGGGTGCTGTGTTAAGACAACCCGTGGCTGTCTTATCCATGCTGTTGCCTTTCTCCACATGGTTCAGCAGTCTGCTCTGAGAGGTGATGCTGGCCAGTGCAGAGCCGCAGCAAATAGCAGCAGTGGGAGACAAGGTGTAGTGGGTGGGTGCTGTTGAAGTTAATGATGGGTGCTGCAACGGTAGTGTAATAGCTGGTGAGGCTACCACAGAGGCTAAAGATTTATGTTCTAGAGATTTGGCATTCTTACTTGATGAGTGGTTAGATTTGAGCTTTAACATTGATCCACCTGCCTTTTTGTCTGGAGTCCGGCCCACAGACAATGAGCAGGGATAGGTCCGCATGAGAGGTGTCCCTCCAACACCTGAGCTTTGAGCATGGATTTCTTTCGGAAACTGACTAGCTGTGGCTTCTCTCAAAGCTGCAATCTGACCTAATGCTGGTGGAAGAGTAATTTTACAAAGTGGAGAAGAAAAATTAGTGGGAAGAAAGGCAACAGACTGGGCTGGTTTAAACATGGCAGAACACTGAAACCCTGGAGGAACACTTTGCAAGGATTGTGTTTGCGGATGTGATTTCTTACTGGATGTCACATTGCTGTGACAAGGGTTGAGAGAGTCTTCCCGGCTTGCTTTTACACTGCTTGGCCACTGAGGAGTGGAGAAGACCCCAGCACTGTTGGCTCGGACTTTAGGGGCCTCTGTCCTTTTGTCTGTTCTCTTCTCTGAGCTGGTGAGAACTGAGCTGGACATTGGTGCATTATTAGGCTGTTTAGGCGGAGAAAGTTCAGGGGTGTGGTTGCAATTGCTAGTGTCCAGGCATGCTTTTACTGTCTTACAGTCTCTTGTTGGAGTGGTCTTGTTTTGTTGACTGAGGTTTACATCTCCTCTAAACTCAGGAGGTAGCGCCTGGGGGGGATTTCCCACCATACTAGACGACGCTTTATTTGGAGCACTGATCTCTCTGCTCACCGTGCCTCCATCCCCTACATTCATTAGTGTAGAATCCACCTGAGTAATAAGAAAAGTCCATTAGGCCAGTGTTACATTTGTTAAGAGGTAAACATTTTCTAATCAGATAAGCTAACATAAAAAAATTTAATTACCTGCATAGGTGTTTCTTTAGCACAACATGCCTCAGGTGGTAGCTGAGCCAGTCAGGACAGTTTTCTTTGAAATGCACTGATATGCTGCAGAATACACAGGAAAAGAAAAAAATATGAAACCGACATTGGGGTGTGCTTTTCTTTTTAATTAAAGAGGTTATATTTAAACCTAAGTGAAGTAGTAATAATATTTTATGCAACAGTCATTGGCTTGATGGGTGATTGAAAACTTTGTTTCATCAGAGATGCTTGAAAATCCAATATATTACTAATATATATATATATATATATATATATATATATATATATATATATATATATATATATATATATATATATATATATATATATATATATATATATATATTACCAGAGCATTTTAGGGCAGCAGAGAGAAGTGTTTTTTTTGTCTTGGTGTGACTGCCTGTCAATCTAGAATCTGAGCTGTCTTAGACAAATCTGTCCAAAACAGAGGCTGGATTTATTATTATTATTATTATTATTATTATTATTATATTCACATTGAGTTTCTGCTTTCAGAAAAATTTTACAACTTAACCTAAACACACCTTATTACTTTTTCTGTTACTTTGCAAATTAACTGCACCTGTAATGTTTTGCTGAAACAGCTTTGTGATAAAAATCCAAAACAAAATTTAAATCAAACAATGTGCCAGTCACAGCAGATTCACATGGATCCCCTTTATTGATGTTAATTAGTATATATATATGTTCATTCAAAAGTTGATGCCAACAACACGTTTCATTGTCTATGGCACATATTACAACCTCTGGAGAAGTCCCTGTACACAAAGAACCAAAAGCAAAGAAAAAAGAAAAGAAAATCAAAACTAATAGTGAAAAGCTGTGATCTTAAAAATTCAACATCCATGATGCTTGTTGGGGCATTAGTACACCTGTGTAGACATCATTGATGATTTTGTATATAATAAGGTTTCAGAGCAATATGTGCTGCCATCCAGAGGGGTGTACTAGAAGAAAGATAAATGGCTTAGGAAGGTATGTGGAGCTCAATGTCAAGAAGCTTTCAGTGTCATGAAGGTGACCCTCTTTAAACCTGCTAGATCACCATGGTAACTTAGTCTGGACTCATATCTTGCTCCAAAGCAGTTTATGATCAGCGTTCACATAAAATTGTTTGTAAAATGTGCTATACTTTTGCTGATTATTTTTACTGAGGATACCCCAGACAGCATATTGCCACTGAGATGTTAAAATGTCCTCACACAGAACTACTGAGTTTATGCTGAAGCTTGACATTATAACCCAAATATAAGAGCTTGACTGATATTAAAAACTGAAGTCAAGTAGTTAAACAACAGAAAGAAATCAATTATTTATCTATCTTCTTAACAGTCAGTGAATTTAGGTCTAGAACACATTTTAGAATCAACGTTAATCATAATACAATATTTTCAGCATTTAATCGATTATATAGTAAGTTACCTGAATCATAAATCTAACCTTCTGGCCAGAGCTCAGTGGTCTAATAAAAACTTATGGTGGCTCTCACCTGAGAAAACAGGTTACATATGAAACCTGTTGAGCTGTAAGTTAAGCCACCAAAAAAGCTTTGCAGATACAGCAAAAGAAACTGTAGACTGTGTGTCACGTTACCATGGGAACCATGCAGTTAGCTGGGGAGTCAGAATAGGCTACATATGTTTACAAAACTTTCCTTATTTACTGATTTGTAAAGGTTATGTTGGATATAACAGATACTGGATCTAACAGAGGCCAGAGAACTAGTTATGCTAATTTATCAAGAACATTCACTTAATAAAATTTATTTAACTTGGGTTTGGTCTGAAATTCTGGGGCTTTCCATGTTGTATATAGCAGTATCAAAGCTAAATCATCTTCCTGAATACAAAGTTGAAAGTTTAAAGACTGTTGTGCAGCTGGACATACACAGCAGGCCGGTAATGTATTAAGTTACCACTTTGCACACTATCGGTTTTCTGATCGGATCTCTGTTGTCTTGAACTGTGACAACATTGTTGCTTTTGCCATAATTATTTTAATATTCTTCACATCTGTGGATGTGAAGAATATTAAAATCTAAGTCTCATATCTAAGTGGGGCCTTAGATTTTGTTGAGCTTTACATAAAGAAAGTCTTCATGTGTTAAATTTGCTTTGCTGTACAGTCCTCATGATGTTTATTTTTCTAGAGTAAGCCTTGTTTGATTCGGAAATACCATGCCTAACCAAAATCTGCACACATTACAACAGAAATCATATTAAGCAAATATCAACATTTCACCTGTAAAACTACAGAACTCAGTCTCCCAAGTTCCCAAACACAAACATGTTGTTAGGTGATGAAACGCTGTAGTTAACGGGCCTGTCCCAAACTTTAACATCAAATTCAACTTGAACATTTAATTTCAAAATTAATACCTTTTTCTCAATTTTTACATTTGATTTGTAGTTTTTACTGTATTCAATTAAATATAAGCTGTACATGATTTGCAGATTATTGATTCATGTGTGTATTTGCATCTCAGCAACCTGCCTTTTGGGGAAAAGGAATTATATTGGTGATGTAACAGAAACCTGCTAAGAGGGCTTTGAGCTTAATTAAAATATATAGACACAAGAACAGAGTGAAACTTTTTCCTGTTCTGCAGATAAATGTGAAAGTGGTCAACATGCATCATCGAAGGTCAAACACTCAAGTCAAGGAACAAAGGGAAAAACACATTTGAGTGGAAAGGGAATTTAAATTGTGTTACTAATGTTAGTGGTGTTTTTTTAGGCCAGGTATGCCTTACCCTGCTATATTGAAAATAAAAACAAATTAACAAAATAATTAAATAAAAGAGCAGTTAATATTTTCTTGTTATGAAGATTCACTAAATCAAATGACAGGGTAATATATGTGTGCGTCAAGATGGCCCCTGACCTCTCAGACCCCAGGGTCCTGCCTGTATGCTCATACAGTGATCCATCATGAGACAATCACCTGTGACTGCTCAAATGATCTATTATAAGAGTGTATTGTGTTGATTGAGTCAAGCACACCAGTGAGCGGCTGGAAATCAGTGAAAGTTTACGCTTGCTTATAGATTTAAGGATATCAAGCAAATGGATAGTTAAATTTATAATATTAAGGTCTTGATGTTTGATTTGCTTTTGAACAACAAAAAACAAATAAAAAATACCCATACATGCAATTATGATTAAGAGACACGTTAAATGATAAATCTTTGTAATCTGAAACGCAACATCTGAAACATTTCCGTGTATACCGGGACCCACGCTAGAACAGACCCTCGTGTGTGGAAGAGGTGAGCACAGACGAGCGCATCTGCAAGTACATGAGACGATTACAAAAGGGAGTACGTAAAAAAGAAAATCCATATGAAAGCTTTGAGGGAATGGAAATGTTTCACCTTTGAGTCATTGAGACACAACGAAATTTTTGCACATAGTGACAGACACACCGATCTCTGCTGTAATCTGCGAGCACTGAGGGGAGAATCCAGCGATGCAGATAGCGCTCCGTGAAAGGAGGGTCTGCATACATTACCGTACAACAGTTGCTCACAGCTAGTTTGTCTTTGTGCTCCGATCGCGGTCTGCTCCGCAACATCTGATTTCATCTGCTCTGATGTAGGCCAGCAAATGCATGCAGTGGTCCGCACACACGCCGTGGGTAGCTCTGCCCAGACGAAACAAAGTCGAGCCTGGAAATACCTCTGAGGAAAAACAGCCTGCAAGACACCACATTATCCTACTGTAGCCCACTTCCACCCGGTCAGATCGCTGTCCTGCCCACGGCATTAAAGACACACGATCCAATGTCGCATCTGAAAAGTGCATAATAAAAACAACATACACGCGTGTGTCTCTGTTATAAATATCAGCACGTAAAAACTCTGGAGAGCTCCGGGTCGCAGCCCCTCTGGCTGGAGATGGCGAGCATAATAAGAGGAAAGCAACTGGCTCCCAGGTGATCGGTCCATTTGCTGACAAACACGGACACTAACTGAGCAGACAGGCTGTTCTCACCACCAGACCTTGTCTAAGTATCACAAAGGAGAAGGGGCTGAGATGTTTCGAGATGAAAGACAGATGTTTGGGGAGGTAACAGCAAGTGACAGGGGAGATTTCCCCCCACCGAGTGGATGCCTGGACTAGGTAGGAACACAATGTGGTAATGTGTCACATCTCCTGATAACGTAAGTCAACATCATGTAAAGCCACACAGAGAAAGACCTAAACGAGAACCAAAGTAAATTCCTGACCACCATCAGGCTGTTTCGTCGACCAACAAAAACCCAACAAAGTGACTCTGTCGTCGGACGTTTCCACAAACAAATAATCATTTCCATCTAATGTCACAAATTGAAGGCATGGACTTGCTGCTATATTATGTGTGAAAAGTATCCGTCAGAAAAAGGGCCAGAGGGGTGGGTGACACAACTTATTACACAGGCTTGTGCCGCTGGAGTGACCACGGAAAGAAAAGGGAGCAAACAATATTAACTCTGCTGACCGCCACTACCTCCAGCACGGGTCCAGCTCCCTGCGCAGCGGAGTCTCCGCGAAGCCCTCACACTACTGCCAGTGGTTTACATGTTCAGGCAGGCTACTGTTATTTTTCTCCGGTCGCCTTAATATGAAGTGCTCCCGTCTCTCTTATCGGCCCTTTAGTGGACTGACTGAGCCACTTCGGCGTTGAAAGGCATTCAGCGAGCCCCCGACCCACCAAGCCTCTCCTCTCCGGGCCCCTCTACACTCTATCTGAAATATTGAATCATTCCCATGCTAATCAGCAGGCGAGGTAAAAGATGTCTAATGACACAAACAGTTACGAACCCTCTTGTCCAGATGGCAAGTGAACGACGTACAAGCACGACTGTGGTACGGCCGCGTCCAGGCTTTCGCCTCTGCCGTTCGTGGCTGCTCACTAATCTCGACGGTTTTCGGTTCTAAAAGTCCGGGGGGGGGCGGGAGGAAGGGAGGAGGAGGGTGGGAGTGGGTGGGGGTGGGGGGCTCGTTAAGACAGTCCGTTCCGTATCTCCAGCCTCCAGTCTGGTGAGAGAGCGGAGGGAGAGGGGCAGAAGGGTGCACGGTGACAGCATGGGAGATGTAGTGTTCGGCTACCCACGCCCAGCATTGGTCGCTGGAGAAGCTAGGAGGGGTGGGGACTGCAGGTACCGGCATGCAACGCGAGCTCCAGCCGCTCAAGGGGAATGGGGGATCGCGATCAAAGAGTGTAACGGTGCGCTAAACTGAAAGAGCTTATCGGGGCAACAAAGTAATAAACTGTATTAAAAAATAAATAACTAAAGAGAGAGAGAAAGAGAGAGACAAAAAAAAAAATCTGGAAAGAGTCAGTGTCAGCCAGGTCAATTAACAGTTAGCTATAGATAATAAGGCTCTGCGTGGGCTTAAAAAATAGATAAACTAAAAAGAGAAAATGGGAGAGATGTGGGTCTGTTGCTTGACAATTAACACAAGGAACCTAGACTGTAGGACCTGGAGGCTTTCCAACTGCAGGCTGTAGACTGAGGACCTATAGGTTAGAGAAGATGTGGGGATTTTCTACTGAATTTGACAAAAGGCTATTTTAAAAAATTTCCAATTATGCCTCCTGTGCTCACTTTGGTTGATAGGGAATGAGTGAAGCAACGATTTCAGCAAAGTGGGATTACAAACCTGTAGAGCCAGAATTAGCCAATCATTTTCATCCAATTTTTATTATTAATCTTCTTACTAAAATACAAAAAAAAAAAAAAATCATAATAAAAAGTAAATAAAGTAGACAGCTGATGCTTATCAGCATCCTTTACTGTTCTGTGTACATACCTCACATTAATTAGGGCTAATAGTGAAATAACCTGACAAGATCTCAACTAAACATGGTAACTGCTCACAGCTTTCTAAAGTTTTGTACCGGGCCAACACTGCAGAGGACGCATGACACTGTCAATATTTGAGTTGGGTATTAAAAGGGTTGCATTGTAGACTAGAATACATGGAGGCGAAGCAAATGCGACTTGTTTCTGGCAAGTTTTTCTTCTTAAACTGTAGATCCACATGAACAATGCTGCACTGAGCTGTTCTTGGTTTCAGTTTCTAGTCAAAAGGCAAAAAAAAAAAACAAAACAAAACAAAAAACCAGCAACTTTAGTCTTCCCTGTTTTCTGAGTGATAAGAAGAGGAGAGCTTTATGGGATAAAGTCTGTGGACAGAACAAAACTTCCCAAAGAACCAGGTTTATGTTCTCCACACTTCTCTCCGTCTTTGAGTTAACTTAGTGACCACTGATGCTAATAGTCTGAAACTAACAACAAAACATCAACAACAAGACGCCAGATCGCAGTTCAGGCTGGCGTCAAAAAACATGCAGAGAAACATCAGAGATGCTGGATGTCCTGCTGTCAGCCTCTGAACCATAAACCCGATTCTGAACCACCGAACCAACCCAGAACCATCAGCCCGACCCTATACATGGAGGAACCTGACAAACCACCGCTTCATTTAGGCCTGCAATCTGGAAGCTTCCAGTTTTTCTTCAACTATGACCGATGCTGCAACTCAAACAGATGACAGCCCATCAGATGCAGCGGTACAACGGCAGCAGATGTCTGTTTCCCGATAACTAAAGATCATATTTATAACTACGGATCATATTTACGCAGGTAAGCAGCTGGAAAAATAAGAGGAAAACTGTCAGTCTTGTTTCTCAGTCTAAGATAAACTGCCTTGAAGTTTTCACGTGCCGTTATGCACATATCTGTTGATGCAGTTAAAGGTAATCTACTTGTTTGTGTGATTTTACCGTGTTCATTTTTTATTATTGTAAAATGTGTAAGGCACTAATGTAATCTGCAGCTATTAGAAAACCCTGATCCTGGAACTTACCGCGAACTGCCGCTAACAGAAAGCAGAGATCTTTGCAGTAAACGTCTCAGTGTGTATTATTAGCCAGTACCTTTTAAACAAACAGACATTTTGGTTGATTCTGTCCTCTTCGTCCCTCATCTTTAAGTGTGTTTTCAGTGATTTCTTCCTCACTGTTTCCCTAGTCCATAAGATCGGTTTCACATTGAAAAGACCGAACAGAAAAAATTGAGCCAGTATACTGCTATATAGCACTGAGACCGCTACAACCTTTATACATCTTTACCAAGAACATACATAAAGTAAACAACACTGGTGCTGTTCGAGTGAAATTAGTTGTTTAAAATTATTAAAAACTGTAGCGTGGAGAATTCATAATATGTTTTTACAGCTGAAGCAAATGTTTATCAAACTAGGTTTACAGTCGCTACTAGTCAGAGTTCCCTTTAAAAATTATTTTATTATTCAAATCAATATACATGTTAATGATCAAATATCAATTTATGTAAATTCCATAATACACTTAACCTTTGCTTTATCCAAAAGGCTCACAAAGTGACAGCAACCTTTGGTTCATCTCTTTTAGATCCAGCAACTCAAATATCATAAACTGCATCAAAATAATTTGGAACCTTGTGAATCAGAACTCAGTGGATTCAGGAAATATGTGGCAATAGCAGCCCAAAAAAACAGAGGCTAATAATAAATTATAATGAATATCAGAACAAAGGCAGCACCATTCTCTCTGCAGTGCGTCTTTAGTTTATTGCCATCCATTCTTTGCAGTGCTGTGTGTCAAAATCACATTTCCTGTTACTATCAAGTCAGTTCAAGTTTTAACTGGACTAATGCAAAAGAATGTTTTTAGGGAGTTGGGAAGATATATTATTCAGGTATTGGATCTTAATCTAGCTGTGATTTTCCTTTCATATGTTATGTACACAAATTAAGACAGCCGGACCAGTTCAAAACAAGGACAAGAGACTTCAACCTACTGGCAACAATCCAAACAATGCAACTGCACTATGTCTAACACAGAAGATGTTATGGGTAACTTAAATTCAAGACACTAAGAATCATCATGATCAAACAGCTTTAAGGGTAATATTAGCTTCTTGTGAGAGTAATATATACACCCTATTGGTAATGGGACATAATTACTTATAAAAACATGTCTTTAATTTATTTTAAAATATATTTTACTTTTAAAACGTTCACACTGAGATGCTGCCAGACAACACGAGAGTTGATAAAACCTGGACCAGCAGCCTGTGTTTTAAGAGGTCAATGTCAACACATCTGCAGCTTCTATTAACACACAGATAAACAATGGTTTGAAATTGATTAATATTTCTTTCATAACAGTCAACAGAACAGGGGATTTGCACTTACTCTTGCCTGATTCTACCTCCAAAGATAAACAACCACAGGATATTTAGCTCTCTTATTCCATAATCACATTTTGGCACAGTAGTTAAGCAGTACAGGTTGCTGTGCTGTAATTAGGCCACTTGTCTTACCTGAATCCTAAAAGCAGAGCAGGCCTGCTGTTTACACGGGTATCCACTGCTTAGGTTCAACAAATTTCCTACTTTTCTCAACACTTGCTTGGTGAGGAAATAACCAAGCATGTAGTGAATCTCACATCGTTGTATGACTGACAGTTTATACTGCCATGCGTGATCGCTGTCGTTCCGAACCACTCCGACTGTGCAAGACAACCATCCTGTCCGTCCATCCGGGAGAAACAACTTCGAGGCTTTGCTGTCGCGGAGCGGGTCGCTGTGTGAGCGCCTCCAACATGCCCTTCGCCATTCGCTCAGTAATGGCTGCGTGCATGCGGGCAAATCGTTGGCTAAATGTGAAATTGGGAAACTCAGAAAAAAAACGCCGACCAGTAAAAAGGGGAACGCCGTAGAGAAGCGTGTAAACAGTGTCACAAAGTCGGCAGCTGACACATCGCATTGTGTCTGAGCCGGGGTAACCCGGAGACCTCAACGACCGCGCAGGAGCTATCCCTGTAGTGACCGGCTGCTCGAGGCTTCACCTACTAGACGAGTTTGATTCACAGCTCCACAACTGATGTCTGAAGCTGTGGGATTTAAAAGAAAAAACTTGTTATGCGTGCTATAATAAATCTGTCGAGCAGGGATGTGGTATTCCGCACATGCACTATGACAACTGCGATAGCACCGATGAAGACATGTTTATTTGGAAGGCCTTTTTGTGTGTGTGTCTTCAAAAGTGGGCACACATGGTCATCTAACTGTGAGTCATATCGGAGATTATCGACCCTATTTAGGCCGCCATGCTTTACAGCGGCGCGGATGTCCCGTCTAAGTTCGAGCTTCACCTGGTCAATAATGTCGAGGTTGTGAGGACGGTGGGGGTCGAAGTCTGGTACGAATCAAAGGCAATATTCTCCCATCGTGGTATAAGTAATGGATTATTCTTCAATAAACGAAGGGAGGGTGGCAGCCGATCACGGGAACAGTCAAGAGTGATGTTCTTGTTCTCCAGGTTAATGGATGGCCCGATGTCCAAAAGACGTTTAATTTGTGTCTGAAAAATCAAATTCTGCAATTAATGTCTGAAACCGTGTCAGGGATTAGGTAGCTGATGTCACCCAGAACCGGCACGCATGGACAGCCGTTTAATGGATGTCATCTCGACACACAACTTGGCTGTCCATACATGTGACACGAGCCTACATATAATGCCACGGGATACCAGTGAAACATCACCGTAACTACTGCAGCTCCAGCAAGACACTAAACTACAGTAAAAACGCAAATATCCAGGTCAAAGTTTGGCAGAGTTTCACTCGCCCTCAATAGCGTTGTGCAATGCCCCCTTTAATGCCCCCTGCTCGCCCGTAACGCCTTTGTTATTAGTAATCGCATGGAACTGCACCGTCTTACCTTGCGCTCCGAGCTGTCGACAGCCTCAAAGCCTGCAAGCAGCGCAACAAGCTATTGTTGTCTGCAGGGAGGCTTCGGAGAGGGGGCACGGGTGTGATTTCGAAGTAGAATGAATATGGTAAGCAATTTTGGCTTGTCCTCGCGATCTTCCCTTATTGCCAGTTTTCAGTCTGCAGCAGCTGGAGATGAAAATCGCGCACCCTGGGTCCTAGCGCCGGGTAAAGCCCTACAGGTGAATAACAAACAGATATGGGGCTCAGTGGGTTTCACTCTTTAAAGGCTCGAATAAAACACAAACAATCGTCTCTCCATCGCAGCATGTCAAGCTGTCCCCTCAGGGACCCAGAGAGTTTCCCTACTTCTCACACTGAAAACATGCTGTAGAATTATTTTGAAATATGAACATTTTCAAGTTTAATTACACGGGCAGAGCATTATTTTAATAACAAAATGACACAGGGGCGCTATTAAGACCTTAAAACACTGGAGGCTTGGCCCACTACAGAAATGTTTTCATTTTCATCCAAAAGTTGCATTATTTTCCAGTTATTTTAGAATAAAATTAACAAGTTGTACAATTTATTTAAATAAGCTGGGGTTTACAATGCAATGCTTAAATGTATGTTGCTGATAGTTTAATCTTTTAAATTAAAACATTTTAAATTTCTTTTCTTGTAATGTTATGAGTGTTGCTTTTGAACACTGTCTGATTCTGGACTATTCATTTGTAACATTCTGTGGGCCAGTACAACAAAATTCTCAAACCAGGATCACCAGTGAAAGTTGAAAATATGTCTCTCATTTTTATGTAAACTAAAACAGTAGGACAAAATAAGTCAAAGTTATATGTTGATGCATGTCTCACGTATGAGTGATGGAGAATGCAGATCTTATTGTGAGGTTTAATGCAGGATGGTTTTAAACAGTGGCCTTTCTGTGTGGAGTTTGCATGTTCTCCTTGTGTCTCTGGGTACTCCGTCTTCCTCCCACAGTCCAAAGACGTTAGGTCAAAGATGTTAGGTTAAGTGGCCACTCTAAATCTCCATAGGAACAAATGTGAGCATGATTGGTTGTTTGTCTCTCTGGCTACATTCACACTGCAGGTCTTACTGCTCAAATCCAATTTTTAAATAAAAGTCCAATTTCTTTGCATGATTGTTCACATTATCATTTCAATGCAACTTTGATCATGCTGAAGTGTGAACGGTATGTGGGCCCGAAGTGACATACATGCACAGAGGATAAGACAACGTCACATAGTGCCTAATAGTTATGGATGTAATGGATGCTTTACATCTGTTTATCAATTTGGAAGTATTTGCCCACTCTGAATTATGCCCAACTGATGAATGAAAGAAGGAGACTGAGAAAAAGGAGCACACCACTGGCCTTTTGTGGAGCAGTGGCCCCTACTTTTGTACAGAGTCATGTACAAACAATGCAGCTGAGTTCATCTGTGCAGAGTCCTGCACAGGTCCAATTTTACCAACCCGCAACCCATTAGGATGATTACCAAACCTGACTCATGGATATCTTCCAGTGGAATCTGGACCTGACCCGATGATGTAGGATATGAAACGTGACCTGACCCGCATGTTTACACATTCTAAGTGTAAATACACCTCTTCTTTACTTGCATACTTTTCTTAATTCATTCATATATTTAAAGTGATGGTGTTGTTTTGTCGTCGTTTTCATTTACAATAAAAAAGGAAAAGACAACAACACATATTATGAAACAGCAAAATTATAATATTTGATTTCTGTGATGTCAAAGTCAGATAAACGCAGCATTACCGTTCATGCTGAGATTGCTGTCACACAGATCGGATACGTATCCAATCTAGGACCACAAATGAAAGTGACCTGGGTCGGATTTAAAAAAAATCGGACTTGCACCAATCAGACTTTCATTAAAAAGTCTGATATGAGTCACATATTTGGGCAAAAATGGACTGGTGACCTGTCCAGGGTGTACCATGCCTCTCGGGATAGACTCCAGCTTTCCTGTGATCCTGAGTTGGACTAAGCAGTACAGAAAATAGATCGATGGAGGAATGTAAAACTACTGATTGAAAAAGATTATTGAAAAGTGGAAATTATTTAAGACATTTGCCAGTGTTTTTTTGGAATGGGTGTCCCAGTAAGAACCCTCCAAGGTCAGATTGTATAATACTCAGAGAAACTGAAATAAACGCAAGTGTTACATCTCACACTCTACAGACCTAATTAGCATGTTAAATGTTGAAGTTCATGACAGCACACTTAAAAAAAGAACAAGTATGGTTTGTTAGGAAAGATTTCTTAGAGAAAGCTACTTCTCTCTTAAAAGAATATGGCAGAATGGCTTAGTTTCATCAAACCACAAGACTTCTGCAACAATGTCCTTTGGACAAATGCATTTGTGCAAGCGCTCTTCTGGACTGAGATGAGATATTTCTCCAAGTATCTGTTGGAGCCGCTTCTCCAGTGTGGGGATCACTGGGCCTCATTCACCAACCTTTAATATAACAAATTTGTTCTTAGAAAGCTGACACGTCGAACAAAATCAACATTTGTGTTGTTTTCTACTGTTCTGTTCTTAAACATACAATAATAAAACTACAGTAATGTTTTTGTCAGATTTTTAAATAACTTTGAGTGAAGTACAAAACGTTTTGCTATTTCAGATAAATAACAATACTGTAGATCCAAACTTTCTAATTTCCTTCAAGGGACAATTACACTATTTTTCAACCTTTTCATTCATTCAAGAACAAGTCACAGTCAAGACAGATCTAATTCAGGTCTTCTTGACACAATCAGTCCAAAAGACTGCACACATGCAAGATCCGTTTCCTCAACTAAAAGAATATCACTCCACAAATGTCCAAGTCACCAATGACTCCCAGATCCAACTGTTGAATGTGGTCTTTAGTTAGTAAAATTTACTAAAACTGTGTCTTTTTATTATTATAATTACTTTCATTAAGAAATAAAGGGTATTTCCTGGTTAATAACACCTATCAGACTCACCCAAAGGATTCGTCAGATGCACCCCTCACTCCGTAGGTGAACCTCATCTTAAAATGATGCCACAGCAGGTGGAAATTTGCTTTACAAACTTTATAAGGTACAGTGGGCTATGTGATGACATTTTCTTCTACAGTGTACTACGTCCCCCTTTAGCCATGGCACCACTACGATGTGAATCTTGACTTGCTCATGGAACCAGACTGTAGGCTGCTGTCCAAGTTCAGAAGGAATATATGTATATTTGTTTGTATATAAAGCTGTTTTTTAATGATTTTTAGCTCACCATGTGATTATTTATAATCAAGTAAACACTTTAAAATTAAGAAAATAAATCTTCATTGCACATCGTTATTACTATTTTTAGTTTTTATTCATCAGTTTGTCATTCTGTTTGTTATTTTTCCTCATCTGTTTCTCCTCTGTGTCTGTTTGCACATGGCCTAAGTCATGACCATTTTATGGTCATTTTTTGGGCGTATACCTATGCAAAGTAGGGGTTGTCTGGTCCGTCTTTTCATTCACCAATCTAAGAGGAAAGATATGAACATCTCAGCAGCCTATGAACATGTTGAACATGAATCTGACAGAGGGCTTTTGTACTCAAGTACAACTTAAGAACATATTTAAGAAGTTCCATAAGAAGATATTGGTGAATGAGGCCCACTGTCCCCAGTTCTCTGTTGACCACAGGCACTATTGTTGCCTTCACCTTCCAGGCTTCCTCCAGCTCTTCCTTGAGTCCTCAGTATTTCTCCAGTTTTTCATGTTTCCTTTTCCTAATATTGGCATAGTTAGGGATGGCTACAACCATACATAGCAGTTTTCCTCTGCTGCTTTTCCATGTGCACAATGTCCAGATGGTTGGTCTGACCTTCCTTATTTGGAAGTCCCAGAGGATCTTATCTCTCCCATTCTCATTCACCACCTCCTTCGGAGATGTTTCCCATTTTTACCTAGGTGTCTCCAGTCCATCCACTGGCAGGGAGCACTGACAGGACATGGCTGTCAATTGCCCGGATCTTGTTTTAACCATTAACCTGGCTTCTCAGGGCTTGCCTTACTCGTTACAGGTATTTGACTGTTGCTGTTTTCCTTGTGGCCATTTGCCTGTGGTATTCCAAGGTACTTGTAGTTCTCCTCAATATTCTGCTTTCTGGAAATGCAAGGCTCTCTGCATAAACTACTTTCCCTCGCTTTGTCACCATTCTGCCACATTTCTCCAGTCTGAATGACATTTGGATCAATTTGATTAGAATCAGGGTTGGTGCAGGAAAACACCTAAAACCTGCAGGACAATTGCCTTCTAAAACTGGAGTCGCCCATCCCTACCATAGCAGCTTAGATAGACTTCAATACTCAGCAAACCAAAAACAGGGTAAAGCAGGTATACAGAAATTTCTATGTTTTCTAAAAGTGTTTAAAAACTCTGTCGCTAGAAAAATGGTTATGTATACTCCAACCCCCTGTCTGTATTTTGTAATATTAGTTAAACTTTTGCAGATTTGCTGTTAAGGAGGCTGTAGACATGAGCCTGATTATGAAAAAAAATATGGATACTGAGACGCCATTTGCAAACAACTGCAGAACTTGACAGCTACTGTATATTCAATCTACAGTAAGTTGAGGCATCTAGTGGCAGACAAAAAAACATGGTGATTTGATTCCTAGCTGTCTCTTGGCTTGTCCCCTGTGTCTCTCTACACTGTCAACTGGTAAAACAACAAACTAAACTAAAAAAAAAGCAGCATGGATGCTTTTGCCTCAAACATCTTTTTAAATCCCTCCATGTACATAACCACCCAACATGAGTGAAACCCATAAGCAGTGTTGGACATCAACTATAAATTTTGTAGAAATGGCTTGATTCAGTGACAAAATCAGCATCGCTATTTGGAGTCTTAAATTACGATCAAACAAATAAAAAGACGCCAAATTGTCCTTTCCTGATGTTGTCATTGACTTCTTCATTATGGTGTTAAAATCTGGGTAATCCAAGTTCAGAGATTTGCATCAAGTTATGTGTTAGTCAGTGGTTGGTTAAAACATGTTAAAAGGCCAAGAACTGCCTACTTCTGAATTGTGAATTTAGACTGTTTACCTGTCTTTTGTCTTTTTTTTTCATTGTCATGGTCATTTATTTTTTGGACAGACAGACGGACAGGCGGATGGATAGATATTTCAAACATGTTGTGTTATTAACAATTTGTACATTTTCACATTCCATGTCTGACAAGGAGTAGCCAGAAGTATAAACTTATATAGCTCTGCCCCATTTCAACAATACTTTATAACACTCCACCTCTATCACACATCTCTATCTCAGTCTCATTAACCATGAATGAAAACCAAACACAACCAAAAACAATAGGTATGATAGATAATAAAGTCTCTGTTCTGTAAACAAAACTGCCCTTCAAAAAATATGTTATAAAAATATTAAACTAGGTAAAACTGCCAGTTAGTACCATTGTATTAAAAAAAAGAGAGGGGGAAAAAATACTGCACATCGTTGCTGTGTGTGTGTGTGAAGCTGAAATATCTCCCCTCATCACTGCTGTCAGACTGCTCTATGAGCAGTGAGTGAACTGCTCATAGAGCGACGCGATGCTGCTGCGACGCGACGCTGCTGCGACGCGATGCTGCTGCTGCCAGGACACCAGCCCACAAGTAACGCGGCCCATTGGGAATCCTACCAAACCTCTCCATTAGGGCTGCTCGATTATGGGAAAAATGATAATCATGATTATTTTGATTGAAATTGAGATCTCGATTATTTAACACAATTATAGATAAGAGGTTGGGTGGGAGGGGGGGGGGGGGGGTGACATTTTAAGTGTTTACTGTAGTAATGCAGACTAGTTTCTTTCCACCAGGTCCCCATAGCTATTGTTTGTCTCAGACCAGCAGCTATGTTCCGCTTGGTGTGATTTGGAAAAAAATAGCCTGGAGACATTTCGTTTTCACGTTGAAATCCGAGTCAATAAAATGTAGCGCAACATTTCTATACGGCTCTGGTGCGGCTTTACCACAGGTCTGTAGCGGTGGCAAAACATCGGACTGTCACCACGTCTTTCACAACACCCTCACTACACTCATCATACAGGGAAGACAGAGACAGTCCACTCAAATGGTGTTGAGATGGCAGTGATACCGTTTGTCCAAAGAGTTTCTTAAATCCCAGATTGTTCACTGTGTTAATTGAGAAAAAAGTTCTGTTTGTTTATAACGTTTGTCTCTCTGTGACTCTGGGAGCTGGTGGATTATTTAGTTGCGACTCACAAAAATTGAACATTTTTCTATTTTTTTGTGTTGCGTTGCAAGCCCCCGTGTGCACGTCTGTGTGCACGAACACAACATTTACATGCACGACTGTCGCCTGTCGCTTGGCTGGAGGAGGGCAGCGATTTTCGCTTCCTCGTGCAAGTTTACATAGAAAATGATGGAGAAGGAGCGACGCCGCCTCCCATGTGTCCAGGTGTCTGCAACTCGTTCTGAATAGTGATGTGTCGGTCACGAACGATTCGTTCAGTATGAACTAATCCTTTATATGACTCGGGAGTAACGGGTCCTCTCAGTGAGCGATTCGTTCATTTTCATGGGGTACCTCCTCTCGCCACATGGCAGGCAGCTGCATAAACTCAGTCAGTAGGTCAGGACAGGAAACAGAAATGATTCCTTCAGGACTCGCTCAGGTCCGTCCTCAGGTCCTCGTTCTTTTGTCACGTGACAGCCAGGCTGCTCAGGCATTTGTGACAGACAGCTCAGGGTGCACGGTCTCGTTCTCGGTCTCGTTCATCATTCAGGCTGTTTGGCGAGCAGTATGTTCGCTCTCGGATTGGTCTCTCTAATTCTTCTCTCTGTCACGTGACAGGCAACTCGGTCTCTGAACGGGTCTTCCTTCGTTCGTTCACAGCTCAAGCTGTATCAAGCTCAGCAGTACGTTCGCTCTCGGCTCGGTCTCTTGTTCATTTGTCACGTGATAGCTACCGAGTCACTGTTGCGCTGTTAAACAAAGGCAGGGAGGATGTAGGACACAAATCACTTTATTGTGGTGTGTATTTGCTTCCCTACGTTTTCACATGGTTTGAATTGCTTGTGGCATTACCAGTAGTTTTGTTGCCTTCAGTATTTACTGCTTGAGAATCGCAGACTTTTTTACAACGCCACCTGCTGTAAAAATGAACGACATGATTCGTTCAAGATTCGTTCACTTTACTGTTCGATAGTAAAAGACCTGGGTTAGTGAAAAGAGTCGAACTTCGCATCACTAGTTCTGAATAAAAGCGGTCGGGGCTGTGGGAGGAGTCTGCACCAAAGCGCTGCAATGACAGCTGTGCTCGATCTGAAAACAGCACAAATCGAAGGACAAAAAATAATCGGACCATTTCATTTTTATGATCGTTGAAAACCCAGATCGTCATTGCGATTAAAATTCGATTAATTGCCCAGCCCTACTCTCCATTAGTCAACATTGCTCTTGATGTGTATTTCAGCGTGAGAAATCGGAGGTTTAGCATGAGAAGCCACTCAAATGCGCAAGTCTCACGGTCAATGCGTGAGAGTTGGCAGCCCTGTAAACAATGCGGCTTCACCACAAGTGCTTCACCACAGTCTCGTGCTGCAACATGCTGCTGTCAAGTATGACACGAGAGAGATAACTCCGCAAGAAACAAAAGTGTTCAGTCGGGATACTCCATTGTGAAACCTGTTGGCATACTCAGCCTATGGTAAAGTAAGATAGAAAAAAATAAATTAATAAAAAGTAATAGCGGCCGGCAAACTCATCGCACTAATTTTTTCTTACCGTGCAGTTAATTGACTTATTGCTTATCGTGACAGGCCTAGACCCAAATACATCGTATCTATAGTGTGTGTTTTTGGATTTTACACCCAAGCAATTTAGGTTAAATGGACTCTACTCTGTTTATCTCATTAGCGTGTCATTTGAGCTGTTTTTGAACACAATTACAAAAAACTATATATTTATGCTCAAGTCACCCAAAATCCAAAAAGATATACACCACTGACCACTTCATCAGGCACACCTTTTTAACTGCCAGTAAATCTTATTGCACGCATGGCCGAGATGACTTGCTTAGGTTCACACCAAGCATCAGAATAGGTAAGAAAGGGGATTTAAATGACTTTGAATGTGACATGGTTGTTGGTGCCAGACTGACTTCTCTGAATATTTCAGAAACTGCTCATCTATTAACAAATCCGAACTGAAAAAAGTACTATTTATTACAATAAAACCACCAAACACTTTTTTTTTTACCCGTTTACTTAAATGACAGATTTATCGAAAGAAATGTAGTGCCTGTCCATTCCAACCCACTTTTAACTGCAGAGATGTTATCTTTAGATCTGTGATTACATCGGCATTATATCGATTATACTGGAAAATTCTTTAGCTTACCACTAGAGGGAGACAATCAGTGGTACGCATACCACCGTTTGAGAATATGGGTCCAGGGGATATTTTCTTGGCACACTTTGGGCCCTTTAGTAACAAATGAGAATAGTTAAACACCACAGCCTACCCGTGTACTGCTGCTGGCCATGTCCATTCCTTTATGACCACAGTGTACCCATTTTCTGATGGCTACTTTCAGCAGGATAATGAACTATGTCACAAAACCCAAATAATCTCAAATTGGTTTCATGAACATTACAATGAGTTTACTACACTCCACTGACCTCCACAGTCACCATATCCCAACCCAATAGAGCACCATTGGGATGTGGTGGGAGGGAAGAGTCTCATCGTTAATGTGCAGCTCACAAATTCACAGCAAAGGCGTCACACTATCTCATCAATATGGGTCAAAATTGATGAGGAATGTTTTCAACATCATATTGCATCTACGCCACCAAGAAAGCAAAAGCAATCCAGTACCTGCAAGGCATACCTAATAAAGTGGCCTGTGAGTATATTTAAAAGTATATGATTGTTCTTGATCACATATAGCCATTCAATATGCATTTCTCTGTAATTAAATGCAATTTATAGTTCCTATCTTGTGGCTTGTAAGTTATGCTGAATGTTATTACTATCATACTTTCACTTCACTTTTTAATTTGTCATTTCATGCCGGACAGTTTCAATAAAAAACAACCTGTCCTAACTCAAACAATTTCATGTGTAATGTAATAAAATGAACTGACTTGAGAAAAACTAAAACTATGTGGACACAATCAAAATGTGCCAGAAGTGGCACAATAATTAACACAATGTCAGACTGTCAAAATGCAAAGCTTTAAGAGTATGCCTCTGACTTGTCTAATGGTATTCTAACACAAGGTATGTTCAGTCAATGCAAATTTATCATGGAAAACTCAAAAGCAACATGACCTTCTAGAATTAATACTCTGGTTACTCTGCATATTCTAGAGATCTTGCTGTAAGCAACTGTCACTGGAATTACTGTACTTTGTACTGACAGAGCCCGACCCAATGGAAACTGTTGACAGTGACTTCTGAGTATTATCCTGAGTGACTGGGACATTGCAGCAGAATTTTTAAGATGCATTTTCCTAAAAACATGTTTATCAGCACAAATAAAACTGCACGCATCCATTTTAGAGAAGGATTTCAAAGGGGTTAACTGAAAACGCAGCACGTAAGCCTGCAATGATGTACATATTCAGATAGTTTGGATTCATGGATAAAATGTTCCTGTGTAATACTGATAACTTTATCATTCCACAAATACTATACAGTAGATGATGATTGGTGCATTTATTTCCAAGAAATATGACAAATGGGACTGAAGAGTCTGAGTAGAATGGTCACTTAAAGTCTGTGAAATCCACTAGATAAAAAGCACTATGTTGACTGAGACACTCAACAATAGGCGCTCTGCTGTGTCTACAGCAGGGGTCGGCATCCTTTGTGACCTGGAGTGCCAGTTTGAAATTTTCTTCTCAACAAGTGTGCCATTATAAACTGTAACGCACAGTTAAATTATGACAACAAAATACAAAAACATTTCCAACATATATGTAATTTTATTCCATCCATATAGAGCACATCCACTTCTCGTCCTCCAGTTCTGGATACTTTTGGCCCTTTTCAGCCAGAAAGGTCTTGATTATGGAGGACCGAAACTGCCAAAATGAAAAATCACTGTCTTATGCATCGCAAAGAAAACTATCCTTCTGAACTGGAAAACTAAATTAATATATTTATAAAGAAGTTTAGTAATCTCTTAGTAGACCATGTCAGTACTGAGACAATGTCTGCCTTCTCAAAGAATCAGTTAGATGAATTTCACTCCATCTGGTCCCCTGTGATTAGCTCCATCACTTACTGTAGGTGGAGGATTGTGACCTAGACGCTTTGGGGGTTGGATCTTGGTGGGGGGTGCCTGATGGCTGCGGGTGCTTGGTGGTTTCGCACAGTGGGAATCTGGGCTGCTCTGTTGTGAGGGTGGCACTGTGTCCAGTCCTGTTGGAGGCTGTGGGGGGCCTGCGGATGGGGCCGCCTCATGGAAGTGGGGTTTGGCCGCTGGTGGGGCTTGGGTTGGATGGCGTTTGCTGTGGGCTGGGCTGTTCTGGGACAAGCTGGGTGGGGGTTCTGGGCTCTGGTGCCCAGGAGTGGCTCCCACTCTTGCGGTGGGGTGGAGTGGTGGTGGTTGGTGCCGGGGGGTCTGGGCCTGCCCAGATGTGCCGCCATTGGGTAGGTTGGTGCGTGCCCTAGGGTCTGGTTGTCACCCCAGGGCTAAGGGTACGACCCGGGGACAGGGAATGGGGTAGGGGTTTGAAGGGGGACTGAGGGGGGTTTGGGGAATTGTAGGGAGAGGTGTTGGGCTGGGTTTAGGGGTGAGAAAAAAACAAAACAAAATGGAAAATAAATACAGAAATATAAATATGGCTCATTAAACAAATGACAAACCAATAAATGATACAAAAAATAAATAAACTAATAAACTGTTTTTCCATTAAGAAACCTTTAAAATATGACACAAATTTATATTTCTTTTGTAATTCAACTGTTAATTTAACTGTGTTAATATGCCTGTTTTATTTTAGTTTTCCATGTCATTTTCAGGTCAATTTATCTATTTATTTGGTGATTTTTTTTTGTTATTGTTGTTTTTATGTCTGTATTTATTTCTATGATAATTTCCTTTTACATTTTCTTATCTACAAAAATATTAATTTCTGTATTTTATTTTCATCTAACATTTTATTTATTTATTGACACCTTTTTTTATTCACAGTCACAGGCTGTTAACGCTGGGAGAGCTGTGTAGCCCATCCTTCCTGCACGGCTCTGCCAAGTGTGGCTTCAGCAGGGAAATGATGGTTTTAAAGCAGTACAACCCTGGCAGAAATGGCTGACTTTCAACAGAAAATCTTACAGGATCTTCGGCACATTGCTCTTTTAGCTGAAAAATTACACAATCACTGATGACTGTTTACTGTTTGGTTCGGATGCAGTAAGTGAGAGGATGTTCCAGCTGCGTATGTGCACAACAAATGGGCTGAAAGTTCTGGTAAAGTTGGCTGTGATGCTTAGAGAATGTTTCCTGGATAGTTGAGATGAAAACTTTTCTATGTCCATTGAAGGTCGCAACAAAAATTTAAAGAACCTTCCCCCAACCTACAGTTTCCATTCCTCTTTTCCAGTCCACTGCAGCCGCTGCTCCCAGAGAATAACACGCTCTCTGATTGCAGAGCATATTCGAGCATATTTAATTTAATTCTCTTATCATGCAAGTTATTGTCATGATCTGTAGGTTTTATTTTAGGTTTTGTAGTCTTGTCATGTATAGTTCTGTTTTCATGTCTTTTAGTATGTTTCCACTTGTGTATTCTGTCTGCAGGGCAGATGTTTGTGTTTTTATGTACAATGAACGGCTGACCGGGTTATTTCATATTTAACGAGAAACTCTGTCCATGGCAGGGCAGTGTTGAGCATGTGGCGGTATCTGTCCCACATGTGTTGTATACATTTACATACACTACCGTTCAAAAGTTTGGGGTCACTTTGCTATGGGATTCAATAGGGAAGTGACCCCAAACTTTTGAACGGTAGTGTAGTTTCTCACCACCTCAATCAGTTGTTAACTATCCTTTCAGCCTTGCATCAGGGGAAATACGAAAGCCGCAACTTTCCACTTCATTCATTTCCACATTAACATCGCCCACTTCAAATGTTCGACCAATTACACAATACTTTTTGGAGCCCCACGAGAAGAAAGTTCCGCTCTGCTGATGTCAAGAGCTGTCCCCATTCACATCTGCAAGAGCAAAATGATAAACAAAAAAAAAAAAGTTTTCGATCCACACCCATGGTATACTTGTCCCTGTTTCCGAGGGGGTCCTGCAAGGGGACGTTCCTCATCCAGATGAAGATGGGATGCTTCTCCATCTCCTGTTTTTCCTATCTCAGAGGAGATCACTCTCCCTACACCTCTGTTTTCTGCGCCCAAGCAGGATGCTCTTTCTCCACCTCTGGTTCCTGTGACCAGAGAGGTTGATCTTCCCCCACATCTGGTTCCTGTCTCCCACGGGGTCGCTCCTCCGCCCCCTTGGTTCTTGGTCCTGGCAGGGATCGCTCCCCCTCCACCCTTGGTTCTTGAATCTGAGGGGTTGCTCCTGAGGGGATTGCTGCTCACTAGGTGCCCTGTGGTTTGCCAGAGCTGATCCTGCTACTCTGTCATCTGGTTTCTGGCTGCTCTTCGTTGCAGCCTCTGAATGCCCTCCAGAGCCCAGTCTCCTGCTGTCACAACCCCCGGGCAGCCCCCTCGATCTCATCTCCGTCTCCTGTCAGTGTGACCTTCCAGCCACCCTCCAGAGCCCTGTTACCAGAACAGTTTGTTTTGGCAACATGCCAATAGTGTTTGATTATGGATTTTCTTGTGCTGCATTTAAATCTTGCGCCCGCAATGTTGCTGCAGGATGTGCAGTGATTTCCTTCACTGCCAGTCTGTTCGCCATCACTTTTACCACATGATCCTGTTGTCACAGCTCCAGAACCTGGTAGGGATCCAAGGTACTGCATTAGACTGGTTCAGGTCTTATTGATGGATAGAACCACGTGTGTCATTATAGCTGGCTTCAAGTCTGTTATGGATCCACAGGGTTCCACAGGGCTCAGTTTTGGGGGACCTCATTTTTTCATTATATCTGCTTCCTTTAGGGTTCATCCTGAGAAAGCATGGCGTATTTTTCCATTTGTATGCCGATATGCAGATATATCTACCTACCTCTAAAAATAAAGGATGCCTTTTCTCTTATGCCTTCATGACATCAAGGAGTTGATGGCCCTGAATCTTCTGAACTGTAATGAGAAAAAAAACAGCAGCTATAGTGTTTGGGATGAATGGTTCCAGCGACTCCTTCCCGGTTGATCTGGGCCCCTTATTTAGCTTTATAAAACCAACTAATTTAGGTTTTAAATTGGACAGTGATTTTAAACTCAATGTCAGGGACACAACACATAAAGAGCCTTTATGGATGACTAAACATCGGTTCCAGGGTGCAGGTAGCTCCTTCAGGGGCTTAAATGGCTCATTCAGTGGGCAAGGATGAGCTTCAAGCCCACTAAGTCCAGGTCTCTGGTCCTGAAAAAGGGCAAAGTATCACTTTGCCCTTTGTTTTGGGAGGGACCAAAATTCCATTAGTGACTGGAAAAACCTGTAAAGACTCTGGGGAAGACTTTTGACAGCTCCCTGAAGGACTCAGCAGCCATACATTAAACAAAGTGCGACCTGGCAACCTAGCTCACAGACACTGACAAATCTGGTATTCCAGGAAAATTTAAAGCCTGGATCTACCAGCAAGGAGTCTTGCCTAGAATACTCTGGCCCCTTCTATTCTACGAGGTACCACTAATAACAGTGGAGGCACAACAGAAGTCCATCAGCCAGTATCTCAGGAGATGGCTGGGGCTACCACAGTCCCTGAGCAGTATCGTCCTGTAGGGCTGGGCAATTAATCAAATTTTAATCGCAATTATGATCTGGGTTTTCAACGATCATAAAAATGAAATGGTCCGATTATTTTTTGTCCTTTGATTTGTGCTGTTTTCAAATCGAGCACAGCTGTCACTGCAGCGCTTTGGTGCAGACACCTCCCACAGCCCCGACCGCTTTAGTTTTATTCAGAACGAGTTGCAGACACCTGGACACATGGGAGGCGGCGTCGCTCCTTCTCCATCTCCATTTTCTATGTAAACTTGCGCGAGGAAGCGAAAATCGCTGCCCTCCTCCAGCCAAGCGACAGGCGACAGTCGTGCATGTAAAATGTTACGTTCGTGCACGCAGACGTGCACACGTGGGCTTGCGACGCAACACAAAAAAATAGAAAAATGTTCAATTTTTGTGAGTCGCAACTAAATAATCCACCAGCTCCCAGAGTTACAGAGAGACAAACGTTATAAACAAACAGAACTTTTTTCTCAATTAACACAGTGAACAATCTGGGATTTAAGAAACTCATCAACACTTTGGACAAACGGTATCACTGCCATCTCAACACCATTTGAGTGGACTGTCTCTTTCTTCCCTGCATGATGAGTGTATGAGGGTGTTGTGAAAGACGTGGTGACAGTCCGATGTTTCGCCACCGCTACGGACCTGTGGTAAAGCCGCACCAGAGCCGTATAGAAATGTTGCGCTACATTTTATTGACGCAGATTTCAACGTGAAAACGAAATGTCTCCAGACTATTTTTTTCCAGATCACACCAGGCAGAACATAGCTGCTGGTCTGAGACAAACAATAGCTATGGGGACCTGGTGGAAAGAAAGTAGTCGGCATTACTACAGTAAACACTTCAAATGTCACCCCCCCCCTCCCCCCCAACCTCTTATCTATAATTGTGTTAAATAATCGAGATCTCAATTTCAATCAAAATAATTGTGATTATCATTTTTTCCATAATCGAGCAGCCCTATCGCCCTGTACAGCCATTCCACCAAACTGCAGCTTCCTTTCAGTGGACTAACAAAGGAGTTTAAAGTCATCTGCTCCAGAGAGGAGTTGATGTATAGGGACTCTGCAAATGTCAGAGTTGCATCAGCAGGAATTCTTGTGAAGACCGGGAGAAAGTGGCAAGCACATGAGGGCATCACCATAGCAGAGGCACGACTGAGACACAAGACGCTGTTGGCTCCATGGCAAGGGGGTGAGCAGGTTTTTGGTGTTTTCAAAAACTGCGGAATGACTTGCCCGTGGAAAGGAGAGGTGCCAGCTGGTTCAGGACAAGATTCAAGCAGAAGTGGAGCTCTCTCGGCCTCTCTTCCCTTCATCTCATGGGTGGCTGTGGTTTGGCGCAGCTAAGCCTTCTGTCTTGGCATGCTGTGGGTGACGGCCAGTCTTCTGCGTGCAGAGTGGCTGGCTGCTGAGGCATGGAAATCAACTGCTCTGTGGATGCTGTGCTCGCTGCTAAAAGTCCCCTCCGATCACAGTACAATTGAGCTGCGACATTTGAAACTCCTCTGCATGCTTTCCGGGGCTGTGCCCATGCCAACAGAGTAAGGCGGCAGGTCTTGGGCTGCTTGGGCTGCTTTCCGCCACCACTCCTTGGAAGAATGCTGCTGTTTTGGCTCTGTGTAGCTTTATGCTCTGTCTGTTCGGCCTCCATTCTGCTCGGTTCGGTTCTGATGTGGGCTTGTTGGCTGTCCACTGCACGAACCGCATTGACTCTGCTTGGCTGCCAAAGCATGGACTAATTGGCCAAGCAGGCTTATGCTGTTTTAAATTAATTTTCTCTGTTCGCATTAATTTGTTTATTTAGTTGCATGAGTTCGTATTGGCTTCTTATTGTCTGTTGCATATTGATAATTTTGCATGTCTGTATGTTAAACGGGGCTGCTTTGCAGCGTAAAGTCCCTCAGTGGCGTAGCTGGTTGCCTTTTTGTGCTGTGCACTGCAACCCTGTTCTATTACATATGAATTTGATGGGAGTGGGAAGAATCCCGCAAGGTCACCTAAGCAGAGCTTTAAAAGGCTGAAGCATCATACATCAAGTTTTTCATCCAATCAGTCTACAACATCCTACCAAGCCTGGCCAACTATGCACACTTGGGACCTAGCCGACACCCCTGAGTGCAAGTTATGCCAGAAGAGGGGAACCCTAGAACACATCTTGAATTGCTGCCCAAAAGCGCTCGGAGAGGGATGATACCACTGACACCATGACCAAGTTTTAAGAACTTTGGCAGACTCCATCTGCACAGCAATCAGGCTCAGTAAAACTCAGGCTGCCCCCAAATATTCAAACGGGACAGGAGGCTCACCAACATCAGCCAAGCTCTGCAGGGGAGCTGGCAGCTTCAAGCAGACCTCAGAAAACAGCTTAAGTTTCTGGTCAACATCACATCTACGTCTTTCCACCCAAACATGATATTAACATCAGTGTCTACTAAGCAAGTAGTTCTTCTGGAACTGACTGTGCCCTGGGAGGACCAAATGGATGAGGCCAATGAGTGTAAGAGGGCTAAGTATGATGAGCTCATTACAGAGTGCCAGAGTAATGGCTGAAGAGCCCGCTGAGAGACAGTCAAGGTCAGGGGCCGAGGCTTTGCTGGCCATTCTCTACTGCTACCCATACTCCTTGGAATCAAACTACTGCGATCTAGGAGAGCCATCAAGAACACTTTAGAGGCCGCAGAGAGGGATTCCAGGTGACTGTGGATCCATAGGGGATCCGTGGAAAAAAACACCACCTGGACACAAGGCAGGGACAGATACCCCCTGTCTGGGTCACCCGGGCAAGAGTGTATGAAGATTAAAGACCCGAAACACCCTATGACCCCGGGTTCTTCACCGATGACATGTCCAAGTAGCACAAGAAGGTGTATACAACTCTAAACTAGACCGCCAGATTAAATTGGTGGTAAAGTATAACTTTTTCAACCTTTGTCAACTCACTAAGGCAAAATCATTTTTAAATGATCTGCACTTTGAGACAATAATTCATGCCTTCATCACTTCCCAGCTGCATTACTGTAACACACTTTATCTTGGAGTCAACCTGTCATCTCTCTTGTGTCTCCAACTCATCCAAAATGTTGGTGCTGGTCTTCTGGTTGGAGCGCTTAAGAGATACCACATTATGACTATTTTAGCATCGCTTCACTGGCTGCCTGTGCATTTTTAAGATTCTTTTATTTGTTTTTAAACACTTAAATGGTCTGGTCCCGCTTTACCTCTCTGAGCTGCTTTTGGCGACGCCTCAGTTCAGCTGACCAGCTCCTTTTGGAGGTATACCGAGGTCTATGCAGAAGCTCAGAGGGGACAGAGCCTTTGCGATCGCTGCTCCTAAACTGTGGAACTCTTTGCCACTACAGGTTAGAGAAGCCCCATCCCTGTCCGTTTTTAAAACCCGCCTGAAGACCCATTTTTATGACCTGGCTTTCGATTTAACATGAGACTCTTGCTTTTATTGCTTTATTGTTTTTAGTGTTTTATTGTTTTATAATTTTACTGCTATTGTGTCTGTTTTTACGTTGCATTTTATTTTACTTCTAAATTTTTTGCTTCTATGCTGTGTTTGGCATTTTGTTTCAACTGACATATTAAAGTGCTCTATCTATAAATTTGAGTTGAGTTTTGTTTTCTATATACAGAAAAGACTGTATACAGTCCTTTTGCATACCCCTTGATTTCCTATTCACCTTGCGAATCCATTGTAGTCTTCATGTCATTTACCTGTTGTGTTTCATGGTTGGTCTGTGAATAAAACCTTCATTCTTTCGCTGGTCTGCCTTGTGAGCCTGCATCCCTGACAGTTTCCCTCACTGGTAAGGACAAGTATACAGAAAAAATAAATAAATTCAACTACATGGTAATTTTTTTTATTTGATTAAACAATACAGCTCTCGTTGGCCATGGTTAGATGTTTTTAAATTTGGAATTAATTACTTAGAATTAAATCATTCGTAATTAAAGTATTTCCTTTATGTTTACATGGAAATAGTAATTCCGAATTGAGGTTTACATAGAAAACATGTTTGATCGCCTTTATTCAATTCTGGTTAAGGTCTGGGGGTTGGGAAGGGTTCTGATTGAACAGGGGGTGGATGTGACGTACTTACATCTACCAGACGAAAACAAACTCCAGTTCCTGCTTCCTTTCTTTTAGGCTACAACATGAAAGACCACATAGTAAGCAGTATTTTCGCCTTGATTTTAAATATAGTTTTTAAAGCAAAGGCTTGGCATTAGCATACAACTTCAGTTTCGTCAGCTGAGGCGAAGTGAGATAGAGTACCATATGTGTGTCATTAATTAAAGAAAAGGGAACGAGTGTGCACGGAACAACCAGAATTAATTTAAAGCGTAATGAACGTATACATGATCGAAGAATTATTAAATTCAGATTTAAAATCAGAATAGACCAGCCACTGACTTCAGGTTTAAGTTTAATTCGGAATGGTCATTTTAATTTGTAATTGGGTGTTTATGAAAGCATTTTAAGTGCTTTTAAAGAGGGTTTAATTTTTATTCTGAGTAAAAGGGGAATTAAAACTCGTGCAAACGTGGCCATTGTCCCATTGTACCAGTGGTCAGGACAGGGCGCACTGCACCCCAGCAGTCGTGGAGTTGGTTTCTGATGCACAGCCTCTGAGATGCATTATGAAGCGTGCCGCAGCACCCTGTGCGAGTTTCCCAATTGAGTAACTGAGCCATTTTTATTTAGTTCAGTTCAGTCAAGTAAATAAGATCATTTTTACATTATTATTATTATTATTACAGTGAAATTACTAAATTTTTTCATAAAACACCGCTGGGCCATGTAATGTATCTCAGAGGCTGTGAATCGATGTTATTAAATTTTTATTCACTTTTATTCAAACTGTACAAAGCAAGTACAGCTAACGGATGTATGAATAACACCGCTGCTAAGTGATGTAGAGCTGAAATAGAGGACAAAACTAAGAAGATGATGCTCCAAGCTGACCTAGAACACCCTCTCTGCGTCCACACCAAGCAGTAAACAGTCATCAGTGAATGTGTGATTTTTTTTCAGCTAAACGAGCATCATGCCAAAGATACTGTATAGTCTCCTGTCGATAGTCAGCCATTTCATTTCTACTGGCTTAAAACCTTCATTTCCTGAAGCCACACGTGGAAGAGCCATGCAGGAAGGATCGGGTGGACAGCTATCCATGCACTAACAGCCTGTAACCGGTTCAGTGTTGACTGACCATTAGGCGAGGATCTGCCCCAAGGACATGCCTTGAAAGCCCACCCCACCCTACATTTGCATAATGAGGCAGAAATGCATGCAGAAATATAAAAAGGAGACAGAGAAATGTAAAAAGAAGACCCAGAAATAAATATGCTCGGAAAGATAAAAAAAGAGGAAGACAATGTCAGATCGGAAATAATGAAGACGTAAATATGACTGTGAATACAAAAAAGTGTAAATAAATAAATAAATAAAATGTTAGATGAAAATAAAATACAAAAATAAACTATTTTGTGGATAAGAATATGTCAAAGGACAATAATACATAAATAAATACTCACATAAAAATAAAGGAGAAAAAAATAAATAAAACAAAATGACCAAATAAATCCATTTTACTTAAAATGACATGGAAAAGTAAATAAATAGGAATATTAAGTTAAATTAAAACAGTTGAAAATGACTCAACCCTTGGTCTACAGAGTCACCAGAATCACCAGTGTGACCAAGAAAATAGACGTATAAAATGGTTACAGGCAACAGCTGTAAAATAATGGTAGTTGCTGTAATAATGGTAATTTTCTACAACTGCACAGTTGTAGAAAATTTGTAGAAGACTGGATGTCATATTAGCTGTTTAGAACTTAATATTTAAATAACTGATGCCCACAATGCAGAAGAGTACAGCAAAGAGTTTTCAGGTAGCTCTTTCCAAGTTTGTAACAGCAAAGGCAAGAAATTGTGAAATTAGAAAGTGATAGGACAGACTTAATTTCCCAGAATACCTTGCTGTATCAAAGTCTTCAAAATGATTGTTTAAAGGAGTCATCACCCAGAAATTGTACTTTTTCAAGTTAAAGAATGTGTATTGGTGTTGAACTGAATTATTAACTTCCCCGAAAGCCTTTTGTAAGGTCAATTTTTCCGTCTGGGCCCTTTACTCTGGTCGTGACCTCACACGTGAAGATAAAAAAAACCCAGTTTTGATCGTACTTTGTGTGGTGTGCTCCGAAAAAGTAATCACGGAACAACCCGCACATGACAATGATGTCCAGCAACTCATCTACAACCTAGTCCTCTGAGCCGGACAAACGTTGAAACGTAGAAGAAGAAACATAGCAACAACTGGCAAAAAACGTAGAAGAAGAAACATAGCAACAATCTGAAAACACAACACACAGCATGGAAGGGGATATATAGGACAAGGGAATGATGGTGGTCTTGGGACTATTGTTAACAGAAAAAGCCAGAACTGAAAAAGTAAAGCCAGAACTGAAAAAGTAACAGGCTGGAGACGGCGTGAACACGGACTTTGTTTACTTCCTTGTTCCTTAGCCAGCTCGCTCGATGATTGGCTACATTCCGTGCCACATCACCACCCACGCAGTCACAATGCATGAGTCGTCGGCGTTCTTCAGAAATCGGCACTGAAATATTAAACATGTTCAATGTTCCCAATTGTCGGCTACGACCCGTTTCGGAGTGGATTATTGGAGCAAATCGGCTCGTAACACACCACAGACCAAATGATGATTGGACAGGGAAATCTCACAATGATCGGGCGTTTGAAGTCCGAGGTCAGGAAGAACCAAAGGAAGGACAAAAACAGCCCAAATATCGTTATGTGTGTACCAGGCATAAGCTGTAGATGTTTTGGAGTCTGACACACTGTGAATGCATTGGGCCAGCCCCCCTTCCAACTCTGGCCTACCTGCGGCCAATCAGAGTGCACCTCATTAACATTAGTCAAAAGCTTGTATGAACTCTCACGAGACAAAGTTGTAGTATGAGCAAAGGGTCAGAACAAGCTCTGTGTTTGATTTTTTTTTTTTTATAAGTTTTCAAAAAATATTTAAAGACACCTAGAGGACAGTGGATACAAGAAAAAAACAGGTGATGACACCTGTAAACATATCAGACATTTTGTTTAGACCACACAGTGAAATGAGCTAATACATTACACTTTACTCATGTGAAATATGTGATATATTAACTTATACCATACTCCCTTTGAAATACAATGACTGTCTAATCACACTATTTCTCATTTGGTTGTGCAAGTCTTAATAATGAATGCTGAAATCATGTGAAGCCAATTTAGCCTTGGAGGCAGTAGTGTATTGTGTGTAAGGCAAGGTAAGGCAAGGCAAGGCAGTTTATTTATATAGCACATTACATGTACAGGACAATTCAAAGTGCTTTACATAAAACATTAAAAGGATTACCGATGGTGCAAAGAAAGCATTCAGAAGTAGTAAAAAGGCAGCTTCAAATAGCAAAAATCACAATAAAATCAAAAACGACATTAATTATATTCTTTAATTTTGAATTTTGTAAAAGCTGCCATGGATTGACACCATTACTGTATAATCATCACACAATTTTGTATCAGATGTTTGCAAATGAACTTATAAACTGTGCTGATGCATACTGAAAAGTAGTCCAATCTGTCAAAATCCATCTGTTAAGCTTTGTATCCGTCTGAAATAAATCTTTTAAAAAAATCCATGAAAAGACATCAAAAGTGCATGCAAGATAGCCCAATACTCTCACGATACTATAAGCCTTTCGCAAAAAAAATCTGCAAAATTCTTAAAACAAGAAGTTAAGCTGGGCACACACATAAAAATTATTGGGCTGTTTTTGTCCATATTTTCCCCCTTCCCGACCAAGGACGCCAAACGCCTAAATATCTTAAGTCTTGTAAGATTATCCTATAAAATTATCCTGTGGTCCGAGGTGTGTTAAGAGCGAATTTGTCCTGAATATCGGCTCCGAAATGGGTCATGGCCGATAATCACAAGAATTAAACATGTTGAATATTTACGACCAAAAATCTTTATGTGTGGGGAAAGCCGACGACTCCTGAGTTGTGACTCTGTGGATTGTGACGTGGAACAGAATGAAGCCAATCCAGAGAGCAAGCTGACTGAGGAGCAAGGAAGGATATAAAGTCAGTGTTCACGCTGTCTCCAGTCTGTTAATGTTTTCAGTTTTGGATTTTTCTGTTAGCCATAGTTGCAAGACCACCATCATTACTTCATTGTTGTGTTGTGTTTTCCGGTTGTTTCCATGGTTCTTCTTCTCCGTTTTTCCAGTTGTTGCTGTGTTTCTTCTTCTTTGTTTTTGTTAGATCATGTTTAATCACGCAAGACTTCTGGCTTGGAGTACTAGATTCTAGATCGGCTGCGGAACAGAATCATTGTGTGTGGTGTTCTGTACTAAGATTAATGGAGCACACCACACCACACACAGTATGATCAGAACTGTTAAATGCCAGATTTTTTTTTAATCCTCATGTGTGGTGTTTCTAACAGATAAAAAAAAATCTCTTCAGATTTAGAAAATTCTTATGTGTGTAATAGTTTTTAAATACTTAGCTGCCAAGACAAAACTTCATCTTTCAGCAATAATACTCTCAAAAACAGGGTATTTCTAGATACTCTGTGTATTTTGTGTCCGACTTTTTCCCCCCTTAATGTTATTTTAACCTCTTAGGGCTTAGCGGCTATATATATGGACAGCACTTTATGAAAATTCAGAACATTGGTCCACATATGTGGACATCATTTTTCTCTAAAAGTACATAACATCAATATATGAAGCTTGGTTTTTATTCTAATTGGGTTAAAACATGCCCAAATAGCAAAGAGAAATAAAAAATGCATGTAAAAAAACTGCTTGGGCCTTAATTGAAACACAGCAGCAGTCATGTCAAAAACGTTACAGAAATGTGTCATTTCTGACTTTAAGTCTTTTGAAATTGAGATTATCTTGTACTCATTTTACCATTATGGTAACAGAAATTATAACCATAAACATTAGCATGTTGCAAGTTTTCTTTGTAATTGATTTTCAATTTACATGCTTACTTTATATTACAAATATGATGGTGGTTTGGCTTCTGTTTTCATACATGTAGGTTGTAGAGCTGTGCATCTTAACTGGTTTCACAATACGATTCAATTCAGCAATGCATCACTATGTGTTACATCCTCAGTTTTCTTTATCACTGCCCATTGTTACTTTCTTCATCAATGAATATAAGCAGTCAGATAATTATAAACTCCCTGTTTATTTATAATTATTTCAGAAATCAGTTTGAATGCCCTGATATTGACAAAAATCATAAACATGTCAACAATAATGTTATTTTCAATTTCACAGTTGAACTTTATTTGTCCATTGTCGGAAAATCAAGAAACATTACTATAATGGAACATTGTTAACAAAATTTCTTGCAGTAAAGCAGTGTTTTGTTCCTACAGTCTTACATGTTTTCATGCTCTCCTTTATGACCAGAAAACATTTGCCTGCAAGTATTCTAGTCAATTTGTAATTGAACACAGAGAACATTGTTGAGGTAAACATTTGCTGATGAACAAAGTTCCCAACCTTCCCAACCTATTTTGTTTGGGGACACCCTTCATGCAAATACTAAAAAGCCATGGAATATCTGCCCCAATGGCTCTGAATGTTCAAAGCCTCGGGGATCGCCTGTGCTCTTTGGGTGACCACTTTGGGGGGGTCCCGGACCCCAGGCTGGGAACCACTGCCCTAAATGATAGATGCAGCTTTCAGCTCTACGTTTTTAACAAAACCTTACTTACTGGCCTCATCTGAACCTGTAAGAGCTGTCATCACAATGGCTAAAATTGGACAAAGAGCGTTTATGTCAAGAGGAGTGTGATAAACGCTGTGTAAAAGTGTCCTTTCCAAGAGACTCAGTCAATTCAAAGACTAGAACTGCAATCACTGATTTCAGGGACAGTCATCTTGACAGATATTCTGATAGAATCTGGACAGTTACTTGACTGACTTACTTAATGTGAGCATCAATCAGTGACAAGCTCACACAAATCCTAAAATGTCTGCACATTCACGTTAAGTGCATCTCAAAGCCGATTGCAACCAGACTGACTGCTTAGAAAATCAGTTTTTCACAGATGTAACTGACAGCCAGGGCACTGCAGAAGCCAAGGGAAAGAAATTACTTCTGCTAAGATAAATGAATGTGCATTCTTACATCCAAAAACATTAAGCATGTAGTCACAAGTAAACAGTGTTGGAGATAAAGAGCTATCACAAAGCAGCTGCACTGATGTTCTGTTCTACAGCATTTATGCTAAGCACGACTGATGACCTTGCATTAAAAGAGGTGTGACAAGGATGGTGCAGTATCATAGGAGCTTTATTAACACATTTATAGATGGAATGATTCAGTCAGACATGTCTCTGCTCTCTGTAGTGATATTTTGGTTCTTTAAATGCCACACAGTCAATGTGTGATGTGTAATGTTAAAACACGTGTGTGCTGTGTTTCTGCTGTGAAACATAAACAATACACGGTTGCGTTGAATAAATAGCAGGCTGCATACTCCTTATTTGTTATAAAGCACTGTAGGCAGGTCTGTAAATTGAATTTTCTGTAAAATAAAATATAGTCATTATAAACTTTAATGTTAAATCTGTGAACTGCTATTGTCAGAGAGCTTTGATCTTGCTTCATGTCATGTATATCATTTTTGACAGTACAGTAAGCTGCACTGCACAGTCCTTTTCTCCTTTGTGCAAACTTTATTAATGCTAGATAGAAACCCCAAACCAGATCTCTGCTTTGCAAACGCTAATCCTGCCTAGCTATGTCGTTAGTTCCAGTGTCCTGAGAAGCAGAGTCAAGATTCATCGAACTGCTTTTCCGTCTCTCTCTCTCTCTCTCTCTCTCTCTCTCTCTCTCCACACACATGGCAGTTGGGTTTTCCTGTGATAACTACTATAATGTCCCGGAATCCGCCACAAGAGAAACCCGTCCCAAGAAGGCTCCACTCCCAGCTGAATATAAACACTAGCAGATAAACTCAACGCTGGGTTATTGTCCGAGGCGGGGATTTCCGTGGGACTGCAGCGCTCCGTTGCTACAGAAAGCGGAGAATCGCAGACGTTAAAGGGCGGCGCAGCGAATGTCTACGGACCGTGGACGTTGTCGTTCTTTTATGATACTGCAGGAATAATACAGAAATAGTACATGAAAACAATATATACGGTCACGTTTATATTGATTTTATTGGACTACGGTATTCTATGGTTCCATAGTGTAGCGGTTATCACGTCTGCTTTACACGCAGAAGGTCCTGGGTTCGAGCCCCAGTGGAACCATGTGTATTTTTCAGTCTCCTGACTCCTTCCAATTGTGGTTAATCATCACGGTGTTGTACAGTCAAACCATATACGACAGCAGTGGCATGCAAGTTATTACAAACCCTCACTTTACACGTTTCTAACAAAAGAAATGTCAGCAGCATAAATCTATCTACACCTTAACTATAAGATATTGATTGAAATTTTGTTAAACTGGACCTCAGGACAGATTTCAGTACAATTCTAATACAACCTAAATTGTGAAGGTGACGTTATGTTAGTTTGTTTGGATGGATCCTGCATTTTCATATGCTCTCAGGCTCTGATTTGAATGTGTGGACTTTAAATACTTTATGAATTTTCACTTTAGGATAGTGTTTCTATGCTCAACCTATGCAATCTGCCACAAAAAAAATCATCTCTGTCCATTTCTAATTCTCATGACCAAGTAATAGACATACTTTATGTGTCCACTACATGTTAAAAAAGCACAACTGGGGAAAAAATTGTAGAAGTACTGTTGAACTGGATTATATGAAAATATCAGCACCAATTAAAATATTATTATTTATTTGTTGGTTATTTTGGAGTGTAAACTACTTATTCTGCCTTTCTGTATACTACCAAGTGCCACCTGTCCTTCCAATAAGACAAAACATCAACACAGTGTGTGAATGTACATATATCAGAGAATGCAGTCTTTTTGTTTCTAACTTATTTTCTGACATTATAATTAAATACAGTAGAATAGAATAGAATAGAATAGAATAGAATAGAATAGAAATACTTTATTAATCCCTTTGGAGAGTCCTCAGGGAAATTTGTAGCTAGTATATTAATGTTATTAATTTAAAAAAATCAGTTATTGGCTATTTTTTAAATGTTTTTACTGCAGTTTGTGTAAGAAAGCAAGGAAAAGTTGAGTTATAGTAAGGTTATGATAGCTTTTTATTACTTGAATACAACAACACAAAAAAGGAGTAGTTTAATAAAAGGAAAAATCAAAATAAAGATATAGGAAAATGATTAACGTAATGAATCTGTATCTGAGAATAATTTCTGAAACAATAATAGTAGCCCTAATAAATTTCCTTATCACATTGCTCAGGTTTTCACTGCTGTGCTCTCCACATCTACCAGCCATTCTTTGCTTTATATTAAGATTGGATGTGAACCTAAAACATTAGGTATTTATGATAATGGGTTTCTTTTAAAAAGGCATAGCTTAAGTGAAGATTATTAGCGGATAACAAAACACACACACACATACGTACATACCTAAATAAATTATATAAACCAAAAAATATTAAATCAGCAAACATAACCCTAGTATTTAAGTACCTACAGCCTATAACATGCTCATTTTACTGACAAAGGCCTTCACGTCCACCAATTTAAAGTAAATATCAATTTTCAGAGTGAGACCAATAATCACATAAACAGCTAAGAACTAAATGATTATTTGAAGTCTAGATAATAGATGTTCATAACAACTCATTTTCAACATCTGCCTGACTTTTGTTTATACATTATGGTAAATAAGTATCTATAGTCATACACTGGCAGCAATGAAGAAATGCTTCATACAAACACAACCAAGCAGTTTGTTTTATCAGAAAAAAACATGAGCATCTGTAAAATCTCAGATTAGCCTGACAAATAGCTTGGAAATGTAATGAAAACACCAAATCAGCTGTATAACACATGACAACACAAACTATTATTACATATTTGTCTGGGCACAGCTGAGTTGCCTCTCGATGTAATTGTCACATTCCCAGCTATATTTAGAGTGCACACCCTCTACTATTAAGATTGGTTTGGAAACTTTACTTTTTGATAAAATCAGGGCTGGCTTTGATGACCCGAGCCATTTCCCATGGTGGTCTGAGCACATCCCCTCTTCTTTCTCACTCTGTGCATTGTTGTGCCATTTTTGCAACTCAGTAACTTGAACTCATCTGTAGTTAGTGCTTTTTCCCTTCCTGCACCTTTCTGTAAGTCTCTACCACTTCTGCATGTTTCTGACCTACTGTGACAGACCTGACTGACCTGCCCAATGTCCACTGTTTGTTGTCTCTCTGTCCTTAATAAAAAAAAAAAGATGGCTGCCCTTCCTGAGTGATTTTGCTAAACATTGCTACCTCTTAAACACATGTCTTATTTCTTCTTATTGCCGAACGCTTGACAATATAAGTTTCTCCAAATTACCCAGATTATTTACTTATTTATTTTGCTGTGAACTAGCAATGTATGCATAACATTTAATTTACATTAGACTGACTTTTTATAAATTATTTTCCTGAGAATGTAGGGAAACCCAAAAGACAGAGATTCGGAGTTCCTTCTTGGTCTGAACGTTAAATTATTTGTTTCTGTGGGTCGCACCTTCCTTAACTATTAGAGAGTTGTGGGAACAGCTTTTTAATTAAATATCATTTTAATTTTTTTCTTTGTAATGTTTAAATCAAATCCTATCATTACAATTACCTGCATATTACAAATACATAGGAGCGGGAGTTTGGTGATCCAGGTCCACTGACTTGTGTTTAAATGTCACTACAAGTTCACCTAGTGAGTAAAATACTCAACTGTAATGAATTAATAAACCTGTTTTATATACAGTGTGTCTGGTCTTAATATACTCGCACTCTACAGGTGTTGACGGTAAACTAACAGCCTTCTGATATTACCAACGGCACTTTAAGTAACATTAGCTAATAAGCTATTTTAAAATGGATATGCTTCGATATTTACTCACCAAATCTCCTGTTGTAGAAAAACGTGAACTGTGGGAGTCTGTTCACTTGATTTACATTTATGTGCAGACTTGTAACCTTCCATATTTTGCTCTGGAAAAAAAGCAGTGAGGAAACAACGAACGACGTCACCGTAGCAACAGCGCCACCTGTTTTCTATTACAGTACGGTGACCGTTTCTCTGCAACACTTTCTCTGCTTTTCCAAAGTGCTGTTCATTGCTTGTTAATTAAAACCTAAATAAAATGCAAACAATGTAATTTCTGAAGACGTAAGGGGAGAGTCGAGCTATTGGTATTTGAAAATATCCCTCCCTTTCCAGAACGGATGTTATGTCCAACGATATCCTGGTGTCACATTTATTTCTGTCCCCAAAATGGCGAACGTAGCTGCTTCCGCGGCTGCTGCTGCAGCGGCCGCCGCCGCAAATAGAGACCCAGCCGTTGATCGGTCATTACGATCAGTGTTTGGTAAGCCTGTTTTCACTACTTGTCAAGAAAGGGTGGTTTCACGCGCTAGACGTATGTTAATTAGATAAACGAACAGTTAATCAGTGAAAGCTTGGTAGCATATCTTGCTAGTGTTGCTATTAGCTAGGGAACGAGGCAACAAAACCTGAGTTAAGTTACTTGGAAAACTAGGAAAACAACTCTGAATGTATTTTTATTTTTGTATTCTAACGTTGTTCATTTATCTGTAATACTTATTTCAGTGGGAAACATTCCATATGAAGCCACAGAGGAACAGCTAAAAGACATATTTTCAGAAGTCGGACTTGTTGTTAGCTTCAGGTAAGTCAAGGAGTTTCTGTGTTTTCCCTGCTCGCGTTACTCAGATTCCATCGTGTTGTTATCATGGTCACACGTGCATCTTTTCTCTCTCCTCAGATTAGTGTATGATAGGGAGACGGGAAAGCCAAAAGGATATGGATTCTGCGAATATCAAGACCAAGAGACAGCCCTTAGTGCCATGCGGAACCTGAATGGGAGAGAGTTCAGCGGTCGGGCTCTCAGAGTTGACAACGCAGCCAGTGAGAAAAACAAGGAAGAGCTCAAAAGTAGGTCGTTATTCTTAATTTATGATTGTGTTTTCTTTTTGTTTGTTTGTTTTTTAACAACTGATTGTAATTGGCGAGTTATCATAGACATAAGCAGGTCACCCACTGCTCACGCAAAAGATTGGGATGTGCTGTACAATATGTGTGCATGTTGAATTGAGTCATTTATCTAATGCAACAGACTAGACTGATATCTAACTGATGATTCTTAATTACATCTGGTTCTTGCTTATCTGTCACTATGTACTGGATGTTCTAGCTGAAGAACACACTGACCCAGATGAGTTCTGTTTAAACACTCATAGCAGAGCTAAAACAGTTCAGAATGTAACCAAGTATTACTTTTGACTGAGAGGTGTCGGTGCAAAAAAAAAAACCCCAAAACTATCTATTTATCCTGCACAGGTTTGGGAACAGGAGCCCCGATTATTGAGTCTCCTTATGGAGACAGCGTTCATCCCGAGGAGGCCCCAGAGTCCATCAGCAGAGCTGTGGCCAGTCTGCCACCTGAGCAGATGTTTGAACTGATGAAACAGATGAAGGTGGGCTGCTTTATTGCATCTGTAAAAGCGGGTCTTCAAATATTTTTCTGGCAGACAGTTTATTTTGATTAACTTATATTCATAGATATTTAACTGCTTTTACAGCTTATAGTGCATGAGGGTTAGTAAGAGGTGCATTTATAATCCAACACCTGTCCCAACTAATGCTAAGTGGGTTGTATTATCGAGTCCTTCGTATTTTAAATCCATCTCTGGGTCAGATAGATTCATGGCATTTAAATAAGTTTGTTTTCATCGCTGCTATAAATGCAGCCACATTTAAATAAAGTTGATTTTTGTCTGTAAAATGATTGTTTCAATGTTAGTTTTTTTCTTTAAATGCAGATTTTAAAATGTAAGAACAGCTACTGCCAACTTTAGGTTTTCCTCAGACAACAGATTATTTTTACTGCTGCTTTCTTATCTGGAAAACTGTAGACTTTTGGCAACAAGAGCACTAAAAGCCTGGGTTGCTTAATCACCACTTAATCATCACACTTGTATCACATGCCCGTCACACCTAAGCAAACCAGCCATTTGCTTCTTGTTTAAATTGGCATAGAGATTATGTCTGAAAATGTTTGAACTAGGCCTGAGTGTTTGGGAAAAAGGGGTACAAATATGCCCCCCAGTCTGAAAACTACATGCAGATGCTTTTCATTGTCTTACATTTACATCTGTTGTGCTGTCTCAGACACAAGTATTATTGGATATATATTTATGTACTAAATATTCTGATTTGTGAACATATGTTTTTTCTCTCCAGCTGTGTGTTCAAAACAGTCCTCAGGAGGCGAGAAACATGCTGCTGCAGAACCCTCAGCTAGCCTATGCTCTGCTGCAGGCTCAGGTGGTCATGCGGATTGTTGACCCTGAGATAGCCTTGGTAAGAAGAAGAGCTTAGTGAAATCTTCTGATGATTATCTGATGTAAAGTGAAAAGAATAAGATGGCTTTGACCAAAACATTTGTCAATGGACATAAGTGGAATCTTGTGCTTCAAAATTTCACTTTTAATTGCCATTTTCTTGTTTTAACTATGTGTGCAGAAAATGCTTCACCGTCAAACTACAGTCCAGCCTTTGATTCCAAGTGGGCAGAGTGGAGGAGCACCGCCAGGCAATCCTCCTCCCGCACAGCCCAGCACGCCGGTGTCTCAGCCTCAGCCTGTGGTAAGTAGAGCAGGTTTATATGCTTAAACAATGAGCATGTTTAAATGATACTTGAAATAAATTAATTATTTTGGTAGCTCTGCCAACACCAGACTTTTGAAATGCAGTTAATAGAACTAAAATATACAAAATCAAGGCTCCCAAAGCTGGACTGCCTCATACCAGATAATGTGGTGATAGTGTGGCTGGGATTAAAAACAGTTCTACATGTATATGCTGAACCAAACTCGAATAGGTCTAGGCATCCAGCCAAATTACTAATAAAGCTTGATGTCATTCACATATTATTCTCCTGCTTTTGTCAGACAGCTAAATGGTTCAGGAAGTATGACTAAAAAAGCAGCTTATTAAGACTCTGTGTTAGCTTGCAGTCACATAAAACATTTCCAGACTATCACTCTGCTTTTTAAGCTAATCCTGGTTGTATTGTCGTCAGAATCACAGAAATTAAAGACAGCATCTGTGCAGTGAATTCAGCTATACTTGGATGTACGGTGGTCTCCCACAGAAAAAGTTAAAAGTGGCAGGGTTTTTTTGAGCATTCTCCAACACAGTTGTCAGCATTGTGGCAACCAATTTCTTTACTCTGCACGTCCACTGGGACAAGGACAGTGGTTTAGTTAAGTGGACTGATCGAACTTTAATGGTCCCTCAGCTCCACTGAACGTGAAAAAAGATACTGAACGTGCTGTTGCAAAACCGGATTGATGTCATTTCATATATACAGACCAGTCCTGAAATGTGCTTAACAGTACAGTAAGTAGACCCAATAAAACCAGCTCTGACCATGCTGCACATAGTGGCAATCTGGTGGTAGAAGTACACTTAAATTTGCTGTTGACACAGTGTCCAACATGTTATTTATCTAATTGAAATATTAGCAATTACTAATCATGTTTCTTCAAAAGCAGATATGTAGCCTAGTTGGTTTCAAAACTTCCAACAACAGCTGTAACTTCTGATCAAGTGCCACTTTCCAGATCCTGGTAGAATTGGCTGAGATTCGGGTCCTGTGTTGCAGAGTTAAACTCACAAGTGGTTTTTTGATAAGGCCTTTCCTAACGATCACGAGGCTAACTTGGATGTGTTTTTTCTCTGGGTTCAAAATACCCTCATTTCCCCAGAATAATTCAACATCAAGCTGAAATCAAACAGATCTGCATCTGCAGTAATTCTGGCAATGTGTGTGCAAGTCAAAGCAGGCCACTTTTATTTATGCAGTAAATTTAAAACAAACCACGGTTAAATAAAGAACTTTACTGAATGAAAATATAGCACCCAAAGATGAAAGTTTTTTTTTTTTTTTTTTTTTTTTTTTTGCTAATTACACCTTTTTTGACAGTACATTGTTTTAGAGGATTGTTAAATATTATTTATCTCCTCTTATTGCACTTTTTAATTGCACTTCAATTTTTTTTCTTTTGTGTTACTACATGCATGAAATGTTAATTTGAATAAATGAGCAAGGTGAACTAAACAGTGATGTCTGATCAGCTATAAACTCTGCACCAATTTCTCCTGACTCCTAAAGAGGTGGGTTTTTTTTTGTTACCATATATGGTTGAATGAGGGCGTTCCTGAGTGCAAATGACCATGAACGGGTGAGCATGTGCTTGTAGAACATGTGGGGTTAATGAAGAACTCTGCTGTTCATACTTGCGTACATCCCAAATGTTATTCGTAGAATGAAATTTAGAATATCTATTCATGGACCACCTGCCTGCCCACCCGCTGATAATAAGGTTTATTCTTTTTCTCTCCAATCATTATATGACTTTCTATTAGTATTCGATTAGTTTTGTATGCCCAAAAGTCAAAACATGAAATAGTACATCATAATTTGTTTGAAAATCCCTGAAGAAGGACAGTAAATTTTGTTAAGTTATTTATTTTGTGTTTTATGATAATAATGATCACTGTGTCATCTGATCAGCCTGGCATGCATGTCAATGGAGCACCTCAGATGATGCAGCCGCCCAACATGGGTGTTGTGCCAGGTGCAGTACCTGTACCAGGACCTGGACAAGGACCTGTCGGACCTCCAGGTAGGCATCACACGACATGTTGTCTTAAATATTTAATTTAAAAAAAAGGTAGCACAATGATTTGCATATTATTGTGCAGTTTTGGTTGTTTTCCAGAGCATTATTTCAAATGCGTACTGCATTTCTACATTTAGTGGCCATTTGATAAACATTTAGACTTTTTCTTTAGTGGATTCAGAAAGTATTCAGACCTTTCTGTTTTTTAAATGGATGAAATTGCCTTTTTAAAAAAGTTACACTGTAATTACAACATGAATATGTTTTCAAAACACTTTGAATTGTTACAGATTAAAAAATTCTCTTAAAGCTAAAATGACATTTTGCTCACATTGCAGATGCATCTCGCTTGTTTTTGTGGTGGCAAATCTAGGGGACTAGTCATAGTTTATAAGGCTCACTGGTGTCCATAAGGTCATGATCAGATTTGCTAGATTCTAATCACATCTGGAAGTGGTTTGAAAGATGTGATGGATAGAGTGAGGGCACCCCAGCTGCTCAAAACCTGTTTCAAAGTGTCCTCTGTGACAAATAGAAAATATAAAATCCAGAGCGACAGCAATACTGAACATGATCTTTTAGAGCACCATGAAGGACATCAGATTGTGGACGGATGCAGATATGCTTCTTTTTCAGTTTTGTAGAAAATGTTCTGTGTGAGAAAATCTGAAAGGAGCCCACCATTATAATACATGTTTTCATAGCGGGCCTTACAGGCGGATTGATGAACAATGTGGAAAGATTTGTGAAACACATCTGATGTGCTGCAGTATGAATGTAGCTAAAGATCTCACAGTTCACACAGCATTTTAAAGATAAAAATCTCACTCAAGATGTTTGACAAACTCTTTGTAGACATCTTAGATAGAATTTGCTGCAGGCACACATCACTGTACATTTTTTAAGCTTTGAGTTGTCCTAGAAAGGTCCAGCTTCAGTATATGTAAAATTGAAGAAGTTTTGAACCACCTAGATTCTTTCTAGAATGGGTTGTCTTCCCAAACTAGTGAAAACTGATTTTGATCATTTTCCAGGTCTGAAAGGTCTATGGGGGGAAAAAAAAGTTGTTTTTCAGACAAACAAACAAACCAAAAAGTCTGTTGGGAAGTCTCAACATTTAAGTCTAAATAAGAAGTTTTAAATGAAAATGAGTTATTTTGTGTTTTATTAAACTACAGACTCCCTTTCTCTATTCTGAGTTGTTTAAATGCATTTCTAATGCAAACAATTACATCTAAACAACAGTAAAATGTTTAAATCTTGAAGAAGTCTGAATGCTTTCTGAACTCTTTCCATGTGTCATGGCTGACAGGGATCACTAGATGTCACCAGAACTGTGTAGTTAGCAGAGACCTTGCATGAGGAATGTCAGGTTGACTGTTGATAGTCGCACAGCAACATTCTGTATATTGTTATATTGTTATATGTTTTGGGGGTTCTAGTACTATTTATACCCCCCTAAGCCCTGTGTGTCCTTGTTTGTGCATGCAGTGACTTCATTAGTGCCACAAAGCTGCTTTGTTTTCTTGAGTCTTGTGTCTCCTGTTCTTTCACTTTAATGCTGGCTCAGGGAACCTTCAGCATTCTCCCACAGGATCGTCTGGTCAAGCTGCTATCGAGCGGCCTCAAGGTATCACTGTACTCCCCTCAGTCTAGTTCTCCAGTCAGCTCATTGCACCATTGAGGAGTGGGTACTGTCCAAATGTACTGCACACATTGGATTAAGTGTCAATTCTCCCACTGTTTGCCTTCAATCTTAGTTTTTTATTCAGCCTGTTTTTGTGAGAAATGTGATTTCAGTTCAATATTGTAACTTTAGCAGAATGACGTGGATGATGCTGCATACTTACCACTACAGGCCAGAAACCAGAGCATTCTTCTCATAATTACTTTTAGTTACAATCTGAATCTGAACAAATGGCATCAAAAAAGTGTTAAAAGGTTTCCAAATGATTGAAATGCAAACTTTTATATATGCTAAATGTATGCACAAAACCTATTTTGCACTTGGAGAAGGATTTGTCACAAATGCACTTGAATCCATCCTGAGAAGACAATGTCTCATCAGTTCAACACACCAACCGGTTTGTGACCTGTTTTACACGTACAGGCGTCGTTGGCACAATGTTTTAAACAGCTTGCCAAAGTCTGGTTGGTAGATAAAGGCTAAAGCTCGTCTTAAAAAACAAAACTACCCAGCTGAGTGTCATTAAACTTGAAAAAAAGTGGAGCCATTAGCATTTCTTGCTGCAAATTGCTCTCTTTATAATTAAGAGCTAAGATTTTATTAAAGGATACCAACTGTCATTCTGTGTATGAAATCTTCATGAAGCATTAAATCTTCCAGTTAGTTTGCAAAGCTTCCCTTGTACATCTTTGCAAAGTTGGGATTAGATGCAATTTCAGACTAGTCGCAGACTAGGGACGGGCAATTAATTGAAAGTGAATCAAAACCGACATTTAGAACTAATAATCCTGCTCATGTCAACTATTTAAATTCTCTTAAATATATTTTATAAATATTTATTAAATAACCATATATAGTTAAACTGTGTATGCCTCTTTTCCCTAATTATAAAATCAGTATCTGCTCTTCTATTATGAAAATATTTGCAACAAATGCTGTCAGTTAGTTATGAGGGCTAAAACATTAAACACGAAAATAATTGCGAATGAATTGCAATCAAGGTAACAAGTTCAGTTAATTGTGATACTGATTATCGCTGACCATAGAAGATGTTCTGCTTAACACTCGGTGGCATCTTGCACGTTGAGGCCACATCTTCTGTTTTTAGCTGCGGTGCTGTTGCCATGGCGTTGTGGAAAATTTGGGTCAGCAAGTCTGGGGAAATGGAGGTTCTCCTCCATAACTGTGTGTGCTTATAGACATAGTTTCTTCTACACAAAGTCAAACAAGACCTTTTGTTTAGCATGTAGATCAAATGAGATGTCATTCTGAAATTATATTTGATCATGTGTTGAGGACTTTTACACAACTCCCACTTCTTTAATTGAGTAGAAACGAACATGAAGACATTCAGTAAAAGCTGGGATGCTCAAAGGTTAAAGATGAAGTACTATGCACAGGTCTTGAGCCAACAATAATTTATTTACATTTTGAGTCCAAAGAGCCAGGATTTTTTACTTTTTAAAGATGGCCTTGAGCCATAATTCTCAGGACTTTCTGAAAATCCTTCAAAGCTTTTCTTCAGGCTGCTTTTCTCCCCCTAAATTTCTGTTCAGTCCCTGTACCTAAACATTGGCACTTTCTTTTTGCCTCATCCCAATATGCAATATGTATATGCTGTTTTGAAATCTCCTCTAAAACACTGTGTAAATATTGAATTCATCATTATCATGCATAAAAAGACACCAGTAGGATTTAAGCAAGCTCAGCAAAATAGATCTTTATTGTGATTTTTCACGTTCAACAAACTTTTTATTTTGAACCAGGGAGCTGCTCTCAAAACATTAAATAAAACCCAGTGTTTTCCTGACCATTATATCATATATATATATGTTCTCAACCCTTCTCCAACACACCTGAATCAAATGACTGGCTTGTTACCAGGCCACTGCAAAGCTGATTGACATGCAGATGACATCTGATGGGAAACACGCACAGCTGAACAATCAGTCTCCTTGTCATTGTTGTGATTTCTGGGATAATATATATCCGATATATATCACCCAACCCTAACTGAAACTTATCAATTATGGTCTTTACAGCAACGCCACATAAGTTTCTTACCTTAAAACCGTGTTCTGACTTGTTCTGATCGCACCCCAACATCCATTATTCACATTCATGGGCCCATCGTTGCCCTGCAGCATCCTGTGGCTGAGAAGCTGCACTTAACTTTGTGTTCCAAACCGGAGCATCACCTGACAACTGTGTTTGGCTTTATGACAAAATGCCACACACCAGCAACTGGATATGAACAAAATGGCCGTTTTGGACATGCACCATGGCTGATTTAGCAAAGAAACCCACAAAGACATTATTGGAGGAAGTGGGGAAAAGAAATAAAGTTACAGAGTAAGAAATAAGACAAGGGTGAACACCAGACACAAATTACAGAAGAGAGTGGATGCCGAATTAGCCTTCATTTGGAGGGACAAAAGTAAGAAAATCTGCCAAAGTTCAGTATTGCTGCTCTAAGAAACTGGAGAAAAGGTTGAGGTTTGCTAAACGACACCGTGAACAGACTGGCAACAAGTCCTATGGAGTGTTTCAATAAACTGATGTCACAGTACTAAATGTAAGATTTGATGTGACGACAGAGAGGAGGCGCCAGTCCATAATGATAGAAAACTGCTGCCTCCTTTGTGTGACATTCTCATGGCCAAATAACATCTCATAAGTCTGATTTCTGTGTTTGCTAAAGTAGATTTGTGTTTTACATGCAGGTTTTTCTGTGTGTGTGTGTGTCTGTGTGTCCGTGTATTCACATCTTCATGTCTCTGTACGTTGTTCTGTTGTGATGTGTTTTATCAGTCCCCAAAACAAATCTGTTTGTGGATATATTAAACCTGAGCAAACACCCACCTTTTAAAATGCGCGTCAGTTGGGAATTTCAGCCCATTCAGAGTTGCCTCCTGGTGTTGACAGAATATTCATGTGTTTTCTTGCTTGTGAATGTTTGCTCTGATTGTTTAGCTGAACATGTAATTTTCTCATTGCAGGACCAGGTGGTATTCCCCCAAGAGGGCTGCTGGGGGATGGTCCCAATGACCCGAGAGGAGGAACTCTGCTGTCTGTTACTGGAGAGGTCATAGACCCCAAGTAAGACATTAACCTGTGTCAGTGTATTATTAACAGATGTGGCTTTTAGGATTGTCTCCCTAAGCCAGGGGTGGCCAACGTCGGTCCTCGAGAGCCACAATCCTGCAGGTTTTCCAAATTTCCCTTCTGCAACACACCTGACTTAAACTAATGAGTCATTGTGCAGATCCTTATAGGCTGTTGGATCCATTTAATTTGAGTCAGGTGTGCTGGAGCAGGGAAATTTGGAAAACCTGCAGGATTGTGGCTCTCGAGGACCGTCGTTGGCCACCCCTGCCCTAAGCCGTTACTCCTTTCATCCTCAATACTTCAGTCTGGATGATGTGGTGGAACTAGTGATTAATGTGGTGATCCATGTATGGATCACCACATTAATCAATGAGATACGTACAAGGTTCTTTTTTTTTATTTATTTATTTATTTTTATTTTTTAACTAAATGTAGTTATGGTGGATATAAGTTTTTGAGGCAAGACAGCAAAGGAAAGACATTTTATGACTGTATTTTACAAACGCGAAGCATAAATTGGACTTTCGTTTGCCTCTGGTTTGGTAAATCTTGGTAACAGCTAGATGAAATTTAGAGTTTGAGGATCTATGAGATGTGTGCTTTCAGTAGAGGTGTCATTTGTCCTTGTTCATGTCATCAGGTGGACGCACCGGTAGTTGCAGACAAATTCAGACAGTTTTAAAAACTGTTTACCATTGTGTTTACTTCAGACCTGCCGTGTTTATTCTCTTGATCGCATGAGTGCTCCTAGTGTTCAAATCCATATTGCAACTCGTGCACGTGACAAGTTAGCGAGCGTAAATGTGAGCGGCCTACGTGCCAAATGAATGCTAGGAACGCATGGCCATGACACATACAAGGACACATCCTTGTAACCCTAACAGCAAGTTTATCCAGCTCTAAAAAAAATAAATGATCAGCTGTATTTGTTTTAGATTATGAATGTATTTTTCCATTAATTAATAAATACATAAAAGGCATCCTGTTTGACCACTTGAACAAAGATCACCAGTCAGAAACGCTTTCTCTGCTGTGGCAGAAGTCATGAACTTGCTACTCTTCCATGAGCAGTTAAAGCTGCTTAAAGAGAAGTACTTATTGGATGCAAATGTCGTAAAAACCTAAAGAATTTTTAGCTTGTTCCATCACTTTATAACAAAAAATCTGCATTTTCCATATTAGTCTCAGAAATATTCTGTTTGTTTGCATTAAGCCGGGCCTACATGGGAGCTCCACCACCTCACCAAGCCCCACCTGTACACATGCCACAGATGGGAGGTGGCCCGCCTCCAGATATGAGAGGGCCTCCGATGGACATGAGAGGCCCAACTATGACTGAACCAAGAACCATGATGGTTGACCCACGAGGGCCCCCAATGATGGAACCACGGGGACCGCCAATGGAAACCAGAGGTAGCTGTTCCAGTAAAGATTCATAGTGTAAGATCAGGAAGTTATATTAGTCTCAGATACGCCATCGGGCCCCTGCAAGCTAGACTTGTTTTAAAACCAGGGGATTGTAGCTCTGAGCCAAAAACCTTTTATGTATTTCAGTTGTGGAGTTGCTGATTCTGATGTATTACCCTAATTTTTTAGTTAATTTAACTTTATTTCTGTTATTAAGACAAGAAAAGCTCATTGAGATACAAGATCTTTGTATCCTGCTCAAGATGGCAAACTAAAACATTGCCTCACTAAAACGTCCATTTCAAACATTTTTAAAATTAAAATAACTAAAAATAAAATACAGAACCATCACAACCAAATCTAGCAAAATTCTCTACCTGTCCTAAAACTATATAAAGGACCCTAGGAGCTTTTAAAATAATTCTGTTAGCAGATTTATTATCTTACTGGGCGGTGTGATATGATAGAGAGCTAGAAATGTAGGTTAGTAATTTATCTAGTGATGTCTTTGCAATAAACAGCAACGTGTTTATTTGCCGCTTTTGGTTTAGAGAAAACCCTCCTAGAGACACGTACAGGGGGAAATGGTGAATGTTTGACTCTACTTTGATTACAAAAACGAAATACAGATTGAAATCCCAAATCTGCCTTTTTTTTTCTTTTTTTTTAAGTAAGAATGAGATGCAAGCACATTGATTGCATCATCATAATCTAGCTCAGAAATAATAATTTTGTGGGTTTTTCTTTCTGGCCACAAAGACAAAAATTTTTTAAACAAAACACACTTTAGCACAAAACTTTTAAACAGCTAATTAACATTTACATTAAGAGGTGAGACTTTCAATTTACCATCTAGTTTCAAACTACAACAATCAGCTGGTTTAAGGCAAGAATTAGTGAAGATCACATATTTTGGGGGGTTTAAAACCAGTTTTAGTCCTAACAGTGACTGAAATACAGTTTCCTGCAAGAGGTCTGCAGCTTGACTCAAAGGTGGTGCCACTATATAAATGATTGTGTCATCAGTATAGAAATTTAGGTCGGTTTGATTTAATTCCCGTCTTAACATTACTGAAAACAGAAAATAAAGTGAGGGCTAAAATAGATTATTGAGGAACACTTCTGGCTGCTGTGAAGGAGGCTTGTGCAAAGTTTTCTACAGTAACGCAGTTTTCTCAGAAATATATTTAATTAATTGAGTCATTTTGCTGTTGGATGATTCCGTTTTTAACACAGGAAGATAAGTCCTATTTTGAATCTCTTAATTTCATAATATGCTTTTCGTTGTCAATTTTATATATCCAGTCTTTTTTTATTGTGTTATTGCGATTTTGTAATTTGTAGATGTGATATCTCCACAGCAGAAGACAGGGATGCAAATAAATCATGCTCCTAAAAGGAGACAACTGTTGTCAAACGAAAGAAACTGATGTGGAAATGTAACATGTTAATTCCATCCAGCTGTTTTTCAAAGTACTATTGAATACTAATCACAAAGTACTCAGTCAACCCAAATAATAGTAAACGACGGTTTAATACTATTAAAAAGCAGATCTTTTCAGACAGATAGATGTTAACGTGTCCCACAGCAAACTTACCACAACACCAGTATAAGGAAAAGCTGCACACAAATCATAATAAAGATGTCAGCTCAGTAGCTCAAAATAGATCCACATGGCAGTTAATCGCACATCCGTCAAGGATATGAGTAAACCAGCTACTGCTAATTAAGGTTAAGTTTTGTTGCTCCACATTCAGACTTCCAGTTGAATACTTGCCAAGCTAAAAAAAAAAACTGGTGGCAAAACGTCTCACTGACAAAATCTGAATCTGGTGGCAGAGTTCAGATCAAGCCCACAAAGTGACTGTGGAGACACCATTGCTCTTGGCACATAGCCGCTTGCCTGCATTATGTCCAGCAACAGCAGGTATGGTGCACATTCAGATCTGTAACAGGTCACTTTCAGCCCATGGTGGCAGACAAACTCAGCGACAGTAAACTGTATTCATCCTACCTGAAGTTTTTTAATGAAATGAGAACACTCATATTTTTAATATTTTAGACCACATGTAATATTTTATTATACTGTTGTTTTTGTCTTCATGGCCATAACCCTTCAAGGATTCACTCAGTCTTTGGTGAGCTGTTATTGATTTCTTTCCACAGGCCGTGACCCGAGGGCGATGGATGCTCGCGGCCCAGTGACAGGTCAAAGGGTTCCCATGGCAACAGCGATGCAAGGCCCTGTGCCTCATGGCATGGGTTCAAACGCTACTCCACCTGCAAGACCGGTAACAGCTTCTCGTCTTTAGTTGTTTTGGTTTTTATTGTCCTGCAGTTTTTCTTTTCCCCCCTTAACATCAAGGTTTTCAACTTTTCACACAAAAAGAAAAATGTGTCCATTTGGCTAGATTTGGTGAAAGCATATACTGTTACACATTGTACACACTGCTCAAATAGGCTTATTTTCCGTAGGAGCTCAATGTGTTTTCTTGTGCAGGGTCCTGGTATTTCTGGTGTTCCCCCATCAGGAGGAGGCTTCAGTCCAGGGCAGAGTCAGGTCTCCACACAAGACCAGGAGAAGGTGGGTTTCAGTTTATCTGTCATGAACAAGGTTTTCACTGTGTGGTTATTTAATCAGCTTGGCTGTATCAGGTTAAGTTTTGGCAACTTTTTTCCTTCTTATCAGATATTCTGATTCTCCTGGCTACGACCAGTTTGATGCACCAGTTTCTTCCTCTTTTTATTATCATTTATCATTCTCTCTGTCCATCTTTTTAGGCCGCATTGATCATGCAGGTCCTGCAACTGACCCCAGAACAGATCGCCATGTTGCCCCCCGAGCAGCGACAAAGCATCCTCATACTCAAAGAACAGATTCAGAAGACAGCCAGCGGTGCACCGTGATGAAATGTAGGGGGAGAGCAGATGTGGAGTCTCTGTTCACAGCATTGTTTTGTAGTGATGGAGCAACTTTTCTATTCCTGGCATTGTTGTGCTTCCCCTGCCTGACCCACCTTCCAGCTGCTTGAATGGGCTTGAGGAAGTCTCATCTTTACTCGATTTGTTGTAGGTTTTTGGATTTATTTTTGTCTTGTTTTGTATGAAAGTTTGTTGTTAAGCCAAGTGAGTAAAGTAAGTGAGCCTTTTAAGAAGGAAGGTAACAGTATGTACTAAACAAATTCTCAAGCACGAATGTCATGATGTTTAATCTTTTTCATGTTCTAGCTCTGGAAATTTTGTCAATAAAACAAAGGAACACAATGACTGCTTTCATTTAGTTTTTCTTTTTATTCAAAATAGTTCAGACTTGTGAACAAGAAAAGATTCTAAAGACACCACATAATAATCTTTCCCATAAGCTGCTTCATTGACTCTCCTGGCTAACATATGTTCTCTTGTTTATAATAAGGAAACACTGGAGAACACAGCAATAAGGAAAGAGGAAATGTTATTTCCTCTTCTTTCCAAGAAACCAGTTTACTTAATATGTAAGTCTTACAAGACTTAATTCACTTGTTTCCTGTAATACATTTACATTATTTACAGTATTCATTACAGACAAATCTGACTTCAGTGGAAAATATAAGAAAAGCTTAAAACTGCTGGTGAATAATTTGTCAATTGATTTTTGATGATATTGTGATAAATCTGAAAGACAACCACTCATTTATTAATTGTGGCCAGAGCTGCTTTCATGGGACAGTGTTATTTTAAGGTCAACCTCTTTGAGTGAATAAAATTGTAAAACACATCAAAGGACCTTATTGCCTTCTTCTGTGCTCGGTCAACGTGAACCTCACTCCAGGGGTCCAGCACCAGAGGACGAGCGACACCTTTCCCAGAGGGGATGGGGTATATAACCATGTGTCCTGAACTAGGAGCCAGTTCCAGCATTGTCAGCTGGTCTGTGTTGTGAACCCCTGCAATTGCAGTAAACAGCTGTGTCTTCTCCCCAATCTGAGTGTCTGTCGTTCATTGAGAAATTTTTCTAACAGTAATTAAGTAATTAAGTGTCCACTTGCATTTTTTTCTAAATACAAGTACACAAATGTCATTTTCCACATGGTGTCAACACCTCATGTTTAACACACCTTGTGTCTCTAACAGTAAAAGCAAACAACCTTCACCTGTATTGAAGACTAAAATTAAAAAAAAAATGTATAAAAATAGAAGCACAGACCTCCGCCAAGCCATGTAGTCAATCACCTGAGAAAAAGGCCCAACAGTCCACCCAGTACCCCCTACATTTTGAAACCTCTCAATCACCAGATCCAGAATATCAACATGATCGGGATTAAAAAAATCTTTATAACATCTACCATGATGTCATGGTGTTTTTTGCCAACAATTGTATCTGTTGCTGTAATGGCAAAATGATCCCCATCTCCCAATAGTAAAGAATCTTTAAAAAAAATTCCTGATCCATACGGTGGTCCCAGTCACCCCCAAAATGCAATCACTTATTCCTCTATTCCACTTCTGACATTTCCGGAAAATAATTTTTTCCCATAACTTTTTGAGTTACGTTGCTAACAAACACCCTGAAAAACTAATGCAGACATAATAATGAAAAACAAAACAATTCATTCATCGTGGCTCATTGTAAGCCACAATGATAGACAGACATTCAAACCCTGAGATACGCTGAATGACAAAGAGAGATATCACGCTTTTTAAATAAGTGGCTGCAGTGTAGACTAAAATGTAAAACACACCTGTTTTGTTAAACAGGTTGTTAGGCAACTTTACTGCATTAAGTTATACTCAAGATAACTTCCAGTGAAAAATGTCCTACTGTTGTTTTTAGCTCAGAAATTTTCCTTGTTGAAGTAGAATCTGGTCTTACGAGGATCCACATCTGAAAACTTTGCACACTTCTTCTCCAAAACTTTTGCCAGAGCTGCTGGGCCGCATAAGAAAGTTCCCACCACAGACCTGGAACAGGGAAAAAACAAAAAATGACTCCCTAATGCAACAATTATAATAATATTTATGAGACTCGGTGGGGAATTAAAGATTTTTTTTTATTTTTCTAAAAAAAAAAAAAAGAACTATCTTACGTGGGGTTCTCTCTGCGGACTTGCTCAAACTCCTTGTCCCAGTTGGGTCGGCCATACTGAGTTTTCTGTTTGAGTCCTGTGACCACATCTGTGTCTTCATCAAAGCGAACCATCACGTGATCAACCTGTGACCATACGTGCAGAAAAAATGGAGATAACACAGGTGAGTTGATCAGAAATGACCTCATTATTTTCCCAACCTTTGGAATCTGACTGACTCTCTTACATGGCTTTGATCCCATCCGGTCAGAAAGAGTTTGTAGGTGAGGAAATCCCCTATCCCTCTCTCCTCCATCTCTTTCTCTAGCACTTGTAGGAGGTCAGCAAACCACTCAAAGGCATGCGTTTCTCGGCAGAGCCAATAAAAATAGATCTGAAACCAGGAAGCAGATGCAATAGTGTTAAACAATAATCTTCTCACCAAAGAGCTGGCCAAGTTACTCAATGATTCACTCTCCTACATGAGCCTATTGTTGAAACGCACAATAGCCTTTATTGAAACTTCAGGTTCTCTTACATAAATCAGCTACAGCAGTGTGCCAAAAGATTATGAAATTGGTATTCAGGTTTAAATGTCACAAACTATGTATGTGAGAGGTTTCACCTTTCTGGTGCGCAGTTTGGGGTTTGAGTCTTTGAACTTATACCAGATGGACTTGAGGATGGAGGCGAAGGGAGTGACACCAATGCCAGCACCAACCAGCATGCTGATCTCGTAGTCAAACACGTCCTCGCTGGCTGTGCCAAAAGGTCCATCAACACCCATTCTGATAACAGACATGAAATTAATTCAGTCATCAAGATAAATAGACTAAGTGGGGAGAAAAAAAATCTAAACGTCCCAAGACCCTGAGCCTGACAAGTTCTTGTTAATATACAACTTTTCTTTTATTTATAAAGAGTAGCATTGCTAAAACAGAGGGTTGTTTACTTTGAAAGAGGGCTGTAAATAAATGGCAAGAAAAACACCTCGAACCAGATGGATTGAAGAGATGGTTAGGATGTAGGAAACCAGCAAAATGAGAGAAAGGAGGAGAAAGTAAAACATTTTCTATCTAAAATTTCTATGGGTGCATGATATTGGATTTTTAAACTGATATGCTGATATTTTACAACTCATTCAGCTAATAACCAATACCAATTAGGCAAATGCAGACAAAAAAAAAAAAAAAAAAAAAGCTGAATGATAATGTAATTTCACTCCTTATGCAAAATAAGAAAACATATTTCAACTTGCATTAGGTACAACATGTCAAATTGAATCACGACAACAGTTCTGAAACAAAACAAGTAAGATATGTGCATCCTATCCTACTTAAAATGACCTTGGATTACATTCCCTCAGCACCGGTTATTTTATCGGCTAATTATATCGGTGAAATGGCCAATATCCGATATTTAATTCAAAGCTAATTTCGGCCAAATCTTATATTGTGCCAATAATATCGTTCATCTCTAAAAGTTTCTATATGGATATTGTCAACTCTCTTGGATTGCATTCATTTATGACTGGATGTTAAAACACGTTAAAATTTGGCGTTTAACATCTGTCTTCAGATTTGCCACAGACTTATCCCACATGAAGACAAGAGCTAAAACAAACTTTACCTGCTCTTCTAAGGGCTTTTAATACCGCATGGTTTAACAAACTTGACTCATTATGGTGGATTCAGATGTAACATTATATTTATGACAGCAGATAAACATGGAGTAAAACTTCAAGTTTGTTCCCATTCAACAAACACAAAGTAAGGTTGCATTATATGCACAACAGCGGTCTGTTACTGTACATAAATAATCTGCGTTCCTTTTTACAAAAAAAATAAATAAAAATTACTGTTTTTATGCATTTTCTGATACTTGTGATTGATTTTCTTTAGTTCTTCAGTCTAAGGTGCTGTGCTGACTAGAAGGGATGTGCCGTGCACTGAGTAGAGCACTTTTCACTACCTTCTGCTGCTATGAAAAGAGCTGTACAAATTAAGTCTGTTGACTAATTTTAACAGTGTTGATGGCATTGAAAGTCACCTGAGTGCTTGCCTAAAAGTTTAAACTCTGTTCTAAAAAAAACAAGCAGCTAGAGAAAAATATTCAAAGTTTGCTTTAGTACAGAAAATGTTATGTATTATAGCCAGAGCTGGGGCTATTTATGAAAGCATACAATGAGACTAAGTGATCAACACACAAATCACAAATGGATGTGATGAAGCTTTCAAACACATTATACTGCCTGATCCTCAGCTTTTAGTTTTAGATGAAGATTAACTTATAAAAACAAAATGATTAAAAAGATAGCTTTGTTTGTTTTTCCTGATCTACCTGTTTCAGTTTCATAGAAGAAAACTGCTGCTGTAAAAGACATTAATCCCAAAATGGTCAACAGCTGTAAGACTGGTTTCTATTGTAGTTGGTGACATTTTGCAGAAAGATTTACACCCTTTTTCTATTCATTCCTGCTCAGACTGAATCAAATAAACATGTCGTACGGCGTATCTTAATTAGAATGGGTCATCTAGGAAACATTTCAAACTCTTAATGATGAAATGATTAACTCCCTGCTGAACATTATTTTATTTAGGCAGATGCCCCCCTACACATTTATATCAATGTGATCCCTACTAAACACTATTTTTTAATCAAAAGGTCCAAGCTGCTTCCAACACATTCTTTGCTTGCAAAATTAACCTTTACACAAACAGTGTTGCCTGGAAAAGTGTGATGTTTATTTAATTTTAACTCACTTGGGTCCTTGTGCTCCCTCTGGTAGCTTCTGCATGATATCAATGAGTTTGTCTGTCCAATCCCCTGCGGAGCGGATGTGGACGCTGAAGAAGTCCTCTTCGGGGGCAGAGGTCATGGTGAACGGATGCCATTCCAGCTGTGAGATGGTCGGGCAGTTGAGGAAAACATACTGACCCACTTCCATTTTGAAGCCCTTCTTCACCAGTTGCAGCTCAAGCACTTTGGATGGTCGCATCACAATCTGAAAACAGAGCGATCACAGCGAGATTAACTACAAAACATATAGCGGGCAGCAGATGCCTCACAAATGAAACATACCTTCCTGTACTGGACTCGCTGCATGTATCGAATGAAACGTAGCAGACGCTCACAGAGGTAAATAATCATTGGGCCGAGGACCCAATACCAGGTCTGAAAAAAGCAATGAGAAACAGGTTCATATATGAATTATTTTACTGGTGACGACCTTATGTGAGGAGGTGCAACCATAAATAAAAATGAACTAGAAACAAGACAAACCGCTGGGAATCCTCCAGCAAATTTGGGGATGGGACATTCAGGAATCTCTCCCCAGTCGTCCACGTCATCTTTACAAAAGGTGGTGTTGTGTGGGGGATCTGTTGTCTTTTGACTCCTCACAATGCGCCTGCAGAGGAGACACGAGTAAAACCGGCTTGCAAAAATAACAACAATGTTCTGGTAGAAAAAGAGAAAACAGAGACTGTCCTACCCAGCTCCGTGGAAGACAAGGCCGGCAAAGAAGATGATGAAGAGGTGATGTGTGTACCAGAACACTTCAAAGTTGTTGCGTCTGATGACCTCCATGGAGGAGGTGATGATGAGGATGAGAGCCAGAGTGATGACAACACCTGTGAGGCCAGCAATGGTGGTGAAGACAAAGTAGATGGGAATCTGCTGGGGATCCTGAGGCAGAGCAGAAGAGAAGCAGATGATGTTGTGTTGAGTTTGCTAAGCTGCATATCTTTTCTCTTTTGACCTGGACATATTCTGATATTCAAGAAAGAACAAAAATAGCACCATCCTGGACTGTCTATTACTTTGACTGCAATATATTTTTTAAACTACTGTATTGGGACGAACTTTTGAACAAATACTCAGTCTTTTAAAGAAAATTGGTAGCAAAATTTATAACGCTCTCCTGACATTTTATCCACCCGTAAGCAGTTCAAACGTTTCTACTTTGTCTAAAATGCTGAAACTCTAAGTTAAAATGACGAATATCATGCAGACATTGTAAATACAGTACAGCCTGGTATTTTACGGAATAGTCTGTAGAATTTAATGACATCTAATGGTAAAGTGGCAGACTGCAACTAAAGCAGTGGTTATCAAACTTTTTCTGCAGGGCCCCCTTTTTATCTACGACAATAATGTCAAGCCCCCCAGTGTGGGAACTACTGAACTAAGGGAATATCCTTGCCTCAGTCCCCCCCCCCCCCCCCCCCCTATTCTGGGCTACTGTTGCAATCATGTGAATACTATGGAAGCGTGGAGCTGTCACCCAAATAAAAAAAAATTGGACCTTATCACGTTATAACGTGATAAGTTTATTATAAGAACATAGCCTGTACTGTATACAGATGTTGTTACGACCTATATTGGAGCAAAATACATTTTATGGAAAATATACTCATCAAGCAGACACTTTTCAGTTCTTTTTGACAATGATTATTGTTCTACTCTGGTTTATTGTTGTACAGAAATGTGGGACAGTTATGAGAAACACGTAGGTCACCTGCCTGCGCACAGTGAGACGGCGCGTGCCTGTGTGTCTGAATTGCCACAGAGCAGGCATCCCCAACTTGGGACCTCTTGAGCCAGTGTCCTGCAGGTTTTCAGTATGTCCATACTGCAGCACACCCGACTCAAATAATGGGTCGTTAAGAGGCTGGTGCAGACCTGGTTTATTATTGTACACAAGACCGTTATAAGCAACACGGTGCGTCACCTGCCTGCACGCAGTGAGACGGTGCGTGCATGTGTCTGAGAGGCAATACAGTGTGTGCGCTGCTTTTAGTTAATAACATGTTGTCTCCTGACAATAAAAATGAAAATTATAAAGGCTTTATGCACCGCTGGGACTGGGAGAAATAAGTTGCCGACACAAAGACATGGTCCTGTCTACTTAAAGGGTGCAACGTCAACAAGTGTCCTCCAAGCTTCATCAAATCTCTCCAATGAAGTAAAACTTAATCCCATGTAGTAAATTAGGAATTTCTCTGGAAATAATAGGCGATAGGTAGATAGGTTTCACGTTTTTACAATAAACATATCACGTTATAACGTGATAAGGTCCGATTTTTTTCCGATTTTTTTTTTATTTGGGTGACAGCTCCACGCTTCCATAGAATACAACACATAGAAGATGACTTACATTTGAGATCGTTAGCAAACAGACCACTGAAGAATCTGAGAGCACAGACTGTGATTCTGAATGATTTTACACAATCCAAATCTTCTTATACCAACACAATGTTTTTCAAACTTTCAGGAGAAAGTTCAAACTTCTTGAGATATCGGCACACCCCTGCGACAACACAAATAGCTCTTACCATTGTAAAGGCTCAACATGCAACCCTTAATGCAATGTAGATGCATGTGAATGTTTTATATGTATTTGTCAGCCTACATAATGCTCACAACACTTTAACTGCTCCCACTTTGGAGGCTGAAAGATTTGCTCATACATATTGCCTTTTAAAAGTAGAATAAAGATGGACATCAACCCAACTTTAAACTTGATCTAAAAAGATTTAAAAACATGCTCTTTACATCTTGACTGGTGCAGTTGATGACTTACAATATCTTTCTTACGGACGGGATTCAAGTAGGTGGTGTCCCCCGTGTCACCCAGGTTGGATAGAGCTGTGCTGAGTTCATCGTAAACACCTTGTCTGCTGTTGTTGAACCACTCCACGTTCAGCAAATGGGCAATCGTGTGAACAGCTGTCAGGACACACAGAAAGTAGATGTTGCTGTTTCTGCTGGTATTTTTTTTTTTTTATCTCTGTCCTAAATTGTATATTAGGAAACAAATTAAGCATAATCTGGACCCAAAAAATGCTTTTTTGATGATTTTTTTCATTACATTTTCTTTCATTTTTGTAGACTGTATGTAATTGGATGAATTTCAGTTTCACAATACAATCAGGACTGAAACAAGTGTGTGTCACCCTTGTGAAAATTTCCTAGTAACTTGCAGCTTATCGTGATGCTGATAAGATTTAAGTCAGATATGTTTGCACAGTGTAGACTGTGCTTGCAGAAAGAAAACATTCTGTTAATAAGATTCTTTTGTGAATAAAGAATAGTGAATAAAGAATTGCTGCCCTATGGGTTTCCTATACTGACCAGTGAAGTTTCAGCTAATATCAATAACTGTTCAGACTTTGCTCTATTTGATGAAAGAGATTAAATGTACATTTGACCAATAAAAGCTCTAAGGGTAATAACAGATGAGGCTCCAGAGTGGGTGTCACTGCAAAAAAGCTGCAAAACCTGAAATGTAAATGTATCACTTGTCTTCAAATCTGCTCAACCAAAATATAAATAAGCAATGCAGATTTTGTGGCAAATATATATATATATATATAATCCATCCAGATCTTTTAAATTTTGAGCTCATAAAATCAAAGGAACAGACAACATGATGTCTCCAACTTCAGCTCAATAAAAAGCCATAATAATGTTTATAACATAAAAATAATGCTGTCTTTACCTTACTAATCACTATGTTTTTCCCTTTAAACAATGAATGTCCAGCAAATGTAAAGCTTAATGCTTTGGTGTAAACCACTGGAATGAGATGTAAAGCTGAGAAGTGAGAAATGCACGCAGATTCACCTGTCATCAGAGCGATCATGTATGCCACCAGCTTATGGAAACTCAGATTTTTGTCCAGCTGTTTCCTCATTGTTCTGCTGCAACACTGGGAAGATAAAGAAAGGAAGAATGTGGGGAGTAAATCAGACAGCAGAAACATATTTCTAAAACAGAAAAGTGGGCGTGGTGGGATGAAAAATGAAATTTTGGTAAGTATAAAAACAGTAAATTCATTGTGTGGAATCAGAAAACTGTAGCAGATACAAACAACCTTCAAATAAATATTTGTTGCATTAAAAATAACCTTGTAATGTTAAATATAAACATAATAAATTTCATGAACGTAACTTAAAAGAAATGGAGCCTTGGTGTGAGGACATCTATAAAGAAGTCCAATGAGTTGAATAGTTTGCCTCGCCTTGCTGTGACATTTAAACATCATCTTACCACAAAGGAGCCTCGAATCAGAGACAGCAGGTTCCTGCATACCGGGAGGAGGATCAGCAGGCAGTTAAAGTTCAGGACGGCTGCAGGAGCTCTGGCCCAGGCCAAGGCCGACTGACGGAAACAATACACACAAATTCACAAGAGGAAATCAAATCTACTACCTTACTTGAAAAGCCTGAACAAAATTAAGGTACTTGTGTTATGTCTGCCAATGCTTCCTTGTGCCTTTACTCCATTCATGATGTTTATCTGACCATAAAAGTTATTATACAATGCAGGATTAATTTGAAAAATTATAACTAAACTTCAGGGTTTGTTTTTTTTTCTTAACAATTTATTTTACTAGATAACTGCATTTTAAAACTTAATTGTTCTTTTATGGTTATTATTAGCCATTATTGTGATGGAAATGGAAAATTAGCAGTAGCTACACTGCTGTGATGGATTGCAGTGGATAATTGTTTATTCATTCATGTTAAGGCAAATCAAATAAGCAATAAATGCAATACATTAAGGGATTCTGGCTTTTGTCTATCAGAAAAAAAATAAGAGAAAAAATTATGTAAATAAATATGACATCACTCAGCTGTATTGAGTCATACATACTTTTTCTTTCTTTATTGCATGGGCTTATCAATTTATTTATTTGATACTGACAAGATGTTAATCAATCAAATCCAGCTCCAACACAATTATTACACTTACAGCTTCCCAAATCAATGTTTACTGTTTAACAAAGACATTTAATCAAAGTTACGTTTCTCTTTTTAACACGAATCTGTGATTTTTAGCTGTACTGGTGCCTTAACTAAAGCCTCAATTTGAATTTTCCCTTCACCACTCAACAAAAGTAATAAATGAAGCATGACAGCTGACATCTCCTCTGTCCAGGTGTTTCCTTCTTACTCACCCCTAACAGATGACGTGTGTAGAAAAACTGAGGTCCATGGTCGTAGAAGAGGTAAAACCAGACAAAAAGAAAAATGTTGATACCCATCCAGACCACCTGGAAAACAAAGAGTCATATTTTCATGCAAGATGAGCACTATTTATATGTCAGTTATGTGCAAAAGCGTTGTATAATTTTCCAATCTTTCGTGCAAAAACAAATGAAAAAACTCTTATCCATTATAGTATTAAGGACTAACCAGCATGACAGCTGTAAATCCATTGTTGACTATCCAGTTCCCCATAATGAACACTTTGTGCCGCGGCCTCCCTGCAATCTCACAATTGCTTACGCTTTTGGTTTTATACACACCTTTCTAGACTCCTCCCTCCCTCCTCCTCCTGATCCACAGGTGCATGTGTGACGAAACACAAGGAAACAAAAAACCTGCAGCTTGAAATTGTGCAGTTCAGAAAGTTCAGAGGAAAACTGCATGACCGCATTCCTACCTGCTGGAAAATAAAAGTGATGGACAAACTTTACAGGCGTCTGGAATGAAGAAGTATACATTTCAACATCCAGGATTTTTTTTTTTTTTTTTTTTTTACCCTCCTGCTCAGTGACGCAAAGAATGGCATATAGGAAAAAATAAAGTTTTATTGTTCAGGAGGCAAGAATGTTTAAATAAGAGGCAGAGTTGTGTAATTTTATTTAAGGTTCAAGTAGTACAATAATAGTCAAGGCACTATATAACAAACTGGACAAAACATAAAAAAAAATAAACAAAGCACTTTAATAAAGTACAAGCTCAGTGTCAGTCTTGTTAATGCAAAAATATTAAGATTAATTCTGTATATCCTATTTGCAACAGAAAAAACACTGATATTAAGAACTCTTTTTTTTTTTTTAATAAAACAGTAAATTCTCAGCAACATTGATCATGTTTTCATGTTTCCTTTAGTTTTTTTCCACATCACTAAAACCTGCTTTTCTCAATTCAAGGCAACTGGACAGTGAACAAGAAATCCTTATTGTTAGTAGTTTCGTACGAGGAAGATAAATAAATCTTTTGACCTTTTCCTTTCTTCCTGCTGCGTGTTTGCTTTCTGATTAGTGCAGATGCAAACGTGTGAATGGGCTTTCATGGAGAACATGGAAACCCTGAGAGGAAGTAAACTGAGTATCTCATGGTTAGTGTTTCAGGATATGTTCAGACACACTTGGCACATTTCCCTTACACCTGGCTCAGTGCTGCTCTCTCAACAGTGGCCTTTGTGCAACGCTGCATATCTCTACATGCTACATTCTTTGGTAGGCTGTGGCTTTGTGGTGCTCCTTGTATGTAATAACCCTCCATATTAGCAGGAGTCTACTTCCATCCCTCTCTAAATCCTAAAAGAGCAGTTTTGTGCACTTGAGAGAAAAAAGGCAAAAGTCTAAAACATGCTCTCTCTTGAAAAAAAACACAAAATAGTTGTAGCTTGTGTTTGACTGTTCAAGGCCTCGTTCTCAAGCTGCCTCCATCATGTCATCGAGAATAGCAGTCTCCTGCTCTCCCAGCTGACTGGTGAGGTCAGGAGGATGTGAGTTTTGAGGGTCCCGCAGCTCAAGTGGCTCTTCTGGCATCAGCACCATGGTGGCAGCTGTGGAGTATGAAGGTGGCATGTTTGCCTGCCTCCCCCGCTGTCCAGTCCTGCCTTTACGGCAACAGACGCAGTGTAGGCAGTCATGGACGTTGTATTTGAAGAGGCGCCTGCAAGGGTGGCAGAACTGGTGGAAGAGCAGCATGAAGAGCACAGCCAGGCTGTAGCAGATCAGCAGCTGGACAACCAGCAGGGGCGCACACACATACTCATAGAAGTCTGACTTGAAAAAGTACCAGAGCGTGATGAGGAGGAAGTTTTCAACAAAGCGTCCAGAGTAGTACATGGCCAGGCGGCCCCAGCCCTGCCTCCTCTCGATCAGCTCTTTATGGGTGAGGTCAAGTTGCACCGCCGACCAGCAGAAGACGTTGATGCAGGCGTAGAGCAGTGTGAACATGCACAGGACGATCGTGGTGCCGAGTTTAGAGAAGTTGTTTTCCACACCTTCAATAAGTGAGCCTTTTTTGGCCCAGAATTCAGCCCAGGGGAGGAAGAAGAAGAACAGCAGGTTGGCCATGCCGACCAGGATCACCCAGTGAGTGAGAGCCGTGCTGAACAGGACCAGAGCGGTGACCCGGGTGGCAATCTCCAAACCTCTCCAAATAATCATGCACAGGTAAGCCGCAGGACGGAGTCGAACTTTGTAGTCATCGTATCTGATCTGGATAGCCAGAACGTTGCAGACAAGAGCGCCATATGTGATGGAGATCAGGGTAATGATCATCAGGGCCACTGTGAAGACAGACAGAGACTATTAGACTTTACATAAACAGCCAAACTATTAAAAAGGCTTACCACGACATAGATAGCTTAGTCTTTTTGTTAAATAATGACAGTGTAATCTGTTGTTCATCTCAGGACATGGAAAGGACAAGATAATTTTCCTATGTGTAAAACCTTAGATTTTCCTTCCTTTTCTACTTTACTTTAACAATTCCCTTGTAGAATAGTTCAGATTTCCTAGAGTTTTATCCTTCCACTAAAGCAGCGTTTAGATGATTTTCAGGTAGATTTGAGCTTTTATCAGTGGTAGGCGTAACTAAATAACAGCGACTTGTTATAAAAATGGGTGTGCCTCAAATTTCCCAGCAGAACATTACTCACTGAAAAGCTTTGAAATACATAAAACTCTGAACCCAATCACCATGTCAGAAGTTCAGCCCTTTCAGAGAATCAACAGAGTATACAACACAAGTGGCTAACCTTTGAACTGTCTTACCCTACTGTTTTTCTCTGAAACACTGCAGATATCTTCTTATATTCTGCTTACCTGGTAGGGTTTTATATTTGACTTTTTACTTTGTCATAAATTATAATATAATATGAAATAATAACATGGTTTGGATCATATCAAGATTTGGGAGACCAGGAGTGATCCAGCATTATTTGTCAATCCAATTCAAAACACATACTGTATCTTGGTTTTTTAATCTGAATACCCAAATGTATCACGGTCTCTGCTTTCTACATTCATCTGGCTTTTTTTTCATGTTTTTTTTAATAAGTTTTCATCTGCAGTTTTGTACCAGAGAGAAAGAACAAGGACTTTTCATGATCACCCGCTACGAAAGGCTGAAATTATGCGGTGTTCTCTACACAGTTTGTGCTGTCACAAATTTGGTTTTAAGTGATAAACCGTGTGTCTAAAGCTCTGACATGTCTGTTCAGAGGGAGTTTGTGCAAGTAACTCGTTGTGACAGAGTAGAGCTACGTTGGCTCATGCTCTCCTGATCAATATTAAACTATGTTTTTTCATTTACTCATCAATCTTTCTGTGTCCTTTTACATTTTTTGAAGACTTCAGTTTCTGTATTTTCTCTCTTTTTATTTATTTTTGTTTTATTTTTTTAATGGGTTAAAATGAGTTAAAATTGTGGTGTTACAGGTAACTTTTTTAAACACAATCACATGTAGGCTAACTGGAAATCACAGGTGTAGTTAAACTCTTCTTGACGACATGCTTTCTGACTCATTGGTCAGCAGTAAGAGGTGAATTCCCATGTGTTGTTATAGTTATAAGTCTATCTATTGTGTTGTGTATCTATTTTGAAACCTGCACTGTCAAATGGAAAAATGTCTTTGGTTGTTTGCATGAAGCAACACCTTCAGTGTTAAAATAATAAGAAAGATACATTTACTCTGGGGCGATGACAGGGAGTTGTTAAACATTTAATTGACATTAAACACACTTAAGACAAGGTTTTCTAGAAATAGCTTTGCTTGCTCTTAAAACATGTCAATCAGGCTACATTTTTCTTGGCAAGCTTTGTTAAAATAAGCTAAACATATTAAAAGAGATAAAAATAAACTTATTGAATGAGGAAACTGCGCATGCAGTAGATCAGAGAAATGTCTAATTTACCAAAAGGGATTAAGTTGTACTTTATACTAGGCTGAGACAAGGAGAGATTGGACAACGATGAATCTTGGAGGACGCTGTGGCACCTTCTGCTCGCCATAGATGGTGCACCCTTAAACCAAACAGGACTGGGTCTTTGTGTCGGCAACTTAATTCTCCCAGTCCCAGCAGTGCATATAGCTGTTATAATTTCAGTTTCAGTTTTCAGAAAACAGCTTGGCCAAAGACGTAACAACTGATACATGTTAACCAAAAGCAACACACACAGACAAAGACCATCTCACTTCGTGCAGGCAAGCAAAGTACCATTTTACTCATAACTGTCCCACATTCTTGGGTATACGACGATAAATTATGGGGGTATTTTCCTATCTTTAATCAAGAGCATAAGTGTTTGCTGTGAGAGCAAAATTTCTGGTTTTCATGCTCAAATATAATCTTGCTCTCTCAAAACTCTGATCTCACACTCAGAAAGTTCCCTCTTGCTTTCAAATATATTGTTCTTCCTTTCAAAACTCTGCGCTCAGACCAATAATTACGCTCTTGATTAAAGATAGGAAAATACCCCATATAAATCTGAGTAAAACAATAAAATAATTGAAAAAAAAGAGCTGAAATTCCACTTGATGAGAATAATCTCCATAAAATGTACTTTGCTCCAATATTTCTAGGTCGCAACAACATTTTCATACAGTAGGCTACTTTGTCTTTTATGTGTTTTTTTTTTTACAATAAAACTATCATGCTATAACGTGACATGGTCCTTTTTTTTATTTGGGTAACAACTCTATGGTACCGTAGGTTGGCGATTTAAAAAAAAAAGTTTTGAATTAAATAATTCAACTGCAAAGAAATTATGTTACAGTTTGCACATATTTTAATTTGTATTAAATATGTCCACAGTTTCGCAAAAAGGTTTAAGTTTCAAAAACAACCATAAATTTCAAGTGAGGACTTGCAACTAACTTTTTACACAGAGGAATATTGTGTCTATTTGTACTGTAGTGAAAGAAACTGTAAAAATGCAAATTTGTGGTTGCGTTTGTTTTCATCTGTGAGCGTTGGTCCATAGAGGATCCGATATCTGCTTATCTAAATGCGTCCAATAAAAGTAAAAAATGTCCAAGAAATCTGCAGTGTATGATTTCAATTTTCCACACTTAGTTTGTAACATTAACACTGCCAATCTCAAAGAAAATCATCATTTGCAGAGACATTTCAACCTCATGAAGAATAGCAACTTGGATGTAATATTGTATTGATTTCTTAAAAATATAGGGAGTATTTTTGGAGCAAAATCCTGAACCTAACACAGAGTGTTCCTTACATCTTGCAGGCATGATGTATTTCTCCTGAATGGTGGCATACAGCTGGAGGGTGAGTTGAGGTGTAGAGCCCAGGAAAGCTTGGATGACGGCTGTGCGCTTGAAGGCGTTCCTGTGTGTGGCCAGCGTGCGCGCTGACTGGCCGACCTCCAGCTCCATGGGCGTCTGCTTCCCCTTCTTTAAACTGATCTTTCTGGAGATGGTTACATAAGGCTCTTCCTTTTTACCTGCCTTAAAGTACACCACCAGAGCTTCAAAACACCTGAGGGGAAAAATGTGAAGAGGCAGTTAGACAGACTTTAGATTTTATCACCAACAGGGGGCAGTGCCATGTTATGTTAAAGATACAGATCACAGACCAGGGGAGAAACATTCTGTGAACATATAAGGGCAACAGAACAAAAAACAGCAGAAATACAGGTATTAGGGGTTATTTGTCAGAAAATGGTTAGTTTAGTAACGTTAACTGTGGCATTTTTGCATATCACTGACTAAATATTCTTATTTGAAATGCAAGTTAAGGATCCCATTAAAGAGTTCCTTGCACATCACAACCAAACTCACACAAGCTCATCAGATTCCAGCAGAGGGCAATCAGCAATAAGGAAACATGGCCTGAACAAATTCACTGAAAATCTCTGGGTGTGGCTCCCTTAACTTTGCAAGGTAAATGCTCTCTGTTTGGTCTCAGGAGACAGCAACAGCAGTCAGACCGGTTTTACTATGACAAGGGTCCTGTGCTAGTAATACTGCTCACTTAAAGGAAGTAAACCAAATATTGAAAGGGGGGGGGGAAACCCTACAAACATTATCCACGCCATTTCAAAGCCAAGCACACAATCTGTAACAGTAAACCTACTTTAACTGAAAGAGCAAGTTTCCACTTTCTATCAACAAGGTAACACCTCATTTAATGTAGTTATATTCAGTTAAAATTACCTGAAACTCAACGCAATGTGCATACATGCATTCAGAACACAAACACAGCCCTCTGGAGATTCCCACTGCAGCACTAAATCTCACATTACTGTGCAGGAATGCGATGCTACTGTTGCTATGGCTGCTTGTCGCAAGAAGGCTTCCATACTTGTTCCTGAACTTGGTTTGACCCAGTCTTCACAAGCTGGCAGGACAGATCTTGTTGTTATTTGCTAGCAATGCTTTATCTAACACATACTTGTTTCCTTTACACTAATAGCCACAGGAAGATGAGGATTTTTGGCGCTACTGTATAAGGTTCACAGCAGAATCACAAAGAAGGCACAAAAACCTGATTTAGGGCCCATTCACACCAGCCCTTTTTGATTTGAACCTGTCTCTTTGCTCAGAAAGTCCGCTTCATTTAAGGTTTTGTGAATGTCCAAACGAATTCTGATTTGAATCAAAGAAGCGGACTGGGTCCGTTTACAAACGCAAGCCTCTTTCTGTTTCAAGAGGACCAAATATAGGAAGCGGACTACAAAACACAGTGCATTGTGGTTTCAGCACACAGCATCGTGGGTAAACACAACCCAAACAAAGGTGCATGAGGCAGCTCTGGACAGGAGAAATAGGTCATGGTCAGATGTGGAAGAATTAGGTAAAAGTTCTGACATAATTATGATCAACCAAAAACCACTAGGGTCGGATGCAGCTACATATTTAACTGTTATGTACCAGAAACAGAAGTTGTTCTGCATTAACCAATAGATTAATAAGTTTTCTTCTTCATCTGTTGTCTTGTTTTCTTCAGTAATTCTTGGTGCTGCACCACCTCTGGTGGAAAGCAGAACAAATTATTTAAAAAGTTTAAAGACTATCCTGGAGTGAATGCACCCTTATTTTCACCCTTTGCCTGGAAGCCTGGCAGCACAATAGCCTGAGTACACAAAATGATAGTACTGAACTCTAGCCAGCATGCACTTAAAAGTTTGTAGAATAACTGAGAGGCAGACTGGATTTCACTTGGGGAATCAAAATCACAACACAACAGATGAATGCATTAGCCAAGAGAATCAATGTCTTTCAAAGGTAGAATTGTACAGAAAGACAGGTGGAAACACGTTTTCTCCCTCTGTGAATGGGTACAGCAGCACTGTGTAACAGATCCACATACTTCTACATACTACCACATAATACTGATTTTTCTCTGTTTCAAGTGAAACATTCAGGAAATTCTTTCAGCAGGTCTTTAGCAAGATCATCCTGTTTTGGTCTCTCAAGATTACCCCATCAGGCTCACTGTCATGGACTCGTCACACTGCGAGGTTTGCACCAGACAACAAGAAGCAGCTCTGCATGCTGAGACTGGTCCAAACTGGCAGGCTAATTAAATGACGTTTGTCAATGCTTTGAAAAACAGTCCAATACCCACAGAGACAAGTCAGGGCACAGTCCACCCTCTAACCTGTCCTTAAAGTTTTTATGAGTGAGAATACAGCCACATTAAGATAATTTCAAGCAGGACGCTAGATATGAACACTGTATATTGTTATCTGTCAACATCATGAGCTGAAATTCCTCATTTGACAGCAGATATGGTGTGTTTGTGCAACCACAAGATCAGCAGTTACAACATCCCTCAGTCACACAGGAAGCATCCAATCTGAGCAAAGAGGCAGCAGAAGTAATTTTAGAGCAGCACAGCAGAGAATGAGAACATTACAGACTGAACAGAGTGATCTGTAGTGAAATAACAACCCACTCAGTGTTATGTTACAAGGCTGAAACAGACCTTAAAGATGTGGTGTAACTGATGTATTAAAAAAGGGTTCATATCTCTAATGTAGCCACTCATTGTTGCACAGACCAAAATATATTTCATGATTAATGTTTTTTTGTTTGTTTTTTTTTGTAAAGTGGCATAAAAACGAAAGATGCGTGGAGTGAAAACAGGCGTGCAGTTGACGGATGCACCTGCTTTCGGTTTAAGGTGCTTCCTTTCTTTGGCAGGATCAAGCTACATATATCTGCTTCTGTTTAATGGGTGAAAGCTGCTTCAGAAAAATGATTACAGCTGTGACAAAATCTTTCTCCAGCACTGGTTTAAACCCACTGACTTTGCCCTGAAACTGACAAGATCCATTTACATTTAATTTTGTTGAGTTGATAAAACAAATTTATTTAATGTGCAGTTACTTTCATTTCTATTCTGATGTTTGGTGAGATGTAACAGGAAGAACCAACATTAAGTGCACTGGTCAGGTTTTGGACCCTTGTGTGCCTTCAGAACAGCTTCAATGATCCTCAGCACAGATTACACAAGCCTGTAGAAATCTGTCAAACACCATTCTGTCAAAACAACTAGTATTTGGAGTATTTGATGATGGTGATGGAGAATACTGTCTAACATTCAAGTCCAAAATATGCTCAGCTGGTCTGGGATCTGTTGACCATAAAAGGTCAAAGTCCACAATTCACAGCAATTTTAAACACACTCATGAACATGGACTCCGTCATCCTGGAGGAGACATCCTATCAAAAAAGAAACAGATTGATCAGAACAGCTTTGTGTTTTTTTATGTGGTGTTTTTTGTTTATTTTTTTGCTTATTCATTATTACTATTTGCTATGTTTAAGATGTCTGAATAAAGTGTTTTTCATCATCATCATCAATTGAAACGGCTATCTGCACCAAAGACATTTGGGAACATTTCTAAAGACCTACACTACCGTTCAAAAGGTTGGGGTCACTTCCCTATTGAATCCCATGGCAAAGTGACCCCAAACTTTTGAACGGTAGTGTAATCTGAAATCGCTGCAGTTTCCTCTTCCTTATAACACAACAGACTGTCATGAATAAGTTTGCCCCTCTGCAAGTTTCATAATGTTGAACCATCAGTACTTTTTAATTCCTAGAAACTATAAGCAGGCTGTAACTTGGTTCTATCAATGTGAGTAGAGCTGCAGATGTTCTGTCTCCTCCAATGCTGCTTTACCTCTAATGTGTTAATGAATAATTATGAACTCAATGTTGAATCCCAGATGCCACAAGCTTGCTCCAGTTACAGTGGGAACTCCAATGCAAGTAAATACTTACTGCATGCATTACTTTTTGACTTGATTTGTGAAGTTCAAAAAACATTCATCACAATTAGTAAAGTAGTGCTACTACTACTTGGTAAAGCAGTGAGTTTTATGCATCACAGAACTAACAGATTTATATCATACTTGCTCATGCAGCATTCATGGTCATTCATTCAAAGCTCTGACTTTGATTCATCTGTAGCTTTTCATATATAATTTTATCAGAATCTTTATAACATATCACATTTTTGGTACACACTGAAAGCTGAACCCAAACTCAAACCAGTCATATCCCTTTTGGGCAGATTTTCTCTTGCTTAACATTCTTTATGACAGCAAACCTGCAACTGAAGACAAGGTTAAAGTCTTTGTCTTGTAAAAAAAACAAAAAACAAAACACACCCTTCAAATACCTCTTACAGCGCTATAAATTCACTGTTTATGAATCAAAGTTCAGGAGGCAAAAAGGAGCAGTTCTGAATAAAGCACAAATCTCCGCCTTCATCTTTCTACATGAGTCACCATCCGAGGTATCTCAGCTAAGATCAACTGATTGCGCTGCAAACTGACAAAACTTGATCTGACATAACCGTTTCCAGGCTTGTAAAGTGTTGTTGTTTATCTTTCTTGATTCTTATAGGTTAATCGCTGTATCATTTCCAAGAAACCTTTCTGGGAAGATTGACAGCCTTCCCTGGTCCTCCCACCCATCCAGTCAGCTGTCTGGTAGCTCTGCAGCACAGAGGCCTCTGGGTGCTGTTGTCCCAAAATAAGGTCATACAAGTCATAAGCATGAGGGATGTTATTGGGTCAGTTACCAGCACTGCAGAGCAGCTTCAGAATCTAGACAGTAGTGCTTTACATCCACAATGTCAGGGACACTTTACATTCAACGAAGACGGGAGAAGCTTTTTGGTTTGCGTTCTACCACTGTTCAGCATGCTTGACGATGTGGGAGGTTTTATTTTTAGTTATACAGCCTGTTCATCATTCTGGATAAGCAGTCCATCTGGACTGTGATCCAGTGCAGATAAACTGGTTAAAACAAAGTTATGATAATGGTGAATCAATCAACATTAAACTAGAACATCCTCCTGCCAGCTCTAAAAGATCACTGCAGGGCTTTAATGCACTCTGCAGACATTTGTCTCCCATTCACCGACAAACTGTTAATGGAAACTGAAGCTGAATGTCCACATGGACTTAATTGTGTCTTCAACGTCCAAAAACAGACTATGGAAGCATTTGGCTCCTCAAGTTTAATCCATTATCATTTTTATTAGAAAGGATGATAAATTTATTTCTAAAACTCTTCTGCTGATAAGCTAATCGATTCTTGTTGGCAGCTTTACTCAATTAACGAAAAGCTGCAGTGTCATGGCACTTTTATGAAAACAAATGATGTCAGCTCGTGTCCAAAGATCTGTGCTGCTGAATGGAAAGAGGAAACTTCAAAACCAAATAAGATGGACAGAGGTAAAAATGGACCAATAACAAAAACACTGAACATTTGCTGAGCCTGATTTTAAAACTCCATTTGATTAATTCTCTGAAATGTCTTTAATGTTTCGTAATAAACACATGTAAGCATAACAAACAGACGGTTCAGATGTGTATAAGGCCTAAAACTTGTTCAACTGATTATGCAGCCATCTGAGCTGAAAGATGTGCAAACCAAGCAACCACAATCCATACAGATGCAATTTGTGGTGGTTGTCTCCATCTTTGTATCATGCAGGTCTTTTGAACCACCTTGGAGTCTCTTTATATTATTTAATGTTTGTTCAATTTCCCCATTATGGTCACTTTTATATTAATTTTCATCATTTCACAGTTGATGGTATTCATCATTTTCCTCACCAAGGTAATATTGCATGTCCTTGTAGTCCTTTTGTACTTCTTGCTGCCTGTTTTGTGTCGTGTTTGTCTCTTTGCACCTGTTTTTGTCTTATTACAGACACCTTTTCAAATTATTTATGGTTCCATGTCTTTGTCTTTGAGGAATCATTTAAGTTTTTAGCATCTCTACTTGTTGTGGATCATATTTTATGACAAATTCTCACCATTTTCATCTCCTTCTGGACATGCTGATTAATATTTGGTTGTTTTGTCACATAGCCTATGATTTTTAATAATCTTTTATGATTATTATTATTATTATTATTATGATTATTATTATTATGCAGATTGCTGATTTCGTACCACTTTCTTTTCCTGTGTCAGTCAAAAGTTTGACCACACATTTAAAATAATTTTCAGTTAGGTGTGTCCAAACATTCAGTGGCTTAGCCTATGACTCTTTGGCTCCCATGTGTCTGGTAACCTGCTATTTCCACAAGTACATTAATCTATATATATATACACACATTTTTTAAGGTCTCTTAAGATTGTGCCTTTCAGTTTTACCATTGGACCTTCACCTACCGGATGACGGGACCGAGTAGCAGCAGATGCAGAAGGAGAACCATTGGTCGGTCCCGGCCCAGATCCCTATGGATGAACGTCAGAGTCAACTGGATGAGCACAGCAGGCAGCAGCATGAAGGCGATGGTGAAGCCCATCCAAATGACATCGTCGGTCTTGCGGTACAAGCTGCTGAGCACGGCGGCGGTAACAAACTCGGCTAAGTACAGCAAGGTGGCCACCACAACGCTGAGCGGAGGATGGACCCGGCCGTGGTTGATCACCAGCATGACCTCGCTCTCCACCACAGACGATGGCTGTTCCACGTCTGTGATCTCCCTGTCCTGTTCCTCCTCCACAGCCATTTCGCACATATTGGTATTGTTAATTTTTATGTTAGAGCCACGCAACTAGAAAGCGCAGTGCTGTTGAAGCGAACTGTCATCTAAAACACAACTTTCTGTTACATTTTTTTTTTACTTAATGCGCCGTCTTTCCCAACTTTCCACCAAGTCGACCATTGTTAGTTTCTCATTGTAGTCAACCTCGCTTCCCCGGTGAGCCACCACGCCTCTGTAGGTATACAATAACCATTTAGAGGGGTTTTATTTACGGTCGTTGTACGTGGCGTTACCGTCCTGCTTGACCACTTCAGTGCAGAAGGAATCACCTCAATGTCAGCTCTGAGCCCTGCGCTGTCAGCTGCAGGTCAGGATCGGGAAAGTTCAGCCTTGTAACACAATCAATTCCACAGATAGCCCACGCAGGCGGCCATCGTCCACGCTCGGAGGTGATCTGCAGCATCAATAAGCTCGTTGTTCTAGACTATAAACACGCAGAGAAGCGTAACAGCGGGCCGCCAGTGTCTGGGACTTTCAGAGTCAGCTACTTGCTAGTGCTGTCAACTGGGTCGTGTTTTCACCGTTGATTCAACAGCTGCGTCAAGGCGGACAGAGAAGCAGAGCCAGACCGGAAATGACGACTTATTTTCAAAATGACACACAAATAAATATGAAAGGCTAAACTATAAAAAGTAACCGAAAGCCACCTTTATGCTACGTGCATATACACGCACTTAATAGCACGAAAAATGTTTTCTTCTATCTACTCAGAAATGGAAAACATATCTTACATACAATAACCCAGAGACAAACATATATGGTGGCTTCAATTTGACTCGGAAGTCGGATCTGGGAACATGAAAAAATAAACTTGCGGCGCTGTCACCATGGAAACTTGATCAGCTCCAGTTGACAGGAAGTTTTTTTTTTCTTCCGGTGGTGTCCCCAGTGGTAGAGAAGAGGTGTGTCCCCATGTGTGTCCCACTTCAGGGTCTGCACATTCCTCAGTAGTACACTCACAGATACTGCAATATTAAAAATCCTCAACAACTCAGTATATGTAAGGTGAAGACATTTTCATTCACTAGTTGGAATACAAAGTTAGTGTAATTGTGGGTCCATTCCTCATAAAATATTGATTTATTTTTGTATTTAATATTTGTTATTAGAATTCACAGATTTATGTGGGGAAAAAAATATGTTTGTAGAAAAATGATAATGCCTGTGTGTGAAAATGACTCAATAGGAATTCTGCTGACCTCAAAATCACATTTAGGAAGGAATTCTATTTCTCCAATGTGATTAAAAAATAAGGTTTTGGAATTATGTACCATAATTTATGTTTTGTCTCTGATTAAATGTTTGATCCAGTTCAGCTTGAATATCACGTTTGATATATTAAAATCTAACATATTTAAATAGCTTTATTAAACAGGTTTCTTTTTAGATAACGAGATCATTTATTTTTCTAGACAAAGTTATAAAATGCAGAATTTACTTTTATATGACTAATTTAGGGAACATCTATTACTTTAGCAGAATATACCAAGCCAGACAATCCCTCTGTTTTAGATAAAAGGGTTCTAACTTTCAGTGCTAGATCTTTCATGAGCCACAGTACAAATCGATTTTTAATTTTTGAAATTAAATGCTGAAATTGTATATTACCCTCTCAGACTGATACTGACAAATACTGACTTCTGTATAATTTACATTCTCTCTGACAGGGATACCTTCCATTTCTTTATGGACACCACCCTCGTTGAGAGGGAACATGGCACATTTTTTTGTTTAGAGTAGGACTTGATACTTCAGAGAAAGCATTAATACAGCTGATAGCTTCTTTATTTTCTTAACGGGAACTTATCTTTCATGAAGATGGCTGTATCATTTTCTAGTTTACAGCGTTTAATTTCCTGACCTGATATGGTGATCCCTTCAAATGTGTCATTTTGTATAAGCATTTCTAGAATTTGCATCACTAATAAAAACAAGCATGCTGAAGCAGGATCTCCTTGTTTAATAACCTGAGAAATAGGAAATCTCAGAGTAGTTCCCCACAAAACTTTAACCAAACCATTACAGTAATTTTATAATATTTAAATAAATTGCAGTCATGCAATCAAAAATTTTTGGAAGAACTGACCAAAATTTAGATAGCACAAAACATCAAATAAGAATTGGTGGTTAACAGTATCAAAAGCTCAATAGATGTCAATAACAAAATACAGCTGTTTTCAGTTATTTAATCCCTATAATCAATCAAGTCCAAAATTAACTTAATATTGCTACTTATATGTCTTCCTTCCATAAAGCCTTATTGACAGTCATCTATAATAGCATTCAAGCAAAATTGAAGTCTTTTTGCACAAATATGAGATAGTATCTTCACATCATTGTTAATTAGTGTGATTGGGCCCCAATTTGCAATGGATTCTTATATATATATATATATATATATATATATATATATATGGTTGCATCTGTTGGTCTGAATGTTTTATTTATATCTGTTCCTTGTATAATTGTTTGAGTTGAGGACCCCCTCGAAAATGAGATGATGCACATCAAGGGGTTATCCTTCAGATAAAACATTTTAAATTTGAATAACAAACCCTGGCTCACCATTGACCTAATAAAGCTGCTAAAGAAAAAAAAAGAAAGCCTTCACGAATGAAGACAGGGAGTTATTGAAGACAACACAAAAACAAATCAAAACAAAATAAATAAGTGCAAGAGAACTACAGGAAAAAGTTAGAAAGCAGCTCCAGCAGAACAATGTGAGGGAAGCGTGGTCAGGAATGAAAAAGATCACTGGCTTCAAGTTAAAGGGGGATCATATTGATGGAGGTGTGGAAAAAGCCAATGAGCTGAACATGTTCTTTAAAAGGTTCAGCTCAGCACCTTTTCCACACCAGCCTGAGTCAGAAACGAGTTCCTGTGCTGTGGAAAACATCCGGCCTTGTTCCAGTACCTAAAAAATCCCAACCAAATTACCACAGACCAAACCAAACAAATTCGTAGTGTCTTGTCCTTAGATAGTTTTCGGTTTCTTTTTTTTTAATCAGTCACATTATCTGTCACTCATATTTGACATGTCTTCCGTGTTTGTCTAAAGAAGATGAAACGACTACTGTCGAAACATGTCAGGTATGTGTGGGATAAAAATGACTACAGACCAGTTTTCCTAACATCTTACATCATAAAAGTCCTTGAGAGACTGTTATTGGCTCACCTCAAAAACCAAGTGGGCATTTTTCAGGACCCATTACACATTATTTTGCACATCTTAATGGGCTTGGGGTTGAAGGGGGGTCATCATCTACCTGCTTCAGACAGCCTACTCTCACCTAGACCAATCAGGCAGCACTTTGAAGATCATGTTCTTTGATTTCTCAAGTGCTTCTAATACAATTCAACCTGCTCTGTTAGTTGAGAAGCTCCATAAATTACGGGAGCATCCACCTGGATTTATGAATACCTGGAAACAGACCACAGTTTGTGTGTCTGAGATGGTTGTCAGGAGCACAGGAGCACCACATGTTAAACTTTCATTTTTACTTTCACTTGCCAGCACTGAGGTGCTGATGCATGCTTTTGTTTCTAGTAAACTAGATTATTGGAATGTCCTGCTCTCTTGTCTTCCCTGTAAGAGTATTTTTAACCTACAATTACTCTAGAACTCAGAGGCACATGTTCTGACGAGGACCAGAGGGCGGGAACACATTAAACCAGTTTTAAAAATGCTGCATCAGCTCCCTGTGCGTTTCTGGATAGATTTTTTTAGGTTCTTTTGCTAGTTTATAAATGTGTTCATAGTCTAGGGCCTATTTATCTGACCTCCATTTAAATTATTAGCTCCTGGAAACCCTGAGGTCCTCTGGTAGCGGTCTTTAAATTATTCCCAAAGTCAGAACCAGAACTGATGGTGAGGCCTTATGATCAGGTGTGTGTTTTTAAAAACTGTTAGTTGCTCTATGTTTTAATGTAGAGCACTATGTGCTACTTTTTGTATGAAAAGTGCTTTATAAACAACATTTGGTTTGATTTGATCTGATCTCACTCACTGTTCACCTCACACTTCCAATCGTGTCAGACACGTGACCTAACTTGACGACACGCCCCCCTGCGCCGTGTTGGTTGCATCTTGTATATCAGCAAGCAAGACAACGAGCAGTACTTTCATTAAACCATTTTAAAACCCGTTTACTCAGTCGCCAGTATAGATAAAAAGAAGAATGATGAGAGGATACTGTACAGGGACAAGCTTATCAAGGAGACCTGGGATCGGTATTTGGCCAAATTGTCAACAATCAATAACGTAGATCCTTATGACCTCAAAGCTAAGGAATGGAGCTCCAATGCTACATTACTACCTCCAACCTCATCGCTGGACATAACAAGCTACCTCGTTTATGGTACCAGTGTTTACACGTATGAACATTTCAGAAACTACAAATCTCTGGAAGCTCATGGACATTTCAGGAATGGCTGGGTGCAGGATCTGTTCACACTTCCACCGCAGGGCTGCACAACACAGTCTCACTGCAAAGGTAAGCTCACCTGCTGTTAGTGAAGTTATGACTGGTGGTTAGGGTTACTTTACTTGTTTTGTCTGATTTCTTTACTTATTTAAACTCTGAGCATAAATGATTCATGTGCATTATAATGTTGCAAAAGAAACTTCATATTTATATTACATAACTCAGAAAAATATTTAAATGATCTAATAATCCTACCACATGTTCATACAACATAATTACTCAGCTAATATGTCAGTCTGGCATCAGCCTGTAAACCAGAAACTGTAATAAAATAGACGTCCTTATAAATGAAGCTAAATAAAGCAAACGGTTGAACATTGTTGTAAACGGTTGTTGTCTACAGGTCCTGCACTCCCAGCACCTGACTGACTCTCCACTGAAGCTCTGGGTCATCATGGAGGTCTACAGCATGCAGCAGCTAAAGAAGACTTCTGGATCTGCTCTCATTGTTCCTCTTGTTGACAAATTTGCACATAATTTGCACTGCTTTTAGCACGATTGCACTTTGTATTGTTTCAGCGTTGAAATTTCCATGCAAAGATGTGAAATTCTCTCACTACATTATTTGAAGATATTACGTGATACGTTATTATATCACATGTGCATATTCTCTGTTTTCTTTTATTGAATTTTTATCTGTTTAACGTTGTGCTGCTACTGTTTATTCTGACTGAGAATTAAAAAAAACTTATATGAAAAAGTAAAACTGTCAAGCTTCTCATCTGGTTAACAATCATGTTTTCTATTCAGTGTTTATCTCTACAAGATTTTTAATGTAATTAAAATTTAATGTAATTTTCATTATCAAAACTGACACTGATTATTAATGTGCTTAAGAGGCAACGAAAAGTCAAAATACTTCAAAAATATATTTTTACACACTTTATTATTCATGTTTAAGCCATGTACAAAACCAAAAAAAAGCACACTTTTGCTGCACAAATAATATAAAAAAAAACTTCCAACTGTCTGACTGTACACATACATCATCATCATCATGTGTTATTCTCTGATGAGCTGATCACCATCTTCTCCAGCATCAGGTGTCCTCTTCATGGTCTGTAGCTCTCCAGTGTCTGCATCCTGGTGGACTCATCTCTGCTGCTTGCAGCGTCTCTTTCCTCAGATGATCCGTCTTCTTCGTCTTGCAGAGCGTGCAGCGTTTGTGGGTGTAACTGATGTGTGTCCTAGAAGCAGGGATGGTGCACAATCTGAGCCAGCCTCCATCATTTCTTAAGCTGGTTGACCTGCAATCACATATTTGGTGTTATTAAAAAACTAGTTAACATTGAATGCTTCCATTACATTTCACAATCTGAACCACTTAATCCAACCAGTTAACCTCCCATCAGGTCCCACAGAGCACTCGTGGTATTTACCTGTATCTTTAAAATCATTCACTCTGTGACGTTTTTATATAAAGATGATTAAACAAAATAAACACTGATCAAACACAAACAGATGAACCCATTTCCCTCCCTCTTTGCCTGTAGTTTACAAAAGAAGTTAGCCAATGTGAATATAGCGACTTTAAAAAGCCAAATAAAGTATATTCATTAACATTACTTAAGCAATAAAAAAAAAAAAAAAAAAAAAAAAAAAAAAAAAAAAAAAAACAGCAACAACAAAAACTCTCCTGCTTGCCTTTTATGAAAAAGCCGACAGCAAACACTCAAGGATGGTGGTGAAAGTGATTTACTTAACTTGTCTCTTAACTAGAGTTTGTGGGTTAAGTTGACTTCTGCATCTCATAGAGAGCAGCATTTCTCACTGCAGTTATACACACAGCTAAATCCCAGGCTTGACTGAAGGGTCACTTCACTGAAAATCTGTCAGAAAACACCGTTCTGGTGTGGAGAGAAGGCTAAGTCTGCTGCTAACTAACTATGGAAAAAAATCCAGATTTTCATAAAAATAAATCTCCAGAAATGGAAAATTCAGTTTATCAATTTTATCGATTCTTTTTATCGTGTGACTTAGTATGGCAAAGATTATAACGTAGGCAAAGACGATGAACAGTCATTTACAACGAGGATGCAACCATCATGGCGATCGACTGCAGCTATCCCGAATGTGACGTCAGCTGACACAGACATATACAACTCTGAGTCCTGTCATCTACAGAAATACTCTGATGACTCTGCACTTGTGGGGAGTATCAGTGATGGACAAGAAGCTGAGTACAGAGAACTGGTCAGTCAGTTTGTGAGATGGTGCGGAAACAATCACCTCATCTTGAACACAAAGAAAACAAAGAGATGATTGTTGACTTCAGGACAAACAGGAGTAAACAAAGCACTGTTTACATCCTGGGAGAAGAGATGGAAGTAGCACCAAGCAACACCTGTCCATCTCCTCTCCTCCTCCTCCTATTCCGTGACTGATTCTCAGAAACAAGGTTTGTGGTGTTGCAATAATTACTCACTGTCTTCCCACACACATCACACACCTAGCTGTTTGTGGAACTGAAATGACTCACTTTACATGACTGCATTCGCTTTCATTATTGTCAGTCAGCTGCAGCAACGTTTTTGCCATACTTTGGATATGACAATGAGTGTCATTTAGATGAGATCCTGATACTTTTTACTATGTTCCTGTGAAATGATAAACTACATTTTTACCCTAAATTATAAAAGTATCAATATTTTAAAATGAAAATTGATTCTAAAACATAATTATCTAGAACAGAACTTTATTCTCATTGCAACAAGTGCAACGAAATGACAAATATCTGGTTGCGAAGGCATTAGTATTTCAGTATCAATTGACACACAATGTCTCAGGTGAACTAGTAGAGTGCACCAAGAAAGTGCTGCTTATGGAAGTAAAATCCTATTTATCCTGGGGCCGAATATTGAGTACAGAACACTTTTATATAAAAAATATGCACTGCTTGTCAAAATAAATAAATAATCAAATAAAGTATATCTTATGTTATGTTATCTTATCTTATCTTAAATGCTAATATTTTGTTGGATCACTTTAATGGCAAGCATTTGCAATGACATTGTTTTGATAAACTTATGTAATTCAATTCAATTCAAACTTTATTTGTATAGCCCTTTTCATACATTATCATGCAATACAAAGTGCTTTACAATGTAAAAACATATATTAAAAATGTAAGAGTAGAATAACACAAATGCTATCTACTTTACATTTTGAATCACACACATTCACACACGCACACACACACACACACACACACACACACACCCAAGCGCGCAAACACACAACACAAACAGATGATGCCACTCTTCTTTCATAGAATTAAAACTATTCCTTCTAGTTCCTGTCTCTTTAACTGAAACGGTTTAAGAACAAAGTTTGAGAGAGAGATCTAAAAGACAAGATAAAAGACGATTGGCTTGACACCACTGTGAGGAAGCAATACCTTGGGGACCCATCCACACCATGAGCGCCCCACCAGCAACCACAGAGGCCATCGCCACAGGAGCCGACAAGATCGGGGCAGGCGGGGGCCCCCACCACAGCCACAGGACTGCAATGCAGGGCCCGTCAGCCATCCCGTCCAGGTCGACCCCCGCAGCTACAACCCTGCAGGCCGGAGAGACAGCCCACGATGTGGAGGATCCCCATGAGGGAACACCGGAGCTAGAGGATAAAAGATAAAAAAGATAAAAGCTGAAAATAAAACACAGTATAAGATACTTAAAAGAGCATAAATAAATCAACGTAATAAGAACAATAAAAGAAAATTAATATATATTAAAAAGTCAATTTAAGACCAAGATACAAATGATAAGTGATAAAAATAGACAAAATGGATAAATAGATTAATTAAAATAACTGAATAAATAAACTAATGATATTGTTAGTCAAATAACAAAATGATTAAGAAGTTCAAGTAAAAGCTAAACTAAAAAGATGTGTCTTGAGCCTCTTTTTAAAAGCATCTACAGTCTCTGCAGACCTGAGGCCCTCTGGCAGGCCGTTCCACAGGCGAGGGCCACGATATTGGAACGTGGCCTCGCCATGTGTTTTGGTCCTCGCCTTAGGAATGACCAAAAGGCCGGTACCAGAGGACCTCAGGGTCCGCGAGGGTTTATAGTCTAAAAGCAGGTCAGATAAATAAGAAGGCCCAAGACCATTAAGACATTTATAAACAAGTAAGAGAACCTTAAAATCAATCCTGAAACGCACGGGGAGCCAATGCAGCGATTTTAAAACTGGTGTAATGTGTCACAACATAAATTTCCACTCAAATTCGCATTAAATTAAAGGGCATGAGATGAGACAAGAGTTGAGAGCTGGACTGAATATTACTGGTTGGAGGGAGCTTAGGATGGAGAGAGGTAGGATGCAAGATGGATGCTGAATTAGCCGCACTTCACTGAGGAAATCTGTGCAAGTTCAGTAGTGCGGCTTTAAAGTAAAAAGTATCTTTCCTATTTATGTGATATTCAGTATAAAAATGTGAACTATGATTATAAATGTTATTTATTTGTAGATTAATGGTTTGAAAGTCATGTAGGTAAACACATCTTAAACTTCAACCTACTGATAGACTTTTCAAGACAAAGGAGATTTGGTCAAAGAAAAGGTTGGCTGACTGAATTTTCTCCCATTTCTTCTGTTGTGTCTATGAAAGCTGCTAAAGATAACACAGTAACAGATATAAAATAATACTTTTGCACCAGTAAGGTGATTTCCAAGGAACTATTAGCTCATCTTGACATGGTTTCCTGGAAAAACTGCAGCAGACAAACTTCTGAAAATCAAGTCCTTAAAAAAATAGGAAAATATCTAAGAAAGACCTAAGCCCTGCATCTAATCCATCAGCTGTTTATCTACGCATCACTGAACCTAATCAGAAATAGTCTCTATGGGAGGGTGGCTGTCAAGGAACCATTTATAAGAAAGAGGAACAGGGTAAAAGAGGCTGAGGTATTACAAATAACACATGAACTAGACTGAAAATCAGATCTTATGCAGGGATGAATCCTCTGTGGCTCAAGATTAGTGCACAATACTGTGTACAGTACAACTCTAGAGAAAAAATAATTGTAGAGGTGGGAATAAAAAGTGAGCTGAGGTATATTAATGCAGCCTATTAATAATGTGAGGCTTTTCGGCACCTCTACGTCCGTCATGTTGCATAAGTCACTGTGACTAATGCTACTACAAATAATACTACAGCTGCTACGAGAGGAGGTCGGGATCACAGCTGTAAAATGTAACGATCTTCTGTGCTCATCGAAAATAGAAAATAGTGCAAAAAACAAACAAAAAACTATTGTGTGCTGAGAAAACAACCTACAAAACCTGTTTTCATGTTTCATACTCTCTCGACTCAAACTAAGTGATTCTAGTTTTATAAAATACTATCAAAACTGCACCACAGTTTTATTACACACCGTATCTGTCCTGTCTAAAGAAAGCTCCGTGGAGAGCAAGCACAGAGAGAGATCAGTTTCTTTGCACATCCATTTTTAGTTTCAACCAGCAGCAGAGTGGGCCTGGCCTTGTTATAGTGAGCCTGAGGCTGAGTGCAGTGGGAACAGGTGCAAACAACAACTAGAGGAGAGTTTATTAAAACTCCTCTCTGTCCTATTCACTTCCACACAACGGTTTACACATTATTTATTGGTATCTGTTAACAGCATATGCTCACTGGACATTTAGTGAAAATAAACAGATCACATCAGCTCAACTTCTAATGCAAGTATGGGTGAGCTGTTTTCAAGGTGGATGGTATATTGATAAACTGTGGTGACACTCTTAAAGTTTCCCCCTGCAAACATTTTCCCACCTGAATTAAAACTAACTTGGTAGTTTTGAATTTGGTCTAACTTCCTCTTGAACTAGAAGACGGCAAAGGGAATTGTTCTGTGTAAATTTTACTAGCAAGAGTTTCAGTCAAGCTTACCCTAAACAAGGAGACCTATTCCTGCCTTATCAGAGCTCTTCTAAAGTCAGTTCTGGGCTTTGTGCAATGTTTCAGTAGAATGAAGATTTGTTGTTACTAATGCATGTGCTGGGTGAAAGACTGGTGTGGGTCAGTGATTGTATGTTTGTGGAACCAGGGGTTGCAACACAGAAACCTCATTAAACAGCACCAGACATGACCTGTGCTACTCACTGTGTTACCAGCCAGTCAGGTCAGGGAAAGAGTACACTGCTGGTCTGTTTCAAACTCTTTACAGGGAACTGAAATAAACCATACATCCTCCTTTTGTTTATGTGATTTCATGCCAAGAGATGGTGTAATAAATATGGTGCTGCAGCATTCAGTTGGTTTGTTTAGCTGGTCATAAAGTGTGAAATCAGATTTTGAGTCAGGCTAAGCTAACTGTCTGGACGATAAGGTTCTTAATTACATCTTTGTGGTGGCTGCATCTACAGCCACACAAGCCAACAATAAACAACATTTTACACAAACAACATTTTTTCTGAACATATGATTTAATTTACAGAGCAATGTGCAATTGTTGAGCATTAGTTTATGTAGTCAGTGACACAACATATGTTCTAAAATCAGTGCACACATTTTAGTTTATATTGTGTCATGACTTATTAGTTGGCTCATTGTTGTTTAGTTACTTTTGTTATCAGTTATTTGAGTAGAGTTTTGTTACCTTGACCTTGTTTACAGGCCCAACTTCTTATTTATTCTGCATCAATTTCAATTTGATAGTTTTTTAGTTAAATAAAAACTAAACAAAAAAAAACAAGAACAAAAAAACAAACAAAAAAAAAAAACACCTTTTTGGACTGTGCTTGATTATTATTCATTGCTCAGTTCATAACAATCTTGTCATGCAGACATGAACTGTTTTCATTATCTCATCTCTCCAGAAAAGAGAATGCATATTTTTTTTTTAAATATATTGTTTATGATAATAACTCAGCTGTTGTCAAGTAGTACGTCCTTAACAATAACAGAGACTGCAGCAGTTGGGGGGGTGTCTGAAATGTAGGGGTGTGCTAATCAACTGCTGCTCTTTTTGCCTTTGTGTGTGTGTCACTGTCAGCTGACACGGGGTTGTGGTCAGTGTCTGGGATGAGTTTACTCAGAAGAGGAGGGCAGTGCCTGATTGGATGCTGGTTTAATGACATAATGAGATAAAGCCTGCACAGAGACCACTGTTTCAAATCCCTGAAAGATGTTGCTAATTATTGATTTGTCAACTGCATTAAGGCTGCAGAGGCTCAGCTTTTTAATTTAACTGCTTATTAAGCAACATTTCCTGCTTCAAAAATTAATTATGTGTAATTTTGGTCCATTATTGTAGATTTTGCACATAGAGTCTGCAGAAAAATCTGACATTTAAACAGTAAGAGAGAAAACATAAACAGATTTTTTTGACAGAGACTACAAGATGCAAAACAGACACTCACAGCTAAAGTACACTTTGTGAATGTGAGGCCATCTAGTGGCTGATATTAAATAAAATGCGCTGGACAGTCTTAATTATTGTATTAATACCGTTATGTAACATGGTATTCATCCTTTGTTATTGCTGAGATGAGCAGCTCAGAAAGGGAAGTACAGCACTGTTTTTCTTTTTTTTTTTTTGTTTAACACAGTGACAAAATTATGCAAACAGGTTAAAAAACAATAAATATCTAATATTTAGTTGAATGTCTCATAGAAATTTCCATAAGTTTTTGGCTGATTTTTGGTTTGATATTTCTTTTCTTATGTTTAATTTGGTGGTTTCCTGGTATGGACCCTGCTAACTGCAGCATATTTTGGATCAGGCTAAGGTAAAATTTTGGGAAGTCCATTTTAAAGCTTCATCCAATCCAGCTTTGATGTGTGTTTAGGGTTCCTGTCCAGTTGGAACACAAAGGTAAATCCTTCATTATTCCACCCACTTTGCAAAATTTACCAGTTGTGCTGACAGTAACACCTCCTCAGAGTACGATGCTACCACACCCATCTTTAACAAATGGAAAAGTGCTTTTAGGGCTGAATGCCTCATGTTTATCTGGTTTTCATGGGCAATTTTTATCTAATCTGACCATAAAACACTGCTTCAGAAGCCTTTTTCTCTGTCCATGTGGTCAGTTGCAACCTATTCTTGATTCATGAGGGAAAATTCACTTGATAGTAGACATGACATTCATGCTACAATAATTTCCACTTCTTGGTGGATGTTTTTGCCTTGATGGTTCCATGTTTGCACCTGTTCATCTGAACCAATTTCCTCTAAACTCAGAGTGACAGTTTAGGTCGTCATTTAAACTTTTTCAAAGTAATTAGATCTGGCCAAATTTGATCTTTAAAAATGAATCCCAACTTGTGCAAATCCACATTTTCATATCTGCACTGAGCTTTTATTTTTACTTCTTCCATGTCACTGAGCTTTGGTGAGTCGGATGAGTCCTATTAAACTTTGCTTGTAGAGAGAAGTTTCAGCTGCACTGAGTCATGATCCCTAACAGGACGATAACAGGCCTTTGCAAGTTAAAAGGACATTTTGGAACATTCAGCAACACTAAGTTAATAATTTAAGTTGATGACGTAGATGTCTTTCAGACTGCGTGCTTACATTATAGAAAACCAAAGATAAAATCAAACTTGTGCATCAAATTCTGCCACTTGCTTGTTTTTAAAATGAACCGTGTATGATGTAAAATCATTCTGCTTCAACAGAACACCAGTTCAGAAAAAATAATGTTGAATATTTAGAAACTCTTTGCCAGAACTGATCTCTTTCAAAGAAAGAATTAACATCTTTAAGCATAAAAACAGGCTTATTCTAAGATTGATAATCAAGATCAAGGCCAAGAGGATAAAAACTAATTTAGCCACAGAGATGTAACAAAAAGGCAGTTGTGATCTGTTGTGCTGGGCTAGAAGAAGGCTCCATAAAGTTAAAATAAAATGACACATCTTTAAAAAAATGCCTATCATGCATAGCAGTAAATACACACACACCTCTGTTTTTGTTATTCTGACTAATCTCATGACCCGGTGTTAACCACAAGAAAATACAGATATATGACAAATGTATACTGTTTGTACACTCACAAAGTACATTACAGCTTGCCAACATTGCCAGTATGATCTCAGAAACCAGGAAAGACTAAAGCCTCACAGCCTAAATCTGCACTTACGCGCAAACGTTCTGACTGCACAGAGAAAAAGAGATCACCTCATGTCACACATCACACCACATGACACATTTAGTTCTCCAAGACGGATTTATGCACCTGTACTCGGTCCTATTAAAAGAAGGGTTTGTACTGTCCAATGAGATTAGCAGCTGGCTCTGAGAGCTCTAGGATTGGTCGACGTGGCAATACAACATTTCCCAGGTTGCATTTCCCACATGGGGTGACCAAAGATTTAGTCTGAGCCTGATTAGGTTTGCAGCAGGTGGGTGCAAGATGTTAGTAGGGACAAACACCCAAACAAATGCATGGATATAGACTTGCTTCTGTGAGTATTTTTCTGATTATCTTGATGAATATTTGCATTTTGCACCTTTTGCATTTAGTTTTTTTTATTTACAATAGTTATAACTGGTCATAGTTGTTTGGTGAATGAAAACAATAATGAAAACACTTTGTTTTGATCCACAGATTCACTCTGTTTGACATATTTGTCAGTTATTACATGAGGATGATTTTAAAGCTTTCATTGATGGTTTCATAAATTATTAGTAGGATGATAAAAAAAAATGCAAAAATAGTTTTACAGTTTTACCTGTTTACCTTGTGCTTAATTACGAAGTTTCTCTTTATATTTATGCTTTTTAATATCACCTAAATCAGCATATACATGTCCATGTATACTCTTGATCTGTCAAAGCATTTTGAAGCATAGTATTGTTAGAAAAAAAATGAAATACATAAAAAAAAAATTTAAATAACATTTTGTGCTGCACAGCATTGGAATAGAATTTTTCCACACCGAGGAATCCAATATTTACATATGATCTCCATTAAGTCAAAGAGCTTTTACATTAGGTACTGTGGACATCATGTAATTAGCTTGTATTGTAATAATTCATTAAAATTACTACAAGCAAAACAAATATGGGTCAGCTTGTTAACAACTTTGTAGAAGTGGGCCGTTCTAAACTGGCTTTAGCAGATTATGCCGCCTGAACAGATGCACTGCTCAAATGACTGTTAGATTTGCCAGAGTTTTTTTAGCACACTGTAGACACGACTTACTCAGACACACCTTCTGTTTGTTGTGTATTCAAAGGCTCAGGTACAGTACGCATAGTTCCCATGACACAGAGGAAAGCTGGCCATCTGTAAACAACTCCACAAAGCTTACAGGAGACAGACACAAAGCATCTTTGCAATAAACCTGGCTATGACCTCCGCAGTTACTCAACCAACCAGCTGTATCAGTGCATTTGAGTCACACTAAGGTTTACCATCTGTCTGCAGGTATCAGTTCCAAAGAAGATGGTGGCCACTGTGCACACCTTATTCACCACAAGTCAACATGTTCAATCTGATGAGCAACTGCTGCACCTGGGTCTCCAAAATACAGGAGCCAGTAAGGTACTGATGATGTTAATTGTTTTTTTTTTGTTTGTTTTAATCAGAGTGAACTTCGTAATCAGGCTCTGTATCTCTGTATCAGACTCTGTACTACACCAACCACAACAAAAACTGTAAATGGGGTTAATATTCATTCTCTGTTTAAATTTCCAAATTTCCAGATTGCTCGATTTGTTTTTACAGACAATGTCTGAAATCTGAGGGCAAAAATTTACTGCAGATGTTTATAAAAAGATTTAAAAAGATAAGGGCTACATGTATGTTATCTTCTGACTGCTGTAATGTGACTGAAAACTTGACATTCTAGCTACTGTAGCTCATAAATGTTACATCACCACAAAATAAATGCAGTATCCTATACAAACTGCAATCTGAAAATAACAGACTACACCAGAAAACACCAACATCTCTGCACAAGAAATAAACTGACCAGTGCTATAGTGTATTATGTTATCCTACCTTTTTAAAAAATATATAAATAAAAATTAGAAATCCTTTTATAAAATTAAGGATTTAAATCTTTAAATAGTTTTTTTTTTTTTTTTAACAGTTCCTGCGTTATCTACAAAGAACCCAAATGTAAAACGTTCAGTAATGTAAATCCCCATCAAAACTGTGTTGGGACCTTCTGCTCCAACCACTATTAAAAACCATAAACTGCACAGAAAAGATAGATGTTGCTTCGATATTATTCAACAGCCCTCTGGTGACAGCTCTGGTTGCACAAAAAGGCAAATGATAGTGTTTGTGAAAAAGGCTTCAGACCTGTTTTCCTAATAAGATTACTAGATTCAAATGTTCTTGTGTTACATGAAGCTCTTTATGTTCATCTATGACCAGATTTAGAGTAAAATAAACAATAAAGCAGGGAATGCTGAAGACTAGCCCAACTTGTAACTGACATGTTCCTAGTATTCTTATGATATTCCTCACTTTCAGAGCATCTTTTTAAATTAGCTAGATTGACAAAGTGCTTCTCATTTACCCATTCACACACACAGCTGCCATGTAACACACTGAACCACAAAACTTCAATTAAGTGGGCAAATAATTCATTTATCTGATCCATAAACACCACTTGTACTCATGCAGCTGTACATTTGTGATATCTCAGGTAAAAAACTCAACAATGGCTAAAACATTAAACTTGATTTGACCTAATGTTGTCTGTTGATCTTTAATACGTAATCTATGTAAAGCTTCTTCTTGTTTAAAGTTTTTGTCTTTTGGATAATGGAGTGGAGTCTTGAAACATGAATGTTTGTTCATGTATTCTTTTCGTTTCATCTAAATTTATCTGGATATGGAATAAAACCAGAAAAAAAATATCAATATTTACCCATACTTTTCATGACTGCAAAACAACTATGTCTTAAATGCAAAAATATTTGCATAAATGCTGTTGAATCCTGCTAACTTACTCCCTGAAATCAAATACTCCACTATGTTCAAGATAACAGATCAAATTTTTGCATGCCATAAATTCTTTACAGATTACTGTTAAAAACTAAAGCAGAGTTCAAACGGTGCATCATGTCTCCTGTTCAAAAAACATGACATATGTGTTTGTCTGCAGGAAAGTGACCATTCTTGTGGTTGGTCTTGACAAAGCAGGAAAAACCTCCTCCATCAGAGGGATGTTAAGAGGTAATACATTAGTGACTTCAATGAGTTGACTATTCAGAGCAGAAATCCAACAAGTAATCCACCTTTCTTTTCGTGCTCCAGCCCCTCATGTTGTCGATGCAGGTCCCACCTACGGCTGCATTAGACACGAGCTGAGAGTTGAGAACTATCTGGTCACGCTGATGGATGTTGGAGGATCTGCAGAGTCTCGGGTATCCTGGAGGGAGCTCTGTGGGGAGGCTCATGGCATCATCTTTGTGGTGGACTCCAGTGACCGGCAGAGGATGAAGGAAGTCAGAGAGGTTCTTGCAGACCTGCTGAAACAACCGAGGGTGGCAGGAAAACCCATATTAGTGTAAAGACATCCATCTTTCTTTCTTTCTTTCTTTACCTGAATTTCACATGCTGTTCAATGGCATGTGAAGTGCAAATACTGCCCTCTGGTGGTTGATGAGCAAAGATCCTGAATAATTGCTAATAATAAAATTTGGATATTTTTTCAGATTGGCCAACAAACAGGATAAAATGAACTCTTTGGTGGGAAGTGAGCTGATAGAGATTCTGTCTCTGGAGAAGTTGGTCAACCAGAGCCGCTCTCTGTGCCATATTGTAAGTATTTGTCAAAATTCTTCACTGACACATGATCTGATGTTAATGCTTAAATAGATGGTATTAAGAAAAAAAAAATGTAAAAGCACTGTGTTTATTCATCAGGAGCCTTGTTCAGCCTTAATGGATCTGCGACGCTGGTCAGACAAAAAGAGTCTGCGAGGCCTTCGCTGGTTGCTGCGTGCTGTTTGCATGGATTATCCAGATCTATGTACTCGTGTTGCCCAGGACAGCAGGAGGCCCCTGGAGCCGAGAGAAAGAGAGAGGAATGGCAAAACTGAGAAGGGACGCAGAAAAACCAAAGTGGAACGGTGAGGCTTTCACATTCGTAGGATGAGTGAGACAGCATCAACTTAAAAAGACAGATTAGCTTCACACTGAATTATTGTGTCAAACATTATCTCACCTCAGAATAAGATCCAGCAAGTCCGATCTTCGCCAGGTTCATCGGCCCAGAGAAAAGGAGAAAAAGACTAAGAGTGAAGGAAAGCTGCAACCCATTCGGAACATGCTCCAAAAGGTGAGGGGAAAACAACCTTTTTTTTAATTGGGAAAAATGTAATTCAATTCACAGCTTTGCAAAATCTTTACCACTACAAATAAAGTAAGATTTACTTTAGATTTTACACTTTTACAGAATCTTTCTTGAATACATATGACAGTTGATTACCGTCTTATTGTTGAGGTTATAGATTGTAATAGAGATTAACTGAAAACCATTCACCAGAAACAACAAAACAACACACATGTTAAGCATCAGATGCACCATCTGGCAGAGTAACCACAAAACTAAGAAAATTATCTTATTAAATGTAAAATTTGTGGAAGATCTCTTGTATAAATTGTCTATCAAAATGGGAAACATAACCAGCCAAAAAGTGCCTACTTTGGTTGTGCACAATTTATAAATTCAAATGTTTTGTTTTACCTGAAATGTTGTATAAAGCTCAAAGAAATTCAGTTTCCAATCATAGACGAATCATAAAACTAGTAACATTTCACATCTGAGAACCTGGAAGCACATGACTGAGCCCTTAAAAAACTTAAATAACAATCAATCGGCTATCAGAGTTAATAATGATTAACTTTTAAATCCCCTGACTACCTGATTAATAACTGCAGCTATGCAACTTATTTTACTCCAGCCTAGGTGTGTATCTTCATCTCTTTATAACAACAATACCACAGTAGCAAAGCACTACTATATTAATGATGGCACACAAATCTGTCCATAGGAAGCCACACTGAAAAAGAAGCTGAGGACAAAGCAGAAGAAAAAGCTGGTTAAGGACAAGGGAGATGAAAAAGAAGGAGAAGAAGCCCCTGAACAGGAAGAGGAAGGTGATGGTAATGAAGGAGAGCAAGAAAACTCTGGTCACAGAGACAAAGCCAACAGTGCCCTGATTCCTCCAAAGAAAGGCAAACTCAAACCCAAGAGAAAGGTGACAGAAGAGACGCTGGATGTGCCAGAATCCCTCGACAATGAAGAGACACCACTGAAAGGTTGTCATCACTTATTAACAGGCTGCAGTTTTTCCTGTTTAAAGATAAATGTCTAACCCATGTTTGATCTTGTGTCTAGCTAAAGGAGAAAAGAGGAAGAAGAAGAAAATTGTGAAAGTAAAAAGAAAAAACAAGATCAACACAGAGGGAACGCCAGAAGCTTATTCACAACCTGCGGACCTTTCAGCAACCTTTGGTGAGCCTCATCAACTTCTTCTATCCACCAGTCCAACACACTAACACTTTGGACTCTGAAATGATGAAATCTCGGTTTTCATTTAAAAAGATGACCCTGTCTCCTGATAGATCTTTACCGAAAAGCAATACTGGCTCTGAAGGAACGTCAGGATCAGAGACAGGGAGAGTGAATCCTGCTTGTGTCCTGCCACCTGAGTGTGACCATGTCATCCACAGCAGTAGAATACAAGGCACTGCATCACTTAAAGAAAAACTATGCTATTTCTGTACCATTAATTAGACTGTAGACTGACATCCTGATCCCTGAGCCTTTGGAGAGAAACTGCAGATTCCAATGTGCAGTGAAGGGACAGTTTTAATAATCCTGTAGTAACAAAAAATAACAGAAATAATAACATGTGTACTTGGCCAAAAATGTTAAAGACGGTTTTGTTTGTGGATAAAACTATGCCATGGTAAATGTAAGGGAAACATTATTTTTAAACTTGATCCTTTTTTAAAGATTGTTGGAACATTTTCCTGCTGTGAGTAGAGATCTTAAAAAGCATGGCATGTTGGTGAAATGATTGTCAGGTTTGTGTATAAATAATAAACATTTTGTCTCTATATTTGTCTTATGTTTTTACATTATAGGAGCAGCAAGTACATCAGGAAACACAAAGTATCGGTGCTACTAGTTAGTTGCTTCTTTTAGGTGCTAAAAGAGCCACTGTATGATTTATATATTTAGCTTGAAAGCACTGGACTGTTCCCTCCCATGGAGGCAGAAACTGAAAAGGACTAAAAGGAAAAGATCTGTGAAGTATTCTAAACTGGGGTGTAAAATGACAAGGATGGCAGTTATTGCTTTGCAAAGAATATGAGGATGTAAAAACGTCTAACAGGTGGAATTACAGCAATACCAACTTTTACCAACTTTATTCAACATAAATTCAACACAAGGGTAGGGTGTTACAACCCCTGCTCTGCTAGGGGAAAAGGGACAGGAAATTATACTGTGACTGTAATGAGGTTTATTGCACAACAACAACAAAAAAACAAAGAGACCCAAAAGTAAAAGAACAGAATCTGCAAACAAAAGACAAAGAAACTAAAATTCAAACAATCCCCACAAAAGCGCTATACTAGCGCTTGGTCTTAACAATCCAACCTATAGCCTAAAGCTGTTCATAAAACCAAATTATAACCAAGAATAAATACCAGAATTAGTCCACCCAAGGCTTTTTTTTTACAGCCTTTACAAAACAAGTTAACCTAAGTCACAGGTTAGCAAAACACCCAACCACAAGACCAAAGACCAAAGACAAATGGCAAGCTGCTCCGAAAACCACAGCTTACATAAACGATTGTCTGCAGCCTGCTTAAATAATACCTTTCTAGGTGGATGTCACATGATTGGGCCAAACACGGGTGGGTAAAAACAGAGCAAGCCAATCCCAGACAGGTGACAGCACAATAAGATATTTACTGTTGGGTTCCAGACAGCCGACCAATCACCTGGTTGCAACCAGACATAATAATTTACATCCATTCACAAAAGCCAAGGCCTGGAGCCATAACGGTGCAAAAACAACAGCCATCTGTGTTATGTCCATAACTGTCCAAAATTTAAATTGCAGAACAGAAAATAGAAAAAGAACAGTAAGAAAAACAGAACAGTAGAAAACACCACATAGATTGAAATTGCAGAGGATCATTCAACCATTTAACCCTGAAAGCAGCAACTATAGATGGCAGATCTATGGCTTTTACATCATCCTTTTCCTTAGCCAGCTGAGACTTACGCCAGTAATGGGTTCTGTTTTTTTAAATAAACTTTACATAATGGAGTTTAACTTTTTCAAAATGATAGAAAAATGCTATTAAATTAGCCTTGATAAGCCTTCAGTCTTAGTTTAAATAAATGTGTCCCAGTTAAAACAAATCTCTGCTAAGCTTGTAGGGAAGGAATTCTGTATAGTATTTAGTCTGGGAGTGATATTCAGCTTTTCCTTGTCAGCCACAGTTTTGGTTATCATTAAGGCAAAGTACTTCATCTCAGAATTGGATGCATGCAACTGAGCATTAACTAGAATTGTGTATTGGCAGAATCTCATGTTTATGAAGCTTTAAAGGTACAGTGTGTGAGAATTAATGCCATCTAGTGGTAAAGATGGGAATAAAATTACTTCAAATGCCAATGTGAATGGATTGTTGCCTTGTGTCGCCAAAAGTTCCAACAAAAGTGATATATCTTTGATTTTATGCTTGAAATCTCACCCAATCCTTACTAAACTAGAAACTTTTTGCTTTGTTTATGTTCAGTAATTTGCTAATACTCCAGTTTTAACACCTGAACTGTCCCTTTAAGATGTTGCTGTTTGTTGGTTTGTCAGTGCTGCACCTGAGGAAGTGAACTGTGAATTCTCACCTAAAGTCCTCAAACATGAATCAAATCTGGATTTTAGGAAATAATGAACTGATTACAACTATAGTGTAAGCTTACCTTGCTTTGTTAGGTGTTGCAACCTCTTTTTGATCATACGATGAAATGCCAACAAGAGTATGTGTATTTGCGGTGGCATTTGTGACCCCTAAATGTTTCTTAATCCAGAATAATTTAGCAGATCTGTGATTTTCCTTAGTTTGTTGCATTAGCAGAAGTATAGGAAATGAGTGGGGTTACTCTTCTTGAACTCCAAATGGAGACTTTTGATGCAGGTCTGATCCCACCAGCCCCTACAGGACTGCCTCACTAACTCTTCACCTAAGTTTTCTGCAGATGCTTTCCCTCTATTGCTCTTGGGAGAAGGCCATGAAGTCTGTTCAAGAATGCAGAAGATTTTTCTCCGCTGTTCTGGTTGGAGCTTAAAAATGCAGCAAATATGTCCTCTCAATCTTTAACTACTTCAAAAGAAGAGTCGAGCTGAGTGATGTAAGCATTTGATGGTGAACTGTCCCCAAGTAACTTGACAATGTCAGCAGCTGGACTAAGCAAGTTCACAAGGGTTTTTCTGCCTCACTCAAAGAAAAGTCACCAAAGCTTTCATGGCCCCTAAATGTTTCTTAATCCAGACTACAATGGTCTTGGCACAAAACCCGAACTTCTAGAAAAACTGAACACCACAGACCCAGACTCAGAGATGAACATGCTGAGGATTGTTCACACAACGCCAGTTTATATCCCAGCTCCATCTCCCACAGAAACATGTTCAGCTGTCTATAACTTCATCTACTGACCTCCATCTGGGTAAACATCAAGACCTGAGCAGTGAAACAGAAAGTCCTGTACCCATTAACCACGTAACTTACCTCAGACTGTTCAAAGCATTTAAATTTCCAATTTAAATGCTTGCATTAATTTAGGTTGTCATGCTGAGATGTTTGTTAAATATGCAGATACATAAAGTTAAAATAGTCTGAAAAAGAAGATAATGTGACATTAACCTCGGTGACTACATAAGAAGGACCGATAGGGAAATTAAATTAATATTTGTTGACAAAATGACTTATCTCTCTGCAGTATACTAAGCAATTACAAAGTCTTCATTTTTTAACTTACCAGGTAAATCAGCAGGCACGTGGGGATGAGGGAGTGAAGACTGCAGAAGAAGAAAAAAAACAACAAAAACAAAAATAGGCAAACAAACAACAACAAAAGACAAACAAATACATAAAAACAACAAAAGCCATTCAAGTTAGATGTCATATTACACTTGAAAATAACAAAAGCTGTTGCTTAGCTCACTACATCAGCTGAAGTTTCAGCAGACAGGGGGAATGGGGTGAGACATGATGCTCCACATGAGATGACAAAAAGCAACAACAGTTAGCCATGTTTGATGTTTTATTACACTTAAAAAACATGACAACTCTTATTCCAGTGTTTTTGCTTGTAATGAGAGAGAAAAAAATTGAAAATTGCTTGAAAAGTGTTGAATGTGTCTAAAAACAACAAATCCCTTGTATTATCATTATATCTTATAGTCAATCTTAATCAGAACATTTAACAAGATATTGAACTGATACAGGGGCAGCAGTCGTAGACTACAACCCCCGGCTCTGCCTCCTGCTCCAGGAGACACAAACGTCGCGGACACAAACTGAGACCGCGACGCCATTTTTGTGGTTCATCCAGAAGCCCATCCCCCTGGTGCATCCTCACCGTCCGATTTTCATTCACTTCAGCGCCTGGCTCCGTGCACGGTGGTGAAAGATGGCCTCACCAAGGACAATAACCATTGTGGCCCTCTCTTTTGCTCTGGGTTTATTTTTTGTATTTATGGGCACCATTAAGCTCACCCCGAGACTAAGCAAAGATGCCTACAGTGAAATGGTGAGTAGCTGGATGTTCCCTGTAACGGGGTCGCAGCTGGCGGGGTAAAGGCCATTGTTCTGCGCTGGCTGCAGGCACTGCAGCTCGAACAATGTGTGGAGAGACGTTGACCTAAATAGTAAAAGAGACTATCTTTCTATAGTCACTTGCTCTGTAAATCCGCCCGAGTGAAGCATCGTTTTCCCGTTGGAAAAACCTGTAGGACTATATTTTTGCTATTTAGAACTGCTGCAATCACCATGTTAACACATAACCTACATATTGTGAATTTAAGCTAATAGTGGATCCGTAATAACAGGGGATGCATACATTTATTATTACGAATATACGAACCAATGCGAAATTGTTTTGTTAGCCAGTTAACGTTGAAATAGGGAGGATGGATGCACCTTAAAACATTCTCCAGTTTAGTTGCAAGATGCGCGCATACGCGCAGGATATTCTGCCGGAGTGGACGTGAATGCTGTTCATTCATTGCTGTTAAATGTGTTGGAGCTGATAAGCTTTTTGTTTCATACCAATAACTTAGCAGCTGAAGAAAGAGCAATGGCGGCGCGTTCGAGCAATTTCTGTGAGATGCACCTGCGGGTGCTGATGTTGAAACATGCTGCGTGGAGCATGATGGATGGATGGGTGCTTATATCTCTTAAACTTAAGCTAATAAGCTCATATTTTTTCTGTTTATTCTTTAAATTGTGCAATAAAGAGTAATACAACAAATGACGTGTGAACTGTGATTATTAGCTACAGATGGTGGTACAAGCTGACCATCCTAACAAAGTCTTGTGGATATAATTTAGAGTTGAGCACTTAGACCTCAGTAATAGATCTGTATTTTTCTTTTTTTCTGTTTCAGAAAAGGGCATATAAGAGTTATGCCAAGGCATTGCCAGGCCTGAAGAAGATTGGGATCAGCTCAGTGCTGCTTCGTAAGATCATCGGCTCCCTGGAAGTGGGCTGTGGAGTCGTGCTAACCCTAGTTCCAGGCCGGCCGAAGGACGTGGCCAACTTCTTGCTGCTGCTGGTCATGCTGGCTGTCCTGTTCTTCCATCAGCTAGTAGGAGATCCCTTGAAACGGTACGCCCACGCTCTAGTTTTTGGTATTCTGCTTACCTGCCGACTGCTTATTGCCCGCCAGAGTGATGACCGGCCGGAGCGTGAGGACAGCAGAGAGGAACAGCACATCAATGATCAGGAAAAAAACAAAGTCAAGCAATCTTAAGATCTTCTTTCATCTTGATCCATGCAACATTGAAGGGAACCTAGCGAGCTCCTTTGGATTGTAGTAATTCAATTTTTAAAAGGAAACACACTCCTAGTAATAATTTCCCTCACACACATCGTCTGTCTGGCTGGATGACTGATAACTCTCACCTGGTCCTCTGCACTCTTTAACTGTGAAACTAAGAACTCCTGACCCATTGACCCTCTACATAACTGTGGACAATCATATCTGTGGAAACTGACAAACCCAGCTCATTGTCACACTAGTTAATCCAATTTCTGGTTTATTTCAGTTTCACACCGTTAAATGTTTTTTACTTGTATGAATTTTATTGGTTCTGAGTTGATTTGAGAATGCTGTTTTCATGAGTCTTTGTAATTTGTTTTTATACCATAGGAGAGATGTTAATGAATTTCAAGCATGTTTAATTTGTTTGATTACAATACATAAACCAAAAAAATGCACTGTAGAAATAACTTTGTACCAATTACACATCAGCTAGTATTACATATCCACTTGTTATTTTTGGCGCAGTGCTTAAAAAATGGCTACTTTAGAGGAAAAAAAATACATATCGATCCTCATTCATTTGTCATTTCAGTGGAAATTTGTGGACATTCACATTACATTATTCCAAAATAGGCAGAATATCATCTTACTCCGTTCAGCTCAGTCATGGCAGTGGAGTTGTTTTGGTGAGGAGGACAGTGGTTGCTGTTAAGGTGTCTGCTGTTAGTTCGAACAGCAGAATGTCACCAGACCAAATTTTTGCCTGATAGAAAGGAAATTTTACAGTTTTTTCACAGCTGAAGTCTTATGGTCTCATGGTTTTGTTCTTATTTTTTCCTCTAATGATTTGAAAAGAATTCCTACTACAGTTGAAAATGCTGTCAATATTTCTGTAAACGATGTACTTAAAATAAAGAGTTTAAAGTGAGACTGAGTAATAGTGTTTTATTATCAAAAATTTTAAGCTAACCAACATTTTGTTTATGCAAGTGATCCTGTTGAGGTAACTCCACATGAGAGATTTGTAGCCCTCCCACACTTTTTAATTTTTTTCTGAAAATAACTGGTACCCTGGTAGAAGCTGAATGTGTAAATATAACTTAGGCACAGGAGTCTCTTAGCTAAGCATTATGCCCTTGATACAAGCTGAGGTATTTTGTCCATTTAGCTAAATCTTGGCTACCTATGGCGGCAGCTAAGGTGCTGATTATTGTTGCCCAGTGGACCAGATGTGACTGCATCAGCCATGTGATGCAGATGTAGTTAAAATGTCATAAGCCCCCTTTAAAATGAGTTAAAGTATTGTGAGGGGCCATTGTGGCCCACTGGGAGAAAAACAAAAAACTGTTTTGTGCTATGTGCTAAAGGGGATTTGTGGATGAGTTTTAGTAGAAACATCCTCAGTCACCAATGTCATTCACAGCCTAACATGAGGCTGTAAGAAAGAAAGAAAGAAAGACAGAAAGAAAGAAAGAAAGAAAGAAAGAAAGAAAGAAAGAAAGAAAGAAAGAAAAGAAAAGAAAAGAAAAGAAAAGAAAAGAAAAGAACTGTTTAATCACCTGCATTGTTCCCATGGTGTCACCATATCAGATTAACAACAGCCGGACTGCAACTCCCATGAAACAACTGAGCGGAAAAACGACACTGCGCAAGCGCAGAACAAACGGTCGCGCGGATGATTTGAGTTTTGTTCGAATGGACGGAGTAGAGTGGGGAACGTTGTAAACTTTAGCAATGTAGAAATGGCTGCAGTGGTAACAGAATCAGAATCAGAACAGTCGCCTCTAAGCGACTCATCGTTGTCCGGGCGGAGCATTAACAGAAGTCTGAGACTCGCTGAAAAGGAGAAGAGGAAAAACGAGGCGGAGGACCCGATTGTTTTGGCCCTGAAGTATTTCGCTGAGGGTAAGACGATCTCATTCGGGTAGAAACACAATCTCACTCGAGTAGAAAAACAGTCTCAATCGGGAAGATAGCAGTTAGCAGTCCTTAATAGTATCAACTAGGTCTGGGTGATAGATTGATTTCATTCATTCGAATTGGTCGTTTATGACTACTCAGGAACGCTCTCCTTGGGCTTCCGTAGTTAATGTATCTATATATTAACTGCTCACCAGCGTCTCAGACGCATAACCTTTCAGTCTTACAAACTGTGATGTGTTTGTTAGGTAGTCAGTAATCCAGATGATTGGGGAAAACTCCAGCTGAATATCCTGTAGCCTCTCACACAGCAAACGGGCTGATAATGTGCAGACAGTTTGGTCTGGAAAGTGACATTACGATAAATTCATTTTGGATTTTAGTGTAAAGTTTTGTCTCTGCATCACTTTACAACTTGGATTAAAATATTTTGGCAAGCCATAAGTTTTTTTGTTCTTGACTAAAAGTAATACACTGTAATATTTTTTTCACCTCAGACTTAAAACACACACACGCACATATGCACAAGACTATCATATATATATATATAATAATGCCAACATCTCCCACACATATAGTAAATATAATAAAATTGTTTACTGTCGCAGCTTATCCAGACATGTTTGTACTGGCCATCCTTTAAAATCTCTTGAAAAATGCTAAATTGAAAAGGTCATTCTATCCAGCAGTTTGTACTGCACCCATGTTATGTTATGCCATGGTACCCAGTCTCAGAGTTGTGTATGTATCAAACTGATACGGTGTCACTTCTCACTTGTGTAGTTGAAGCTGATACTCCTGTAATAGGGAATGACGAGCTGGACAGGAACCTGGTGTTGGTGGAGACTGTGGCCTACAGAAATGGGCTTTCCCCAGAAGCCATTTCTGTCATGCTGGAATTTGCTATGAGCCTCAAAAGGGGTAAGACTGTGTGTGTGTAAACAGGTGTGAACTGACTATGACTTTGTTTGATTATTTGTTTGTCTTTTTGCTGAAAAAACAGGGTTTTAAATGTTGGGAAAACTATTATGTTCTAAAGTAGTAGGCTTGTTTGGGGTAGATATATTACACTAAGCTGAGACTACCCATTTATCACAGGAATAATAGTCACCAGACTGCTTTTGATGATATGATGTAATGTCTCATCAATAATTTTAATCTTTCACAATAAAAAGAATCTTGATGCTTTTAGGAATGTATGAACACCTGTACAAAGAGTGTGTTAAAGACACATTTTGTAACTTTGCGACCTCAAACCCATATTTCAGGCTTGTTGATAGCACAGTCACATTTATTCTGTACTATCCTGGCTGAGAAACGGCACTATACAATTTTTTTCATGCGGGACGCTGCTCAACGTTGCTGCACATGCTAGCAAACAGATATAAACACACTGGCTGTTTGGCACACACATCGTGGCTGATTCAGCAGAGAAAAGCAAGAAGACGTTATCGGTAGAAGAGAGAAAGAAAAAGAACGAGATAAGACAAGAGTAAAGATATAACTGTTTTTTACTGGCTTGAGGGAAGTCCCAGTACAGGTAGGATGCAAGATGGACACTCAATTATCTGTTAAGACTCAGTGATTAGGGGGCACATCTCTGAGAAAATTGCAAAAGTTCTTTAGTGCATCCTTAATGTTGTGGACAGCTGGAAGATTGCTGGACCCTGTTTTATTATTTTTCCAGATTTTATTTAGTTTTTCTTTTCTTAAAATTCTGTGTTTTCCATTTTACCCCTTGAAACTTTTCATCAGGCAGTTGCTTGACAAGAAAAGGGGCTGTAGAAAGAAGGGTTGACATGCAGCAAAGGGCTAGGATTCAAGCAAAGGTTGGCTGCATTAACCAGCTGTAAACATCCAGCCACAGCCTTCTAGGTGCAGCTCAGACACAAGGGATGAATTTGATGGGGGCTGCTCTCATTTTCTTTCAGCCAGTATAATCTCAGCTTAAAGCTTTACCAGAAATGGACGCAGCTTTTTCATGTTTTCTGGAACCTCATAGCGTTGGAATTTCCTAATAATAAGAACTTGGGTGCTTCTGCCAGCCTCTCAGCCACTGGGAGAGACTTCAGTCCCGTCAGTGCAGGTGATGACAAAATGCATTCAACTATCATCTAACTTTTTATTTTCTTCCAATGGCCCTGACATCATGAAATGCCTCTAAACGGCTGCAGGAAACAGGTTACACCCACATAGGAGCAAATCCCACATTTTTCAATTGATTCCGCTTTTGTTGTCAAATTTTGTGATTCTGTCTGTGTTTACCTTGTGTTGCCGCAATCAAATGTCGCTTGCTTACGTCCAGTATTTACATCTGTGCAGCGATGAATATATGTGTGCGGGTGCTGAAATGTCTGATTCCTGCCACCGTGGTGCCGCAGGAGGCTGTTGTTCGAGCAGTAGTCTGGCTAAATGTTGGAAATTTACCCATCAGCACTCAGGTGGGTGGAAATGTACCCTTGTGAATGTCAAAGCTTTAGGGTTAAAATTAGACATTGGGGACTATTTTAGTACTTAATTTATGAATAAATATATTGGTCAGAAGATTTATATTACTGCCATCAACATTTTTTTTTACATTGTTCTGAGTACAAGTTTCCATTGGTGAATTTAATTTGTTTACTTAATGCATAATTTTCAGGTTCTTTTCATAAAGTGGGTGTTGACTATATTTGACATGATTGATGGAAAGGATCAACTTCGAGCTATTTATGGCTTCGTCTTCAGCTTCATCACAGAGGAAAGTCTGGTACGTGTCTGGTAATCTCTGTATTGCTGTAATCCCTGCAGCAACTTGTATACCATTCTTTCCAACATGTTTGGGTTATGGGGTACACTCAGATTCAGACATATGACATCATTTAAAGAAGCTTTGCAGAACCTCTGGGTTTTCTGGAAAGCTACAAACTGTCCACAAATAGCTCTTTTTTCTCAGCCTCTGGAAAGGAAAATAAAAAGCTCAGAAGTTAATACCTAATAAGTTAATACTCTGGTTAAAAAAAAAAAAGCATTTCACTGAAAATGTGTGGAGGAAATAATTCCCCATGACAAAAAAAAAAGAAGTGATGACCTAGCCTCATGCCAAACAAGTTGTCTTTCTGCATCTAGTTTTTTAAACTTATCAATCAGGCTGCTTTTATGTAAAAACTCAACCTCTCTCATCATTTATTGCTCCCAGGACGATTATCTCTTCTGTAGTTCTCAGCATATGCAAATAGTTATCAGTACTTATATCAGCTGTCAATGTGTTGTTCTCTTACGTGCTGCCATGGTTCTTTTCTACCCGGTTGTAAGCGATTTTATGTCTATAATTATATCTATGTGCACTAAGGTTGGCTGATTTCCACCCATGCTTCATTTGGATGGCTACTAACCTGACTTTAGTGTTCTAAGATTAAGCAAAACACATGAACACATTTTCTCATGAAGAGAAAATAAAATCCTCAAATGCTGACGTTCACATTACATCAGATTTGAAAGGTAAAAACATCCATATTTTGGATCAGGTTAAGAGCAAAAAATCTAATAGCCAGGGGCTTTGTCAAGAAACAAGTTAACTGTGTTTTCACTAATATCTGTCCTATACGAAATTAGGAGTTATGTATTTAATGTTGACTTTATTATTAAAGCTTAGCACATATTTAATGAACACTTAATGTTGATAAAAGTTTTATGTCTTGTTTGTATGTAATATACCACTGTAATAAACTGTACGGGAGTTAATCAAATCAATTTTTGCCATATTTTCAGTGTCCTTTTATTTGCCATCTCTTGTACCTTTTGACCAGAAAGGAAAGTGGTAAGTCAAATATCCTTATGCCTTAAATATAAGTTGCATAAGTTTCTTGTAATGTCTTTTTCTTTTAAGCAATCCCTTTATTTACTTGTAATTATTTCCACTTAATTTTTTCTCTTTTTTAGTGTTGTCATCGCTTCTGAGCATTATTAACTGCAGCTTTTGTGTTTTTTTGCAGTCCGTGTCTTCAGAGTCAGGAAGCTACTGGAGGTGCAGTCTAAACTGGTAAACACTGATTTGATTTAATCTAAAAGCACCCTTAAAAAAAAATCCCTCCGCTAACTTGATGAGAGGGATTTTTTTTGTCATGTTATTTTGTACCTTATTGATGTCTGATGAGCTTGTCAATCTGTTACACTCTCATTCAAATTATTCAACATCCACTTCATGGGAAATCCCATGGTTTACCATCGCATGGGGAATCCCACACAGTGCAGGTTAAACAGTTTTGCTGTTAATCCTGTAAGAAAACATATTAAACTTTATTTATAAATAGCACTTTCCTTCACAATTTTACAAAGAGCCTAACAAAAGAGTAAAACCAGGTGAGGAGGGTAAAAAAACGATGGGGCCAAACATTGTGTGCAAAGAGTACTAAAATCGTTAAAGAATTGAACTATAAAAAATGTATAAAACCATTTGGTTTAACGTTTCCAGAGGGTCGAGAGTTTCTTAACTGCAAAAGCCTGATCCACCTTTCTCATTAACTGCAACCTAACAGTAATCACCGGAGCTCCATCCACAGTTCTCAGTGGTCATGAGGGCACATACCAGGTCAATAAGTTTAAGATTTATTTGAGAGCAAAGCCATTTATGGCTTTGAAAACGAGCTTTTAGATTTAAAATCAATATGAAATCTAACGGGGAGCCAGCACAGAGTGGAGCGCGCAGAGGCGATGTGATCATACCTCTTTGTCCTGGTAATAAATCAAACAGCAGCAGCAGACAAAAGAGCCCCAATACCTGAACAAAGGGCATCAGAGTAATTCACAAAAGAATAAATAAAATCACATCATTCTTCTTTTTTTTGTTTTGTATATCAAACTGAAAAGCATGTCTACTTTGTTAATCTGACCAGAAATTGTCATAAAAAATGAGATGGTTTACAGAATGCCGAAATTGGCATCGACGCAGATAAAATGATCTCAGACTTATTATACTTATAAGCTGAGATCAGGAATGCAAATATCTGCCTTATTTGATGTGATGTAACTGTTTCTGTCCTCAGGGAAGGCAGCCATTCCTCCTGCACCTACTTTCACTTTACAAAGTGTTTTGCCCTGAACTGGTGACACTCTCCATTCCATCACGGATGAGGGTTTGTACATGCAAGCTAATGCTGGTGTAACATTATATGATCATAATCTATCAAATAAAACTGAAATGAAATATTTCTAATTCTCTTACAGTCTGGGTTTAAGAACCACATTTCTCCATGGAAATCCGCCCTGACTGCTGTCCAGAAGAGGAAGGGTTTGCAGGTTGAATCTAGTATCAGTCTGGCCTTCACAGTCAAAGATAAAACCAGCTCAAGGAAAAGGGTGTGTTGTCAGATGATGTTCTTACTGTGCTTTCAGCTAAATCCTACAACACTTGAGTTAATAGCTGCTGTTTTCCAGTGTCACTGCAGCATTTGGTCAGCCCCTCAGTTTCCATGTCAGAATTTACCTGCAGGCTCTGTAGGTTTTCAGCTAAAAGTCAGGTTTGCTCTGCAGTTGTATGAAACGCCTACGGAGTGATGTGGTTGGACAGTTAATCCAAGTACACGACTAAAACGCTTCAGTTTTTACATCAATGTTTAATCATTATGTTACTATTACATTCTTTTTCTTTTCCTTTAAAATTTGATTTGATTTAAGTTTTGGTGCCAAAAAAAAGGGGGACAGAGATGGAGTAATATATAAAAAAATATATTTAAATTCATATTATATTACATATATTTATTTGTTTCCATAGAAACGGCGCTACCTGGATTTGCCAACACTGAGTCCTGCCACCAACAAAGACGCTCAGACTGAGCAGACCTCCGGCAGAAAGGTGGTTCCTCTGGCGCACATCCACACCTTTGCTGAGCTGTTGGAAAATATACATCACATTGAGGTAATTTCTCCCCGAGTTCAGCATCTGTCAGGGGCACCGACAACAGGAAGGCTGTTCATGCACTTTCACTTGCTGACAGTCAAGAAAATTCACTTTAGATGTTGTTGTTGCAGAGCAGCCATTTCCCAATTGGGAATAATAAAGTATACATTATTATTATTATAATTATTATTTAATTATTACTTTTTTGTTCTTTTTTTTAAATTGAATGATAATTAAGTGTTCAGTGCGACACATGCTAGGAAAAGAAAGCTATGATTAGAAAAGGGGGCTGGAATAAATAACCTGCTCTTTGTCAGACTTGATAATAGCTGGTATTTAAATAATTACCAAAACTCTAACAGGAGAGAGATGAGGTGCTTTTAGAAGACACTTTAAATTAAAAGTTTAATAAGGCTGCTTAGATTAGTCCCTTTGTTGACAGGAACAGATGTATATCACAAAGAAAAATTAGTAGAAGAACTTGTACGGAAAAGTTATTAAATATTTTTGTCTTTATGTAACAACATGGTATCAATTAAGTTCATTAAAGAAAGTGACTATTATAATTTTGGACTTTAGACCCTCTCCTCTTCCTCCTTCCTTTTCTTCTTTTTTTCTCTCCTTCTTCTCATCAAAGTTATCCTTATTCTCACAATCGTCAGTCTGACATTTCCAGCCGTCTGGAAAGGCCATTTATCAGATTTATCTACCCAGGACCCTGAAATGCCATTATTGGCTGCATTAAAATAAATTAAAAACCTCACTTGTCTTTTTCTAGAGAGTTAAGAATCACTCTGGAGTCTCAGATTAACCAGAACAACTTAAAAATGATGAATCACACAATAATTACAGTTTTTCTCCAGGGTTAAATAAATAATTTCCTTTGATAAAAAGCTAATTTTCAAAATGCATAAATTGGGAGTAAAACAAATAGCCTAGAAGAGCATACTACTGTGCTCATCAAAGACAAATATAAACTGTTAAAAACATAAAACAAAGACAAAAATGTAGCCTTGTGTGTTATTTCACCTACAACACACACACACACAGAGTCACATGAGCATAGTAAGGAGAGAGAGGGGTTTATTTCTATAATATACAAATATGGTCAACAAACACAATCCCACTGTACAACTTCTGGATCCAGTTTACTTGAGTTGTGATGTAATTTTACAACCACTGGGTGGCGCTGTGTTACTGTTCTAATTCTGTCTGAATGCCTTCAAAGCCATTTACTACTTAGTCCCAGAGAAACCACAGCAGAGGTGGTCTATAGTTGTAATTGTTTTATTAGATTAGAGCATAAACCTAATTCATGCACAGAGTGCTTATCATTTGCTTTATTATAACTCGTTTACAGATTTCAGCAGCCTTTTATGTGTCCTGTATGAGTAATGAAAGCAAAAGACCAAAGATGTGATATATCTCAGTAAAGCGATGAACAAAGTTATAAAGCAAATGGACATTTAAAGAGGATTCTCCATAAATGCCTATTTGCCCTGCAGATTCAGTGACCTGATAAACTAATATAAGTCATTTTAAATAGCTTTCAGAGCTTTATGTGTCATGCAACATAAATTCACCTCTTTCACTGCCTACAAAGCCAACGGGAACAATGAGGCTTTTAGAGGCCGATGGCATCAAATCTGTTTAAAGGCAAGAAAGCTCTACACTCCCACGTGTTGAGGAAAAAAAATGGATGGCTGCAATCTATCATCGTGATAAAAGTATTCGTTTGAGTCATCGACAAAAGATTATTGATATTTTCCTGACTGCCTGCACTCATGCTGTCAACAGCAGAATGGTCCTTTCTCAGTTTAATGAGACAGTTGCTCTATAATTATTAAAGAGCTGAGTTGTGTCTATTCAGCCTGTCTTCTTTTCATTCTAATTTATTTATATTACTGACAAAGTCTCCATATTGAGAGACAGCTGCTTGTGAACAGTAAGACACAATAGAAATTATCCATGTGGTGGAAGAAATGTCCCAGTGCTGCTATTATGAGGATTGCTGTGTCTTTTTCTTATTATTTTAATTGTAATGTTGACATTGTGAGTAGTTACTCAGCATGTTTTTGCCTTTTTTTTGCATCTCTGCTTATGTTTTTCTAACGGATATGTGATTATTCAAGCCTTAAGGTTAACTTTTTCAACACTTTACCTCCACTAGCTGCCTGCTCAGATGGGCTCTCTGTTGGGTTCCAGTCTGGCTCTTCAGTACCTGGATTGTGTGCAGGATGAGTCTGCCATCCTACGCCTCAATTTCTGGCTAGGCTGCACTCTCCATGAAGGTAAGGAGAAGGGAGAGGAGGTGGAACAGAACTGCTGTATTATCCGCTGTCTGTACAACAGGCTTTCCAAGCAAAGCTGACCTTGAGATGAACCATATATTACGTTAGCTGGCATTTTAAAAAGATGCCTCGCAGAAAGAGTTGAAAAGAGACGGAAGGGATCTCACTGTGTGCATCTAAAATCGACTGATTTCTGATTTCTGTTGTTTTCGTTCAGAATTTTTGTTCTGCAGCGACGGAGGAGGCGCCCAGAATTCAGAGGAAGCTCTCCAGTTTTTGAACAAGCTGCTGTCTGCGCAGCAGTTCCTCCAGGTGAGCTTTTCATCTCAACCACCAGTGGTGTCCTCTGCACCACACATTTGTTTTTCATTACCTCCGCCATGATTAGCTGACACCTGCTTTTGCACTAATTAATAAAACCACAGTCAGTGATTGATTTCATGTTGTAATTTGTGAAATTTCCCCCGGGCCAGGAGGGGTTTTCCAGTTCCGATGCGTTTCTCTACAAATTCCTCAACGTCTGGGACGGATCTCTTCTCCGTCCGGAGATCTTCGGCCTTCTGAGCAACATCCCTGTCATCCCAAGTTTACGTGAGTTTTGTCTCTGCAGATCGCTGTGTTTCTTGACCTTCTCCTCACAAATCGTTTTTCTTTCTTTGTGTGTCAAACATAAATGGGTAAACACGCTGGTGAGGTTTTTCATAACAAGCTGTATGTCAGGAATTGTGTTTGGAGAAAATCATACAACCGTGACCTTTTGTCTTTTCTTCAGAAATCAAAAGTCTTCTGTTTGAGCCCCTCACACAGCTCTTCTTCACATCCTCATTATTTTTCAAGGTAGGATTTCCTTTCAGATGTACAAGCAGAGCTGCTTTTGCTCTAAGTTTAATAGGAAATATGCAGAAATGTTTGTCTTGTATTATAAAGCACTCTCAAACGGTAGATCCTGTACAGGTGCTTTGTCTGAACGACTGTGTGCTCAGTGCTTTTCCACCATGTGTCTGCAGTGTGGACTGATAGAGTGTTTAAACAGTATGCTGTTGAAGTGGCTGACCTGGCACTCTGTGTACGCGCTGGAGGATGACCTGGACATCAGTCTCAACAGCCACACATCTATGTGAGTCTCTTGTTTATGTCTATGATGAAACAGATCTGGAACACATTGTGAATTTACTTAATCCCGACAAAGGTGACTCGCACATCAGTTGCTGTAAACAGAAAGAAGGAACGGAGTGGCACCTCAGTATTGCGTGTCCTTTTATGTGTTAATGAATATTTACTGTGGCTGAAATGGGTGTCTTCCTTAGACTTACCTGAAACTAAAATACTGCTTCAAATGAAACGAGTCAGCTGGTGTTAAAAGGATACTAAGCGTGCTCTGACCGCTGTAAGACATGAACAGGAATATCCTTTTAACTTGGCATCAGTTTCTATGTGTGAGTGTGTGTGACTCTGCTTTCTTTTTCCCAGAAACATAACTCTGTCAGGGTTCAAGGATTCAGTGATGGATCTGATTCACTTTGCGGGTCATTTGGCCTCTGTGGGGCTTCAGCTTGAAAGCTGCCACTCTCTCCTCCTCAGCTTCATCCTGGACTTCTATGAGACTGTAAGTGAGCTGCAGCTGCTGACTTAGTCTGCTTTGTGTCTTTGTAAGACAAGATAGAAACTGTTATTTAAAGTTTCTCTTATACAAATGCATTTTGCTTAATTTTGATTGATCTGGATGTTCCAACCTCACTGTGCAGCATGATGTGTGTGATTCACAGACAATTTAACCATATCAAATAGACTTTAAAAACTTTTTTAAGGTTTAAAAAAATAGATAAAAAAACAAACTATAATTAAACAAGTGACTTTTTTAGTTTAGGTTGGTTGTTTGGCAACATGTCATTACATTTTGAGAAGACTGAAGCCTGAAATGAGCGGGTAGACTCTTATTCCCTTGGCTACTACTCACAGTAAGAACAGAAAGAATGATTTTTGTAGCATAAACAGTATTTCTCAGCCTTATTTGACTAAGCATAATAATAGAAGAAGTTGGAGTGCAGAGAAAAAGCCTCAGCAATCCCATGTTTGGAGTATCAGGTTTTTCACTGTTCACTACCTGCGGGTGACTTCATAATCCTCCCACACTCAGGTGTGCGACACATTCGTGAAGTTTGGCCTTCCCCTCATGGTGATGCCCCCACCAGGAGTGTTTTACCCAGCCCTGTTTGCCACAGACCCTGTCAGTGTGGACAGATTGGCCTACATCATGCACAGGTGGGGACTCCTATTTCCTTTGCTAACAGCCTGCCATCAGCTTGTCTAGATGCACACATTTGAATTGCAACACTAAAGTGGTATGTCACACGCTTGTTCTAACTTTAATGAAGGGAAAGGAACTACAAACAAATTTGTTATTGCCCTTTCATGTTAATGTATGATTTATGATAATATAAGGCTACGAAGCAGGATACTTAAACTCTCCACTACGTTTTTAGCTGTTTCTGTGTGAAATTTAAACACCATTTATAACTCCAGGCTATAATAACACAAATCCTTTATATTGCTGGTTAATTGACGACACCCCAGGGTTTTGAAAGAATTTAACCAAAGCTAAGTGTAAAAAAGAAAAAGCGTGACAAAAGAAAATTGGTTCATAATTGCATTATGTTTTCTTGACAGACTCTAGAGAATAGGGCACTTTTGTAGTGATTAATGATCAGAGGGGACTGTTTCGTTTTTTTCCCCTTTTTGTCAGGTACAAAGTGAACTTGATATCAGCTAAGACTCAAGAGAAAACGGCCGAGGTAAGGATGAGTTTGTGGAATTGTGGGGAAATGATTGGCTTTACAGCTGCATATATACTGATCAGCCACTTGCTAATAGATTCATGTTTTTGGCATGTAGATGTTTCCTTGTTTCATAGATCCCTTAATTCACTGTGGTAGATGTTTTCTATTCCTATGTCCAGCTTTTCAGGAATCGACACACATCTGCTTAAACCTGATAACAGTAAATTTCTCAGATGAGGATTTAAAAATGTTTATTTTAATTCAGCTGCTCCTGTGAGCTCTGAATTTCTGAGAACATCAGACAACCAGCACTACGCTCTCCTGAAAATGTCACAGACTTGTTTTATTAAGAAGAAATTAACTTGATAAATGACATGCAAATCAAACGTGACAACAGAACTTAGATGTGAGTGAGTTAGATGGACCCTTCTTTCTTTGTTCCTCAGCAGACCTTTCACATCAGCCAGCAGACTTTCCATGAGTTCAACCACTACGTTGTCGTCATGGTGAACTGCCTGTGGAACTCCAGGATGTTTCATCCCAGTGATGACATTCAGGTGGGAGAGGAGCTGCTTCTCAAGAGCAAAGTTCCAGAGTACTGGACAAGCTTCGACCTCATCCACCACCCGGCTTTCGTGAGCTATGCTGTTGATTTTCACCAGAAGGTGAGTGTGCATCATTTGGGCCAAGCCTGTGATTATTTCCCAAACTGAACACTGGTGCTTGAGGGATCCAGATGCAGATGTACTGTACAGTTTGCTTAATAGACCTAAAGGCTAAACAAATTAGTATTAATGTATCTTTCACAGATGATGCATTAATAGAGGGGGATATTTTATTATTAATGGGTGCAGCTTGAGACAGGGTTTTCATCATGTTTAATTATATAGATACCTTTTTTTGGTTCAGACCACCTGCAGCATCGAGCAGTTATCTTGGAAGATACACCAGGTTTTTTTCTGACAGTGAATATTAATATTTTCTTTATCAGTGTTGGCCGGACGGAGAGGACATGGACCTTAATTCCATAAAGGTATAATATGTCCTCCTCTACGACAAACTATTCTAGATATTTTTGATCATAGAAGTCTTAAGAGGTCTTTGATGTGACATTGTGTCTTTCTGTGTGTGTGTGTGTGTGTGTGTGTGTGTGTGTGTGTGTGTGTGTGTGTGTGTGTGTGTGTGTGTGTGTGTGTGTGTGTGTGTGTGTGTGTGTGTGTGTGTGTGTTGCAGCACTCCAAGCCATGGAGGTGGTATCTGGAGTATCTGTTCACTCAGGGCTTTAATGGCCTTAAAGACTTTGTTCAGAGTAACATCAGATGGAAGGTAAAAGCAGGCGACGGGCAGGGTGACACGCAGCAGAGGTAGAAACTCCACTCTGCACAGAAGAACAACCACTTGGATTTTTTTTTAGTACTTGTATATATTCTCTTTGTCTCTTTCATATTTTCATGCTACTTGCAAGTGAACATCCTTTTTATGTACATAGAATCTTTTTTAATGCTAAATCAAGTTCAACTGCTTATATTGCATGAATAGTGCCATGCAAATAAACTATTAATGAGGAACAGTAAACTAGTTGGTATAATATGAAATTTTGTCCCAAAGGTTTGTATTGCAGGAGGTGGTAGTAACTGCTTTATCACATGGTCCTAAATAGATTGTAATAATAAAGAATAAACATTTCACCAATGCATTAATAAGCAAAACAGCATTGGCATACAATAATAACACTCTACATCACCCTAAATGCTCTACATTAGTGTCAACAACACTTGTAATGGGGTAAAATAATTAGGCTATCAATCAGCTAGGTGTCCTGTTTGTTGGTAAATATGCTAAACAAAAAGGCATAAAGAGAAGCAAGCCAAAGGGTCTGTTATGGTAGACTTTTGAATGATCTAACTAGTGATGTAACAGTTACTGGATGTTTCTTTTACGTCTTTGTTTCTTAGAAAAACAAACCAAAAATCATGAATATAGACATGACTGTTTTGGACATCATTGCCTGGTCTCAGACACATCTGATCCATTGTCTGAACACAGATTGTAGCTTCATTAAAACAAATACAAGCTTTCTTTATGATGTGAATTTAGCCTGAAATATTTGTCTTTTGCTCTTTTTCTGTTTGGATATAGTCCACATGTTTTAATTGTATGTTTTTTTTTCTTTTTATTGGGCAAGATTATGTTGATTTAAGCTCAAGCTGTCTCGCAGGTAGCCTGAAAATAACCAATTGCACCATGTGTTTAATTATTTTAAGACTCAATTAAGATGACAAAAGTTATTGATTACTTTGAGAGCCTAATGTTGCCTCGTGAAACATCATCCAAGCTCCCAAACTGAGAATATTTGAAATGATAATCGTCTAATTTAAGAGGAAACAAAGCCAATTATCAAAACCTGTAAGTAACCAGCCTATATTTTCTCAAGTTGAGATATTTATTTATTTATTTAATCACTGGTTCTCAGTATTTTCAGAAAGACACGCATTGCAGAATTCATTCATTTCTCAGATCATCAGAAAAGACAGATATGGATATAAAAACTTTGTGTTCGGTTTGGCTCTCTTGCAAATTTCAGCCCACTGTCACAGATGACGAAGACTAAAGATGAGCTCTCTCAACCTTGAGCCAAATTACTTTGAACCTTTTTTTTTCGTTTTTGGACACGGCTTCCTCTGAGCTGTGACTTCAGTCAGAGCCGCCCTCCTGCAGCTCTCCTAACGCAAGTTTTAATGTCGCTCCAGCCCCGGCTACACTCACCGATGTTAAACCCAGCAGACGCAACCTTCGGCGTTTGTTCACTGGTTGATGTGAATGAGCGAAACCACTTTAGAGAAAGCATCGCTCTGATGTCAGTGTGAGTCTCACAGACTCCGCCGCCGGTGCAAAGCTTCATCTCGCGCCGCTTCCTTCCTCTCCTCACTTCCCTCGTGTCCCCGCTGCATTCACGGGAGTAGTTTATTTCAGCGGCGTCTTCGCCAACACGGTTATCTGAGTCGGTCCAGGCGTTTCTGAGCCAAATCCTCGCCGCAGGGAGACAAAGGTAAGACTGTTGTTGAAGCCGGTTTGTAATTAATTGATTACTGCTGAAAAAAATGTATGTTGTTGGGAAGCCAGGGCAAACAGAGGAGCGTGCTGTGATAGTTCTCACTTCGCCTTTGGGTTACTCTGGTTGCAGTTATGTTAGTGAGCATCAAACCTGGTCACAGTTTTAAAGCTGGATTTCTAGAATCGCGGGACATCTATGTGATGGATGGAGTCTTCCAGATGAGCTCCAGGACGACCACAACCCCGTTTTAATGTGCACCAGCTGGGTATTTAAACAGTCTCCCCTGTTATGTTTACTTCTCTTGAACAATGCAATGCACACCAGTTTCTCCATTCACTAATTGTGGATGGGAGGAAGTAAACGTAGGGGCGCTGCTTGAGTGTGGACTTTGGTGAAGTCCGACACATCTCCCCGGGAGTCTCACCCCCTGCAGAATAAAATCAGCATTTTCTGGTGAGCTTTTCCTCTTCATCAGTTTGTCTGGGTGGAGACTGACGTTGATGGAAGACTGAGGTGTTAAGCTTTGAAATGTTAAGCTGGATTTCAACTCTTGGATGTGGCGAGTAATTATGGGGGCAATTACACGGTGTGCGTCTTAAGTCCCGAGACCGTCTTTAAAGGGGCTCCACGATGCAACACAGTGGGAAGATTTAGGAAACTGTGGAAGGAGGAGGGTGAATTCCGCGTTTTTCCGTAGGTGTGAAGACATTGCAGCAGTTTATATGCAAACTCATGAGCTGAGGCCGTTGTTACCCATAATCGTAAATGTTGTCACTCTCTACATTAAACTTTGCTATCAGACGGAATGACTGGCTTGTGTTATCAGATTTTAATATAGTTGTCCCTGATTTTACTATTATATGACTTGGAGCTTGGAAAGGATTGTCCACGTTTAATTTTCCCAAATACAAAAAAAAAAAAAAAAAAAAAAAAAATCGTGAAATTCCCTGCATGATCTTGGTCATTGAAAACGCCCCTCTATTCCTCTTTTACCTGGCAGATTTTTCTTTGATCATGGCTCAGCTCAGGATTAAACTGATGATCTCTGGATACATTAAGTGGTTTATTTAAGTGTTAAAGAGGATCAGCACCTTCCCAAAAAGGGGGCCTGGAGTGACACCATGTCTCCCAGAGATATTCTTCCAAAAGAGGATATGTACATTTTTATTCAGCTGGACTATTCTGCTTTAACAGTGCACTTTATTTAAAGTAGCTTTAGAGTATTTTACATTAATCTTAGAGAGACCCAAAGCCTACATTAATGTTTCCTCTGGTAATTTTGCAAGGATAGGATTGCACCCCCCCCCCTTTTTTTTTAAATTTTTTTTCCTTGAGGTCCTGCTGCAAGCGAATGCAGCTTAAAGAAGACATGGTGGGTTTGATAATGGTTAATAATGACTATCGCATGCTCTGATGTCCGTGTTGCACTTTGTAACCAGATTTGGCAGGAGTGTTTCTCAAGACTCCACTCAGTGGTGAACTATAATTGTGAGAGACTAACAGGATTACGAGGATGTTACATTGTCACTGCCTCTTTTCTTCTGGTAATTTTTAATGCGTTTTTTAGCACCCTCCCTCTAGCTGTATTTTGTAAAGTATAGATAAAATCACCCAGAATCAGTTCATTTTAGCTTTGTTTAGTAAATCTGAAGAGGAGAGTACCATTATGTGTTGGATAATGATGAGATGGTGGTTCTCCGCCTTTTTCTTTATCTGTCAAATTACCTGCCTCCTAACCCTTTTTTGTATTGACACCAAACATCATGTTGCAAATGTGTGAACATCTATTTTTAGGTTGGTTGGAATTTATTTGCATTTGTGCTGATGGTTGAAAATTCTCAGCTGCTATCTTAATAATGCATCCTACCATATATGTCTCAGTTGCATTAGTCTTTGTAATTATAAAACTATTCAGTAATTTAATCTGTTCCAAGCTCATGTAGATTATATTACCATACATTTATAACCTTGTACTTGTAGGGCTTGGTAAAAAAAAAACCCAAACAAAAACACAATTTAATCCATTCAAATTTAATTAATCCAATATCGAGTCATAAAACTCGGAGATCTTTCTTTTTTTAAAAATATTTTTATATATTTTATATACATTTTCCAGTGAAACAGTGACGCTGTGCTCATGTGTCATAATAATGTTTGGTGATGCTTGATGAAATGTTATCATGTACAACTGAAAGGTTGTCTGTGGTGCTTTCATCCAAATCCAGTTTCTCTCACAAGGCTATATTCAATTTTTTTTAATTCACTATTCATTCACCTGCAAACTATATTTATCACTTTCTTACCTCTCACATTAGCAGCTAACACTAATACCGTGGGCTCCGTCATGTTCAATAAACTCAGAATGTTTTGAAAATGACAAGAAGTGAAGCGCAGGTGGACCAAGATGGCGCAGAGGAAAGTTGTTTTTTGAGAGACGTCACCTTTGACTTTTGGCTACAGTTATTGGTGCCGAATTATTTGTTTATAATGACCTGTTAAATTCGGCCTGAAGAACACAAGGTTCATCTACTCAGTTCCTGGTGAATTTCCAGAAACTAGTTTAGTTGAACTGTTCGTGTTACATTTTGGAAAGAAAACAAGTGGTAAAAACTTGAAGGAGAATCCACAAAAACCCACGTTGATGAAAAGTGATGGGGAAAGGATGAAACGAATTCATGATTATGCAAAACGTTCTAGCGCTGAGCCTGAAGAACACAAGGAGCCTCAGGAAAACAGTCCAGCATAAAGTAATAAGAGTGGAAACGCCTGAAATTGTTTCAAACAACACCCTGCTAGCTGCAATCAACAAAAATAGAGAAACTCAAACTTAAAACACTTTTATGGATTCCATTTTTTCCTGAATCTTTTCTTACAATAAAGAAATCTTCTGTTTGCTTAATCACTTCGCATTGCTACTTTATAACTCCCTGTTTAGAATAGAATTGAGTAGAATAGAATATCTTTTATTGTCATTGTAACAAGTACAATAAGATTTAAAAGTGCCATCCAGTCAGATACTTAATATCTAAAATTAGTATAAAATGTACAAATAAAAGCAATAAAAGCAACATAAAAAATGCAGCACAAGTAAAGATCCATCACTCATATATTGCTCTCATCCCTTAGTAAACATATTGCACATTATGTGTATTTTAGTATTGACTGTGGCGACTACAGTTGGATAAAAACTTTTTATAATTATTTCAGGAATCAGTCTAAATGTCCTGATATTGACAGACATAAACATGTAAACAATTATTTTCGTTATTGAACTGTTTTTGTCCATTTGTTGGAAAATGAAGAAACATTATTATAATGTGACATTGTTATCAAAATTTCTTGCTGCAAAGCATTGTGGTTTGTCCCTACAGTTTTTCTGTAATCAGTTCAGACAGAAAATGGAATTTAAGATTTTTTTCATCATCTCCTTTATGGCCAGAAAGCATTTTCCTGTACTATTCTTGTCAGTTTGTAATTAAACACATATTTTAAACATTAATTAATGGACAAAGTTCTTTAAATCCTTCAGTCCGTTTGCCATGCTAACCGCTAGCTTGCTAATGATTTAAAAAAAAAGTTTTTTATAGACGTTAGCCTTAAGCTAACTTAAGGGCTTTTATACATTTTCAGGTGTAAATGTCCATTATTTCCCTGAGACAGTTAATATATTTCCAGTGCGATACTGATGTATTTTCTGTATGTTTGCTTAGTTTTACAGTTTTCTAAGTGAACGTTTTCAAAACTAATTCAGCCTCGGATCTGCCGAGCTGTTGCAGATCACGCCGCACACGCAAGCAACAGCAGAACATATACTTAAACATTATTGTAATGGATTGTGTTCTGTTGCTGCGTCGATGAAGAATCGCCCATGTCGGCATCCTAATGCATTGTAGAAACAATTAATTTCAACACCACTATTTTGTGGTTATAGGTGGTGATTTCAACAAGGCTGTTGATATAATAATCAATAATGTTGATATCATAATGCGCAGTGTTGTGGCAGCAAACTGTTGGAGGTCCGATCAAACTGTTTTTTAGAAATGGCATGGTTGGACAGAATTTTTTTTTTTTTTAGATACAATCACCTTTATTTTTTCAAGACAATTGCCATCAAGTTAGTTTTCTAAGATTTTTTCAGGCTGGTTTGGAGAATGTGCTGCTCAAATGATTTTTCCGTGTACTTTGGACTCTTTCAAGACTTGTTATGAGTTTCCATGGCAACGGAAGAAAAGTTTACCAGCCAGATCAACTGAATAAGCTCTCCAACACCAAGATAAATCAGTGAAATAACAAACCAAATCCCAAAGGAGTTGAAGAGAAAACAAAGGAGATTCAGGGCCAGCGTGAGACAGAGAGAAAAATGGTGGAAATTCAAACCATTTCTTCCAACCGTTCTGATGAGTAATGTGAGATAGCTAGCTAAAAAAAATGGATGTGCTTGAGGTGCTAACAAGGTTAAAAAAAAAAAAAGCATCTGCTGGGACAGTAGCATCAGAGCCAGAGAATTACAAAAGCTGAACAAACTGATTGAGAAGGCTGGTTCTATGCTGGGGATAACTCTGGAGCTGCTGGAGCTGATTGTCTAGAAAAGAATGGACAATTCCCCACATCCTCTACACAACACAGACTACACAACTTCAGTGCAAGACAGAAAGGTACTGGATATCATTCCTGCCAGCAGTCATCGCCCTCCAGGACAAGTCACTGTCTTCATCTTCTAATTAATTATCATTGTTTTTATTTAAAACAAACAAAGAAACAAAATAGTGTACTACAACAATGAAATTTCCCTCTGGGATAAGTAAAGTATTTTTCATTAATTTTTTTTCATTTCATTTCAAATTGAATCAGTGGTTCATTTGTTCTTTAAATGCCGCTTCACAGTAACATTTTTGACTGAACTGCAATTCTAATCTTCACATCTTTTAATTACCTCATTGACATTACGGAAGGAATGGGATTATTTCTGATTTGCAATACTGGATTGGCTTCTTTAAATAATGCTATCAAAACCCTGGGCTTGCTTGGAAAAGGTCATATTCATAAGTGCACAGTTAAAGCTTCCAAACTAAATGTTAATCTTTTTTGTGCTGAGTTTAAATCTTTTACAGTCCCTGAGCAAACTAAAAAATCACAAAAAGCAACGAAAACATAGCCCCCCCGTACTTCAGTACCTGTACTTTCATATTCAGTTTTTTTGTTCTTTTCCATTACTTATCTTTATAATATCTGTTCATTGTCAATGTTAAAACATGTTTTATTGTTTATACATGGACTTATAATTTTACGTTGCTCCAAATGTTAAATAAACAGGGGAGGGGGGGGGGGGGGGGGGGGGGACAGGAAGGGTCGTCACCATGCATATGCAGACTCTGAAATAAATCCGATAATGAATGCGTGTTTTCAGTGTTTTCCCAAGCATTATAATGAGACCCACCACCCTCACTATGTCACGTTAATTAGGTCCAAGCACCGACGGTGGTTCAATACCTATTGAAATGCAGGTGATGTTTTCTACTTCTCTGAAATGAATTGCCTTTTTGGGGCCAGAACATGCCCTAAAACTCACCCAAAGTTGGCACACCCTCCAAGGGAATGCATAATGTTTCATATTATGGGGTGCATTTTGGGCAACATTGATTTCACAGCACCACCTGTTTTAGTAGCCTCATCACTGCACCACATCAGTCTTTCTGAAATTTGGGGCACATATTCTTCATGCCAGCGTGGACAAAGAATCCTATTGGGGTGCTGCCATAAACCCAAGAGGAAGTTGGGTTTATGAATCACAAATTGGGTTTTTAAATTGTGTTTGGTGTAACTGATGAAGACGTTTGGGATTTTTTTTTATGTACAAAAAAAAAAAAAAAAAAATACTGTATTCCTTCAAAGTTGGGTGGTGGCAGAAAAGTCTGTCCCGGTACTTTTCTCCTCCTCCACCATTTCTCCCTGGAGGATACAGTGTTGAATACTAATGTGTTAACAGCCACCAGCTGTTCAAGGTGAGATGGTTCATGATGAAACAGAAGTGGTTTTCATACTTGGACTGCTTGACAGCGTTATTAGTGCGAGCCTAAACAGTTTTTTTGTTTGTGTTTTCGCCACACCTACTGAATGAAGTTTAAGCGTTAGTGTGTAGTTAAATGATAATACAAAAGATAAAGTAACCTGTGTTAAAGCAGTGAAACTAATGCTCTCTGTTTGACTTAAGATTTTCAGAAAGGAATAGGACAATAAAGGTCAAGTAGTTTAAGAGCAATTTTTCTGAGAGATTAAGAGCAGATTAATAGATGGTACTTCTAATAAGACTTTATTAAAGTTATGTACATGCATTTGAATGGTTTAGTCAGTTTCTTTATCAGTAAAACAATACCTTGTGATATGCTTTTAAAAAATAAAGTATATTTAAACAGGACGACCACTAATTGCTTTAGGTTTTCTCTAAAAGCTTCCGGAAAACAGATACGAAACTTTCGTGAAAGGACTTTTAAAAACTATTTTAGTTGTTTATGCAGTGGTTGTTGCCATGTAATGGTTAGTCATACCCATGAACATTAATTATCCTCATCTTTAATGACCTTTTTAAATCATTTGTTTATGAGTTAATTTAACTGGTTGGCTTGATAATGCTCAGACTAACTTGCTGCCCATGACTCATGTGTATAAACCTGCAATTTTCTGCTTTACAAATGTTGAGCTGCATTGTTTCCATGCACCCTCTGGCAGAAGTAAGCCAAGTTATCCTTGGTTTTGGGTTTACTGTCAGGGATTGTACTTGAGCATGTTTTGTTTTGGTTTATTTTCTTTAACCCACCTCCCACATTTAGGATAAAAAGTAAAAAAAAGTTAATCCTAAAAGTAATATCTGTGCTCTCAAGGTGGAGAGCTGCTTTCTTTCATGGGTTTTTCATCTCCCCCACTGAAATGTAACATTATTATTATTATTATTATTTTTATTTTTATTTAATTATTTCTGTTATGTGTGAAATAAACTGTGTTAAAGATTGTTTCAGGCATGTTGTTCTTTTTCCCTCCTGTTTTTAAATCAGGACAGTGATCTGAAAATGTCATCCTTTTATTAAAGTCATCATGGAGTTGAATTGGTGTCAAGTGTTGACCCGAATTTATTGATATCACCTAGTTCTTCAGTGGAGCAATGAAGACCTTGGTGATTTGTTTCCCTCTTTACGTAGTTGGACTGAATGTCTGTAGTGAAGGAGCCCAAATGATTCCACTTTTGTCTGTATTTGAAGGATAGTTTCACAGAGTGACATTTATTTGCTGTCCTGCTACTTTACATCTGTATAATTAGCATTAATGTAGTGAACTGCAGAAATTTCTACTCCACAGAGTCAGCACAGCTGGGACTATTGGAACTCATTTAGTCATTGAACTTAACTCTGGCAGAGTATGAAAAACAGTGAGAAGGAAACAAAGAAAAGCTCAATAATCCACTCAGTTAATATTAAATGAAGCTTCATTTGAGCTTCGTCAGAGTTTCTGCTCTTGTTTCATCTCACCATTGTTTGATGCTTTAACTTTAACTTTTTTACAAAGCACATAGGATGCTAAAAAAAAAAGGTCCTGGTGGTAGAAACACTTGATTTAGTGCTGCTATAGTTGATGTTGGAGCTATACTTTATGTTTTGCTTGAACATATAAGGATTTAAATTTGACACACCGGTGTCTTCTTGTTTGGAATAGCATGAAAACAGCATAGTTCATGTTTATTTATTTTTTTAATTTATCTTTATCATCAGGAAAGCCTGAGCTACATTACTTTTAAATAGTATGCCTACCCCTGCAAAGGGAATGCCACCTAAGATAACGTTGATAATCAGTTTTTCTACTTTAGTAACACCATTTGGTATTTTATTACACATCGTTGGAAAACTTGATTAGCCACCTTTACAACTAGGTATAAATTGTAAGAATGATGCTTGTTTGTGAATTGAGCAACACAGTGTGGTTAGTGTCCCCCAAAAGCACGTATGGGTTTTCTGCCTCTCCCTGCACTGTTTTTTATATAAATAATCTTTGTATTATGTCTTTTAACATGTGCTAAATAAAAAAAAAAAAAAAAAAAAATCTGCCAATAATCCCCCGAATCCTCCAGGTTGACGTCACACTCCCCTACAGATCCAGGATCATCACAGAGTAACTCCTGAATTTGGGAGTGGAGCAGATCCCATTGAATGCTTGAAAGCAATCAGCTTGAGCAAGCTGTATGCACTAAACTGCACTCACAAGTTTGGTGACCTTAAAAAACTCCTTCTTGAGGAGCAAAATGTGACCTGCATGAGGTGCCAAGCTACATATAATGATTGATTTGATGCTGTCAGGGACTTCCCTGAAAAAATGGCAAATGTGTGTTTTTTTTTTTTTTTTGTTTTGTTTTGTGCAATCATCCATTCAACCAAAAATCTCACAAGACTGAATAGGAAAATATTTAAGGGGATTTTAGCACATAATCATGCTTTCGAAAGATGTATAATACAACACGAAGTATTATTTTTAAATTGGAAAAAATAATTAACCAAACACAAATTTACATATTTTTTTTTTTTGCCAAGTATTTTACTGCTGCTGCAGTAACTTTAGCACCAAAATGTTAATGTTAGCTCCACAGCTAAGCCAGCCAAAGAAAATGTTAGCTTTCCTGGCTGATATTAATAAGAATAACTTTATTTGTGTTTCACACAACAGCAACAACAGAAATAAAGTTATATAACCCAAATTAACTCTGTAAATTTAGTCAGTAGCATTTGAAAAAATCGGGAAAGGCTCTTCAATCAAAGTATGGTTCAAGAAGAACTTTAAAATAAGATACTGACCCTGCTGACCTTATATCTTAAGGCAGCTCACTCCACAGTTTAGGGGCTTTCACCACAAAAGCTCTGTCGCCTCAATTGTGTCTCTGGGATAACTAAAAGTCGTTTGCCAGTAGATCTCAAACTTTTAACAGGCTCATATGGTTGTAAAAGGTCAGAAAAATAGGAGGGTGAATGGCCACTGAGGGTTATAAAAGTCAACAGTAAGATCTTAAAATCACTCCTAAAACATATTGGAAGCCAGTGCAAAGATGCTGAAACGTGAGTAATGTGCTGTCTTTTCTCAGTTTTAGTTAAACCATGAAAACAGACTGACTGGTGCTTGGTTCTAGTTAATGTCAGCTTGTTTTATTAAAGATATAAGAATTAAGTTTAGTTTGAACATTTTTTGTATTTTAGACAACCTCTTTAGTCCCATGAATACAATGCATTACTGTGAGAAATACACATTTACTCTTATTAGTTTGGAACTAAAGTGAAACGTAATTACTGATGAGTAATTGTGCTGTTCAGCCTAAAAAAGAGTGATTAACCATTCAGTTCTTTTCGACACAAGCCACAGCTCCTTTTGAACTGAATGTTTCTGGTTTAATGTGGTTGAATACTCCATGCAGTCCACCTCACATGGCAATCATAATAGCTTAGGATCAAATTGATCCCACTAATAAGTTGTCTGTGCAGCCAAAACCTGACACAGCGTAGCTTTAGTGTTACAGACTGACATTCTGCAGATTCCGCATCACCTTGCACGGTTGACCATTTCCTTCACAGCTGTGTTCTGTAGTCTCGCTGCAAATGATTTTTATGAAATCAATAAACCCTTTGACTGAAAATGGGCTGTTTATTTCTTCTTCAGAAGTTCCTTCCCATTCAGTGTGGTGCTGTTGCTTAATATTGCACATACTGAATTAAAAGTTATGGTTTAAGTTTGGTATTTAGTGTGGTAATATTGTAGGTGAAAAAACTAAAATTCTGCTTGTCCTTGCTTTATAAGACTGGTTATGTCTATGATTACATACTCCATAACATGAAGTTAAGATTTCCAGCAGCTCATGAGTCTAAGAAAACATGAGCATCAGGAAGAAAGAAAGCAGTCAAAAGATATTGTACGTAGGAAGATTATTGGTGGTGACAGACCAGCTGTATTGCTTTCATACACATTTCCTGCCCAACACAAAAGTCCCACCTGTCAGTAACAAACACCTCAGGCCCTGCTGGAATAAAAACATATCCTGGCACTGTCAAGTGGCGGCTCCTTCTGAGACCCAGATGAACGGATAGTTGTACACCTTGAAGTATTGTCAACATGAGCTCTGCAGCTGTAGGACAGGTGTGCTCAGTCAAGCAAGCTGCAACAGTCCCATCGTCTCCCTGCTCCTCTCCATCATCCCCATCCCAGTGCCAAAGGCTGGTAAAATGGACAAATGGAGGAAGAATGGGGATAGAAAAGCAATTTGCCAACTCCATAAATTCCTGCGCCTGTGGTTACTATCCTTGGCTGCAGTGACTGCGAGCTATTATTTAGAATCTGGTAACCGATGCTTTCCTATTAACATTAAATAGGTTGGCGTCTGCGGGTTGTCTTCTGCGACATGTTTATGCTGGTTATTTACTGCCTAGGGCTGCAGGCCTTGCTCTGGGTGCTGCTCTGAGGGCCAGCTCACAGTGTGGCCCTGTGTGGCAAGTCATCCGTAATATGACAGGAAAGGAGGGGGCCGACCAGTTGCTTAGTTTACAGTTTGTGGGAATGTTGTGCTGAATGTATGAGTTTGCATGTGTGCAGAGCAATGTGTGCTGATAGAGCGCTCTGTGGTTTAGCATGCTAGCTTGTGGTTTTAATCAGGCAAGACTGCAGGGGTGGGAGTGTGAGTGGACCAACCCACCTTTTTAATCTAAACTAAAACATCTTTGGTTACTGTCATTAAATTTTATAGACACATTTTGAAACACACCCTCAGAAAAGAGTCGTTATGACTCTGGAGGCTCTCTGACTTTTCATCAAGTGCCAGAAACAGGCCAAATGTATCCTTTCTTCTTTGTTTCCCACTATGATTACCAAGCTGCAGTAGGATGAACTAAAGATGTAAGGTGATATCTTAATCCTCCCCTCCTCCCTGCTAGACATACTGGCTTTGCACTTGCTTTGCTCTTTATCTGTGCTTGTCAGCATGTGGAACAGGGCTATGACTAAATGTCTTTCTCCTTAACAGTTCTGCTTTCATGATAAATGGCATAAAATTTCTCCCTCCTGACATCAACATCTGACGACAGATGTAATGTGTAAATGTATTTTCTCCCTTATTTGAGTTCAGATGCACTGATTAGAAAAGATTTGATCTTTTGGGCAATGATCACAGCAATGATTTAATGGTCCAGGTTGAAATAAAATGCTGAGTCATCTGTTCAAACGGACCCTCAAATATCCTCCTCCTCATGATAGATCTTAAGCTTGTAAAAGACTGTGGCTGCTATTCTCTAATTGGGGCTAATGTCTCATGCACTAGGTGCAGCAAACTTCTTGTGGCTCCTGCTGGCTTTCTTTCCTTGGTTGCACCTTTTTCTTGCTGAATAACTGAAAATCTTCTTTGCATTTTCCAGCAGATTTTACTCTCGAGTGAACCAGTCGTTCTTGTGTCAGGTCCTGTTAGGGTAATGTGGCGTCTGTTCTCCTGTGGTCATACTTCATCTCCTACACATGTGTGAACATTTACTAATTGGAGCTGACATGTTCTGATCACTAGAGTGTCATGACTGGCAGTGTGACCTCAGTTGAGTCTAGTTATCCTCAGTAGACCCCATTGTGCTCAAATAAGATTTATTATTATTGATATTGCAGGTGTGTGTTGCTCAGCGACTCATTTAAAACTTGCAACAATATCATGTTTATTTGTGCTAATTTTGGTTCCTGCAGCTCAATACGAGTTGCATGTGCATGGAAAATGATAGAAGTTCTTGTAATCTATCTGCAGTTTTTGAATGAAATGGGATGCAGGTGCTGTTTGCAATCTGCATTGATGTATTTCTGTTGTGAAAAAGGCTCCTGGCCCACACTTCAATCATAGATTACATTTTTTCTGCTAAATTCAGGAAATGGGATAGATTCAGATGGGGACAGTTATTTCTTACCATTTTGCAGGCATAATTGCATATTTATGGCAATTTGAAATCCCTCCTTGTCACACACACACAAGGTGATGAACTCATTAGAAGTGACTCCTGATAGTCTCCCTCCCCAGTCTAACCTTCAGGCTATGAACGAGGGGACACAGAAGTGCTAAAGACTATTTCTCTGGCAATTCTCTCGAGGCACCCAAGTCCAATTTTTCAAGATTAGTGTTTTTTTTTTTACTTTAAGAGAAGAAAAGAAGGAAGCAAAATATCATGCAATGAGTTGTGGTCAAACATATCTGTTGCAGAGTTTGACTTTAATTATCTTGTTCAGGCTATGGCTCGTTCACAATCATCATTAGAAAGGGACAGATAATGCACATTGTTAAGCTTTACAAAGGCTCCTGAAATCTCTTTCTAACAATCACCAACCATGGGTTTCTCTAGAAGTGTCTGCCCTTTAATCACTGAAATAATTAATAAAATATTTAAAAAACTAATAAAAGACAATCCAACGTATTTTCTTATGGGTAGTTTTGCATTTAATGGCAATTTACAGGTATTGTTAAGGTAAAGTTGTAATCTGGAGGACAAGGCCAATTTGATTGTTTCTGGTTTTTATTGATGGCCTGAATCCCTGCACACATTTGCATACAGTCCACATTTTCAGAGGCATTTAACTGTAAACAGAAAATGAGACTAGAACAGCTGTCTATTTCTAAAAACAAATCCCCCAAACTGTATTTCATATGGATCATCATAGGGAGCTGATCCATATCAGGATGGCATTGCCAGGATCAGGTTCAGAACAGTCCATTTTCTTCTTGTAACAGATACAACTCAGCCCTCCCAGTCACACTGGACATGAGGGAAGCTGTCAGATGAAATCAGAGAAATATACACTTCTGTACTGTATACCGCCTCATGATTGGTTTAGTTGTTAGAAATTTGCAGGATGTCAGGGAAGGTAGGGAAGATGTAAAATCGTCCGGCAGGTTTTAGATGTTTCCTTTCTCCAACACACCTGATTCTAATTAAATGGCAAGCAACAGCTTGTCAAGTTCTTCTTCTAAGCAGGAAACATCTAAAACCTACAGACAGTGTCTTTTGAGCATTGGAGTTGAAGAGCTCTGCTCTAGGATCTGGATGCTCTCAGCCTTACTCGATGTAACACCTCTGGTGGTCTCCAGCCATTTTCTTACCAACAATTAGTAGTTGGCAAGTCACGACTGATGGATTTACAAGGTTGCACGTGACTGGAAATTTAATCATGTATTTTGACTTAACCTAATTATCATATAAATAATCAAATTTCCAAGATACCAGGAAGACAAAAAAGAGAGAAAAAGATTAAAGTCTACTGTAAGGCTTGCATGTGTATTTGCCTTGATCTTACATATAACTGAATTATTAATGTTGCATGACCTCAGTCTTTTTCAGCTGTAACAGAGCTTTCACAGGACTCAGACATACTGATACTTAGAGTTCAGGACTTTACATTTTACAGTTGATAAAGACAAACCACTTTATCATGATAAAATTACTTGAAAATCACACTTGACTGCCAACCTGTGTGTTTCACAATGCTGATTTGGAGTCTTATTTAAACCAGTGATTAGTTGATTGGATTAATATGATTTTTTTGGCTCTTGATAAGTCTCCCTTTTGATTTTAGTTTTATTTTATTCATGAGCAAAAGATAAAATGCTATGCCGACATTACCTCATAGAGCCATTGAAATTTGGCTTCCTCTTGAAATGAGTTAAAAATTGCCTAATGACAGTCTACATTAGTGTGACTTGGGTGACTCCTCCTGTTGAATTTTAATTGAGCATCAAGGGAGTCCTTCTCTTTACTCAGTGATGAAATTGGAATTAAACTTTTCTCCAGACAATAATGCAATGTCTCTATTCTATTTAAAGTGGAAAAGAGGGAGAATAATTCAACTTATGCATGCAATAGTGTGTGTGTGTGCTGTACAGTATGTGTACTGCAAGCACAGACTAGCTGGGTCGATACAGCTCTAGATCCCTAGATCCGAGATCATTTCTCAAAGCTGCGTATTTTCCATCTGCAAAGCTAATGGCAGTCTCTAAGGCTTTATGATTTATCAAACAGAAAAGGTCACTACGGCAAGCTGCAATTAATTCTGTCTCCTTTTATTTGGTGCTGCTCAGGAGTGCTCGCTCCATCAGTGGCATTTGTCATTTCATGGTTTGTCTTCAGGACAAGAGCACAGGAAAGAGTGCTGTTTATATAATAATTTTTATGTGACTGTTAATGATTCGTTGTAATCACAATGAAAAATGGTTTGCCAAACCTTGTGTATAATTTCAACAAGATATAAAACAGAACAGAGGAAATATCAGATAAAGAATGGCATTAGTTAACCACCCAGGTTCAGGATCAGCTTGCCTGCATGCATTCAGAGCCTCTCTGTCATTTTGTTTGCTACGCAACATAATTAGTATCTTTATACAAGTGATCACAAAAACAATTTAATTTATTTATGTTTTTTTTACTGAGAGGTAACCACAAGTAACAAACAAATTTGCTTTGAGATATGAGCTTATTTAATTAATTTAGCAAAAAAATAAAACAAGAACTCAAATGAACATGAAGAACAGTGTTTTGAAATATCATGGATCTTACACGTTTCTTAAATTGTGTTGCAGAGAACAGTAATAAGTTGTTGTTGATTAAAATGAACAATTGTCTTACAATGACAACAAATCTGCTGACTCATCTGCTAGCTTTGCCACACAAGTCGGGGTTGCAGAGGCTCCACATTATAAGCAATGTATAAGGTGTGCAGCCTTGTCTGACTGCCTGCTGTTTGGCACAGTTAGCTCCCAACAGGTCCCTGCCAACAACTCGTAAAAATTCAGTCACCAACAATAAAACAAGAGAAGGAGATAAAAGTTTCTGGAACTTATCATGCAAATGGAGCCACAATATAAAATTCCAAGACACACGTTCTTATTACACATGGTACAGCTGTACTACGTTAACCTTAAGACAATACTAAAGGATAATACACCATTCAAATTCAAAAAGTTAATAACGCTCCTAGATTATAAGCCCTTTTACATGTGCATTTTTAAAGCTGGGACCATAGACTGAAAAGATGGACGGAGCCTCCGTGACGTCACCCATATGTTTCTGAAGAGCAAAAGTCAAGCTCGTTGGGCATTCCCACCGTCGCCATCTTGATAGCGTCACGTGTGTCCTTAGGCTCTGAAAATCCAAAAATGGGCAAGAAGTCGAGCTGAGAACAGGACTGTGAAAGTGGGGGTTTGATGATTGACAACCATCAAACTCCAAGCTGCCTGTAGCTAAGAGCTGACCGAGCTAACTCCGAGCAACGGTAGCTAACCAGCTAACAAAGGTAGGCGGGCTAAAGCTAAGGCACGTTGTTAGCCGGCTAAAAACCGCAGTAAATGCACTCTCCTTTCTTTCTGCAGGTATTGGATACCTGTTAATCAAAAGGAGACACCCATTATTATGCCGAAATTCAAGATTACATAACATCCAACCGGCTGAATTAGAAAAAAATTCACCCCCTATCACAGTTGTCATGAAGGTAAACTTGACCTATTGATCCTAAAATGGATTTTTGTGCCAGGCTTTAAACATGTTTATTTCTGCTGTAAAGTTGGTCTTTTTAACATGGGAGTCCCCACCCCCACCCCACAAAAAACAACAACAAACAAACAAAGAAAAACATTCTCTGCTTATTGACATAAAAACATGCCTATACAAAATAAATAAATAATTAAATAGCTGCCAGATTTAACTGAATTACATGAGCATGACAATTTGACAATCTGAGATGCAGTGATGAATTTTTAAGGATATATTTTTTTCTGTTTAAAGAATCGTTTATATAAATATTCACACAGATCATGTAAAGTAACTCCCTGTTTTGGATTCCCCTGCAAATACAACAAATTCTTCTTGTTTTACAGTTCTGTTTTCTGATGGGAAAGATTCTCCATCTCAGATTAGGCACCTTGCCACAGGCAGTATTTCTTTATGTGATGTTTATGTTTTAGAAACAGCTTGTATGCTAAAACAAATCTCAAGTTTATTCAGTTTGTTTCCTAAAGTTCATCGTAAATGCTAAAATCCTTTTTATTTTTGTCTTTTAGTTTTGTTTAGAACATAAATCGTTTTGCTTCTATACGTAAATAGTTTTTGAGGAGATAGTTTCTATGGAAACTGCAGTGTTAAGAGATCAAATTATTATTCACACTAATCTCTTTGTAAAAAAAAGTTACAGGTCTGTAAAAGTCTTTGCATTGGTGGAAAGTGTTTCTTTTCTGGTTAAAAACCCATGCAGAAGCTGTGGAACCTGAACAAAGCTACTGTTATTCAGTTGTTTGATTTTTGTTCTGCCTTGACCTTTTAGATTCTCTCCAATCTTTTCGACCTTTCCATATTCCAGGAGATGCTTACATGCATCTGCTGTTAACATATTAAGTCCTGACACACTCTTGAGAGAGATCCATGCTTGCATCACCAGAAATGCCCCAAAAACATTCAGCGAGAGTGTCAGCAAGATCTGCTTGTAATCCTCATTGTTGCTCAAAAGCTCAGCCTTTTTTTTCTCAAATTGAGTGAGTATTCTGGCCTTTTGTACATGACGCCTCTGTGGCTGCATCAGTACCCAGGCAAGATGTATAGTATGAGAGAAAATGCTGATGGTGCCTGGTCTTTATTTTTAGAGTCAATCTCCTGCTGGTGCTCAGTCTTAGCGAGGAGGCAGTGACTCATAAAAAAAACGATGAATGTGAACTGCCAAACCCCCATAGTGGGATAGAAACCTTGCATCTCCTGTCTGTATTGTTAAGTGGTAATAAAATCTCTCTTTTTCCCACCAGATGTGAGATGCTGCTTTGGGCAGCAAAAAAATCTGTCTGGCAAATTCTGGTGTTGTTTTGCCATGATGTAACTGTAATTAGCAACTAAATTATTTGTGGTTTTGCATCACAAATGAGTTGAAGCAGGATATTCACTAAATAGTTGAGACACCCACTTAGTCTTCAAGCATTACTTTCTTATTTCTTTTGCTGAAGCAGCTACTCATCAACCAAGTGACTGAAGACATATAAAATTGCTTCTAATGAACACAAATAGAGTTTTTTCATTGGGTTTAATGAGTAATTGTGGGTCTCAAAGATGTAATAATTCAACAGTGATGGTCAAATCTTAATGTGTTCATGGATTTTTTAAATCTCCTTATTCTTTAAGTGAGTTTAAGCTGGTAAAGTCAATGTCTACATGCTGAAACTCCAGTTTGCATAACTATCTAAGGGTTACATAACCCGTATCTGCTGTGAGCAATGAGGTCAGTTTTAAATTTAATACAAAAAGTAAAAAAAAATTTTGTATTTGGTCAGTTATTTATCCCCTTTAATGATATCAATGGCACGTTTTTGCAGGGAACTACCCACATTTTTACCATGTTTCTCATTCCTCTGAAGCACAGTGTTACAAATTATACCTCAATCTCATACTAATCAGGCTCTTCAACAATACAATACAATCATGGTATAATTTAAATGGAGAAATAATCTTCCAAACACAAATCTCCTTTCTTTTTTTGCCAAGTTTATTTTAGCAAAGTGGTGGGTCAGTTTAAAGCAGTAGTTTTCAAACTGGGGGTCAGGACCCCAATAGGGGTCGTGAAATAATTTCAGGGGTCGTGAGATAATTGTAAAAACCACTGAATAAACCATTAATTAATTAAACCAATAATGAATAGGTAAGACAAGGCAAGTTTATTTGTATACCACAACTCAACATTAGAAGTGCTTTACAGAAGCATTGAAACATCAGAAAATAAGAAGCGAAGAGAAAAGAATAAGAAAGAACGTTAGATAAAAACAGTATTAAAACATTATAAAGTTTAGAAATTCAAGCTTAAAGCAGCAGAGAACAGGTGGATCTTTAACCTGGATTTGAGTTAAGTTTTTCTTACCTGATAAATCTTTGAAATTATCACATTAATTTTTTTTAGCACAGTAATGCATAAACAACAAAGTTAGTACACATTCCAAATTTGACATTATCTTTGCTAAAGACGCTGATTTCGGGCATGTAAGTGCTTTGTTACAGCGGTAAACCACCAAAAACACTTTATTCTCCATATTTATGAAGATTCTGACAGTTTTCCAGCCTTACATTTAGAGGAGGCTGCAGGATGACCTATTTGATATATTGCACAATTAATCACAATTAATTAATTGCATGGGGGTGGGGGTCGCGAACAACATCTTATCTTCAGGGTCGTGAATTAGAAAATTTGAAAACCACTGGTCTAAAGTATGTGAAGCAAGATGTGAACTTAGAGTATTTACATGCTTGATTGTTTTGAGCTTCAGTTAGACTTCGACTTGGCCATTTAACTGTTCTTGTCTAAGTATACATGCATAGAAGAGGAAACGATTTACTGACTGAGGTATGTCCAACGCTGTGGTGCATTGGTGGCCATATGCCCCCTTTTCAGCTTGTTCCTACTGGGCTTATTCCAGTTGACCTGCTGCATGATGGATCAAAACAACATGCAAAGAGTTTAGCTGGGGGCAAATTGTTACCCTGTTGAGCAATGAATTGGACAGCTTTACAACTATGTACAATTTGTACTTGCCGTAGGCATCACTGTTTTCACAGAAAGATAGATGCTATCCCCCGTGGTTATTGTTTGTTGTTACCGACTTCTTCTTTTGTGAAACAACCTCTTTTGTTATGTCCGGGTCAAAGCCCAGGATGTGAACTGTGGAACATACACAGAGTGCCTCGGTCAGTGTGAGTCTAGTTGAGCATATATATACAGAAGTGATTCATACATCAATGTTACTTGACTGTGTAGTAAGAATTTGTGAAGTGAGAATTGTATATTTGTGATTGGACAAACATGCTCACATGCATTTTACAGTCTAGTTTTGCTTTAACACCAAAATCTTTCTTTAAGTGAAATAAGTCAGACACACTTGCTGTTTGTCTTTGCAGTCTACCCACTTATAAATAACCATCATTAAAATATTTTGATCTGGAAGATAATTTCAAATGATTCGCAGATGAATTATGGATTTCAGCAGGGTAGGGTTTTTTTCAGATTTTCTTTTTGTACTTTTCTTTTGTTGTGTTACTCCTGATGAACAAAATGTGCTTGAGATTCAACTGAATTATTACTCAGAGAAAAAAAATGTTTATTGTGGTTTGTCCATCCCACTTGTAGCTCTCTGATGTCTCCACTTATCTTGGTATAAAGCTTATAAAATTTCCCCATAGGAAATATTACATGACTCATAGTTGAAACACTTGTGTAGTCTGGATCAAATGAAACACACACAAAAAAAGATTTAAAATTTCTTTTTCAAGCACTCCTACCAACAGGTGAAGGCTGAAGATGCTGAAGGTCTGCAGCTTGAATCTGAATTTAATAGGCTTATGTAATTGTGTGTGGATTGTGTAAATTGTGGCATGTCTCAGCAAGGTAGAGTGGTCCTCGGCCAAGTCGAGTTCATGTCGAGGTGTCCTTGGGCAAGACACTGAACCCCTAATTGCTCCTGATGGGTTGTGGTTGAGCGCCTTGCATGGCAGCTTCTGCCATCAGTGTGTGAATGTGTGTGTGAATGGGTGAATGTGATGTATAATGTAAAGCGCTTTGGGTATCGTTCCAGGTACATTAAAGCGCTATATAAATATGGACCATTTTACCATTTGTTGTATTTTGTCGTTAGTGACAGGCATCCTGAATTAGCCGCCACTCTGACACTGTCCATGCATCAACAGTTAAACCTTGTAGGTATTGATTGGCATGTTAGTATCCATTCATCTATGCATCCATCTATCCTGTTCAGGGTTACACAGGGCCTGAAACCTATCCTTGCTGTAGTAAGCTAAGAGGTGGACTTTACACTTAAGTAATTGCACTATTCTGTCTGCACGTCAAAATGACAAACAAAACGTGATTTTCTGAAAGTTGCCACAGCTGTGTATATATGTGTGTGTGTGTGTAATAACAGAGCACCAAACTGAAGGTGCTGAAGCAGAACACATTTAAAGAGATTTCAGTCAGGCCTATGGTGTTGAGAAGGAGTCAAACTATAAGAGGAACAAGGCAAGCAGGTCTAAACACACGATGAACAAAAACAGAGGAAACATGAAATGGATTAGGTCAGGGTGGCTCAACTAGTGACAAGCTGGCAACAATATGGTGATGTGGCAGGGAGCAGGTGCAAATGGCTGGTATGAATATTTAGAGGGATCATTGGGGAGGGAGAGAAAGAGGAGTGGATGGATGGAAGTGGTGGAGAAGTCCGATGGCAACTACTTGCTAGTCCCAAATCAGCTGGTGGGTCAGTGTTGACCATTTACAAAACTTTATGGTTGCTATCTGGGAGTGTTATTTAAATGTGGTCATGTAAATTAAACTATAGAGCAAAATCATCCATACAGATCACCTTGGACTTAACAGATTAAATTGACAATATAATTTAACATAATAAAAACGGTATTTTTGATCCTAACTTGTGAAAGACCTAAATAGACTGAAAAGAGGGTTTGCTTGTTTAGTTGGAATAAATTCTAGATAAAACTTTGCAACTTCACTACTTTAAGAATGATAAATTTTCATAAATATTGAATACAAGCCCATGGAAATTAAGTCTGATGTGCTCAAAGTTAGAGAATAGACCCAGAAACTCTGGAAATTTTCTATTTTATACAGAATGTAAACTAAAACTCCACTCTGCTTCACCTCAAACTAATGCGATTCATTTAATAATCTAATCAGACCTTGCATCAGCATGTCATAACTGGTTGAAATTGCATGCAGCAGTTAGAAAATACTTATAATTTGCAACCAGCACAGCAGGCAGGTCTTTAGTTAAAAAGATGGGTACGCCTCTAGGACTTTGTCTATGATAGTGTGTCTTTATGAAACTGATGGATAAAACTAAATATAAGGGAATGAATGTAGTATAAATAGACTATTTAAAGATTTTTACTTTTTTGGTGAAAAGAATAAAGTTCTGAAAACACTTAAAAACTCATCTCAGGCTGCTGTAACTTTAAATAACCTGCAAAATTTTAGTTTCCTTGTTTTGCAGGAAAATTATATTTTAGCAAATAGATTTCATGTCTGAAATTTGTTGCAGAAATTATTTTCAGTCTCATATAATAATGATTTTTTTTTATAACAAAACTTAAAATTTAGGGATGGCTATGTGCTGGAACTATTGTCTGGCTGTTTCCCTTCATTCTCTTTTCTTTTTACTAAGCTTTCCTAAAATCTATTTTTTCTGTTCTCCTGTTTAGCAGTTATAAGCACCCTTTCAAAATGTACACATTTAGTTGACTTGTGTTTTCCTCATCAGTTCATGCACAATCACAATCTCAATGGAAAAGCAAAATCTGATTCAGGAGACTTATATCCCCTTTTACATAAGTATCCATACCTTTTCTTATGCTTGCATCTAAGCTCTTATGCATCTTATACCTGTAAATATTCCTTACACTACTTCTATAACTTGACTGGTGTCTACCAGTGTGCTTTCACTGGAATATGTGTCAGAGTGATGGACTGGGTAATTAGGTTGAGAAAAGTGTCTGTAAAACTGTGAGAAAGGATTGTGAAAAGACATAAATCTGAAGAATGTTACAATAAAATTGTGGAGGAGTTATAAAAATGCCCAAAAGTACAGTCATGTCCATCTTTCTGAAACTAAGGAAGTTTGGAAACACTGCAAGTCCTCAAAGAGCTGCCCAGACAAAACGAATGATCAGGATGAGAGGTATCTGAGAGGACAATGGCCACTATGAATGACACTGAGATGGGACAACAGATGGATAACCGTTACTGCATCAACCACCAATCAGGCCTTTACTTTCATGCAGTCATTCTGAAGCCGCTCCTCAGTAAAAAGGTAGATGATGGCCTGTAGGGATTTTGGCTCTAAAAACATGAGGAGTGAACCCTCTGTTCTGATAAAAACATTATAGAAGTATTTAGTTACAATCCCTTGCAGAATAAGCACATCAATAACATCCCCTTAGTCAGACATGGTAATGACGCCATCATTCTGTGGAAAAGAAAACTAATCAGGAAAAGGAGAAAGATGGATAAAAAAAAATAATAATAATAAAGAGCTCAGAGCTCATTAAAAAAAGGCCTAAAGTATGTCACAAAGAGGTATCGGTGTCAAAGGTGCTTTAGTACAGAGTGAAAACTCTGGGAGGGAATCCAGAGAAAGGATTTTTCTTTGCCTTGTACATGAATGAATGACTGATGCACTGATATGAACATTACCATGCTTTCTGAGGTGGGACCTTTTTTGATAAATACTTCTAATGTCTCCATTGTTGTAAGAATGTGGTAAATATCATTTATCATTATGTCTGGATGCTCCTAGATGCTATGGACAAATTTGCAGTATTGATCCTGCCACCTAACTGACCACAAAAACAATAAGTAGTACATTTTTAAAGTAGCAAAGTCATCAGAACAGCAAATAAAAAAAACTGGATGATGCAAAATGTAACGTTTGTTATGCTAGACTTTACCCGTTGTGCCACGTTCAGCTGGATGGCAACATGGACCATTCAGTGTCAGACTGACAACTGTTCACCAGCGTTTACTGTGTTTTTGTTGTTGGGAATAAAATCCAGTGTTTTCTCTGACATGATAGCATGTCTTTCCTCCCTAATGCAAACACACTGCCATGAGCAGACAGGCAGGGTCAACCACTGTCCCCCTCATTGTCACACAGTCAGACAAAGACAGTAGCAATCATATAATAAATGTCCACAATCCTCACATTCACTTTCTACCACAAGTAAAGTTTTCCACTGCTGTTTGAATAGCCAAGAAATGTGCAAGTCCTTCCAGATTTCCTTGACATTGTTAGGAAAATAGCCAAATTCCCATCTGTTCTACTTATACATGCAAAGAAATTCCACCTCAGCAATGGCGGAGGGTTTTCTTCTGGTGTTTGCCTGGATTTGTGTATATGCAAATGAGCCTGACAAATAAAAGCCATGAACTTTAGATTGCGGCATAGATCAATCGCTGATGTTTAATCAGGTGAGTACTGTGGAGCTGCAGGTAGATGGATGGATGAAAGGTTGAAGCAGGTGCTGAGTTTGAAAGGCAGTGCCGTCAACAGCACCTGACCGTTTATCTAAAGCTGTCTCGGCTGGCCATTATTCTGAATGCCAGTATGATTACATCTCCCATAAATGTGGCGCTAACATCAAAACTTATCTCAAGAATTGAGACAGGCAGTCCTTATCCCTGCCCTCTTTCATGCTCTTATTCAGAGCACAAGAGATTTGGCAAAACCTGTTTCACCCTAGCTCTTTAATATGGTCCTGGGAGGAAATTCAAAGAAACTAGCTGCTGTCTTCTTTTTTTCATCATAGCGAGTGAGGGTTAGCTTAGTACCTTTGCGTGCACCGTCTGAGAAAGAGAAGGAAGGACAATTCTGGAATTGTTCTGCTTCTTTTGGGAATAACAAATGTTCCCCACATGAAACTGTATGTGTTGTGTCTCTTTACACTAAATGAAGTTAGAGGTGCATGTATGGATGTGTCAACATGGAGGTTCATCTGCATCTTACAAAGCCTGAAGCAGTTCAGGTGAAGGATGGAGTTTAAAATGAGGGCATCCAGGAGCTGCAGCTAAAATGAGTTGCAGCATTGAAGATATTACTTATTATTACCCCCAACACACACACACACACACACACATTTATAAACTTTTAATTACATTTTGATTAGTTCTACACTTCAGAGAACAGCCGAAAAACACAATGCCACTTTCCATTATTATGGAGATTATTATTTGGATATTTGGATCCATATTTCACAGTCTGCTGAATCTTCTGGAAATGAGTGCCGCAAATGAAGAATTAAGATGGCGTTTACTGTATTACTTAAGAGTTCATTCATTTTCTTGTTAAATGAGTGGGGTCCCATTGGAAGTTGAGTTCAAAGTTCTCATAGAAAACTTTAATTCTTACCCATGACACATGCAGAGCTTTAACTGAGGCCTAATGTCAAAATCTAATCTTCTAAACATGCATTTATCTGTGTATAGATGTGTATTTGTGCTGTACAACCTCCTTACATTCAAGTGAATTTGCAGCTGATTCCAAGTGAAAAAAGTGGCATTTTTAAGTGCTCTTCTTCCCACCTGCAGTGAGGTTGGTATTGAAGGAATAAATCCAAACAAACACCAAAACAGTCATTTCCTATGCTATTTTAAAGGATATAGCTCTTCAGGTGAGATGGAAGCTGGCCAAGAGATTACATGTATAAATATATGCTGAAGGTTTTTTGGTGTGTGATACCATCTTAAATCAAGTATACGTACTTCAGTCAGAGATCAGGAGTCCTTATTATGTGCACATATGCTCTGCTTTACCTAATTACTGCTTTTTGCTTTCAAAATACACTGTATGTTACTTTTGCATATGTCTTTAGTGTGAGCCCTACTCATCACACTCAAGCTTCTTCTTTGTACTCAGAAAACCTGCCCACATTAATCCCTATTTGGCCTCGAAGGATAGACAACTTCAGTTTTTTTATGAAAAAGCTGAAGTTGGATCTCTTATGAGAAGCGGAAAAATGAGATTCACTTAAATACCCCCCCCTTTTTTTTATTGAGATCCTCGGTCTTAGAGCTCCAAATTATGGTATTAAATGGCAAATACAGAATGTGTTTTGTTTTGGTAGCACAAGTGTAATTACACAAGGTATGCTGGACCGTGTTAAAAGCTCTTTTTAGCTGGTTAGGCTTTAATGTCCTTTAACTTTACATCCACAGCTGGCCAACAGCCCTATGTAAAGCAAATGGTTAATAGCCACACACCTACACCTGTTGTTGAGTCACACTGCTTAAAGACTGTAGTTACATCCAGCTTAGATGATCTCCAAATGGGCATGTGCTGGGGAAGGAGAAAACTAAAAAAGGAGATTGGCATCAAGTTTTTATGTGCAAAAAGGAAATATAACAATAGGGAAGGAGCCTTTGAAACCTATAATTTCCCAGCTGGTACATCCTCGATTCCTTTCCTTGACTACTCTACTCATGACTTCCTTTAGAGACTGTAAAAGGAAAAGGTGAGGACAGACTCAAGGCGAGATGAGTGAAGGCAACAGACATTTATCAAATTGAAATGTCCTTGCTTCTTCGTGTGACAGCTGCATCATCTAACTCTGTTTTTGTTGCAGCCTACTGCTATATTTGATTAATTCTGTCAGATGAAGATTAAAGTGGTTGCAAGAACATTTATACCCAATTTAAATTCAATGTATGATTATGTTACACCTCCTCTAGACTATTCTGCAAAGGATACACCAGAGCATCCTTGTTTAGGTCCTCTGTTATCATGGTTCTGTCCTTGGTGCATTTCAGGAATTGAGACATCCTTCAACATATTTTGCATAGACAGACTTCTATGTCAAAGTCAGAAGGGAAGAAGTCAGAAAGAATAAAGAAAAGGAGACAAGGAGGCACAAATTAAACAAATGAGATGAGTCTCTTTAGACATAGTGTTTCCAAGCTGGCAGGGGGAAAGACCTTGGCATATCTTAGTAGTTAGTGCATTAATGTGTGTATTTAGAGATTTCCACTACTGATTACGTCACCAAAGACATGCTTACAGCATGTGGACATGGAGACTGAGAGAAAGTGGTCACTAATCCACACGAAGTTGCTCAGAGGAAGGCACCATCTGCTACATTGGCAGCAGTGAGATTCCAGACAATTTAATCTTGCCTATTTGAAATCACCAAGTAAAAGAGCAATGCCTCCACAGCTAAGTCAGTTCAGACACTTAAATTTTGAAAATAAAGCCTAATCTTTCTCAGAGAAGATTTAAAATAACTATTCAGTTCCTTGAAAATCAAAGAAAGGCCAGAGTTTTTTGTCACATTTTTAGAAATACTGGTTTGTGAAAGAACATTGATCAGTTGATGTCAGAACAGTGATGCTTCAGGATTGACATAAAGAAGATAAGTCAAGTTTTATTTTTGTTCAGATTTCAGCATCTCCAAGTGATGCAGCCCCACAGTTACAGCTGACTGGGATCACCGTATCCAATCTCTCTTGAGAAGCTGATGCTACACTGCTGAAACATGCTAAACTCTGGCCAGTTTTCAAGTTTAGACAGAAAAATGTGTGAGACTTAGAAAATTGGTAATCTAATTGATCTGTGTTTTTCTTTGGTGAACTCACAGTTCATAAAAGTAGCCCATAGGACACATTTTGAAAAAAAAAAGGTGTTGCACCTATTCTAGTGTCAGAGCAAGAAGTATGCTTGAGACAAGAGTCCAACACAGTGTCTCTCTGCCTTTCTTTTATGTGTGTTCACAAACAGCATATCAAGGCAGAGCTGAGGTCTACAGAGAGATAATGCTGTACATAGACTAAAAAGTGTCCTGGAGCAGCAGTAAGCCAGAAACAGTAGCTCTTTACCTCATAGAACCAGGTTGCTCCATTTTATGTTATCATAATGGCTTTAAATGAGTCATCACTAATGCAGTTTTTCCAACAAATGAGTATTTAAACTTCGCTTTAAAACTTGAATACACTTGCTGAAACAAGCCAATTAAATCCGTTTGCAGTGCCAGTGGTAATGTGTTTATCCTTGGTGTGCCGAAGGCTGCGACAAACCTGTAACTACGACAACATGAATGATGACCTTTACACAGTATCCTGCAGGCTGTGTATGATTGAAAGTGGGCAGCCAGCTGTCTTCCAGACAGTAAAATTGATCAGTATTGTCTCTTTCTGTCACTGAGTTGTGGCTGTCAGTTTCAGAACCTCCACATCAGACATTTCAGTAGATAAATGCGCTTCTCTTTACAGTAAATGTAGGCTGTGCTCTCTCTTGCAACCTTGAGTGAAGCACCCTCATTGAAAACTAGTATGTGTGAACGGATGCCACCTTCTCATCACTGTTGATCAGAGCTGGTGCTAATTAATTTCCACTAACCGCATAGTAATGTGACATGTGACAGCATGTCCATTTAACTCTTTAAGGTGGTATTTAAAACACAGATATTAGTTTAGTGGGTTTTCTGACCAGGACTGGGTGAGAACATCTGTATAGGGGTGGTTGAAATCCCCATTTAAAGTCGTGCTCTAGGTGAAGTTGATCATGTGTTCAGGTGGGTCTGGGGATCACCAACCCCGGACCTGTTGCAGGTTTTAGATGTTTCCCTGCTGCAACGCACCTGATTCAAATAAAATGGTTTTTCAACAGCTGGTTACGGTTTGCACAAGCCTTTTGATGATCAATTAATTAGAATTTTTACTTTTGTTTCTTTTCGTGACGTGTGAGACTCCCAAGTTGTTGCTTCTACATCATGGTTTAAACATGAAAAACTAAACCTGTTTTTAACCATTAGGCAGTGTGTAGAACGATTTTCAAATCAGTTTAAAAAAAAATTTAGGTCAATTTTAACAACATCGGTGGTAAGTGAAGTTAGTCAAGAACAACCTCAGTTCTGAGCGCAGCTGGGTTTCTTTATTCAGCCATTTAGAAGCACAGGCTTACAACGTGCAATGCCCACAACTGAGACTGTCTTTCGTACTACCGGAACCTTCAGGACCTTTACCAGGTGTTCACAGTGATGCCTGGTTAAAACTGGAACAGCTAACAGAAGCTTTATTTTAAACCTTTAACACTAGAACACATGGCAATAAAGTTATATTATATTGTTTACAACTAACAAAACCACATGGCGCCACTCGGATTGTGAATATGGAACATGCAACAATTCACCATCAGGGTCATTAGTTTGTAATTAGAGATCACCAGAATTTAATTTCTTATTTCTTTGCATGTGTAGTGACCTTTTTTTTGTTTTGTTTTGTTAATGACAATTTCACTTTGGACACATTGTGTAATAACATAAATGGAAATAGTTAATAATAGTGTACACAAAACAGTATAATTTTTCATCATGTTATAGCCAAATTATGAGTCTTGTATCTAATTTTTGTGTTTCTCTTTACATATGTTGTGTGACTGTGTGTGTTCGTTGTTTAGGGTGCTGGCCAACAGTTTCTGTTTTACAAATAAAGTTGCCTTGCCTATCAGTCTTCCTCTGATATAATCCACAGCTACCCTGTGGAAAGTTGTGACATTGTTGTGGAAAAAAACAAATAAGTTGCTCTGTTTACTATTTACTGCTGCAACCTTCATTGAAAGAACAAACGCATGCACACACAAAAGAACTGAACAGAATAAGCAAACGTGTTTCTGTTTATTACTTATTAGGAATCAACTTGCAACTAGCAAACACCAACTTTATTTCTGATGGATTGTAGTTAATAGATTTTAGTCAGTGGCAGCTGTGTGTCATCCAAAATTCCTGCCAACTTTTATGCATACACGTATTTGCCAGCCTCTATACACACCTCCTCCTGACAGCCAGAAATAGTGAGGGCAGAATTTCTCTTATCATGGGGTCTTATAAAATGTAAAGGTCAAGTCTGGTGTTGAAGCTGCAAATTAAATTTGATTCAAAGATGTCTGTAATATCCCTTTTATGTCCCATTTGTATTCATATATTGCATCATGATAAACGGTGCCATCCTTTTTATCATGCACAGCTTTAAACTTTGATGTTACAAGGTGGCTTTTATAGTGTTGTATTCTACGTTGCAGATGTGTTTAGAAGTGAAAACACTGACAGAATCAGAGCATGTTGTTTGTTTGTAGTGAAGCATTATGTGTCTATTTTAACTGGAGGTGGAAAAGGGAGGAATGGATGATTAAATGAACTGCTTGATGGGCAACCCGCTGGCAGAAAATGAAATGAAAACTGTCAGAAGGAAAAAAAAGGTGTTTTTTTATTCATGTTCTTTTAAAGTATTTGTATTTGCAGTGAAAACAATAACAGGTGAGGCTCTGGGCTACAGTACTCGTTTAGAAATACATTCAATAGCTGATGTCTTCACTCACTTGTGGCTCAGAAGGAGGGAGGCACAACACTGGGGCTGCTTTCATGTTTTGTCTATTCACCGTTTTGAGTCTTGACTAGTGTGATTATAATTGGTTTGGCACAGTCCTTTAGACTGATTTTTGAGCATTAACCTATCAACAATTACACTCTAAACTCAGTTATATGACCATCTTGATGGAACCTTTTGCCACTAATGTTGCTGGATAATGTGTGTTGCTTTTCAACTAGTTCCTATACCAGAAAATACTTGTTTGCGTGTGTGTTTGTTTTTAATAAAACCTTTTTGAAAATGTCTTCATAATTAAAGAAACAGGCTTCTAATCAACATAAAAGTGAATGCAAATCTGTTTCCAAGGCAACAGTGCAGTCTACAAAACATCCTGTACTCTATCAACACAATTTTGACCTATACTTTTTATACCCTTTCCAAGTCTCCTTGTAATTTCTTGAAGAGTCAGCTGTGTATAGTGAGGTTCAGTATGTGGGGAGGCATAAAAGAACAGGAGGATGGTGATAGGAGGTCTTAAGTGATGTGCGTGTGCCCTTATCAAAGTCTGGTGTGTCCTCAGTGAAAAAAGTGGAGATGAAGCTCAGATGCTGGTGAGTGCTCCCCATGTGGCCTTTTCATTTTCACCCTCCTCTCCTTCCTATTTCCTCCTCCCAGTGATCTGTGAGTAATGAGCCTTAGGCAAAGCTGGCTAATTAGACCTGACATCACACCATAACTCGCTGTACTCTGGACACTTTGTTCAAATTTAAGGACACACCAACACACAACCTTAACACATGGACACATGTATGCATGCACGACTGTTCACATAGGATAGGATAGGATGGGCAGGCTCACACACACTGGCACAAACACCCTCTTATGTTTCCGTGAGCCTGTCAAGCCGCATGTTGCACTCCTCTGAGTGTTGAAGCTGTGAACGTCCCCCCTTTCACTCTCTTATCTGTCTTAATTCTTAAGATGTGCACGAGACACTCAGAGAGTGCCATGGGTGGGAATGAGGGTGTTTAATGTCACAGTTCTAAGCTTAGAAGTGGCACAGTATTTCTCAAGGCACAAATGCTCAGAAGGATTTCATTTGATCAACGAGTTTGTCATCCACCAAAGTGGGAAGACAAACATGTTTAAAGTTGTTCTAAACGTCAAAACGGGGGGGCAGGAGAAGCCATGATGATTATTTATGGGGAAAACATTGTAAACCAGTTAACTTGAAAAGTTATGGAGAAGTTGTACAAAAAAAGGAAAAAAAGATTTTACATCATATTTGCACAAACCTGATCTGTCTCAGTGTGACAATGTAGCCACACTGTTTTAAGCCATACTTTTAAACGATGTTACTTGGAGGATAGGAACACAAGCTAAGAGTAAAAATGAATTACCATGGGAAAGAAGGTGTTATATTTCATAATTCTAAATGTTAGATAACTGGACATGGTAAAGGCTTACATGTTCTGATCATGGTTACTGTGATCTTTCGTGGGTGTACAGCTACACACACACAAAAAAAACAGCCTACGAATACATTACTATCTGACAATTTATGGCCATAAAAATCACAGTTTAAATCTATAAATAATACATGTTTTCTTTGAGACTGGGCTGGAATGATGTGAATGATATTTTGAGATAGGACAGAATATCAAAGCAAAGGCTGATATGCTGCTGGATGCAATATATGACATATGTTTAGGAGTGTCTGATTACATTTGAAGAAGCTGGGACACTGAAAGCAAATCATCTGGGTTGTACGTGGAACTTGTTCTTGATCCTCTGGATGATGCGAACGCAATTCCTTGGGCACTTGTAATTTTCCTTAAGCCGTTTCAGAGCATTTTCTTTTTAAATATTAAAAGAGATAATTGTTATTCACATTAAGACAAATTTGCAAACAGTTATTGGCTGGGTTTCAATAAAATTTTAGTCTCAGCCTCAGAATAATTTGTAAAATGTGTAGTGATCCTTGATGTAATACTTTAATTAAAGTCCAAACACCTGCGAAATAGCTTGAGTTGTATTCTGAGCTCCTGCTAATGAGCTGATGTTTGCAAACATTTAAAAAAAGGATTGTGAGAATATTTGCATGCTGACATTAGCATCTAACTCAAAGATGCTGGGAATTGTTGTTCATTTGAATCTTAACTGATTTAAAAAGCAGCATAAGGATTCGTGGTTAGAAAGAAAAAGGAGTTGTGTCATTAAAAAATATAATTTGATGGATTCTGTTAAAGTGGTTTAGATCTATGAACACCAGATGGGTTAGAAGTGAAGAGGATGCACTCTTAAGTTAGCTCATCTGTGGGTGAGAGGTAAAGGAAATGCTCAGCCGACAGGAAAGAGCGCAGAGTTTTTGTGACAAGCTGTGAGGACTGAATTTTAATTAAAGTGCAGTACGAGCTGTAGAAGTGTGTGATGCTGCCGTAATTTAACAGGGGATTTGCATCATTGCTACACCCAGTTGTTTGAGGCAGGTGAAGTTCCCTTAAAACAGGAGTCGTCTTGTCTGTACCACCATGTGAAGCATTCTGATTTATTTAGTATTGAACTGAATAATCCACAGCAGTTCTTTGATACACTTTCAACGCAGTGTATTATATTTATGTTCCAGACTCCAATACTTTTTTTTCACTTGTTTAAAATAAACACAAATCTAACCCAATCATTGAAATTACAAATAAGTATCCCTTGTGTTGGTGGTGTGGATTTTGTGGATGGAGTTTGGTGGTCCAGAGGATCCTTTGGCTGCTGTGTGTTTGAAGACAGAGCCTTCTTTAAGAATATCTAGTTGATGTCTGAGGCTGGACCAACACCTTGAGGTCATTGTTGTTTTCCTCAAGATGTACCTGATCAGCGCTTGTGTGTGTCAGAGTTTACCCTGCAGGTGGAGGCTGTCAAGTGTTGAAGTTATCTTGGAGATATCTGCTTGGTTTGCAGTGGTGTCTAGGGGGCTAGTATGTGTTAAAGCAACATATCTTTAAATACCAGCATACAAGGTTTTGCAGCAAAACATTACATTGTTGACCAGGGCTGCCCTGGCTGAGCAGGTAGGTAGTTGTGTTCAGGTTGGTTCATAATTGCTGTGAGTCACTTGGTCATGTTTAGGAGAATTGCAGCTAATGGCTAACACCTGGGGAATGACTGGAATCTGCCTGGACAGGGCTAAGTGGATGAGCAGGTGATAATAGCCTGCCTGAACACCACTGGCAGCAGCTTGTCCAGGTGGACAGCCTTTAGCACCTGCTCAGTAGGACAAAGTCCTAGCTAAATTAGCTGTGCAGCCCCTCCCTGCAATAATCTAGTACACTGTTATACTGTACTTCAGACAGTTGCAATGCAAGAACCTATGCTATTGAAATTATTGCAGTGGACAACATGCATGGTCCACCTGGCATGCACTGCCTTGAGAACTGGACATGCAAAGGCATCTGGAAATAATAATTGGGATAGTAGCCAGGTTGGAAACCAAAAAAAGAGGCTTGTGAGTTAGAGTTCGAGACAACTGGATAAATGTAAGTTTCTTCTACATTGAAATAATAAAATGTGTGTATAGATCTGATGAAATTAATGCTACTGATCAGGGTGTGTACCAAGAGTATTCAGAGGTCCCACAAGGAACACAAAAGTCCCACCCGTTAGTTCCAAGTTCGGACTTTTTTTATTTTCTTAATCAATCCACATAAGCAAGTTGCCTCGAGAACATAAAAACAAACTCACTGACACTAGGGAAATAATTATTCACACCCGAAGGCAAAAAGGTAAATATCATAAATAAATCCAGACCAGGCTAGATGGAGAATGCTAAACCTGTTACACACCAGCTTAAAACCCTTTAGGTCAAACCACTTGGCTAGCAGCTGGAATAAAGCAAAATAGAAAGTTAAATTTAATTTGACTGTAGTTCTAAGTCAGTAAGACCTCGGGATGCCTAACAAACAACAATCAAGGCTAGAGTCAAATTTATTATGTCATGGCGTGAAAAAAAAGAAAAAAAAGAAAAAAAAAATCTTATCACTTTCTTCTCCCTATGCCCAAAACCTGTTTGGTAAGTGGCGTTCACTAGGATGCGGACCTTAGTGAAAATAGAAGTTCAATCGAGCAAAAGGTCACCTGACAGGTGTCTTTTTTCAAAGGTAATAATACATACTTATTTCACTATGAAGATAAACCAGAAATCATGATTTAATCTTTTTTAATGGAAGTTATAGTTTTTATTTATTAGTTAATCAACAAAATTTTTAATTTAGTAAACAGTAAATAATTGTTTAAAAAAACCATTGATTAGTCGGCTAATTCAAAGGTATACGCCCTGTTTCTAACGTCATGTAAAAAGTTCTACACAAAAAGAGTTTATTCCAGTTGTTGGAAATGTGAAAAAATTCCTGTATAATTGACAAAATGAAGAAAGGAACATTTTCACAAATAAAAACTTACTATTACAATTGTTTAAATACACCAGGATTACACAAGAACACTACACACAGAGGCTTTAAACTGCAAAGCAATGAGAGCTTTAACTATAATCTGCTGGGTTTTGTGTTTCGTGTTAATCCACCATAAAAAAGAAGAAGAAGAAGAAGAAGAAGAAAATCACACACACTAGCTTCACAATAGTCAAAAGTAGTAATTAGCAGCTTTTTATTTTATTTTTTTATTTTCAGTGTACACTGTAGATGCTCCATCCAACAAAAGGTTTGATTTGGCTTTGAATTCAGTCAGTAGCTTTAATTAGCAAGTTGTTTTTTATATATATATTTGTAGTAACCTATTTGCTTTTAGTAAACATCAAGAGAACAAGTATGCTTCTGGCAGACTAAAGAGAGATGTTGTTAGACTTTAAATTATTCTCTCAATGTTGTGCTTTGTGGAAGGAGTTGTTTGTGTAAGCAACCATGTCTAAGCTGAGCGATATCAGACACTGGAGCATTACGGTAAACAGTATACACTACATGGGAACCACTATCCTTTATATTTGCAACCTCTCTTTTGCCAGCTGCCAGTTCCTGGGTATTATAACGATTGATTTTTAAAGTAGAGAGTAAATCGCCTGGATAACTGGTAAATCTCTGCAAAAAATTCTATCTCACTGTTGAATCTTAAATGGTTTCTGTGAGAATAACAATAGCTAATAGAGAATGGAGGGCATTCAGGTCAGCAAAAGAGGAGTGTGAGCATATGTGTGTTTGGTGTCCTGCACATTTTGTTCTGTCAGCGCTCGAGGATCATTGATTTACAATGCAGTCCATTCTTCTGTCAGAAAAAGGTGTTTAGTGAAGGTAACAGCAGCTGTCACGTTGCCATTGATTTCTGCTGAGCTGGGCATCAAAGTCGTCATCAAGACATGAAAAAGAGTTGCATCGTCTTCACGGCTTTTCTCGGTTGTATCTGTGAGGAAGATGAGGAGGCGAGAAAGTTGCCTCAGACAGGAGTAAGGTGCAAAAGTGCATCTCCTGTGGCCTGTGTCTGCTCAAGAAGATTGCCACCTGACTGAATAATATGCTTTTATTTTGCTGCTCCGTGGGGGTGCTGGTTGGCTGAGGATGTGGCATTTTATACATGTGTTTGCATATTTCCATACATCTGCAGCACAAAATGATAAAATGGTTCTTTGTGCTTGTTTGCATATTGTGGTTGTATGTGTGCCTGTGCGTGAGTGCTGGGTTCACAGTGTGAAGACTCACTTCTCTGAATGATTTCCAAGCACAGCTCAGCCATGGTCATCTCTATAGCAACTCTGTTCCTGGCAGGACTCTGCGGTGCGCTGAATAGAATTAAATTGAGGCATGTAGGAGGGAAGAAATTCAAGTGTTTTTAAATGAAACTAAATGTTCTAATTACATCTTATGCTTTTAAATACAACAGGGAGTCTTAATTAGAGAGAGGCGTCCCAGTCCGTGCTGTCCAGAGGGAACGTTCTGTAGAATTTGAAAGCAAATCCTGCTCTTCTTTCACTTCTCAACCCTGAAACATCTGATAGAGCAATGAAATTAATGTTTGGAATAAATGTTGGTGGGATTTAATAACAGCAACCGTCTTTCACCCCACCCCTCTCTGTCTTTACCCATTTCTTTTTCATACATGCGGTTTTCCTTTTAAGTTTGCTTCACCTCATCCACCACAGCAACACACACACACACACACACACACACACACACACACACACACACACACACACACACACACACACACACACACACACACACACACATTGGTCAATACTTCAAAATGTGACATTGGGTTTGTGGATGCCTGCTTCACTTCACAGATTAGTCTCTGCTGTGTGAACATGGCAAGCCATTGTTCAGCACTTTTTTGGCCTGGGGTGAGGATGAGTTTGGAGCTAAATTTTCATAAGTGCCAAACTCTGACATCTCACAGAACTGTGAATGAGCAATAGCAGCCTATGGGAAGTTGCCAAGAAGAAAAAAAAGGGGGCTGCAGTCTGCTCGGTGCAGGCCTGCCTGTTTACTAAAAAAAGCTTGCCAGCTGGTTTATTTAGACCTTTGAAGTGAAATATAGCGCCTCATCAAATATGAATGTCATATTCCTCCTGCAGTAGAATTGCATTTGTCATTAGGAAATTAAACTTAATTTACAGCTTGCTTATTTGTTCTGCTGGGATGTGACACGGGTATTTGCTCTTGGAGAAGCCATTAATTGGAAAACATCTTGAACAGGAAAGAGTAAATAAATAAAACCTACTAGACACATGATTGTAGGGCGCAAAGACACACACACAACAAATAAAATGTTTGTATTGTCTTGATATAATTACTAGAAAGAAAATGGCTTACCTTGACCAAAGCTATCAGGACTGAGTCTGTTTCAGTTGCCATTCATTATACATGTTCAAAATATAGGGCTATATAAATATGATAAAAATGCATTATCACCCAATATTAGCAGAGATTAAATAAAAAACAGCACCAACCTGGTAAAGCTGTACTGAAAATGAACAAAAAAACAAACAAAATGAAAAGAAGCAACCAGGCATTTTTTTTTAATTAATCCTCATATAAAAGGTGTTTTACTTTGCTGTAAAAATGTAAGATAAAAGTTGACCTTGGTGGCCTAATGGCTATAAATTGCATGTGAAAGTCAGTGTGGTCTGGAGAAGGGGGGCTCCTGCTGAAAAGTAATGGGTAAAGTTGTGCTTTTAGGGTGTGATAAAGGGGATGAGGCAGCTGGTAGTCAGTGTTAGATGGATCAGGGGGTGACTGTGGTGGATGAAGATCGCAGCTCTTGTTGTGTTGAATTGTGTTTTGGATTGGGGTTCGTGTAAAGTGATTTGGTATTCATTTCCGCCCACAATATTAACTTAAAAAAGAAATAAGTTGTGCTTTGGCTGTTTTTCAGATGCTGCACAAAATAACTTGTTCCTGTAGGAAGGGCTATAATAAATCCCACAGAGCCCCCAAGGAGCCATGTCATTCAGTAAATACAGGTGAATCAATGATGTCAGATAATAAATTGTGTGTACAGAGATAGTTTCAACTCCCTGACCTGGGCCTGATAAGGACATGCTCTGTCAGCTGTGACATGTAATTAATACAGCTTATGGTTCATGTTGATCATTTATTGATATTTTTACTTTCTGAGGGTAAATTACCTTGTTTGAAAAGTCATATGCCATGTGTGGTATCTGTCCTTGCATCTAATTGTCTATTGTCACACAGCTCCTAATGTGCTTTTTCTTTCTGAACAATGATATAAAAATGAACTGAATTCTCATTTCTAAACATCAGCTTTAGTTTTAGTTTTACTTTTAGTGTTCCCTCATGTAGCTTGGTTTGATGCTGACATGTTAATATCAAATATTTCATAGATACCTAGAATAATTTTCACTAATTGCAAAACAAAACAAAACTTGCTACTTTGTTCATCTCCTTTTTAATTTTTTTTAAATGGAAAACTTTGACACTCAACAATATACAGTTAAAAAAATACCACAATATAATAACAATAAATGCTGGCAATAGTTTGCTAATTATTCATATATGTAAAATCTGAAAATTATGATATATTATGGTAATTGCACATTTTTTTTTAATATGGCATCATTTAACTTCAGAGATTTAAGCCTGATATTCGCATCTGTCCACCTTTCATCTCTCACATTCTGTGGTCCACTAAAAATGATGCTTCCATCTTAGGTTCATTTCTGCATTGCCACAGCTAATGGGTCACTCAGCACATATATAACCTGAGAGAGAATTCAAAGTCATCACTTATGACCTCTTTTACACAACTGTGGACTTTAATCTTGCTGAGGAGCATGAAATAATGAACCTTCTGAGTTCTGACATTTGCAGCAGTCTGCTGTGTTTTAAAGAACTAATCGATTTAATCTAGATGGTATTCAATAGAGGCGATTGAAGATCTTAAATTGAATAAGTCTAACTTTTATGTTCCTTGACACCTTTCTTTGACTTTGGTATATCCTATTCCATTCTAGCTCATTAAACAAAAGGCGTATTTCTCCCAGATAGTCTTTAATGGCAATGGGAGTGTAGTGTCTTGGTGAAATATTTTAGTATGTGGTAGTATTGGCACACCTTATGACCTCTTCCAAATTATGTATTGATACAAAAGAGCATATAAAGTGCCTCATTACTACTGCCACATAAAGATACTGGATTCAAGGGAGACCAAACACCTAAATTAACTCATGAAAAGTTAAAACGAAAGTCTGTATTAAGGCTTTTAGATTCAATTTTCAGGAACACATCTTGTTAATTTCTAGAGAGAAAAGCTCCTGCAACATGCAAACGTAACACATTTCTTATATTTCCTAAAGACCTACAAAGACCTAAGGAAATACACAAGGCTTCAAGAATATATGTAGCTTTATGGTCATGATCCAAAGTACACTTAAATATTTGAGAGCAAAATGGTTGAAAAAAATAAAAGGGTGTTTGAATGAGCAACATCTATTAAAAAAAAATTCACCCTTACCCTAATAATAAGTAAGGGATAATGCCTGATGTCGTTCATAAATTAATGAACGACGTGGAGGAGTGTCAGATGGTTGCCTCCACGAAGTCCATTAATTTATGATAATGAACACCTTGAAGGGCATTTTCCCGCTTATACCATGGTCACTTATGAAAGAAATAAATATTAAATCAATTAATATTATGTTAATATTGTTTTTTTCCTGTTAAAATCATAAGCTATTCACAAGAAGCGGCTGAGTGGACTATTTCGTTGTGATGCATTGCCAAGGTAACCTGCACACGGAACCTGCAGTTCAGCCAGCCACAGCTGTTGTATTAGACCTGATTAGTGGGGGGAAGCAAGATGATTGCTTAACGTTATGTTACGTGACACAAAGTATCATTTCAGAGGGCGGGTGCAGCTCTTACAGCTTGTCTGTGTCCAGAGGATGATGCAACATTTTGTTTCAAACAGTCAGTCTACAGATAGTTTCCTACATCGTTCAATAAGAATGTAGGCTGCTTTCACATCACGTAATGCTCTGCCGTACCTCCAGCAGCGACACTTTAAAGTTTTTAATATGTTATCAACCATTCACTCTGTATCAAGCAAGCAAGTATGTAAAGTATTCAAGACAGAAAGACAGGCAACGACATATTTAAAATTAAAAACAACATTGCCGTTGATCGTGACATTTCATAAAGATACTAGCATGTCCATAGTGGCGTTTGAAGGACGGAGATTTAACGTTTGTGGACCCTGACCACTGCTGGTTGGGACATTGGAACGACAAAATGTTGCTTCATTCTCGTCTCTCCTGGACTGACGGAGCCCAATAAGCCTGCAAGCTGCTTTTAGAGCGACACGCCGTCACAGACATGATCTGGCTTGTCTGCAGCCCAGTGTCTGAGTTTCTGTTGCCACGGTTACCAACTAGCGTTTAGCCAGCGCAATAATTTACAACAATAAGTCTATTTGACCGGAACTTCTTTTGTAGGTGTCCATTATCACTTTTTAATAGACACCCTCCAGCCAATCAGAATAGAGTATTTACCCAGACCATGGTATAAAGCATTATAATGGCATTTTCAAGAAAAGTCCTCCTCTCCCTTTGTATGCACTGTAAACAGAGCTCCTCTCTTTAGTGTTGCAGCAACTGATCTGGACAAGTATGCATTTTAGCCCACATGAGACCTGGCTGTGCAAAAACATAATAAATAAAAAGTTGAAAAGAAATCAGTCGAAATAAAGATAAATCGTGCATTTAATCCTAGAGAAGTCCTACATTGTGATAAGTTATTGCAATGGACAGAAATGACTGCATATGCTGCTCCTTATTTCAGTGGAGCAGTAGATGCCTCCAAATGAAGACCAGTATGTTGTGCACAGGATGCTCAGTGATGTCCATGATGTTTAGCAGCTGGTGCAACATTCTTCCTCCTACGGTCTGCTCCAAGGACTCCAGAGCAGTCCCCACCATAGAACCAGCCTTCTTTATCAGTTTTAGTTTTTTTAAGTTACCAGCTCTGATGCCCCAACAGATTGTTGCAAAGATATGCAGCATATTGCTATAAACACTGAGAACCTAAGGACTTAAATCCAAAATCAAAGCTGCAAATGTCATTATTTATAATAACTGTTCAAGAGGTTTAGCATGAAATACTGTGAAATATCTTAAAATAAACAAACAAACAAACAAACCAAAAAAAAGAGACCTAACTCTTTCCCGATTTTTCTGCTTTTCCACCAAACTGAATATCTGTCTTAATGAGGCTTTTGGGATTAATGTAGCTCATGATGCTGGCATGAGAAATATTTAGGGCTCTGAGATAAGTCCCCACACTGTCTTTTAATTAAGCTAATTTTTCTCCCTGGCTGCCAGGGGAAAGGTCTACCAGCCATGATATTTTTTTAGTTGATTTGTGCGCTCCACTAGTGTAGATGATGACACAGATATGTTGTGAAGCTTCCATATGTGAAATCTTAATCAAAATGAAGGCACACAAGATCAGTTAAACTCAATGAGGTGGAGGCTTGATATGATCCCCCACTTATAATCCATCTCATTTTCTCTTGCATGAGCCAATAAAAGCAAGCATTTATTCACCACTGATGCCTTTTTATTCATCGATAAAGAGCTTGAATGGGACATGGAAATGAAGTGAGCTGCACTCATTGACAGAATTGAATGAGGGGTGGATGAGAGCGCGACAGGTGCAGGGCTCTGCAGCCTTTGTGTCACATCCTCTTCACATGCCTAATAGGCCTAATCACAAATATCATTTAGAACAGTGCTGCAGACACAGTTTAAGCAACAAGCAGCAGACAGTCACGTTTTCAGCAGGACTTCTTCAGCCACAGATGGCAGGTGATTTGAGTGTGTGGGTGTTTGATGCTAGAGTCAGTTTTTGTTGAGTATTTTTGCTCACAGTTCAGTCAGGCTTGGTTGCATTTGGGACATTGATGAAAAGGAATGGGGACAAAACGTGGCTTTTTCCTAACTGAAGGCATTGTCTGTGTCATTGGGCTTTTGGAGTGTTTTATCAGCAGAGCACAAAATGGTTGTGTGAAATTTGCTGTGCAGGCTTAGCTGAATTGGCAGTGGAAGAAGTCTATTCTTTCCAAGATGTTTAGCTCAGGGGCGTAGAATTTTCTCCGCTCATACTTCTCTTGTTATGTATTTCTTATTTAAAGCCTATTGATGTGCCTCTCATTGGGCCTTTGGTCACAGAGGGGTTATTTCATGCTTTATGTCTATCTTTCTTCTCTCTGATACCAGAAGACTTTGAAGTGTGACATTAATATGTAAATCTGATACCAGGATAAATGTAAGTCATATATTTTCTCATCTTATATTAGCATAGTTTTCTCTCAAAAGATCAGTGAGATGGAAAGTTTTAAGACTTATGAACTGATGGACATGAAGCACTCTTATTTACTTTCTTTCAGAGACTTGCTGCAGCTTTTATCTTTCTATTCCATATATAAAAAATAAACAATCTCAGTGGCTAAGCCAAGGGGTGGCCAGAGGTTTCCAATAGAAATCACAAACTTTCTGCCTCTCTACTGAACTTTGACAAATCTTTTAACTTTGTCGCCCTCCAATGAAGGCTAATTCGGCATCCATCTGGCATCCTGCTTCTTCTCTGAGATCTCTCCAGCAAGTAAAAACCACTCTGATGTGACTCCAGAGTCCAGACTAACTTGATTCATTGGTTGTACTGGTGCACCTTACCTTTTAACATGGATGCACCAGCATAAAATTTAGGTGCACCCCAAATTTTTACTGTGTTGCTCTCAGCAGCTCATTTTAAAACATTTTGATGATTGTCTTTTGATCATTACACAATGACATTAAGTTACTGGATTGGAAACCCCTTCCCCTCACATTTCTGTGTCTCTGCAACTCCAGATTCTGCATCCCATCATTTCTTGAACTTTTCAAAACTTATAATCCATCTTTCAAGCCGACTTCACACTCTGATTTCCCAGGTGTGTGGAGGTGAGAAATAAGGTTGGAAGTCCAACCTTGTCACATTATAATCCTTTACCTTTCATGTGCACATTATAAACAAATGCATCACTCTGAATTCCTTCTGTGCTGGCTGACAAATATTGACAGTCAACTCCACATTAAACGATACATCACAATACACCTCCCTCTCCCATGAAGGGCTTTTCACTCCACCTTTAAACATCTCCAAACACATATCTTCAAGATTCAAATCAATTTAATTCAATATTCAAACAACTTTATTTATCCCCAAAGGGCAATTTAGTTTATAGTCTTGTTGCCTAATTGCAGTTTCACCTTGTTTTCTCCCCTCATGCCAAGCTAGAACAGCTGTCTCTTAATTTTACCAACATATTTAATGGTACTGTGTTGCATCATTCATACACTTGTGGACATTGAGTTGTTCTTGGCCTTCTTACATCTTATTATGCACGAGCGACGACGGGGTTCAGAGGATATAAAGACAGACAAGGACAGGTGGTAATTTTCCAGTGCTTGAACTTGTTCCTCACTAGGTCACTGTTGAATAGTGTTTCTCTGCAGAGGAAGTGATTGCCTAAGCATTTGAGTAAAATACTGTCTGACTTACCTCAGGTATAAATTTGGATTAAATGTGTGCAAGAAGGGGTTGTTTGTAAAACGTGCCAGGCTGGAAATGTATCTGGTCAGATTCTCCATCAAAATGCTGCATCTCTTTTTCTCTGTAAACAGAGGGACAGTAATGAGATATTGTTATAAAGCACTAAGGCTGAAAACACTCAGTGCTGTAAGTCCTTTTTATTTATGTTCTTTCTTTATTACCCCCAATCGATCTCTGCATAGCCATTTACCATCCAAAAATCAATGCTCTGATTGCATTTGCTTTTCTTTTGTTAACCTTGGCTAATTTCATTGCTCAAAATAAAACTCCTAAATATCATCCATCTTGAAATGTCACTTTGTTTTGTGCAAGGTGGGTTGTGATGCTGGAGGCTTTGGAGGAAAAAAAAGAAAAAAAAGAAGGGGAGCCATGTTTCTGTCAACATAACTCAGCAGCATTTAGACCATGGTTGTCCACTGAACTCTAGCATTTCAAGGACCTGATTGTAGAGCAGGTAGCGTTGGGAAACATATGATAGACATTACAGGAGAAACAACCTGGAGATTTGTGGAAAGAGCAGCCCCCAGGAAGTCTTGTAATGTCTGTGTTTTAGAGGCAGCTAGCTAGGTTAGCAGAAGGACAAGGTTAGCAGGTATCAGCCAGGCGCTTGACAGGTTCAGGTGGGAGGTGGTGGAAGGACTGCAGTGCTCTGATAAAAAGCATCTCATTTCAGATTCAACATGTGACAGCCAGGACTGGAATTTAAGATCAGAAACTAAGCTTATAAGGAGGATTGCGAATCTAAGGTAATGTGAGTGTGTGGATTTGAAAATGTGTGTGGGTGTCCAAAAATAATTTATGTGCTAAGATTTTTCCTGTTTTCTAAAGATTAGCTTTGAAAGGAGTTGAGGTTCATAGATGTGCAGGATTAGTTCGGCAGTACCAGAATTAGTTTAGTTGGAAAGAAAAAAAAAAGTTTTACAATGATTGGGTTGATTGTAGGGAAACGCACCTGCATGAAATTCAATATAATACCAAAGCAATAACTTTTGACCTGAACTTCAAAGCTTTATAATAAGTTCCAGCGCACCAAAGAGCAGAAAAGAAGCGCCTATGTGGTTCTGCCTGAAGGACGGCTATTATCCGAGAATGAGGCCATTTTTCTAAAGCTGCTCTGTCAGCAACATTGAAAGATGGAGCCTTACTGTAAAAGTTATTTCTCCAGTTTGAAAAAACGAGAGGATGTGATAGAAACTCTACTTCTGAGTAGCAGTAGGTAAAGAGTGGGGGGACTGTTGCATGATTGTATAAGGCAAGGCAAGGCAAGGCAGTTTATTTGTATAGCACATTTCATGTACAGGACAATTCAAAGTGCTTTACATAAAACAAAGACATTACAGATATTAGAATAGTAAAAGGCATCAACACATAATCAACACATAATCACAATAAAATAATAAATTACATTAAAATGATTAAAAGCAAGATAAGTTAAAAAAAAAAAAAAAAAAAAAAAAAAAAAAAGTTACCGTGCAGATTTCATGCATAGGCGCATGAGAAAAGAAAAGTTTTTAACCTGGATTTAAAAATGTCTACATTTGGGGAAAGTTTAATCTCCACTGGCAGTTTGTTCCATTTGTTTGCAGCATAACAGCTAAATGCTGCTTCTCCATGTTTAGTCTGGACTCTGGCCTGGACTAGTTGACCAGAGTCTTTGGATCTAAGAGCTCTGCTAGGTTTATATTCTCTGAACATATCACAGATGTATTCTGGGCCTAAACCATTCTGGGATTTGTAAATGATCAGAAGGGTTTTAAAATCTATTCTGTGACTGACTGGAAGCCAGTGTAAAGATTTTAAAACTGGTGTGATGTGTTCAGATCTCTTAGTCCTGGTTAAAACTCTAGCAGCAGCGTTTTGGATGAGCTGCAGATGTTTAATGCTCTTTTTAGGAAGTCCTGTTAAAAGACCATTACAGTAATCCAGTCTACTGGAGATG